>NC_045542.1:95978546-97451879 GCF_009769535.1 Thamnophis elegans
GTTTTCTTATGTCAGGGGTTACTATCATTTATCTCCTCCCTCTTTTCAAAAGGAAAAGAGTAAAGTTTGCTGTGCTATGACATTTCTATGCATTTCCAATTTGATTGAAGAAATATAACTTTACATAAAATAAAAAGGTAAAGGTTCCCCTCGCACATATGTGCTCTAGGGGGCGGTGCTCATCTCCATTACAAAGCCGGGTACCAGAAGGGATGCATAGTGGTGCTTTCATTTTGCCTCCCAGAAGGAAATTGGGTTAGTGATGGAGGGAGACAATTGGACAGTATCATTGACTCCCCTTTTCAAAGGATATTTGATAAGCAGTTTTAGCCAGAAGATGACAGATGAAGTCTCACCCACTCACCATCAACTCACCTGTCTCTTCTATAGCCATATGCCAAAATTCTTCCAGACTGGGTTGGGTTTGGTAGATGTTGAAATGTTGTATATCGTGGGCATATATCAAAACCAGCCCCAAAATAATTCAGAGAGAGAAGGAGAAAGAAAAAGAGAAGGAGAGATTGGCTCAAAATTACCCAGACAGCTTTCATGTCTAAAACAGGACTATAATTCAATCTCTGGGTTTCCTGCTTGGTGACTTAATCACTAGACCAAACTGGAACTCTTTATAGATTCTTTAATATTTCAGCAGTATTTCAGAATAGTAGAGTAGAGTAGAGTAGAGTAGAGTAGAATAGAATAGAATAGAATATTCACACTAGGTGTTCCCAGTCATTTAATTTGCAAGACTTTTTCATATACAGTATACATATTTGATACCTCTGCCCTGCAGCAGCAGTTCTCAACATTTATTGTCAGGGCCATAAGTATAGTTTAAGAAAAACAAGTTGCCCAGAGGCAGATTTTTATCCAGGCACACCAACACTACCTGCTTAAAATTTCATTTATAGCATAGTTGTGACATGCAGTTTTGGGACAGTCATTTTTTTAAAAAAAGCCATCTTGGATAGCACTGCCTAGTCTGACTTACCACCCCTTTCCCCCTTTCCCCCCTGTAAAGTGCTGCAGAATTAAAATATTTCAGGATTTGAAAGCATTGCAAATCAGGAAAGTAGAGTAACTTGACTGGACTGGAGTTGATTGACTTGAACAGTAGTCTGAAGTCACCAATTAGAAGAGGTCTCAGAGGTAGATGGAACAAATCCCTTACGTAAACACCAAAGTCGTATGGGGAACATTTTGCGGTTAATCCTGCCAAAACTTATGCTCTTGGCTGATCCCAATTTTCTCCCAGTTATCCTTTGCTTTTTTAAAGTCAGTCCAAGGAAGATGGGCAGTTAAGAAATATGAAATGTAAATAAAATAAATAAACATCTATGGGTTCAATGTATATGCATATGCCTCCATTTACATGGTAACTACATAAAGTATATGATACCCATAACATAGCTGAAGGAATGAGAAGGTCTCCATGACCCAGTTCATGTGTTCAAAGTTATTTTACCCTCTCAGACTCTATAACGTCAGAGAATGATGTTCTGGAAAGAGTTAGAAAAAGTCTATTGGTTACCCATTGCAGATTGCTTAATAAAACAAACTTTGGCGGTAGGTCTTAGTTTGGCAAATTATATAATTCATGTTCACAGAATGAAGCGCTTACAGTACAGATTCTAAATTAAAACTGGTGGCTGAAAATTAAAAGCAGAAATAACAGATGTGCTCAAAAAAGATATTTCTATTGGTATCCTTTGAAACAAGTAATTGTTCTGCCAGGATTGAAATCAGATTTTCCTGGGTAGGCCTTGATTGCATCACACCTTTTTTTAGCCACAGTGAATGAAGTGAATTAGAAAGTTACTAGATATGTTTGCTTTTCCTTCTGTGTTCCAAATAACTATCATAAATTTGCTGAAAATCATTTGCAGGCTGCTGAAACTTTTGGCAATATAGGGTAAATAACATTTTCACCTATTAAGGGAAGTGCAGCCCAGTCTTAGTACTGAAATTATGAGTAAGAGTGTGGGAATCAATGTTGATCTGCCTCAAACAGATGTTTTGACTCAAGGGGACATGTCCATTTTGATGTTGCAAGGTGACTCACAGCAGGACTCAGTGCTACCTCAAGAAATTGTTGAGCTGGGGCCAATGTGCTTGGATTGCCCAAAGAGTGTCATGTGGCAATATTTTCTGCAAAACAAAGCAAGAATCCTCTTGTACTGTTCTAATAGTCAGAGGTATGTGAACCTTGAACAAGGGTCAGCAATTCACGGCTATGGAGCCTCATTGGCTCTTTCATCCCTCTGTTGCAGCTCCCTATCACCAGTTAGTAAAAGGGAAAAGGACATCATGCTAGGAGGATACTCTATGGTGGGGGAATTGGACTTCCGGTTGGAAAAAGGATGCAGTGCTAGGAGGAGACTCAATGGTGGGGAAATCAGAATTTCAGTCGGCTCCAGAATTGAATGGTGGGCTTCTGGTTAGGGACTTTGTGGCTCTTTGAGTGTTTAAGGTTGCTGACCCCTGACCTGGAACAATCTACCCCTTCAGTAGAACATAAGTAATAAAACAACTAATGTTTTCATTAGGAAATTTATTTTTTCTTACAAAAGAGATAAGCAGGGTTTCCTTTATATATCTATTCATCATAAAGGATGTTATTTTCCAGGCAAGACTTTTGTTTCTCTGTGATAGAGGGATACAATAGATTACTACCTGAATAGACTATAAATTTAGTTGTTCTGACCTAGGCTTCCCAAGATCATTCCGATAAAACCACTTTTATTTAGGTTAAAGGGAATTCCTTTCCAGCAAAGTCCCAGCAAACAGCCTTTCATGAGATTTCACAACTACAGACTTTTATCATGCTTGGGGAGTTGCCAGACCGATATCTTCTGAACTCCACATTGTAGCAGCAATTATTTGGCGAGAAGTCAGGATCTTCACCCTGATGAATTGAACTAATTGTCTCCTGAAAACTCCTCTCCCCTTTCACTCTTCTTTATTTCCTATGAGAGGGGCCATTCACTGTCCACCTGTGCATTTACTCTTGAGTTGGCCCTTGTTCCTTAACTGTTCCCTTCTCCTGGCAGTTCTGCACATGTGTATATTGGGAACAGGTTCCAGCTGTTCTTCTGCCCCACTGATATCCGACTCCAAAGGCAGCTGATAACTGTCGAACAGCCCAGGCACCCACTCTGCCTCCGATGCAGATCAGTCATCAGTCTCTTCCCCAGACCCCAAGTCTGGCCCATGTTCCTCCCCAACCTCCTCACTGTCTGAGACTGCCTCTAGCTCTTCTGGCCACTGGCAGGCCACAACAATAATCACCCACCAAACATATAATAAAATCCAAGATTTTTCCAAAATTGTGATAGTATGCATTTACTAAAATAAATGCACAAATGTCAAGTTCAAATTATCATCTTTTATGTATATAATGCGCAGACCTAGCTCTCTTGAGAAGTTTATAATGTTGAAAAAGGTGGAAGGAATAGAAGAGGACAACTAACAGCAAGATGAACAAACTCAATTGCAATGGTGACAAGACCACAACTGAAAATCTAAAGGACCAGAACATAGATCATCATGGAGAAGGTCTATGTGAACGGTAAAAGCTGACATCAACTTGATGGACATAGACAATCAGACAATTGGTAATGAATTAGGGCTGTTTGGAAATAATGTTGGATTGCTCATTCAAGATTAGGGTACTTTCCAACTAAGGGAAATAAGTAGCACCTATGTTGACTTTTTTTTTCCTGAGGGCTTCAGTTCATTATCTCAGTATTATTAATTTTTACAATTTGAGTTCTGCTCCGTCCTCTCATCACCAGACTTAGACTTGCAACATTCAAGATTCAGCCTTGCAATATTCAAGGATTCTTGGATCCTAATGCTCAGGTGGTAGCTGTATTTAAAAATGCATTTTTTCCCAGTGGAAGCTAGTTCACCAGCTGTGTCAGAATGAACTAGCCACAATAATTCATCTTCTCGTAACAAGCATATTTGATTATGTAATATACTCTGTGTGTGGCAGTCTTTGAAGAGTGTCTGGAAACTTCAACTGGTTCAGAATGAAACTGCTAGGCTATAAATTGTTCAGACCATTTTGACCAATAACACTACTGTCATCCACTTGGATTGTTCTTGTCCCAATTAGTAATACTGGCATGACCTTGAAAATTTGTTTTGAACTTGGAAACTTTCTCTTCACATGCATTTCTATTTCATTGTTAGACATATCTGTATAGCCCTGTTAAGACTTTGTGAAAAGTGGTGAGATTATATTTGTGTTAGGGGAACAGGATGAGCAAACCAACACCAATATTCCCATATCACTTTCAGAGCTTTAAGGACAGATATCTGAATTGTGTCTTCTACCAAGGAAATCCATCCACAAAAATGAGGAGTCAGGAGAATCATTTAAAGAGCATCCTGAATTAAATGCCTGATGTCTGCCTTGACTCTCACATTTGTTAATTTATTTTCCTAATCCAAGGATTGGAAGTTTCTGGCCACCAGGTCAAGAAAGCCCTACCCCATATATATGAGCCATGCTTTTCATCTATAGTGAGAAGCATGATTGCTCATACAATGCTCCTAAATCATAATGGAGCCTGACCATTACAGGTATTCCTTGACTTACAACCATTTGTTTAGTGACCATCCTAAAATATATTACTGAAGAAAATGACTTATGACCATTTTTCACACAACCATTGCAGCATCCTTGCGTTACATGATCAAAATTCGAGCTCTTGGCAACTGGCCTGTACTATGACAGTTGCACTGTCCTAGGCTCATGTGATCTGCATTTGTAACTTTCCTAGGGGGCTTCATTGACAAGCAAAGTCAATGGGGAAGCCAGATTTCCTTAACGACCGCATCATTCACTTAATAACTGCAATGATGGCCAAGGTCGTAAAATGGGGGAATACTCACCTAATAACTGCCTTGCTTTGCAACGTAAGTTTTGGGCTACCTGTACTTTCATAAGTCATGATAGTCATAAACTGGAGCATTGTGTGACTGGACCTGACTTTATTATCTTTATGTAGTGGTTGTTAAATGAATGCTGTGATTATAAAGTGAGAGCCACAGTTGTTAAGCAAACCAATGCTCACTATGAGGCATTTTTGCCAAAACCCAGAAGAAAATGCTCTTTTTTCAGCAAAAATGTCATAAATTGTGATCATAGGACTATAGGATGTTGAAACGGCCATAAATAAGGTCCAGTTGCCAAGTGTCCAAAATGTGGTCAGAGGATCGTGGGAGGTTGGGCAGCTGTTGGACTTTGGAAACAGGTCATAAGTAGCCCTGGGGAAGTTTGTTGTAACTTTGAATGATCACTAAGTCACTGGTCATAAGTCAAGGACTACGGGTAGCTGTGTTAGCATCTTGGAAGTCCTGTCCTTTCCGTGAAAGGAAAGGTTTGCCATACTGTATCTGCTGGCCTAGCTCTGAGGTTTTTTTTCCCAAATGCCATCACTCTGCTTAACAACTAATTCCCACAACACTGTCAATAATTTACTAAGACTGCATTACTATTATTCTTCTCTTCTCTTCCTTCCTAGTATCTATCTCTCCTCACTTATGACTATAACCATGTTGCTTGTACCTTTCAATTTATATTGTTTTTATTTGTTTCCTAGTATGATTTGATAGCTTATTAGTAACCTTGACTATCACTAAGTGTTGTATCTTTTGGTTCCACCACAAAACCGCGCTCGACTAAACCGCGCCCGACTAAACCGCGTCGCTGACGTCATCAACAGGGCGACAACAGCGCGGAGACAGAAGCACGCTGTAAACCCTAAACCTAAAATTAACCCCTAAACCTAAACCTAACACCCCTAAACCTAATCCTAAACCTAACCCTAAACCTAAACCTAACCCTTAACCTAACCCTAAACCTAACCCTAAACCTAACCCTTAACCTAACACTAAACCTAATCCTAACCCTTAACCTAACCCTAACCCTAACCCTAACCCTTAACCTAATCCTAAACCTAACCCTAACCCTTAACCTAACCCTAAAGCTAACCCTAAAGCTAACTCTTACCTTAAGTTGAATCAGCTTGCTTTCAAAGCGCTATTTAAAGTGACCTTCTTTCTCCGTGCTGGCTGTTGTCGCCCTGTTGATGACGTCAGCGACGCGGTTTAATCGGGCGCAGCTTAGTCGAGTGCGGTTTTGATGGGTCACGGTATCTTTTTATTCTTGATGAATGTGTTTTATTCTCCTTATGCACACTTGAGAGCATATGCACCAAAGACAAATTCCTTCTGTGTCCAATCACACTTAGCCAATAAAGAATTCCATTCCATTCCATTCCATTCCATTCTATTCTATTCTATTCTATTCTATTCTATTCTATTCTATTCTATTCTACTCTATTCAGTTTTGTTGTTCTGATTCTTTTAGAAGTTCTATTTGAGGATTGGGCTACAAAATCATTGCTCCATCACGGAAGAATATAGAAAGTAGAGGTAGAGGAATTCAACTACAATGTGTCAAGGAATTGGAAAATATATTACAAGAGCCTTTGACTGCATTTGGTTATTTTATTTTCATTTTGCCTCTGTATAAAATCCAAAACCCTCCCCTCTCTTTTGGGCGGCATGACGGGCCCTCATCAGCAAGGGTGGCCTGATCAAGATCCTCCCTCTGTGAAGTTTCCAAGAGTCAGCCTAATTAATTTACGAGCCTCCAGACAATGTTCAATAAAACCCCCATTCATTTATTAGGACTAACATCTTGGCATGGACTTCCATGGAGCCGACACTAAATCCCACTTAATGGTGTCTGAACTTTACCCCTATGTCCCCTCCCATCTGGTTGAGGTCATTAATCACATTCTCCAACAGGACGTTATGGCAGGGTTCAGGACATGCGCATTCACATCCCAGCACAGAAATATGAGACTTTTACTCTGGCCAAAGGTATGCATGGCATTCCCCCCCCCTCCTCAAGTTGATAGTAGTCATGGAAACACTTTAGATGTTGACATCCGGCTCCCCTCACTTCCTGAAAGTGACCTGTGTAAAACAAAGCAATTTGAGTACAGGTGTATAACTTAGGGATGTGTCCTTCCCCCAGGCTTGCTTGGATTTTCTGCATGGAATTTTGCTATAAGGCGATCAGCCTGGATATTTCTACTTTTCACCCAAGATGCCTCTGATAATGGTAGCCCTTCCACTTGAATCAAGGATACGCTGAACTTCATAATGGGTTTGGCCCCCTATGACCATAGGGCCCGGGGGCTCCTGGGGTAGTAGTTTCAGAGTGGATCCAATCACGGGTTTTAAGAGGCTGCTATGAAATGCTGGGTGTATCTTCCCCAACAATCAAGGCAGTTTCAATTGCACTGTGACTGGGTTGATGATCTTTACTATGGGGAATGGTCCCATAAACTTCGGCCCCAGTTTCTTGCTAGGCAGTTTTAATCTCAAATATTTTGTGGAGAGGTAAACCTTCTCTCCCACCTGGAATGGCCGTTGCGGAGCTCGGTGTTTGTCTGCCTGTTTCTTATATGTATGTGCCACTTTAGCCAGTGCCTTTTTGACATTTTCCCAGGTCGCTTTCAGCATCGACATCCAGTCAGCCAAGCTGACTGAGGAGGGGGAATCCCTTGGATACTCAGGCATTGGGATGAAGTCCATACCGCTCACTATTTTGAATGGTGTGAGTCCTGTGCTACTGTGAACAGCATTCTTGTACATGACCTCATGCTCCACCATGGCATTCAGTCTCTCTGCTGCCCCATTGGTGCTCGGATGAAAAGCTGAACTAAGACTCTGAGATGATCCAATGGACCGCAGGAACTCCCTCCAGAACTTAGCCATGAAGTGGACCCCTCTGTCTGAGATAATTCTTTGAGGTATTTCATGCAGTCAGTAGATATGCTTCATGAACAGTTTATCCAGCTTGTGAGCCGAGGGTAGTCCGCTGCAGGGTATGAAGTGTGCCTGTTTGGAGAACAGGTCTACTACGGTCCAAATAACCGTGTTTCCCCCACTTTTTGGCAACTCTATTATAAAGTCCATTGTGATCTCCTCCCATGGCCTTGTTGGCTCTGCTACTGTTTGCAGTAGTCCAGGGGGTTTTCCTGATCATCTCTTCATTGTGGCGCAGATGGTGCAACTTTTCACGTAACTATCTACATTTTTCTTCATGCCAGGCCACCAGAATTGCCTCCGGGCTAAGTGTAAAGTCTTTAGGAACCCTAAGTGGCCTGCTGGTTTGGCATCATGACTCCTCTGGGGAATTAGGGTATGTAGGGATTTTGGGAAGTAGAGTTTTGTCCCCTTCCATGCAAGGTCATATCTCTTTGTCAAGATGTGTTGATTGTTTTGAAACCAGGGGTCTGCTAGCAGTTCAGTTTTGAGCCTCGTGGTTAGGTCGTTTGCAAGTTGGTCTTGTTGGTCGTGGCGTTGTCATCTGGTGGTCACTTGGGCAGCGGTTTGGGTAGAGGGAATGATGGCATCCACTATGTGTTCCCGTTCACATTTGTACTGAGGCATGCGGGAGGGGGCATCAGCTAGAAATTTCCTCCCCCCAGGAATGTGCTTTAAAACAAAATCAAAACAGTTGAAGTATTGAGCCCATCGGACTTGTTTGGGTGATAGCTTCCATGGGGTCCTAAGCAGCTCTAGATGTTTGTGGTCAGTCCAGACTTTGAACAGTTTCTGCCCCCCTTCCAACAGGTGTCTCCAGGTTAGCAGTGCCCATCTCAATGCGAAAGCCTCCTTTTCCCACGCGGCCTATCGTCTCTCCGTGTCTGTGAGCTTGCAGGAGGTGTAGGCGCAGGGTTGGAAGTTTCCATGGTTGTTTCTTTGGAATAGCACTGCTCCCACTGCCATGTCGCTGGCGTCTGCCTGGATCACGAAAGGCTGCTTGGGGTCAAGATGCTTCAGCACCGACTACTTTGCAAACATTTCTTTTAGTGTTTCGAATGCCTCTTGGCAGGTTAGGTCCCACTGTATGGGTTGTCCTGGACGGGGTTTCATTCCTGGGCTCCCTGTCTTCAGGAGATCTGTTAGGGGTTTGGCGATTTTTGCAAAGGAGGGGATGAATTGCCTGTAGAAGTTTGCGAAACCTAGGAAACTTTGTAGTTGTCTGCGGATGCGAGGGGGTTGCCAGCCTAAGATGGCTTGCACTTTGGCTGGGTCCATCTCTATTCCCTCATTTGACACTTGGTAACCCAGGTAGTCTAACCGTGCATGTTGGAATTCACATTTTGATACCTTGACGTACAGGTTGGCTGCCAGAAGTTTTTTCAGTACTTGGCGAACCAGGGGTATGTGGTCATCCATGGTTTCAGTGTAGATAAGGATGTCATCTAGGTAGAGGAGGAACCCCTTGTAGAGGTGCTTGTGTAATACTTCATTTATTAACTGCATGAATACCTCTGGGGTCCCCTGCAGTCTGAAAGGCATCACTTTGAATTGAAAGCTCCCTAGGGGGGCAGTTGAATGCTGTTTTCCCCTCATCTCCCTCTCTGATATGTACTCGGTAATATGCTTCTCCGAGGTCTAGTTTGGTGAAGACTTTTCCCTTGGCCAGATGAGATAGCATGTCCTTCATGAGGGGGAGAGGTATAGGTTGTGTATGCACATCCCATTTATCCCTTGAAAGTCCACCCAACCTCATAGTTCCATCTTTTCTTTCTTTGAAGTGGACTGGCGCTGAGACCCATGGCTTGGCTGGCTCAATGAACCCCTTTGCTAGGTTTTTGCCTATGTATTTGTGCATCTCTTGTATTTCCCAGGATGTCATGGCGTACAGTTTGGGCTTGGGCAGTTTTGCCCCGGGGATGATTTTGATTGCACAGTCTATCTCCCGGTGGGGAGGCAGAACATCGCACTTGGCCTCGCTGAATACGTCTGTGAGGTCCTGATGTTCCATCAGAATCAGTTTGACCTCTGGGGTTTTGTCAGATGTGGTTGCCACTTGTTCTTGTGGGCTCTATTGGGGGTTTCCAGTATGGATAGTGTCTCTGTTTGCTGGTGTGGGAGAGGTTGGGGACCCCTTGATGTCCTAAGTCTACGGGTACCCCCTGGCCACCAGATGGTCGGTCCCCACTTGTCTAGCCAGGAAATTCCCAGTATGACTGTGTCTGTCATTTTGGGAGATATTATGAATTGAATTACTTCCCAGTGATCCGCTAGCTCTAGCCTCACTGGTTCAGTCAGGTGGGTGGCATAGGCTCTTCCCATTAGGGACCCATCGACCTGCTCGAACCGGATTGGGTGGGCCAGTCTTTTTGTTCTGATCCCCAGTTTCGGGACTGTGGTCAAGCACCTTGTGCAGCCTGAGTCTATTAGGGCTTGAAATTTTCCCTGGTTTCCTGTTTTTGGGGCTGTGAGGTGTATTGGAAAAAGGAAAGGGTGAATTGGTTCTCTCACCATTGGGTCATTTTCTCCCTTGTCCTCACTGCCATATAGTTCAGGCAGCTGGTTGTTGTCGCCTGTGGTTCCACCACTTTTGCATGGGGTGGAAGGGGTGTCTGCAGCCTGGAGGGTTTTCCTGGACCTATTGGTGGTCCACTTGGGGCCTTGTTCTGGTCGTGCCCTGGGTGGTGGGTCTGGCCTTGGTTTTGGGGCTGGGGTTGGGCATGCAGCTGCCATGTGGCCCATCCCCCTGCATCTGTAGCATTTCAGTGGACTTCAAGGGAGGGCTGGTCTCAGGGCCTGCTGTGGTGCTGTGGTTCCCTCTGGCTGGGTGGTTTCAGGTCAGGTTGACCTCTTTCTTTTGTATCGGGTTGCTTTCTCATGTCATTGGCACGCAGCCCGCTGTCGACTTTTGTTGCTACCTGGAACCACTCAGAGAGTTGATTTGGGATGTCGTGGTATGCGGTTACCTGGGCAATTTGCTTGTCCAGGCTTGTTCTGAAGAAATGCACCAGCAGTCGCTCTGGTAAAGGGGTAGCCTTCCTATGACCCTCCTAAATTCACGGATGTGCTCTTTGATGGGGCGGCCCCTCTGCTTTAGTTTGCCTCTTCCGCATATGGGTCCCCCTCTTCCCCCTCTTCAAACCTGGCCTCTAGCAGTTGCAGGAAGTCATCTATGTCTTGCAGTTGGGGGGCTCTCTTGTGGAGGACTGCTAGCCATTCCCTTGCTTCTCCCTCTAGACCCTCTGTGATGGCATTCACCATGGTTCTGGAGGATTGGTAGAGGTGATCATAGTGTTCTAGGTGGATATCAGCTGAATCAAGGAATAGGGCTAGCTGATCTGAGCCTCCGTCAAACTTTCCTCTGAATTGGGGCGAGTCATTCAGCCCTACTCCTCCAACCTCCTGTCAGCCTCTGTATGCTTGCGCCTGATATGTCTGGCCATCTTCTTCACCCCTAGTTTGGCGAGAAAGTTTCGGCTCTCTGTGAAGTTTCCTAGAGTTGGCCTAATTAATTTACGAGCCTCCAGACAATGTTCACCCCCCCCCCATTCATTTATTAGGACTAACATCTTGGCATGGACTTCTGTGGAGCTGAAACTAAATCCCACTTAATGGCATCTGAACTTTATGCCTGGGTCCCCTCCTCTCTGGTTGAGGTCATTAATCACATTCTCCAACAGGACGTTATTGCAGGATTCAGGACATGCACATTCACATCCCAGCACAGAAATATGAGACTTTTACTCTAGCCAAAAGTATGCATGGCATTTCCCCTCCTCCTCAAGTTGATAGTAGTCATAGAAACGCTTTAGACGTTGACACTGTAAGCAAGCAAGCAGCCTTCATCTCACTGCTTTATCAAGTCCCCAGATAAATGCCACGCCCTAGAGTTGGACATGACTGGACAGGGAATCTTTGACACTATTTTTTTCAATATACAATTTTAATGTGGCTGACTTTAAAATAAAGTAGTTGTGAACTTTAATTTACATGCAAATGGGTCAAGTTAGTAGCCTTGGAAATTTGGAAGCAATGCTTGGTATTATATCAGGGGGTATAAAAATTAGACAATAGAGACAATATCATTTTCCTGAATGGAAGTGTATCTTCTTGAAACTCTGGCTGAGTAATTATTACTCAGTTATTTTACAGTGATATATTTCAAGCCTTTAAAACCTGTGCATGGATAATCCAATGTAGCTACTTTTTGTATGCTCCAATTAGTAATTTAATAGCTCAGGAGTCTGACTGCCTTGGCACCAACTTCTCCACTATCTGATAAAATGCAGCATTTTAGGTTACAGTCATTGTCACTGATGTGATCTGTTGTGATATAAGCAGCAGCTCTTTCTCCAGATGGCTGTAAAGGTTAATGAGGAATTTATGCTGCACTCGATACATATTAAACTGTATCTCTCAGTAGAAGCATCTACCACAGACACAGATTCATTTCTTCAACATGAGCAACTCTGTGGCTAACTACTAAAGGACACCAAGCTGTTAGGTAGAACATTGTCCAGGTTTGCTATTCACATGTGTAAATGTAATGTTTAAGACTGAAAGGAAGCAAACCCAAAGAGTGTTGGAAGACTTTAGCTGGTCCAGAACGCAGCCGCAAGAGCGATTGTGGGTGTACCGTGATTTTGCCTCTTTTTATGGATACAGTGGTGCATTTTCCGTGCCAAACTGCATTGAAATATCGGTGCTGAATACTCGGACTGTGTTTGTCAATGATTGGATTTCTATTTCTGACTTTCCATAGAGTTTCAAATCATCCATATATAGTAAATGCGAAATTTTTTCAGCTTCTTTGGCTGTTTGGTAGCCTAATTTCATTTCATCCGGGCTTATTATTATTAAAACAGTTAAAAATTGACAAAATCACCATCAGTCAAATGCAAAAAGCCGCACTGCTTGGATCTGCACGCATATTACGAAAATACGTTACAACGTCCTAGGCCCCTGGGTGGGGCCCAACTAGTAACCAATGCCAAATCCGGCGAAACAACTGGCCGCTGTGATACAATTGTACAACAACAACAACAATAATAATAATAATAATCGCAAGAACAAGCTATCCGCACAAATGCCATTAAGGCCAAAATCGAAAAATCCTCTGATGATGCCAAATGCAGACTTTGCAAAGAAGCTGATGAAACTGTTGATCACATACTCAGCTGCTGTAAAAAAATTGCACAGACTGATTACAAATTGCAGCACAATTCAGTAGCACAAATGATTCATTGGAATTTGTGCAAAAATTATAATATTAAAACAGCAACAAACTGGTGGGAACATCAGCCTGAAAAAGTCACTGAAAATCAGATGGTCAAGATCTTGTGGGATTTTTGCATACAAACAGACAAAATACTGGCGCATAATACAGCAGACATCACACTGGTTGAGAAAAATAAGGTCACAATCATAGACATCGCAATACCAAGTGATAGCAGGGTCGCTGAGAAGGAACATGAAAAAATTGCAAAATACCAGGACTTAAAAATTGAAATTCAACGACTATGGCACAAACCAGCAGTGGTAATTCCAGTGGTAATTGGCACACTGAGTGCTATTTCAAAAGCACTGGAATTACATTTAAAACAGTTAAAAATTGACAAAATCACCATCAGTCAAATGCAAAAAGCCGCACTGCTTGGATCTGCACGCATACTACGAAAATACGTTATGACGTCCTAGGCCCCTGGGTGAGGCCCGACTAGTAACCAATGCCAAATCCGGCGAAACAACTGGCCGCTGTGATACAATTGTATAATAATAATAATAATTTATTAAACATGTATGCCATTCGACTCCCAAAACCCCGGCTGGCTCAAAACAATATAATAAATTACATTTAAATCAATTAAAAAAAGATAAAAGATGGTGAATGTGATAAAATGTGTCACTCTCTTTTCATACTTACTTTTATAGTTCATTTTATGCATGTATACACATACACACATACACACTGTATGCATATGTGTGTACATACATAAAATAGAATTTCCCAGATGACTGCTTGCATCTATTATGAATGGAACTGCTGATCAATTATGTTCCAGATAAGATTCTGTGGGATCATCATTAAACAGAAAGGACAATAGGTTTTTGCAGCATATTCCATGCTGTGGTTAGATGCCCTTGTAATCTATGAACATCTCTAAAAGGCTGGTTGTATGTTTTCTTAAGTCAATTCATGTCTAATGAATAATTGATACTCAAAGATGACACTTATCCACAGCCATAGTTGAGAACTCTAGAGCTGTCAAGTGTCAAACTTACACATTCATTACATTTTCTAAAACATTTATTTATATTGTATACTGAAGTTTTAGTATTCCACTTCCTTTGTGGAAGTTCTCAGAATTTTTACTTATGGGGCCAAACAATATTCTTCCTTCAGCACTAAAGAAATTATAATAAATCCCAAATGGAGCTGCTGAATTGCTCATACTAACTTAGCTATTAAAATGCAATCATGTAATAAAATAAATAACCTTTTATTTGACTTTTTTGTCTATTTTGGGAATAAACAAAAGATAACTCCATTGGTAAGGCTTTTCTTCATGCCATAAACTTCATGCACCAAATGCATAATGAAAATTATTCTCCTGGAAAAATTTGCCTCTGAAGACTGACTCCCAGGTAAATATAAAACACACACACACCAGTATGAGGCCAAAACAGTTAGAAATTCTCTGTTATACAGGGGTTCAAATTATTCTGAAGTGATTAATGGGCAGCTGTATATTTTGTAAAAGATGAATAATATAAATAAAACCAGGACAGATTGGAAATGTTTTCTAAGGTGGCTGGCAGATCAGTGGTATGTATACATTTTTTTGGTAACTCCACAGGATAAAGGCATTTTTAAAAATGGACAAGTACAACCCAAGCAAACAGTGACTTGGGGTCCTGATTTGACAACCACAAAATATTTTTCTTAATCTATTACCTGAAGCACATTTGTACATAGCAACAGCACATAGACTTATATCTCACTTCACAGTGCTTTATAGCCCTCTCTAAAAGGTTTACAGAGTCAGCATATTTTCCCAACAATCTGGATTCTCATTTTAGCAACCTCAGAAGGATGGAAGACTGAGTCAACCTTGAGCCGGTCAGGATCGAGCTCCTGGCTATAAGCAGAGTTAGTCTGCCGTACTGCATTCTAATCCCTGTGCCACCATAGCTCTTATATAATAATAATATCCATTGATCCACATAAGGTTCTCACTGCACTTGAAAGGTGAAGGAAATCTGGGGAATCCTAGGAGTTGAAGTCCATAGATATTAAAGTTGTTAAGTCTGAAAATCAGTGCTTTTGAGTAGACTGGCTCCATTAGCTTTTTCTGAGCTACTCTTCTCTAAGGCAAAAGCTTTATATTCTGCTTTATTGAAACAACTACAGTTGGGAATTTTGGAAAACATCTATAATGACCCCTAACTCTCTTTGAAATTTAAAACTAAAAAGGCAATTTATCTTCTCAGGATGGATTTTTTTCCCCAGGTTTGTATTCTTGCTTGGTTCTGACTCTTTACATTTGCAATGTGAAGTAAGTAGAAGTATTTAATATTTACTATGACTTTATTTTTCTTGCTCAGTTAAAAAAAAACAGCAGCAGCTTAACGGATGTTTGCTTTAAGACACAGACATGCCCCTGAGCTAGTGATAAGAAGAGGGGAATGTTTTATGAATATCTACTCCCTTCTCTTTCTTTCCCTCTCTTTCTCACACACTCACAGAGAGATCTGTCAGTGCTCTCAAGTCTACCTAGATGGACCACTTTCCTCTAGGGATCTTTCTATTGCATCCGCCACAGGCTTTTCCAGAAGAGAGAGTGCTAATTGGGACAAATTATGTTGAGCTACGTGTGGTGATTTTGTGATGCAGGCTGTTGTCTGTAGAGAACTCAGCTGAGGCAAATATATATAAGGCTGAGCTTATTCGATATCTGTATATGTTTGCAATATGTTTGTGTGCTCTGGGTATAAAGGCCTGATTTTAAGGTTACCTCTCTTAATATTTTTTCAGAAATAGTTAGTATCACATCCCAGTAACAGAAATACAGCCCTTTTGAAAATTATCCTATCAATTATATTGCAACAAGAGGATAAGCAAGTTTAACTAAACCATTGATTTTAGCCTCTAGGAGGAAATGCTGCTTTAACAGAACATCCGGTTAAGAAATTCAAGTTACATCAGAAAATTTCTACTCATTCAACAGGAATTTGTCAGTCTGCAGACCTCATTCCTCCAAATCTGTGTTGAAGACCTTCTCTTCATGGAGATGGAGGAGGGAGCCAGGGATTTGGGAAACAAAAGGATTTTAACCCACCAATGTTTTCTTGGTGGAAGAAATGATTGATTTGGGTTTTTCCAACCCACAGTATTTGAAATGTAAAACTGAAAGAAAGGAGAAAAAAGTGAAAACATTAATTACTCACACTTGTGGTAGACAGTGGATGGTGTTCCCTTTATTTATGACTATAGGAATTTGGTTGCCCAATCAGTTTGCTACTGTCTGGATGTAGAGCAGGGGTGTCAAATTGAAGATCCGGGCACTGGATCGGCTCATGGGATGCTTAGATCTGGTCTGCGGGGCCACCCTGGAAATGGTTAAGAACTTGGCCGTAGTGCTTCTGCCAGCGAAAATGGTGCTTGCAAGCCCATTTTCTCTGGAAGAGTGGTCAGCCCACCATAGGCGCCCTTAATACAAGTGACACTGAGCTGGCCATACCCACCCTGGCCATGCCCACTCCAGCCCCCTAAGGTCAAACACAACCCTGATGCAGCCCTCAATGAAACCAATGTTTGACACCCTTGATGCAGAGAATATAGTCAGATGTTTCTTGCATTTCAACGTTGGCATAGAATCAATAGTTTCTCCAGAATTGTATTCCAAATGTTATTTAGTGCTAACCTCACCTCCTCCTGCAGCCCTGCAAAGTAAGATAGTCTGAGAGAGGGGGGGAGGGAGGGAGGGAGGGAGGGAAGAGAGAGAGAGAGAGAGAGAGAGAGAGAGAGAGAGAGAGAGAGAGAGAGAGAGAGAGAGAGAGAGAGAGAGAGAGAGAGAGAGAGAGAGAACCAACCATGGCTATCAGAGAATTGGTGTTCAGCAGCAGTTTGAATCTACGCTTTCCACAATGCCAGGGGAATAATCTGGCACCTGTTCCCTCTTCAGAACTTGCAAGTAAAAGTTAAAGGCCCAGTAGTAACCATGAGATTTCATAGTTCCTTGGGAACAGTTAGAAAAAACATTAAAAATGTAGCTTCTAAAGATTTGAATGATCATTTAAACTATTCTGTCTCAGGTATGCTTTGATTATATAATCCTATTCATTTCATCCTTTCTTATATAGTCTGTTTTATTCTGCCAGGCAATGATAGAAAAATTAATGCAGGATAGACAACTTGCATAGTTTGACTTTCCATTTGTTGCTATTTGTAAAGGTAAACAATATGAATCAAAACTTCGTGATATATGGATCTGAGAGCAACTGATTGCTCCTTGCACTTGGTAGCAACTATTAGCAATGCTTTTATATAAACCTCCTCTGAATGGTTTATTTCCCCACCCCATTCTTTTGTTTGTGTTTGGAATCTGTGTGTGTCTTAACATTCAGAAGTGATGCGCAAGACAGATGGATGTTCCTTTAATGCAATCAATTGTAAATATTTCAGAACCAATAGCTTGCAAAACAATTCATGTATTGCATTTATTGTGCATTCTTTTTCTTTTTGAAAGAGAGAGGGAGAGACCCAGAGAAAGAATCTACTTTCATTTGGATTTGAAATAAATTCCAACAGAACCTTTGGAAGGAAAATTCCAGAAATGTATAATCTTCAAGTAATTAAATGGGAAGAAAGGTCTCTTGAAGGCAGGCCAAGAATATACATACATACATACATGCATGCATACATACATACATATCTTGCTCTATCTTCCCTGAGTATAAGCAGGCATGCATGCATGCACAACACACACATACAAAGAGGCCAGCAGAGAAATTGCAAGATGAAGCAGACAAATCTGACCACATAACTCTGCTTGTTTCTGGTATACAAGTTCAAATGTTATACTTCAGTCAATATAAAATAATCAGATTATTTATAAGACTACCAAATATTAGCCTTGTATCCAGTTTACTTCACATCTTTCAATGTTTCTAATGCAAATCATACATAATATTTCATATTTTATAGGATTTTGAAAAGGCTACATTGCCGGCTAGCTACATACAGGATTTAAAAAATTGCATGTTTATGTAAATATAATGATGTGGGACATTTTATGCTGGGTAACTCAGTAATTAATTCATTTGTAAGTCTCATCCCTCCACTGCCCTGGGGGAAAAAAGAAAGAAGAGAAAAGAAAGAAAAATTAATTTGCTGGAAAAAAACAAGTTTAAGTTTATCCTTTAGTCAGGGGACCAAATTATTTTAGCATGTGGGCTGTGGTTTTAATGAGTTTGGATTTTAAAATGCTTTTTGCCCAGTGAGAATTACTAATGCAAAGAATTGGGGGGGAACCCCCTTTTTTTTGATAATGACTCATTAAAATTATTACAGTGATCAAAGAAAGCCAGTGAAAGGTTAAAGGAAATTTGAAGGTGAAATTTTGTGTGATTAAATTTATAGAAACCTTGCATTCTGCAGAAGATTAAATAGCATATATTTTACAAAGAAACTGAATTTTCAAAATCTATCATTTAAATATATAAATTCTCAATTTATTTCTTCACCAAACTAATCATTGTTACAATGTGTAACATACAAAAAGAAGTTATAGCATTACATTAGTTCTCTTTTAGACAGAACTGATCTTTTTTAATAATCAAAAACTAGGCAAAAGTATACATTTTTATTTTTCCTTTAAAAAAATCCTGAAATTTACAGTTCAAGAGTGATTTTAAACTGGAATTAATTTTAGTCTTAATTTTCAAAAATCACACTTGGGTGAAAAATTCTGAAGAAATCTATACATTATATCTTGATTCCTGCATGCATTTTTTTGAACTATATGAAGTTTTTAATTGGTGTTTGTAATGGCCTTCAACTGCTTGAATATATATGCTTTCAAAGGTAGGGATATCTCCTTATTTATTTGTTTATTTATTAATTACATTTATATATTGCTCATCTCCTAACAACTCTTCAAAAGCCTTGCATTGTATCCTTTGCCTTAAGGGAAGGTGCTTGTTTTAAGAGAAGGGACAGTTTTCTTTGATACCCTCAACTCATGGAAGCCTTTACCAATCCTTGTCACCTCATCCCCCCAAAAAGCAGGTGTGGAAAACAGGATGAATCTCAGGGAGAATAAGGATGGCTGTAGACATGGGCAACGGTATAGCAATAACTATAATATAGAAATCCCAACTTGCATAAGCAGAATCATGCCAACAATTCCATTAATACAGAGTTTTTCTTCTGTTTGCAGTTACATTGAAGATTATTGCGGTCCACTAAATAATGACCATATAGCCTAGCCTAGCCTAGTATAGATAGTACAGTACAGTAGAGTACAGTATAGTAAAATAAAACTTGTAGTACAGTATACTAATATTCTAGTATAGTAGAATAGTATAATTTTAATATGGGTAAGTGAATATTTGATTTTTACATTATGACATTAATCCAAAATATTGTGGAAGTCAGGGCAAAAAACTGCAAGGGGGAAGTAGGGAAAAATAATTCAAGACACATCATTCAAAACACACAAAAATTCCCTCCTCCTCCTTTAAGATAAACTTCTACCCATAGGATCTTTAGACCAAATTCTTGCAATTATTTACCATGACTGTTTGTGTTGTATCATCAGTGTATCAACACTACTTAAAGCCATGATTACATTTTCAGATGCCCATTGTGACTAATTTGTATAACCTCAACACATGGCAATTGTAATATTTTGGTGGCAACCAAACCTCAGATACATTCCTTCATCCCTAGAGTTTCATAAGATTGAATCAAAGAAATTCAGGAGCAAAATAACTATTTTTAGTGGCACAGTTTTCAGTTTTGGTTTGACTGTGTTGTTTACAACTTTCTGCAAATTATAATTTAAAATAAGTAAAATATTTGGTTTAAAATGCCTACTTTATGTATACTCATCCCCAGGAAGAGATCAAAAACATGCCAGCCGTACCTATTATGGTAGATGAGGTCAAGGCTTTGGGAAATTTAAAAAGAAATACAATTATTTAGAAAAAATGTTACCTATCTCAGGTGCAAAGCATCAGATTCAAATAGGTTGTAAAGCTCATTTTCATGAGGGATTCTGTATTCATTATTGTAATTAGTTACTGCTTTATAACTTCAGTCTGATGCCTTTAAGATGGAAGTAGACCAAATTGGATTTATCTAAATTAAAACCAATGGAAATTTCTCTAGCTATGGAAAATGTATGAATAAAGTAAATTGAGATAAATCAGCTTAGATTAATATAATCTGGTTTAACTGGCAACCAAACCTCAGGTTGGTTTGGATCACAGCATGCATTATCAAACCAACCTCTACTAATGCAGTGAAAGTCATACTAAAATTTCTGTTCTTTAAAATGACCAGAAAATACTTAAACTGACTGAAAATACAAGTAGACTTGTGCAGAGTGAGAGTTTGGGTAGCACAGTACTGTATAGTACAATTTTCTCAGGAAGATTGGAGCTCAGAAAAACTGGACTTTATTGGCCAGGAGTGGATATCAACATGGACTGAATGTTTTCTCTATCAGTTTCCTTGTACTGTGAAGAAAAAAAAATCTCATTGAGAGCAATACATACAATACAAAATAATCTTGCTGTCTCATTGATTTGTTTGATACATAGTTGGGGGTAGAGTGTTGTTTTTATGGAAGGAAAAAAAGCTTGGCTTTAGTGGGGTGGGCGAAGAGAAAATAGAATCATGTCACTACTAGCACACATTTCTGCTAATTAATATCTGAAGATGAAAAGCATTTGGTTCTTTCTCTTACGGATGGAGGGGATGGAGGTCAGACGTTTGTGGAAATGACTTCTATGGGAATTCTGGACAACCCACTTTCTAATCGGTGTGCAATTACATTTCACTCCATGAGCATCTTCCAGGATCAAAACTGATGTGTTCCAACTTTAGTCTTTAAGCCATGGGAAATGAGAACATGCCTCTTTTTCAGCCAAAAATTATCTTGGCTCATCTAAGTTTACTATCAAGTTAAAGTATGTAGGATCATGGTATCTTTATTAAGTGAGTAGATATGTGAGCTATACTTTTAGGATTATGTTCTATTGTTTTAGATTGTTTTCTATTGTTTTAAATTAAAGAAACCCTTCTCCGGCTAAGTATTAGACTTTATTATCTCCTCCACCCCTTAATTAGGTATTTCTAATCAATTTTGTTAAAGTGGGTGGTTGATGTCAATTTTGTAGACACATATTTAATTCTATTGCTGTTATTTTTTTTAACAGTGGTCTACCTTTGCTGTAAACCATAAACGCATCATCAGACCCAAAGCTCATATTTATTTCCCTAATTTTATAAACATTTAATAGTACTTATTAAATATATCAGCCAGCATGATTTAATAACACAATCAGTCTAGAGTTTGAGAAAATTGAAAACAGGATTTGAATGTAATACAACCACAATTACCGGAGATTATAGGCAATCATTTCCATATGTCTGCAAGGGAGAGCTGCTAATCTCTGTTTGTGTGGAGGTGATTTCCCCTGGAACACTTCCCAGTCTTCAACAGCACTAGTGCTGAACAAATTAGATTGGAAAGTCCCCCATGTTATGGCTAAGGTAATATACTCAGTGTGTTAGAGAAACAATGAGGATGTATTATAACTGGGCTCCAAAAGCTGGAAAAAGATCTTCTCCCATTTAGTTTGGCTATATCATATTATGACATTTTCCCTAGGATTAAGGTACTTTTAGGAGGTACCGTCAAAGATTAAAAAATAAATCCTCTCTCACCTATAAGGCCCTAAAATATGGTGACATTATGATTTGGAATGCCAAGCAATTAGCTGTAGCCAGAGCTCAAGGCATGAGGCAGATTTTATTTTATGGTTCTCCTTGTGCCCTGTTCTCCTGACTCATGAGGCTATAAAAAAAGTGTTTGTCAATTGGGAGAGTTCAGAATGGGGAAAAGAGGTCTTTTATATTATCTTGACTAGGCTTATTGCAGTTTAGTTAAAACCTATATTTAAGAAAAGCTGTTTCATGAGACTGATATCTCCACTGAGCTGCGTAACACTCTCTGTTAATAGGATATGGGCAATTCAGAAACAAGAGTTCATTCTCATGGCTACAGAGCCACAAGTTATTCCTATTATCAGCATTAAACAAATTGAGGAAAGTCCAAAGTTAAATAACAGAATAACAGAGTTGGAAGGGACATTGTAACAATCCAGACAGTCTCTGTCTCTTCTTAAAAACCCCCACTGAGAAGCAACCACAGCTTCTGAAGGCAAGCCATTCCACTGGTTGATTGTTTTCACTGTTAGGAAATTTCTCCTTAATTCCAGGTTGCTTCTCTTCCATTGTTTCTTGTCTTGCCTTCTGGTTCTTTGGAAAATAACCCTAACTCTAACTCTAACCATCAAATATTGCAACACTGCTATCATGTCATCCCTAGAACTTCTTTTCAACAGACTAGACTGTGGGTGTCAAAACTGGCGGCCTGTGGGCCAGATGCGTCATGCGCAGGCATGCCCACCTCAGGTCCACAAAGGGGAAAAAATATCGCAAAACATCACATGATGGCAACGTGACACCGCGAGTTTGATACCTGTGGACTAGACAAACCTAATCCTGCAACTGTTCTTCATATGTTTCAGCCTCCAGGCCCCCTATTCATTTTTGTTGCTCTTTTATACACTCTTTCCAGAGCCTCTACATCTTTTTTATAATATGGTGACGAAAACTAGATACAGTATTCTAAGCGTGGTCTTACTAAGGCTTTATAAAATGGTACTAATAAAACTAGGTACTAATGAATAGCAAGGATATTGAAGGTAAATTTATTATGATCTGTTTGACTTTCTCAATTTGATATGTATTTGTGTGTGCATCAGGGGTGGCTTCCTGCCAGTTCTAACCTCTTGTATAGAAGAGGTTCCACAAATCTACAGTGCCATTTAGAACCGTTCCAGCTCCCTCCCCCCGCCCATCCGCACATCATCAAGATGAAGAGAGAGAGGAGGAATTCTGGGAGTTGAAGTCCACAAGTCTTAAAGCTGTCAAGTTTGAACACCCCTGGGGTTTTTTTTTCTAAAGGGTTAGAAAGAGTTTCTGAGCCAACATTTTGGTTGTTAAGCAAGAGCATTGTTAAGTGAGTTTCATCACATTTTACAAGTTGGCCATGCCCACCCAGTCACATGACTGCCAAACCACTGCCACTTGGTTCATATGGCTGGCAAGCCACTTCCACCCAGTCACATGGCTGGCAAACCACTCCCACCCCGGTCACATGGCCAGCAAGTCACTCCCACAAAGCAGAACAAACCTACAGAAGAATTTTGAAACCCACCACTGGTGTGCATGTATATATATGTTTGCAAGTGTATGCATTTACCCACTTGTGCTTCTTGTAATATTTTAATGCATTATTTACATTTGCTCTATGAATGAATGTTTCTTCTTTTTATGGTTTTTAAAAACGTTTCTTTGCCTATTTTTAACTTTTGGCAAGAGCTACCTGATAATGAAAGATTAAAAAGGGGAGAGGGAGGGAATACCGAACAAACCATGGGTCAATTACCTGTTTACCAACAACTTTCAAATTGTTAGATGTGCTCTTTTCATCTCAACAGAAATGAAACTGCCCAGACAGCAGAGGAACAAACAATCAGCTCCTAAATGACAAGAGGATTTTGGAAAACTGCAAGAGAAAGATCACACACAGAATGTAGGTTGGATTGATTATGCGATTATGCTCTTTGCCACATGATTGGATAAATACAATCTCTTCAAATAAGCTGAAGAAACAGTGGAGCACTAGTTAGCTGCTGCACGAAGATCACAAAGACTGACTACAAACAGCGGCATGACAAAGTAGCAGCAATGGTGCATTGGAATATTACTAAGAAATACTATTTACAGTACTTACAAGCAAATAATTGATGTAATAGAAAATAAAGACGCTAATGTGTTCTGGGACTTTAGAATTCAAACAGACAAGCAGCTGCTACATAATACCCAGACTTAACCATTGTCTACAAGAAACACCAAAAGTCTGGATAGTGAGTATGGCAGTACCCGGAGACAGCAGAATATAACAAATTACAAAGTCCTCAAATAGAAGTAGAATGACTGGCAAAAGTAAAACAGTAAAATAGTACCAATAGTAATAAGTACCTTTGGTCCAATCCCAAAACATCTGGAGCATCAGTTGACCATTATGGGTATGTACAAATTCACCGTCAGTCAATTGCAAAAGGCAGCTTCTCTTGGAACAGTTTACATCCTGTGGCAAGGCCTTTCATATTATTAAACAAGATATTCCGATCCCAGGTCCTTGGGAGGGACTTGATAGGCAGACCAAAAAGCCCAAACCAGTTTGACTGCAATCAACCATAATATATTAAACTTGTATGCCCCACTTTGACATTTTTTGGCATAAGATAGAAGAGAAAAAAAACCTGGTTGACTTTTAACATTCTGTTATTTTACCCCACAGCAAGAGAAAGTATTCCTGGAATTTCAGCTGTGTCTGTTTCTCGACCTTGCCTACCTCAAAGGGACAATATTCGTGTTTTGGGAAGTAATAGTATGTCCCTTGCAAGAAGCTAAGTTCCTTTTATTCACCATAGATTTCAAGTTCTTAAGACTGTATAGTTAAATCACCTGTTGTGTGGTTATCTCCTTTAAAGAGACAACACACTATTAAGCAATGTTGTAATGTACTGTACAGTTAGCCTTCTGTTATTATCTCTTACTCTGAAAATTGGTTGAAATTTGGCCTTTGTTTTTGTAATTATTGTGCAATTCCATCTGAGTATAATCTAAGAAAAATCCAAAAATATTGTGCAGGCACAAGGTGGGAAACACGTTCTTCACCAAAGTCAAAGCAGACACGCATAAAGAGTCAGCACAGAGGATTGCCATTCATTGTACCAGTTTTATTATGACTAATTAACAGTATAGGCATGTCATTGTCATGAACATAGCAGATGTCACATTGCAGCTGGCAAAAAGATTGCACTTTAATTTAGACTGTTCTAATTCAGAATCTCCTATCCTAGTATGTGAAAAAAAACTCAATCTGGTTTATGTCAACGATAGTGAGAAGAATTGTGTTATGTAGAATTCTGAAACAAAGACTTACGCCCTTATTAGGTTTAGGGACTTAAAAAGTTTTAAAATTAAGTCGATTTTAAAGTCAAAACTTTTGACTTTAAAATCAAACCCAGAATACTTCCAGGAAATTCTGAATGCCCATTAGAGTGTGTACGCGTGTGTGCGTGTGTGTGCGTGTGTGTGTGTGTTAAACTTTCAGAAATAAGTATTATGACTTATTCTGTCATTATGAAAGATGGTCAGGAGAGAACTGAGAACAGCAGATCCTATCCAGTCACTGCCCTACCATCTCCAGTCTCTCCAAATCCTCATCTGCCAAGATTGTAGTAAGTGACATCACACTTACTGTTCCTCAAACTCTGCTAAAATTAGTGTGGGAAAAATCAAAAGGAAGTCCATATCATGTGAAGTATCGAATTCTGGGTACACAGTGATACAGTGGCTTCATGATGCTGGAACTGGCAGTTGAAGCCCAGCTCCATGAGTCAGAGTAAATTCCTGTCTCTTGTTCCCTACTCCTGCCCACGCAGCAGTTTGAAAGCATACAATATTGCAATTAGATAAATGAGTACCACTTCAGTGGAAGAAACTTAGCTGCATTTGTGTATATGGAGAACAGTGCTGGATTGTTCAGATGTGAGGCATCACAACATAAGGAGAAGCAAGGCAAGACTGCTGGAGGAGGCTGGAAGAGTTAATGCTGCTAGTTAGCAGCACTCACCCACCCACCCCGGTGCATGTAGATGTGCAAACACCAAACAGAATGAACTAGTAATCTAGATGGTCAGGACTGGATTGTGTCTAGAATTTGTAGTTTTTTCTGACATTGTATGCCATATAAATGAAGAGATAGGGGGAGGGAGAGAGATAGGAGAGAGAGAGGGAGGGAGGGAAGGAGGGAGGGAGGGAAGGAGGGAGGGAGAGAGAGAGATGAATGAATAATATTGAATTTGTTGCTACAATATGTAGTTGTAATAGAGAAAGGATTAGATACAAGGCTACAATGGCTACTTATCTCCAATTTCATATAATGAAGACTGGATGCTCCTCTCCCTTTGTTACTGAGGATGGAAGAAAAGAAAGGATGTTGTTCCATTCATATCCTGCCTCCCAATAGCATCTAGTGGGAAATGAAGGGGACCTAGATGGTCCTTTGGTCGATTCTACTCAGGTTCTTTGTATGCTGCTATCTTGTTACAGTTTTCAAAAGAAGAACATGCAGAGAGTTTGTGGAAGATGTGGTTTGAAACATTGACTGACTTCTGCTTGATGTGAATAATCTGGCTGGGCTGCCAAAATTGGTAGAGCAGGAAAATGCTGGAGAGAGAAGGTAATTCCTGGATAAAGATCATAAGGACCTTTGCATATGTTGCTCTTTAGTTTTGTAAAATTGAACATTTCAATTAATGTTTTAAAGCAAGCTTTAAAATCAAACCCTCAAGCAGACTTTAAAAACGCAGTTTTGAAGCCTGCTTTAGGGCTCAGTTTTAAAGCTTACTTTTCTTCCTTTTAAATATTAGGCATGGATTCCAGTTAGTTAGAAGAATAAATTTCAGAAGTCTTGGGCAATCCATACAATTGCAAAAATAAAATACAGGTGCCAGATACATTAAAATTGTGATCCTTGACTTTAAGGAATTTGTAGCAAGAGTAATTCTGTGCTGAAGTTTGAAAAGCACAGCATCTTTTGGTACAATTTATACATGTGCACACTATGCTGGTTTGTTCTGTGGTGTTCAGAGAAGGGTTATATTTGCATCAATGTTTCTTGATTTTTGTTCCATGTTTAACACCGATATTGATATTAATTTAGTTTTTAAAAGGCAACGTATTCATCCAGGAATATTGGAAATATTCTTGGCAATTCCAGATATAATAATCTACTTCAACACCCATTCAGGGCAACTTTAAAATCAGAGAAATTAAAAATGCAAAAGATGATTGTCTGTGACTTAGGCATAATAGATTAGTTCTATGCCAGTTAGCAGAAAAAGAAATGCTTGTCTAAATAAATAAACACATTTATTTATGTAATGCTCTCCCCTTTTTGTCCTGGCAAGCACTCAAGGTGTCCACCATTTTAAAAACAAAAATAATATAAAAAGTTAAAATCATACCAGTATCAACATCAATGCTCTCTTTCAAAAGTTTGGTGGAATAGAACTGATTTAAAGCTGAGAAAGTAGGAGTGGGGGAAACTCAACTCCTAAGGAGATGCCTTCATAGCTTAGGAGCAAAACAGGAGAGGACCTTCTTCCACATGCCAGGAAGACAAGCCTCTGACAGAAGAGACCTTCCAAAGGATTGTCCTGAACTTCTTAACAGCTGCATCTTTTAATTCCTCCTTCCCCATTTGAAGCATCCCATGAAATGCAGGCATAGTCAAATCTGAAGTCTTCTTATTTCTCCATCCAATTGGAGCTTTGGATATTTTTTTATCCTGCCCTGAATTTATAGTACCCTTATCTGACAACCAGTTCTCAACTGAGATTCCACTCTTATTCCTTTCAACTTTTTTTGTGTAATTGGGTTGGAAGCACTTTGCAATCTTTATATCAAGCAATCGATGTATGCATGTTGTAGACTCTGTTAGAGGGAATTATTCCTCTATATTCTGCCATGGGTCAAACGACATCTAGAATATTGCTCCTGAGTACTACACTGTAGGCAGGACATTAAGAAACAGGAGTATGCCCAACAGAAAGCAACCAAGATGATAAGGAGACTGGGGGAAAAAAATGAGGAATAGCTGGAGGCATTGGGGATGTTTGGCCTGGAGAAAAGAATACTGCAGGGAGATATGACAGCTCTCTTCAAGTAACTGAAGGGCTGTCATGCAGAAACCAGGGCAAAATTGTTCAAAGATGTTCCAGAAGAAAAGACAAGAAACAAAGGATTTAAAATTACAACACAGTCAAATTTGGTTGTATCTCAAGAAAAACAAATCTAACAGTATGAGCTATGCAACAATGGAACAGACTGCCTTGGGAGATCGCAGATTCTCTATACTTGGGGTGTTTAAAAAGAAGCTGAATTACAGTCTGTTGGGGATTCTGCAGTAGTACATTCCGGCAGTAGCCAAAGAATAGAACTAAATGATCTTCAGTTTCCCTTCCCAGCCATTATACAATTTTATGATCCAATAAACTCTTTATTATAAAGTCTTACATTCTATTATTAACCATTTTTTCTGGTTATCATAAGGAGCAACAACAGATAAGCACTGACTAAGTTTTTGATATTCACTGATGCTGTGGAATTTAATTCTGTGTTATCCTGGAAGAAAATTCTAGCCCTTGTTATGAAACTTTGCTTCCCACACCAGAAATCTTCCTAAAATGTTAAATAGGACCTTGGAAACAGCTTGCATCACTGATGTATTTATCCTAGGAGCCATTGGCAATGGATACCATATGCTCTGGGACACATCAGCCAACGTAGCTGTACCATGCTTTTAATTTTCCATAATGATGTGCTACCAACAATTGCTGAATGATGCAAATGCTAAAAACTTCACCTAATGGAGGATGTTTCCCATTGTCTTTTTCAGCACATTTTGTTTGTGTCCTCAACCAAGGTTGGAATTTTGTAATATTCTCCAGATCCTAACAGGATTCACTAGGTTGCTTAGCCTTCTTTGAAATCAGCCAGAGTTGTCTATGTGTCACTACTCGCTGAGGATTTTTGGAAAGCCAGTAAGTGTAGTGTTAAGGCGTCTGGCTAGAGCTCGGGAGAACCATAAGTTCTGGTCATGCCTTCCCAAATAAGCCACCTGGTTGTTCTTGGACCAATTACTCTAACTCAGCCATGGGAAATAAGCAGTGGCAAACCACTTCTGGAAAAAACTAGAAAACTGCAGGAACTAGTTCAGCAGTTGCCAGGAGTCAAGACTGACCCCAAGTACACATATATAGTGAGCATGAATGAATGAAAGAGGCGGTTCAGTATAAATACTGAATTTTGACAGTCTTTGTGGGATTAGCATTTAAGGATTTGGTTTAAAAAAAATCTGAGCCTACTAAAAAAATCTAAGTCTACTAAAAAAAAAAAAGCTAAATTCTAGGTTTGTCTTTGAAGATCTTCTCCGAAAGGTAGCCAAAGATCTTGATTTGGATTAGAATTATGGTTTAAGAAGTCTGTTCTTGCATCTACCAGCCAGTTTGGAAACCTAGCTCAGCTATGCTACAGGTGACCAACAGTGTGGCAGGGAGGCAAGGTAAACTAGAACAAAGGGTTAAAGGAAATGAGAGAGCTGTCTTGCTGCTTCATGAACAACTGTCCCCAGGCATGTCAGATGCTTTTGGACATAGGTTCAGAAACAACACTAACTCTATATCCAAACCCACCAACCAATAGTAAGGCTTCCTTTGAACCTGGAACACAATCACCTAAAACAACTGCAAAATTAGAGGAAATTTTAATAAAAGTCTATACTGGCAATCTGATTGATTGAGTGAATGATATGTTAAGTGCCAATAAGTTGTTTTTGACTTCTAGCCAACATATAGGTAGATCCCCTTCCCCATCATGTGTTCCTAATCTGTTCTTCTGTTCTTCTTATGGTATACCCCAAAGGTCCTTTTTCAGGAGGCAACTGGACTTTCTTGTTTTTCTTTGAAGACATCATGCTTCTCATCCAAGAAGCTTCTTCAGTTTTGACTGGATGGTAGGGAATGGAAGGATTTATACTCCTTGCAGACAGCTGGTCATTTGCATCCTTTTAGAGGGTTGTTGAAGTACTTGGAGGTTTATCTGTGTCCTCAGGTCACCTGAGTAATGCTAATGGTTCCTGTAATCTGCAGTCCCTGTGGAAATCCATTCATACTCCCACACCATTCAAAGGTGTTCATCCAAAATTGCACAGTTAAAAGTCTGTAGCGATTCTCAATCATCCAGGTCATGGCTGTTCCAAAAGTGCTTTTTCAGGAGTTTCTTGTTTTTCTTTGAAGACATTTCTCTACAGAAACGTAGATCTCTATAGACTTCTCCTATGCTATACTTATCACTCAGTTCATCCATCTTGCTCTAGATCATCCTCTTCACTTCTTTTCACCCTTCCCAACAATAGTGCCTTCTCTGGGGAACTAGGTCTTTATATAATATATCCAAAGTAGGATAATTTCAATCTGGTTTTTTGTTTTGTTTCTTGAATGAGAATCCTGGGTTGATTTGCTTGATGATCCATTGATTTCTTTTCTTGAGTGTCTGTATTATTCTCAGGAGTCTTCACAACACCCAAATCTAAAGTCTCAATATTCTTCATATCAGGCTTCTCCAAAATCCAACTTTCACTTTTATAGAGCATCATAAGGAATACTATAACTTGCGCTAGCCATCTGTTAACATTTGCTTTCTTGCCAGCCACACCCTATGTTAAAGAGCTTGATTGTGGATGTTTCCTGCTGGCTTGTGACGACTGGGGGGAGAGAAGGAAAATAAAGCCATGAGAATCCATTAATCTTTGTCTCTGATACATCCTGTATGCAGTAAATAAAGACAGTACCATTTATTAGCCTCCTCCTTATGATGCCATATGACCAAGCTCTACATTTAAATTTGAATGTACTGATATATGTAAATGGTATTTAAGTCTTTTAACCTGAAGCAGTGGGTTCCCAGAGTCTTGGATCTATTTCTGCTTTATTTATATGTGTGTGTGTGTGTGTGTGTGTGTGTGTGTATGTCTGTATATATATATATATATATATATATATATATGTATGTATGTATGTATGTATGTATGTATATGTATATGTATATGTATATGTATATGTATATGTATATGTATATGTATATGTATATGTATATGTATATGTATGTATATATATAATGTATATATGTATATAATGTTTAATGTTCAGTATACATACATTTTTCAGCTAGTTATGTTGATGTTTTTCATGTACTGACATTTCCTATAATAGTGTTGTAGATAATGTATAAATTTACTCCATGTAAGGTTAATTGTAATACAAAAATAAAAATAAGTTATTGAAATCTCCAGTGGAGGCAGCAGATTTTAAACTGATATACTATCCTGCCAGTTCAAGGACTAGTGGATAGCACTTAAACTCAGCCATCAGGAAAAGCCCTTTGATTAAAATTGTTTTGTTGACATACCTTTCCAATCAAGGATGACAAGCAAGGAAATGTATGCTTAACAGCACACTCCTGGGCTCATTTGATCTAAAGCTAATCCTTCTACATTAGATGGAGTTTACATACAATTCAAGGGGAAATCATTTATGAAATTATTCTCCGTACATACACAATTTGTTCCCAGTTTTGTCTTATCATCTCATTCTGTTGAACCATCACAACAGTGAATAATAAGGAAGAAAACAGGAATAGGAGGAATCAAAGGATCAATCTTAAGGGATGGTTGAGCTGAACTACATGTATCAGTTTGACGCCATGAGAAAGGTTATGCACACTGACAGCTGTTTTCTCTTTTTCTTTCACTCTCTATTGCTTCTCAAATCCAGTTTTCTTAGTGTAAACTCCCATCTTTCTCCCATGGCTTATGCCTAACAGAATCTACAAAGGACATCTGTTGCCAGTTTAAAATCCAAATGCGGCATTTAACACTATATCCTAAGCAACTTCTCCGCCTCTTGATTTTTATTTGCCCTTCAAAAGCAGCATGACAAAAAGTTCTGTACTAGCTTGGATGACCATACTGTGTATTTACTTTGGGTCTGAGCAAAGATTTTATTATTTTGAACCACATATATCCAAACACAGATACAGGTAGTCAGAATAACAGTACAATAAGAGAGTGGGAAGGGACCTTGAAGGTCTTTTAGTACAATCCCCTGCAAAAGACCTTATACTATTTCAGACAAGTGGCTGTCCAGTCTCTTCTTAAAAGTCTCTAGTGATGCAGCAGCCACAACTTCTGAAGGCAAGCTATTCCACTGGTTTAATTGTTCTCACTGTTTGAAAGTTTCTCCTTACTTCTAGGTTGCTCCTCTCTCTAATTTGTTTCCATCCATTATTTCTTGTCTTGCCTTCTAGTACTTTGGACAATAGCTGATTCCCTCTTCTTTGTGGCAGCTCTCGATTTATGACCGCAGTTGAAACAAAATTATTCATTGCTAAGCAAGGCAATCATTAAGGAGTGACCTTTTTGCAATATTGTTAAGCAAATCAGTGCAGTTGTCAAGTGAATCATTGGTGGACGTTAAGTGAATCAGGCTTTCCCCTTGACTAGCTGGGAAGGTTACAAATGATAATCACATGAACCCAACACAGTGTAACCCTCAAAAATACATGCCAATTGCCAAGCGACCGCATTTTGATCATGTGACCATGGGGTGCTACAATCGTTGGAAGTGTGAAAACAGGTCATACATCATTGTACCGTTGTAACTTTGAACATTCACTAAATGAATGATTGTAAGTCAAGGATTATATTAGTAGAGCTGAGATAGGAGCATGTAGAAGTTAGGGAAGCTTGTTGCATATTTTTAATGATTAAAATTTTATTTGAACTAGATTATATATTTGGTTTCTTGTGTATTTGGCTGACCTAGAATTTCTTTCAGCTGAAGTAGAATATCTAATGCCTGAGCTAAGTAACAGAAGATTTTTCTATTTAGTTTCTGTAGAGATTCCTATTTTTTTTCTGTGAAAATTCTTGCTTCCGCAGGATTTCTACAATATTAATTCCAAAAGCCAGTTATGTGCCATTGGTTTAATGGCCTCTGACAGGAAACATGATTTTTTCCCCCCAAATGAAATACTTACTCATAAAGTATCCAACAAGGTCAATGTCTGTGCATGTAAATCATGACATGAGGAATGTAGGTGCTAATGAATATGTTTGAATACTGTTTCCTGGCTTTGCAGATATTGTATATTTAGATGCGCCTGGCATTCTTGTACCCACAATCATTCTTTTCAAAATAAAAGAAAATGGGAAGAATTGTGGCCATTTTATTTCACTGTCAGCTTTAATAAAAATAAAATGATTTACCAAAAGGAACAAAATACTTAAGCTATTTTCCCTCCCTCTTCCACTCTCTTCCTCTCTCTCTCCCTCCCTCCCTTTCTCTCTCTATCTCTTTTTTCATTTCTTGTCAGCCTGTAAAACCATCTCAGAACCCTGTAAGCAAATCAACAACAGCAACCACCAAATGAGATTTTTATGCATATCTTATTAGTTCATTTCCTTTTATTCTGCAAGTGATGTCATGGAACCCAGCTGGTGTGTTCTTGCAAATGATTTCCCCTTACTCATGTTTCACCAAGTCATTTTGAGCTTTAATGGAATTACTGGCTCTTTGAAAGGGGAGTAGCTCCCTCCCACCCAATTCTCCCATCAGCTGGAAAAGAAATATTCTCTTAGCCAAATGGCAACAGATACATTAAAGCCAATGTTACAAAGGACAAGCTTTTGTTTCACATCAGATGACGATTCCTCACAATCTTCCCCTCTTTCACCTTCACTCCTTTATACCTTTTGTGTTCGATTCAAAGCTACTTAATATGTTTGCATCCAACTGAATGCTCAATAAAATGAATTCAGAGTTCAAAGCAGTGCTGGGATTCACTTATCTTTGCTACAGGTTTGCAAATGTGAGTGCACTGGCAAGCACCACCTTCTGTGCCTGCACACTGCCTTCTGTGCATACACAGAAGGTCACACATTGTGTCGGGGTGGATGGGCAGAGCCTTCAGCAGCAGCCGCTACCGGTTCTCCTGAACAGGTAAAAACCGGCTGAATACCACCCTTGGTGCAAAGGCTGGACAGCTTCTGTTTCCATTTTTCTAGTTGTTTCCTTTCTCCCAGGGAACACAGGGTATATTTTTATATGTTTGTTTTGTTTTCACTACATCTCTGAGAAATGTCCAAACAAGAACAGCCCAATGTCATCTAATACATATGGTAGTTGAGAAGTTGGGACATAACCCTTTCTCTAATATCTATATATTTCTGTATACAAGACTGGTTAAAATGTTTGTAGGATTCATGATGAAACATCTCCACCTGATATTTTTTTTAAGTACTTGCATTTTCTGAAGTGGGATCTGTTTCTGCATCTACACTGACCTTCCTTACAAGGCAAAAATGGCTCTCTGAAAGTTTTTCACTTCTTCTTATTAACTTACTTTGTCCCTTTATGTAAATGAAGAAACTTCTTGAAAGACTGAATATCAATAATAGCTTCTTAAAATAAGTGCCAGACTTGAAGGCCCAAATCCGATTAAAAGTACAGTATTAAAAGATTAAGTACCTCTATTTCTCTTTTTTTTAATTAAGTTTTTTATTTATTTTTATTTTTCTACAAACACATTGTTATGTGACGAGTGTAGAACCAGAGTTACATTTTAATAGAAATAAAACAATACCCTTCCTATTCAACACAATTAATAATCTTATCACTTCTATTTCTCATGTGGATTGGATCCAGTGCCTCTTTACAACATTGTAAGGGAAGAAAGTGTTGTTCCTGTGTTGTTCGATTTGTTGTTCGCATAGTCCTGTGAACATAACTATGAAATTTAGATTCAAGATATAACTCTACTATGTAACAGGGTGCCTTCAAGTCAATATTGAACTTCTTGATATAGTGAAAGGAGAACAGGCATTTAGAAATCTTCTAAGGGGAGGGAGGGACATAATAGAATAACAGAGTTGGAAGGGACCTTGAAGGTCTTTTAGTCCAACCCCCTGCTTAGGCAGGAAACCCTACACCACTTCAGACAAATCGTTAATGGATAAGGAGTGTGGGAGAGACAAGGATGGGGATGTGTTTTACACTTAAAAGTTAGAGTTGGCCATCAATGACAACTTTTCTCAGAAAGGTGAAAGGTCTCTTCAGGGAATAGTCTGGCATCCTACTTCCCAGGGTGAAATGACAAACATTTTCTATCCTCTTCAGAATTGATATGTGGGTAGGAGATTACACCATTGGATAATTGCCTAAGGCATTTTAAGAGCAATATCTTGGCCTGATCAGCTTCTGGCAGTGTCACATCCTTTTTCCAGAGTACATAGAGAATTTCAATTTCCGGTATATGTTGGATTAGCTAGCTGGAATCCCTTTCCTCTTCTTGCCCTCCCCTCCTAGACAAGGCCTGTATCAGCTTTGAATACATTCAGTGACTTCCAACATGCGGTTCAAAAACAAATTGTAGAGCCCAGCAAAATTTACTAATACATCCAAGCTGTTGATGGATTGTCTGTCATTGTTTATACAGTAGGTCCAAGCCTAATTTTCAGGTATTAGCTGATTAACACATGAGTCATAGTGTGTGTCCTGTGTCCAACAAAGTGGAACATCAGATCTGTGAAAGAGATTAATTGTGCGCACAGATGTTAGTCACAGGATCAATTTGTCTGGGGCTTGAGGGGGGTGGTACCCTACAGATCAATAGCAAAGGAGAGAATTAGAGTAATGCCTTGAAAAGAATCACCATTGAGTCTCTGAGGCTCATTTATCTGCTTCTGTTGGCAAGATTCTTGCAGTGAATTTCAACAACAGCAACAAAAGACTCAATTCAGGCCAGCATCATGCTGTATGATTCAGACTTGACTTTCTAAAATTAGGAACAGAAAACTCTCATATAGAAAAATTCAGAAGTAGGGAGAAAACCCTACTGTTTGTTATTATGATTATTATTACTTTGCTGTTTTGCACCTATACTGAGAGCTAATGCAATGGAGACAAATTCCTTGTCTAATTACACTTGGTCAATAAAGTATTCTATTTTATATAGTACAATAAAGGCGGCTGTCTGTCTATCAAGATGACTTTGGTGTAGCAATGTATGGATACAGATCTGATAGAAAGTTCATTAATTATATGAATACTAATCATTACAAAGTTTTTAATCTCACACCATCTACCATGAAAATGTTTCCTCCTATATACACCTCCCTCAATGGTGGGTTTCAATTTTGTTTACTACCGGTTCACTCATGCACACACACGTGCAACGCTTCTGCGCATGCGCAGAAGCATCTGGGTGGGTGGGTGGAGTCTCCCGCCACTACTACTACTGGTTCGCTCAATCCAGGCTAAATCGGGAGCAACCCATCACTGACCTCCCTTATAGAAAACCACACATAAGTAAAAATACATCTGATTATGCCCATAACCTTCTGATCTTTACTCATGGTATATACAGAGATAGCTTCTAAATGTGTGGCTTTACTTACATTACATTTCTAAGTAATTATCAACAAAGTACTTATTTTATCCAAAACAGACATATTTTCTAGAAGTTAGGCTGTATTGGTTTCCAGATTTGGAGAGGGTGCCTGTAACTGATCATTAACACTATCTCAGTATATCTGTTGGATTGGCTGATACTTCCAACCAGCAAGACATAAAATGTAAACTCCAATGAAAGATTCTTTAAAGTGTAATTATTATTACTATTTATTATTTAGCATATGATGAGAATGTAACAGAAGAGAAGTAAACATATATACACAGTCCACATATTTATAACTAAAACTTCTATGGGAGTATGGCAGTGGCCTCATAACTGGATGTCCAATTCAACTATCCAGACAATCATCTCTATCTGGTGTTGCTTCTTGCGGATTTTCTAGGGAGTCAGAGAACTCACATCATGGGCAATTTTATACAATATGTTTAATAGTTTACATTTCAGCATCAAACTTGTAACAAGGGGAATGTTTTAATCCCCACTGATACAGGTCAGAGGAACTTCTTCCAGTGTCACGCCTAATTCTGTTCAATTTTGACCAGACAAAGCAAGGCATGATGTACCGGGACCTTTCCCCCCTTCACTAAAAATGGGTGTGGGCATGGCCAGTGGACTGGCCATGCCCACACCCATGAATGGATGCATTTGGACCGTGGACTGTGAGTTTTACAGCTCTCCCTTGGGCCATTCCTCTCTCCAGGCATCGTCAGGGTTAAACTGGGTAGATGTTAAGTGAATAGCTGTTTTCCATGCTGGCCTATAGGATTTTAGTCCTGTGATGGGCCCTGCATTGTCTTGGTGAATAGGAAGACCTTGTAGCTCAGCATCATTGTCCATAGCCAAATGTGAGCTTGTTATCTTCTAATGTGGGGCAGTATGATATTGCTAAGTACTGGTAATAAGTGCAAGGAGTGGAATGCAATGTGCCAGATATGGAATGCATTGCCTGACAGAGTTGGACATCAACCATTTGGGTGTTGGCATTGTTAAGCCATATGCTGGCACAATATTCAGCTGTGGAATAAACCAAAGCCAAGGCTGTTGTTCATAGGGTGTTAATATCCACACCCCAGGATGTTCCACAGACAGTCTGTTCAGTAAATTGTTGCAGCTTTTCAATTTTGCAGCTGTTTTTTCCATGTGTTGTCAGAAGGTTAATGATCTGTCCAGTGTTACCCCCAGGTGCTTCAGAGAGTTATTACATTGTGAAATACAGTTCCCGAATTTCACTGAAAGCTAGAATTGGAATTATGGTGGATGATGGAAGCTTGAGAACAGGAAAGAAACAGATAACAGAAAAAAACCTCTTTATATTTAGTAGCAACATGATTCTGATTAACTCTGAGAGCAAAAAAAAAAAAGGATGACCATACTATTATCTCTTATAAATAATCTTGCTTATTATAACCAAATAGTTACAATTGAATTCATCCCCTTGAAATATATAGATTTTTGCTGTCAACCTTTCTCATTCTGATGCTATCAGGATGTATAGTATTTCAGAATTAGAATTATGGATGCTAAACAGGGAAGTCCAGCTTATATGTTGGCTTTGACCTAGGAAGCAATTTATCATCCCCTGTTGGGTTTGCATGATGAACCTCTCTGAGATTCAAACTGTACACATGCAAGTGAGTAGCACCCAGTCAAGAACACATTGGCTGCACATTTTCCTGGGATCACAAGGCTGCTCTCACAGCTGCCTATGCAAGTTTCAAATCCTGATGCCTGCACAGCCCTTCTCCATACCACTTTAGTGTAGGAACACCATATTGACCATGTTTCAGTTTGTGTCAACAAACATTGTTTGAAATATTGAGTTGTTTCATGGCAATGGCAGTAAATTTCCCCCTGAAAGTAGGCTAGTCAGGTTAAACAAGACAGAATTATAGCTGAATTGCTAGTTTTTTCTGCTATGCCTTTTTGAGAAGGTTTATTGAATTTCTCATAATAAGAGCAATTGCTTTTGTACATTAAAGGAGACACTGTTTGATGCATTCATTCTTTGTTGAGAGCTGTATTTAAATTAGTTATATGCAGTCATGGAGAACAGGTTCCTACTTAACCTAAGCTTCATCCTCATCAAATCAGCTCTAAAAAACTTGGGTGTAAGAGAGATAGGAACTTTCCCCTGTAATTCATTTCAAAAGCATAGTTAAGCACATACTTAAATTATTCAATTTAGGTCAATTCAGCTCAACGGATTCATAATATTTCATTTTTCCTGGTTTGTGCCTTTCATATTTTTCATTTAAATATTCTAAAATGGGAAAACTTCCTTCAAATCTATGTTTCCTGCTGAAAGCCACAAAAGTTTTCAATGAACCTTAAAAAAATACAAGAGCATGATCTTATTCTGAGATCATTTTTAAAATTTATTTTAGTTTTTTTTTATTCCACCGTTATTTTTAATAACTCAAGTTGGCAAACATAACTAACACTCCTTCGTCCTTCTACTTTCTTCATTACAACCTGCGATTTCCGCTATCAGTTTGGGTGAAACGATCCGAACCAGCTGAATACCACATCTGATTTGAATCTCCCACCCCATTCTTTGTTCCACTGTGTATGTTGGTTCAATTTTTCTTGGAATGAAATGGCTTAAACAACCCAGGAAAACCAAGAAGTGTGCAGCATTCTAACTTAATAATTGCAATTTCTTAGGCATAATTCAGTATCACTTTGCTCTTTTTGTATTTCAAAAGCCTAGTGTCAGCCCACACAATTACTTTGTACTTGAAGGGTTTGGAATTTGTCTCAACAAGTTTATCTGAGACTTATCTGAGACAAACTATGTATTATCTCAGGTTTTTTTTTTAAATGACAAAGAATGGAGAGAGAGAGCTAAGTAAAACATATTCCCAAATTAGAGCGGGCAACTTTATCAGCATCATTCAGAATGTGCCAGACTCATTTAATAAGATTTTAAGCTTGGGGTGGGGGAGAGTGAAGATGGCACACATCTCTTGAAAAGCCTGTGTATGCAGTCTATTACCCAGTTACTTGGATCTCAAATGAACAGCTGTATGAACATTTGAAGAAGTCTAGAATCCTTATCAATTCATTACAGATTTAGAATAAAGTTATCTTTGGAGGGACTGACCTAATTATCTGATACTTACCTCTATGATAGTAAACACAGATCAGAAGTGGGTGGCAGAAGGGAGTGAAATGTAATCAAAGGAGAGACCCACAGAAACATTTAACATAACAGATTCATAAATTCATAGGGCTGGAAGGGCCCATGGAGATCATCTAGTCCAACCCCCTGCCAATGGCAGGAGACCTTAGATCATCCCAGAGAAATGGATGTTCAATCTTTTCTTTAAAAACTCCAGTGATGGTGCACACAATTCTGATTGTGTGCACCATGGTTCCACTAGTTAATTCTTCTCACTGCCAGGAAGTTCTCCTTAATTCCATGTAGGGTGTATCTTTAATGAGTTTTCATCTAGTGCATAAAGGGTGGCTCATGAGGTTAGAATGTTGGGGATATGATTGGCAGCCCTGCGTTCGAGACCCATTGCTGCCATAGAATGGAGTGAGCTCCTGTCACATGCTCCAGCTCTCATCAACCCAGTGAATGAAAAGTGGTCGACTGCAAGTAGATAAATGGGTACCACTTTGGTGGGCAACTTCACAGGGATGCAAAATGGTCCCTCAACAGGATGTTCCCCCAGACAATGGTGCTGTCACCAATAAATCCTTTCAACACAGAAGCACTCTGGTATACTGATAAAAAGTTGTGTATTACATGGTATTTAAGGATGGTTCTCATTGTATCCTGCTGTCCACTGAGTTTAGTGTGACAAAATGAGTGTATTATCCTACTTTAGCTTTACAATATCCATGTGAGGCATCCAAGTTGGACTGTGAGTGACCCAATCTCATGTAGATCATGTGACACCTCTAAACCAGTGGTGAAATTCAATTTTTTTTTACTACTGGTTCTGTGGGTATGGCTTGGTGGACATGGCAGGGGAAGGATATTGCAAAATCTCCATTCCCTCCCCACTCTGGGCCCAGCCAAAGGTGGTATTTGCCAGTTCTCTGAACTACTCAAAATTTCTGATACCAGTTCTCCAGAACTTAGCAGAACTTGCTGAATTTCATCCCTGCTCTAAACCAAACACAAATACTCTCTTTTTTTCTGCTGCCTTTCCACTTCATTACCCTGAAATAGGCTTAAGTGCTTAGTTGCACTAGAGTTAAAAGTATTTTCTTCCTTATGCCAGCACTATCAGTAGATCCATAGAAATAAGCAATATTTTCACACGATTCAAAAGAAACAATGAAAAAGCTACAAAAGAAGAAAAGACCACAACACATTCTTTCTAGCAGCCAAAATCCAGATAGGCAGGGATTAATACCAGACAAGCAACCAAGGAGAAAACAATACCCTAATCAAAGAACTACCAAGGAGAAACACCACAGCCCCAACCAACACTGCCAGGGCAAGCTAAATAGACTAATGATAGTACCTAGCTGAATGTAACTTAATTGTAATTAAATGTCTGCAAACAAACAACAAAGCTCAGAGAACACCAAGGACTCCACTCTAAAATCTGGGTAGATTTGCATATGCTTTATTTTTGTTTGAACCATTTCCTACTTGCACAAGTTGCACAATGCCACAGAGTTTAGTGTTTTGGATTTGGACCACAGAGAGCAGAGCCCAAATCTAATTCACTATGAAATTGGGAAAATAGCAATAGCAATTACACTTTTATACTGCTCCATAGTGCTTTATAACACGGAGCGATTTACAAATGTCAACACATAACCTACAATGATCTGAGTCTTCATTTTACTGACCTTGGAAAGATGGAAGTCTAAGTCAACTATGAGTGGGTCAGAATCAAACTCCTAGTTGTGGACAGAGTTAGCCTGCAATATTGCATTTTAACTACTGTGCCATCATGACTGTACAAATGACTGTTCCAGGAGTGGGTTTCAAATTTTTTTACTACCTATTCTGTGGGCATGGCCCATTTTGTGGGCGTGGCTTAGCAGGCACATTACTGGGTGGGCGAGGCCAACTTGAGGTCACTCACCAGTAGATGTCATGGATTGGGTAAAATGTGGTGAAGCTCACTTAACAATGCTCTTGCTTAGCAACCAAAATTTTGGGCTCAATTGTAGTCATAAGTCAAGGACTATCTCTGCCTTCCTCTGTGTGGCAGCCTTGTCCTAGTAAACTCTTTCTCCTTTCTGGCAATTTTCCTCTCTGTTAGAAGCACCAATATAATCCAGATAATGTAAGGTTTCCTGCTGCAGCAGGGGGTTGGACTAGACTTCTAGCCCTAAATTCTGCGCTGTTTCTCTTTCTTTCTCTTTCTCTCTTTCTTTCTTTCTCCCTTTCCTCTGTGGAAAGCAACCACCCCCCAAAAAAAACTAAAATATTACTCCCAGAAAGGCTTATTCCACATGCCTGCCAGATAGATAATGAGATAATGAGCCTATAGAAAGTTTGCTTCCAATCACAAGCAGAGAATGATCCAAACTCTTTTAGAAACACAAAGCCCATATTGAAAAAAACCCAAAACTTCAAAAACATAGAACCCTATAAGAATCCTACCTTTTATCCAGTTTGTTGTTCAGTTGACCCAGAAACAAACTGCTGAATGTCACTTTGCAAACTTCCTTTCAGTTTAAAGCAGGTTTCAATTTAAAGTTTGCAGCATTGAGTTGTGGACTTCAACTCCCAGAATTTCACAGCCAGCAAAGCAACCTTGGCATCTTTAAGACTTGTGGACCTCAACTCCCAGAATTCTACAGCCAGGCATGCTCAGTTCCGATTTAAAGCAACAGCATTTTTCCCCCTACTTTGCTGAATCCCGGTTAAAAAGTGAGATTCCTTCTTTCTTTTTATTTCTTTTTCTTTCTCCCTTCCCTTCCTTACTCCCTCTCTCCCCACATCTCTCTTTGAATTTTTAAAACCTCTTTTCCCTTGCCTGAGCCTGCTGGGAAAAAGAGCTTTAAAAAAAAGCTTCAAACAGAGGTTTGGGGTGTGGACAATCCACTATTACTACCGGTCCGGTCCGATATGCCAGATTTTTTACTACCTCTTCTGGCGTACCGGACAGGACTGGGAGGAACCCACCTCTGGACTGTTTCCAATCACCCTTTCTCAACGTTACTTCCTCACTTGTTTATTTTGAGGATAAAAAGAAAAAAGAGCAAAGTGTTATGTACATTCCCCTGAGTATCTGACTGATAGAATAAAAAATGAAGCAGTATAAAGAAGGATTTTGCTATCACTGAGACATCCCTATGGCTAGTTCTTAACTTTAGATTGAGAGCTAGTTTGGTGCTCCAGATCAGAAACCGAGAGACACTTCTATTCCTGCCTTAGGCACAAGATCAGCTTTCTCTCAACCATAGGAAGCAGGCAATGGCAAAGCAATTTTGAATTCTTGCCAAGAGAACTTCAGGGACTTGTACGGGCAGCCTCCCAGAAATGGACACGATTACATGTGAGATGACAAGTAGCTATTTAATCTTCTGTTTCAAGCATAATTCTTGCAATGTATAATCCAAATAACCATGCAAATCTAGTGAAAATTTACTAGATTTTTAGGATTGTGCACAATTTTATAAAAACACAGGGCTGTGATGTAATCTGAATGGATGCCCATCAGCTAATTATGTTTTATGGCTTATTATATGTACTAACTAATTGGCCAACAGAAATAGGAAATACTGCTTAGTCCACTCCCATTTTCCATCTTTGATAATTGAATGTCTAAATGGGGCTTTATGGTCATGCAGGCCTCTCTGTTAGAGGCTAAGAAAATCACATACAGTCTCACAAACCCTCACCTGGCTGAATAAAAGCTTTATTGGTTCCCAGGGAAATTGTATGTTAAATATCCCAACACTGGGGTATGATTTGGTAAGTGAGAAGTTTAGGACTCTTGGTTCTTTGCATCAGGAGATGAAAGAGTCTTTATTCTGGGCTGCTTTCATAAAATGAAATCATGATGTCAATCAATTGGTGTACAACTTCACATATGAAACTTGTTTAAATCATAGTCCATTGTGGCAGTGAGAATAAAATGGAGTTCACCTGAGCTTCTGGTGCTGTCCATGCTTAGTTGAGAATGGGCATTGTTCAGAGGTAGGTTTCTGTTGGTTCGGTCCGGATTGAGCAAACCAGTAGTGGTGGAGACAGGAGGTTCTGCCTACCCGCCTGGACGCTTCTGTGCATGCCTCTGTGTGAGTATGCGTGCGAGCATACACGAACAAACCGGTAGTAAAAAAAAATGGAAACCCACCACTGGCATCGTTGTGTGATAGAAAAAGACCATATCTTTTAAAACTAAAAATAATAAAATTCCATCACCATATACATGTCTGGCAACCTAACCTGTTCTGACCCCCCTCGTCCCACACCAACACACACTCCAAGCCAAAGATGAGTTACGGCATTTAATTAACAGACAGACAGGTGCTTGGCAGCAAACCGGCACAGACAAGCTTGGGCAGCAATCCAGCACAGATAAACCGTGGCAGCAATCCAGTCTGCCAAGCTCACAATAATGTTCTCTGACATTAGTTCCTGCGTTGACTTCTGCAAAAGGGGCGTGTGCACAAGGATTCCTTTTATAGTCTGGAGAGGAGCCTAATGACCACCATCTGAGTGCAATTACCTCCTGTAATTGCGTAATTGTTCCTTATGCCTATTAGCTCTCCGGTGCCAGGCATCTAGGGACAACTCCCTTGGCTCCTCCCCACTGCTGACGTCCAGATCACACTCCCTTGTCTCCTCCCCAACTGGTCCAAGGCTCAGGTGCCTCCTGGTGGCCAACCAGCCTCTCTGCGCCCTGCTCGGAGTCAGAACCCTGTCCAGGGTCTTCCACATCCTCCAAAGCCGACTCATAGGGCCCCTCGCTGTCCGAGTCTGATGGCAGCTCCAATGGCTCCTGCTGGGCCACAACACTAACATGGCTATAAAATGTTTTCTTAAAATATAAAAGGAAGAAATGAAGGTGGTGAAAAGTGAGGTTTGCCTGGAAGGCCTCATCTGGCTCAAGTATTCAAATGCCTGAATTGTCTTATCAATCATCACATCTAATGTTCAATCATGTGGCCCCAAAAATAAAAACAGAAGCTTTCGGGATATTTTTTTTTAGTGTTTTAGCCCTCACAATACTCTTGAGAGGTAGCCTACCATTAGAGCCACACAAAAAGCACTTAATTTGCAATCGATTCCCTCTGCATTGAACCTGCAATGCTCAGTTCCAACCTGAAATCTCTACTCCAGATCCCTCTGGCTAGCTTCTCCCCCTTTTTGACATTTTAATTCAATCCGGGCATGGGAAGGGGTGTTCTACCAAGGAACAGCTGTAGCCCTGCAGTGAATTACATATGCAAAAGTCTGGCTAAGAAGAATGGAGCTGATGCATGTTTAAACTGAGTGCCAAAACCCTGCCGCTGTGTCAGAAAGCACTAAGCGGTTCTTAAATCCTTCTGAGGTCAACGAGATTTATCTGTGCATAACCTGTGATGAATTGTAAGGTGGCAGCTCCGGTGGCCAGGGCATGGCTGGGCCTTGGTGAATGGGGCTGCCAGAAATGCAAGCAAGTGGCAGTGTGAGCAAGGAAGGGTGACCAAAAGAAAAAGAAAAGAAAGAAAGAAAAAACTCCAAAAGGACTTCTCCTTTCCTTCTGAGGTTTTTTTTTTTTTTTAAAAAAATAAAACAAAATAAAACGTAACAGCTTGGTAACTTCAGTGTGGTTTGTGACCAGCCCAGCTGCCTAACCTTATTTGCAAGATGTGAATTAACTATGCGGCATATTTAATTCCTTCCTGTACAGTTGTTCACCACAATGTAAGAAAAAAAAGCCTACATTTTTCTGAGGTTATTTTTTGCTAGACCCCTTCCTCTTCCTCCAAGGTGAGGGAGGAACTATACATTTTCCCTTTTTTTCTCTTTGTCCCATTAAATGAAAGTGGAAGTGTGTGTTTGTGTGTGATCTGAATATATTAAAAAGAGCCTTTTCTTTTCTTCAGTTTTTTCCTCAAATTTCTTATATTTTTTTCTTAAATAACCTAACTATGAATTTAAAAAAACCTCAAAGATTTCTCTGTGCTCATTTTAGCAATACTTCCTTCTTTTGGTGGAACCTTAATAGCTTTGAAGTTATGCAGCAAAGATCAATAAAGCTATATATGTCAACAGGAATAAATGCAAACTACCTTGTATATATTTAGTTATTCACCCCAATCTCTTGCACGTAAATTGCCTTGCTCAATTAGCAGCTGTGCACGCATCTGCTGGATTGTGTATACACCAGTTGGATCCATATAAATCAGCCTGCTCTACTTGGCATCCTCGAGTTGTGTTGAATTAGAATCCTCATGGTGGAAGTTGCCATCGAGGTCATCTAGTCAAACCTTCTGCTCGGTGTAGGATTCATAACAGCATCCCTGAAAAATGATCATCTAGCTTCTATTTGAAGACTTCTAGTGAAGCAAAACTCACCTCACATCATGTGACAACCTGTTCCACCAGCTGACACCTTGTGTAATCTGAAGGTTCCTCCCAGGGGTGAAATGCTATCAATTCTGACCAATTTGCTAGAACCGGTAGCAAACAATGCTAAGGTTCGTCTGAACTTGTAGTAAAAAAAGCTTTAAAAAGTGAAAAAGTGACACTCAGCTGCGCTCTGTGATCATCAGAATCTTTTTAAAGCTTTTTTTTTACTACCTATTCACTGGAACTGGTAGTTAAAAAATGCTTTAAAAAGTGAAAAAGGAGATGTTCCAACAATCACGGGAATCAGCCTTCCAGAAAGTCAACAAAGTCAAGGTAATTTGAATAGCAATAGCACTTAGACTCATGTAGCACTTCACAGTGCTTTTACAGCCCTCTCTAAGTGGTTTACAGAGTCAGCATATTGCTCCCAACGATCTAGGCCCTCATTTTACTTACCTCGGAAGGATAAAAGTCTGAGTCAACCTTGAGCCTGCTGAGATTCGAACTGCCAAATTACAGGCAGCCAGCAGAAGTGGTCTGCAGTACTGCATTCTAACCACTGCGCCACCATGGCTCTTTTCCTGAACATAGTCCTGTTCTGTTTACACTCTTTTAATTTCTTCCTTTTTATTGTTGTAAGCCCACAGCATGATAGCCACCCAATAAATTGAAGAAATAAATAAAATAAATAAATCTTAAGAATGGAGATTGTCGTTCAATGTACTACCCACAACAAAAATGATATATTAATGAGGATTTGGGGTGGGACCGTCTCTAGCTTGTTAAATTAAAGCTTTCCCCATCCAGATTTGCATAGCCTTCAGAACTGAACAACATCACTCGGACACTCTGAAGCAGAGAGATATAACTGAGTGTCATCAACATATAGATGAGACCAAAATCATTGTCAATGGATGATTTCATCAGGGGTTTCAGCTAGATGTTAAACTGAAGCAGGAAGAAGGTTGAGTCTTGTGGCACTCTTCAAGGGGAAGTTAGGGCTGAATCTTTCCACACACTCATCAACATCAACTAAAACTGACCTTGAAGGAAGGAGAACCATTGTATAACCATGCCTCCTGCTCTTATTCCCTTCAGCTGGCTCAAAAGAATACTGTGATCAATGATACTAAAAATCACTGAAAGATCAAGGAGGACTGTGTCAGATGCACTATCCCCAATGTATCATACCAAAGGTCATTCACAAGCATAATCACTGCTATCTCAGTACTATGACTCAGCCTGAAACCTGACTGGAATGGGTGAATGCAATCTGTTTCTTCCAGAGCTTTTTAGAACAGTAAGTCTACCACCTTCCCCTGGAAATCAAGACTAGAATATGGATGACATCTGTCCAGAACTGTTGGATTTAGCAATGGCTTCATAAGGGGCAGACCACTGCTTCATTTAAGGCAGGCTGAACTGTCTTCTCCCACAAGGAAGTGTTTACCACAATTTAGATTACAGCTATTTGTCATCTCCCAGGAGGACTTAACTGACCAGAACAAACATGGATTTAACACAGAATTAAATGCCTCAATAACAGTGTCAACTTCCTTAGAACTAAAGATTTGGTTCTCTTCAGATAACAGAACAAGACTGATTGCTTTCTTAGGAGGGATGATGTCACCATGATGACCTCCTCCCTGCTTCTCTACAGGCTTCTTTGTGCTTTCTGCTCTTTAAGCTGCAATCTTCAAAATTGCTACATAGAGCAAAATGAAATTTTCCAATAGCGGTATATGGTAAGCTGTCCCTTCTTCATCAGAAAGCATCTGGGATTTGGACTTGAATAGTCAATTAAAGCCCATTAGCTGTACTAAAGACATGCTCTTATGAAGGTGTATAATATTACTATAGATGGATGAATTGTGATCCAGGATATACTGTGCATAGCCCTGAACTCACTGGAACCTCTTTTGGCATACAGAGGCATTTGATCATGCTATCAGCTGAATGCAATAAAAGCATGCATTACATGCAAAGAACAGCAGCTCAGCTCATCCACTTGTCAAATATATTGCTAAGGTATTGGGAAGCTGGACTTCAGATGTGGAAGACAAAAATATTACAGCAAAACTTGATTTGCATATATGTCTATACATATCTTAAATGGATTGAAACATGGTGGGTGAAAGCAAGCCACAAGATAGGATGTTATCAAAATGGTTGTGACCGAAAAGATTTTGTGTGATTTATGTGATGAACCTAGAAAGGCATCTGATGTGAAGTCAACAACTGAAGGGCAATGAATAATTCAGCACCTAAATCCATCACATCATCTCCCTGACCATGTTATTACTATTTTTTTTTACGTAATTGCAAAGTGAAATATAAATTGATGTCATAAATAAAAACCGTGTCATTTGTCTTGAAATGTGCTTTTAAGAATTATGGGCCTATTCTTCCTTTTTCCTTTTGGAGAACAATGTGATCTTACTGTATGCAAATTGATGAGGGGAAGGGGGGGACAAGACATGAAAGAAGGTGCCTGATGTTTGATTAGTATCTTTGATAGGAAAGGAGAGATCTGTGTTGTGTAGGAATTGTGACATCTCAATAGAAAGTGGGACGGAGAAAGAAATGGAACTGAAATGCTGCTTTAGAAGACTTTATCCAGTTGTCTTCACTTCTGTAATTAATCAGAGTAAATGTGCAATGCATAGTACATGAAGATCATATATGACAAAATGGTCCTTTTGATATCCAGATCCAAAGCCATTCATGCTTTAAAGCTGCTGACACTTTAAACAATGCCCAAAAGCAAATAGAAAGCTAATACAACTGTTGAAAAATGAGCATCACACACAGGCCAGTTCTAGTTTGTGTTATATGTCTAGTATCTGACCAATTGAAACTCCTGACTGTGTTGGCTCCCCAGTTCTGTTTGTTACTTTTCTAGTTGTGGTCTGATCCATGCAAACAGCAGATGAGACCATGACTTCGTTTCTTTTGAGAAAAGGAAGCTGTAACTCTGAGCCATGTTATTTTCACAGGTGTTGCTGTAATCCTTTGATTTTTTTTAAATTCTACTCTCCCACTCCTAGATTTGGAACAAATCCAAATTTGTTGTTGAATGTTATGATACACTTGAACTCTTTTCTAAAGGGAGATAAATATCAAACTCTATTGAAAAATCAAAGTTTGTTGTTGAGAGTTTTAAATGTCCGAAGTTAAGGGTTCTGGGTTAATAACATATGATCTCACGCCAGGGTTTGGCCTTTTTTGCTCATACTTCTGAACCAAAACCTGCTTTTATGACTCCCCATAACAGCTTCTTTGGAGATACATTTTTCTTTTATTTATACTCTATTGGATTAAAGTGCATATGAAATCATTGTTTAATCTGAAACCCGTAACTATTAAAATGCAGGTATTTTCTTCGCTGTGGTTCTTCTTCCAAAGGGCTCCAACAATCACTTATCTGTTCTTCACTTTGTCCTTCAGCCACTGAACACAGCGCACATGTGTGCAAATGCCATTTCTTTACAGAATTCTGACTCAACAATGCACGCTTTGGAGATGGGAAAAAATGAATGCAATCTGTGAATTGAATTGGCAGTGCCACCAGATTAGACGAAATGCTCGACAATGCCTGGGATGGGCCATTTTAATATCTAAAGATGATTGCTTTTAGGAAGGAGACAATGGTTTTAGCACAGAGGTGACAAAAGATATTCTTTCCCCTTTCCCTCTTGGTAAACAAACTTTTTTCATAAATGAAATGAAACTGTATTAGAGAAGAGTGATCAGAAAGAAAAGAGATGCTCCTATCATCTTCTTGTTGCTAGGGTAAAAAACATCTGCAGCCAGAGAAGAGATGGTGCCAGAACCTAGTTTTGCAGTCTGTGGATAAATTGGTTCCAACGTTCAAGATGGTTGACCAAGATTGGAGAGTGCATGGTAATTTTATAATGTCACTTTGACTTCAACATCCAAGATAAATTACCTTTCCTTGCAAAGATTTCTCTTAATCCAGAAAACCATACACAATTTTATTTTTTTCCACCATACTGGTCAAATTAGTTTTTATTGTGGCTTTTGTGCCAAGATTTCTAAAGAGATCATTGATTCTCAAGGGTCTCTTTACTTAGTAAGGGATACATAGTTAAGGGAATAAGTAAGTGTGTATGTACACAGAAAGAGAGAGAGAGATAGAGAGCAAATTTGCTCATATACCTAACCACATGCAATTTTTTCCATGGACGTTGACCAACCCTTCATTCAATTTTCATTTCTTATTTTCAACCAATCTCAGTCTCAAAAATATCATCATTCATACCTCACACTGGAGAGAAGATCAATTCCTTGAAAGAAGCAAGGGAAAACAGAGTAAGTTGAATCACAACCCCTTTCCCACAGTGGAAAAAAGAGGAGATAGTTTCAGTGATGTAAAATTGAGGTTTCCTAAATTCTCTATGAACAAAAAATGTCTTAAGAAATTAAAAATAAGGCAAATAACTACTAAAGCTGTTGGAGTACTACTGTGTCAAGTCAATGGGACAATCTATAAATTCAAACAGAAAATAATTATTTGTCAAATAAAACGAGAACTTTTAAATATTTCACTTCAATATTTAAAATGATACCATAAGTAGATGCATAAATGAGTAAAACTGAAAGTGGAAAACATGAGAAATTATGAGAAAACATAATTATCTGATAATGCCTGCCTTTATTTGCGTTGTCTTATACAATTTCTGATCCTATGACTTGATTTTACATCTTCTATTGAAATGGACTATTAATTCTTTAGATGTTGCTTTATGAACATTTTCGGATTATCAATTTCTTTATCATTACTATAACTATAAAATTTGGCCTCAAACAAGCCAGAATGGTCATATTTGCATGATGGGAACAATGGCCAACTATTCTGAGAAATCTATCCCTAAAATTAGAACCAGTCCAATGTAACTGTTGCATTAAAATGCCAATGAAGATCTAATTTACTGTTGATGATTCCCAATGCTTTCTTGCACTGAAGCCAGACTTAAGGGAAGACTCAATATTATTTGGGGGAGCATCTTTATTCTATCATGTTATGCCTGAGAAAGATGCTATAGGCTAAATTCTAGAAAGATCTTATCATTCAAATCACTGTACTTTGCTCTAAGAAACCTGCATATGTTTATGATGTTCCTCTATTTCTGCATATGCATATGTATCTTTCTCTCTGTGTGTTTCAATTGATTCATAAAATTTTCCAAATAATACTAAAATTGCATACTACAATTTTATATGTGTCTAGTTAGATGTAGCAAATTTGCCTTCTGGTAAATAACCTCCTGGATAATAAGCCCAATCAGGCTTTTAAGTGCACGTGTTAAAATAATCCCTCTTCCGAAAATAAGCCCTCCCCAAAATATTGCAACACAGCAGCAGCTATGAGGTGACCACACTCACCATCTCCTGAACCTCAAAAATAATAAGACCTCCCCAAAAATAAGGCCAAGTGCTTATTGGCCTTATTAGTCTACTGCTATTATTTCAGGGGGCAAAAGAAAATAAGACCCTGTCTTATTTTGGGGAAAACATGGTGTATGTATGTATGTATGTGCATGTGTGTATGTATGTATGTATGTATGTATGTATGTATGTATGTATGTATATACATACATACATATATATATATATATATATATATATATATATATATATATATATATATATACATATATATATATATATATATATATATATATATATATATATATACATACACTACACACACACACACACACACACACACACACACACACACACACACACACACATATATATATATATATATATATATATATATATATATATATATATATATATATGTTTTCTGAGGTTTTCGCGGGTGTTAGTATGTAGGTCTCTAGTTGTTCGGGTTTTCTCCCGCGTAGAATTGGAGATGTCTTGGCGACGTTTCGACGAAGTCTCATTCGTCATCTTCAGGCTGCTTCAGACTACTTCAGGCTTGGTGTTTCCAGTTTCCACTACTCCTGGAAACACCAAGCCTGAAGTAGTCTGAAGCAGCCTGAAGATGACGAATGAGACTTCGTCGAAATGTCGCCAAGACATCGCCAATTCTACGCGGGAGAAAACATGAACAACTAGAGACTTACATATATATATATGTGTGTGTGTGTGTGTGTGTTTGTGTGTGTGTAAACACATACACAAACATACACACACATACAAGTGACAGCTCAAAAAAACCAACTCTATTAATATATAGGTGGTTGTATGTATATAATTTTTTTGCCTTGTCTAGACAAACACATACCAGCTGGCTTTTATGCCTAAATAGCAATAACAGTAGCAGCATAGTCCTGAATCAACCTTGAGCCTGGTGAGATTTGAACTGCTAAATTGTAGCCAACCAGCAGAAGTAGCCAGAAGTACTGCACTCTAACCACTGCGCCACTGTGGCTCACCGTGGCTAGTTCTCCTAAAGCAGGATTAGAACTCACAGACTCCTAGTTTCAAGTTTGGTGCCTTAATCACTTGATTAAATTGTTTTTCAAATACTTGACTTACAACTATTTGTTTAGTGACCATTCAAAGTTTATAATAGCACTGCAAAAAAAGTCTCTTGTGACCATTTCCCCACATTTACAAAATCCTCATAGCGAAAATTGGGATGCTTGGCAATTGGCATTTACTTATGCCGGTTGCTGTGTCCCAGGGCTATGGGATCAGCTTTTGTGACCTTCTGAGAAGCAAAGTTAACAACGAAAGGCAGATTCACTTCACAAGCGTGTTACTAACTTATCGCCTGCAGTAATATCCTTAATAACTGTGGCAAGAAGAGTTGTAAAATAGGAGAAAACACATTTAACAACTGTCTTGCTTAGCAATGAAAATTTTGGGCTCAATTGTGATTGTAAATTGAGGACTACCTACATACCATATTCTTATACACTTATTCCATATTTCTGGACCTAACGAGAGAAAGGTTCTGTTTCCTGGATTATATCACTTACCCAGAAACAGTTACAATATTGTTTTAAGTGAACAAACTTAAAAAGTCATTAGAAACCAACAAACTAGTTTCTAATGATTGTTAACTTGAAAGTTAGGAATCAAATATGTGGCCGGAAAGTAAGAATAGGTAAAGGTAAAGGTTCCCCTCATACCAGGGGTGGGTTTCAACCAGTTCGCGGCGGTCCCTGCAAACCGGTTGGTCGCCGAACCCAAAAGTAAGTAACTTCCGGGAACGGCGAAGGGCCCACCCACGCCCCCGCGCGCCCGCGCTCCTTACCCGGTTTTGACTAATTCTGCGCTTCCACGCATGCGCAGGACACATACAGCGCCTGCGCGATCCTCCAGGAGCAGCTGGAGCATTGCACAGACGCTAGTACGCATGCGTGCGCCGTGCATGTGCACGCACACGCTGCACAAGGACACCGCACGTGTGCGCGAGGATGCCGCCGGCCTCGTTCCAACCGAACCGGTTGGAACGGGGCAAGAAACCCACCTTGCCTCATACATATGTGTTCTGACCCCCTCCTCCATCCAGTAACGAATGCCGAGACAAGCTTAACTGGAATGTACTTTAATAGCAAGAAACCAAAACCTTGGTGGCTGAAAGCCAAGCATAACAAACAGATAAGGACCTTGGCAGCAACTCAGACAAACCTTGGCAGCAATCCAGTCTGCCAAGGTAGTTACAAAAGTTCTCCAACTTTTAGTCAATGCGTTGACTTCTGCAAAGAGGGGCGTGTGCACAAGTAGTCTTTTCATAGTCTGGAGAGGAGCCTAATGACCACTAGCTGAGTGCAATTACCTCCTGTAACTGCTCAACTGTTCTTACGCCTATTAGCTTTTCGATGCCAGGCATCCAGGAACAACTCACTGCTGGACTCAGGCCCACTCTCCCTTGTCTCCTCCCCACTGGTCCAAGGCTCAGGCGCCTCCTGGTGGCCAACCAGCCTCTCTGTGCCCTGCTCGGAGTCGGAACCCTGTCCAGGGTTCTCCACATCCTCCAGAGCCGACTCATAGGGCCCCTCACTGTCGGAGTCTGGTGGCAGCTCCAACGGCTCCTGCTGGGTGACAACACATATGTGCTAGTTGTTCCTGACTCTAGGGGGCGGTGCTCATCTACATTTCAAAGCCGAAGAGCCAGCACTGTCCAAAGACGTCTCGGTGGTGATGTAGCCGGCATGACTAAACACTGAAGACACACAGAATGCTGTTACCTTCCCATCAAAGATGGTCCCTATTCTTCTACTTGCATTTGTACATGCTTTCGAACTGTTAGGTTGGCAGAAGCTGGGACAAGTAATGGGAGCTCACTCTGTTATGTGGTGCTAGGGATTCAAACCGCCGAACTGCTGACCATTCTGATTGACAAGCTCAGCATCTTAGCCACTGAGCCATTGAATCCCTTGAAAGTAAGAATAAGGAAGTACCAAATGAATTATGTTATATTTTAAATATAAAGTGTAAACTGTTAATATGACTCCACTCTGCTTAATCTGATGCGGTAGGTCTTAATTTTCTATATATGATTTCTAAACCTTACTTTATTATATTGAAAAAAATGTAGCATGTGAATTATGAGTCAACATTATTTAAAATGTTTATTTCATTAAAAATAGTTATAAAAGCTGAAGAAAATCACAATCTTTTTATATGGCTACATGTATTCACTTTTATATTTCACTGAAATAAATATTAAGGATTTAATAGTCTCCTTGAAATGCTGTATATATGGCTAAATTTAAAAGCACATAATGGGATTAAAAATTGCTTAGTGTATTATTACTAAGCATTTTATGTACCAATTTCCAAAAATCTCCCACTATTTCCCAGAATCTAATCCCTCCCCTTTACTTCATTCTGATTTCTATTTTTTTTTTTTAAAAAAAAAGATTAGGTGCCATCATGTTGTTGTTGAGTGTTAGAGACAATATGGATAGATATTCTAATTTTTTTTATTACTAAAGGGTAAAGCGTTTGCTATAGTTTTCTAAAGGAATAGCAATAGCAATAGCAGTAGACTTATATACCGCTTCATAGGCCTTTCAGGCCTCTCTAAGCGGTTTACAGAGAGTCAGCATATTGCCCCCAACAATCTGGGTTGGGGGCTCATTTTACCCACCTCGGAAGGATGGAAGGCTGAGTCAACCCTGAGCCGGTGAGATTTGAACCGCTGAACTGCTGATCTAGCAGTAGCCTGCAGTGCTGCATTTAACCACTGCGCCACCTTGGCTCTAAAGGAAAATAAAATCATAAGAGGGTAAAGACAATTATGTCTTCAGTTTATAGGAATAGTGTTCCCGCAAATGCATGCATTTTCCTAGCCTCATTCTCACCTGCTTGTTAGTCAGCCCAATAAATTTGGAGCAAATAGACATGTCAGCTGAGTCTTATTTCAAGCCATGTCATATTTTTAAAAAGTTAAGAATGGTATAACTCAATATAAAAGTAGGTGGGAATGGGCTAATTCAAACTAGGAATTGTTCCTACATCCCCCCTCCCCCCAATGTTTAGTTTTGTACCGATCTAGGAGAAATGCCATTAATATTTGCCTGATATCTACTGTATAATATGGTCATTTTTATAAGCTCAGATTTGCTTCCCATTCTCTATGCCCCAATGCAGCACAGTGGACAAAATTGGTCATTCAGTATTAATTATAAATTTGGCCTGCTAATTATTAACAAATATCATTGCTTTTCAACTTGGGGGGAAAAAGATTCATTGAAACTGTAAGCGGATTGAGAAAAACAACACTTTATGCTTGTGAGTTGTATCTTGCTGTGTAGGTTGTCTGTATTATTTTTGTATATCGCCTAGTGTTTTTGGACTAAGGCAATTTGTAAATCAAAGTGTATGATTTGCTAACGTCAAATGTATATTCTAATCTTTCTGATCTGATGATGTCTGCAAGGGGAAAAATGAATATAAAGTTCACAACGCCAAGAAAAACAATCGACTCTACCACCTGTTCCGTTAGGGAACAAATGAGTGAAATGTGATGGGACAATGAATTGCTTTATTTAGCAGGGCTTCCGGCCTCTGAAGTCATTATTAAAGTGTGTTGGTTAGTTTAGCAGCTCATAACCACCATCTTACCTTTTCACCCCACATACTTTCATTGTTTTTTAATTGATTTCTTCCTAGCCAGGCTACATGTTCTGCTGCTTGGATCACTTTCAAGAGAGTTATCAGTGTAAACATTGCTTTTTCTTCAAGCACAAAGGATGCACTAATTAAAAATGTTCCAGAGCCACTGGCATCATCTACTCATCATCTTAGAATACAAACTGTCATACAAATATTTGTACAAAGGATAGTTGAAAAAGAAACAGCTCCATATCTTACTTGATAATATGAGAGCAATAAAAAGTTGCAGTTCAGCAAAAATATTTTCCCATTTCCAACAAAGCAAATGTGTTTAACTGTATAATTCAGCTTTCTCTTTCCAGGAGATTAGGAGCAGGGGAAGGAGTATATATAAGAAAGTTTCAATCTTCAGGATAACATACAGTCTCTACTTCATTTGCTAACTTCAAAATTGCTTCAGTCTTTATATTGAGATGTGTCTGAAATTCATTGAATCTTGGCGTACCGTTTTAGAATCTGGGCCCATGAATTGATTGGACTTTTAATTTTGTAGATCCCATGCCATAGTAAGATTGACATTACCTGAGGTAGCTATATTATTTTTAGTAAATGATATAATAAGTAAACCTTCACTTCCTTCAAGTACATTAGAATGTGATGTAAAGAATTGTTTAAACTGAATGAAGCCAACATCCATCTCATTGTCCCAAAAGTGCTTTTTCAAGAGGCAACTGGACCTTCTGTTTTTTCTTTGAAGACATTCCACTTCTCATCCAAGAAAAGGTCTCCATAGACATCCATCTCATTAGATACCATCAACTCAGACTGATAAAAGGTTGCCAAGTCTTTGAGCTCCTATGAGTATAAAGAAGGAATTTCAAAACACACATAAAAGCACAGGAAACTCTAAAGAAACTCTATATTAAACGACACAACTTCTGAAATCCATATTTCAGATGAACTGAAATCTCCCATTTTTCTTTAGCACCCCATTTTTAGAAAAGGGACTGTCCTTGGCCTTGAGGTCACATGCCAGTGACCCTATTACCAGAAATAGGTGAAGCCACTACAAATATCTCCTGTATAAAATCCACATTGATTAAATTAATTTGCTATGATTATTTCCCATGTATTTAATTCTTGCCCCTAATACAAATTATAAATCATTAGCAATGTTACTGTCAAGTGAAATCAGGAGGTCCAGGGAGTTCAGATGGGTATAATTACTTATTGCAAGCTTAATCTCTTTACAAGAAGAGAGCAAGCAAATTGGTGGTAGATAAGAGACACAGGAAATCAATGTATACTGGACTTAGATTTCTTGTGAACGCAAAGGTACTCATGACTTGACCCCTTCCTTGGGTTCAGCCCAGTAATCTCCTACAGTTATAGGACTGCTAAATATGAGTCAGAGAGAGACTGACCAGGCCACAGGGGGAAGTCAAATGGGATATTAGTCTGGAGTCTTTACATAGGCATAAGAGAGCAAGCTCTGACCCCACCTCATCCCCTTGAATGTTGTTGAACTTTATCTAGTCTTGCCCAGGTGCAAACTGCCAATCTGGGAAGATTACTATGAAACAGGCATTGAACAATAAAAATAGCTAATTTGAGGTCTTCTTTGAAGTCTGGTTGTTCACACCTGATAATGCAATTCATTATTTCTGAGGGTTTTTTCTTCCTAAAAATGATTGATCAATAAATATGGCTATTCTTTCTGTATTAATACTCTTGCCTGGTCCTATAGATAGACTCCCTTGATTACACTTTCCTTTCTGATTTGTTTTTAGAACTTCTAATAATCTAAACGTTATACATTCATGAAACATGGATAAAATCCTCCCCCTTTTTTTCAAAATTCATTATTTATACACAACTTGCTGAACATTGGACAGGATGAAATAATGAGGAAACTTGAATCATGAACTTAAGTTATTTTCTTGAATAGAATTTTTTTTCTTGATGCCTTATGAAAACTGCATTGAAATGGATGGGAGTTTCAAAGCAATCTGCAATGTGACAAGCCTGTAAAGGGAAAAGCTGAAAAAATAAACTGCTAAAACAGTAAGTAAATATAAGAGTTAAAACTACCATCAGTACCACCGGGACTGAATTAACAAGAGCTAAAAATGCTGGGAAAATAAAAAGACATTGCCCGGAGCTAAAAAGAAAGCAGTGTATATGTCAAGTGAGGTTTATTATGGAGATCATTCCAATAATCGGGGAGAGTTGATAGGCCCTCTTTCTCATACCCACTCCCACAGGCCTCACATAAAGGTTAAGCCTTTAGTGATGACTGTTAAGGAAAGTGGTATACAAAGGAGAAATGATTGTCTTTATTTTTGATATTAGAACTAAATTGAAATGAATTTTAAGTAAGTTGTGTTAATAATCTATTGTCTGAACATTCATGGAAGCATATCTTGAACAGATTGAATTCCATTCATCTGAGAGACTCTATCTATCTATCTATCTATCTATCTATCTATCTATCTATCTATCTATCTATCTATCTATCTATCTATCTATCTATCTTTTAAAGAAATAAAGGCTCTCTTAAAGAGTTTAAGTAGATATGGGATCTTGATCTCCAGCAATTGATATGCAGTTCTGGAACAGTTTATCCAAATTCTTTAGTAGGATTTACCTTACTAATTCATCCCCCAATTGATCAGAAAGACCTTCATGAATTTGATCAGTAATGACAGGATCATTCCAAAAAATGATCTCTGAGTTTCTGCAATTGGAAACCAGCTATGCCCGTGTGAACTTGACAATATTCTTGCCTTAGCTGATGAATCTCCTGATTTGTGGTTGCTGCTCTGATGGCATCGTCAAAAGTAGCTCTAAATTTTTGCATGAAGTTCTAAAAATTATCTAAAAACATATCTTTGGTCTCAGTGAGTAGGATGGTCTATTTTGCTGTCCCTTCTTTCATTAGACTAAGAACAAAGACAACCGTAGTCCAATCTATAGGAAATATTTCTGATTGGCTCACCCTAAACAATTCCAATAGCAATTCTGATGTTGACAACTACATTGATAAAATGATATAAGACAAACTTCTCTGATAGACTTCCAGGACAACAAAATAATATTGGCTGTGCAGCAACCTTGTCCCACATGCTGGGATGGCTATATTGTGGCATTTTGAAGACTCGTTAGCTATGGATCTATCTGCTTTTTATACTTCAACAATGTCTGGTATTCATTCTATTGTACCTTTAGGATCTGTAGCCGTATTCTAGATCTAGAAGACAAAATATTATAACTCTCCGATAAAATGGTTGGGGGCTTTCCAGAATGATGTCAGCTCTTTTGGCTTGTCAAAGTTGAGAATCAGGCATGGCAGGGATTCCAGGAGTATTTTTTGTTGTTGTGGGATGAAATAACAGACTCTTGAAAGCTTTTCAGTGTTTCTTTCTACCCCATCTTATACCACACAAAATCAAGGGAGGATTATTTTGAGTTTCTTCCTCACTCTCTGCACTTTCTCAAGACTGACTTAACTTTTCTCTACCCTTAATGGCTCATTGCTCTCCCCCTCCCTCCATCCCTCCCTCCCACCTTCCCAAGGTCAGGTCTATATTCTTTCACACTGCAACAAAGTTTGGAAAAAGACCCTGGTTAATTGCTAAAGCAGTTCATTGGACAATGTTCCACTCAATGGTAAGCCATTGCAGAATTCCAGCTACTGTGTTTTGTAATATCGGAGCATCATTATTGGAACCAGATCAAGCAGGATGTAACACATACACAAAACTGTGCTGAAAAGAAAAGTCTAGGATTCTGGGACTGAATTAAGAGAAACCCTAGCAATATCTGAAAAAACCCACAGCTGTCACAAAAGAGGGAGTTAGGGAAACAGTGCTATCCCTGAGGGGCATGGGCTGCTGTTGTGCCAAATGCCAGTTGTCTTCAAACCTAGGCTGAAGCCATAAAGTATGAAATATAATGAATAAAAGTTGATACTCACCATGTGGAGCTGTCAACCAATGAAACAAATAATAACTGGCAGCTGGTATTTAGATGCTAGGAGATACAGAAACTGTTTCTTCCAATATGTGAAGAACTTATTTTTTTATCTTTTCTTGTTAGGTAGATTTCATGGACCCTCTGTTCTCCCAAAATCCAATCGATTTATGAGAGAAGCTGATACCAAATCCTTGACACAGTATTGAAGCAATGCAAACACAAGCATAAGTACGCAATCTATCTACTGACTTGATTTTACATTCTCAATCCCTGCTAACTGAAATGATTAAATATTACTTCACAACTTGCCAGCTAAATATAGCATTTCATGACAGCAATGGAAAGTTTTAAAGGAAATTAGGCAACCTGTGGCCTATTGAGTGATTGTTTCAGAAATATTTCCTTACCTAAACTGAGAAACAGAATGACCATTGATGGGCAAAAAAAAGCAGTGGAAGTAGGAGTGATTTCTGCTTCACTGTTGACTTTTTTAAAATAAGGAGTGTTGGAAATTAAAAGGCCCCTGATTTGCCCTTCTCCAGTGGTGGGTTTCAAAAATTGTTCGAACCTACTCTGTGGGTGTGGCCTCCTTTGTGCGAGTGGCTTGTTGCCCATGTGACCGGATGGGAGTGGCTTGCCATCCATGTGACCGGATATGAAGATGCCGATGACACTTGTCAGAACCACCTTAAATTACCTCACACACAGCTCTGGCATGCATAAGAATATGATGTAAACTTGTTTTTTTAAAGGCATCTTTGGTTTGCGTTAAAACAACTTCAACACACGCAATGTTCTGATTGCACCACAAACGCAGTAGTCATCCTTACCTTTCACAGAGGCACTGAGTTTTATAAATTTGAGCATGATAGTGTAGAATAATCACATCCAAGGACCAGTGGTGGGTTTCAAAAAATTTTGGAACCTCTTCTGTAGGTGTGGCATGCTTTCCGGGTCCACTGGTGGAACCTCTTCTAACCGGTTTGGTAGATTTGACGAACCAGTTCTACCGAATAGGTGCAAACTGGTAGGAACCCACCTCTGCCCCCCTCCCTTTAGCACATCACTGGCTCCAACAAAGAACCCTTTGAAGATAAGGGAAGAAACCTGATCTCCTCATAATCCACACTTATGAGCAATCTTCCTTCCATATTTTACATACAGCTCAGGACCAAAGTCCCAGGCAGGAGTACCAGGCAGAATCTCACACTAAAACCAGCATGTACACAAGCCACATATCCCCAAGTCCCACCAAGGACCAATTTTCCTATAAAAAAGTCTCTGCACCCCATCTTGTCTGCAGCCTACCCCCAAGAACAAACATCTTCATCCATGTCCTTTTCTCACAGTATATCTGGATTTCGTTTTGATTTGTTCTTGTATAACCCCAGCTTGACTTGGAGCCCCACATTATTCTTATAATAGGCGCTAGGAAGGAGTGTTGGAAATAAAGACCATGTGACTGCAGAGGTGCAGTAGCACAGCACTGAAGGAGCCACATCTTTTGGGCAGATTTTGGGTGCATATCATGAAGATATATTGATTCAAAAACAGTGTCCTATTATGTACCTCAATGATTCTCAGAAGGAGTGCTAAGGACTAGGAATAGAAATCCTTCCATTCTCCACCATTCAGTCTGAACTGAAAAAGCTTCTTGAATGAGAAGTGAAGCGTCTTCAAGGAAAAACAAAGAAGTCTCTTGAAAAAGCACCTTTGGGACAAGCATGACCTGGATGATTGAGAATCTCCATAGATACCTATTATTTAGTGTTTTGTCCAGTTGAAACAAGTCACAAGCATCTTAGTAATATAGAGATCAAACTGTGAAGTCTGAACATGTTGGCCACCTCTAAGAATCTATGCATAAACCCCACCCCCGCTAAATATAACATTGATACAGTACCATTGTGCTTTTCAAACCTGTCACCAAAAGCAAAAGAATCCAATTTGGGTTGTTCGTTTTCTTTCTTTCTTCTCAGCAATAAATGAACAACTTATGAATCTCTCAGCATTTTGTGTTGGCATGAGTGAAAGAAAATATTTGTTCATTTTTTATGAATCTCAGCCTCTTGATATTCATAGCAAACAGCACCGAAGGCCCTTCAGGTCTCCTGACATTCCTGGTAAACAGACAAGTCTTTCAGTAAATGAGGATCATCCTAGCAGAAAGCATCAGGTTACAAATATTCAAGGGCACAGAGCTAAGCTGTTGCATTGAAAGGACTGAAGTGCGCTCTCCCCCCCCCCCCTCTCTCCCTCTCTCTCTCAAACACACACACACAGCCTTAATTCTAGAGTGGCAGTATTAATCTGGTAGGATATAGATGGTCAGCAGGCGCAGAATTTAACCCAGAAACCCCTAGTAAGAGGACAAATAATATGAAATTACTTTTAACAAAGTGCATTTCTTGCTCTGTCAATTATCATCTGAATATATATTGTTGCATGCAGGAATTTCCAATACCATAAAATAGGGATGTAGAGAATTGAAGCTAAGGCCCTGCTTCATTAAAGTCGGATAATATCTGAGGCATCTCAGGCCAACCTCTCCCCCTTTTTTTCCCATTATAACAGCTTTATTTATAATTATTGCAATGGCCTCATTTCATTTTAGAACCATTTTTGTAATGTATTTATTGATATTACTTATTCATTAGATTTCTTTGTGTTTTTGCACAGCAATAATTGAAATATATGCAATAAATTGGCACCTTATGTACAGGTTAAAAATAATTCCACCATGTATCCATGGAATGAAACATTATGGTAGAAAAGAAGGGAAGTTTTCAATTTTATCCTGGTAATCAGACCTTTGTCTATAACAATATTGTTTTTTTTAAAAAAAATATTACTTTATTTTTCTAGAACTTTTATTTAGGGATAAACTAGTGTTTTGAGTTCCTTTCATAGGCTCAGGTTCTCTGTATTCTCCTCTGCTGTTTGTTTTAAATCCTTTATACAGTTATTGTTATAATCAGAATGGAAATAACCAGATCAAGTTTCATTTGTTTGTTCTGCAAATAATCTACATATAAATGCTGCCACCAAAATCCATGATTGAATCGATTGGTCTTTCTATCTAACATTAAATAATGGTGACATTGAACTTGTATATTCCCACCCATATGTCCAAGGGGAAATTATTCAAATTGAATTTTAAATTATTTACACTTTAATGTATTTTTGAATTCTAAACAGGAGTAAATTCTCATAATAATTTGTTAAAACAATCCATCTTAATAACTAGTTGCCCAGTTTTCATTTGGCTGAGTAGGGTGGCTATAGAAAGTGAATAAACAAACTATGGTTTGGAATTGTTCTACTTTAATGTATTTTAGTTCAGTAGGTTGTTTTTCATGTAATAATATCACTCAACATTTGTTAATGCTTGTGTGTTGCAAGTTACCTTGACTACAGATGGCAGCTTAGAGATCCTATATTTTATTACTAATCCATGACTAAACATTGCTCTAAAGCATAAGAATTGATGAATCATTTGCACAATTAAGGATTGATTTGCCCAGTGGTGGGATTTTCATCATTTGCAAAGTGCTGCAAGTGAGTAATGTACAAAATAAGTCATAATCAACAACTTCAACTTAAAATCAGTTTGTACAAATATGGCTTTAAGCTAGAATGCTAAGTGCACACTGAAAAGAGTGTAGAATTGTGACTAAATTGTTGAATTTAGGACTAGGGAATTCCAGGTTCAATTCCAGTCTTAGGCCAAACTCCACTGGGTGAATTTGGCCAATGACTTGCTATGTGCCCAGTGTCCTCCAAGAGTAGTTCTGGGAAGCATTGGAAGAGGGCATTCCATATACAGTACATTATTTTGATTTTATGAAGGAAAGACTGATTGGAAATTTAATGAAGCAATACAAATATATTATTGAAGCAGCTCACTGCATGGAAGGAACAGAAACAGTGTTTATCCACACCCATACTATGAGGGACACTTTGCCAAGCCTTCCGTATATTAACTTCTGCAGGGAATGTAGTCTGATGTCCAGTCCAGAATCTATGACACTCATAATCTCATGAAGACTTATGTTCCCATTAAATTATGTGAGGGTAAACCTCATCACTGCCTGCATGGAAAGTGTATGAGTCGTTCCATGTAGGGAAGCATGGGCAGATTAGACTGTAGTATAAGCAGAAGGATAATAGAAAGAATGGGTGCCCAGAGAATGGGGCAAAGAGCTTCAGATGGTACATGGGAGTGAGAGTAGTTGCATATAGGTAAGGATGGCAAAGAAAATATTCCATTTTTTCTGCATTTATTATAATGTAGATGAAGACACGCTTGCTTATTTATTAGACAATTTATATCCTGCTCTTCAGGAGATAGCCATTCAGAGTGGCTAACATAAATTTAAGGCAATAAAACAGCGATAAACTAGTGACTGTGACAATACTTTTCATGGTACCCAGTACAAAGAAGCATTACTATGTTGCTTTGGAATCCCCAATAATTCTCCTAAAATTACCTGAAATATTCTCATTTATGCAACAACAGTACACTGTCTATTATCATTTCCCCAAAAAAAATGAAAGAAAGGAAGAAGAGACTGTAGTCATGGTTTGCCATCTTAACGACAAAAACATTTCTGTTGAGAGACTACTGTGTGCTTTATTTCCAGATATAGAAGTGTTTACTTCCATCTGGTCCCCCTATTTATTAGTTTCTCCAAGTGTGGGAGGATATAATTTACTAATCCATATAAATAATTCTACTCATATGTACCATATACTCCTACACAAGAACATCTGGCTACTCCCTCTGGAGAACAAACTGGGGAAGTCAAGATGATTATTTACTTCTTCTGTTTGTGACTGCTTTCCAAACATCTCAAAGACTCTTCTCAGTCATATTGCCTGGGGATTTCTAACTCAGGATATGAATGAAGTCAGAGCTAGCCAAATGGGGAAATGCAGTGTGGAAGAATATAGAAATAGCAATAGCAGTTAGACTTATATACCGCTTCATAGGGCTTTCAGCCCCTCTAAGCGGTTTACAGAGTCAGCATATTGCCCCCAACAACAATCCGGGTTCCTCATTTTACCCACCTCGGAAGGATGGAAGGCTGAGGTCAACCCTGAGCCCGTGAGATTTGAACAGCCGAATTGCAGAACTGCAGTCGCTGAAGTAGCCCTGCAGTGCTGCATTTAACCACTACGCCACCTCGGCTCTAATATCCCAAGACAAGGTTCTTTGCCCCAAATAAATGCAGTACTGGAGGAGATGTGATAGAGGCATAATGCAACCATGCATCAAGCAGCAAAAGTGCCTAGTGAGCTTTTTCCCCTCTCTGCTTGTTATTGATGTTGGGTGGAGTTTTGGGGTTTAATACTTGACTTCAAAAATATTGAATAGTGGGAGATTCAGGACAACAATAGGTACTTCTTCACAGAGTTTAAACCCATATAGATTATTATGGGATGACCTCAGTTTGGACACTTTTAAAGGCAGACGGGGCACTTCCCACAGATGATCGTCTTTTAAAGATCTTCCCTCTAAAGGGAGGAGAGCATTTAGATGTTTTCTCTAATTAGTTTCTTGGAGTAGATTTAAGCCATAATTGTCTGATTGTAGCCTTGGCAATGACTCTTCTTATTGTCTTGCAAGACCACTTTCTGCATAGGAAGTGATATGTGAATGAGAAATACCCATAACTGTTATGCATTCTGGACCAACTGAATCTTCTGGATGGTCTTCATAGGTAACCCACGTAGACCATGTTGCAATACAAAAGTCAGGAGATGACGACTGCATGGGAGAAGCCCCCACATCTCCCCAATCCAGGACTAATACAACTAGTATCCAAGACGGAGTGTGAAAGGGACCTTTGGTCAGTGGTTAAATTCAATTTTTTTTACTACTGGTTCTGTGGGCATGACTTGGTGGGCATGGCAGGGGACGGATACTGAAAATCTCCATTCCCACCCCACTCTAGGGCCAACCACAAGGTGGTATTTGCCGGTTCTCCAAACTATTCAAAATTCCCGTTACCGATTCTCCAGAACCATTCGTTTTGTTTTGTTTCGTTTATTGGTTTTGTATGCTGCCCACTCCCGAAGGACTCCGGGTTGCTCACAATGAAACGGGGAAGGGGATAAATAAGACAATATAAACAATATTAAAATACACAACAGTCGCAAATGAAGCGGGGCTGGATACTTCAACAGCCCCCAGCCTGCCGGAACAGCCAGGACTTGGTAGCTTTATGGAAGGCCAGGAGGGTAGTCAGAACCTGCTGAATTTCACCCTTGCCTCTGGCCACATTTACCATCTGATGTTGCAGCAAGAGCTGTGAGACTAAGGCAACTCAGATTATTGCTCCATCCAGCTATTATTCATGATTGAGTATCTTGAGTATTGATAAACTGTTGACAGTTTTACAAGATGGAGAGTGGAAAGCACAAGTGTATATTTTAGCCTGCAAAGGTTATATTCTTTTTTACATGGAAGCAAATTTTTCCTTCCAAAATTTCTGCCAGCTCAAAGCTCCCCGCAGCTGCTCTTTCACATGCCTAAGGGTCTGCATTGAACTGTTGTGATTCTTCCCATCTGAAAACACAAACATCAGCTGGGACCAATTCAGACTAAGCATGGATAATAATTTTATGCAGCCAAATTGTTACCAGTTGTTCCACATATTTTTTTTTTACTTTTACAGAAAAAAGAAAAGAAGAAAAAAGGAAATATTGCCTAATTGGTGATAAAAGGGGGCTCTTCTTTCCTTCGTATCTTTGGTCTCATGCTCTGCTTCTGAGTCTGGCTTGGCCTTGTTGGCCATTTCCTTGTCATCAACAAAATTAATGATGGATTCCTTATTTGTGGTATTAGAAGGGGTTGCAGCAAGTGCCAAAATCCTTTGGAAGATGATCATTCTGCATCAGTCTAATAGCATAACAAGATGTGTAACAGCTGTAGCACTGATACTTTGGCAAGTCAAGCTATAATTCTGGAAGACAGCAAAATTTCTGCTCGCACACTATGGACAACTTATGGCTAAACATGGGCAATTTTTCAAGCCCTGTGGGTCATCTTGCTTGCTCAACTGAATGCCAAGAACTCCGTACAAGCACACACATGCACACATTCAGCTGCCTTCACTCATACAAATATTATACATATCTGCAGATGGGCTGCTGGCAAATTCACATGATCCTGATGCAAATCTCCTCCCAGTATCATGGGCAATGTCACCCTATGAAAGGCAGCAGGGATCATCATTCTAATTTTGAGGAAGACACAAGCAATTAGTTGTCCCCAGTTGTCTCCCCCATAGTATCTCAACTATGATGAGATAGTAACACCATTTAGGAAATTTTCCTGATTCTCCCCTCCCCAATTTGTTGGGTACCCCTATTGAGTAATTTTTCTAAGGGCTAATTTGAACACTACTACTTTATTCCAGTAATCACAGGAATACATCCAAAGAAAGGCTGTCAAAAGTCAATGAAATGGTTAATCTGTCAAACAGAATGGATGGCTAAAGCAAAACTGCCTGTGTAGATTTCCACATTTCTTTAGGAAAATTCTTATTTTCCACCTCACTTGATACAAGCAAACACTTGTAGGCTGGAGACATTGTGGTCCATGTAGAAAGGAATGTTGGGTTGCTGCCATCTGTTTGCAGATCTTCACTTTGAAATGTGGGCACAATACCATCGGCTGTCAAGTTGTGTTAAAAACTTAAGCAAAGACAAAACATAGGATAATATTTACCAGATGACATTTGTATGTAATCCTTTTGGAATTTTGGGAGTAACCAACTTTCATGGATTTTGAAATAAGCCATGTATCTTTTCCTTTTCACCCATTTTCTCTTATTAAAAGGGAAAGAAAACAATATTAGTAAAAATTAAGCCTTTTATATAGCCGAATAATGAACTCAAGATAGCCTGCAGAAACATCAGATGTGTAATTTTTTTTAAAATTTCTTGGCCATATAAAAATATTTTTCCTTTAAAAAAATAGGCAATGTTTTATTCAGCTCAGTAATATATTAAATTCTATTTTTTAAATAACAAATAGGCAAATAGTATATTATTTCACGTGTATTATGTTCATTATAATACTAGTTTTTGATGAGTTTATTAATTTTTTAAGAGGAAGATATATGACGAACATTTTTTGTACGTATGTGCTGACTTGCGTGCCGGAAATGGCCCATAAAACCATCCCGTGTAGCCTTGCTGTCCTTCATGCAGGAGTGCCGAAACCCAGAAGAGCAGTGTTGCATTGTGCATGCATGCGCCAGCACCCAAATTTCTGGTTTCTGGCACGGGACTGACAAACAGCTGGCTGTCACACATGCGCACAATGGAAACCCAGAAGTTTGGGTGCCGGTGTGCACATGCATGCCAGAATGCTGCTCTTCTGGATTTCAGCGCTCCCATGCTGAAATGTGGCATGTGGCTGGCATGTGTGTGTGCACAGGAATGCGGAAGAGGAGCCAGTGAGGCCGCATGTTCCTCGTGGGATGGTTTTGTGCGTCATTTCCAGCACCCATGCCATAGGTTTGCCACCACTGCTATAGAGTACAGTGGTAAAATTAAGGAAAGAGAAGAAATCTTCTATGGACTTCAAACAACTGCACGGCTCTGTTTTGAATGGATACTGCCATTTTGGTTGCAACAGGTCTCAAGCTTGGTTCCAGAGATGGGCTACTGCTGGTTCAGACTGCTTTGGACAACTGGTAGTTCCAAGTAGTGGCTTGGTCCACCCACCCACGCTGGCACTATCCTGCACTATATAATTGCTGTGTATTTGTTGCCACGCACATGCTCAGAAGGCACAAGAGCAAGCAAACCGAGCATTTTGACTTCTGGGAAAACTGATTGTTACAGTGTGTGATGCCCACCTCTGCTTGCTTCTGAACTCAACAAATATGGTACTGGTCATGGAACCACATTCTCCAAATGTTTTACAAATACATTACTTGGAATTTTAGGATCTGCAATCTCAATCCCCAGTGATGCCAGGCTGAGGATGGGTGCTCACCAGATTATTTCCCCACTGTGCCAAATGCATTTCCAGGGAGTTGATGTCCACAGGTTGTAAAGTTGCCATAGTTCCCCCCCCCCCCCCCGATCTATTCCTTTTCTTGGAGGATGAAAGGATGAAAAGGTAAGTCATTGTAGTCAATTGTTGGATTCTATGAGATATAATGTATGGTCAGGCTTGAATACATGAATACATGCAAATGTGTAAATAGACAGAAAGATGCCTTCAATCTCTTGTAACTGTAAAACTGTTATCATCGTAACACTGTTCCCAGTATTTGATCCCAACTATCCAACTTATCTGGTATGTGTCTCTTCTTCTATTTCTTGAGCCTCATATGTCTATTTGCCTTCCTTATTCAGATCACATATCCCAAATGATTTTTGGCTTCTGACCCTGCTTCAAGGGATTAGTCGATTTTTATTTGGTCCAAGACCAATTGATTGGTCCCACTTATAGCATTCTTAGTAACTATTTTCAAAATCTATAATTCAAAAGCCTCTCCTAAAGCTGCTGAGTTAATCTTGCCCAGGTTTATGTTCCTCTCTGGAATTACCCTCTTCTTTATTTTATTTATTTATTCTTTATTTCTCCAGCATACTATTCCATTTTTAGCTCCAGAAAGTAAAACCCCCACCTCCTTCACAGTGAATCTCACTGTGCATTCTATAAACCTGCAGATGGACATTGTTGTTCTCATATTAATTTGTAATAACAATACAGGTTTTTCAGTTTTATTTCTGTTTTCTTAATGAGCTTTTAAAGTCTTACTTTTAGTTAACCAAGTGATACATACTCTGTTTGGTGTACAGAATGTCACATCCTTTCCTTTTGACTTCCATTTTCATCCAACAATCAACATTTTCAATTCTGCCATTCTTACATTATATGCACTATATAAGTGAAACAAATATCATAGCTAATTGGCAGGAAAATTTATTTATTTAATCTCTATGCCACCCTTCTGACTCTGCAAAGTGACTTTGGACAGCTTACAATTAAAATCATAAATATAAAAATATTGACAACATTAGGTATAGAAATAAGAAGCAAAAGGCAGTGATGGCATCTTCTTTTTTAGTTTATCAGCCATCTCTGGCTCATAGTTGGGGACACATCTGTCAAGAATTCCATGCAATGAATGACCATCTGTACCATACCTCCAAGAGGGCATCTGCACTCAAAACTAAATTGTCAAGCAATTTGCTTCAGAGATTTATTTAACCTACTGGTTTGCCCAAGTTTCCATTTTGCTCTGTTGCCCCCACAGAAGCCTGAAGTTTTGTTTGTAACATCAACGGTTTTGAGTCTTGTACCTAATGGCAAGTCAATAAGTCTCCATCTCATCCTCTATGAAAAGTGAGGTCATGATTAATTGATTTGTCCTTAAATTCCTTGTTTTGCTGCTAAACCTATTAGTGGGACTTTGGAAGTTGCCTGCATTATATTTGATAGATTAAGAAGAAAAAAAATGCCCATTGGACATATCTAATGGTAACATTATGCTTATATAACCATTACTGTATGTATTGCTTTATTTTATGCATTATTTCAATTTGTATCCTGCTAGAATGGCTAATAATATTAAATAAAATATAATTAAACCCATAAACATTAAAGCATGCTTTTTATAATTGAAAAGGCTTCTCTTAAGAGGAAAGTCTTAATTTCTTTTCCAAAAATGAAACGAGCGAGAACTACATCCAGTGCCTCAAGAAGTATGTTCCATAATTGAGGGAAATGAAAAATGCAGGAAGGAACTGAAGGGGAAAATAGTCCCTTTTCTGGGCTTTCAATGCAAGGAATTCTGACGGGCCCTAATTTGTAACGCCAAAATTAGGGAGAAAGTGGTAAGAAATATTTTGGGCAAAACGTGGGAAGATTTTTGGGATTCTACCACATACTACATGTAGATATCAAATGTGCCAAATGATTGACAATGTGGACAGAATGTTTTGCTTTATAAAGCAGCTAAAGTACAGTGTATGTGCTAGAAATGAAATCTGGCATCAGGCAGCAAATGACCAAGAATTTTGTTACAAGGCACCTTTTTAAAGTACCAAATGATGCCAGTAGCTACTTGATCCCATTAGGCAATTTGTCTAAAGTCACCCATGCAAAAAAGAGTTAGATCCCCCATAGGGTCTTACTTTTTTTTTTAAAAAAAAATCTTTATTTAATTTTGCTTTCTCCATTTGTCATTCATGCAGCTAATTCTGTATATCCATTTCATCAGAGGATGCAGGCGCTCTGGAATTATGACATTCCTCTACGCCTTTCAGTGAACTCAACTGCATTGAAGTTGGCAGCTCCTTTGTGTCTTCCTTTGCTAGCCTTTTCTCCCCAGGTACTGATAATGTGACTTTTCTTGTCCTCAATTTATTGCCATGCAACCTCAACAGTTTGAGCAAAGTTGCAGGACGATGGCACCTGTGTAAGGAAATGTCAGCACAGCAGGAATAAAAGGCTGTTTCATCTCAGCAATTGTTCTGTGCTGCATAAAACTAACACAGTTCACAGCTGGTGGTCGTAATCTATATCCATCAGATTTGGATAATAATACCATAGGCAAGTTTCAAGTGTTGATTGTGATAACAGTCATCTTGAGCATCACCAGGCTGAACTCTGAAATTCCAAAGCTAGCAAAGCTGATGATGGGCCACCTGAGCCTCCAAAACTTTATGTTACTCTTGGTATAGTAAGGAGAGTTATACCAAGAGTGGAAAGAGAAATGAGCTACCAGACAGAATAAATACATTGACAGAGAATGGAAAGGTCAATGAATATGAATCTTTCCGTTTCAGAAATGTACCTTTGGGTTATTTTAAATGCAGTCACTGAAATAGCACAAGCAGTAGAATTCCCATTGCCAGGCTTCCTCTGGAGGTGTTGCGCTGAACATTTTGAGTCTGCCTGTGTAAGCATTTGCTCAAGGACCAAATAAGCATTTTTGAAATTAATGATAGCTCATCATTTTCATTATGACTTGGGCTAGTGGTTTCCTTGGACTAGTTGAATGGGAGCCTTAGTAACAGCAATAACACTTAGAGTTATATACCATCCCATAATGCTTTACAGCATTCTTTGGGCAGTTTACAATATCAGCATATTGTCTCCCAAAACCCGTGTCCTCATTTTTACTGCTCTCAGAAGGATGAAAGGCTGAGTCAATCTTGAGCCCATCAGAATTAAGCTCTAGACTGTGGGCAGAGTTAACCTGCAATACTGCATTCTAACCACTGCGCCACCAGGGCCCCCTCCTTTCCTACACATCAGCTGGGCACTCAACAGTGAATACCAGTTTTCCCCAGCAATTCCCATTTAATAAACATGGAGAAACAGTGTTTTCAGTCAGGGTCATTGGGAATCCTTTTTCTGGAAGTCTGGAAGGCATATGATTTATATGATTTATCATATGAAGGCATGATTTATTCTGTGTTGGGCCAAATAAAATTCTGCACTTATCAAAGCCCAAGAAAGAAACCTTTCAAATGCCAGGATCAGGCTTCTCATCCAACAGTTTGTCTCCAGAAATTGTGAATGCTCCAACACTGAAAGTTTTTAAAGAAGAGATTGGACAACCATTTGTCTATAGTATAGGGTTTCCTGCCTAAGCAGGGGATTGGATTTGAAAACCTCCAAGGTCTTTTCCAACTCTGTTATTCTATCATATTCCAAGCATAATCCCACACTTCATAGCATTGCTTTTTAATTTAACATAGTCTTTGTTCAAGATTCTAACGCCCCACATTAGGGTCTCAGGTTGCTCATCCCTGTTCTAATGTTTACACAGCCCAGCGGATCTTGCTACCACTCGTAGAAGAATGTTGTCTCTTATATTTCTGTTTATGTTACCCTGGAACCAACCTGACATATCCTAAGAGAAAAAATGTATTCAAAGTGAGCTTTTTATAATTGCTTTATGACACTTTTGTTTCTACACGTATCATCTTAATTCACATTTCTGTTTAGTTTTATGATCAATTGAATAAAGTTTTTTTAAATTTTTAAATATATGCTACATATATTTAAAAATAAAATACAACCTAGAACTACGGAAAAATGTCCTAAAAGTGAAAAAAAATCAAACAGTGGAACAGTTTGCCTTCAGACATTGTAGGTTCTCCATCAATGGAAGTGTTTTTAAGAAGACACTGGGCAGCCACTTGACTGAAATGGTGTAGGGTTTCCTGCTTGAACAGGGGGTTGGACTAGAACACTTCTTCCAACTCCATTATTCTATGTTCTATATATGACACCATGGTTTTCATCAATGACTTCAATTTCTTCTTATGAGAGAGATAGAGCTGTCTCTTTTTAACTTAAAACAAATCAGTAAATTAGGAACTTGAGAGATACCTAAATTAACAATACACAGAGCGGTTTACACTGAAACATGCGTATTGAATTTAAACTGTTTTGGAATCCCATTTACAATTGTATCTCATGAAATCAAAGGCATGCTGCTGTCAGAAGATGTGCAAAATTCATAGGAATAAGCTGTTTGCTTTTTCCTCCAAAGATAAATGGATGAAAGAGAATGGAAATCCTCAGCACATTAAGCATTTCTTCAGACGAGAATTGTAAGTAAACCCTAGTAATGCAGTTGTAGTTGAAGGGATGAGTTGTTGCTTTTTCCTGCCCTTTTGTCTCCTGAAATCTTAAGCCAATTTTGACAGGTATGTTGTATTAAGTGGTCAGTCTCACCTACTGATCACACACTGTTTTATTGGCATCCTGACAACAGTGATAGAAGAGATAAAATTAACCCTTTGGCACTAAAGGCTAAGAGGGATTCTGTTGCTGCTGGTTATGAATGCATGAAGAATTTCAAGCTCATATTCTCCAGGGTTTAATAGCAATCTGTTGCTGATTTCCCTGGACAATCAGAGTAGCAAACAGTGGTCTTTTTAATGAGCCCCCCGAGGACAAAGCTTGCATACAAAGTTGCAAAACTCTGGACAAACATAAAAAGAAGAAGAAAACCAACCAGGGATGTTTAATTTCCTAACTCATCATTGGCAAACAAAATTTTCATTTAATAAACCATGTAATGATTCACAGAGATTCTGTGTATTATTATAAGCACAGCCAAGTAATAAACAGTTACTTTCCTTTTCCTTTATTACTTAGCTTAGTCTAGTGTTTTCATCCAAACAAAGCTATATTTATTTGCTTTCAAAGTATTTATTTATCCATGTACATCTTCTGCCTTCAGCTTCCATGACTGTTCCACTTTCTTGGATCATGTAATGGGTCCTTTGAGGTCAAGAGAATACTGGATGATAGGAGTGGTAAAATAAGTGATTGTCCCTGTGTTGTGAATGTTTGTCTGTGTTACTTCTAGTGAACTCTTCATTAAATCTATCCATTAACACTAGGCTGAGAAAAAGTAGATTTACAGAGTATGCTGGCTATAGTTTATTCAAAAGAGAATTAAAGTTTCTATCATTCTGGTAATCTAGGAATAAAAAATGCACCTGAAAGTTTATAATTATTTTTATACTGTATATTCAATGTATGCCTTTTGTATAGCCTTCCATAATACCCCCAAAAGTATGAAAATTTCGAGTTGAGAATTGCATTGAAATTTTTCAAGAAGCATGAAATCCAAAAGATAGCCATGTTCACATCTATCCAGTGCTTTGGGGAAAACAACTTTGGTTAATTCCTCTCATGCTAAGAATACACACAGAGAGACACAGACACACACACAAACCTAGATGGTCAGCTCATAGTGCTGTAAACAAAGTTTACAAATATTTTGTGAAAAAAAGTTGCATTTTCAAGAAAAAAAATCAGTTGCCAAAGGATATATACAGTGGGAGGTTTGGCATTGGTCACAAATGCTTTTTCTGCATTTGAGGAGGTTTGGGGATGGGAAGTTAGCAAAATAAGTATTAAACCTAATCAGGGATTAAGACATTCAGCGGCATCCACAAGTTGTAATCAAAGAAGTCAAGAGAGTGGCAACATACATAAAAATAGAGCTTTGGTTGCAGTGTCTTCAGCACTGACTTTTTGATTATCCTATGTGGCTACATCTAATGTGCACCTTTAAAAAACAGATAGTCATGTTGCAATTCATGTGTGATGGAATCCCAAACCCCTAGTCTGTGGCCAGATACCGGACAAGTGGCTGGTATCCACTCCATTTGCACGAGCAGTGACCATGTGCATGAAACCATCACCTCTTCCCCCTCTCCGCCACTGAGCCAGAAAGGTTGGAGACTAATGGTCTAATGCAGTGTTGGCGAACCTTTTCGGCACCAAGTGCTGAAATGGGAGCATATGCGCATACACAGGGGAGTGCCAGAAAGCGGAAGAGCAGTTCTCCCAGTGCCAGGGAGCTGCTCTTCCAGTTTCCAGGGCTCCTGCATACACAAAGACCAGCTGGTCTTCGCAAGTGTATGCATGCCAGAAACGAATAAAAGACTAGGTGACCAGCATATATGTGTACGCCAGAAATTGGAAGAACTGAGCCCAGCATGTGCATGCATGCTGGGAAACTGCTCTTCTGGTGTCCGGTGCTCCTGTGCGCGTGCACCAGGGAGCTGATTTTCTGGTTTCCGGAGCTCTCCCGTGCATGCGCGCATGCTCCCATTTTGGAACCTGGGTGATGGCTGACATGCCTAGAGAAATGGCTCTTCATGCCACTTCCAACACGCATGACATAGGTTCACCATCATGGATCTAATGGAATATAGGTTACCCCCTGCTGAGCTGTATAGTGAGTGCAAAAAACAAATAGGAAAATGAATTTCCATCAGTATTTATATTAAATCAGGATGTACACATCCTGATTGTTTCAGGATGAAATCAATCCACATTTAGTAGTTCATTCTTAATGCAGATGTTCATAATGCAGATGTTATCGCCTTAAGAATCCATGCATGGATCTTCCTACTGAGCTAGAAAATGTATCTAAACTGAGTTAGACACTAATAATGATACAACATTGGCACTTTTCAAATGCCTATACTTACATGAATTTCCAAATGAGGCCTTGAAAACTTTCTGGCTGACTATGTTCACCTTTAATTTAATTTTTTAAATGTATAGGAAGCACAATTGTAGAACTTCTCATTAACTGTGGAATCTTATAGTCATAATTTTGATACACAACATTACTTACCAATTAGCTTGTCTTGTTCATTTAAATTCCTTCGCTCATATTTTAATGGGAGCTAATGATGCCTTTGTTGACTTATTTAATGTTATGTAAATGTGGCTAAACTGTGAAGGGTTTAAGGAACAGCCTTATTTTTGCTTACTCAACAGTTTTGGAAGTGCATGCTTGATATTCACACAAGCTGCTGTAACCATCACATTGATGAAGACATGGAATGAAAAAGATAATTTTCACAATACCAATCATGCTGGGGACAAGCAACAACAGAATTTTACAAGCATTCAATATTAAAATTTAAAAAAAAACATAACTGGGGGGCAATATGGACATTTTCTTGGCTTTAATTATATAAATTGGGAATGGTTTAAGATCAGTTAATGTTTAATTTACAATTGCAGGATCCTCACCAGTACTTTTCTGTACTGAATTTTTACACTGACATTGATTACCAACATGTGCCACTTGTACATGAGTACATGAGTGTAGGATCCAAATCATCAAATTTCAAACAATTCTCTAAGCAATGAAAAAAAACATTTCACTTAGTTTGGCAATCAGAAAATGGGCAGATATGGTTAATTCTAATTTACTACATTATCCCAATATAAGAATACATTCACTTTATTAAATAAGACTCTAACAGAGGTATATGTTTTTTAAATACTGGTGATAACCTACATGAACATGTAATGAAAAACTTTTTTTTTAATGGCCACTTTTAGGACGACACTTTAGCATATACAGTCATTAATTATAGCTTGCTGGTTGTACATCTTTGCTCTGAAAGCAAAGTATCAATTGAAACTTTTTAGGTTTTTAATTTTTGAAATGAAAAGTCATTTTATTCTATTAAATACTGAAAAGAGAAAGAGGAAAAAATCATTCTAAAAATCCTAACACATTATGGGTCAGGGTATCATAGACCATGACTCATACTGATTATGAGTCAAACATCATGTTTTGAAAATATATTTCAGGTGAATTGCATAATAATTCAATTGAATAATATTGTAAAGGGTTTTCAAGTCAGTTAGACTGCCTTACAAACTCATTCAACCATTATTTTTTTTCTTTCATTAGTCTTTCAAAATCTTTCTGCAACAATCTTTTCAGAAGATTAAAATTCTGTTTCCTGATTGCTAGCTTTGTTTTATTTCCTCTTTTTTAAGAAAGTGAAAAATGGGGCCTAAACTACAACAGCTTGTTCCTTGTTGAATGAGTTGTGGTCCATACGTAAGCCAATGGCATTTGTCTAAAAAAAAAAGGAAATATTCTTCTGGGCTTAACCAGAGTGCTTGATGGGCTGAGACTAATTGCTACAGAAATGAATGGTGTTTCTTAGTTTGGATGCAGACAATCGTTCACATTAGGGTTTTCCAATGCACACCAATGCAAATGAATAAAGGCAAAGTTGCATCACTTCTAGATTTTATCAGATGAGTGGAAGGGGGTAAAATAATTAAAAGGAATCTTGACTCAATGTGAGAGGTCCAAATACCTGGGGAAAAATGTCAGAACTTCCCCACTTTTTAGAATTAAGTATATTGCAAAGCTATCATATATTGCTGTTGTGGGATACAAATTGTTGCAAAGGAATCCTATTCTGTATAGGGATTTAAAGGTGATAACCAGCCTCCTGAATCATCCCAATAAGCTTGTGCAGTTCATAAGGCAGTGACACCACATAGGCAAGCTTTACTATAACTACCTGTAGCATTGCATTCCTGACCAACTGAAACTTCTGGAGGGTCTTTAAGGACAGTGCTATGGACATCGCATTGCAATAAACTATTCGGGAAGTGACTAAAGTTTGACCATAAGCAAGGCCTCCTTGCAACTGGTACATGAAGCAGAGTTGTGCAAAGGCTCTCTGTCCACAACTGCCACCTGCATTTCAGCAGGAGCTATGGGGAGGATTCCCAGATTGTGCGCCAAATCTAAAAAAAAAAAAGCATTTTCACACAGGAAGGATTCTTTATAATTAATGCCAAATTTTTATTTCAAGTTTATCTGGACCTTTTGTTCATTTTGTAGCTTTCTAAAATCAAAGCCTTATTTTGCTGTTTATTCCAAATGTATTCTTAATGTTAAGTTATTAAACTTCTTGTTACATTTTTCTTTTGTTCAGGATTGAAGGAAACTCACCTGTTGCTGCTAAACAACCTGATGTTCCTAATAGCTAAAAAGTAGTTAACGAGCTATTTCCAAAATGATTTAAAAAGGAAGCATGAAAAAAGGAAGCAGTGTCCTTTCAAAGGGACTGACCCTGGTTTGAGCAAGATGACTATTCCTTGTCTTCTAGAGCTCTAAACTCGCTAAAGACCACTTTCTTGTGCTGTCTGTGGGACAGCCCATTGCGAGAGACTGAGGTGGCACAGTGGTTAGAGTGCAGCACTGCAGGCTACTTCAGCTGACTGCAGTTCTGCAGTTCGGATGTTCATATCTCACCAGCTCATGGTTGACTCAGACTTGCATCCTTCCGAGGTGGGTAAAATGAGGACCCGGATTGTTGGGGGCAATATGCTGACTCTGTAAACCGCTTAGAGAGGGCTGAAAGCCCTATGAAGCGGTATATAAGTCTAACTGCTATTGCTATAATCTCAAGTCTTCTCCTTGGCCACAGAGAAATTGCAAAGAGCTGGCCAGCTGACTCATTGCCTCTTCATTCTACTATAGTTATAAGTTCTGGTTTACATGGAGCCATGTTCTGTCTGCCATTTCTTCTCCAGAAATCAAAGAGAGAAATACTTTGAACAAAGTTTGTGGAAAAAATGGGAAAATATGAACTACAAGGGGCTCCTTTTGAAGAATATTTATCTGATTACCTGCTTTCTTTGGTTAGTTTTGTTAGTTTATCTGCTTTTGGTAATGTATTGTATATTATTATTGTTGTTTTGAATTCTGCTGAATCAGTTACTGGGCTTTCTGGAGTGGTTGCTGTTGCAAACTCTGACCAGCTGGGTCAGCTTCAGCACTCATTGCAGCCTGATTCAACACAGCTGATTGGCGGGTGGATTGGCCTGCCAGAATACTCCCAATCAGCTGTTCCAGGATGCAGGAATTGCCACAAACCAGCGCTGCCTCCATGCCTTGCATTTTTGGCCTCTGGTGGGTGGTGGGTGGGGCTACATTCAGTGTATAAGACACACCCAAATTTTCACCCTCTTTTTGGCAGGGGAAAGGTGCATCTTATACTCCAAAAAATATGGTAAAATTATTTCTTTATTTTTATCTTATCTTTTATTATTTTTATAAATAATGCAAGGTGGTGAATGTATCTAGTACTCCTTCCTCTTCCTATTTTCCTCACAACGATCACCCTGTGAGCTTGGTGAAATTGAATGATTGGCTCCATTGAAATTAGCATGGACTTAAATACACAACAGAAATTTGGAAAATCAGAGACTTTCAAACAAAGGAGCATATTTTCTGAGAACATTTCACACAATTTAATCTCTTGTTTTGCCATTTGCTGTTGACTGTCACGTTCCACATGTTAAGAAACAAGTTTCTTCTTTGTTTGTCAGTCGTAGATATTCTCTGGAGGAAAATTATATCAGTGTATCAGTGAAACAGCTTTAATTTCTTTGTGACTTGTTGCCTATAGAACCCATCTATCTATTTCTCTCTTGTTACCTCTCAGTCAAAGGTTTTCCATCAAGTTAACGTTTTAACAGGGGTTAGAGATGGGGGTTGAAATTGCACTTGATTTTTTTTGAACTTTACCAATGTTTGTACAGCTTTCTATTTATTTTTTTCTCTGATGATGAGAAAGGGAGGGGAGGGAATAAGGTTGGAGGCTGATGTAATTGCCAGTGGTTGAGGCAGTTTGTAACAACATAAAGGAAGTAATTTCAAGTAACAAATGTCTACTTTTAAAAATAATATGGCATCAGACAACTGATTAGAAAATGTATACTAGTATCCCAATGTTCTTTCAAAACTTATGGTTTAAAGAATTTATTTTCCTATGTTTTTTCTTGCATCCCTATGCTTTAGCTTTAGTTCATTCAACTTCAACTTCAAATTATAAACATGTTAATTGAATGGTTTTCTATAGTTAACTGAATGAGAGATATTTTTTAGAGACTGAAATACGCCCAGCGTAGCCTAGGGACCTTCACCTATTTTACCTAGCTTTCTTAAGGTAACCAAATCATAACTAATTCCTAGATGCAAGCATTGCTAAATATTCTTTGTTACTTACCCCAGGATCCATGTTTTATCATTCCTCCTTGTTCACTAAAGCTTTTACTGGCCTTGCTAGAAGCAATGTTTGAATCAGTTGGTCAATGATGTAATCCATCATATGTATTCTCAGGTTCTACAATTCTGAATAAATTTCATTGGTCAATTATTACTATTGAGAAGAAAATGAGTACAGGTAGTTCTTGACTTACAACAGTTCCCTTAATGACCATTCAAAGTTACAACAGTACTGAAAAAAGTAACTTATGACCATTTTTCACACTTAGGACCATTGCAGTATCTCTGTCGTCATGTGATCAAAATTTGGATGCTTGGCAACTGACTCACATTTATGATGGTTGCAGTGTCTCAGAGTCATGTGTTTACCTTTTGCGATCTTCTGACAAGCAAAGTCAATGGGGAAGACAGACTTGAAGGAAATAAATAAATAAGTTACTCTTTCATATAAAGTGCAAAATATAACACAAAGGTGTGAGATTCTTGGCGCTGTTTTTCTTGACTGCAAATTTAAGCACAAATATAAGAGGTAAGGTCAATACAGGACGACTTGCTAAAATTCCTTTGACATTGAAATACAGACAAGCACACCAATTGGGAGATGGTAACATCCACTGCCTAAATTGAACTAACAAAAGAAGCACAGATAAGAAAAAAATGGTCTGCAGGAAAAGTCATGCTGTTCTCTTGAAATGTGAATTAACCTCAAAGAATGATTTTGGAAATGGGGAGGGCTTCTTCTTAGGCGTCTCGCGTAATGAGTAGAAACGTATAAATTGTATTACTTGAAATCTGTCTTCGTGCTCCTGGTATTCAAGCCATGGGGAAGAATCTGGGAGGCCACGCTTGCGACCGCTTTTTCAATTTCTTTGCAATAAAAACTTTTGAATTGTGAACCAGACTTGTCTTTTGAATTGTGAGCATAAAAATTGGGTTTTAATATCTTACAGACTCATTTAACAACCATGTTACTCATTTAGCAACCATGTTACTCATTTAACAACTGCAATGGTTGGCAAGAAAGGTTGTAAAATGGGGCAAAACTCACTTAACAGATGTCTCACTTAGCAATTTTGGGCTCAATTGTGGTAGTAAGTTGAGGATCAACTGTACTTCCCAACTCACTTTAATGGATGCTGTCAAATATACTAAAAACAACAAAAACAAATCAAAATAAAAACTCAAACATGCTAAAGATATTTCATATGTAATAAATATATTTCATTTTCATTTCTAAATAACAGTATTTATTTACTGTAACTCTGTGAATTTAGATCTATCTCCTCCCTTTTTAAGACTGGATGATTTAAATCATCCAGTTACTTTTTATATCTTATTTAGCGTTCATCTCATTCATCCTGTTTGCTCTCCATACAGAAGGATGCAAAACAGTTGAGCAGAAATGTTTCGGATAACAATGATTTTGAAAATAACACAAAGAAGAGTTGTAATAATTGTGGAAGAGCTGCTTGCAATGACGTTGTTTTTTGTGTGACAGAAATAATCCAGATAGTCACAAGAAAATAACTGATAGTGAATTAGAAGGCCCCCTGAAAACTATTCCTCCTTGATTTTTAAATTGATAGCATGTTCTATCTCAAATGTATCTCCTAGTCTGATATAATCTTAAAATTAAACCGTTGCATCTATATATTTTCATGGGTCAATGTCTCCTTTTGCCATTTACTGCCCCCTCCCGAGTTCTGTATCTTCTGTAGCTTCAATGATCACTGAATTTACATTCTCATGCTGTTAATGTATATTGATTAATGCTGGCTGCAGTATCAATTCTAGAGGGAAAACAATTGATATTTTCCTTCGTTTATTCTGACATAAAGCCATTGATGATTACTCACTGACTTCTAGTTATTGAATAGATTTCTATCTGCTGTATTTGATTATTAACCAAGCAGTACCACTCTACTATTCCTATTGACTATTCAGAATATACATTATGTTTCCAGAAATAAGGATTAAAAATCTAACTGAATGCATGGCATTGGAGAGGAAATTCTACTCCAATTTATGTTTCACCTATTGGCTATAATTCCCAATGAGTTAAATATTACTGTCTTGCAATGCTTTTACAGGATTTGGGTTGCAGGATTTAGGTTTGGCTAGTCTAAAGAATAGAAGAACTAGGGGGTGGGGGACATGATAACAGTATTCCAGTATTTGAGAGTCTGCCTCAAAGAAGAGGGTGTCAACTTATTTTCCAAAGCACCAGAGGGCAGGACAAGAAACAATAGATGTAAATTCATCAAGGAGATAAGCAACCTGGAATTAAGGAGAAAATGCTAACTGTGAGGACAATTAAACAGTGGAACAGGTTGCCATCATAAGTTGTGGGTATTTCATCATTGGATGTTTTTAAACAGAGACTGGGAAGTCACTTGTCTGAAATGGTATAAGGTCTCCTGCTTGAACAATGGGTTGAACTCCAAAGTACCTTCCAGCACTATTTTGATTGGTTTATATTATGATGATACTGTGGTTAGTATTAGGAATATACTGGGACTTGCAAAGTTCCTGCATGACTCCAATTTATTAGTTTGCCTAATTGTGTGAGCCTTACACAATTTTGTAGCTTTTGATAAAGAACATGTGGTAATGGCCACAATACATCATGTCATATTATAACAGAGTACTACATTAGAAGTGCCCATTGTATAAGGAGAACAGTGTTAATTTATGATAACTTATGGTAGCCACTGTTAGATCGGCGAGAAGCAGCAGTGAGAGGCACAAGTGAGTTTCAGCACTTCTTTATTTCAAGAGTGACTGCACTCTGCCGGCTGGACTGCTAGAGCTCGCCCTTTAAGGAGCTCTGGCAGACCAGCCAGCCAATGACAGTTTAAACTTCCCGGGGTTTGGGCAACCAATCCATGGTGAGCATGTGAAAACATGTAAATTTAACAATGTACATCCGTACATAACACCCCTCCCCTCTTAGAATGAACAATGTCCAATCCCTGGCTTACATAGGTGACATAGTCTTTCAGGTAGGCGGGGGGCGCTGGTCTCCTACTTGACCTGTGCAGATCACTTGTCCTGGGAGCTCGGCCGGTGCGGTCGAGCCTGCTGTTCCTCCGGCTGCCTGGGAAGGAACCTTCTGAAGCTCCTCAGCCCGCAAGTTGAGCTCCAGCCTGGTTCTTTCGGCTCCTGAGATGCCATTTCTTCGTGGGATGGCTTTGGACACAGCTATGTGTTCACGGTTCAGGTTGGACAGTCGTCCCTCGAACTCTTGGCTTGGTGGACTGGTTCCTGCCGTCTGCTTCCCGGCTGGTGGTTGAGCATGCTCAATGGGGCGGAGACCTGGGGTTCTCTGGGAGTTGTTCTGAGCTGGCAGGTGCAGTCCAATCACCCTGGTTCCTCAGTTCAGCATCTCCCAGGGGATGTCGGAGCTGGTTTATGTGCCTCCTCCAGATTCGTCTGTCCTCTAGCTCCACTCAGTACAACTTCAGCCTGGTGACGGCCACTATCCGGCCTGCCAACTAAGTCAGGTATCCAGCGTAGTTGTGGGCGAATAACTGGTCATTTATGTTGAACTCCTGGGTTGGTCGAGCGGAATCCAGGGGGTTCTCTGGAAGGTAGTCCGGGTGGTACCGGTCGAGTCTGGACCTCAGTCTTCTCCCCATCAACAGCTCTACTGGGCTCTTGGGGGGAGGGTTGATGTGCTGGGTGAAAAGGAATTGGTCAATTTTTTCCTGCCAGCTTCCTGATCCCATTCGGGTGAGGGTTTCTTTTGTGAGCCTCACCATTTGCTCGGCCTGTCCATTGCTCGCCAGATTGAATGGGGCAATGAGAACATGCTGTATCCCTTGCTCTGCAAAGAATGCCTCCATTGTCTTGGCAGTCAGTTGTGAGATGACAGGTAGGCAGTGGGTCAGCTGAGATGCTCTGCACACTTCGGCAATGTGGCCTTTCTGTTCGCATCTGCGGCAGATGGCTCCCTGGAAACAGCACGGTGCTCTTGAATGGAATCCCATGCAGCCTGGGCCACATGGCTGCCTGCCCTCTATGTCCCTTGTGCTTTGTCTCCTCTCTGGGTACACATGGTGGATGGTGTTGGCATCGTCTCCTTCATCATCGTACTCCAGAACTTTGGATACCAAGTTGGGTTTCCTGAACATTTGGTGTACCCCAGTGGGTTTTTTTGTCTGCGCTACCGAGTTATCTGATGACTCAGCTGCTCGGGCTTCCTCGACCACATCTTTGAATGAGACTCCCCTTCTGATTAGTGGTTTCTTTTGCAAGGAGAGGTCTCTCATTCCTAGGATGATCCATCCTTCATAATTTCTTCTGGATTGATGAATTCGCTCGGGGTTGTGATTTCTCAGAGGCTGGCCATGAAATCATTCACCGTCTCCTTCCCATTGGCATTGGTGCTAAAGCTTGTTCTGGCTCACCATGGGGCCAGCAGATGGCACATAGTGGTCTTCCAGGGTGTGTTGTAGTGTTGTCCATGCAATGGTCTCTATGTCTGCTGGGGCAATCAATGTCTGTGCCATCTTATAGATTTTCGTTCCACAGTAAGTTAGGAATAATGCCCACTTCCTATTGTCTGGCCAGTCCTGGTAGTTATTGGCTTCCAGGAACATCCAGAATTGCCCCATATACATGTGCCAGTCCTCCGTCTGCAGATCGAAGATCGCTGGTGCAGGAGATGCTTGTGATGCCATCTCATGCTGTGGTGCAGGGTCTTGGTTCTTGTGCAAAATAGCTGCTTGTCCAACAAGGGTTCTCAGGTCCCTTTGTCCTTCGTCACCAGTGTTAAATCGGCGAGAAGCAGCAGCCGAGAGGTGCAAGTGAGTTTCCGGACCTTTTTTATTTCAAGAGTAAGTGACTGTGCTCTGCCAGTTGGGCTGCTGGAGCTCGCCTTTTAAGGAGCTCCGGCAGACCAGATGGCCAATGACAATTGTTTAAACTTCCCGGGGTTTGGGCAACCAATCTCCTGTGAGCATGTGAAAACATGTAAATTTAACAATGTATGTCCATACATAACAGCCACAAATCAAGAAGAATGTAATGGTATCTTTTCCGACTATACATAGGTTTTTTTGAATAGTAGTTCCACAAATACCCCCATGTGGAGTAGCTAAATTGCTGCATGTTTTAAATTGTGATGATACCCCTGGAAAAGGGTAGTAGAAGAGAGGGTGGTTATGTAGGTACAAAATACTTGTGAAACAAGTACTTTATCAATTAACAGTTGTAGTTTATTTACTGATTGTGTTTGTTAACATCTTTTTCAACATGTACATGCAAGTCAATTGTACACTGATGGGCCCAGTTGTGGCTTCATAATATCCAATGACCTAGAACAACACTTTCTTAACTCTTACCCCCCAAATTCCTCTTTACTTTAGATTCATTGATAATATTTTCATCCTCTCGACTTATTGAATAGCATCTCATATCAAATTCCATCAAAACACCAATAACTTCTATCTTAATGTCAACTTCAGCCTCTATCTATCAAACAAGCCTATTTCCTAGATCATATTAAAACTATTCTATGGAAATGTAAACACCACCTTCAGTAGGAATATACAGACACTTGGCAATCTACATACTTCCAGCCTCCACCCAGAACACAACACCAAATCTTTTAGCCAACTTCTAGAGGGAATCCTCAATTTATGACCATCGAAGCAGCAGACATTCAAATTTATTACAGTACTGGACTAAAGGTCTTATGACCATTGCAATGTCTCCATGGTTATAATGTGTAATCAAAATTTCACCCATACACAGTTGTGATTAACTCTCCTCACCTACCTATCTCTATCCCCCCCATCATTTATGCCCTTTGGGGCACCCTGCACAGTGATACTCAATAGTGTCATCATTAAGTTGGGGATGAAGTAAATATTTGTGGTCTTTAGCAGTCAGCTTTTGGTGCTCCAAGCGTGTATTCTGGTTCCAGCAGTTCCTACTGCCACTATAAATTGCACCTCAAACTCCACACAGTGACCAGCAACATTGTGCAAAGCCCTAGTTTCCTCTCACTGTCCTGAGCTACATAGACAGTGCCATGGCCAGTTGAGTTTCACATTTGCATTCTGCTGCTGCTGAGGCATGTCTGGCCTAATTCTACTCTATACAAAGCACAGGACTTTCTTCCTGAGGACATTCTAAAAAAATGTGTGGCATTCATTCTCCAAACCATGTGTGCCATTAACTCTCCAAAATGCACAACCCATTCTCTTGATACTTGGAAAAGCTTGCATAAAACTTCTGAAAACTTCTGAAGCATTGCAAGAATGGGACATCTGCCATTCTCCAAATGGTGCACTTTCTCACAAGGGTGGTTTTAACTCATTACACTTGCTAATTTACAAGGTTCAGTTAATCTGATTTTCATGTAATCTGCACAACTAACCTGTCTTCTCCTCTCCCCCTCCCCCCAACCAAATTTAAATTTTACATTAATTTAGGCACTCTGTGCAGCTGATAAAGGGAGCTGTTGTTCATAAAGTTTGTCCCTTGGAATCAGATTTGTTAGTCTGAAAAAGTGCCACCAGACTCCTTCTGATTTTGGGCTACATTTGAGGTGGGTTCAGATTTGCTCATCCCCACCCCACCCCATCATCATTTCAGAAAGGCACAGATATTTTTATCATGTTGTTTCTTTCACATCTTCTGAGTGACAAACTATCCAAAGGGGAGTTGCTGTCAGAAATGACTTGACAGTAGACAGAGCTGATTAGTTCTAAATGAAGTTCTGAACTGCTAGGAGATGAAATAGACCTCCCTCCCCATCTCTACCTCCCTGCCCCTCCTTCCCTTCCTTTGGAATAGTAATTCCATTTTGCTCCCTCCCTCTCCCAATGTGAACCGAAGCCACATTGCCAACTCTGCCCCAATCTTCCCCTCAGAAGTGCTTCTTTGAATGTTTACAGAAGATAAAAGCCCTTCATTTGCCTCTTTCATACTGTCACTGCTAATTTCCACACACTCAAAGCTGCTGCTAATTTATTTACTGAACACTGGTGCACTGATAAGCAGAAGCTGCCACTGAAACTCCTTTCAGCCTTTAGCTTCTGTTTGTTGTTAGCCTGATTCCCTAGTAGGTCTCTCTCTCTCCCTCCCTCGCTCCCCCCTCTCTCATTCTCTCTCTCTCGCTCCCTCCCTCTCATTCTCTTTCTCCCACCAGTTGTCTCCCCAATGGCTCCTGTAGGCATTTCTCATCTTTGTATTCTCTCTCCACCTACATTTTTGCTCTCCTTTTTTCTTCCTTTTCTCACTGTAGGAAATTTAGAGTTTGAATCTCAGCCTCTCCGCAGTTAGCGGTTGTCTATACTTTCTCGGTCCCCTGAGGCACTAATTTTTGTTTCAAGGGCAAGTTTCAAAAAGGTTTGCTACACACAGGTGGCAGGATATACCTTTAGAAGTCCCTTCAAATAGACACTTGGTATTTGAATACATCAGTTCCTGCACATTGGTTTTAAATTGTAGTGAAGATATTTTAAATATTAGGAAGAGGGCAACAATTCTCTTTCTCCCCACTTTAAAGATACAGTTTATGTAAGTTTACATTTTCATTTTTCCTACTCCCTTTGCTGGAAATGGAAATTAGGAAGACTTGGGTTCTTACATTTCAAGGGAAAAAGCTTTTAGGATGAAAATGATTCAGCAAGTGGTTAGAAGGTTTGGTGATTGCACACAAACCCATTTAAAGGTACAAAAGACAGACATAAAGGGACACCCTGAAAAAGAAATGTTGCATATTGCCTCTTCGGAGATTTTGTGCAGATACTGCTTGGGTGACTGTCAGACATTATATGCAGCGTATCCATATTTGAGAGCATTATTTGATCATTAGAATTAACCTGCAGACCTCTCAATTATTTTAAATTTTGCAGAGTCTCCAAATCTTTTATGTGAAGTGATAATACGTAGTATAAACATTTTAACACTTTGGTTCATCGTTTTTTAAAATCCTTATGTGGCCACATCTCAAATGTACACACTTAATGGTTTAAGACACAATTCATCATGTGCTATTGTCATGTATGAACATAGCTAGTGGAAATGCATAGTTAAGGTGCCAAATCAGGACTTCAATCAGTCAGATTTAGCTGGGGAAAGAGATACAGAAATGTTTTACTCTTTGTTGTCATCTTGTGGATGTCTGTGTTTTTGCAGCTCAGACATAGTATTGCTTATTTTATTTATTTAGATATAACCTTTATTATTTTTGCAAATAACTCAAGGTGGCAAACATAGCCAACACACCCCTTTTCCTACTTTTCTCCCACAACTACTACCCTCAGTTGGGCTGAGAGAGAGAGGTAGGATTTGTACTTAGGGTCTTTTGCTTTCTAGCCTGGTGCCTTAACCACTACACCAAATTGATTCTCACTGTAAACTTGTTAGCTAAAGTGGACCATAATCTATCAATGTAAAGAAGTTCTGCATACAAATTTGATGTTCAAGATTCTATTTTGATGTTCAAGATTCCATTTTGATATTCAACATTTTGATGTTCAAGATTCCATTTTAATGTTCAACATTTTGATGTTCAAGATTCTATTTTGATGTTCAACATTTGATGTTCAAGATTCAAATTTGATGTTCAACATTTGATGTTCAAGATTCAAATTTGATGTTCAATATTCCATTTTGCCCAACATATATACTGAAGGATTTGATCCCATGTAACCACTATGTTTATATAATGCATCCACCATATACCAAAGTTTTTCAGGACAGCTGGATATGATTCTTGTCTTAAACACTGAGTTTAGAAGAATATATCACAGTTTCTTAATTGTATTAGGCAGTTTTCCTTTTTTTGTTCAGACAAGAAATGGTCACTCTTTCCCTCCTCCTGTTTCATCTCTAGTGGGAAACAATACTAAAGAGTGTGTCAAGTCATCCTCTTTTCTCCCCCATCCTGAAAAATGCACAGATACATTTAGGAAATTCAGAGTATGTAATGGAGGTTTTATTTATGGAGTGATTTGGAGCAAATGTGTCTTGTCCACAGCTGATAAAGAAGAATACCAGATATGATATATAACTAATCTTTGCTGTGTTGCTTCCTGATTTATATTTCAGTTTATATTCAACATCCTTTCCCACAGACACCAAAACAAGTTATAAGGTAAAGGTAAAGATTTTCCTTGTCAAGTCATGTCTGACATTAGGGAGCAGTGCTCATGTCCATTTCCTAGCCATGGAAGCCAGTGTTGTCAAAAAAACACAGCAGTGGTCATGTGGCCAGCATGATTACATGCCGAGGCACATGGAATTCTGTTACTTTCCCACTGAAGTGGTACCTATTTATCTATTTGCATTTGCATGCTTTTGAACTGCTAGATTGGCAGAAGCTGGGGCAAGAACAGGAGCTCACCCCATCATGGCATGCAGATAATAATCTGAACCAAAATATAAACATCTTTTTTTTAAAAAAAAATAAACATGAGTAACCCAATGCCCCCAGTCTATTACTAGAAATGCCTACAAGCTGCCACTGTTGTCTATTAAGAGCGAAATATGTATTGGCAGTCATGATCAGACTCTGGGTTCTCTCAGAGGGAAAACAGTAGGAATTGTTATTGCTTTTCACTGTCAGGCTTCATCCCATGGGCAGGAATGAATGACTTAGGCACAGTCACAAGAAATCCATAAACTACAGATAAGTAATATTTATTGAGGAAAAGAGAAATCAAAGAATTTCAGCAACTGCTTTGATTTAAGAGCAACTTTCTTCATACAAAGGGCCAAACACACTTGTGCTTCATTTTCCTTTGTAAAAGGTTCCCTGGCCTCCTCTTGGAGTGGGCTACTCTGTCTCCATCTTATCTCTGTTTTTGTAATGGTCAGATTTGTTGTTTTTGATATTATTATTATATTATTGATTTTAGAAAACCCACTATTATTATCAACATTCAAAATACCTTTTCTTTTCTTCATTGATACCTCAATGGAGGGATTGACAATGTGCTACTCATAGATATCTCCATTGTTTTAGTTTGGGAATAAATAGAAAGTTAGCAGGCAGATCTATGGCACCATCTTTATTTATATTAACAATTAATATAATAATTATATATCAATTATTATTACAATTATAAGATTTGTGGGTACTTTATAGACTCCAGGGCCTTTGTGTAAGATAATAGGAAAGGGTTTGGCTGCATTTCATAGCTGCCAGTATGTGGAAATGCCCCACAAGCTCTCATACATGAAGTGTATACATTAGCTCAGTTTGTTTACCCCTAATTCAGAAATATTCAGAAGAATAGGAGATCACCCAACTGGAGCCCTATCATAAATGAAGGCGAATATATGTGTCTCAAGTTAATGTTGCAGGATCCAATCTGAGTTGGTCACCAGGACCAGAGATTTAGTCTTTGGAGCTTTTGGACTTATGCTGGAGCCCATATTCAGGGAACTTTTCTCTAGCAGAGTTTACGGAGTGTGTGTGTGTGTGTGTGTGTGTGTGTGTGAGAGAGAGAGAGAGAGAGAGAGAGAGAGAGAGAGAGAGAGAGCACAGAGCTTCAGATATGATCAGCTTAAACATTTCTGTTAGCATTAGAGGGCTGCAGAAGAGGTAGATACAATAGGTAAACAATTTCCTGTATGATAATTCACTTTAGATTTCTTCAATAGTTTGTAGTGCTGCCAACTTGCCTATTTTGATTCTGCCTTTAAACATATCCCCAGTAAGTTTCCTGTTGAAGAAGCATTCCAAAGTGATGCAGTTCCCATATTCTTTAAAGTTGCTGTTCATCTTATTTAAAAAAAAATTCTCTGTGAGAAAAATGCTGACCATTTTCAAATGGCAATCTGCTCTTTTACCATTGCTGTACTAAAAGAAATTTTGATACTGATACTTTTTTTTGTTGGTGTTGATATTATACTTAACTTTTCTTACTGAAGAAATATAAAGTTAATTATCACTAAGGAGCTTGCTTTACCTATCTCCCAGTTCTGCAACCCTCTAATGCTGGCAGAAGTGTTATGCTAATCAGTTGTTTAATTTGCATAAATTACTGGTGGAATGATGTTTCCCTCTCTGCATGAAAGCAGATCCGCTGGCAAAAGCTCTTCAGAAGCAAAGGAGTAAGGTTAAAATCAAGGATTTACAGTATCAACAGAATAAAAACATTAAAAATACAAAAGTTGTTCAATATTGCATAAATCTTACATACCATAATTACAAGGGGTTACAAGGACTGGTGGAGGATTACCACAATACTATTACTACTACTACTACTACTACTACTACTACTACTACTACTACTACTTGTTTAAGAATATTTTTCCCACCCATAGCCCTCAGAGTAACTATTTCAACTAAGGATCTATTGATAGTCATAACTGGGATTTTCCACAGTAATTGCACCTGTAATTAGAATTAGAAACAATACATTGCAATCAAACACCCAAATTGTTTACACTTTCCCAGTGTGGTGGCATGGAACAAATGTTTTCAGAATCACCCATGTTTGGTTCTAAAAGGCTGCTGCATATCCTCCATCACGATTGTCATCCCTTCATCTGAAATAATGTCAAAGGAGGATACAATTGTATGATTTAGAACCTGGTATTCTACTGACAGTTGGGAACAGAGTTACTGCCTTGAATAGTACTTCCCTTCTAATTGTTTGGGCTTAGATATCATGTAAAGAGTGCATGATCATGGCGTAGGTCAAACATACTTCTGAAAGGCTGCAATTTATAACATAGATGGAACAGTGTATTACTGAATGCTTCTCTGCTGCTTTCTCATACACTGGCTTTAAAATCACAAGACATTTTTCACAAGGCATTGCATTCACATGTTTCATATATACATGAAGCAATGTATTTGTGCTTCAAAACTCTGGACAGCCACTAAATGGCAAGAAAGAGGGTTTCTGCATTTCTTTACTGTTATATAGTCATGTTCTGGATTTCTCCAGCTCAAAAATGGTAGGTTAATCACACCAAAGGCTTTTAAGTTCTTCTATTAATTATTTTTCTTAATGGTATTTCATCACAATTGAGAAAAAAATTCCCCTAAGGATGGTCTTTGAAGTTTCTTGTTTTGGTAAAAAAAAAAAATACAACTACAGAAATTTCAACAGTTACATAATTTAGAATTATGCTTCTATGTTTATTTTTTTTTAATAATCGCATTCTAGTTTTTTACTGCCTTTCAATCTATGTGCTTTGCATTTTTTTTCTAGCATCAAAATTTCTCAGTAAGTTTGTACATGTATGTCTTATGAAATGCACCACATTAATATCACATGAATAGACATATTGGAAAAAGATTATCTACGATATAACCAAAGATGGCCTAAGAGGCTATGAAAAAAATGCAGATCATTAATGCATAGATTAATGGATTAACTCATGAATAAATAATGTAAACAATGTTTGAATGAAATAGGAGGGACAAAAGGAAAGACATTCTGACATGGAATTATGGAAACTGCAGTTGTAGAACATTCTTAATATCCTTGATTTGAAGACAAATCAAAACGTATTTGCTAATAATGGACATATGATGGAGTGTTGTGTTGCAACTACTAAGAGAAATACGTCTTTAGAAATATTAGTCATGGCATCTGGAGACATTTGACTGTGAGTCTTACTACATTAGTACATTATTCTTAATAAGCTAGAAAAACCTCTTAGGACAACCTTAATGATATAACTGTGGCATTAGATAGACCAACAAAAAGATAAAGAGACAAACAGACAGACACATTTCTACTGATCCAATATAATGCACATAACAATTTTCAGTTCATTTCTCATAGGATACAAATTTATGCCAAGTTTGCAGAAATAATTTTCCTCTGTGGCAATCCACTATTCCACACAAAAGCAGAGAGCCTTACTTTGGACTTTCCACACAAATATTTTTCAGCAACATGACTTTTGCAAATATTTAATTTGAATGTGTGAGAAATTACCAGAATCTAAAATTTGCAATAATGTATAAGTTTTAGAGATCAATGATATTGAATATTATGTTTTGCACAATTGGCATTTGGGATTTTAATATGAGAAAGTCCTTCAGAATATATTTCTTAGATCAACTTTGTTTTTATCTGTTTTATAACCTAAGGTAATTATAAATATTCGTTACACAAATCTATGTACTTTTTATGGTGAAAATTGATGTGAGATATCACATTCTGAATACTTTTATATGATGCAGTTTTTTATTATTTTACATATACAGCATGATAGATTGCTATGGAAGAATATTATCATTTAGATCTTCCCTCTTTCTGTCAACAAACTAAATTATTAGGAGATCCATTAACATAAAAATCATAAGAAGTGGAAATGAATTCTTTATTCTCATGATAAATAATCCATAGACATTTATGGAATATGGAGAATTATTTCTATTAAAAAATCCCAACCTTCCCTTCGCCCTCCAGAATTCCACTGAAGAGGAATCACAAGGACCTAGTCAGAGGTTCAGAAATTCTGGATAATTGTGAATTATCCACGGAGTCCACTGAGATATTTAATTAAGATAAATCCAATCCTTGTTTTCTGAATTAGATTATTTATTATATATTTATTTATTTTATAATTGGCATGCATATCACTTGCATATGATTCTGGTTGCTATACACAATTAAAACACAAAACAACAATAACAAAATTTAGCCATTAAATTGACTTAAAGCAGTTAAAAGTACAAAGTACAGTAACAAAAAGAGTGTGGTATAATTAATATACAGGGCAACCATTTAACAGGCTCCATGCTTCCATGGGCTCTCCATGTTGCCGTGCCATTGGTTAGTGCCAATCTTACCTCAGGGGGAGTGATGTTCCAGAAAGCCTTGCCAGAAAAATCTCTCTTCCTGAGCTTCATCAAACAATCCCTTTGGTTGATGGGACCCACAGCATGATGGACCAAATGGAATGAGTAGATGTAATTAAGGAGAGCCACATGCCATGTTGGGGTTTAAAGTAATAACCAACAACTTGAATTAGACCCAGAAGCGAACAGGTAAACAATGCAGCTCACAGAACAGAGGTTTAGCATGTAATTGATAATAGGGTCTCCCAATCTAGGAATGGGCACAACTGGTACATAACAAAAAGCTATGCACAAAGGCCCTCCTGCCCACAATTGCCATCTGCTCTTTAAGCAGAAGATGTGAGTCCAGAAGGACACCCCCCCCCCCCGATTGTGCACTGGGTTTGTTTGGGACAGTGTAAACCCATCCAGCTCCAAAGATAGATCCCAGGATTGAGAAGTTCCCAAAATCCAAAGCTACTCTTGCCATGGTTCAGTTGAAACCTGTTTTTACTTATTCAGATCCTCAAAGCCTCCAGTAATAAGAGAAGACATCAACAGCATTGCTTAGCTTACAAGAAGCAGTGATGTATAACTGGATATCATCAGCATACTGATGGTATCTCATCCCATGGTGATAGATAATCACCCAGTGGTTTCATGTAGATGTTAAATAGAAGTGATGTTAAATAGGATTACAAATTCATCTGCATAAACCTAGTCCAATTACATGAGCTCTGTTTTGTTGAGAAAAACTATTAAGAAGTCAAGGCAAAAATCAATCCCAGCATTCTAGATTTTTTTAAAAAAAGAATGATTCTGGGACTCTCCTTAGGAATTGCTTATTTATATCTTGGACACAGAGGATGAGTTTACACATTGTGCTAAATCATAAATTTGTGTAACTATGGTTTGTTAAGCAAATTGGTTGGCAATTTTAGCAAATTATCATTTGCTAAACCATAAACCATGGCTTATAAATCTCAGCAGCATACAGTAGAACCTCTGGTTATAAACGCTTCTGACCATGACCAAATCGGGTTCTAACCAAAAAATTCAGATATTTTTTTTCATGGCCGATTTTCCGTCCATGCCATTATTATTTTTTTTGTAAGCGTCAAATTTCCAAAATTAGGTTCGGGTCATGACCAAATCAGTTTGTGACCAAAGTTATGGAATGAATATTGGTTCTGACCAGAGGTTGTACTGTATTTCAATTGCATTAGGTTGGGGATGAAATGAGTCTCACATGGAAGTCTTGCTGAATATTAATTTTTACCAGGGAAGAAAGGAGTTTTATGTTGTGTGCTTCTCTTACTTTCAATGTTTCTTGCTGTTGTGCAGAAAGGCTGCTGGAATGGCAGGCCTTCCACAATTGGTTTTGTTCCGAGGACTCCCTTCTATTCTGTTCATTAAGGAAGGCTAATAGCATTGGCTCTGTCATTGAGGTCAAGAGCTTTGCAGAATTCGCAGGTACGGTTTTTGTAGACAATAAATACGAGAAAGAGTTCCCAGGCTGAATGATGATATAATGACAGCCATATTCATTCATCTATTTATCGAAAGAACTACGTTTCAAGTTCAGGCTTACTTCCCCTGGGTCTGGGGAAATGTGGAATGCAAGCTAGCTTGTTCGCTTATACCCTTTTCTCCCCCCCTCTTCTTCCCAACAGCGGGCTAAGTGCAGGGAGGTTAAACAGAAGTCCCTTTTGCTTCATAACCCATTAGCTAATGGCAGCACAAGCCTGTCTCTAAGTTCTGTTTATTCCTTAACACTATTAAAGAACACCTGCTGGGTGAAGAACTCACCTGACAAATAAGAGTGATAGTTGAAATAAAATATATATTGAGCTGTTAGAAGATGATTCTGTATTGTTTAGCACTCAAGGGCAGAACTGGGATGTAAAGAGGAGTTAAGTGTTACACGCATTGACACAGAGAAGGCTGAGCATGCAAAATTAGTACGGATTATTTGGAGTTGCATACATCTTAATGTGTACATCTGTGAATGCACTGATGGCCCAGTGCAAAACCAGTGGTTTTGCCAGCCTTCTTAAATTCTTTCAGGGCAACAAAAATACATAAATACTTACATTTTCTAAGCTTCTGAACTGTAAGAATGGAGGCAATTTTGAAAAGAATGAGTACAGCTCAGAAGTTTTCTTTCCTTTGTCACAATAGAATGCTGCCATATTATGCACTGGGTATACATTGTTGGTTTATTTCACTGAGGTAGCAATCATTCAGACCACTTAGAAGAGTTTATTTGTTCAGAGTAAATTAAATTATACATACAAAAATCCACTGGGAAGAATGAGCATACACAAGAGCCTCCAACTATTCCTAAAATAAAGTAAATGCCATGGAGAGGGCAGAATAGAAAATTTGGTGAGTTGTAATAGTCCTCCCCTAAATAACGCTTCTTCTCCGTCCCCTCTCCACAAAAAAAGTCAGAAGCCTTTTTGGCAACAATGCATTGAACTAAATCAATAAGCCTTATAAAAATACTTTTCCAACTTTAGTTATTGCTGGAGATATGTGAGAGAATGTTTCAGCCTTATCCTTCTAGAGCTCTAAAACAACATGCCAAACAACGACAACAGTTGTTCCAAAGATGCTTTTTCAAGAGGCAAGTGGACTTTCTTGTTTTTTCTTTTGAAGATGTTTTGCTTCTCACCCAAGAAGTTTCTTCAGCTCTGACTGGATTGTGGGAAAGGGAAGGATTTATATTCTATGCAGACAGCTGGTCATTTACATCCTTTTAGAGGGTCATTGAAGCACTTGAGGTGTATCTATGTCCTCAGGGCCACCTGAGACGTGTTCCTGGTTCCTGTAGATTTCCTCTGGAAATCTATTCCTACTCTCACATCATTCAAAGAGTGTTCATCCAAAATTGTATAACTAAAAGTCTGTAGAGATTCTGCCATCCAGGTCATGGTTGTCCCACCTTTGGGACAACCATGACCTGGATGACTGAGAATTTCTACAGACTGATGACAACAGTTGATGTGCTGAAGATGGTAGAAAGCAGGTGTCACAAAAGTAGCAGTGAAAGAAGAATAGCAAAAGTGGTCATCAAGGGCTGGGAGAGGTATTTTGAGAGAGAGAGGAGGAGAAACAATGGTCTTCAAATGAAAGATCTTCAGCATCCCAATTTGTCCTTGTGCTTTATAAATTAAATATTGTTGGTTATTTCTTTAACGCTTATTAGTTACATTGGGAGATACAATTTCAATCAGGCCCTGAAGACTGCTGTGGGTGCCATTGTACTGTACATGAAACAGTAATGAAAGATGAGACAAGAAACCTTATGTAAAGCTGTTCCCAAGTATGTTTGTTAATTATGTCAATGTGTAGAGTGTCATTTGGCTTATCTCTGAAGGTGCACCACAATCAGATGTAGAGGGTTTGAGTAAGAAATCATGTTGAAGCAATTATAAAATTATACTTATGTTTACTTACATAGACTGTGTGTGAGTGTGTGTGAGTGCTTATGTTTCATATACAGTAGCATATTTCAGAATGGAATTTTATAATTATGCCCACCTGTATTTGTAGGGACTATTTGATTATATTAAAAATATAAACAATTCATTATTAGTATTTCCCCCAAAATTTGACCCCAAAATAAGCATTTGGCCTTATTTTTGGGGAGGTCTTATTATTTTTGAGGTGCAGGAGGCGGTGAGCATGGTCACCTCATGGCTGCTGCTGTGTTGCAATATTTTTGGGGCTGGCTTATTTGGGGGGAGGGCTTATTTAGCTCAAATATTGGGCTTATTATCCGGGGAGGTCTTATTTTCAGGGAAACAGGGTAGGAATCATAACTCTTAAAAGGAGGTGTGAATCAACGATATATGGTACTGCACATCCATATCTGTTTCCTGTTCCATTGTAAAGGTAGAATTTGTTTTTGGGAATGACAACTAGAAGCATGGCTCAACTTGTATATTAAAGGTATTTTGCTTCCTTTCTAGAAATGTGTTTTCAATACATTTTGAAGACTCCCTGTGCCTCCCTTTGTAGTTTTCCTTCACAATTTTGAAGCAATTCTTTGTGGGTTCAGAATCTTTGGCAGCCCAAACTCTCTTTGATCAAAGTATATATAAGATCTATATAACTTTATAAGTCTTGCTTTCGGCAAGAGACCAATGAACTTGCTATAACTTGCTAGCTTTGGAACTAATAAAACAATTATTTGGATTCTCTTCTGTTGTTAGTAATTTGGGGGTGGGTTTCACCACAGGTCTGGCAAAGTTGACAGGATAGCAGGCAGCTGGTATTGGGGGAGGAGAGAGACCCTGTTCCACTGGAGGTGGAGACTCTTGAGGTACCTATTAGACCATTAACCCTTTTATACTTTCTAAATGGAGACTTTAGTTTGTTTTGTTTGTTAAAAAATGTGGGTAGCTGGGACACTAGAGAAATCAATGAGCTAAAGCAAAATTTGTGGCCCTCAAGAACATCCAATTGCATTCCAGGACCCCGTCTTCCCCTTTTATAAAACAATACAATACAATACCACCCCTCTATTATTACAAGGTTAACGCAAAACCTTGACCTACAAAACCTTTAGCTTAAATCTTTTCACTCCTTAGACACTATATCCCACACAACCTCCCCCAAATGTTTATGTGTATGTATCTTCTGTTTTCTTTTAGGTTGACATTAGAGATGATGGTTCTTGACTTATCACTTTCATCTTCAAGAATGTCTGATATTTTGCAGTAGGAATTTTGGAAACTTCCACCATGCACCAGAAACCAGATCGCTTTGGTCTTCTAATTGTGCCTTTGTAGTGGTAACAGAACTGAATGTCAACATTAGGATAAGGGTTTGAATTTGACCTGCTTTGGTAAAGGGGTTACACTCTGCACTGTATGCCCAATGGGATTTTTCCAACTTTTATCAGTGAACAGAAGTAAATCATGAAATACATTCATATAATTCTGAAACCAGAAAGATGCTAGGAAAAATGTCACTATCCACCATTCCTTTTTTTTATTTTTCTCTGATCAGCAGCCCCAGGAAATGATAGATCTACCTCTTGAACAGAACAGGTCACATTTACAGGAAAGAGATATGTGCACCTCAACCTTAATTTTTCAATAACTGAATTGCATTCCATATCCACCACTGCTGAATCAAATTGTATCACATCAAACTTCAGGATTCTTTTTGTAGATTCTTTTTGATAAAGTTTGATAAAAATATGGTTGAAAAAAGAAATAAGACGTGATCTTATTTTTTTAACAATGTGAAAGAAATGTGAATATGCAAAGGGAATTAGAAGTAACCAGGTATATTTTGTTCTTGCATTCTGACATACAGTGTCACCATGAAATCAACTTGAGAAAGAAGCTGGAGAACTTTTTAGTCCATTGGTATGCAAATAATATTATATGACAAGCAAATTTATCATATCATATTCCTTTCTATTATTGATTAAAGATCCTAGTCAACTCAGTCATGACTGCTAATGGTATATTCAGTTTTGTGTCAAGGCAACACAGCATATCATGATTTCCAAGAATTTCATGGTCATTACAGTTAAAGCATTATTTTTAGAGAAAGCAGTGATTAGAATGAAGTATTGCAGACTAATTCTGCTGACTGCCAGGAGTTTGATTCTGACCAGCTCAAGTTGAGGACTATCTGTACTGACTCAGCCTTCCATCCTTCCGAAGTTGGTAAAATGAGTAACCAGACTATTGGGGGCAATGTGTCTGGAAACTGCTTAGAGAGGGCTGTAAAGCACTGTGAATTGGTCTATAAGTCTAAGTGTGGTTGCTATTTCCATTGGTGATTTACACAAATTTGCCTATCACAGCATTTTTCACTTAACAATAAATTATAATTGGTAGTTGAATGTTGAAAATTGATTATTTTCAAACAATAATGCTCAATCTGAACATTTAGTATATTCTGCATGTTTATGTAACCCGTTCATGGATTGCTAACATTTGGGGTATCTGCAAGTGAATCTGAGAGAAAAATACCAGTCCAGAGATGTATGGTCACTTGAAATGGAAAACCACATAATAGATTGGGGTTTCAGATACATTAAAAGTTCTATATAAACATCAGTGACTAACTTCAGGATCTGTCCCCTATTTCTGCCACCTGAACTATCTGCTTGGAGCTCAACGTGCTCCATTTTTCAGTGAGAAGTTATTTATCTGATTAAGGCTGGAATAAGCACAAAAATGTCTGAATTCGAAATTAATGAACTTTGAGACTCATATATAATAATCAGGATTAAGACTAAAGTTACATATGCATGTGTGCATCTGCACACACATGCGCACATACACACCAAGATTATTAGCAAATTCAATAAACTAAAGTTATAGGTATAACATTCACCATGCAATTATAAATATAATACAGGTAATCCTCAACATACAACCATAGAACCCAAAATTTCTGTTGTTAAGTGAGACATTTGTTAAGTGAGTTTTTCCCTATTTTATGGCCACAGTTGTTAAGTGAATCACTACAGTTGATAAGTTAGTTACCTGGCTGTTAAGTGAATCTGGCTTTCTCATTGAATTGCTTGTCAGAATGGTGTCCCTATTTTGGGACACTGCAAAATTGGAACCAGTTGCAAGCATCTGAATTTTGATGATGTGATCAGGTGGATAGTGCAAAGATTATAACTGTGAAAAACAGTCATAAGTCTTTGTTCAGTTCCATTGTAACTTTGAACAGTCATTAAATGAACTGTTGCAAGTCAAGGACTACCTATAGTTAATGCAGGCAGTTCTGGGTTGTGTTCTACTAATAAAAAGAGTAAAGTTACATATAATTATTTCCAGGGCTTTATAAGACACAGAGAAGTATCAGAGTAAAAATACACAACTTCATGTTTTCAATAATGTGCTTTAGTTGTTCAGTACCTATGAGAACAGGTTCAAATCCTACTGAAGATAGATAGATAGATACTCATGTCTGAACTGACATTTTCAGGTGGAAAAAAGAGAGGAAAAGAAGTTATAGGCCTTGTATAAATTAATCCTCCCAAGCCTTATTTATCTGATATAGGTAATTACATACCAATTAGTTTAACATCTGTAACTGCTGAGTTGTTAGCAAGAATTATTAAGAAAAAAAGTCATCAATTATAAAGGCATAGAAGAGAAATTTGCATGTGTTTTATGAGGGTAGGTCTCTCCCCCAACTTATCTTTAAAAGGTATCAACAAAAGAGATATATTGTTCTAAAAAAACAACCTCTGACGAAGTCAATCACCAAAGAATTTCCTGAGCAAATTCAGGTTATTTTATCGTTTGGTAATGACACTAAGTAGTGCATAGAGATACGTGTAATGTATAATACTCAAATGTTTGCTAACAAATTTCTTCAGTACAAAATATAACATAAAAAATAAATAACCAATAATCTTCTGGAACTGGTGCACTTTCATTTATTTATAAAGATGCCAAAGGATTTGAGAGGGCAGTCAGTATTCAGAAGAGATTTTGCATGTATGGTGGCTAATTCAAGGAAAATGCCAGTTCCTTGTGTGGTGGATGCAAAGGAGGAAAAGGAGAATTATTCCGTGCCAGGAAACATTAGAAATGGAATGGAAATTACAAATACAGCAATGCCATTTTATAAATCAATGCCATAATATGGCATTAAATTCTCACTACATCCACAGTTGTCAAGCTGGAAAAGAGGGGAAAAGGACAACCAAAATGGGTTTGAGCAGTTTTTTTTAAAAAAGACCAACTTTGGCATATGGAGGCATTTAAGAAGAAGAATGATGGGGAAAAGGGGAGAGATTGTACATATTCAGAGGGGTATGCACAATGTGAAGTGTTATTTTTCACCTTCATCGTATTAGAACTTGGAAGTTTAATGGACAGTGACACACTAAACACTTCAAGTCTGCTAAAAGGAAGCATTCTTTGTATTACACAACTAAATTACATGATCAGTCCTGATGCCACTAATTTAGATGGTTGTAAAGAAGGACTGGATAAATTCATGGTGGACAAACTATTGGTAGCCTTGGCTTGAATCATAGACAGATTTTTTTCAATACCAGGCCAAAGAGCAACAGCTGATTACCAACATCTCTTGTTCCCTTGAAAAGTGTTAGTGGTTCCTTATTGTGTGACACACAAATGCTGGAGAAATCAGCTTTTGCCTAAACCCAAGAGGATTCTTATTCAGTCTGACAGGGCTTTAAAATATAGGTAGTCCTGGACTTACAACCCCAACTGAGCCCTAAATTTATGTTGCTAAGTAAGGAATTTGTTGAGTTTTGTCCTATGTTACAACTTTTCTTGCCACCATTGTTAAATGAATCATTGTGATTACTAAATTAGTATCACCATTGTTAAGAGAACCTGGCTTCCCCACTGATTTAGTCAGAAGGTTGTAAAAGGGGAATCACATGACGGGACATTGCAGTGGTCATAAATGTGAAACAGTTGCATCTGAGTTTTGATCACATGATCATGGGGATGCTGCAAAGGTCATAACTTCATAATCATAAGTCACTTTTTTTCAGTGCCGTTGTAACTTTAGTCACTAAAGGAACTGTTGTAAGTTGAGGACTTACTGTATGTCGCTGTAAAGCTATATCCTTCAATATATAGGGAGGTGCATACAAATAATACCTTAAATGCGAGGACAGCTATGTTGATCCTTATGCTTGTCAAAATGTGTAGGATATCTCTGAATATTCTCTCTCTCTCAATCTATTTGAAAGGCAAGTCAAAAGCCCTGTGCCGCCCCCCCCCCGGCCCCATTTTAGCCGCTTCATATTTTGCAGTATAAACCTACAAGGGGCAAATCAACTGGTCTTCATCCAGGGGTGAAATGCTACTGGTTCTGACAAGTTCGCTAGAAACAGAAGTAAAAAAAATGCTAAGATTCATAAAAAAGCTTTAAAAAGTGAAAAAAAAGTTCCATGACATTCAGCTGTGATGCACGATTGTCAGAAACATTTTTAAAAACTTTTTAAAGCATTTTTTTCCTACCTATTCACCTGAACCGGCAGGAAAAAAATGTTTTAAAAAGTGGGGAAAAGTTGGCCACGCCCACCCGGTCACATGACACCCCACACCAAGCCACGCCCAGTAGAACCAGTGGCAAAAAATATTAGATGTCACCACTGTTCTCATCTGTTGGCTTAGCAAAGCCAAAGGAATAAAATACTCAGCCAGGAGCTGCACTCACAGACAGGAAGTAACTTTAATTAAATAGTGTGAAAGTTGAAAAGTTTTTACAGCTTGAATTTCTGCAAAATAATTATAACAATCTCTACAGTAGTTAGGTTTTTTCTTCTCTAACAATAGAACTGTACAGCGTTTGTGTCTATTCCAAAAGGTTCAGTAAGAAATGAAAGGAGAATCAGTTCAGAGATGACTTCATTTTTAAGATGCAGTTGGCTACAATGGAGAGGAAGCAGACATCATTCTCACAGCCCAGCCAAGGTGAGAAATCACATTTAAGTCTGAAACATGATCATTCCCACTTAAAGCCATATTCTGTAAAGAGCGGTATCTTTAAGAATGGACTTGGAACTCATAGGAATCTATTTAGGGCAGGGAGATAATTTAAAATATAACTTTTCTTTATCACGCACTATAAATACTTGGAGAAAGAAAGAAAGTATGTGTAGTGTCACATGATCTTTGGAGGTCAAGGAAACAGGCTATACACATTCATGTAACCGTTTAAATAAAATAATCTGTCTGACTGGAATTCCATGGAGGGCATCACTGGACAAAATATGGCTTTAATTTGATTACATTTGTGTGCCACTGTTACTTTAAGAATTAGAACAAATGTTTGGATTATAATGAAACAATACACTGATAATTCCTTATATTTTCTAATTTCTTTATGTGTGACTATGTTCTTGTTTTTCTGAGGGGAAAGAATACATTATGGGTCTCTCTCTCTCTCTCTTTGCCACACCCACCCTTTTCCCTTTCCCGAAAGATCACGCAGTGAAATCTGAGTGAATCCCTTACAAAATTCATACAGGAAGCATGCACAGTTGCAGCATTGTTGCTTGTCTAGAAAAAAGTCATATTTTCTTAAGGTAACAAAACAGTTCTTTTGTGCTTTTCAAAATCCTTTTTTTTTCAGAATGTTAGTAATGATTGACAGTTTTGATGCTCAGTACAATGTACAAGTGAAATGAATATGCTTTGCATTGTTAAGGCATCCAATCTGCTGGTTTATATTTATGTGAAAGACAGAGAAATATACAAGCAGACAAGAAAGAAAGTATTTCATTAATTTCTATGAAGTTTCTCCCCATATTTAATGCACAAAAATGCGTCACTTCAAAGGGGAGAGATTCCATGCATATTAATAGAGTAAAACAGCTTTAGATTTTTTTTAATAAGCCTCAAAAGCAAAGAATACTTTTTTTTAAATCTACGTAACTAAATGCTATAAGAATAATATGCTACTTTTTGCCATATTGGGGAAAAAAACTTCTTAACTTAGAAATAATACAAAAATAGACAATGGCTTTGGTGAACTTAAAACAAAAATGGAAGCTTGGTTTAAAACAATTACTAAAAAAGTATAAATGAATTGCATTAAATCACATTTAAACAGCTAAACACTTGTGAATGAACAAACAAATTAGCACTTTTCACATAGCAAAATTACACAATAAAATAAACTAGGATGCTGCAGAGAAAAAGCAATGTACAAAGTTCAAAGTTAAATACATTATTTATATGGGTATTTTACAAAATTCTTCATTAAAAAGCTTTATTTCTTTAATTCATTTTGCAAGCATGTGCAATCATAAAGGTAGTGAGCTCATTTTGCAAAATATGCAGTAATTCTTGTAGATTTGTGTGTGGTTGAAAATCTGTCTTAAGACATTAAATTGTATAAATAGAACAATAATTTGGCCAAAAAAATCTACAGTATTTATTATAACTACATACAAAATGCCACAGCAAAGGGAAAAAAACCCCAAACAGATTATTTAATGAATGCATTTGTAAAGATTTGTTGTATCTTTAACTAGGAAACTTTCCAAGTAACAAGAGATAAATTCCTGTAAATTGGGTGGTTTATTTTGCAACTGTCATATAACTTATTGTGTTCTTCACCCTTTTTCTCCTATACATATTCTCAAAAATGCAACCACTTGTTGCTTAAGAGATTATGTTGCAAACTGAAATGGTTGCCTGATACAACAACAACTGCAGCTCAAACCAGATATGTCCTTTTTCCTATGTGTGTGCTTATGGACCATCCTCTGGAATGGCAGGATGAATCCTGTATCTTGTCACTCCCTCCCTCCCCTTCCCTCCCGCACCCTGGCCTATTCCGAAATGAAAGATACAGTTATCAGGAAAGAATCTTTTGGTAAAAAATATGCTCAAAAATGCACTGAACGGCTCACTTTTGTGCCTTTGTCCTATCCTATCAAATTTCAATGAGATTTACAGAGAAAGACAGTTTAAGACTGTATTTGGATTTAAGTTGGTTAAAAGCAAAGACAGAGAGCCATGCTAATCGGATTTGCAGTTTGCAGTTTTAGCATTATATCCAGAGGCACTGGGTTACCAAAGTAAAGATGGAAAATGCATGTCCATAGCTACACATATGCTTCCCACCCCCTTGCCTTGCAGTATTTACACAATTTTCTAAATGCAATGTTGTTAAAAAGGGTGTAGAATCATGGCTTCTAAAATGAAATCCTTTTTGTGTATGTGTATATGGTGTATCTTTGTATCTATGCTCACATGGACATTCATTGATACTTCCCCAGACTGCAAATCCCAGCTGTATGTGCTATTGTTGGTTAAGTAAAACATGAAAACAACCCTTACTGGCACAGCCATTAATTTTCGAAGGAAAGAAAAACATCAATAATTCCTAACTGGCACTTCTACTTCTGTTCCATAGAAACTCATGTGTTGCCACTTTATTTCCCTTTAAGACAGTTAAAAAAAACCAACTACAACAAAGAAAGTTCTTAAGTTGGCTTTTCATCTTTGTGCCTCTCCCTCCCGTTGTGATTTGTAAAAGACCAAAGGTGACCCATAAAAATGGAAAAGACCAAAGCGTATTTTCTTCAGGACACAAATTTCTCCCCAAGAACTTGGGACGGACAGCTCAAATTAACATCTTGCCCTTGCAGGCTGTAAGTAGATTTCAGGAATATTTTGCAAGGATGGCATTTTTTCAAAAAAAAATGTGTATTTTTTTAAAACTTTGCAGTTATTGTGAGAGTCTTCCTTTTTCCTTGAAGAAAGGCCTGAGTTAAAAGTTCCCTCTGGGGCTTGGGTCAGACTTTGTTCTGGAGCAGAATCCAAATCCTTCATTAGTCAATTCTTCAAGGCATTTCATTCACATGGGAGGAACTATCATGCCAGATATAGCTGTAAAGGTGAGAAGGAAGGAGACAAAAATAAATCATTATGTCATTTGGGGCAAGAAAACATTTGTTTCAAATATTCAGTAGTAGATCATTCATCTGTGCTTCAAAGTTGGATTTACACCAGTGGTGCAATTCAGTCAGTTCTATATGGTTCAGACGAACCGGTAGAGATGGCAGCTGGAGACTCCGCCCACCAGACAGATGTCATCACAACCATTTTTTATGCTCTACGCATGCGCAGAAGGTCCTGCGCATGTACAGAGGTGAAGCGAGTGAGTGAAGTGCAAGCGCGCACACTCACATTTGCAAACCGGTAGTGAAGGTAAGTTGGTTTCACCCCTGATTTACACATTATAATGGGTAAAAGCTTAGAAAGAAAAATAATAGCTGATGTTAGTCAGTTAGTCCATTATTCTAGAATCACTTATTTCAGCTGTAAAATTCTAAAGTATTCATCAAGAGCTTGCAAGAAAAATGTAATCTATCTCGATAGAAGTTGCATGCAAGCAAATTAAAATTGTTAATGAAGCTTAGACTATAACCCTCAATCCAAAGTTATTTGACTGAAGTTTGATTGTCAGAAATAATCCTGCCAATCCTTAAACTGATTGCAATATCAATTCTGATGAAGAAAAATTTAATAATAAAGTTATTACTTGAAAAAAAAACTTTTTAATCTTGTGGTTCTTCTTTCAATTTGCCAAATAGAATTCTAAATTCAAGAGAAGGGTGTTGACCAGCTGCATGTATGATTTATAAGTAGGATTTTATGAAAAAGGAATTTTTGGAGATACCATGCAGAAAATTAAAAATTGTTTTGTACCTATAAATAACAATTTGTCTATAAACTGTTGCCAGTTTGGAAACTGATAAAAAAGATTTTCATCTATAACTGCTACTTAAATAAATAAAAAACCTTCAAAGAAAAAGTATCTTTCCAACTTCATACAGTAGTGCAGATGGACTATGGTAGGGCATGAAGATTGCACACTTTTCTATTGTTATTATCCTTTCTTGTATTTGATTTATTTCTCTTCATATTTTATTCATGTAAATAAATCCCTGCTCATGCAATTGCATCATAATGTTTAATATTTAAGAACGTGAGGTTATTTGAAACAAATAGTTATAAAGAGTTCACATTTTATTTCTCTACAGATTAATACAGCTACAATCTTTCAAAAGAAAACAGTTTGAAAGAACTCTGACTTCAATAGGATTAGCTCACATTAAATCATTTCAATAAATGCACTTCATTTGCAAAGAAATAGGCCTATACATTAGGAGAACTCTGCAGAGATAATCTAGACTCACCCATTCCATGCAATATGAAAAAACCGTCATTGCCACTGGCATTCACACATGGCTTGTAGTGATGGCTGTGGCACAGCTGTCTTTTAAAATGCATCAAGGGATATGACAAATTCTGGACTTTAGGTAATGTCTTTCAAGGGTACACAGTTATAGCCACCATCTTAAAAATCTGGGCAAATGATTTCTTGAGGAAGAACTCAAACCCATGACTGCTTCTAATTCTTGTACTTTAATTACATCTACTATAATTTGATAAGAACCAAGTCCAAATGAAAGGGAATGTTTTCCCCCCCACAGCCATCACCATAAGTGCATGAATTGCAAGACTAATCAGCAACAAAAGGCAATTTAGGTGAATGGCAACAGATAAATAAAGTATGAGGAGACGAGAAAGCAAAATATATCTAAACTTTTGGAATCAAGCATACTAAAGGTGTGACCTATTCTGGTAGCATAGTAAACATTCCCTTTGAAAATAGTTTAACTTCTTCAGGGGCACTCTTCAAAGATTTGGTGTGATGGGATATAGTCTTTTATAACAGAAGACTTTAACTTTTCCTGACTTTGTGATCAGATTAAGAACTCTTGAGTGGAAAAAATACATCTGATGACGGTTCCCAGGCTGCATTTTGAGATATTTGTATCTTTAAATGCTAAATTTTAAATTGTTTTAATAATAGTAAGTACTGGTTGCTAAATGCTAAATATTTAGTATGTAAGTTGTTTTGTTTCTAAATGTTTTGAGGATTTTATTAAAGATGGTGGATAGATATATTCTGTGATACAATTAATACTACTAAGTCAGATATGATTAATAATTGCAAGAGTTTGAAGTTTTACGGCATACTGATTCTCAAAGTTCTGGCTGCCATATTGTCACATGGTCATATGATTGCCATTTGTGACCTTCCTTGCTAGCTTCCAACATGTAAATGGGGAAGACAGCAGGAAGTCAAAAATCTCATGTGGTCCTTGCTTAACAATCCACATAGTCCCTGTTTAACAATTATAAACAGAGACTTCTGAAATTTTCATTGCTGAGTGGCATGATCATGTGATATCACGATTACAACTTCATTGCTTAGTTATCCTTTTTCAGACATTGTTATCAATTTTCATTAAAATGAATTTTAATTTCATTTTTTTTTCTTTTAAAGGACTACAAAATTTCAGCAAAATGGATTATGATGCAGGTTCCTGGCATTTACTTTATTTTTAATGTTGTAGGCAAGGCTACCTTGATTTTCATTCATCTCTCCAACAGTCTTCAGTTTCTTTGGTTTTATGTAGTTCAATAAATCAATATTCTGGTTCCCATTCAAATGCTTAGTTCTATCACAGTTAATTGGCAATAAATTGGCACATCAGATATGTTCCCTTGGATTTCCAATTGCATGAGGTTCAACTGCAGCTTATCCTTCTCACTCTTTCTTTGAGCGTGTTTTGCAGAAGTCTAGGCAGGTGAGAGGAGGGACAGAAGCAGCTTCACTGCAAGGCGTAAGGTAACATTGTCTAATTTAATTTGTCCATAATCCAAGCAGATCCACTTGACCAAATATATGGCTCCTATTGACGGTGTTTCACAATGAGCCCACCACTGTGATTATATTTTGGATTATTTTTCTTTTTTTGTCGTTGTTAAATACCTTGCAGCTTTAAAATAAGCTGCCATTTCAAGAGTGATGCACATTTATTATTATTATTATTCTTTCTATTATTTGCCATGCTTTTTTTTTAGTACAAGGCAGTTCTGACCCTTATAGCCAAGGAGATTCCTTCCCACTTTAAATTCTGTGACCTAAAGACTAGTGAATAAGTTGTAGGTGAATCTTAATTTTCTTTAATTCTTCTTTTCTTGTTCACTTCCTGTGCATATTCCACTTACCAAAGTGAAATGTCCATTGGATTTGTTTTCCATACTTTTTATTCTTGAAGGGAAAACAATCCAATGATGGGCTTTTACCCTTAGGGTCTGTCTGGGTCTAATGCAGTGGATGCAGTGCATTTGTCTCTAAGCATAGTAAGTCCTTTCTGTTTACAGTATGTATGAGCATGTGTCAGTAACCCTCTACCCCCAGAGTTGTTTGAGGTATCTGGGGCTTGTGAGACCCTTCTTGACTAAGAGAGCATGAAATGTCTCTCTACTCAATGCTTTATAATGTGGTAATATGGTAATTATGAGGGGGTTAAGCACAGTAGGGCAGCCCACCAACAAGCCAAACGAAACAGTAAATCAGGAAATTGCTTTTATGATATATGGTCCCTATGTTAAATACATAATTTTCACTTTTCTGACTTGCGGTCCAATGCACATATGACAAATAATTTTACTGCAGATTGCACATAGGACTCAATACTCTTTTTAATCAAATCTGCCCATAAGGGTATTTGGTCATGAGAAAAATGTATTCAGAAATTGGGAAATCGAGGATGTTAAGTCAACATTACCAATGCAAACCAAACAAGAACATGAAATTGGACATGAAATGAAATTTTATAGCAATCAATGTAGACTAAAGTTTTCCAGAAAGCAATTTTTGAATCTTCAGAGGTAAAAGTATCATCTATTTGCCTAACCTGGTTATTCTACTTTCATGTGGATTATCTCAAAAAGGCGTCTCACATTTCAAAGTGTTACATTTAATCCTCACTGCCCTAGAATTAAAAGAAATATTTACACAAACAAGTTCCTTTTGTTTGGAAAATGAGAGGCCAAGATTAAAAAAGGCAGGGAAATATCTCAAACTCCAAGGGAGCCACTTATACATTTATGCAAAGAGCAGTATCCTTATTCTACTTTGCTTATTAAAATGAAGGAAATTTCAAAAACGTATATCATCAATGTAAAAAAACAAAACCCAGAAAGAAATTGCATTCTGTTAAGGTAGGTTACTGAGGAATCTTAGCTTTAATGTTCTGAATTTAAACTACTATTCTGTTAGGATTTAAAGAATGTCTATAATGGATATCTTCAGACATGTTTGCTATGCCATGATGTATTGGGTTTAATTTTTACTAAAATAATTCATAGGAAAAAGTTGAAAGTATTTGCATTTAATAATACCATTTTGGACTGAGGTAGGAAAGGCAAGAAAGACAATTTTCAGTTTGTCTTTAGGAAGGGCAATTGGAGAATTGTCTCTTGACTATTTTTGGAAATTACTCAATCTATTTCAATAGATATCTCTTCAATAGAATCAATATTAATGTAGAAATTTTGTGCAAAACAGTAGGAAGCAGTAGATTAAACAAATGCAGCAAAACCACACTTTTTCTAGTAGCTCTATTAATGCATATATGATTGCATTATTCTTTTTAAAAGCATAGATGGTATCATGATAATCATGATAAAAAGTGTTATCACGTATAACACTGACATAGCCTGAAATTAATAGAATTATCTGTTTCTTACTTACTCACCCTACCTAAAAATATTTACTGATGGCATGATCACATGAATTATCCATCACAGTGGAAATTTCTCATTATCGCAGCCTATATTTATTTAAATAGAATGTAGTTATGAAGTTCATATATTTAGTTTGATGAATAGAGAAGTTGTTTGCTTTAAAATTCCCAATCCTAAATGTTATTTTAATGATGTTGATCCTTAATTTACTTGTCAGGAAATACTGCCCATCTGTTAATGCTGGGGTTCCACGAAAATGTTCTACAAATGGAACAAGAATAGTGGAAATCATGATACGAACAATGTTCTCCCCTTTGATGAATCATGTTAAGAATTTCCTGACACAGACATAGATATGTTGGTAATCCATGTTTGCATGAATCACAATCTATGATGGGAGAAGGCCTCAGTTACAATCTGTTGGATGGGATAAAATGAAAATAGCTGAATAGATTTTCAAGATGACAGGTACTGTTTGCAAGTGGAAGTGGATTATTCACATTACATTAATCATGGGAAAATAAAAAGACTGATAACTATACAACACATAATGTGCCACCTATACTTAGTGATATGCTATCACATGCAATCTTATATCTATGATACCATCATAAACAGTGCTGCTCTTAGTACAGGTGGTGGATATGTCAAAGGAAAAAAAAACAAAATTAAAAGAAAGGAAGGGAAGATTGACTAACGTACTTCAGGAGAAGGCCAGACCCTGGAGAGACCCTGCAGTGGAGTACTTGCTAGAGTCCACAAAAGATGGTCTGATAAAAGACAACAACAAGGAATAAGAAAGGAAAGAAAGAGAAAGGCTGGTATTAGTAAGCTGCAATACACTCATTTTAAGCAAACACTCAGACTAAGACTGTGCTTTTAAGACACAGCATTTCAGTTCAACACATAATAATAATGATCAGCTGTGAGGGAACCAAGGGTGAGTAACAACTATACAATGGAATCTCCCCACCATGTAACTAAAATTTCATTGCTCTTTTCTTACTCAACTCTACCCTGCCAATGCGGGGGAAAAGCAGCATGCCCAGACTGGCCTACCTTGCAGGCTATTCCCATTGGTGCTGGTACAGGTGGGGGGAGGGGATGTCTGTGGTCTGACAACAGGAGCAAAAGCACTCTTCTGTTTCACTGCTGAGACCATATTGGCTGGTGAGAAGGAGAAGATCCCAGAGGAGCTGCTACAATTAGAAGGGAGACTAGTAGAGGATGCCATGGTTGGACTGGATGGCACAACTAGAAGAAAACAAGAAGAGAGAAGAATTATTCTTTTCAAGATCATAAATGAATTGGAGTATTTCATTTTCTATTTGCAAGGCTCCCTTAGTGATGTCCAGAACAATTGATATTTCACTCACTTCGAAACTGAATGTCCCTTCTGAGAGTCCCTCATTGCAGAGGGAAACCTAGGTCATGGGGGAAGGAAGCAGATGTTGTTGTTCCCATGCCAGCAGTATCTCAGGATTGCTGAAATTAGGCTAAACAGCACAAGGAATTATAGATATTGTATTTAAGGACAAAGTTGTGCAGAAATAGCAGTGGTCATTATTCTGTGGATGTAACTTATAAACTGCTTTTGAAAGATAACTATATATAAAGTCAGTTTGTTCTAGTGGTTAAGGCACCAGGCTAGAAAACAGGAGACCCGAGTTCTAGTCACACCTTAAACATGAATTCTAGCTGGCAGACCTTGGCACGTCTCTCAGCCCAATTCACTTCATTGTGAGGAAAATAAGAGGAAAAAAAGTGTGCTTGATATGTTTGCCATCTTGAATTATTTCTAAAAAAAAAAAGGTGATGGTGATAATAGGTAGGTAGATGGATGGATAGGCAGGTAGGCAAGCAGGCAGGCAGGAAGGCAGAGAAAGAGAATCATCCTTTGCTTCCCCATTAATAATCCTGAATGGGAATCTGTTTCTTAAAGAGACACAACCTGGCAAGTTAAAATTTTGTATTCTACTTCATTCCCCTAGGTGTTCTTCAGGATTAGTACTGCGAGTAAGAAAGTGATTTTAAGCATCACAAAAGCAATTATTTTTTCTTAAATTGTTATTATTATTTTTATATTTCCAGAGATAAGAAGAAACACTTGTAGGATTCACTGCCCCATGAGCCAAATAGCTTATTATACATAACTTGGGAGTACATGTGTAGATATGTGTGTGCACTGTTTGTTGTTTTATCCAGATTAATAACATGCTGTAGGCTATTCTTGTTGACCATACAGTTCAAGAAAAAGCACTTCTTGAAGTGCCCTCAAGGACATTGGGGAGCACTTTTTAGATTATCTGCATCTATATAATCCAATCTGCATGCACATTTTGTGTCCCCTGCAACATTATGCTTAATTACTTTTTAAAAACCCTGCTGGTGCCTTAAATAATATAGTTAATGCCTTTACTCAAAATAGGACCATATTACTTCAGAATTACTGTCTTCCATGATTCTGGGGAAAAGAAAAAAAGAATCATTCACAGGCCAAATTATTCATTTTTTTAAAAAAAAATCTTGTTTAGAGATTGTTTACGTTCAGGATATTTAATGAATAATTAAATGATTTGGGAATGAAAATTCAAATTAGCTGAGGCATAGATGACTATTTTTTTGTATTTATACAGATAAAAATAATCCCTTTAGAATCTCTGTGTAAACATATGATACCATATTTCTGAACCCCAATGAAATCAATTAATGGAAATTAAATGTTCAAAGTTTCTCAGTCTGACAGATACTGTCTTGGTGTAAAGTCACTTGGTATAAACACACACTTGTGAAGGGAGAGCAATCAAAGCATCCAAATTGAATTGCAACTATACGGCAATTAGTTTATTGATTTAATTAAGAATGCCACCTTTCTAATTCTCAGGTCATGATTGAAACATTTTCTGATTAACAATATTTGTTGTTAATAGGGCAGCAGTATATATTAAGAAAACCATTCTAAGAATCATGATGATGAGACAAAAGAACCATGATTAATAGGAATAAACATCTCACAAGTTGTAAGGCATAAATTTGGCATTACTGAAATATTTCTAATGGTAAACCAAAAGTAATGTTGTTTAGATAAAGCATCCTGTCAAACTCCCACAATCTCATCTGTTGCCAGTATAGCATCCCTTTAATTAGACTATTATAATAATATAAATTATAACATCTTTTCAATTACTGGTAAAATCAGGTTAATTCTCTTCCTAGAGTTATGCACAGTGAAGTGGTCAACCCATATTCATGGGGAAATAAATCCCCATCATTATATTTTTTTTAAAAATGTGGTCTCCAGTTCAGAGATTCCTTGTGTCAAGTTGTTTGATACCATACCTTCAATTAAATTGAGTGCTGGCTTTGCAAGTTTGAACATCAATCGAATAATGGGCCTAGCTTTAACCAACTCTTTCCATACAGATTAGGGGTTATTAACACCTAGCATCTCGTGGAGAACTTACATATGTTTTAGATTTGCATTTTCATGTATCGTTCTAATGCTATACTGTATTTTCAGCAACAGCATAGAGCTCACTGTGCAACTTTCAACTTATTTATGTGAAATTAAAAGCACACCAATACCTATCTGGTAAAATTCTTGAAATGTTTTCAATTATTACAAAGCTTAGGATACTCAGTTCAATACTCAATATATATTTTGTAACACATATAATAATACATACTGGCATAGGGAGAGTTGGCAGCAGATCCGTTCAGGAAGGTTGGAGAACCACCTAAATTGGACATTCCAGCATTTCCATAACCATTCATGCTTGTTGTGACAGAGTTGTAGTTTGTCTGCTGAGGGGTAGTGCTTGGCACATAACCATGAGGAGACACACTGCTTGAGTTGCGAGTAAAACCTTTTTCAGGAAGGAGAAAAAAACACAACAGCTGTTTTTCAACCAAAAGTTCCACCCAGTTTCAAAACATTCCAAACCATAATATGCTAAAACTGGATGAGACTTCAGTAAAAAAAATGCAATTATGGGGAAAAATTTGAGGGAGTGGCTTTTTAAAATAGCTTATAAATCAATTATAAATTATTTATACTAATGTGCCCTATAGTCACATTTTCTATGTGTCATCGAAAATGGATTAAAGTATAAACATTATTACAATATTCCAACTATAAACAATTAAAAATCTAAACCAGAAAGAATATCCAAATTGTTACAAATAGTATGATAAAAAAAATATTATATGGATTGCTGGAACTGAAACTTCTATGAGTGACATAGATAACCAAGGTATTTGAAAACAACTGAAAATGTAGAAGAAACAGAAAAACTTTGCCTGGTGCTGAAAGAATCACAATTACGGATGCCAGACAAGCTTTCATGGGAAAAGCATTCCATAGTGGCAATCCACCAATAAAATATAGAGAACATTTAAGTAAGCATGATGCACTGTAGCGGGTCATAAACAGTAGAAGATATTGCAAGCTGCTGTGGGATACAGCCCAATGCATTATTATATCATAATTTTCTTCAGACATTTTCAGACACGCATTCAGCAACCTGTTAACCATTTGTGACAAATCCTTAATATTTTTTTAAAGGGTAAAAAGTGTTTCTTGCTTGTTAAATCTGGAAAATGATTAAATTGGTTCTAAAACATTAAAACAAAGACAGTCATTTTTGCAATGTTAGCAACTTCTGAGATCTATTTATTAGAATACTTATGAAGACGATCAATTAAAAAAATAAAGAAAACAAATACCACAACGCACTTTGGGTTGTGTGTTTTGTGGCCTTGATTGCATGAAATAAACAAGAAGTATCTAACAAAAAAAGGAATACTCATCCCTTAATAAAATAATAAAAATGGGCTGGATGTAATAATAATCCCAGAAGTGCAACTAAAACTATTATCTGGATTCTGAAGCTCATGATATCCCAACATGTTATATTGCCCTATTGAAATTTTCTAGTCTGATTCTAGACTGATTCTAGTCACCCCCGAGACCAGAATTCCTGATCGCAGGAACATTTCCTAAGTAACATTGCTTCCTAATTCTGACATTCTATCAACAATTGATCCTGTATTGAAATGAAGGAATCATAGGCTTAATTTAGGATATTTTCACTTTTAGATTTATGGATCAAAATTCATTGAAATGTGTGGTTGACAATGTGTTCTGTCCTTCACAAGAACCCTGATTTATCATGCTCTTTTCCACAGACGATTATGCGAATGTGTTGTACATTGCCTGGATTCTGAGCTGTTCTATTGGACTCTAAAGGAAAAAGCATGATGGTTGAAAGTAATATGCATTATGATTTTTATTTACCATATGAAAGTCTTGAAAAGAGGGGAGGGGCCTTCTTCAGCTTACCCTGATTGGTGGCCTGTGAGGCTTCTGAGACATTTACTGCTAATTGACCACTAAATGAATTCACACCCATCATGCCAGCATGGACTGATGTATTAGCGAGCGCGGGGAGTTGGTTATGATTACGAGGGACACTGTAGAGTGCTTCTGCAATATCAGCTGCTCTTTTCAGGATTATTTCCTGCCAAAACATGAGTTTAGATATGAAGGAAAGTAATTAAATACAGGTAGGTCCTCGACTTACGACCACAAATAGGTCCAAAATTTATGTTGCTAAGTGAAACATTTGTTAAAGTGAGTTTTGCCATATTTTACAATCTATCTTGCCACAGTTGTTAAGTGAACCACTACAGATGTTAATGTAGCAACACGGTGGTTAAGTGAATCTGGTTTCCCCATGGACTTTGCTCATCAGAAGGTTGCAAAAGGGAAATCACGGAACCCTAGGTTGCAGCAATGGTGATAAATATGAGTCTGCATTTTAGCAATGGAAAACTGAGCAATGAATCAGATTATTATAGTTTCATTTGTTCAAAGGGAATAGTGAATAATAGTAACTGATACCAGGATGAATCAATTCTTTGCTGCTACAGGTAGTCCTTGACTAACAAGCACAACTGGGACCAGTATTTCCTGTGCTACACAAGGTTTGTTCACCTCGCTTGTCAGAAGCTGGTGGGGAGGTCTCAAATAGCAATCACGTGACCCGGGGACATTGCAATCATTGTAAATACATGCTGGCTGCACTGTGCCCAAATTTTCATCATGTGACTGTGGGGATCCTGCAACAGTCATAAGTGCAAGGACTGGTCGTAAGTCACTTTTTTCACTGCTGTAGTAACTTCAAACGACACTGAATGAATGGTTGTTAATCGAGGACTACTTGTATTCTATAAAATGGAGACAAAGTTATAAGGTTGAAGATGTTTATATGTAAATAATACATGCAAAGACATATTACATGTAATACAAGTAGTTCTTAGAAAGAACAAATAGATATGTGTTGGGAAAACCTTTAGTCCAGTCCCAATTTGCAGTGAACAGCTATCTAGCTTCCAGAAAGCAAAAGACACAGAAAAATAGAGCTTCACAGACAAAGGACCGTAAATGGGGAGATTAATCCCAATATTTTGATATCAGACAACTATGTGACCATCATTTACTTCAGTGCATGTATTTTTGGAAACGCACATGATTCCAGTGTTAAACATCTGTCTTCAGTTTAAGGAGCTTGTAAAAGAGTTCTATAAAATCTGGACCCGGCCTACTGAGAATTAGTTAGACCTGTACTTCTTAAATCACACTAAGATAAGGCTCTAAATAGAATGCCTAAATTGTACATTATATTTTACACTGATATTAAGTTAACCACTAGGCACGAACAACTAATAAACAGCTAATACCATACTAGTGTTTTCAAATTCTACTGAAAGCATACACATTAAAACTATAAAATAGTAATAACACAGAATAGTGTTTTCATTATTTTAACAATGCAAATCAAAAATTAAGATGCTACTACTGTTAGAAACTTTGAGATGAGTTTGATTCACATGAGAAGTTTTCATAGATCTATTATGGCACCATTAAGGAAGCCTTCCATCCTTCCAAAGTTGGATGAGGACGCAAATTGTTGGGGCCAATATGCTGACTCTGTAAACAGCTTACATAGGGCTGTAAAGTACTGTGAAGTGGTATATAAGTCTAAGAGCTATTCCTATTGCTGTTACTGTTTGCCAATTTGCAATTTTATTTTTATTTGTCCATGCAAGATGACTCTGCACAGATTTCAGAACACCAAACGGAGCATTACTTAACCCAGACTGCATTTACCTGATTGTTATGTGGCATACCATAGAGTGCTTCCACCAGATCAGCTGCCCTCTTGAGTATTACTTCCTGTTAGAAAGAAAAAGAGAATTTTATCCATATTCATGTATAGCAAATGCAGTTCTAACATTGTGCCTTCAATTTTGTTTTCAGTCACAGCTTTGTTTTCAGTCTTACATATCAACAGTGCCTAGTCAACTCAGAATATTGCTAAATCATGAATTCATCCAGTTCACAAAAGTTAAAAGGTAAAACCTGCTTGAGCTGCAAAATAAAATCTGTCACTCAATTGTCTACTGACTGCACAGAAGCTGCTTGCAGGTTTATTGCCGAATAAGACCTACATTTCTTTGTTCAAATGCAATCAATGTCACCCAGCGCACATTACAGATTTCTTTCATGCTGTTTATTTGGCTCTTAATTTATATAATAGGAACGTGTCCTTATCAGATCAACCATATTGTTAAGCTATCTCTGGATTGCTGTTGCTGATCTGATAACAATACCAAGTTCTATGCTTCGTCTTTTTCCCATAGTTGGGTGCCATAGGCTGGTATTCAAAAGGAAAGAAAGGTTTTGAAGACAAGCAGCAACTGAGAATAAGATATCAATGTTATTCTTCAGGGAGGGATGTGGGTGGAGTGTCCAAATTTTAAGCATAAGCCTAACTTTAATTTCCATGGTTGCTCACTTCTCCATCTGCTCATTTATTTATCCCTGTTGTGTTCCTAAACTCATTTGTATTATGTACATCTCTTCATTTCCCTGCTCCAGCTTACCCCTTCATGGTCCTGAGACTGACATCTGCATAGCACAATGCTCTCTTTATATTTTTAGCACGTAAAACTTTGAGAACAAGAGTGGAGTCAATAAAGGGCATTTGTAAATTACAAGTATCTTTCTACATCACAGAAACATAATATACATTTGGTTCCCACTATACATATTAAAATCTTAGTAACTTCTACCCAAAATAATTGATCTTTGTAGGCATGACAGCATAAAAGCTGAATTGTAATACATTTTTGTAAATGCTTTCTGAAGCTAGATGTGTTTTTTTAAGAACTGACTTTTGAGTTAAGCTGAAAAGCTTAACTAGGAATGTTTTATACACTAGTTAAATTTTCTAACTAAAAGAAGTAGTAATGCTCAATTTTCATATACTATATAGTCTCTTATCAGAAGGAGATATATAATTGCATTCATTTTGCTGTCACCATAACCTCTTCAAAATCCTTGAACAACTCTTCAGATGACAAGCTTTTAGATGCATATTAGCATTTTTCAATTTAAAATTCTCTACAATATATGCAAAAAGAGTTGGCATATTGCAGTAGGTACTTATGATATACATGATGTCCTAAATTTAAAAATGAGATTATAAGTATGTTTTGAACCCCCATACAATTTATCGTTCCTTAGAGCCATAGCACACACTCCCTTTCATAATGCACATTTCAAATTTTTTAATGCTTGCAGCCAGCTGCATTATATAATTGATGGGTTTTGAATCAATGCATTTGAAACTATTTATTTCTGAAGAGATCACTAGCTCTTGTCTTTGTCCTCTCTATGCATCCTGACCAAAGTACTGAATAATTTACAAGCGTATGAATTGAATGCACACAATACCCATATGGAATCAGGCCATGCTGGTTCAGCCAAGCTACTTAAAAAATCAGTGAGCTCAGCCTGCCTTGTAAAAGATTAAAAATCTAGAATAGAAGATAAAAACAGCTTGTCACATTTGACTTTTCCAGTTCCTAGTAAATTAAAACATCTTATCCAGACAAGATAATTTTGGAAATGTAATGCTATCCCAGGTGACATCATCAGCTGTTGCATAACATTATTAAAATGGCAAATCTCTCTTGTTGTTATGAGAAATATGTCTTATATCTTATGTCCTATATGTCTTATAAGCCCATATTAATAATAAAAACTGTATTTTGCTTTAAGTCTGAGCATCAATATGCACAAAATAAATCAGATATTAACTTTGGAACAGTTTAATTCTGCCAATGGAATTTCCACACAAAATGATAACTTTATTTTTGTGTGGAAATTCCATTGATGGAATTAAACTTTTGGACGGTCTTAAAGTAACTACAGGCAATCTAAACTTCCATTCTTCACAGGTAGTTTCTTAATAGTTGGTAAGATTACAATAAAACAATTCTAATTGCAGACACTTTCTCATAATTTCTCATTGGAATATATTGAATAAGCATCACTACAATTTACATATTGCCACTGTTTAGGTTCCATTTCTTTATAACAAGGAATTGCCTTCATGTTTTCTTAACAAAATTGCTACATAATAACACTGTTCTTTCATTTAGCTTTCTCAGATGTTGCAAAACAATTATGGAAAAAATCTTGTGAGGTAATTTTTAAACTTTTATATAAAATGCTAGTTTTTCTGTTCTATTGTATGTTAACATAGAACATTATACACAGCGACCAATGTAATTTAAAACATTTTAGGTTTCAACCCATTTCTGAGAACAGTCCTGACTTCAGACACAATGTGATGCGTAAAAGTCTTCTAGAAAGTACCGTTCATGCAACAGCCCTGGCAAGGTGGTTGAATTGCAGTCACCAGAAAATTGTTCTCACCTCCATGTCATTATGTTCACAGCGAACCAACCCCGAGCGTGTTTGTGTTCGGGATCTAATATATTGCCTTTCAATCAGAGCTGAGAGCCACTGAACACATAGACAGAACATGACGAGCAGGTCAGGAAAGCAATAAAGATTTTACAGAGCTGTCCAAGGTGCTAAATTTACTCAATAATGGGTTTGGCACCATAGTGTTAACCTCTCATTTACTACCAGTTTGAGAGACTAAATTGAAGTAGCTGACTTCATTTACCTTGAAATGTATATTTATAACATTATGTAAGTAGATTGAAAGGGCACTGCAGCTTTTAACAATTTAAGGGGCTAAAGCATGTTCAAGATTATGGCTGGCTATTTATCTTAGATTGTATATTGTACTTAAAAGTATATGGAATATTACAATGTACTGATTAACCTTCTGAATGTTATTGTAAGACGGTAGCTGATATAAAAACATACCTAAGCCTTTGAAAGCAATATTGTGCTGCTGAAAGGGTGCCTAAAGAGCACCACAGAAAGGTTGTCTTTAAATAGACGATTAGAGCACTGTAAATACATTCACATACCAATATTTATTTGTTTTTGGATTAACGAGTTGCAATATTCCCATGTGCATTAATAGTATTAAGAATGCATATTCCTTTCCATGACCCCAGCCTATGCCCCTTTCCTTCTGATAACTTATCAAACTTCTATTCTATACATACTCACTGGGTATTAAATATTAACACTGAAGACGATAGGCAAAAGGTTGCAACTGTTCTTTTTAGAGACTAAAACAACTCATTTAAGAATCGGAGAGCTAACATTTTTAAGAGAGTATCTGGAAAAATAGGAGCATTATCCCTGTATTCTTTATTTGTTTATTTGATGTCATCATGGATTGGCTAAGGCTTGACGAGATTAAAGTGGTACACCAACCCCTACAAAATTAATCAAAGATGATAAATCAGATGAATGACTTACCATATATACTCGAGTATAGGCCGACCCGAATATAAGCCGAGGCACCTAATTTTACCACAAAAAACTGGAAAAGTTATTGACTCGAGTATAAGCCTAGGGTGGGGAATGCAGCAGCTACCGGTAAATTTAAAAAATAAAAATAGATACCAATAATGTTTTTGAATATTTATTTCAAAGAAAAACAGTAAACTAGCGGTGTATTCAATGAAATACTTCACTCACCTCATGATGCTGATGTCCCGCTGTGATGATGATGTCCCGTGCAGCCGCGGGAGTGATGTCCCGCCTCCTATGACACACGGCACAGTGATTCCTATCATTGGATCACTGTACCAGAGGAGGTGGGACATCGCTATGTGGCTGCTTGCCATAACAAGGAGGAGGTGGGACATCATTGCAGAGCGGCAGGAGGGGGAGGAAGGGGAATCGTAAGACAGCCCTGCATTACATTAGAACGTGAGGAGGGGGGATGGTGCGGTGCGCGCTGCGCGGCAAACTGACACAGAGGGAGGGGAAACTCACAGGGGCACTGGGCCATTCACGAGTGTCACCCAGCGGCATGGCCCCGCCCCTTTTTCTCCTCCATTTCGGGCAAATTTTTCACTGACTCGAGTATAAGCCGAGGCGGCTTTTTTCAACCCAAAAAGTGGGCTGAAAAACTAGGCTTATACTCGAGTATATACAGTAGTTTTTTTTTAGCAAAGAAAATAAATATTTGGTTTATGGCTGTTAGTAGTCTGTAACCAGAAAGCTCGGAGGTCAGAAAGCATGTGCTATATGTTCACTCTAATCCTTACGATTTAGGAGAAAAAGGAATTCTGGCTGTAAGAAAAGTCTTCAGTCAATCAGCTATCTGCAAGACCAACTCAGTACTTCAGAATTATTGTTCTTGAGAATGATTAGTCGTTTATGTTGAACCTCAGAATTTAATAGGAGCTATTTCTGGTTAGGTTGAAAGAGAAAAAGGGAAGTTCAAGCTTTTTGTAGAAGGATTTAAAAAGGGAGTGTATTATAGTGCACTGACCTACACTTAACTTTTAAGCGTTACTGAAGGAGAAGATTCTTACACAATTCAGAAGGATCAGCAAAGTAGAAATCCACAAAAAGAAGATCTGTGGTTTGATTATTATTAACTGATATTGTGCAACTTTTATTACAGAGTAATTCATAATAGTTTTGTAAAATCAGCAAGAAAAAGTGATGGGATAAAGAGGAAAGAAATCTATCTAACAGATCAAGACTTCTATCATTTGGATATGTGCATGTAGTGTTTTTTGTAAGCTTTATTAGGACAGGAAAGAACAACTTATGAATTACATAGGCTATTACCATCACAAACATATATATATACACATATGTGAGTGTGTGTGCATGTGTGTGTGCGTATACATACATACATATATATATACTTATGCATATGCATATGCATATGTATATGTATGTTTGTGTACAGTTTAATCCAAAGAATAACAAATACTTTTCTTGCATTTAGCTTATTTATTATTTCAGAATATAGTCGAGAAAAATAGCAGGCTCTTTTCTAAAAGGAAAGCAAGATGAGAAAGAAATTCAGTACTAATTAGCCAAGATAATTACTGAATTGAAAGTGATCTTATGTACTCAGATATCCTAATGCTTTAACTTTTTTCACTCAATCTTTCCATTCTGAAACAACACAAAGAATCAAATAAAAATGAACCTGGGGTGATATTATATTATAAGAGATACAATTCTGAAGAAAAGCGATGTGTCTATGGAAATAATATGTTTGGAAGTTGGAGTAAAACACCACATTTCCTTAGGGTTTCTATCACAATATTCAATATGAATAGTACCAATGATAATTTATCAATTCATGTCACTTGCTTTTAACATGATTGTATAATATCTTATGCAACTTTTCAAGACTTTCTTGGCTTAATCACTCTTCTCACAATTAAATCAATTAAGAAATGGGTAAAACGAACATTGTAGGTAAATACTGATTTTTTTTATAACAAGTGATTAATGTTAACAACCAGCCACCTTCAAGAAATTGTTTGTTGCCAGCAATATATTTTCAGTCAATAACTGTCCACAACATATGAAGCTTATCAATTACTTAAGCCCCAAGAGTGATAGGAGATTTTTAAACTCTATTAGCATTATATTGTGACAAAATTAAACAAGAAATCATTCATCTTTCATAGAAGTGCTTTATGACAACAATTTCATTTATATTTTTCATATGCCATTTGCAGCTGATCAATTCTGACCTCTAGTTTCTTATTTCGTTGATGCTAGAGCAATACACCACATTATATTCTAATAAAAATTTTGATTTTGCAAGAAAGCAGGTCTTGAAAACTTCAGATTTAAAGATTGCTAATTGATTTGAACAATCTCATCTAACTTAGACAAAATATGACTAAAACATCTGTGAAGTTTTAGTTATTATAAACATACCCCTTTATATTAGGATCTTACTGCATATGCCAGGGTATTTTTCCATATAAAACATATGCTATATTATTGAGTTCTATTAACATCTGGCACTTGCTCATCCATCTGTTCACCCAAAATATATATAATAATCTCTTAGGTTTAAAAATTACTTGCATTTTTCTGACACTCCTATCTGGATAGAATCATTGCTGCTATTTTTGGTGTAAAATAACCCTTATCTACAGGTAATATGAAATAACACAAAATACTATTGGTATTAAATGATAAAGAATCAACATCTCAATCCAACATTCACACTCTATGCATATCTATGTGTGCACATGTACTTTTAATTTCCTGAGCACTGTTAAATGGTAATTAACAATGTAAAAAGACTCACCCCCCCCCTCCCCAGATGTTATGGCTTTAGTTAGTTTAGAAAGCCAGAACTTGCTTATACCCTCATGCCTATTTTTCTGATTTAACTCTTCAAGATGTCTTACCAGGCTTACTCATTGTCTGCACTATCCCCTTGTCTACCGTCTCAAACTCTACAAGTCCATCTAAACTTTTAAATAAAACTTATGTCTGATGGAATCTTGTGGATAATGGAATTCAGGATCCCGAAGTGTAGTCTCCAGCAGGTAAAAGTTTCCAATTTCCTTTGTGTGTCTAATTTAAAATAACAGGCACTGGGTGATGGTAAACACCTTAGTTACTGAAAAACTGCTCTCAGTGTAAACAATGCTAAACTAGCTTAGTCTTCCGCCAGACCAAACATTACAGTCCATGCCTTAGGCACTAACATAAACGCTCACTGAATGACCTTGTCACCTGCTCTACACACTGAGCCAAGCTGATAAAGGAAATATGGTAAGCATATATAAAAGGGTAATTTTTAAATAGTAAAGAGCAAGTTTTGCAGGCATCAAGCCATTAATATATTATAAAAAATAAGAAAAAAACAGTGTCCTGATCACAAGGTGGAGGGGAGGAGTAAAAATCTCAGCAAGGAAGGGGAAAAAAATAAACCATCAATTCATCTAGTTGCTATTATAAGGAAAAATACCATGCTGTGTAAATTCTTGTTTTTTCAATGTATGTATTTCTATGTGTAGCTTGGCATTCCTTTCTTGAAAAATGTCTATCAAGCATAAGAGTAGGAACATAGAGTTCTGTTACATGTTAGTCATACTTACTATGGCTAAACCAACATAGAAAAGGCAACTGGCCAACTAAAACAGAGTTTAAGATTCTTGGTCACCGAATTTGAGAGAATTTGTTTATTAAGTAAATTTCCTTGTGGTTCCAATCAAAGCAGGTAAATCAGGTCTTTAAAAATAGATTATCTTCAAAGGTACTTGTCTGTTATTTGGATCATGAGAATCTTTCTACAAAACATTATAATATGATCTGGTAGAAGCCTAAGGACTTTTTATTCAATACAATACAATACAATACAATACAATACAATACAATACAATACAATACAATACAATACAATAGCAGAGTTGGAAGGGACCTTGGAGGTCCTCTAGTCCAACCATCTGCCTAGGCAGGAAACCCTATACCATTTCAGACAAATGGCTATCCAAATCTTCTTAAAGACTTCCAGTGTTGGAGCATTCACAACTTCTGGAGGCAAGCTGTTCTTTCTAGTGAACCTTCCATGGCTTTCCCAAGCACATGTCAAAGAGATGCAAGAGATGACTATGAGGTTTATGTGGCAGATATATTACATATGAAAAGTTATAATCAGCTGAACTTAAAAATTGTTATATAGTACTTACCAACACTTGGTATATGCCCCCTAAGATTGTGCTTAATCTTACAAGAAAGAATAGAATATAGGCTTTTTTTTAAAAAAAAAAAACCTTCATAAGAAAGATAGAACTCTCCAAAGAGAATAAAGTTATTGGAGATATTTAACTATTGTCTCTTAATGGGACTTACAGTAAAAGAAAAAGATGATGTTTCTGATTTTTGGTAGTACTTTGTTCTATTTTTCCCAGGCTGGGAATGTTAAAAAAAAGCAGAGGGGAGGGGGAATGTTATATTAAAATGATAAAAATCCCTCTCCTACTATAACCCTTACAAATGAATACACTCACTTACATTTTATCATAGGAATAATTTTTAAAAAGTCTCTGGAAGGGGCATTCTCATTACAGTAAAGTCCACTTCAGACCCAATTGAAATGAAAAAAAAAGCACAGCTTACATCTAGATACCAAGTGGTAATTTCTAGGGGAACATAAAATGCCAAATGTATAACAATTATGTTTTATAACTCTGTGTTCAAAGAACTTAATAGTATTTTATTGCACTGAGAGGCTTCAGCTGAAGCAGACCTATTTTACTGGAGTGCTCCCTGCCTTATGTTGTTAAAGCACTTCATCAACTTTCTTTCTTATTATCAGCAAGAGAAAGATGTGATTAATTTTTGAACATGCATCCCTAAAAATCTGGCTGAAGCAAATTTCTCTAAGCAGATGTTTCAAACAGTTATATAAACGGATGAATTAAATTTCTTCAGGAATATCAGGAGCATAAGATATCTGATATCAACCCAAACAAAGGCTAGAATTGTGATAATTATCATTGCATTTAATCTTAATTGCATTCTCTTTCAAGCATTTGTTAAAAACCTTAGGGTAAGGGGGTAAAGGAAAAGACCAATGATTAAACAGGCAGGTAGGCAGAAAACAGATAAATAGACAATCATTCATTGTTTCAAATTGTATTTTAATGTCATTTTATCAAATACCTAATAGATGTCAAGTGGATCACAAAGTTGTTGACTATGTATATTTTCATTATTTTTTATTCTCAAATAAATAAGTGCAAACAGCTGGCAGTGATTGTGAACCAGCTGAATAAATTACTTGGTAAGGTCTGTGAGCCAGGGCCAAATGCCATGATTACTACAGTAAGGGTAGAATACATGCATTTTTTCCCTGGAAGGCAGTCTAGGTTTCCATACTGTAGCCAGAAGATGGTACAGTTAGGGAACTAAAATATTTGGTTTTTTATTAATAAAATGTCAGGGAATTTTCTTTTAGTTCTAATTAATATTGTTGAAGGACTATTAATTCTCCTTTTGTATTGTGCTTTTAATTTGTTTAATAGGTATCAAAATTGTTTGGTGTTCAGAGTATTTTTTTTTGAGATGGGCAGCTGTACAAATTCAACAAATAAATAAAATAGCACAAGTATTTCACTGATAATTGAAATGTATATATTGAGTGTAATTTTTCATTGTCGTGAACCACCCGTGAATCCCAACTATGAGGTCAATAGTGGTCAAGATATTGGCCTAGAAGCCAGGAGACTCTGAGTCCTGCTTTAGGCATGAAAGTCAATTCGGTGACTTTGGACCAGTCACTATGTCTCAACCCAAGCCACCTCAAAGGGTTTTATTGTGAGGAAAACAGAAACAGGGAGGAATATTAGGTTTGTTTGCTGCCTTGAGTTGTTTATTAAAAATAATGAAGTGGGATAAACATACATAAATAAGGAATACAAGACCTATTAGTTCAGATGGTGATTTTACAAATGAACAAGCCACCAAGATTTTACAAATGAACAATCACCAAGATTACAGTATGCCATGTCCTGTATCTGTAATGTAACACAGTCTGTAAACCTCTTTGTTTCCTAAGGAAGAAAAAAAGGCAAACCTTTCCTGCATACTTTACTAAATGTCATCATAACAAGAACAAAGATTTTGTTTTACTGTCCACTTCCAGGGTTCCATAAATTATGCAGCGCTCATATTTCATCTAAAAAAAACACACTATGTATCTTTTGATTTTTACTTTAAACAGGCAACATTGGTGCTCTACAGGGATGTCCTATGAAATTACTAAAACTAAGTCCCATTTCATAAACAACACAATGAACCACTATTAGTGTGACTAGAAAAACACATTCATGATTGACTCATGTAAACCAGTTGCCTTATTTGTGGAATGAGAGGCATATAAATTTAATAAATAATTAAACAAACACACAGGCTAAGCCAGTAGTAAATATTTGCCACCATTTGTGCAAAGGATGCCAGATTGAGGATATTGCTATAAATCCCAAAGAATAAATAGTTACCTTACATATGAGGAAGAAATGGTCATAACTAACATTAGGATTACTTAAAATTAATTCATGGTGATTAATTCACGGTGATTAAGCTTCTCATTGAATACTGGGAGAAAAAAAAATGTAGGTTTTGTTCCTGACCATTAAATGCGGTTGCACCAAGATAGGTTGCTAAGAAAATGTGCATTTTATCACATCTATGGGAACTGTCGTTTGATTCTGTGAGTCCTATACTGATTAAAGCTACAGTTATGGTGAAAAAACCAGAGCTTCACTGAGAATGAAGTTCACTGAGGATGTCCATGAGAGTAATCGGTAAACACTGTAAAAATCAATATGCATGTAAGCCTCTACAAAGCAGCTGGCTTTGTGTGCTTGATCTACTGAATACTCCCCAAACATGCAAAGTATCTCCTTTGACCTTCTGAACTAGAGAGGAACTTACTGAAGGAATGGCATTCCCTTTACAACACAGATAAGCCCTATGAACTTGACCTAGCAATTACTAATTTTAGTGGATATTGCATAAACCCTTATCTTATAAATAAATAAACATGGTTCTTCAAACACCAGGAAGTAGAAAACACAGAAAACAATGGGGCTTCTTCTCATAACAAAGAAATAACCTCAGGAACAGTCAGGAGCTGAGGCAGACTATATGTGCGTGAGAGAAAGATGCTTGATTTTTTTCTTTGGGAGAAAAAAAAATTAATGACCCTTGAAGTCAAACAGAAACAGAAAGTGACACTACACATATAGAAACAGACCAGCCTTTTGAACATAATCTTCTAAGGTATCTTCCATCTTTCAAAACTCTTGTTCCTCGGGTCCATTGTATTTTAGCCAGGTTTTGGCTCAAAATAGTACATAGAACATGTCTCATTTAATGTTGCTCAGGTATTACTGAAGTTGTGACAACTATCAGGTAATAAGGAGGGATGCTTACTATCTGTAAAAGTTTCAAAACCAAAATATTTTACCACACCATATTTTGACCCCCCTAAAAAGTTTTCTTTCCCTCCTGATCTTAAGAAAAATGTTCCAGTGCTGTTCTGACTACTCTGTGTTTCAAATTTTGAAACTGTTTGAAGTTCTACAACTTTAAAAGGGGCTATTTTGAGTTCACAATATTTCCAGAATGATCAGGCTGGTTATTCCAGGCTTAAAATGGGGTGTTCTGAGATTGAAAACAAGACATTTAGTGATCAAAATGTTTTGAATTTGGAGCATTTTGTATATCACTGACTACAGAGATAAGACAATAAAACAGCAGTAGTAAATGTTTACTAAATGTAGACTGGTATAGTCCCTTAACTCATTCTACTAAATGGAGATTTATTAGCTCAAGTAGGTGAAAAATTTGTTCTAAAGATAGAATCACAATATAAAACCTTTCATAATCCATTTCCACACTTCCCACATTTTAGTAAAGTTTCTAACATACAAGATTTCAGAGTCCACTGGAATTGGACAACAGATTAATTTAAATAGATTTAAATAATGATTAAAATGAAGGTCTCTGGTGCTTTAGAATTCAAACAGGCAAGCATCTGCAACCCAACACACCAGATTTAATACTTGTAGATAAGAAAGACAAAAATTTCTGGATAGAGCATATTGCAATATCTGGAAACAGCGGAATGGAAGACCAAGAACTGGTGAAAATTACAAAACATAAAGAGCTGCAAATAAAAGTAGAACAACAGTGGCAAAATAAAGCAAAGGAGATATAATAATAGGTGCCTTGGGTGCAATTTCAAAACATCTCAAGCACCACTTGTACTCCATTGGTATTGACAAAAACATTATCAGTCAACTGCAAAAGCCTTTTTTTTGGGGGGGGGGAGACACTTCACATTCTGAGATGATACCTTTAACTCTATGAAACAACAGCTTTGCTTATCCTAGGCTCTTGAGAAAGACTTAATAGGTTGATAAAAATGCCAAATCCAGTCTAAACATCTTGCTAACCTTATTTATGCAACCAAAATAATGTATGCTATAAGAATGTATTAGCAGACAGTTCTAGCTGTCCAATGCCTCATTTGCAAATTTTATCCATATGTATTTCTGATGTATATATGACTATGATAATAACTACTGATCATGTTGATCAGTTATCTCCATAATACCATTGCAAAGAGCACGGAGAGCTGCAGGGCTGACCTTCATATACTCAGCTGAGACAAACAGTCTTAGTAAAAAAAAATTATCAGGAAACACAGCAATGGTAAACATTTAATCTATTCCTCCATTTCCCTGCATTTTCAGTTTGGATCTGGACTTAGTTATATTGATAGTGGAGTGGATCCAGACTGCAGATGTAACAGAAAGCAGGGCAACATATGAAACACTCCTCAATGGTTTAGCATTATTATCTACATCTGTCTGGCTACTGGTTTCAGAATTTCAAGCAGAAAGTATTCCAACTGCAGGGATAAACTACAAACCTTTTGCGCGCAAACTTTACTTCCAGTTGCATAACATAGCGAAAAAAAAGAGTTTGCATTTAACATGTGCAAGCTATAATGTATTAGATTCGTAATGAGAAAGGCAGACCGGGCAAGCAATGTTCAAAGTGATTAAAGAGCTAACATAGTTGGATGCTCCAAGCAGCATCCAGACTCTCAAATACTTTTTCATGTATAAACTGGCTATCAAAGGAATGCATCTTTTGCATTGAGCTGTATCTTAGACGTTCCATTTACTCTTTCATGTCATTCCTCAGCTACTGCATATTATTGATATTTGCAAAAGATTAAAGGCTACAAATGTAATATCTAAATGGCTTGTTGCACACCCATAAAAATGCTAAAACAGTATTACTGTAATTAGAATACATTGTGCAGTGCACTATGACTCCTGCTTAAATGTGCCACTCTGTTTCCTTTAGGATAAATGACTAACTAAGCCTGAATACTTTGTTAGGATGGAAATTTTCAGTTTCATTTCTCCAATGAGAAACAGGGCTGCATGTGACTGGAGACCAGATTTCAATGCTTGCTGGCACGTAGTAGTGCTGAGTAGCTCTTGGCACAAGTAAACCAGTGAATGGCTGATTTACTAAATTATGATCGGATGAGCCTTTGCAATTCCGACAGAAAGTGTCTCTCTTCATGGGGTGTTTAAATTGTTTGGTGTTTAAATATTCAGCATGAGGCTAATGTGAACTGATGAAGGGAGACTACAAACATTCACTCTCAGTGTAGACAGGGAGACAGAGATATACAACATATCATGTGGCCTGTGGAGGTGGAAATGATTCATATTTAAAGATGTTGCTGTCTACTTCCATTGCTTTAAGGTGCTCTTAATTAGCGCAGTGCTTGAAGGAATCATTCAAAATAAGGAAACACGCACGCACAGAGAAGCATCCAAATGTGTTGCTTAAACAAGTCACAGGAGTCCAAGAAAGTCTTTTTCAATAACCGTGTGCTTTGAAAGTCTTTTTCAACACCTTGGCCAGCTTTCCAAAAAAAATTCAGCACAGACATTAACACATCTGCAAGAGACCGCTGCTTTCTAATTATGTTACCTCTGCAAGTGGGAGGGGGAGGAGGGAGGGATTTCTTTACTGCCACCTGCTGGAACTGGCAATAACCCTTTGAGAACAAGCACTCTCACTTTAGAGGACAGTTATGGCACGCATTTAAAATACTGTGATCCGAGACACTTACAGTAGATTAGAATTTTTTATTGGTGCTCTGTTGCCATAACAACATAAAGGCAGCAGCAGATGACTTAAGCTAAGCTTGCTGCTCATCTGGCAGTAAAAATGAGTACAGTTCACTTCACAAGTTCCCCATATGGACCCTTAGTGTATAGTAATGAAATAACCATATGGTGGGAAAAGAAATGCACAGAAACAATTGTGCTCCAGTGGATAAGTAAACCGGACAGAAAGTTATGGAAGTCCGCAGCAGAGAGCATGGTTTGTGTGTTGGCTAGCTCAGGGTTGTTCTTCCCGAAGGGAATTCCTCCAGCCTTCTCTTAAGCTATTTTTTTAAAATGTGCATGTACAAATTGCATGATATTGAACATTTTGCAGCATCATTCATCTCCTAAGCTGTCAGTCTTGCATGCAAATCAGCATGGGATGGCCTTATACAACTGTCATTCTCAAAAGAGAACAAGAAATGTCTGGGCATTGAGCTATTTCTGACAAGAAAAAAATGTTTGAGATAACCCTTTTAGAAATACTTGCATCTTTTGGCATTTACACTTGGCTATAAATAATCTTGGTATATACAACACTTTTCAGAAGGTAAATGGAAAAGTAGAATTTACATTATATATTACACATACTAGACAACACAGTATCAACAGTAGAGTCCTTCAAGTTTCTAGGTTCTATCATATCTCAAGACTTAAAATGGAAACCTAACATAAAAAACATCATCAAAAAAGCCCAACAAAGAATGTTCTTCCTGTACCAATCCAGAAAGCTCAAACTGCCCAAAGAGCTGCTGATTCAGTTCTGCAGAGGAATTATTGAGTCTGTCATCTGCACCTCTATAACTGTCTGGTTTCGCTCTGCATCCAAACAAGACAGACACAGATTTCAACGGATAATTAGAACTGCAGAAAAAAAAAACAATTGCTACCAACCTGCCTTCCATTAAGGATCTGTACACTGCATGAGTCAAAAAGAGGGCTGTGAAAATATCTGCAGACCCCTCACATCCTAGACATAAATTGTTTCAACTTCTACCCTCAAAGCAATGCTATAGAATTCTGCACACCAGAACAAGAAGACACAAGGACAGGTTTTTTTTCGTGAATGCCATCACTCTGCTAAACAACTAATTCCCACAGCACTGTCAAATTATCTACTAAGACTATATTACTATTCTTCTCATCCTTACTATAGTACTTATCTCTTCCCACTTATTGCTATAACCATGTTGCTTGTATCCTTACAATTTATATTGTTTTTGTTTCCTAGTATGATTTGATTGCTTATTAGTATCCTATGACTATCACTAAATGTTGTATCTTATGATTCTTGATGAATATTTTATTTTTTCTTTATGTACACTGAGAGCATATGCACTGAAGACAAATTCCTTGTGTGTCCAATCACACTTGGCCAATAAAAAAATCCTATTCTATTCTAGTCTATTCTTTAAGAATTTCCAAAAAATAAAAAGAAATAATTGATTGGCACTCCCCAAAACCTTAAAAAAAGCCTACAGCTCACTCCTCTGTACAAATGCCCAGTTCAGAATATGGGACTAACCAGATATTCAACTAGTAAGACAGCTTGCTAAAGGCTGCAAAGTCAATTTTGTACTACACATGCTTCATAAAAGATGAATATAAATGCATTAGTTAGACACGGTAAGCTAAATTAGAAGGTCAGGCAGGGCTGGAAGGGCTGAAAAATCACACAACCAATGACTGTAATTACTCTTTTTTAAAGTCTATTAAGTGGTGTTGTTCTATCAAGGCTCAGGGGTATAAGACATGAAGTACAAGATAAAGTAATGTGTATTTATTACTCCCACAGGATCAATTTACTAGATATTTTCAGCTCCACAGAACAAAATACACAAATGCAGTCTTTGTTGCTTTCCTCAAAATTCTGGCATATACATTTCCAAAGGAACTACTGTGTTAAGAAGAAAATATCTTTATGAGATTAGCATCTTTTCATGAATTTTATCATTTTGTTGTATGTATGTGCATATCTAGAGGTATGACATATATATTTTAAATTAGTCAGTTCAATCAAAGTTATTCAGTCAAAACTATTTCTCTGTGACAAAGACCTTTTATCCTATGTTTCAATGCCTGCGACCAAACTACTGAAAAGACCCTGGTTAGAAATCTGGAAAACCATATTGAGACAGTCTAGGCAATAATAATCTAGACTCTATCCCAAAGGTGCTTTTTCAAGAAGCAACTGGACTTTCTGGTTTTTCTTTGAAGATGTTTAGCTTCTCCAGATTTCTAGACTCTAGTTAAGGGTCCATTGAATATATCACCTTCCTATTTTTGACTTATTAATTTTATGTTATCCAGATGCCTCATCACCCAATTTCAAACACTGTGTTATCTCTCCTGTAAATCACTGTTCTAATATGCTGTTTATGACAAGACTACTTTATCAGCTGGGCAATATTAATTCCTTGCAGATAGAAATTGTGCTACAAGCTAAGTCAAACTGTTTGTATTAAGCATTAACCAACCAACTACATATTGCACCAATGCTCAGCATCCTTGTTCTTGCTCTTTTGCTTTAAGGGAACATGGTCCAAGAGCAAAGTGATCTTTATGGCTTTTTCTATCCTTTGTATGCTAAAGTTTTAAACCATAGATTCTAAATTGCACAATCTGCTGTGATCAATTGTTGAGTAAACTCTAAGGCACTAAGAAAAAGCCTTTTCTGCTGACCTTCAAGAAGTCCTCTTGCCCAATTTTAATATGACTGTGTCTTTCAGCTGTCAAAACATCCTCTTTTAGAGCACAGGTGTCAAACGTGCAGTGTCACGTTGCCATCACGTGAAGTTTTGGACCTTTTCCCCATTTGAGCAGCTGGGGTAAGTGTGGCCTGTGCATTATGTATCCAGCCCATGAGCCACCAGTTTGATATCCCATTTTAGAGTTATCCCTGAATTTGGATTTTTCATAATACCAACATAATTTCCTCCCACATGGTTTTAGTATAATTTCTCATGTGGATAATTGATAGCATTTTAATTTTTGTCATATCCCTATAAAAGAAATACTGATGACCCATTTTACAAAGGAAGCTATTTCCAACACCATAGAGGGGAAAAAAGCTATATATACTGTAAGTGCCCAACTATACAAGACGAATCAAGCAAATAGCAAATGAAAGTGCCGTATTAGTTCATTTTGGAGTAGAATCTCTCCGATAATTATTGGTCTCTCTCAGACTACCAAATGATAAGAATATGGCAACTTAAGTTCCAGCTTCCAGAAAGAGTACAACAGACTTCTAATGACAGTCAAGTTTTTAACTGACCCCGTAAAAGCACAAATTCAACCTTCAGTTTTTGCAGAATTAACCATTCTCTGAACCCATACTCTCAAATGAAGCACTCAAACATCCTATCAAAGTATTATTCCATTTAACAAGCTAGCTGAGTAGCATCTGTTATTATTTTAAAACTGAAATAGACCGTCATTTCAAATGAGAAGAAACTGAAAATGTGTTCTGTTTTCTAAAACGAGTTTGGAATTTCAGGTGCGATTCCAATTCTCAATGTATGTTCAGCATGGGAATGCAATAGATGTGCTTCTTTATTTGCTTATGTATTCATGATAATGGAACAACCATGAACATGCTTTTATTATCAATTTTAGCCCACTGGCTACATGATACCTATGAGTCCCTCTTTAACATTCTAAAAATATTTCCACTGTTACTCCCAGATTTCTACGAAAAAGACTGTAGATTCAGTTTATCTGAAAACTGCCTATTGGCAAAATCTTGTCTAAATGATTGTTTTATTTTGGTGTATACAAAAAAATTACACTGAGACCTAATATTGAGTGAAATATTTTTAAACCCTCAGTGCCTGAGTATAGTGACATATCTTTCTGGCTTTAATGTTTACCAATTTCATTTTTTAAAAAAAATATTTCCTAGCATCCTTTACCAAACCATTTCTACAATCATGATACAATCCAGTTCATAAATATCCACCTTCTTTGTTTCATCAAATGTCATTGTGTTTCCTTCATATTTCCCTCTATATAGGAAGTCTACACCAGGATTGGGTACTTGGTCAACAACATTCCTTAGGATGCTATTTTTAGCATTAATGCTAAAACATTTAATGCTAATTTTAATATTAAGTATTTATTAAACTTATTATTGATATTGAATCACTGTAGTTAATTTACCATTAACATTTATGTTAGTTAACGAGGTTATAAATAGGAGCATGGGCATAAATACAGCACCTGGCTGTAGTATTCCAAATGTTTATGTAATGTAAGAAGCAGCACTAAAGATTGATTTGGTAAAATGACAAACTAAGTTTGTTTATTTGCTTGCTTGAGCTTTTGATAATGGAATCACTCGATAGAAAACCTAGAATCTCTTGACCATCCACACCAGTTAGAAGTAACTCTGTATCTTCCTGCTATCTCAGTGGTTAAGATGCTGAGCTTGTCGATCAGAAAGGTCAACAGTTCATCAGTTCGACTCCCTAGAGCCGCATAACAGAGTGAGTTCCCGTTACTTGTCCTAACTCCTGCTAACCTAGCAGTTTGAAAGCATGTAAAAATGCAAGTAGAAAAATAGGGACCACTTTTGGTGGGAAGGTAACAGCATTCTGTGTGCCTTTGGGGTTTAGTCATGCCGGCCACATGACCACAGAGATGTCTTCAGACAGCACTGGCTCTTCAGCTTTGAAACAGAGATGAACACTACCCCTTAAGAGTCAGGAACAACTAGCACATATGTGTGAGGCAAACATTTACCTTTACTTATCAGTATTGATGGTTTAATTGCTAAAGAGCTGAGTCTTACCTTCATGTGTACATGATTTTGTGCTTTACATGTAACAATATTTTCTTGAATGTGGCTCAGTAAGTAAGGTAGCTGTTACATCTCTTTAAACACAGATGTGTTTAACGAGAATACAGCTGGATGCAACAAACCTGAACCAAATATAAACAAGCTTCATATAGAGCATGTGCTGTAGTATTCCAAATGTAGATGTTGACTACACATAATTGTGCTGAAGTGTTATTTGAAAAAACCTGATGCATCATAGACTTAATCATAAACACAGATACATATGTATGTTCACACATACATTACATTTTGCTGACCTTTGGTAAACGCTCAGGATCACCAGGATGCCTCGGGATGACTTTCTGTAACCTTTGGAAGCCATAATCAATGGTTGGTTCATTCAAAGCTGGAACAAGAAAAATAGTAATTATGCAAAACTGAATTGTTCACTAAAAATTCTTGAGTTCTAGAAACTATCACAATTCTGGAGGACAAAATTAACTAGACATTTTATATTATAACATTTTATTTCATGAACTTTTATCTATTTCTATGGTTGCTTATGTGTATTTCTAGATAAGAATTCTAAATGGTTCTAAAGGGTTAGTATTGTGATAAGCAGGGAGAACAGACAGTTTCCAACAGCAGAATCCACAGACTGTTTCAGGAGCCCTTCTGGTGCAGTGGTTAGAATGCCCACAGCTTGGAGTTCAATCCTGATCAAGGGTCAAGGTTGACTCAGCCTTCCATCCTTTAGAGGTCTGTAAAACTGAGGACCGAAATTGTTGGGGGCAATATGTTGATTCTGCAAACTGTTCAGAGAGTGCTATAAAGCACCATGGAGCTGTATAAATCTAAGTGCTATTGCTATTCAGTCAGTAACCTCTATTATTGAAATATCCAATAAACTCCACTCTGAGTCAGAGTTTATTTTTGATGTTTTAATATCAGGTGCCACAATGTTTTACATTTCAATGAAATATTTGCAATTAAGCAAGTGTCTTGCTTGGGAAACAAGTAAATAACCAGATCCAAAAAAAAACAACACCTTGCTATCTTTCAAAGAAATAAATAAAACAGAATCCTCATTGCAATTACTCTAGTAAAATTCTGGATTAACTTGTTACTTTATACAGTTGAATAAATGGATCCATTTATAGATTCTTGGAAGTTTTTCCTTGTTTTTAATGAGACAGGCAACCTACTCCACCATTCTTAAAAGTGTTCCTTCATTTCCCCCAGTTCCTACTATAAATGTTTTTCCATAGATAAAAAATAATGATTAAAAAAAAATCTTTTAGACTGAGTAACACTTTTATTTGTGTTTGTAACATTCATCCATACATTAAAAATAAAGTTAACACATACTATAAAAATGCTTTCCCATTACCCTAAGTTTCAAAAGTACATTGAAAGTAGTGCTGATTTTAAAGAAGGTATTAAATTCAAATAGGTCCCAAGGCTAATGGAAGCAATTTGTGTACCAACCCAAACTGACTGGTCTACTTTTCAAAATACAGATATGATAATCTCATGATTTTAAAAGGACATTTAAATTGAAAGACTGTGAATAGTATATAATTATACCAATAGCACCCTTTAACTTGTCAGCTTGTAAATCTAAATGGCTATCAATCATTTCTAAAGAGGAAATAAACCTTAAAATTCTTTGATTGACTGTGCTTACTTTTTATGTTTTTTTTAAAGAAATGGAAAAAATGGATTAAAGTGGCCAGAAATCCATTTATAAAAATACATTATTTTACATAGGTGAGTAAAAAGCCAGTAATTATACTTCCCAAAGACATCTAAATCAAAGAAAGTACTTTCCCTCACTTACGTATTTTAAGTTGTATGGAAGTTCAGATAAGTTTTTTTATTAAAATATTTTTCTAAACGAAATGCTTATTGAAGTAACTAATAGAATACCATTTTCATTTAAGGTAATGCAATCATTTTTGCAAATATGAGATTTAAGCCATTTTCTCCTATCTAAACAATAAACTTTCAACCTGTCTCTTGTGTGAATTAACTAAAATTATACCCAGGTGCACAAAAACTGTCTGTCTATGCTCATGCATGAGTTAAGGCACAATATTTATTATTCTTTCCATTTTATGAATTACTATTTAAACCCTTGAGGAAGAACTTTCTTTGAGTGCAGTCAGGCTTAGAAATTCTTTATGCAGTGTACTTAAAACTGTACCTTAAAAATTCCAAAACATTCCATACAATAATAAAATAAAATTGTACTTTAGATGAATTCCTTTTAATATGCTTTAGAAATAACAGTATTATGTATACAATGGAATGATCATTTTCATAATTGTGAATAGACAGAATGTATGTTCTGCTTTTTAACAGACTTTCAAGGGTTATCTTTCTTGTTTCAATATTTCATATCAAAAAGGGCTATTGATGTACCAGTAACATTTTCATTGTTGATTAAATGACTTATGCACAGGAAACATCTATTTCAAGACACATTCTCATCTTGCAGCCGAATGATTGACATTTGTATCAGCAATTAAAAGAACCTGTTCAAATATCATAGCTTGGGAAACTTGTTCAAATGGGATGGGAATAATTGAATTAGAGACATTTCAACATATTATTTCAGAAAAAATAAGCACACTATAGGGGAAATATTTTGGAAAAACTCAGCGCACGTCCAGAAACAAAACAATCCAAGGTATATTCCAAGCATTCCTGATTTCTTTTCATTTTAATAGCCATATCTATATTATTGAAAATGCACATAACCAAGGTATCAGATTAAAAAAATCAAAGCAGTTCTTGAATGTGTACAGTACAACAGATTAAGACAATGTTTTAAACTACATTACTAGGTAGGTAGCTTGCTTGCTTTACATAGATTTATATAGCTGCCCATCTCACAACACTAACTGTGAGCAACATTCATAAAGTTAAAATACACACACACACACACACACACTAGTGCAAGAAAGACACACAGATACATTTCACCTTGGGCAAGTTAAGTGACCCAATGGGTGCCCTTTCATAGTGCTTAGTGGCTGTCTGGATCTCTTTATGAGGAACAACAGGCTTCAATTGAATCTTGGTAAGATGGAGTGGCTATGGATTGAAGGCACCTCTATATCCATGGGTATGCATTGCCCCAGATAATACCCAATAATCTGGGAGCATTCTGAACTCATGTCACCTGCTCAAGGATCAAAAGTCACTTGTAATTGGAGAGCCTTTGTTTAACTTCATTACACCCTTTCCTGGATGAAGAAACCCTTCTTTCAGCCACTCATACACTGGTCATTTCTTGTACAAATACTACAATGTGTTCTACCTTTGAAGACTATCCAGATATTGCAACTGATTCAGAATGTGGTGGCATGAGTAGCCTTGGGTTGCACATGTAACACCTCTGCTATGTGAGCTGTATTCGGTGCCAATTTGTATCCAGTTCAAAGTGGTGGACCTTTAAGACCTTTAAAACCCTTCATGCCATGGGCCTAGGTTATCTGAGGAACTGTCCCATCCCAACTGGTCAGGTGGGGGTGGGGGTATTTTAGGGATCCTATTGATTAAATAATTCCAATTGGCAAGATCCAGGAAGATAGTCTTCTCTGCTGAAGCAGGCTCCCATTCTTCTGGCCTTCAGAAAATATGTTAAAATTGGCATGTGGGTTGAAAAGTTATATGCAACCTTGCGGATGGGTTGGTGTTGAGACAATGTTTTCTCTACCTTGTTAACTCTTTAACTTTTAATATTTTAACACCAACCTTTTGAATTCTGTTCTTAACTTTGTTCTCATTTATGGTTTTAATATTGTGATATCATTTTTATATGAATGAATGAATGAATGAATGAATAAATGAATGAATGAATGAATGAATGAACGAACAACAAACGAACAAACGAAATCTTTTTTTTTTTTTTGCAGCCCTGGAGTTCACCCAGAATGGATGGATTCTAAAAAATGAGGACTTTCATTTTAGTGTTTGGAGGTTTAAATAGAAACCTTTGCTTTAACCTCCAAGCTTTAACTTTTGCTGATATTTAAATCATTTATTTTACTCTTTAAAACTCCAAAACAGATCCTGGCTTCATCCACTTCTGAAGTTAGTACTTAGTTAGTACAGAGAATAGTTTTGCTACCTGGGGGTGGTTGCATAGTTGTATTCTCAACTAATCTTTAAGGCTCAAACCTGGGGGAACTTGCTTCAGGTCTTCATATTAAATATGCAAAGAACAAATAAAGCTCTGAACACTTCATATTTTTTTCATGTTCTCTACCATATTTAATTCAGTGCATTAAATCTTAGCACTGTCACATTTCTAGTCAACTTCTATAGCTTGCATAACAGATTGGGGCAAAATATAACCTGTTTATTTTGCATACAACCATCCCAACAGAAAACATGCAATTTTTATTTGAACTTTTACGTACATATATACATACATATGTATATGTATACATATATCCTTGATATTTTCCTGTCCTTTTCATTTAGGAAATATCTAATATCTAATATCCAAGGCAATGGCAAATCAATTCTTCTCTAACAGTAATTGTTAGTCACTTATTAAACAAATTGATAATTGCCTCTTAAAATTAGTGTACACAATTACTACTGCACTCTTGCCAACTAAATTACATGGCTGAAAACAGTTCAGCTATAAGAAATATGTTTTTTAATCATTTTAAAACCCAAAACAACACTGATTGTGCATGAAGGAAAGCAACCTAATATACAGCCAATGTATTAGGTTGCTTTCAAATTCTTAGCAATGCATTTTCTTAACCAAAAATGCAAAAAAAACCCCATCAAAATCCACTTTGCACACATCCACAAGTGAAAACATATCCTGATAATCTACCATCTAAAGAATATTTCTAAATAGTCTTAATTTAAAAAAATAATACGATTTTTGTGATGATAATTATAAAGATAATTTTTATACATAAATTGTATTTTTTACTTTAGATATATTTCAATTGGCAATGGAAGTGGCTGTTAAAAATTCTACAAGGATAGAAGGCCTGGTGCTAAAGATGTGCTTGCAATGCTAATTCAGAAATTGCTTCCTTTAACAATTGAAATCTTAAAAGTATTCCTGTGGATTTCTTTTTCTGAATAGTCCTATAGCCTGATGCCATTCTTTAGTCAAATAGGAGAATATGTAGTTAAAAGCAAATGTAAAGTTTTGATTTTATAGCCACTTGGGAGTCTTAAAAAACATTCCACAACTGTGTCAGACTGCCAACTAAAAGCTGTGTCACCCGTTTCTCCTCCCCACTGATCTTAATTCAAGCAAAGAACTAGTGGAAGGTTGCAATTTAATTACTGTTATCAAGAAGATTCTGCCCACGTAGGGCTGTTGTGCTTTGCCACTCTTGATAATCATGAGCCTGACAGAAAGATGCCACTGCTTTAAGAATCCACTCATGAAAGGGAACATTCATAAAACAATCTGAAAAACTTCTCGAACTAGCAGAATATGATTTTTTTTTTTTTAAAAAAAGCGCTGTGGTCATTTTGAACATTCCAGAAGCACAAAATTACACTTTGAACAGAACTTTTAAAATTGGAATGTGTGCCACTCAGGCCCTCTCCTTCCATTTATGTCTTCAATCTCTTCCTCATTATGAAAGACTAACGTGTGGATGACCGCATAACCCAGCCATCTACAATGTTGTACAGGGTAGATAGGGATATTTTAATGAGAAGAGACACCTGTTAAGTATGGATTTGGTTAAGAAAGCCTGTGAGAGAGCATTTTATGTAATTGGACTATGAATCATTCTTCCTATCATTGGATGTTATCAAACATAACTTGCATCAAATATTTATGAAATTACTATACTTAAAGAAAATTTCTAAGGTGAAATTATAACTAGAAAAATCTATGCAAATACACCCTGGCCTCAGAATCAAGTTATTTAAACTCTTAGTTGTGATATGAAGAAAGAAATGTGGCTCTAAATCAATCTGAAAGAAGAGTGTATCTCTGGTAAGTTTTATTACAAACTCTTTTAAAAAATAATATAAATATATTATATCAAAAAGTTAGGAACAGCCTTAAGTAATAAACTGGATGATGTATCATGAATAAATCCAATAGGCTCATCCACCTGCCTGGATTATTACAATTGGTATGAAAATGACCAAAGTATCTCATTAAAAGATTTATTAACTAATATTTAAAGTGGAAAATATTTGAATTAATCTATATTGTTCCCCACAATTTTTAAAAATAATACAATCCGAGACATTACTATTAAGATTTATAAATAAAACATCTGTTTTTAAATAAATAGGTTTTATGTTATGAATGGATAGCAACTGTGATTAATTTACCCTGATTTATATATAAAGAATTTTGTCCTGTTTATTTCACACCTAACACTTTCCATCTTTCAAAATATGCAGGTTTACTTTTGGAGTTAATGATGTTTAATAGAAGCCCAGGCTTCTTTAAGCGACTACATGTTTCCCTTACCTTGCAGTGGAAAGTATGTCATACTAAAAATAAATAAATCACAAAACATTGTACTATTGATCATGTTTTCAGCAATCAGCTAGGAACATGAAAAAGTATTGTTTAGCTAGTCTATAAAAACATAGAATGTGCACATACATGGCTGTTGTGCAAAATTAAGTTTAAACACACATACAAACATACTTTGCTTTATCAACTCAATAGCTCCTTGATAAATGGGCCTCAAGAACTTGTTTAAACTCAACTGCTGCTACTTCACTCCAAAGCCTTTTTTAGTTTAAGGTAAAAAGTAAAGGTTCCCCTTGCACATATGTGCTAGTCGTTCCCAACTCTAGGACGCAGTGCTCATCTCCGTTTCAAAGCCGAAGAGCCAGCGCTGTCCAAAGACGTCTCCGTGGTCATGTGTCTGGCATGACTAAAGGCCGAAGATGCACAGAACACTGTTACCTTCCCACCAAAGGTGGTTCCTATTTTTCTACTTGCATTTTTACATGCTTTCGAACTGCTAGGTTGACAGAAGCTGGGAGAAGTAATGAGAGCTCATTCCATTATGCGGCACTAGGGATTTGAACCACCAAACTGCCGTCCTTTCTGATCGACATGCTCAGCGTCTCAGTCACTGAGCCACCACATCCTCCTTTACAGTTTACTGATTCTAAAAGAGAAACTTCTGGAACCAGTATACATTCAATTCAGCAGGAGAAAGAATAACAACATTATTACCCTGAGAGTGATTAACAGGTACATTTAAATTAGTTTACATTAAAAAAAAATTAACTGTTCTTATGTTCGTAGGGGAATGGATGTAAAATTCTGGAGCTTCCAGTAGCTTTTAGCACCACCAATAACAGTTACCCTGGTAATTGTACAGCTGATGTCCTCAACAGTTTTAACAATAACTGTAATCGAGAGGAGGAAATCATAGCAACCTGCCTGATAAACATGTTTCCTTGCCCCACACCCTGGTGAGCACCGTGACAGTCTACTTTTATCATCCAGGGTGTGCTCAGAATGAGCTTAGAACAGCAATTGCCAGGAATAGGCAGGCGATAAACTGCATTGATTTAACACATCTTGTTTTCAATCATGCTCGGATTTTCTGAGCACGCATTTTTCCTGTACTTCAGCTTGTAGCTTTTATCTGACGAGCTGATCCCTTTTCACTGGAAAATGAAAAGGTCGCACAATAAGACACGGTTTACTGGAACTCCAACACGCATCGGAGAAAGTATTTTAGATAAATACTGGCAGACCTACTGAAGCTGAATTTCAACACCACAATTGCTTAACAACAATACTTATTACTCTCCCAGAACAAGCCTACAAGCGTCTTATACCTGACAGCAGGAGAGAGCATCAAATTAGAGGCAGCAACTGAAAAAATATCTTATCTAAGTCTCTTTAAAGATGAAATGCTCCTTTGATAAACTTCTATAAATGTCCATAAATCCAGGAAAAGCTAACTCTTTTTTTCCCAGCTGCGTTCACAAGCCCATATCCCTTTGGCCATATATACTGGGAGAATAAAAGGGGAAAGCTATTTTTTTATTTCACCTAGGTAATGATCAGCTACAAATGCTTAAGCAAAAAGTATTCTCTAAGGCACAAATGGAAGCATGCCTTTTGGTAATTAACACTGCTGATTTATTTAGAATCAGACAGCAAGTCATGATTCAGTTTTATAGAACATTTCCTTGCCAGGTCATGATATCTAACATCTGGTTAGCATCATCTATCTTGATTAACTGAAACAGGATATCAAGCACAGCTCCTTCTTATCTGAGAAGATGGGCCAAAGAATTTCTCCAATCACTTGTTGCAAGCCAGGCTGCTCTTGTAAGCTAGCCTCAGAATTTTTCAAGAGAAAAATATAGACACACCAAGTCAATTCCCACAAGAACAGAAACCATGCAAAACATGAACAAAATGGGAAAAGGTCAAGAATAAATTTGCCTGGTTATCTATATTCTGTGGTATTATTTAGACATTCAAGGTCTAGACTCACTGATGCAGCTGCATCATTCAGAATGCAAAGCAGTCTCTGGTTATTTGCTTATTCTGTGATTTAATCTAACTGGATTAACCAATCCAACTGTGGTAACCAATGAACATTTGTTTACAAATGTCCTTGACACTGTCCTATTATTATCATCAAAATCATAAATGTAACAGACCAAAATCTTTCAAAGTACGAAGAAAGAAGAGTTCTTTGCTAGATCTTATTATGCATAACAAAATCTTGTAGTCAAGAACAGCAATCAGGCTAGGTCAATAGAATTCCCACCTCTCATTTGAAGGTAGGAGGGGGAAGAGGAAGAGGAGTAGGGGAGAGACAAGGGAAGAAGGAAAGGGAAAGGAGAGGAGGAAGGAAGGAAGTAGAGAATGGAGAGTAAAAAGAAAAGAAAAATTAGGGTGGTGATAATACAAAATAGGTGTATGGGATGGTAAGCAAAGCAAGCCAGAATATATTTTAACCTTTTATATGGAAAAAACAAATATGTAAAAGTGATAAAGATAAATAAGAATAACTATGTGAATGTATACATGTAACATATAAAAGAATAAAAATAAAAAAACTTAAAAAAGAGTTCCCATCTCTCATTTAATAGATGAAACCTAGGACACAAAGTATACTCCCAACTCTTTGCAAAACTTATATGGAAGTGAGTTCGTTTCTTCATTCATTCATTCATCTTTGCGTACTCAGCCAATATCTAAACTTTGCAGAAAACTTAAATACTTAACCTTATCATATTATTTGTTGAATTGTAAACCTTACAACTTAACAAATAATATGGGTTATCTTCCTAACTTGTGCTCCCTTCAAATAGGAGCTAAGACTGGATAGCAAGATCAAAACCTTAATGTATCAATATGCCAGTGGTTTTAAATTATAACAAATAGACTAGATATGGAAAGTGCTTTGATCGTCCCACATTTTTCTATTCTATACTATCAACATTTCCATAGTCACTCTCCACTTCACCCCCCCCCAAAAAAATGACTTAGCAGAATGGAGATTAATGCTTGACTAAGTGGCAATGTGTTTAATCTGAAGGTTGGTAATTTATTAGTTAAATTAATCTGTGTCCTTGGTTAATGGATTGATCTGGGTTACAACATTAAACAAAATTCAAAGCCGCAATTTATACTATAAATATACACATATACTGAAGCAAAATAATATCAATAGAACAATAGATGCCTATTGTTCCATGAGCCAAGGTGGCGCAGTGGTTAAATGCAGCACTGCAGGCTACTGCTAGACCAGCAGTTCAGTGGTTCAAATCTCACTGGCTCAGGGTTGACTCAGCCTTCCATCCTTCCGATGTGGGTAAAATGAGGACCCAGATTGTTGGGGGCAATATGCTGACTCTCTGTAAACCGCTTAGAGAGGGCTGAAAGCCCTATGAAGCGGTATATAAGTCTACTGCTATTGCTATTGCTATATTGCTATTGCTATTTATATGAAAAGAAATATCTGTGCTTGGACAACACATCTTTTGCTTTTAAATTTCTTGGAGCACTTCAAATGAGAACTGGTGTGAGGACCACAATAAAATTGATTTTTAGTTTTAGCAATTATTCTTAACTATAAAAAGTTCATGCTTTAATTGATGTTACTATCAGAAATAGTTTGCTGAAAGCAGAAAACTGGAACAATCATCTGATTTAACATTCCCAACCCAGTAAACAGAGTATCAGAATAACTTTCTGTGGGGAAAAATGGCAACAATTGAGGTTTTTTTCTTTTGCTTTAAGGAGGCAAAGTCCCTGCATTATATTATAAATCAAATAATATTCTTGAGTGCTGAAGATTACTTTAACAACTTTGCTTTCCATAAGTCTGCAAAAATAGCAATAGCACTTGGGCTTATACACAATGTAAGCATTAATTCCATATTGCCCTCAGCAATCTGAGTCCTCATTTTATCGACCTCCGAAGGATGGAAGGCTGAGTCAACAGTGACCCCTGACAGAATTGAATTTCAGACTGTGGAAGAGTGTGCCTGCAATACTGCACTTTGACCACTCATTCTTGATAGTTCCTGTACAATTAATATTTAGGAAAGTTCAGAGCAGGAAGTTATTTGATCCATCTAGAATGATTAATTTTCAATGGCTTTCAGTATGCTGGGTTTGGTAATGCAGCATTTGAAGAAGGGACATATTTGTACTAAAAAGGTGACTCGTGGAAAATATATCTGAGATATTTTATATTCATTCATACAGACAGACTTCAGAGAGCAGATTTAAACTTTAAATATGATCTACGAGTACATTAACTAGGCTATTCAGATCTAATCATAGAGCAACGTAAAATCAATATAGACTTAACCTGGGCTCAAGTCAATGAGAGCTATGTCACTGAATAAAGCGTGGATTTAGGGAGCTTCATAATTCTGCTAGATAGTAGACTATTTCATTGGCTAATTTTAATGCATTCTAGACTCTGAACCAGAGAGATGATTTACACAAGATATCCATCATCCGATGGCCACAGAATAAAAAATGATGTGTCAATGGATCAGACAGACAGAACATCTGTGTCAGCCCTCATCATCTCAAAAGTGTAGAAAGTGAGAGAAAATCTACAATCTGTAAGTTCTTAATTTGTAAAATGTTCAAAGATTTAAGGATTTCTGCATTCCACCTCACTCTTAACAAATGTGAATGAACAAACCTCTCCATACTTCATTTGAATATTACAGTGTAGTTTACACTGTTACACTTAGTTTCTACAAACTAAGATTTATCATATCAAAACTTATTGAATGAAAGAAAATTTTTCAAAGCTACTGAATTAGATAGTTCCACCAAGCCCTTCATTTTGCCCCTGTGAGCAAACGGACATCACAAATATACAGGTATTCCTTGACTTACTGCAGTTCGCTTAGTGATTGTTCAAAGTTACAATGACATTGAAAAAAGTAATTTAATGACCATTTTGTACACTTACAACTGTTGCAACATCCCCATAGTCATCAAAATTAAGATGCTTGGCATCTTGACTCATATATATGACAGCTGCAGTGGTCCAGATTCATGAGATCATATGATGTTCTGACAAACAAAGTCAATGGGGAAGCCAGACTCACTTAACAACCATGTTACTAACTTAACAAGTGCAGTGATTCATGTAACAGCTATGACAAGAAAGGTCATAAAATGGAGCAAAATCCACTTAACAAATGTCTTACTTAGCAACCGAAATATTGGGCTCAATTGTGGTTGTAAATTGAAGACTACCTCTACTATAGCTGCATACATTTTGTGGCATCCAGATTGCAATTCTAGATGTGGCTGCTATAAAATGTGAATAGTAGGGAAGTAGCAGCAGTAAAACTAATGGATCCTAGGAGGAGAGAAAGGAAGAAAAGATAACTTTTTCAGGTAGTTAATAAAACCATCACAAATGGACATCTACAATAAAGGCTGACTTTGAGTATCAAAGGATCTATAATGCTTTCTTACAGAAATTTCCAAAAGAGACTGTCTTTACAGTCTTTTCAATGTTTCTTTATTCTTCTGAAGAAGAGAAACTGAGATTGTGTGATTTACTTATTCTTCCCATCTTCATCTATGCTTCTTTTGTAAAGTGGCAGAAAATCTTTCCAAATAATGAAGACAATGGCAATAATTTCAACCCTCATAAAAACTTTGGAAGACAATGTAAGGGTTGTCATAGAGAAGGGACAATACATATCTTGGATAAGGAAGAAATTATAGGCATAAAGATGATTGTTAGTTATGCAAAGAGTAATACAATGACTTTAGTAAGAGCCGAGGTGGCGCAGTGGTTAAATGCAGCACTGCAGGCTACTGCTAGATCAGCAGTTCAGCAGTTCAAATCTCACCGGCTCAGGGTTGACTCAGCCTTCCATCCTTCCGAGGTGGGTAAAATGAGGACCCGGATTGTTGGGGGCAATATGCTGACTCTCTGTAAACCGCTTAGAGAGGGCTGAAAGCCCTATGAAGCGGTATATAAGTCTACTGCTATTGCTATTGCTTTAAAAATCCCATGAGCTGGAATGCTGACAAACATGAGAATTTATTAGAAAATTATTGTCTCACTCTGATACTTATTGTAAAATTCAATAGACATGCTTACAGAAACATTGGTAGCATTGTTTTTTCTGTTACTCTCTAGAGAAAATACCCAATTTGTAGCAGAGTTTTCCTGTCTCTATATTTCAAATAAAGTGTGATTTGATTAAATGTAAATGAAACTGACTTATCTAAAACAATTTATGATAAGAAATGTCTGTCACTTGACTCCGATTTTAATTCAAAAACAGAATCAAAGGATGGATTTGCCATCTAAGAAAGAATGGCATTTATTTGTAAACAGGAGATAATATTCCTGAGACAGGAATAACTGAAAGTCCTGTTTTGCCAATATTTTCAACTATATCCAACAATACTTTACAACTAAAAATAAGATGGCATTCTTTAAAAAAAAAGTATATCAAGCTGTGAATGCTAAAATTAGCATGATGTTATCAACATACTTTGTCTTTCCCTCCATTTTTAGCCATTGTGGTTTGCAGTGGATGCTTATAGAACTGAACCAATGAAACAAACTTTGGAGCTTCCCTGTTTTGAATGTGTCAGCAATTAAGCAGTCAAACCTCTCAGCTTTTTCTCGTTGGAAGCAGATGTGATAGTTGGATTACAGGTGCTACCCCAGCACAAGGCAAGGCAGTCCTGCAATGTGCAATGTAATACAGTACCAATGTGTTGGACCATATCTTTGTCATAATGGTTCCTACTCACTTGCAACAGTACAATCAAGATTAAGTGAGGTTTAATACCACTCTATAAAGCTTTAGTAAGACCACACCTAGAATACTGCATCCAGTTTTGGTCATCACACTATAAAACAGATGTTGGGACACTAGAAAGAATGCAGAGAAGAGCAACCAAGATGATTAGGGGACTGGAGGCTAAAACATATGAAGAACAGTTGCTAGAATTGGGCATGGCTAGTCTAGTGAAGAGAAGGCAGGGGAGACATGATAACAGTGTTCCAATATTTGAGGGGCTGCCACAGAGAGGAGAGGGTCAAGCTATTTTCAAAAGGACCTGAAGACTGGATGAGGAATAATGGATGGAAACTGATCAAGGAGAGATTCAACCTAGAAATAAGGTGCAATTTTCTGTCAGAACAATAAACCAATGGAATAGCTTGCTTTCAGAAGTTGTGGGAGCTTCATAACTGGATGCTTTCAAGAAGAGATTGGACTGCCATCTGTCAGAAATGGTGTAGGGTTTCCTGCTTGGATGGGAGGTTGGACTAGATGACCTGTAAGGTCCCTTCCAACTCTGTTAATGTTAATGTACTCTTATTGACTCACAAAGTTGCAACATATCGCCAGCTTTAGGGTTAAAGATGTAACTTTCAGTGTTTGAAGAGCTTGCCTATAATTGTATTGATGCAATAGGATAATAAACAATAAAGAACTCTTTTCAACTATATCCAACAATACTTTACAACTAAAAGAAAAAAGAAAAAGAAACAGCAGAGTATATTTATGGGATGTGGAATCCAGTGTTATTAGACACATCTTATTTTAGGAATGGCTCAGAAGGACTTTGACCATTTTATGTACTACACCAGCATTAATAACAACAGATGTAACAAAAAAGTCATGCTTTGGCATATACTCTTCATTTCAGTATGAAGGGAACAAAAAATAAATCTAAGAGACAAATAATAATATGACTAGGCAATTGAGAAAAAATAATACATAATACATAGGAGAGAAGACTCAAAGGAGATTATAGGACAACCATATTGATATGATAACATCGTGAATTCTTATGTCACCTTCCTAATTGCTTAGGTTTAGCAAAGAAGATACAGACTAAAGAAGAGAAGCATCTGTGTAGTCACAATGATAGCAGTTAACAGCAGACACTGTTGATGGAAAGCCGTACGATAAAATTTGGAGCCTATATCCTCCCCCCTCTCTCTCAGCTTTGCAAGATCCTTGTAATGAGGCATTGGTATCTCCAGAATAATGAGCTAAGGAATGCAGTTCCAATTTCAGGTGTGATTTCACACACTAAAGAATCAGATCAATACGACCAGCAGCAGGCCGTTCAATACCTCCTGAATTATTGCTTCATTTTTCTTCTTATTATAGATGAGTTGTGTTATCATTTTCCTCAAATCAATATTTTACAACCTTTTTTATCCGTTTCTCCATAAATTTTGTGATTACTTTAAACTGGGAATTCCGGTACACTAAATAAGATGCAGTATCTGAAAAGTAGTGAGTGTACTAGCATTCCCCCCTCTCCCTCTTTTTTCCCCACTTAACAACACAAACACTATGCCAGGGTGAAAGGGGCAGGTTTATAGGACTATGATTGGTAAGATTTTCATTCAGCTTGAAAGATAATTGACTTTTGTACATAGAAGTAGTTTTTGTACTTTTTTTTTTAAAAAAAGGATGTTTTTTTAAATATTGTGTTTAAAACAGAGACCTCAGGCCTACATGACATGCCTCTGAAATTTAATGGCAAGCAAACTTTACCTTGGAATCACCACCACACATGATTTCATTTAAAGGGCCAACATAATTCAGTGAAATAGTTTCTTATTAAGAAGATAATTCAGTGCACCTTGGAATGATTTAATTAGCTTCCAGCGCTGTCTCCTGCTAAGTGTTTAAAGTGTCTGCAAATCAAATCATGTTAACTCATCTGCTGCAAAACTCTTAGAGTGCCTTCTTAGACGTTAATGGAAGCTGCTCATTGGAGAGGAAGCAACGTAAGTTAATTACTGAGTGATTTGGGTGTTGTACTCAAACCCATACCAAGGGTATGGAGGTTATCTGTTCCTAGCCCTAACAATCTTCTAAAGTCTTGAATCCATATGCTACTAAATTCTTCTTGTCATTACCTGTACCTAGGAGAAACAGTGATTCATAAGGCAACAATTTAGGTAGCTAAAGTTGGCTAAGTTACAAAATGTATCCAAAATCCAGGACCCCTGATGCCTAAGGAATGAAATTTGGGGAAGTTGTGGATGCTTCAGGCCATTGAGGATTTGCAACCTCTACCTAATGAACTCCTCAGTTTATATAACAATGATGAACTTGTTGCATATACATTCAGGGAGAATATCAGACAATGCAATTGCTTTTTTAAATGGCATTCTTTGGTGCCAAAGAGGTCCTTCCAACTAAGAATGATGGAGAACTTTTGTGATTAATAAGCCGTGGTGGCACAGTGGTTAGAATGTAGTATTGAAGGCTAATTTTGCTGACTGCCCGGAGTTGGATCTTCACTGGTTCAAGGTTGACTTAGCCATCCATTCTACCAAGGTTGGTAAAATGTGGATTCAGATTGTTGAGGCAAAATGCTGACTCTGTAAACAACTTAGAGCGGGCTGTAACGCACTGTGGAGTGGTATATAAGTGTAAGTGCTATTCATATTATTTAAGGGCAAATCCATCATTTCATTGAAGATTTAATGCCAGATCCCAGCCAGCAAGCCATATTTATTCAAATTTACTTCATGGAGCCTCAAGGCAAGGTACCAAACAATACTGAAACTGAACCAACATTATGGCTAATTATATTGAAATAATGAGATGGTTTGCAAATAATTTCAGAATCCCATTGTTCTCATGGCAGTTTACAATAATAATGTGTTTAATAACTTTTTAAGAGGTTCCAAAATACACTGTTGATATGATTGCTAAGATTGAATGCAAGAGGCTTAGTTACATCTAGATGAATCAAGCAATCTTGAGATCAACAACATACAGAACTCTGACTGATGTATAGAATGATGATTATGATTTTAGAAACATTGGAAGGTGCATCTTCCTTACTTCAATATTTATTGGTGGAAAAATATATAATGGAATGATGTTAAGATGCCATGATGTATTATATATGTATATGGAAGCATGACCATGTTTGATTTTCTATTATGATGACATGTAATCCATGAGAACTGGATTTGAAATCAATCCATGACACTTATGGAACCAGTTCAAGAATACAGTATGTGAAGATTTTTTACAAATCAAGAGAGAAATTTGGAAAAACACTTGAAGAATATACTTGCCAAAACCAATAAATGGTACAATTAATCAAAATAGCTGTGATCAGGAATTATTGCATGAAATGCAATACAATAGAAACAAATATCAGGGATTTATATTACACAATGAAACCCTATTGAATAATGAGCAAAGAGCAGTATATGATTGTCTGCAAGTACTTGCAAAGCAACATTTCTTCATCAATTTTTATCAATGCACCAGGAGGTATGGGAAAGGCATTTGTTATCAATTTGATCCTTGCTGAAGTTAAAAGATACGGAGATATTGCCATTGCTGTAACATCATCTGGTATTGCAACAACATTGATGCTTGGTGTTAGGACAGGGCATTCATGATTCAAGATACCTCTCGCAGTAAATGAAGATACTGTTTGGAAGAAGCTCCAGTACTGCAAATTTGCTTTCACATGTAAAATTATTGTCTGGGACAAGAGCCCCAATGATTAGGAAGGAGAGCTTTGAAGCCATCGACTGGATTCTTCTCAATATATGTGGCAAGAATGAGGCCTTTGGGGGAATTTTAACCATTTGCTGTCATGATTTCCAGTAGCTTTTTCAATCCCATTAGCTTTTACAATTGTGAAAAGAGGAAATGATGCTGATGTGGAGAATTTATACATTTTAAAAAATCATACGGAGAACCTTTGTTAAGATTCAGTTGAAGAGAAAATATGATTGAGGGATGGAGAAGGAAAATATTCTGTGTTGTGATTGAATGTTGGAGTCAATATTCAGAAAATTCAAAATGAAGAAATTGAATTACTTGAAGGTATAGTTCTGCCAGCAAGAAGAATATATAGATTTCATCTACCCAACATTTAACAGTCCTGCAGAACTGTTCTCAAAGAACTCTTGGTACCCCTTAATTAGATGAGAAAAATCAATGCCACATGCATCAGACTCTTTCTTGCAATGATGAAAGACTATAGTTCCTTCAATGCTGTTAGGAGAGGAGTTAATGCTATTCATAATCAACATAATTTCTTGATTCAATTGAACTCTCTGGATTGCCACCACATAAACTGGAAATGAAAACAGAATTTCCCATCATTTTAAGAATCTTCCAAGGCTTTGTAACGGAAAATGAATGATCATGGAAGAACTCCACAACAATGGTGCATTCAAAAATGACATTGTCACAATTCCAATAATTGTGCTCAATGTATCAGAAGGTGAAGTGATCCTTCTTCAGTAGACACAGTTTCTAAAGCAGTCATGCTTTGCTCTCACTGTACATAAAGCACAAGAACAAACCGTAGAGAATGTGCTGATTTATCTGGAGAAACCAGTACTCCAGCATAATTGGCTGTATGTCACTTTAAGCCAAAAAAAAGGAAATGAAAATGTTAGAGTGTTCTTAAAGATCAAACACAAATGTTGATATCAGAAGTGTCTTTTGTTAAACAAAAATGTATTTGTCTAGTAGCTAGTCATCTTTCTTCTTTAATAAAATGATGTTTTCTGTTTAATTTTAAAACCAAACTAAGATAGTAACCAATGTCGTGAATTGCTCCTGAAAGGATATTGCAAACTAGTACATCTTGCACAACAGAAATGCAATGTGAGTTAACCTAAAGGTGTCCAACACAGTGTGTAATGCTGCATTCTGGACCAGTTGTAGTTTTCAGGTGGTTTTTCAAGGCTGTAAAACCAGTTAACTGCCTTGGCTAGCTTGAACATGCCAAAATGCTCAGGGTTTAAGAAAGCAGATGGTAGATGGTATCATTCAAAAGTTTTTAATTTTATTCTCAGGCCTCATAAACTAAAAGTGATCTAATTAAATTTGTCAAGATGATAACTGTACACATTAATATACACTGTACTAAAAGCAATATTCAAACTGAAACAAAAACCAGTAATTTTATCCTCAAAATGCCTTGTTTGTCACATCCTTCTGATTTATTTTTATTTACAGCCTGTTGTTTCTTAATAATTCAACTTACATGGGAATTTTTATCCCTGTCACAACAACCTTATTAGGTAGACTGAGAAAGAATGATAGGCCAAAGTCAACCTGTGAGATGCCATAGTTTGGGGTAGACTTAAACCTGAGTCTCCCTATTCCTAGTCACACACTCTTATCTACTATAATGTGCTGCCTTAGTGGAATCCAACATACGGTTTTCCAATCTAGATGACAATAAGTCTTTGATCTCTACTTGAGGATCCAGCAGTTATCTTAAAAGAGCTGCTGGCAAGCTCAATAACAGATAGACCAATAGATTTTACCAGGTACACAGAGGATGGTTTTTTTTTAGGAACCTGTTTTTAAATCTTTGCTTCTCCTTGCTCTATAACATTTTCATGTACATTCATCTCTATTGTTATTATATATTGCCCACATTATATATGTAAGACCATTTATAGAAGAGGCCAGAGAAGGATTTAAAAGGCTTCATTTATAGTTGTGTGCCACAAGATGATCTTTAGAAACAGCTCATTCTATTTGTTAAGCATCAAAAATTTTTTTTTTAATGCCATTGAACCAATGTTTTGCAATTAATTGGTGAACTGCAACCACCTATCCATCGTCAAGCAGAGGTTGAAGCCCTCCATTAATTGCAACAATATGTGGCCTGAATATATCAGCTATGGGATTTTATCATTGTAGGATAACAAATAATTGGTAGCATCATCTTGGCAATTAAAAATAAGAACAAGTATCAAAAACATGATTTCCATTCATCCATTCTTCATTCATTCATCTTATATTCTGCTTTTCTGCTCAGTTGTACATTCAAAGGCGCTAATTTTTTTAGAATACAAAAATTCAAAACATAGAATAAAACCTAGTTATATTCTTGGAATATAACATTTCTATCATGACCTAGCATTGTTCCCAAGGATATTCTGCCTCTCCAGTACTAAAAGCAGCCATGCCATCACTGGAAATAAAAGGAAAGGGGGAAAAAAACTTTCCCAACCAACTCATTTTTCAAATATTAATGCAAGTTTGAAATATTTTCCTATCTTTCTTCCCCCTTCTAAATTAATTTAGAAAACATTTCTTTTTTCCATGGGAACAAAAGGTCTTCTAAAAGTTAAGATGTATTCTGTCTAGGAATATATCAGGCTATTGTAGGCCTTCTTTTTTATTATTTCTGTGGTATTTTTACAGGTATAATGGCTACAATCAAAATTCATGCTTATTGAGAGGTCCTCTTTTCAACTTGAGGCATGCTCCCCAAAATACATATTTGGTTACAAAGTAGAAAGTAGATCTAGAGTTATAAGAATGGCTTACTAACATTCCTTCAATTGCAAAATATTAACTGATTTTATAATATAGAACAAATTTTAAACCTATATCTATAAATTTTGAAGAAAGAAATATTCAAACTATTATTTCTTGGTGTTTTGCAAGGAAGTCCTGGGTGGGAGGGATTCATAAAGACTCTTTAATTAACCCTAGATTTTCGGAAAGTCAGGATAAGGGTTTCCTGCTGGTAACTACTAGTGCCAGGTGCAAATGAACAAGCAGGGTAAAGTGGCAGCTCCCAGGGCCAGGAGGTTAACCACAATTTATATTCTAAAGAAGAAAGTGCCACATTATGTTGGCTGAGCAAAACGGGTGGAGAGCTGGTTGGACAACATGACATTTTCACCTTGTTATAAGAGAAAACTACACTAGTCCCTTTTCAGGAAAAGCCAATTTAATTTTGAGCACTTAATCAGTCGTCATATTAGTGGAGTAAATGTACCACAAGCAACTACACATTGAAACACTATACTAAGATAAAGATTGATTCCTCTAAACATTGTATAAAGCACTATAATCTATTGCAATCAGTGTTGAGAATCTTGTGATGGATACTTAATTTGAAAGCTCATCAAACTTTTTCATAATTGCAGTCCAGTTTTTTTTTGGGGGGGGGGGTTGAATGGAAAATACAGAAAAAATTAGGGGCTTTAATCATTAGCATTAAATGCTGTATTGCAGATTTAGCTAGAGAACTACTCTAGGACGTAAAAAACTGGAGTTTATGTAATTTAGGGAAGGTCACAATTTCTTAGTCTGAAAAGCAAACCATAAACATTCCCTGAATTAAATATTACTTAGGGAGTTCCATATCCCCAAATCTGTAATCTGTATTTCCACAATCAAAGTTATTTATTTATTTATCACATTTGCATGCGGCCTGACTCCCAACAATTTGGATGGTATTAGTGTATTCTCTTCTTCAGTGAATGAGCCCTTATTCACGTACAATGGCTATATAAATATAGGGTATAGCCCTTAAAGAAGGCAAAGAAATAATGGAAAACATATGCAAAATAAATTTCAGTAACTGTACATATATATTGTAAAAGCCGCAATGAAAAGAAATATTTTACTATCTATTAAAGTTGGATAACAATTACAACCAACTTATATTTGCTGGAAACTTGAGGAGTAAAAACTCCAAACTTTGCCCTCATTTCATAATTGATCTCTTAATCCTTTACTCTTAATGTATAGTTTAGAAATTGCATCACATTGTAAAAAGATCATATGATAAACAGTTTACAACCTATATCAGTCTAGCTGTTTGATTATGTTCTTATCAACTTTTCCAAAATTATGGTGTTATCAACAGAAAAAATATTCTTTACCACCTATTATTTAAATTATGAATTGGACCTTGGTTTATGGACTATCCAAGGTGGCGCAGTGGTTAAATGCAGCACTGCAGGCTACTGCTAGATCAGCAGGTCAGCGGTTCAAATCTCACCAGCTCAGGGTTGACTCAGCCTTCCATCCTTCCGAGGTGGGTAAAATGAGGACCCAGATTGTGGGGGCAATATGCTGACTCTCTGTAAACCGCTTAGAGAGGCCTGAAAGGCCTATGAAGCGGTATATAAGTACTGCTATTGCTATTGCTATTGCTATCTTTTTTTTGTGGTCAGTCCATTTGGAGGATGGAGAATGGAATAAAGAATTAAAATTTCAATTACTCATTTCACAACTTTGTAACTTCTTTATAGTAGATCAGAAAAGTCAAGATTTTTAAGGCTCAGGTATCCTTAAGAATAACAGAATAACAGAGTCAGAAAGGACCTTGGAGATCTTCTAGTCCAACGCACAGCCAGGAAACCTTATACCATTTCAGACAAATAATTGTCTGATCTTCTCTTAAAAACTACCAGGGTAGGAGCATTCACGACTTCTGGAGGCAAATTGTTCCACTTATTAATTGTTCTGTCAGGGAATTAGTTCTCCTTAGTTCTAGGTTGCTCTCTCCCTGATTAGTTTCCATCCATTGCTTCTTTTTCTGCCTCTAGGTGCATTGGATAATAGCTTGACTCCTTCTTCTTTGTGGCAATCCCTGAGATATTGAAACACTCCTATCAAGTCTCCCCTAGTCTTTTTTTTTTATTAAACTAGACACACTCAATTAAAGAACCCATTCTTTAATTGGGTTCATTTATTTCATTTCCAATCCCCTAATTATCTTTGTTGCTCTTCTCTGTACTCTTTCTAGAGTCTCAATACACTTTTTTTACATCATGGAGACCAAAACTGGATGCAGATTTGGACTTCCTTTCTAAGGAAGTTTAGTGGTAATACACTTACTCAAAATAATAAATTCTTTATAACTAACACTGCATTAAATATGCAGATATCATACAAATATATATATACACACTATCACTCATCAGGATTGTGTTTGACCTCGGGGGGGGGGAGAGGTGGGCGCAGCCAGCTCGATGCCACTTGTGTCAGGGGTGCCTATGGTCGTCCATGTGCTCTGCCAAAGAAAATAGCAGTTAGCAGTTAGACTTATATACCGCTTCATAGGGCTTTCAGCCCTCTCTAAGCGGTTTACAGAGTCAGCATATCGCCCCCAACAACAATCCGGGTCCTCATTTTACCCACCTCGAAAGGATGGAAGGCTGAGTGAACCCTGAGCCAGTGAGATTTGAACAGCCGAACAGCAGAACTGCAGTCAGCTGAAGTAGCCTGCAGTGCTGCATTTAACCATTGCGCCACCTCGGCTCCCAAGCTCTGTTTTGCCTTCACAGCCTCCTGCAACCCTCTGCCAGCAAAAACGGAGCTCAGGAGGGTCACATGTGGCCCTACCGAGCTCCGTTGTTGGTGGCAGAAGCATCACAAGCTGGTCCTTCACTGTTTTCAGGGCAACCTCATGGGCCAGATCTAAGTACCTGGCACGCTGGATGTGGGCCTTGAGTTTGACACCCCTGACCTAGAGGCTTGATCTTTCCTGGCTCATTCATGGTTGCAAGCAGAATGTGTCTGGATATGGAAGACTTTCTTTAGGTGAGTGCATGCCCCAACTTGCCTTGAAACAGAGAGGAATGTGCTTTCTTCTAAAGAAGGCACATCTGGATCCAACCAAATCTCACAACTTCTGCTCTGTTTTCATCTTTTCATTTTTAAAGAAGGTGGTGAGGAAAATGGTGGATGTAGAATATAGGTAAAATAGATTATATGAATCCTTTTCAGCCCAGTCTTGGAACAGAAATGGCATTGGTCACTGCATTAGGTGACCTACATCTGGACTTAGATGGGGGGAATGTCCTATTAGACCTTTCAGCCTTATTAATACCATCAACAGTGGCATCCTGTGCTGTCTGTGTTCAGAGATAGTGGCATCAGTAGGATAAGAACAATTATCAGTGGCTCTGAACCTACTGATACTAATTAATACTTATACAAAATGAATATCATTACTAGAACTAATCACCTTCCCTTTATATAAAATTCAGTGTATATGTACTTAGAAGAAAGTCCCACGGAGTGCCTCCAAAGAGTATGCAAGACTTAGCCTAAACATTCAAGTATTAATGGTTTGTTTCTTCTTGTAAATGGAATACTATCCAGAGTCTGTCAGGATTGTAGTATAAATATTGTTAAACAAATAAATCTGTTTTCCTTGTAGCTAATTGTAAAAGAAATTTAAACACAGCCCTCAGTTAAATGAATAATCATGTATACTGGTTTCCATAAAATACTTCAACATTTGTAACATTTCTCTCTGCTCACAGATCATTAGTTAAAGTTATCACAGATGAAACTTCTAAGTTGTTGGCAGTTAAAAGAAGGGGAGGAAGAATCTAAATAATGGTCACTAGACACTTTCTTTGAGATTTAAGCATTTAGCAGTAAATGGAAAAAAAAACGGTTTACAGACAGGTGGCCTGAGGGGATATTTGCTGAACACTGATTAAAAATAATTTCTTCTAAATAAGACCTAACCACAAAATGAGCCATTAACAGAGACATTTTCACCAGACAGAAATGTATCTTAAATGTCTTTGTACCCCTCATGCTGCTTGTTTTCTTTCTTTCTCTTCTTTTTCTTTCTTTCTTTCTTTCTTTCTTTCTTCTTCTCCTCTCTCCCCTCCTTTCTTCCTTCCTTTTCCCATTCTCCATTGCAGGATAAATAAACAGCAAGTGATGTCTCACTGTTTTCAGCCAAAAACAGAGGCCAAACTCCTCTGAGAAAACATTTGGCCTCTGTGGTTTCATAAAACGTTCCAGAACACTGAATTCACTGACAACACTATGGAAAAACTCCCATCTATTTGAATGTGATTGTGGAATGTTACAGTATCAAAACTTCCAATTGGTCCATTTCCTGTAGACCCATAATAAGACTCACAGGGTGGAGGGGCAATGTGGGAGTTAAAAGAAGTTCTCATGGGAAAAATGAATGGCAAGACATTCTAGCTTTAAAAGAAACAGCTAATCTGCTAGTCTGATTGTTCTCCGAAATTTACAATGAACTAATAATCCTAATTAAAACCACTTGGCCCAGTGTAAAGCATCATAGCTTTTTCTATGCTTCGGTTGTGCACACCACAGTCTGTTATTTCCCTGTTTTTTCCTGAGCACTAACAAAGTGCTGACTTTGTCAGGGCAGCCGAGCTAATTTTGTGAGCTCAGTGTGAAACCTTAGCTAAACAAAATTGTAGTAATTTTCCTTAATTTGTAATAGTGATTGGAGTGCAAACTAAATTTTCCTCATGGGTCAATCCTATAATTTTCAATTAACTAAACTGATCGCCAGGCTTGCTCTATTCCTGCATTTTGTTTAAAGGACTTGGAGGCATTTCTGGAGGTGAGAAGTAAGTGTGTTTATTACTTGTGTGTAAGAGAAAAAGATAAAAATGGGAGGGGTAGGAGCAATTCCCTCTTTTTTAACTATATTAACCATCCTACATGTATTATCTGGAGCCCTTTATGCTCACTATATTAAAAAGTTTAATAACAAAATTCCCACACATAAGAACAACCCCCCCCCCATCCTTCCCACTGTAATAAGTGACTTTGGGTAGAAAGGAGTGAAAGAAGCTAAAATGCAAGTCTGAATGCAGAAAAATCAGAACTGCTGCAAACCAGGGTTTGAGCTGGGGATATAAATCACTGCCTGTGATAGATTCAACTGGTTCCCCTTCCCAACATTGTTTCTTTACTTTAAAGGTGTGTATAGGAAAGAGGGTGTTGAATTAAGCAAGAGTTTAAACTGAAAGTGTAGATCTCAACCCATTTCTCATGTAAAATTCATGACAGAGGAGTAGTGGCCTTGTGAAATAAACCCAGGCCAGATAAAAGAAGACAATGGGTACGTGGAATAAAGGAAAATGCATCAAAATTCTTCAGTGTGTTGGTATCAGTACAATGGTAGCTACATCCAGAGTTAAGGAGGGGAAAACTACAGTACTGCACACTAGAGCAAATAAGCTTTCACAAGGACTGTGGGAAAGGGATGTCCTTATGGACATTCAGAAGAAGAACAAATAAAAGTGTCTGCAGTTAAAAGGAAGGGGGCACTGGTGCTATTGATTCAATTTTTGCTGTATCCAGAAGTCATGGCAATCAAACAAACAAAGCAGATAACAACTATGTCAATGTGGAGAGACACAGAGTCCAGTCCATCTGATGGTATATCGCAATGATGGCAAATATTTTCGGCATCCAGTGCACAAACCAAAACACGTTTGCATGTCCGTGTGCCAGAGTGCCATAAACCCAAAGACCAGCTGGCTGGCACATGCATGTCATTTTTGGCTTTTTTCAGGCCATTTTTCAGGCTGTTCTCAGCCCCAAAAATACACTGGATATGCAAAAAAAAAAAAAAAAAAAAGCCTGAAAACGACCTGGAAGATGGCATGAAAATGGTCCAGAAAATGGCCCGAAAACCAGCCTGTTTTGGGGGCATTTTGGGGCATTTTGGGGCCATTTTCTGGTGCTCCAGCGCTCGCAAAGTCCAGCTGCCAGACACCAGAAGAGCAGCTGGCAATGGCACACATGCGCACAGAGAGGGCTCTGCATGCCACTCTGGCAGAAGTGCCATAGGTTCGCCATCATGGGTGTATCATCTACCGGGAACTAATAATGATTTATTTTTGACCAATGACAAAGCTAAGAAGATGGCTTCATGCTAGCATTTAAAGTTTGATATAGACACAGAAGAAGAAGAATGGCAATCAAATTGGTTGTTGTAAAACAAAATAATGAGGAACTATTCAAAGATTTCATCAAAACTTTTGAATTCTATGGGATTCTATTTAGTCTATTACATTTTGTGGGTATTGTTAATTTGCAAACAAAGACACACAGAAACAAACTATACATTGTTATGTGATCTGATAAGAAACTTCACTGAAGCACTTTTGAATAAATCTGAATATTGCACTGTAAGTAGGAATTGGCATTGGATGATCAAGTTTTAATTTCACTATCATTTTCAAACATAAATGTGCTGAAAAATTATGGTCATATGTCTGTCTGGCATTCCATGAATCCAGGTTATTCAAACACAGTCCTTCCAAAATTCTCCTCATGCTTAGCACTATGTTATCACTCTGTACGTCTGGTGAATGCAGTGGAGATAACTCAGGAAAGCTGCCAAATGTTCATTTACTACACAGTCAAACTGAGTTTTTCAGTGTTAGCAGGCTGATACAGTACTCAGAAAAATGTTTTCATGTAGATATGTATTACATTTGTCCAATTTGGTCAGGAACGTTGGGCATGTTGCAGGAATGTCAGCTGCCATAGGAACTATGTAGGAGACATGCCTTCTCTGCTGTGTAGAACCTATTCCCTAGAATATTCTCCCTTCACATATCAGAATGATCCCCAACCCTGTTGGACCTTTGCAAGACAGTGAAGACTTAATTTTATGTTCAGTTTATGCTCAAGTGTTAGGGGCCCATTTCTTCACTATATTAAAATCTATGGAAGCAGTCTTTCCTGTTGTCATATATATTTATTTTCTACAGTTTTGATTGCTTTGTTTTTCATTTTTATTTTATGATGTTTACAGCTCAGAGTAATTTGTTGAAATAGCTAGATGATAGATGTAGATAGATGATAGATAGTAGATAGATAGATAGATAGATGATAGATAGATAGATAGATAGATAGATAGATAGATAGATAGATAGATAGATAGATAGATAGATAATCTTTATAGCCTCCAAATGTACTTTAATGTATCATCCATTTATTCCTATTTAGTGGTCAGTGCAATCAAACATATAATCTTGACTTCTTGACTTTGATTTCTGAATTGACCATTTATAATGGAAATTTCCATATATTACCTGAGAGTATGGGAAACATCCTTGGAGAGAGGGGTCTTCTACAACTATGCCCATATTAGAGCTGGCCAAGTGAATAAAGACGCTAGTGCGGTCCCATTATAAGATGTAGAATAGGTATAATTTCATTGTTTGTATTCTCTGCTCCCAACCCCACCAGCAGCAACATTCTGCATTTAGCTTCAGAAGATTTTAATCTTTTGAACAAAGGTTTTAAAGATACCTTAAATCCAGGAATAACTAGATAAGAAAGCCATCTAGAAGTATAACTAGTGTACTACTGAAACGGAGAGTGGGATTATTTGAATTGAGGACAGAATTTCCATTGGTTTTGCTGGAATATTCTGACATTTTTTAAACATCAACCAGCTATTTCTCCAAGTATTTTGGAATACACATATTTTGAAGTACACACTCATAACTATAGTAGCATAGCTAAGTGTCCAGGACTGGCACACATTTTTAAAATGGCACTAGACAAACTTTGTTCAGTTCCTCGGTCATTAGTCTGTGTGATTCAGTTTATCCATCTTGTTTTTTACCATTATTTATAATCAAAACATAAAATGTTCTCTGAGCTGTGGTGAGCTTGTTATGGGGAAGGTTATCAGTTCTGCTTTTCTGCAGTTTATTACTTTTCTTTTCCTCACTTGGCCTATTATAGGTAGGTAGGTAGGTAGGTAGGTAGGTAGGTAGGTAGGTAGGTAGGTAGGCTAGGTAGACGGAAGGAAGGAAAGGAAGGAAGGAAGGAAGGAAATAATTTTTGGTTTGTTTGTTTATTCACATTTTCTCCATTTGTATGTGGGAGTTTTGCATATATGCTGAAGAAAAGCAAATATTCTTGCACTGATTGAAATTGGAGTGTTTCTCATCCATCTCTAATTACCAATATGCTCATTATCTCTAGCTCTGTTTTTATCTGTTTGTTGTTTCTATATTGCTAATAATGGGTGTAAACTTCATGAGGTGACAAGACATTGACTCTAGGCCAAGTCCCACTGAGGGCTGGTCTATCAAATCAGTTGGAGCCATCATACTCTTACAAGCTTCAATTCAACAAGCATACTACTGTAACTGTGGTTAGACGACCCTCTAGTATCATGCAGCTGCTGTAACTCCCAACTTTCCACACAACACTAAAAGGCTGAAACTCCATTTCTCCTGTTGTGTGTTCTCCTTTACTATGGTAAAGGATGCCTGTTATTTGGCTGCAGCCTCCTTATCCATCTCTTCTACCAGCAGGGGAAATGACAATTGTACATATATACCAGGCTACTAAGATAGTACTATTGACAGGAAGTCAAGGACCTGGAGTTTGTGTAGTTGTCATCTGGCAGGGAAAAATATTTCTCTTTTAAACTAAAGGCAGCATTGTGTTTTCTGTGAAAAGATTTTTGGCAGTTTTGAGATTGAGTGATTGATTGATTGATTGATTGATTGATTGGCTGATGAAATGGGAGGGATTCACTTTTTAGAAACCTAATTTATACTCCTCTTAAAACTTGTACATAGGAAACACAACAACAACAAAAATTTGTTCCAGTGTTTCCAGAGATGTCCTCATTCATCTAGGAATCAAAAGCTGATGCACCAACCCAAGGAAAGTCACCTCTTTTTTGTAAAGAGTAGAAGGCTCTTAGATATATGGAGAAATCTCTATACTATCAAATACTTTGAGAGGGGCATGGACTTCTGAAAATACACAAAAAACCTCAAAACAAATATAGACAACATATTATCAGCAACTATAGAATACTAGGATGATGGCTCAGAACTTCTCCTGATAATCAACAGAGAATAATAGCCCATTGTTAGTTGGACAGGAACAAATCCAGATAATTTCTCAAGTCATTAGAGGACATATATTTCTTCCTTCTAAAAAAGTTATCAGACCTGTAATAGGCTCCATATGTATCATTCTATCTAATTCTATGATCACTGTTTCATGTTGCCTCGAGCTTTAGTTTGTGAGAAGGCAGAATACAGATGTAAAAGCAAACACAGTGCTGATTCCTGTCACCTGACACTCAATCTTTCAAATTTCTAAAAGATATGGCTAGCAGCCATGTCATCAAACCTTTTCCTCACACTGTGAACTTGATTTTTTAGTCAAATTGTGATGTTATTATTTTTCATTTGAAATATAAGTCTTAATGAATTAGTGATTGGATGTTTCACAGCGTACAAATTATTATTTGAATTGTCATGTGAAAAAAGAAGAAAGTTTCTTTGTGTTGGAAGACTCTGCATTAATTTGGAATATTCATTACTACAATGCATAGTCTCAAAGTAGCAACACCACCAAACATTGGTCAGCTATATCTTTTTCAGATAAAAACTATATTAAATTAAAGCAACATTACCTGTGTAGATAAATCTTCCAGGTGTGCCTTTACAGAACTGCTTGGATTTATAGGACAATGTAACTTCTACAACACCAGGAATATGTCGGGGTGGTGTTTGAACTCTGATAGCATGTGGCGTAATAAGCTAGAAGAAATTGTAAGAATAGAGGAAATTGGTAGATATAGAATAGTTATGTAATAACACATTTTTTCACATCACACTACAACACTTTGGAATATATAATTAACCTGTCATTGTTTGAATGTATTCTTGGAATAACTAGCATAAAAGCCAATGACAACAATATTTGCAAATGTTATTTCCCAGACATAATTATATTAGCTTTGTTTTCGTACATAGCAAGCATTTATTTCGGGGGTATGAGAATTTCTTGTGACAAACCACAACTTTTGATTGAACCAACTTGCAATTTCTATACTAAGGAATCCCACAGGATTTTCATTTTACTCCCCTAGCATATGCCAGATCAGATATGAGTGTCCTATTAGAAAACTATCAAGCAAAAAGTGAGGGCTTTCCACATTTCAGTGAAGGCAATGGAAAAAATAAGCACATATATGTTTTCTCTCTGACAATGACATGTATTCAGAGGGCTTAACTTTAATATATTTACCCTGTTTCACTGCATATCTGTGATGCAATAGGGGATTCCTTTGTTGTAATAGTCCATCACTATTTTTTCAGAATTAGAATTCCAACTGAAATCCCAAACTTATATTATAATATTGTTCTGTGCAGAATACTTCATTAAACAGAGAGAAGCACAAGGTTGACCTCATATACTTGTTCTGGTTCATCTGGGAGATTCTGGGTTTGTATGCTATAAAATATATACTATAGCTTTTGAAGTATTAATTGCATACTGCTGTAAGACACTTTCACAAGCCTGGTCACAAAATAATAACTACAATATGTGAATGCATATTATGTATATATGTGTGCATTAGATCTGACTTTAACAGCCTTTCTCATTTGAGATTTTTAAATAAACTGTTCTATCACAACATTACTTCATCTGCTTCAAATATTTTATCTTAACTCATTAGGAAATTGACAGTGGATTAAATGTAAAGATAGGAGAAAGTGTCTCTAAAATTCTGAGCATGTGGGTCTTTCTGTAACAACACAGAATGTTAATTTTTATTTCACACATTTCAGCTTTATTCTATCACCTGTAATTAATGCAGCTATTGTTGCATATGTATGCATTTTAAATAGTTATTGTTTATTCTGTACTTCTTACCTTGAGCTATGAAAGTATAATCAATTTATCAAAATTAGTTTGGGCTATTATAAGAAAGTTACCATGCTCCAACTAGTCCTCTTGGTTGACACTTAAACATGTCATGATATGGAAATGTAATATTTATAATATAAAGAAAGACATGTTAAAACAGCATTTTAAAATTATGTGTTTTTAAAATTATCTTATGTATTTTTATTGCAGATCCCTTTCTTGTTAATCTATCACTGAGTTCCTTTTCTTGTGTACCTAGATTTTTCTGGCAATCTCAATCCATCTCCGATTCCCCACTGGAGACTATACACCTTCAGAGATTACTCCAAATTTCACAATCTCAGAATCTGTGAGCTGCAGTAGCATAATCATTGTTCTCTGGAAAGATTCCCAATTCAGATCACAATCTGAATAAATCATAAGTTTCTTCAGATGCCCTTTCTCCTCTAGAAGCTTCCATACCAGCTGCCTCATCAACACACTGCAGAAGAATGTTATACCTATTTAGTTGTACCTATATATTTCCCTTCTATCACTATTTTGGGGTAAACTATTCATGGGGTGATTACCACAATGGGAAGTCTTCTAAGAGAGAAGTGAAAAATGAAAGGGCTAAACCTTGTCTTGTCTTTCATATCATGCTCCAATTCAATTCCACCCCAATTCCACCCCATCCCAAACCACACTGACTACTTATTTAACTAAATTCAGCTACAGTTCCCCAAACTACAACGTCACAATACTATGCCGGATAAAATACCCTGAACTTTATCAGAGCCCCTACTAGAACATGTCTAGTCCATTAGGTTGGTTATAGGAATATAAACTAGGTCTTTCAAAGAAGGTCAAAAAAGAAAGGATTAAAAGAATAACCGTGTCTCATTGTTTGTCATAGCATCTAATGCTAATATGTAATTCAGACATAATTTGCCTTTGAACCTGGAGATTTCATTTTATAAGTATATGATCTAACTTAAAACAATCAAAACCCAAAAGCCAGCAGCCATTGTCACATCACATGATAATGAATTCATATTTTTATTAATCATACACAAGCAATACGTATGTATAACCAACCAGATTCAGGATGACAGATGCATGACATACAAATGCCATTTATTAAAAAAATAAAAGGTTATTTAGGGTTCCATGTCTTTAAGCACACAGGAATAATGTATATGCAGCAATAGCCCTTTATCATCTGAACAATTAATTATTCTAGCTAATAGCTGAGTTTAATCTGATGCAAGTATGGCAGCCGTTACTAGGAGACAATGAGTTCTAGTTTTCTCCTATACTTTAAAGCTGGGACTTGGATCAGTCATTCCCTCTCAGCCCATCTCACCTCATAAAGCTGATGGGATGGAGAAATACAATGTGGGATCATTACATACGTCATTTTGAGTTGCACAAAATATAATGAGATATAAAGTTAATGTTATAGATATATATAACTTTTGTATGTATGTATTATGTGTGTGTGTGTGTGTGTGTGTGTGTGTGTGTGTGTATATATATATTTGTATGTATGTATGTATGTATGTATGTATGTGTATATGTATATGTATATATGTATATGTATATGTATATGTATATATCTGTTTGTGTGTGTTTTGATAGATAGATAGATAGATAGATAGATAGATAGATAGATAGATAGATAGATAGATAGATAGATAGATAGATAGATAGATAGATAGATAGATGATTACGCTATTCTACTTGACTGCTTGTATACAAAATTTTCTTTTTTTAAATGTGATTTTTTAAAAACAAAATCATGGTTATTATGACAATTTAATTGGAGATTAATTGAAACTCAAGTATCTGTGTTTTCATACACAATTAGCAAGGCAAATTATGCTCTGATTCACTCCTCTAAGTGAAAAAGGTTTGCAATTATGTTATAGAACCTAAATATATGTTTAAGTAATAAATATGGTATGTAGCCCAAATCATTTTAAATCAGCATATTTAACATGTATCTCCTATTTTCCACATGCTCAGTTAGCGGAAGCCCTATTTCTTTAATGAAGTTCAAATCAGCATAGCGTTTTAAGAGAAATGTCCTTGATAATCAGTTTCCATTTCATGCGTATAAATACTGCAATTACAAAGCTTGAATACATGGGAAATAAAATTATACATTACATTGCAAATTGCAAAATAGAAAAAGAATACTATTTCAGAAATGAAACTTTGGTTTGTTACTGTTTCTTAATATATTCTTAAATTCAGTTGTTATACTTTATAGGGGCAGGAAGGCATCAATAACGATATTTAACAGTTCCTTCCATCAGTTATTTAGTTCTATTTAGCTGTATTTTCATTCTGGACTGCAATGAAAAGTGAATGAAATTTATTCTATACTTTTTTTAAAATTCAAATATCATGTATTATAATTTCAGTCACCTAGTCAAGATAAAAATTATTAATTGTAAGATTTTAATAAAATTACTTGCTTATCCAGACACAGTTTGTTCTGACCTAGCTTTGTTTTGAAAAAAAATCCCAACTATATTAAAGAATAATATCTACTATTACTGAGATGTTTAATTATCTGTGCTACAAACAGAATCTTCTCCTAAAGGCAATAGCGATTATCAAGTTACCAGGTCTTACTTGTCAATCAAATCCCTGGACAATTCAAAATGATGTTATGCAGTTCACATTTTTATAAACACGCTAAATGATCTATAATATTTTAATGGAAATCAAATAACCATACGTAAATATAAAGCTTCTATGCCTTGCTGTAAATCTTTATTTTACTTTATAATTCTGTATTTTGAAATTTTGGTCTTGGTGTTCTGTTTCTTCAATCAAAAAGCAATAAAAAATACTATGGGTTTAATCCTGCAATCACAAAAATCAATATATGATGTTTTAACTTATTTTGGTTGGGGGCATCTCTTAGGGAAAGCTCCTTAAAATCACATCTGGAGGGGAACTTAGGTCTGCAAAAGATAAGTAGGATATTCATTGTGACAAATGCACAGCTAACATCTGTTCAGTGGTTTTGGTGTGGATATAATTCATAAATATTAAATAATATTTGTAAGGAAATGGTACAGTTGTATTATGGAATATGAAATAGCACATCAAAGGCCTTAGGAAACACATAATCAAATAATATTTACATAGATGATGTAAATATAAGTACCTGCTTGATTATAATTAGGATTAGGATTAAAAATTAGGATTATCTGGTTGTAATCCTAATTTTTCAATTGTCCTATGTAAGAACAGGACATTTGAACATATGAAGTTTGTGATAGGATATCAGGTCCATGCCCATTTAACCTAGAATTCTAACGTTACTATGAAGTAACTGAAAGTATCTCTCCCAAATTGCTCTGGAAAATAAAGGGATACTCTGGCAAATAAATCTAAATGCATCATCTCTTTGACAGTACCTAACAGCATGCCATATTGGTAATCTTTTGAAGTCCTATTCTAGTTTTTTCCCCACAAGTTTCTGCACCATATAGATCAGTATCTATAGCTTTTCATAGCATCCATAACTTCTGATGCCTGACAGATGTCGCCAAATTGAACTGCCTGTATAAATGCCTATTGTCTGAAGATCTCCATATCCAAGAGCTTTGTATGTGTCATTTAGAGATTAGCACTGGGCAAACAGGAGGAATTTCTCTTCCTTCTGAGATCTCCTTATTTGGGGAACTACACCTAAAATGCTTGTCCATCAAAATGAACAGACGTAAAATGTACAACCCGCATCGTGTACATTTTGAAGCATGTGCATTGGGATGGGCTTATGCCTCATGTGTACTTCCACATTAAAGTTGCTTCTAAAATTGCAATTTTTATCATAATTGGACTGAGTAATTGCATGAGGGAACAACAGATAAGAGCACATTTTAAACCAGTTTGTAAAATCGACTTAAGGAGTAGAATTAAAAAAAAGAGAGGGAAATTGCACAGAGCAATTGTTTTAAAGAACAAAAAATAAAATGATATTATAGTGTATATAGAGTACAAAACCATTCTCTTATTTTAGAAAGGGTAGGGCTGAGGGGCTAAGTGTTATGGTCATCAATAAAACCATAGTTTACATTAAAGTGAACTATCGTTTCTGATGTTGACTGAGATGTCTACGGAGATTCTCAGTCATCCAGGCCATGTTGCCCCACAGGTGCTTTTTCAAATGGCACCTGGACTTTGTTTTTCCTTGAAGATGTTTCCTTCTCATCCAAGAAGTTTCTCAGGTCTTCCGATGAGCTCTTGGATGGGAAGCAAAACGTCTTCAAGTCCAGTTGCCGTTTGAAAAAGAACCATTTGGGATGATCAAGGACTGACATTTATTCCTAATTGGATTTATTTGCAACTCCTGCAGGTATGTGCACAGATTTATTTATTTTTAAATAATTATTTCATAATAAAGACATAAATATAAACAGGGGAAATGATACGTGCCACAAGTGTATCTAATGCCTGGTTGTTTAAAATGTGAAGAATTAGAAAGCATTCCCTTTGTTCCTATACCAGATTTCCTAAAGAAAGAAAACTGGCTAATAAACCAGGACACAGTTACTGGATATTAATTTGCAGAGAACACCTACCTCACTCCAAACCAGCATGGTGCCGAATATGACCTGTAACCCATCAAAGAAATTGTCTCCTATGATGATGACAGTGGCACCTCCCGTAGTCCATCCTTCACTTGGACTGATGGCTTTGATACAGGGTGTAGCTGCTTTCCAACACACATGAAAAGAAGGATTTGGCTGTTAGAATAGGATTTTAATGATAAAAGACCTGGGGGGAGGGAGAGAAAACTTTGATTACCCCTCCCCTTTCTAATATGAAGATCCCTTTCTCTGTCTGGCTCACACTGTCCCCTCTTTGTAGGAGAAAGATTTCTAGAACAGATTCTTGAAAAGAGAATGATTCCCCATTAATTTTTAATTTGTTCCTATTTTTTTTCCTTTAAAAGATAATCTTAGTTGGCAGCCCATTGAAAGAAAAGAGCACACTTGCTGCTTGAAGACTGACTGGCTGGAGACAAGAGCGCATTCTTCAGATTCTTAGTTCCTGCCTGTACAAAATGTGACCCTGCTTCTTCTTTTGGAAATCCATCATAAAGGACTTTGGTAAACCTGCTTCATGATTATAATGTTTTGATGGCAATAGCCATGACGTATCATTATGTTTAAATAATTTTTGCGCTTTGCAGTCATGGAAATCTATACAGAGTGTATTTGAAACACAACAGATCTTTGCAAAGGTTTAGGGGGAAAATGGATTATCTTTAAAAAGATACCATTACATATTAGAAAATGAAGCCACAGTCCTATTTTTAACCATATGTTTTTAGCAGTAGCATATATTTTAATGAATCCAAAGATGGTAGGCTTTATAACATTAAGTTTGAAGGATGAAACTTAATTACCAATCATCTGAACAGAGCACAAAATCTATAGTTAAAACTAGAACACTTCTCTGCTCCGGCCCCCGTGGAGATCCGGACCCTCACCACCCTTCAGGCTTTCCGCAAAGCCGTTAAAACCTGGCTGTTCCGACAGGCCTGGGGCTGATGAGTTCCCATCCCCGGTCGAATTGTGTGGCTGTTGATTGCTTTTAAATTGTCTTTGTATATTGTTCGCTTGTCCTTGTTTTTTTTGTGTATTATCCCCTCCCCGTGGTTTGTTAGCCGCCCTGAGTCCCTCTGGGAATAGGGCGGCATAAAAGTGAAATAAACCTATAACCTATAACCTATAACCTATCCTAGTTACAATGAATTTGTACAATCCTAGAGTTAATCTAAAAAGAGGCATCATAAAGTAAATGAAAAGAACTGAGCAACTTCCATTTATATACCTTTTTAAACTTTTCACTTTAGGCATTTTGGCATAAGGGATGTCTGTTGCCATTTGGGTATATTTTTTGGTTCAAAAACTACTACAGCTTTTCAAGACTTCACCTTTGCATCTCATTCAGAGATGGCACAGCTTTGTTATGCCAAGACTGAAAGATGACTCACTGTTATTCTTCCTTTTATCTATCTTATTCTCTGCATGACTGCCATGTTAAGCACATCTTCATGGGCAAGTAAAACCTGCCTGTGGAAAGGAACTTCTTAAATTCTTTTATGAAAATAAGCAATGGGGTCTTTCAATGAGCAGGATAAACAAAGTCAAATGCATTCCCTAGTGAATTATGGACACATCCTTATAATTTTTCTAGAAGTATTATCTAAACAGCTTGCTTTTGTCTTTTTCTAAGTTATTTTTTCAACTTCCCGGTCTAGCCTAAATTCTGGGATTTTCTTGGTGACCTTTCATCCTAGCACTAACTAGATCAAACTCTCCCTCAAAATCAGCAAAAAAAAAAAAAAAAAACCCTGGAAAATGCTGGAAGATCAAATTTCTCTTCCTACATATTCCCGAAATCTGCTCTGAATGGCTTGGGGACTCCCTAAAGAATGATGTTGTGTGCATGAGGAGGAGAATGAGTAAGAAATTCCTTTTATGTATATGCAATCTGCTCATGTTATGTTGGACTGAGTTACTGCATCTTCAAGGGAGCATATAGTCATCTTGTTCAAGATGATCTTCTCTTTCTCTATAAAATGTGACAAAGTTGAAGTTGTATTGTGTAATGACTATTTCCAAGATTTTGGTAGACCATATGTGTTTAAAACTAGACTTGAACCCATATTCCTATTGTCTAGTATTTACACATAGACATTTAGATATGGCAGCTGACCTGAGAGAATTCTCATCTATAGGTGAATACCTTCACGCCCAGACACACGTACATACCCACAAAGGGTGATGGCCCTCCAAGCAAAGAGGATGATTTTGAGCAACCTTCAAGTATTTATATCCAATACAAATGGATATGGAGAGAATGATACAATGGGGCTCAAGTTCAATCCCATTATCTGTACAATTATAACCATGTGCAAGTTTCTTCTTCCCAGACCAGACTCAATTGCAGTTTTTAAAAAATGAGAACTACTGACCCAGGACACAAGGTTTCTCTGAAGATAAATAGTTTGAATGGATTTTGCATATGCGGAAAAAATGGTAATAGAAAATACATGATTTGTTTTTATATCAAGGCTTTATGTAAAAGCAGCTGTTTAATATGAAGTTGTTTGTTGAAAAATGTGAAATAAGTCATTTGTTCCTTTCCTTTTCATACAGTATGATATAAATACAGACAGAAAGAAATAATAGAAATGTAAATAATATTAAGCAGGCAAAGAATGTACCATTAATAGAATTTTTAACCATTCACTGCTGAATGGTTGAATGGTTCTTTCTGCATTCTACCATTGCACAAAGGATAAAGTGTGTGTGTGTGTGCGTGTGTGTCTGTATATAAAATATTAAGCAATTAAAATAGAGCAAAAGAAACCCCAAAAGAATTATGATTTTTCCACCCTAAGAAAATGCCATCACTCAATCAAAGCCTTGGTGGTCAGATGGCAAGAAAGACAGGCCATGGCTTTGAACTGGATTAGATTGTGTCTGAATAGCTTCTCCAGGCCCATGGTTCGCACACTCTTTGTGGTGTCCCAGGTGAAGAATTTAAAGAGGCTAAAAGATGCCTAGAGCACTGCTGGCAAATTACATAGAGTGAGGACAATTAAAGCCTACTCTGATGGTAAGGGTAGTGGAAAATTATCCATCCTTCTTGCATTTGCAAATACCCATTCAGCAGCTCTATTTTTGGTGACCCGATTGCTTCTCAGAGTTCATCTATAGGATCACTGAGAAGATTATGCTGTGCATCTCAGAGATAAAGTCACTTGCATCTGCTCTATATTGGACTCCAACTTTAGGGCAATGCCAATGGAAACTTACCCAATGGGGCTAAGGCTTGGAAATTTATATGGAGAGAGTTTGATGCCTTTGCACCAGTGGTGGGTTGCAGGAAGTACAACCCAGGTACGGCGTACTGGAGCCTGCCTGGAGCACCAGATACCATTCCAGTACGGTGCTCCAGAGGGTCCACCTTCCCACCCAAGCTCCTTACCGGTCTTTTAAGTCTTTAGCGCTTCCGCGCACGCGCATACAGCACCTGTGTGACGCTCTGCTGAGCAGCTGGAGTGTTGCGGAGGCTCATGGAGGCGCTAAGATGCATGCACGCGCTGCGCGCATTTATGTGAATGCCACCGGGTCCATTCCAACCATACCGGTTGGAACGGTATCTAGAACCCACCACTGCTTGCACCTGGCAAGATAGCTCTCTTGCAGTTTGGCTACCTCTGTGTTAGATTCCTGTTGCTTCTGGCTGGTTAAAGATACCAAGGGAGGGAATACATGATTACATCTGGGTGATTTATTGGGCTTTCAAGGAGGCATTGGTGTGCCCTGTCCTGAAAGGGCCATTTCATCCAGCCTATAAATGTCTCTTTTGGGAAAAGGTTGAGATTAAGGTGGTCACATGGCAACTACTGAGGAGTTTGGATGAAGTGACTATCTGGACTCTTTCATTCAGAGTTCAGGGTGGGTTATGGGAGTGAAATAGCGTTGATCAAACTATTAGTTTATACTGATGGGAGCAGGATGGGACTATCTTCACTCTTCTTGACTTTTAATAGCTTTTGATATCATCAATGATACCTTTCTGGACTTGCTTTGGGAGTTGGGTGAAGGTCATTGTGCTCATTCGTCTCCTTCCTCCAGGACAGTTCCAGTCATGTTGCTAGGTGAGAGGGTTCCAGTCTGTGACACTTACCCATCCCTAGCTCAAGCTGACATTTGCATATTCAATGACCATAAATGACCATAACAGAGGTGAGCCTGTGCTTCCATTTAGGGTTTGAGGTTTGAGGTTGAGGTTTGTTTTATTTATATGCCGCCCTATTCCCTGCGGGACTCAGGGCGGCGAACAACCCAAAGGGGAAAGGGAAACATACAATACAATACACGCATTTAAAAAATAGCCAGCAGCCACACAGATCGAGAGGGGAAGGGAACTCATCAACCCCAGGCCTGCTGACACAGCCAGGTCTTAACGGCTTTTCGGAAGGCCTGGAGAGAGGTGAGGGTCCGAATCTCTGTGGGGAGTTCATTCCAGAGGGCTGGAGCTGCCACAAAGAAGGCCCTCCCCCGAGTGGTAGCCAGATGGCATTGGCTGGTAGAAGGAACCCGGAGGAGGCCAACCCCTGTGTGATCTAATGGGTATTTGGAGGTAATTGGCAGCAGGCGGTCTCTCAAGTACCCAGGTCCAATACCATGAAGGGTTTTATAGTGACGCCTAGCACCTTGAAGCATATCCGGAGACCGATCGGTAACAAGTGCAGCTCGTGGAGGATAGGTGTAAATGGGTGTACCGAGGTGCACCCACGATCGCTCGCACGGCTGCATTCTGGATGAATTGAAGTCTCTGAATGCTCTTCAAGGGCTGCCCCATGTAGAGCGCATTGCAGTAGGGGCACTTGCATCTGTTACTTGTTTCATTGTTTATTTCAGTAGCAACTGTGTTCACTGCATATGTATCCTTAGCATTCTGATTCTTTTGGCTCTCAGGTTTTTGAGTATAATTAAGAAGTTGCCATTTCTTAATGTAGTGACTAGTCTGGTGGTTGTATTTATCTGGTTTTGTTGTTCAAAGCGTACAGTTCTTTCAGTTCTCAAAGGCATACCTATGCATCGCCTTATTATAAAAAGTATAATTCATGACAGTATACAAGACAGTCTATAGAAGTGTTGTCAATACTGAAGGCATTTTAAATGCATGTTTTACGGAATCAACTAAACACTTCATGCATGATACATGACTTATAAAGCTCCTTACATAATCATTCTATCATACTAAATGAAATGTAAGATTTATGATCTTTATGAAATCAATGGCGTTGCATATTTAGATTGTCACTGAATTGTGCTCAAAGCAAAAGTACTTTATAGTAGTGACATCAATAGGAAAAAAAAGGGAATGGGTTTGTTTCTAGAAAACCTGGGAAGGGAACAGTCCACAAATGACAAAGGTGCCAGTAGAGTTTCTTTCAAAGCAGCAAAAATGCATACAAAAATCTAGAAAATGCTGCTCACTAGAAATGTCTAAGCCTTCTCTAAAGGACAGGAAATAAACCTATTAAAATTTAGAAACACTTTTCTGAAGAGTCTTAAAATTTCCACAAATCACATCAGTTACAAATCGAATAGGCACTATCCTGGCATTTTGACTTATACATGTTAGATCAAGGAAAGGGAAGCAAATGCACGAGCCAGTTCCGGCCTTAAGAACCTGGCTTGATTGTTTTTTTTTTTCCACTTGCATTTTTAGGCACAAAGCAAATGCCACTTAAAGTACAAGGGCTTCCCCAAAGTTGTTGTCACAAACTACATTGCCCTTTGTGGGGTTTTCCTCCCATTTTTTGTAGCCACTGTGGATAGAGAATTTCCTCTCTTCAAACAGTGACAATAAAATGATTACCCTGCCTCAGTTTAGCATAATTGTTCAGAAATGCTCATAGCATATTGCCAACTGAAAGTGGAAATTATTAGGTAGCTGTTCTTTGTTATAATAATGATCACTCCACAAATAAAAGCTCTTCTCCCAAAGGTACAGCAAGGCACAAAATGCTAATTTCTGAAGATTATGTGCCTGCTTTTATTAAATATTACTGTGCCCTGTTCTGTTTGAGGGTTTCACTGCTCTGATTGTTTTATGAGTGCCATGTTAATGTCATTCCCATCTCGCTAGCAGCAGGCACACATTTAGCTTTTGCAGAATTGATCAAAGGCTACGTGCTGTGGGAATTGCTGAGAAAACACGGACAAGCAGTAAAATCTAACTGATTAATTGGTTTAAATTTCATTTCAGGGTGTTGACCTTTGGCTTGGGAGTCTAATACTACACTAAGAGTCAGGCCTAATTACGAGATTTCCAATTTGCTTCGCACAAAGGCGGCGAGAGAGAGAGGGGAAAATGAATGCGAGAAATAATTATAGAGAGGTGGGGGATTTCTTCTGCTTCTATATTTATTTAACTGCTAACATTCTCTATGTGTGTGCATATGCTCACACGAATATACAAACATGTTTACTAGGGATGCCCTATCATCACCTGCTGGGCAACCAGAGTGTCTAATGATACAAATAAATTAGAAGCTACTGCAGTGTCAAAGCTTGTGATTTGCCATATCGAAGAGACGATGTTTCAAAGGCTGGGAGATAAAACACACCCTTCATTAGTAAGTAAACAATATCCTCCTCTTTCCCCACCCCCAACTCCCAAAAGAAAAATCTATTTCATTGATATAAAACAAGGGGAAATGGTGCTTACTTGGTAGTTTATGGGTGGCCTTGGAAATAGGGTTAATTGAACTGAGATGTGCAGACTTACTGAGCCGAATTAGTGACATGCAGAGCTATCGGCCAAGTTCTGTCTTTGCTCTTTTTTTGGTTCAGGAAATCTGTGCTATGATTAACGTGGAGGTTGTGCAGGTACCCATTTCCTAGCCTCTTCAGTATTTATCATAAAAGACTGGGTTAGCTTCCATAGAGAAGGCTTTGTAGCTCTAAGTCCAAATAGAGTTAGGATGATGCACAAATATAGCCACTGGCTACAACTTAAATGGATAATTGCAGTCTATATTCACAGGAGCCAGCAAACTGGAGAGAATAGGATGCTACCAAACTGGGAAGTAAAGAAAGGGGGAAGCAACCAGTTCTAATAAAATAAGTTTGTTTATACTTAAACTGGAAAGTATTTGCTCAAATAGTCCCAAGTAAACTAATTAAAATATCCATATTCCATTAATAATTCATTCTTCCATAGAAATTAAAATGCCTTAGATTACATATGTACCAAATTTACCTTCCGGTTTCTCTACCCTTTCTGCACTTAATGAAGGCTTAATGAAACAGAGTTATGTGTAAGATATTCAGAGGTATAGCATGGTGCAACCAAAGGCTAAATAATGAGCTAAACAAGAACCCCTGTTAAGCCTGGCTGTGCAGCATAATAATAATAATAATAATAATAATAATAATAATAATAATAATAATAATAATAATACAACAACAACAACAACAACAACAACAATAATAATAATCGGCACACTGGGTGCTATTCCAAAAGCACTGGAATTACATTTAAAACAGTTAAAAATTGACAAAATCACCAGCAGTCAAATGCAAAAAGCCGCACTGCTTGGATCTGCACGCATATTACGAAAATACGTTACGACGTCCTAGGCCCCTGGGTGGGGCCCGACTGTAATCAATGCCAAATCCAGTGAAACAACTGGCCGCTGTGATACAATTCTGTTGTTGTGAATAACAATAACAACAACAACAACACAATGCAAAAACCTGCTAATAGAAATGGAATGGCAATAGAAAAATAAAGTAAAGTTAGTACAATTGTAATAGATGCCTTGGATGCAACCCCCAAAGAGCTGAAACACTATTTTATAACCCTCAGCACTGATAAAATCACCATCAGTCAATTGTAAAAGGTAGCTTTACTTGGAAGAGTTTACATCCTGTAACAATACCTTCAAACATCAACATCTTCCTATCCCAGGTCCTTGGGAATGAGTCCATAAGTGGATAAAATTCCCAAATTCAGTGTGAACATCTGGCTGACTATGTGACGAACCATAATAACACAATACTGCAGTATCAAATACAAAGGACCAGCTGACTGCAAGAAACAAATGAACTAATGTACAGCAAGGTGACAGTTATAACTGAATACCTTCGATGCAAAATGCACAAACAAGAAAAAAAAAGTCAAACAGTGCCACAATGGAAGATCAGGTTGGAAAATAAGGATCAGATGCAAGCAAGCTAGGGGAAAAAAAAATAAAGAAAAGAAGTCCAAACAATATCTGATCAAGAAATATCACCCAGAAACAAGGAAGATCAAGGAAGCAAATAACAGCTACATCCAAGAAGATCAGCAGATGCAAAGGTTGAATTGCACACTCTAGGCAGACTCTCCAATTTCAGTTGAATCAAAAATGTTTCTACCAAATGTAATAAACCAGTCAACACCTGACAAAGAAGTAACAGTACAGTTATAGTTCTGTGCACAGCTATTGAACAATCCAAAGAAAAATAATAAGAATGCAACTTTGATAAAGGTGATGGGGAAAAAATGAAAAGATGCTGAAATGAAAGAACTTGTAATAACTGGTGGAGAAAAGGGCAAGGAAGATCAAGAATTGGTTAGCACCAGACAAAGAAGAACTGCATGGGTTTTGATTGAAACAGCTGACTGGTCTATTGTACATTCACTCAATCCCAATAACATAGTGCAAGGAGGTGAAATGGAAGATTAGTTAGACTCTGGCAAAAGCCTACCTGGTAAAGGTAGATAAAGTGAACAAAAGGGACAGCACTAGTCAACTGCAGGCCAATTACCTGCTTACCAACAACTTTCAAATTGCTAACTGGTGTGGTAGCTGATGCAGTCCAGCAGTCTCTAGCTCTCTCCACTTGAGCAAAAAACGAAAGTGACCAAACATCATGAAGGGAATTAGCACCTGGACAATTCTAGTCATTAGATAGATAAGAGAAATGGTGGTATGGACTCAAGCAGAATTAAAGCCCTGGCTAGGAAGATGAGGCCCATGTAAAGTGTGTTGCAGTAGTCAAGCTATGTAGCCCCCTTCTGCTCCCAAAATAGGACAGTGTAGATCTGGTACACCAGATGAAGCTGGGCAAAAGCCTTCCTAGCCATATCTGCCACCTGCTCACTGAGCAGGATCTGTGAATCCAGGAAGACCTCCAAACTGTGCACCATTCTTGAATGGTGAAGTGCAACCCCAAGCTCAGAGTTGGAATAAACCCATGTTTTAGTGATCCAAACACCCATAGGCACTGGGCCTCGGTAGGCTTGAGTTGGAGATGATTCCTCCCCATCCAAACTCAAATATCCTGCAGGCACTGGACAGAACCTCAACTGCCTCTCTTGGCTGGCATAGAGTAGAAAGATATAATTAGGTAACATCAGCAACTGAACTCTCAATAAGAGGATTTTGAAGATTCACTGTGAGTCTCGCATAGCATACTTCATTATGTAAAAATTATGCTTTTATTAAATAACCTAAAGAATGGTATCATTTCATATTTTATACCCAGCTACCCGATTTCTTCTTAAAAACTTCATGTCTATCTAATAAAATGAGGATTTCTGTACAACAACATAGAACTAGTATGCTCTGCGATGTACAAAAATGACTTGACATAGTCACTATAACCATGGTGAAGACTCAATTATAGAAAGTTTGATTATTGGTCAGCTATCTCATTATGTTTAATGCTGACAGAAGTTTCCAAGAATTATATTTGAGACCTTTTGCATCTAAAGCATCTGCTTTACTACTGAGCTACATATTCCAACAAAGAGGTCTCCATTCAGTTATCTTCAGAAGTTGACCTCCCTCCACCTTATTCCATTCTCTCTTGGCCTCTGGCAAAGGTGCAAGAATACAGCATGGGGAGACTTCTAAAGCTGCAGGAAAATTTGACAACATATTGAATTATACTTCCAACTTATGGACCCCTGCAGAATAAAAATGTGCTAGTCTACTTTGTTTCTCAGCTCCAGAGAGCCAGATCAGTGTTCCTTCTTGGACTTATCAGTAGGGAGCAATATAGATATATTTTTATTTGCACTTTTGTTTTTAATCAAACTTATATTGTAAAAATATTAATATTTTGCATATTCATTTGAGGAAAATGTGGTAGGTAAATGGCTTCATTATGATTATATAGGCTGTAAGAGCTGTTGTGGTGCAGTGGTTAGAATGCAGTACTGCAGGGATAACTCACTGCTCACTCCTGGAGTTCGATTCTGGATAGCTCAAGGTTGACCTAGCCTGCCATCCTTCCGAGGTTGGTAAAATGAGAACCCAGATTGTTGGGGGCAATATGCTGACTCTGGAAACCACTTAGAGAGGCTGAAAAGCACTGTGAAGTGGTACATAATTCTAAGTGCTATTGCTATTGCTATTATTATTTTTCTACAGAATGAAAATAAATTCTGTCGCTTTACTGTGACCATCACAAATAATATTTTAGTTAAAAATAATTTTATTTGTAAACAGCACATCAAAGCTCAGGGGAAAACATAGTTCCTTTTTATGCCTTCCCCTAGTTAAGTGTTAAAATAAATACTTATTGATTTTTTTCTATGTCATTTTCTATGCCTGTAAGAAAGAAGAGAACAGATTTGTTACACTGCTTTTGACTTCACACTTGGAAGACAGAGAAGATCACTCATTATATTTTCAAGTCAATTTGTCATGTGCAGTTATCCCAGAAATGTAACAGGAAAGAAGAGTTTCTACGTAGGTAGATAGAGGGGGGGACACAGAGAGAAATACAGTAGGTAGGGAGAGAGAGAGAGGTAGGTAGATAGAGGGATAGAGAGAGAGAAAGGTAGATAGAGGGAGGGAGGGAGGGAGAGAGAGAGAGAGAGAGAGTAGGTGGGTAGATAGGTAGGTAGATGTTTCCAGGTGTATTTATCCATGTGCTGGAGAAGGAAATCACTGACAATATGCAGCTAGGACTTCTTACTTGATCAATCTAATTCTCATCAATCACTCTAACTAAAGAGCTTTCCGAAAGGAAAAAAAAAGTTTTTGCACTACGCAAATCTCCACAAAACACCTCATTTTTTGTGAAAATGGGTCCATTTTTTTTAAAAAGGCATAGTCTTTGGAGTGCTCCTGGGAGCTGGGAGGGGCAAAAATGAGCAAAAAGCAGCCCATTTTTTGAAAAAACGGGCACATTTTCTGTCAAGAAAATTGCATGCATAGCCTTATGGAGGCTTATAGAGGCTGGGGAGAGGGAGAAATTGAGCAAAAAATGCCCCATTTTTTTGCTCTTTTCTGCCCTCTCCAGCCCCCAGGAGCTCTCTGAAAGCCTCCTACAAACTATGCACGGCCATTTTGGTAAAGGGTCAAGGCTTCAGGAAGCAAAAAATGCGGTATTCGATGTATAAGATGCACCCAGATTTTCAGTCTCTATTTTGAGGGGGAAAGGTGCATCTTATACTACGAAAAATACAGTATGTCTTAGTCGTTTACGACTCTAGGGGGTAGTGCTCATCTCCATTTCAAAGCTGAAGAGCCAGCGCTATCCGAAGACATCTCTGTGGTCATTTAGCTGGCATGACTAAATGCCGAAGGTGCATGGAACGCTGTTTCCCTCTCACCAAAGTGGTCCCTATTTTTCTCTCGAACTGAAGCTGGCACAAGTAAAGGGAGCTCACTCCATTACGCCGCACTAGAGATTCTAACCGCCGAACTGCCGACCTTTCTGATCAACAAGCCCAGTGTCTTAGCCACTGAGCCACTGCGTCCTCTGTTGGCACATATACCAACTGGCTAAGTTTGTTCTTCACTTAGTGTAGGGTAGGAAGAGAACTGTGTTAGTCCATGGTGGCAAAAAAAAAACCCAGGACTCCAGTAGCATCTTTTCTAACTAACAAGTGTTATTTTAAAAGGTTTTGTGAACTGCAACTAAGTTGATCAAAGACATACTATAGCTAGGCAGATACAAGATTTACATTGAGGTGATGGTAAAGAGAAAGAGGAAAAGAGTTTGGTTATGCAGGCGCAGATTACCTATGATACAGATTACAAGTATTTTATCCATCAACAATTCTAATATACTTAAAATCCACTATGTTTTGTTGAGATCTTCTGAGATTGCCTGTACAGAAAAGCATATCTCAGAAGAGTATTTCAACTCTTCTGGTCTTCTGGAGAGATAGAGTACTTTTTATTAGAAATAGTTAACAGTTGTTAGTCTGTTCACCAGATCTTAGTTTTCTTTATTTTATTAAAGGGAATTTATTACCATTTTGAATTGTCCCTAGAAATCAATTCCCAGGTCCCTCACAGGATGTTCATGATGAACAAATTTGGATTTTAATTTTGTATAAATCTACATAGTTTTCTTTTCAGCAATCCAACCCATTACATAAATCTCCATGATACAACAGCAATAATCATTATTTTACTTATGTTGATTAAATGCAAAAATAAAGCCATGGATTGAGGGGCTGGGCCTGAGGAGAAGAATAGCAAAGGATTCAAGGCCAAAGAGGGAGGCTCAAAATATAATACTTGATAAAACGCTTCCACTGCAAATGTCTAAATCCAAAGAGACTAAAATGCCCAGACCTGAATGTCAGGAGTTATATACAGATACATAGAAGGAAGTATAAAATGCATATATAAAAATCATGGCTGAGAAAAATAAAGCTAAACTTCCCTGCTACCACAACCATATATTTCTTTATTTGCTGCCTCCAGTCCATCTGTGTTGCTTTGGAATAGCAATGTTTCTACATGTTTCTTCAGTAATGAAGAAAGAATGTCAGACTTTCTATAGTAATAATTATTTTCATGGTGTACAATTGATAACAGAGTGCAATTATTTGTTTCAGAATGTGAACATAGTGTTCCAAGCAAGCTAGCCAATATATTATGACGGCACAGTTGTAATTTTTCTACAGCTAACTGGACCACCTACTAAATCATTCTGGTCAAATTTGAAATAAAACTCTTCTGTTTTCCAGACACACAATAGCCACTTTGTATAAAGTGTCAGGCTTAGTTATATAATGGGATTTCATTGACAGTAGGAAGATTCTATGCTTGCATTATGTGGAAAACAAGCTCCACCTTTCCATCTCACATATTAAAGGTTTTTCTTCTGAACCCCCTTTTAGTATCAGTTCATTTTTTTCCCCTGAAACTGCACAAAGCAGCCAATCTTTTAAAAGGGAAAGGAAAACTTTAAAAATGAATGCAATATATATGGATATATAAGGAAATTGTTGAGGAAGAAGGAACTGTAATTTGGTTTCCACAAATAAAAATTCAAGCTTTAAGAACTCTTATTCCTATTTAGATTCTTCCTTTAAATAAAGGACTCTTTTAAAGGAAGTTTCCAGAGCCTGGAAATCAGAAAGTCAAATAACTACTAGAAAATCTAGAATGTTAATCTTGGCCTATGCTGTATTTTTAACAAGTGCTGAATTTATATGCATCGTAATCCAGATGGCCATAAGAGGAATCACCCTGATAGGATTAAACCTTTGTATTGAACCTGCCCGTCTGTTCAAGTTTTATTTGCTGTTCAGAATATAAATTTGCTGCCTCAGTATATTCTTTAGCACAAGTAACAGCCGCATTCTGCAGGCAAACATAGAACAAGCACCCACGCACACATCCTTAAACACTTATTAGTAATGTGTAATATAAGTAGCTTGAAGTTTACTGCCAATGAAGCATGCTAAATTTAATATTCATCTGAAGCACAAAGTGTGTAGTCTCTAAATTTGAACAACCACAACAAGAAGATATTTGTCGTTGTTCAGGGACTTGTTCAATTCATTAAACCTTAATACCACTATAAATTCACAGATAAAGGTATGACGGCAGATCAAGTGGGGAGTCCTTTGAAAACTAAGCTAGAATGTCAGATGCAATTTAGTTCCCAAATAGGCTGTTAAATATTCTGGATTAGTTTAGAAAGGATAACAATAAGAATGGTTATTTCTGTCTCACTTTGGCTGCAGGCTGGAGCAACAGGAGAAGGAGAAAAATCAAGAAAACAAATCCTGCTCTGTAGAAAAAAGAGAAAAAGTTCCATCATCACTCTGTCCAGCTGGGATGACCAATGCTTATCATAGGCCAGTAGGCAGGATAGTAATCATCTGAGATGCAGTTTGGGTATATTCAGCATACATCAATGCAAGAGCCGCATCATATTAAAAGCCTTCCATTACTAGAATAGGAAGACAGATGGTCCAGCTGCCCCTTAAGGATGAAGATGAGGGCTAAAGGTTAATAGATGGGATCCTGAAATGAATATATGTTTCAATCAGGAGAAAAAGGTCAAGAAAAAAAACAAAACAAACAAGGAAACAACCTCAACATCCACTAATTTAGCTGGGTAGTCGGGGGGTTAGCTTTTGAGATAGGAGTAATATGGTTGTGCATCAACTTTGCCAGACCTTGAAAATAAAAAAGTAATCATTCTTAATTTGCAGTGCACAAACATACATCACCTAGAAAACTGAAAAGAAGGGTGGATAGGATTGTCTTCTCATAGCTTCCCCCCCCCCCCCACTCAAGTGCATTTTATGTGCTATGGGTAGGGTTTCATTGGAAGTGGATAGACTAAGTTCAACTACTCTTGGACGGAAAAAAAATAGACCCATAAATCAAAATGTGAAAAGAAGAGCTTTCCTCTACTCCAAGGCAGGATTCTGCAAGTTTTGGGTCAGTTAAATTGAAGTTTGAATGACATTCACTAGGATATAATTCCACTGAACAGGGAGAGATATTAATTCTGAACAAATTATTTTTTTTCCTACTACATAAGGATAGATGATAGACATGCAGGCAGGCAGACAAATAATTCTAGAGAAGTCACAACTCTTTAGATTCTAGTTTTAGAGCTCCTCAAAAAGACTTAGGGCGTTATATTACAGAAAAAAATACAAATACTAGTTGAGTCATTGTTTTAGAATTTGTTCCAATGCTTGCTGACTTAGTAATTTATATTTAGAAAAGTGTGATTAATAATCTATGTATATCAACTTTATTTTTGCTGCTGCTGAAACAGCAACTTTACATCTTCATTTTCTTACTGGTGATAATAGCAAGGATAGTAAGACCCTTGACAGAATAAACACATTGTGGTATCATATCACCATGCCAAACACCTGCTACCAAGCACACCCTTAAGCCTTTTTATGTTAAATTCTGGATTGAAATGGATAACAGTAGATTCCTATTCTTAATTCCAGTATGAATTGTAATATTGGGAACTATCAATGATGACCACAGAATACTACAGCTAACTTTTCTTAGATTTAACAACATAATCGATCTTTCCTATAAGATTTGTACTTTGTACCTAACCAAGACTTGGCTACTGCTGCCCATTCAGGTTGTTATAGAATCAAACTTCCAAAGAGTTGCCACAATTTGTAGAAGGCAGGGAAAAGCAGGAAGAAGAAAACACTGGCCTGGCCCTTAAAGAAACCTAAAAAAAACCCACCCAACCTATTTAAACTGCTTGTCAGTTATCAGCTTGACAAGGCCACTTGAATATATTTGGGAGTATTAGCATAAATGCTTGGCTGTGAGTTCACAATGGTTGCTAGCGCTAATGGTACATAAGTAATTTAGTCACTTCTCTTAGGCTCCTGTCAGAATGATGAGAATCTCCTCTTTGCATTGTTGCATATTAGATCATTACATAATAAAGTGTTAGAGCATGCAAACTGACAGGGTTTCTTGCCCTGTAATTTTGAGGCTATGGCATTATGCTGTGCCCTATTGTGTGCTGGGCTTTACATTCTAATAAATACAAAGTCCAAGATGAAAAATTAGCTTCAAGCAATGCTAAAACCTTACTGGATAACCTTTGCAAATGTCCGTAGGGACATCTGGCTCCATCCAAACAGGATTCTACCTAGACATCATTGCTACATTATTGATTGTAACTAAACAGATAGTGGAAACCAAAAATCTGCACTATTGTCACAGATACAGAACATTTTTTATTTCATAGTAGTTCAACAGGTTTAGTTGTTCTATTTTTTTCCAGCTTGCATATATAAATATACAATATTTTATTTTTATAAATAACTCAAAACAACAAACATGCTTAATAGTCCTTCATACATTCAGGATTCATACATATCAGTGGTGGGATCTGGGTGGTACACCCCAGTACGAGCGTACCAGCAGTAACTGGGAGCAGTGGCGACTGTACCAGAAAAGTAGCTCACTGAGTAGCTGAGTGTCATTCGACGGTAGTGTGTGCATGCATGCGCCGCGCACGTGCCCAATGAGCATGCCTGGCCCCGTTGCAGTGTACTGGTTGTGACGAGATCTGGAACCCACTACTGATATATATGTTTTCAAAGAATGAACCCTGCTATAATTATATAGCTATATAAACTATATATAATTTTATAGCCTTATTTATTGTTTCAATTAATTTGGTTGAGAAAAAAAGGTCATGGAAAAACATGATTTATTTATTTATAAAATTTATTGGCCACTAATTTTATGATATGATGACAGTGATGGTGATGGTGACTATAGCCTCATTTGTTTAAAAGCTAATTTGAAATATTGGTGAGCCTTGAGTCAGATAAAGTCCTTTGGATAACATTATGTTTCTTTGAATCTATACATTCCATTTGTTAAAATCTTTATTTCACAAGAACATATTTGTTCCAGAAAAGAGTAAACCTAAATTTCCCAACATGTCCGCAATTACCAAATGAGAAAACCACCAAAATCTGCCTAAACCAGTCTAGAATGACATAATCAAAATACACACTGCATCACAGCAAGTAATCACTGCAGATAAGAACTGCTTTCCTGCATAATTGTCATAATATTAGCAAGAGATAATTTGCAGCATGAGATTTAGAACTGTCTCTACAACCACTTTCCAGAGCTACATTTTAAATATGTATTTTTCGAAGATAAAAATAACATTTGTAATAATATCCATGAGAAAAATTATTTTGGTTGTAATCTTATATTCATGTACTCATGAATAAACTTCAGTGAATTCAGTAAGAACTTCTTCTGATTAAAAAGGTAGAGAAAGTATACTAAAAAGCCAATTGTAATGTTTTTATTAATTCTATTAACATTTTCTCAGAGAAAAGGTTACTGTAGTTAGAAATGTTCAAAGTCATGCATCAAATGAACAAACAATTTTTTTTAAAAAAATGACAACCAATTTGAACATTTAACATAATTGATATAACTTTCTATCAGGGCCTGGTATTTGGTACATTCTATATTCATACATTTTGTTTTATCATTTTTTAAAGTTTTTCAATAAAATTATTTGCATGTTTGATACACATGCACATACACATCCTATGTCCACTCTAATGTGCAAAAAGAAAATAAGGAGGCAGTGATAATAGGCAACTGCCAGTAGGGAGAATCATATATTATTAAGAGAATTCACTACATAGAGGGAAAATGAAGAATGCCAATTGCAAATAGAACCTACAAAAAAATAGAAGAGGCTCTTTTATATGCATGTTTTACATGAAGAGCAACATGGGTATGATGCCCATTCATCTAAGATCCCCTAACTTCTGAAATGGCCTATAGTAAACTTTTTATTTGACTATTATGATTGGCATCTTTACGCCAGTGTTGACTCCTAGCAACTGTCTGGGAAAATCTCTGAGGTTTTCTTGGCAGTGGTTTGCTATTGCTTGCTTTCTAGGGATGAGTGAGAATGACTGGCCTCAGATGGCCCAGCTGACTTCATGCCTAAGGCAAGACAAAATCTCATGGTGTCCTGGTTTCTAGACTGGTGCCCTTCCCACTACACCAAACTGCCTCTCCAGTAAACTCAAATTCTATACTTGAAACATGGATCAGTTCTCATTTGAAATGTTCCATTTTGCCCTTACAAAAATATTTCATTAAAACATTCTATGACCCATTTAAAATGTTGGCAGCACTATAGAAGTGACTTTTAAACACAGTTTTGAAAAGTAAAATATATATTCTTCATGTAACGCTCCCTTCACCTTTTTCCCTTCAAATTCTTTATGAGCTAGGGTTTGTGATTTAGAGAAGTTCTCTTTTAAAACTTACATCCTAGAAATCCATATTGATTGAATATATTGGTCTTCTCATCCCAATGTATAAAATTTTGAAACACACACAAAAAAACACCTGAGTGAAACTATTTTACTACAAATCACTGGTCTTACTTCCCTTGTACCAAATAGAGCTGCTCATATGAGCATCTGCCAGCAATTATTTTGGAAATATAAACACTGAGCATTGACCAATGTATTTATTAAGGCATGCCTGTTAAGGAAAATTCATGGAGTACAGTTTTGATTACAGTTAAGTAAACTTATGAGAATTTTCCTCTTTTTTAAGCAATATATGACAACTGGACTGAAAAGAGAAAATTAATTCCAACTTTAAGGGCAATATAGAAGGGTTAAAAATTAATTTAGTGCTATGTTATGAAATTAACAGAAGATATTGCACTGTGCTAATTATGACTTGTATAGCATAATCTATACAAATGATTATTCCGAGAAAAACAAAGTTGACATTACATTAATTCATTTTCTAGTCCATAATATTTTTATTTATTTATTTATTGAACAAATGTCTATAGTCAATTAACATATATAGGTGACTTTATATTATTGTAGTTCTTTTTCTACCCATGGTTATTGTGTAAAGTGTACAGTAATAGATCTTCGGGGACTTTTTTGCGTCATTAAATTTTATAAATGATCAAATAGGAAAATGACAAGAAGGAAATCTGTCTTCCCAATATTATAACAAAGTTTGTGAATTTTGATCATTTCATGGTCTTGAAAAGCTTTCTCCGGAACTACATAACTGATGCTTAAATACAGGGTAGAAACACCTTAGAAAGGCATAAGGACCTGGAGAAGATGCAGCCTGATTTTATGAGAGCAGGATGCATTCACAGGCCTTCCATTCCAGCCCAGCTGAAGATAACAAGATCATTAAAATGAAATTTATGTGGCCCCAAAACCCATCTACCATGTTGTGCATGCATAAATATATCCAAAATTGTGGATATGTAAAATCTTTTCCTATGGATATTTCTTCAGAAAGATAGCATAATTATTTTTGCATTCCTTCCTCCCTAGAAAAGCTATACATAGGATTGCTGCCTGGGCTTATTCTAGCAGATTTAGAATGTGTTTTCAGTAAAACAAAAGAAACTGAGATGTCAAATCAAAGCGATTTCATTATACACATGACTTCTTTTTCTTACCATAATCTCCACCATCATTTGTGAAGTCAAATAATTTTAATCTGGGGTAAAATTGGAAATGGCAGCAAAGGCCAATAGAGTTCCCTCCATACTCCCCCCACAGAAGCCAAGCAAAGTAGAAAGTGCCTTTCCTCCAATACACTGCTCTGCCTGGTACTTTTTCACTCCAAGATTAAATAAATGCTGTCTTTCTTCAACAGAGGCACCAACATGGCCCTTAGGAGCAGAGCAATGTATGTGCAATAAAGAAAGGATGGTGAACCTCAATTGGCTAACTCTTACCTGCCCTAAAACATCAACTGATTAAAGTAAATGTACCTTAAACTTACATACCACTTCACAGAGTTTTACAGCCCTCTCTAACGGTTTACAAAGTCAGCATATTTCTCCCAACAATCTGGGTCCTCATTTTACCAACTTTGGAAGGATGGAAGACTGAGTCAACTTGAACCACTTGGACTCGAACTGTCAAAATGCAATCAGCCAGCAGTCAGAAGAAGTAGCCTGCAGTACTGTGCCACTCCGGCTCTTGATCTAGAAGTGACTCTAATACTGATTGAATTTCTTGTATGTGCTTTTTCTTTTAAAAACTATTTTAACGGTACTGTGTTTCATGTGGTTATTGTTTTATACTTTTTTTTACTGTATGCTGCCCAGATTCATTTCTTGTGAGATGGGTGGCCATAAAAGTGAAAGGTAAAGTAGTCCCTACAAATTTTACTCTGCTAGTTGTTGCTGACTATGTGGGACTATGTTCATGTCTGTTTCAAGACAATTGAGCCAGTGATGTCCTAAGACATTTCTGTGGTCATGTGGCCAGCATGACATCATGGAGTGCTGTTACCTTCCCACTGAAGTGGTACCTATTTATCTACTTGCATTTGCATGCTTTTGAACTGCTAGGTTGGAAGGAGCTGGGGCAAAGATGCGTGCTCACCCTATCGCGTGGGTCTCGGGTCTTGAACCTGTGCTGCTGGCTTTCCAGCTGACAAGCCCAGCATCCTAACTGCTGAGCCACCACGCTGTCTGAGCGTGGCCATATAGATGTGATAAATAAAAATAAATAATTTCAGAACTTTGCATACTGTAGTTCTAAAAAATAATGCTTTAATTCCAATACTAAAATATGATTGTGAAATTACAAAATTTGGTATAAACTCATGCAAGCAGAATTTTCATACCAACTGCTATTAGCTGGAATCTGATTTTCCTTTTTCTCTCCATATTAATATGGAAAGGAACTATGAGCAGAATTTAGAGCAGGTAGCTTTTTGCCAAGAGTGAAAGCAGAAAGTTTCCAATCTGAAGGAATTCTGGCCTATCCTTCTAATTGGCAGGTACAACAGATCCCCAAGTTAAGAACATTCTGGTTTAAACAATACCCATAATTAAGAACAGATCCTATTGTAGCAAGATTCAAGTTAAATGCACAGTGATTCAAGTTAAATGAATAGTGGTTCAAGTTCATTATACTATAGTACTTATGTAGTATTATACAATAACACTGGTGTAGTTTACAAACAAATTTGACTTTAAGGACAGACCTTGGGAATGAAACTTGTTCTTAAATGGGTACTACCTGTGTTCACTGAGTCATCTAAAAAAAAAATCTGTATCCTATCTTTTTAATAAAGAAAGAAGGGGAGGATTTGGTTTGTATAAGAAACTTCAAGGATGAATTAATAGATATTCTCTGCATACTTCGTTTCCTTCTAATTAATAAAATATCAGCTTGAACATTCCTTAGTAAATCAGCCAAAAATTATGACAGTGGTTTGTTTATTAAATTAGGTTGCTGGCAAGGATGGAAAAAAATCTATAGTATGAATTATTGCATAAAATATCTCATGGTCTACATAAAAGTTAAGGCTAAATAAATACAGATGTAAGTTATGTTTATATAATAAGAAACACTGCTGAGCTAAGAATTTTAGGTTAGAAAGTGCAAACTTGTGGATCTGATACATTATGCATTTACCACATGACCAAATTTATTATGTAAGTAGTTGCTATAACATAAAGAGCACTGTTTTACATATATGCAAAGTAAAATGATAAGATATAATAGTAGGGCAGCCTGATAATGAGGCAAGAGGTTGTGTTTTTAACACCAATGGTTCCTACAATGATGGCAGTTCATATTTTCATGCTGCATGGTTTTTCAACATATTAGTTTCCTAGAATAAATTTCAGATATGCTAAGTGGTAAATATTGTTAGCATTGACATAAGCTATTTATACATGCATATTAATACTAATTGGAGTTGTGGGAGATTAATATCCTACTTGTTGCAGTCTCAACATGCCCTGGCTGAATTTGTTCATGTGGCTTCTCTAAAACACAATCTCTTTGCCCAAATGATGTAGGCAGAAGGGGGAGTGGTCTTAAGGGGCAAGAGGAAGAACTGCCTCTAAAATAACAGCCAGATAAAAGAAGATTGAGTCAGGGATAGGAATGTAATCTGATTAAGTCACTCAATCAAGCCCCTCCCTAGTTCTCGTGAATATAAAAGAGGGAGGGAGGGTACATTAAGACTTGCAAGTCTTTCTTACTTTAGTTTTACAGTAAAAGCAATATGGACCTAATGCACAAGGTAAAATTCATACCCAGCAATTCCTTGAGAATGGTTGAGGGAGGCCATCGGTAATGGTAAAAACATCCCTTTTTAAACTCTACTAGCTCCAGCATAAGTCTATTTCTTTTTTTTTCCACATCTGTTTAATTTTTAATTTATCTATTCATATTTTTTTCATAAGTGAGAGAAACAAGCATTATGCCTACTCCATGACTGGTATAGCTTTTTCTTCTCACTGGGAAGGTGGAAGAGACGCTGAGGGAACAAGATTCCTTTGTATTATCTAAATCATGGGTGGGCAACCAGTCTAATTTCATGCAGTCTTTGGCCTAATTTCAAAAGCCCTCTGTAAGCAATCACTTCATACCTCTGGCAAGAGAAATCTGTCCTGGCCAGTTACAGAGAAACAAAGTGTTAAAGAAAGTGACCTGGGAGGTGAGAGTGAGCAAATAAGTGCCCCATCCACATTTGGCTCTGGATCTACTTACTGTTTGCTTCCATTCTACCCACCGGTGACAATGCACTCTATATTTACTTCGCCTTCCCCTTCCCCTAAACCACAAGGAACCACTCATCTCTACTCTCAATTTATGATTTATTTGGCCCATGAAGGAAGAGGAGAAGGAAGTAGTAGTCATTATACAAAGCTTTTCACCACTACACTAGTGAAATTCTGCTTTGATAAACAGCATTTCCACAAAAGCCCCCAGTCTACGGATGGATTTCAGAACTGCATCTTTCACTGACAGTTTTGAAAGTACAGTGTGTAAGCTTCATGCCACAGATAATCTTCTAGTAAGATACATTCAGCATCCTCTTTGCTTCTTTTAAAGGTTATATTCAGATCCCTCTTCTTTTCATTTTCCAGGGAGAACTTGAGAAAGATGTTGGCTAGTAATGTACTGTTGTTTCATACTTTCAGTTGTTAGTCACTATGTTAACACTGTGTTTGTTTTATATGTTTACTGATTTAGAGTTTCTTTTTAAAGGAAAAAAACAAACAGTTTAATGAAATAAATAAATAAACATTTCTCCATGCTAAAGTGGCGAAAATGATTTATCCATGAATACTTTGTAAGACTGCCTTTCTAAGTCTTAAAAAATGTTCAGAAGAACAATTGCAAGAAAATATTCAAAGACTCAGATTAATTTCATTCAAGTAAGCATGGTGTCATTGCAAGATAGCTCACTAAACTCAGTTGCTGACTCAGCCACCAACAAGTTATTCTTGAAATTGGATTATAGAGTAGGTGTGAGGCTAGTATTATTTCATAATCATCCTGTAAGCCATAGATAAGGAACATGTGGCCATCTAAACAATGAACTCCAACACCCAGCTTCCCCCCCCCCCTTGCAGGTTATGTTGACTGGGACTCCTGTTTTTACAGCTTCTAGATTCCTACTTTCCTACTGTAGATATGCACTATAAGATCCAGAATACTTGTTAACATTACTACTTCTTGGAATTAAAAAAGAGGTAATGTAGCATGACTATTTTACAGTCACTGATCCAATGTATATACACATTTGCAGAGACTCTTTCGTTTTCTTCTACTTCATAGAACTGGAAATGTTTAGGAACATTATGTACATAACAAAAAGCAATATTTATGAATTTAAAACATATTGTCCATAAAAGAATTCTCTATAGCACTGTTTCTCAACCTTGGCAACTTGAAGGTGTGTGGACTTCAACTCCCAAAATTCCCCAGCCAACATGTCTGGGAGATGAAGACCACACGTTTTCAAGTTGCCAAGGTTGAGAAACAGTCCTTTTAGAGAAACTGGTCTTGACTACTTCAGATTTACAAAAAATAATCAATTGTGTGATTGTTCGAACTCTACCTTATATAAGATTGAGCCCTACTTCGATGCATAAGTGGGAATTGTAGAATCTTTCAAATAGGTTGAAATTTTGGTGCTGGTTTTTAGCAATATTTTCAAATTTTTGCAGCAGTGTTGAGCATGAGAAGAATTAGGGGGAAAGAAAGCCCAAGGACCCATAGTGAAAGAAGAAATGGCAACCAACAAAAAATGCCTACCATGTTCCAGATAAGAAGGCGTACCTTCCGAAGGATCAAGCCTTCGAGCCCTCCGCCCATGTTTGGAGTTATTGTGCACAAACATATTATCCGATACTGCCAAGACGTGGCCATCCACATTGACTGTTGTAGATACCACAACCTGCAAGTGGAACAGCAATATAAGGAAACACTTTAATACAATTTAAAATCAAATAAAGCACAGAGACTAATAAACCCAGAATCTTAAATAACAGCTGGGAAAGGCAGAAAATTGCACAGCTATTTCGCATAATAACTAGTGCCTAGACTCTATGACTCTAACAAGAGGTGCTATTGATGAGTGGGTCTTTGGCATCACAGGCTTTTGATGTCATTTAGTCAAATTACACAGTTTGTAGCTGTATAAAGGAATATATACTGTTAACCATAATTTTAACAAGAGCAGCTTTATTAACTCCTTTTTAAAAGAGTTGGCTGCATATTACTCCACATCATCCTTCAGCATGCATGTCAGAATAGATAAACTGTTGTCACTGCAAATGAGAATTGATTCAAGTGCAAAAACAAAATTGGTTGCTAAAGTTGGATTAGAGTAACTGAATTCATCATACTGCTAAAGCCTGGAGTGTATGCATTTGTCCAAATTTCTCCTGAACAGGGGAGAGAGAAAGAAAGATTGTATCCATAAAGAATATTTTAGAACGTAAATGAATACCGCTTTTCAAATCTAAGCAGACTCTGCCTTTATCAAGCGATCAAGTGTAAATTTAGTGTTTTTGCAAACTTTATTATCCTAATGGGAACAACTAGAATAGAAATATTATTTTACTGTACTATAGAAGATATGTGGAAATTTAGACAGTAAGATGGGCAGCATATACATTTAGTAATAAATAAATAAATAAATAAAAAACAAACAAAAATCACAAACTCAACCCACCGATACATTTATTAATAAAGCATAATTTTATTGATAAAGTATATTTTTGAGCAAGTTAAAGGATAAAGGATTTCCATTAAGTTACTTTGATAAAAATGTGCATTGTTTTCTGTGCTCACTATGGATCAAAAATAGGATCCAACCGTGATTATTTATTATAGTTGAATCTTATATATATTAAAAGGACCTTTTAGAGACTATAAAAAGTGTCAACTTTAAAAGTGTAGAATAGAGAACTGAGACCTTTAGATGACAGCATTGATAATACTGGGATTATTACTATTACCCTTGTTATTACCATCTCAATCATCACTTTTCTTTATTATATTGAGTCTCATTTATATTCAGAGAATCTTACAAAACAATTTTTTTTCTTTAAGGAGTTAAATAATAAAGTACTAAGGGCATGCCTTAAGACAGGAGTCCCAACCCCCAGTCCGTGATCCAGTCCTGGACCACTTTTATCTCAGCACTAGTCATTGTGATTGTATGGCACAAAATATATGGGTGTGATGTATTAATTACCAGCAGACTTCCATATACAATTCAAAGTGCTAGTTTCAATTTAAAATTCTAAATATGGTTTAGCATTTCCAGAACTTCTGATTTTACCAAATTTGACCCATCTAAGGCTCTTCTGGGAGAATCTCCATGTGATATCCTAATTCTTTGAGGTGGAAAGGACTGAACCCAGAAGGGCAGGTCTCCCATTTTGGCACCAATGCTCTGGAACTTTCTCCCGCAAGCAATTTGGCTGGCCCCTTGGAGATGACATTCCAAAATTTATCAAAGATCAAAAACCTTGGAAGGCTTCGTGGGAATAACCATGGACCATCCACATTTAGAAGCTTAGCTATCTAGTTATGCTATATGAACTAATTTCTGATTAGAGATATTATAAACATGTATTGTACTTTTTATTTATGTTGTTTGTTTCTTTCAGACTAGTATTGTTGTGAGTCTCCAGTAGTCTGCCAGAATTTATTTAAAATTTAAAATAATAACAGTTATAATAATACTGATGTTGATTACTGTAAAGAAATATAGCCTTAGCATTAAGTCAATCTGTTACCATGATCAAACACAACAGCCATTTATTCCGATAAAGGATAGTTGTAGCTCAGGGTTGACATGAGAGGTCGTTGGTGCTCTCTGAGCTTGCTTCTTTTCTTGCAGACTTTCCGTTTCCCTAACCAGATAACATCCTCATAGATGTATGTTGTAGATGATGTAGGTCAGGGCTATCAAACTTGTGGCCCACGGGCTGGATGTGTCATGTGCTGATCATGCCCACCCCTGATTTAGTGAAGAGGGGGAAATGTCCTGATATGTCACATGATAATGTCATGATGACGTGAGGTTGACACCCCTGATGTAGGTGATAAAAGAACCACCCTTATTGTGAATAAATGCCTGTCCACACTAATATTAATGTACTGTTGTGTTTGATCATGGAGAGGGATGGGGGAAAGGGAGAGAAACAGATTAATAACAAATACTGTATCTGATTAGTTATACATTCAACAGGACGTATTCCAACCGGGATGATGAATCAACAAAACAAATCACCAATGAAAATTGTGGCGGGACATTTTCACAAAACCTGTTTTCTCTCAAGTTTTAGGGAAATTCTGCATCTGTGTGACTGTGTTGTTGTTCTTTTTTGTGACTGCCTAACTACGCGTTCAACCTAAAGGCTATGTTTCCATTCCACTACCACTCATTAAGCATCCCGAGCTAATTACAGTTTCCCTCCCATGAACCTGCCTTCCAGAACTTTTGCTAAAACAATAAGAAGAAATGACCTACACTTCTCCTTAAATTAAACAAGGAAGGGGGATTAAAAATGGAAACCCACTGAGATATGTTTATTCATGCGACCTCTTACAACCAAATATAATAATTGTCTGTTAATTGCAGTTTCAGCTCCCACCTCATGCTTCAACATGTGAAACTGCAATCAGCTGGCTCCTGTTTAATCCACCTATTATGTTGACTAATTAACTTTGCTCGACAGTTTATTTCTTCCTCCATTATCAGCCCCTGTCAGCCTCAAGCACAGCGCTGCTAAGGGAGACCTCAGCCTCTTTGATTGATCACCGATAGATTGACATGCAGATTAATTTAATTAGAATCACCTCACTTGAGAAATGAAAGACAATGGCAAAGGGGCTAATAGATCTGCTCTTATAATGAGGCTACCCTCCAGAGCCAAGGAAGAGAGTTTCTGATTTATTTTGCTGAATTCCCCAGTCGCTCCACAAGGCTCTTGCTTTAATTGTTCTTGGTATTGAGAAGCTTTAGCCTCTGAAGAGGTGAAATGCTTTACAAGGATTGGCAAACATTTCTTCAATTCTCCAAGGAAGCTGTTACCCTCTCAAAGTTGCATGAACAGAAAGGGTTGCTGGCAAGAATTTCCTTATGGGGCTTGAAATGGGTGAAAGGGAAGAAAATGAAGCAAAGTTTTCAAAGTAATATTTCATAAACCATAGTAAATTTCTCAAAAACATGTTTTGTCATTTCTTGACCTAAAACACTGTTTCATCCAGCAGTTCCAATTTTCTGTTTATTTAATCTGTCCCTCCCTCCCCTCCTCTCCTCAATTTATTAATGTTTACAAGCCTGTGAATGATTTGTGTCTGGATATAGTTTGTCACAGAATGCCATTAGCTCATTTCATTAGATATTTAAACAGTTTTAGAAGTTAGAGTACTGAGCGAGATAGAACCAGCATGCTAGTTAGAGAATACTGAAAAAGAACACATCAGCCAAAGTTTGGAATTAAATTAAATTTTTTTTTTTTTAAATAATCAAGATTCATAGAGACAGTTCTCTATATGGCAAATACGTACCTGGATAGAAAACTGCCTGTGCCTTAACAGAGATTTCATGCAAAGCACTATTTAGTGAAAATCCTTAAATACAAGATTGTAATGATAGCAATAACACTAGCAATAGAATAGGAATAGCATTTAGAGTTATATACCGAACGCTAATGCTTTACAGCACTCTATGAGTTGTTTACAAATGTCACTATATTGCCCCCAACAATCTGAATCCTCATTTTAATGACCTTAGAAGGATGGAACACCAAGTCAACCTCAAGCCAATCAGCACTGAACTCCTGGCTATGAACAGAGTTAACCTGCAATGCTGCATTCTAACCACTGTACCACCAGGGCTCCTAGGATCAGTCACTTTAATTTGCCCAATATATATATGGAATATTGAACTGTTTCAACTAAAAAAGTTAACTAATAGCTCTTACTAAAAATATTAGTTATCTTGGGTTACATTCTACAATCTTGGCCATTTAAGTCAACTGAAAAATGCAAACATCCCCAATATATTTATAGTATTACTGAATTTTATAAATAGATAAAGCAAAAACCCTACACAAGATACTAAGATACTCGGATACTGTAACACCATGTTTTCATGGGCATCTGCACTGGTGGGAAGGAACCTGAGATAGTATCCGCATCATGATGTCATTGTGCAAATGAAGCAAATGAAATACTGTATGTCGTTTGTGACATGCCATCATTACATAATTACATCAAGTTGCATGTAATACCACTGACATCTCTACAGGACACCTAAGGCCCTTGCATGTCAAGGCACTGGAGTATTATGTATTTTTCTACAATGATTAATCCATTTGCTTAAGCAATAGGAGACACAAGAAATGGTTGTTTTTACACGGGGAAGAGTTCCAGGGTGGAGGTGGAAGAGACAAATCTAGAAATTGGTAATTTATGAATACTTTTCAAATATGCTGGTATCCAGGACAGAGGATTTTGCTCCTATTCAATAAGAAATACATGACATTGTTATCTTAAGAAAAATGGTCAGGAACCAACACAAAGTTTCCCTCTATAGGCATCCTCCAAATTTATTAGGAATGCCTCATTCTGTTCTGTTCTATTTTAAGGTTGATTTTCATACTGATTTTTTTTGGCTGCCTGAAAATGCTGTTAATACATAGATTTAAAAACCAACCATATAGAGGAATAGGAATAAAGGAAAAGAAAAAAAAATAACAGACTAAAGTATTTGAAGAGCATAAATCCTAACAAATCCTAGTGTTTAATACTATTCCATTTAAAAGAACTAAATCAGAGTTTCAAATAATGCTATATAGGGAGCTCTGAGCCTATAAAAGAGAATGCAATATTTTTCTCCGCAGGAGAACATTGATTAACTTTTTTTTTTTAACTGGAGTAATCTCACTGAAATCCGTTATTTAATTCTTGCTACCCACAACATCTGCAACACCGGGGGCTCAGTCCAACTCATTCATTGCATAACATAATCTTGCTACCTAGCTTCCTTGACTAGAACATGATTTACTACAGTGATGCCATACCAGGGTGGTTCTTTTATAGCCATTAGGAGAAAAAATAACTATAAAAAGGAATCCCCTAGAGAAACTGTTTCCAGCATCAGGAAGTATGAAAAAAATACTAGTGGTTATTTGGTGGTCTGCTTTCAGAAGTGATTATTCATAGTGCACCTGTAGAACAAGAAAAAGAAACCTATTGTTTCCACACAAGCATGCATTACTTTAATCAGAGGTCATATAGTTTTAAGAAAAACATATTCAGTATATACAATATTAAACATTAATATTTTGTGAAATGGGGAAAAACTAGTCTGTTCTGAACACTCTTGTAAGGGATACTGGCTGTTTTATGACTAAAGGCCACTCATACCTTTATTCTGGAAACTGAGAAATCCCATAAGAGTGAGGAAAACTTCTCGAGAGAGAATGAATTTCTTAACTATGATCCAAATATCTCTTTAAAAAGGCAACTCATTTCAATTGCTGCATTAATGGACTGTATCTTGATCAAAGCATATGCAAAATTAACTTGCAACAGAAACAAGTTTTGTTTTAGTTTTTTTTTTTAAAAAAATCACAACCATAAGGTAAAAAGTATGCAAAGAAGCAACCTTTTAAAAAGTGCATACCAACAGATGAAGGGAGAAAAAAAAAAGTAAATTTCTGTTTAAAAATTGATTAATGAAGTGCTGACAAATTCATGTAAACATGGGTATGGACAAGCCTGCCAAATCTCAAACCTATCCAAATGTTGTGAAGAAAACACAGTTTTCAATTTGGGAAAAGCAAATGGGGGGGGGAGGGGGATTCAGCAGTACCGTCATCTCTTCACGTATAGGTAGTCCTCTACTTACAACCATTCATTAAGTGACCATTCAAAGTTACAATGCTGTTGTGACTCAGCAGCAGTCCTCTGTGAGTCTTTTCGGGATGCAAGATTAACGATGCAGCTGGGGCTCGTTAGTGGGGTTTTGGAGAAAAAAGGACAGATGGTGCCATGCCCTGGTTGCTTTGGCTTTCTGTAATCCTGTAACCCTGATTCAAGGATACACTTGGAGAAGTGCATTACTTGTAAGAGTTTTGTTTTGCATTCTTGTCGGAGACTTCTATTTATGTTATTTTTGGGCTCGCAGCCAGTCTGAGCCGAGAACTAATAAAGAGAGTTCCTTTTAAGTTTGTTTGCCTGTCGTTGGTTAACGAGTGAGGAAGGGGGGACAGAACACAATGCCATTCAAAAGAGCGACTTACAACCATTCCTCACACTTAGAACCATCACAGAATTCTTCATCTAATATTTCAAGATTAAGAGTTTTATTGATCACTGTTTGGACTACACACCATTAGGTTAAGTTAATCTATGGCACATTCCTGATATTTTCAGTAATCTACACTTTATTTTGTTTACACCTCTGAACGCTTTGTGAAAGAGGCTGAGTTAATTTCTAGACAGATTCTGGCAGCATGAATCTATTATTATTTTGTAACTCAACTTCTAGTCCCAAGATACTAAAAGCCTGACCTAAATTTAGGTAAAAGCTTCATGATGATTAAAATATAGTCACTCATTGCCGATTTTTAAAATTAGCCTCATGAAATGTCATTTGCATCTCTTGAATAGTCTCAGCACTGAATCACCAATGAATCACCAAACTCACAACAAAATAATATTGTCAAAACAGAACTTAATTTCTAATGCACTGCCACAATGTCTACTTTGTATTCCTAGCATTGGAACGCTGCAACTTTATTTCCAGCTGACTCCTTCAAATATTTTCAGATCAGTTTTTATTCCAGCTGTTTATATAATATAAAAAAATGAAATGTCCTATTTGCAACAATAATACTGGTATGTGCTAAATTTATTTAATAATCTTTTTTCCATCAATGTTAAAGAATTGAGGGCAGATATCATGGGGATTATCAGTTGGAAGAAAGGCAGGAGAGGAATTTGAGAAATAAATAAAATACAGAACGATTCTATATTGCCATTTACTTCCATGGAAGGCATAAATTTGATCAATTATTTTTTCCTAACAATCTAGATCAGGGCTGTCAACTGATGGCTGGAGGGCCAGATGCGTCATGTGCTGGCCAGCCCACCCCCATTTTAGTGAAGGCGGGAAAAGTCCTGATACGTCACGTGACACCACTGTGACAACGTGAGTTTGACACCCCTGTTCCCTGATCTAGATAAAACTTTATCTCACTCCATTATCATTCCTGCATGTGTTAAAATTGTTCACATGCATTCATTTGTTATCCAATCAAAAGGATAGTGCAGTTCTTTCAAATTGTAATTGAAATAACAATTACAAATAGAATATTTGGATTATGTTGCATGTATCAAAGAGATACTGTACAATCCCAGCTTTTTTCATTTTATGTCTGCCACCATTATATTCTCAAATAATTTATATTATCACAAGTATTCTGAGGTTGCTCAGAGTTTTGTATAAAATGGGTGGCTATATAAATGTTTCAAATAAATAAATAAATATGTCTTAATTAACTCTAGGGTGAACATTGAATATTATACATTCACATTATCTGTTCACACTTCTTCAAACAGGGTGGTGCAGTGGCACAGTACTTAAGACCCTGGGCTTGTCAACTGGAAAGCTGACCACCCAGGTTCGAGACTCATGTATTCTGTTATTTCTCCAGATCTGCCAACCTAGCAGTTCAAAAATATGCAAATGTGACTAGATAAATAGGTACTACATCATTGTGAAAGTAACAGTGCTCCCTTTTGTTATGACTACAAAAGCATCTTCAGACAACACTGGCTCAACGGCCTCAAAATGGAGATGAGCACCACCCCCTATAGATGGCAATGACTGGCAGAGTAAAAATCCACAGGAACTTCTTCCCTAAACAGTCAACACTCGGGAAAATTCTAAAGTAAGTCTATCAAGTGTGTGGGAGATAGCCCATGAACTGAACCTTAAGAATATATAAGAGTTAGAATTATATTTTTACATCACAACAATCATATCTGCTTTTCATAACAGAACTCAATTGCAAAATGTTTTATCAATATTTTATATTCAATCTAAATTCAGGTGATCGATGCTGAGATGAACAGTTCATGGAGAAGAGGGACATATTAAGCTGGAACTATAGGAATGTGTGAGTTGTCTCATGAAAGGAAGCATCATAGCTTGGGCAAGGAGGCTGTCCTCTTAACATCGTGGCTCTGACAATGGCCAACTGGTGCTTTCCTTGCCCAGCTACAATAAATAAATTGCATCATCAACAAGAAGCTAGACTTGTTTTCTACAAACGTTCAAGCACCAGATCAGGAAGCTAGGAGGGTAGGAGGGAGAAAAAATCATAACCATTGCCCATAGAAATAGATTATTATTTTTTGTTCACTGAAGAAGACAGGCTGGATTTTAAAAGTATGAAGGGTGATCTGCTCTGCTGAAAGTGATTAATTTCCTTAAAATGCTATGGTCACGCTAATTGACATGACCCGTGTAATTAAGCAGTCTCTGTTTACACATGGAAAGCTTAACTGCTGTGAGGCTCAGCTTGCCTGACAGAATGTCTTTACAAGTCAAGAGATCAACAACCTCTCTTATGTCCTACCTGGTCACCTACACAAACTTTTGATTGCTCTTCTGACATAACACACAAAAGCATTACCATATGAAAATCAGCTTACATCTTGGGGGAATTCTGAACTGGCAGAAGAACAGGTAGCTTTGAACTGATGCTTTGACAGTCTTTAGCCTTGGCTGCTCATGCTAGATGCCCTTATCTATGAAGCAGATTTAACTGGTGGATATTCTGGAAAAATAGGCTAGGTTTATCGAGGCCAAGACAAAACAGAAGAAAATCTGGGGAAATACAGCTAAGAAGTCCCTAACCATTCTGCATCAAAAATTACAAACTGGGAAATGTTAAGGTCTGTAATCAGACAATGAAAGGAAAGGAAAAGAAAGGAAAGGAAAGGAAACAACCTAAGACATTACCAATTTCCAATTGCCATTATGGTAGTTGGTAATGGATCTGAGATGAATAGCAGGTTCAGGAATTAAAAACGACAACTCAATAGGCTCAAGGCAAAAAGGAGGATTCTTGTGCCTGCCCTGAAGACAAGGAAGCCACCAGTAGGGCTGATCAGAGACCTTCCACTGAATGAGACCAAAGCAGTAATCTGTCATTCATCCAGATAGCATATGAAGAGCCTGGAGCATCCAATTGGGATGTGACAATCACCTCCTCCTGTTTCTATTGATCCATGTAGGAATCCAACCAATCATAGACTTGAAGACACTGTAAAGGACTATGAAGCACTGAGCAGAAGACTGAGGGAGATGGGGGCAAGATTGCATTTTCTTCATTTATTATGTCTAATAAGGTGGCCCAGGAAGAGAAGCAAAAATACTGGAAATGAACAAAGTGCTACCGAGATGATGGCAGCTGGAATGGATCTGATTTTTGATAATGAAATATGAAGTAGTCCTGGCAAAAGATGAGAAGTACATCAAAGGAACTAGACAAAATGTGTCAGAAAGGCAGCTTGCAAACCTATTCTATGGAGACTTCAAACTGAGTGCTTTGGGGGGAGAGACAAGAGTGCTCAAGACACCTAAGACATATAATATTAAAGTTAAATCATGCATTAAAACTGCATCAACAGCAGCTAGAATCAGTAACAATCCAACTCAAAAGGCCTCAGTGAAGAGCAGAGTCATACCCTTTCCTTCAAGTCAAAGAATGTGGGAGCCAAGAGCAACTTCCAAGAAAACTTTCTTTTAGAGAGTTTGACATGCCTTCTGTGTATGAGAAAGAAAATGCTCTGAAATTTATAGCATTTTTAAGACAGCATCCTGCTGAATTCAGTACTTATACAGCTTCTTCCAATAAGGCACATTCTCAGATAATTGGACATTAAATCATTTACGGCTTTAAAGTGCAATGTAAACATAATTATATGTATTATATTTATAAGCAACTTTATCAGGAACACTCATAGAAACATATACACAAATGCCCACATACATTTTGGTAATTTTTCCAATTATTGTCTTCCTTATCATCTACACTATGAAAATAAAAAATACAGAGCTAAGAGATTAATTCTATGTTTTTTCACTCAGAAAGCCACAGGGTTTCTTCTTGGTAACAGAGTAATCCTATATATGTTTTTGACAGTGATCCTATGCCTCTTTGAATGGAAAGGGACTAATACCTGAAGTCTTCATTCTTAATTGATCTTCCCCCATAAAAAATATTAAATAAAAACATTAAATGATTGATTAAGAAAAATATGAGTTTCAGGCAGTCGTAACCCTGCCCCACAATTCTACTTTTGTTATATTTTATTATCTATAACATTTATATAGCTGTCCATCTTATTATCTATAACATTTATATAGCTGTCCATCTTATATTGAGCTTAGTTCAGGAGATGGGGTGATTATGTTTATATATCTCAATAAGATCATAATATAATGATTATATTGTTCTATCCTGTATTATAGGGATGTATGGTTTTCAATTTTTATTTATTTATTTATTTATTTATTTATTTATTTATTTATTTATTTATTTATTTATTTGCTGTATATCTCACCTTTATTATGTTTACAAATAACTCAAGGAGAACATATTCAACATCCATTCCTCCTCCTATTCCTCTCTGTGAGATGAATTCGGCTGAGAGAGGACTGGCTCAGGGTCAACCAGCTGACTTTCATTGGTAAAGCAGGAGTTGAATTCAGGGTCTCCTGCTTTCTAGCCTAGTACTTTAACCATGAGACCAGTGGTTCACAACCTTTTTGGTCCATGTCCCACCTAAACATCTCTAAAATCCTGATGCCACTCTCCCCCACATCACATACAATTCTAACTTTACTCAAAAAGTGAACTCTACTTAAGCGTAGAAAGCCTAAAAGGCCATTAACTTGGTTTAAACAAGGTTCAAATTTCCCACATTAAAAACCAAATTGCCCCCCTGTGGGATGTGGGCCCCACGTTGGGAACCACTACATTAGACCAAACTGGTTCTCAACATTACAAACTATCTTTAAGCCCCCTCCCCCAAAAAACCTCCATGAAAATGTAAGTTTTAGTTCATATTAAAGGCTTAAACATATCTTGTACTATTACAAAAGGCAGTCCTCTGAATAAATTGCATAGGGAGGTAAGATTAAAAAAAGATAAACAAGATATTTTCCTTGAAAAAGTTCTCTTAGTATGCCAGAGACCAAAAGGATCTATGATTTAACCACTGTAGCAGTTTTGGAATGAGGTTATTTCATAGAAAGCCAGGAGTTTTTCTGCTGGAATAGTGTTATATTAAAGAAATGCAAAAACATGAACATTAACCAGGATTACTCAAGTGGATAGAGGCTACCTGCTTAGGAATGCTGGGTTCATATATATCTGACGCCCTACAAGGATGTCAAAGTCATTTGCACGCAGATATGAACTGCTCACTTTGTCTAATGTATCTGTTCTACTCAGTTATATCCTCTGTTTTTTTCCTGAAAAGCCTTTCCAAAGAACCTATTTTTTAATGCCTTGCAGTATTGTCATATCAAGTGGAAAGATTTTAGACTAATTGCACAAGGGTTCTGATTTTCCTGCGATCCATGAGTCAAACAATGAAATAAATTTGATTCAATCTCACCACCTAGGGCAGCAAATCTGAGCATACCAGGCTCAAATGTCTAGTGGAATTGGCCTAAATTATTAGATCATATCTGTATACATCTAGTTTAATCTATTTTTCAATTCTTGTAAGATCTGTGTTTGTTTGATTTATTTGTTGCTGTTTTAAGAATTATTTGATCCTGTACAGGTAATCCTAGCTTAATAGCAATAATTAAGACAGATAACTCTGTTGCTAAGACCACACCGACTTAACAATGGCAGCTGCAGCAATTCCCATTGTAGTTGTTAAGTTAATTCTGAATAGTCATTAAGTGTTAAATCACGTGATTGCCATTTTTGACCTCTTGCCAGCTTCTCCACTGATTTTGTTGTCAGAAGCTGACTGTGAAGATCACAATTTTCATCATGTGACTAAGGGATGCTGCAACTGTCACAACTGCAAACCAGTCATCAAGCATCGGAATTGCAATTATGTGATTGCCAGGTTGTTGTCTTGGCTGAAATTATGAAAACTAGTCATAAGGCCATTCAGCATTGTCCTCACTTCTAATGGTTGTTGACTGATCAGTAAACAAGGACTACCTGTACTGTCATTGATAATTCTCAGGCTGAAATTCTAAAGTGTTTCCCAAATGTTAGATAAAAACTTGCCTACAATATGCAGAAATAAAATAGCTAGGTTCCCTGGCTGAATTTTTTCTTAGCTCATACTTTCAAAAAGAGATTGATCAAGGCAGAAAGTGTCACTAACCTGAAATCTCCGCATGTCTCGTGGATTTCCTGCATTTTTTAAGCAGTTCTGGTTACATTTAAGAAAAAATTTCAAGAAGAACCTGTTGGAAAAGAAATAGTTTGTTTAGCACAATTTGTTATTCATTCAATATTTGTTTTGCTTATGCATCTTTAAACATATTCTTGGAACTTGAGACAGATGGCAAAGAAACAGGAGAAACAGGCAATCCATCCCATAGGTGTCTCTTTGCTGGAATTTGCAGAGATAGGCAACTTTATATTGTGAAGTTCCTTCCAATTTAAAGCATTTATAATTAGGTGTGAAAATATAATCCATCTTCGCTGCCACAAAACAACTCAACTTTTACAAGGGGTGGACTTCCATACCAATGCCAATACCATTCCAGTAAAGCAGTTTGAAACTGATCTGTCATCAAGGTGGTATTCAGAAGGTTCTGACCAGTTTTGGTGAACCAGTAGCAGAAATTTTGAGTAGTTCGGAGAACCAGTAAATACCACCTCTGGCTGGCCCCACCTCCATCTATTCTCTGCCTCCCGAGTCCCAACTGATCTGGAGGGAATGGAGATTTTACAATATCCTTCCCCTGCTGTGCCCACCAAGCCACAGCCACCAAGCCACAGCCACAAAACCAGTAGTAAAACTTTTTGAATCCCACCACTGTCTGTGATCAGTTTTTCTTCTTCAAAATTCTAAATATTAAAATACATGGGGAACAGCAAGAACCAATTAATATCCACCTTCAACTGACCAATAGGAAAATAGGATAGGGCCAAATAATATTATCCAATTGTGTTCCTATCTTTCAAACTTTCATAGCAACTTTCATAGAAGGTAAATTCCTTTCACCCCAATTCCATTTCTACAACCAAGCACTCTTTCCAGTTTTTCCAACCGTGGCTGCGTGTTGCTACAACATCTTGAATGGGGAAGAGAAATATATTCTCAACCAAAAAAGAGCAAAATGCTGAAGTTGCAGGATAAGAATGGGAGAAGAAATTGCCTGCAAAATCCATAGGGCTATAGCCCTAACAAACCAAAAATCAGTTTTGTTTTGCTTTCAGACAAACTGGTATGAAACAGGAAAACAAAAGAACCCAACTCTTGAGCCTGGATGACAATGTGGGAAATTCTGGAGTTCAGAGATAAATTGGCAAAAAGAACAAAATGGGTATGCTAAAATTCTAACTTCTACTACCTAGCCAAGTAGGAGAAGTAAGATAGGGTATGTAACTGAATTGCATTTCCCATAAAGCTGACGGGAGGACTTCAATTTTGGGTAAATGAGTACCCATCCCATGTGTTACCAAAGGAACAATTGCAGGGGATGTTTAATTGTATATAGTATGACACAAAAAATCAAGAAATTCCACCACATATTGTGGCCCTTTAAGAAAAGAAAATATGGGTCCCATATTATAATCTGGATATAATATGCCCTAAGCATAACACTTAGAACAAAGGGAATAAAATAAATCAATATGTAGAAAGCACTGTGCATAGCAAGAAAAGAGATGCTAAATAAATTCTGGGTGTGGCAAGGAGTGGGGAAATACTCTTAAATATCTACAGTATATTATGTATACAGTATGTATTATTTCCAAGAGCTCAGTCAAAAAAAAAAGCCAACTATTATGAAGCTCTCACATGGCAAGTTTTCTTTTAATTAGGGCTGTCATTACATTAAAGGTTGCAGTCAATTAGTTGTGTTACTTTTAACCTATTAATCAATCAACCGACTATTTAAAAGACAAACTGCAGTTTGCATTGTCTGAATAAATAGTGTATTCTTGGAGTTGTCATTGAACCTAACAGAAATTTTGAATCTTTCTACATGCTGAAGCTAGCAGATTGTTTTCGATAAGGACTACCCTATTCAACATCTGAAATGAAAATGCTTTTAAAAACTGAACTTTGGCCTTAATGTGCAAATATATTTTGTAAATATGTGCAATAGAGTTGAGATAGAAACAGAGCATATACTTTAGAAGTTCCTTCAAAAAGAGAACTAGTTAGCTGCTTCTGTGGTTGATTTTAAGATGACTTAAAAACATACCCACTGTGTTTTGCTTCTTAACTGGAAAAAAAAATAATTACAGAATTTGCTGCGGTTAGTGATATGCATCTATATTTTATTGGAACTGGTTTATTTTGGATTTTTTGTTTAAAGATACTTCTTTTTGGTATAAAGCATGTGTTAAATTGTTTGTTAAAAGCTGAATGTGTGCCTGTGTGAACACACATTTATCAATAAAAATAATGATTTATAAATAAAATATTTTTTCCAAAGCTGTTAAATCAAACTGAATCAAAAGTTTTATCAAAACTTGCATGATGAACATTTAAGAAAATTAGCTTGGATCTTCAAACTAAAATAAGGATGTGAAAAAATTACATTTATCTTTGTTCTGGAAACCACAAATGTTTAAATGAACAATACTTTTTAAGTTCTTGACTCTGTAAAAATCACTGAAATTGTTTTATAACCCGTATTTCTTCAGAAACAAAAGACATATTTTACAAAAGAGATAAACAACAAAAAGTGTCTCCCTCAATATTCAACCTTTACAAGCCGTAAAGGTTGGGAAACATTGTTCCAGAGGATAGACTGTTCAAATATATTTTAAAATTATAATTAGAAAATTATGACATTTGATTTTGCTCAAGAATTATACACTTCTTGTTTTCCATTAAGATTCATATTTCAATTTGTGGTTGAGAATATTAGATAATTTTACCTGCACATCATTGACTCAATGCACTTAGTACAAAGGCTCATATAACTTTATTTAGAGATAGGATCTTCTGTACAGATGTGGGATAACCATTTAGGAAAGGGAATCTCTGAACTAAAGCTCTTTCCCATTCAAAAAGAAGACACTTGATTGCAATTAAATCAGTTTTCAATCAAGTTTGAAGACAAAATGTGTTTGCTCGTCCCTTTCAACATGCTTTTGATATCTATTAATCTTTTATTTTCCACCAAATCTCTTGGAAAATAATTTCAAGAGAGTTCTCTTTCAACAAGAACTGCAAAGCGTCTTTTTTATTGCATACAATACTTTAAAGGTCTCCAAATGGTTTCAGGGTGCTGCCAGAAATTTTCTCTGTAAGTTTATGATTCCCGCTTTTCAAATTCCTGATGGACTTATTCCCGAGGATAATAAGGAAGAAGAAATGGTCTTTTCAAGCAATACGGACAAAAAAAAATTAAAAATCCGAAAAAAGTGTTTTGGGTGCAAAAACTCAAAATATTTTATTTATTTAGGAGGTCACGAGAAAGAAGAAACAATATTCTTGTCATTAATTAACCTCACACTAATATTAATATTAGTAATTAGTAATAATACTAATATGAATTAACCTCATACTAAATGGGCATGATGAAAGTTATTGTTACAATTTGTAAATCTACACATTCTTGAATTATGGTGTTAAATATGTTGAAATGGCATGAAGCAAAAATCAAAACTCTAAGATGGCTCAGACATTCCAGCCCATCATAACATATTTGTCATGTGTTTTGTCTACCTCCTGAAATCAAAAGGACTCTAGGTAGCTTGCAACTGATATACAGAATACAGTACATACCAATATAATAAGTAAAAGAATAATCAAATTTATCTGTCAATAAATATTAAAGTAAGAAGGTAGTATTTACTGAATATGGCACCAGTTGTTATTATTAATTCCTAAAGAAGTCATGTTTTCATCTGCTTCTGGAAGGCGAGCTGGAGAAGCAGAGGCAACCCGCTTCCATATTATTGCCCAGAATAATAGAATAGGAATGTGTCTACCACATGGGTGGGAGTTGAGTTAAGGGAGATATTTTTTCCCATTATACCCATTTAATATAATTTTAATATCAGGAAACAGTTGACATTGCTCCAAAAGAAATCAAGTAACCATGTCTGAATTGAATTTTTTTTAACATATGATGACTGTACTCATGCAATCTAGTCAGCTGAATATGAACTATAAAAGCTTTGTTTCCACTTTTTTAAAAAAAAGGTGTGTTACTACTTGTCCCATCAAGCAAAATATGACAATCATTAGTTGAAACCTGGCTTGAATGAAGTATTGGGGTGGCTGTCTATGGTGGGGGAAGAGCTTTCTCTCCTGGCCAGCTGCAAGAGGCTTGACTCTGAATGTGTGGAAAGAACTGTCAGCACAAATCCTGGCATCTAAAGTCCAGACAACTGCTTGCCACCAAGCGGTGGTTTGTATTGGTGCCAAAACGGATTTGGGAAGATAAGCAAATAGGACATTAATTCTGCCAAAGAAAAAATTGGAAAGGGAGAAGCAGAGAGGTTTGTATGTTGAGGATAAGCACTTGATGGCTCTCCTGTCAACAGTCCATCATTTAGCTCGCCAACTATGAAGGGCATGGACATTAGATCCCTTTTGCCCTAAACTGGCCCTGCCGTGTGGAATGCAGGCAAAATCCTGAGATCCCTCTGCTGCTTGCTGACATGGAAAGCTTGACCATCTGTCAGGAGGCAAAGATGTCCCTGTCAACTGATGCCTGCCCAGAGCCTCTGACCAGCCCTTATGAGGCAAAGTCTCTCAGAAGCCCTTGTTCTTTGGGGAAAAGGCTGCTTTGCCCCAGAGATTTGCTGGAGGATTCTTCAGAGTTTTCCAAAATGTAGAAGCCAAGCAGCTGACCATTTTGGCCCGCCCTTCCCAAAAGGAATAGGTTACCAAGAAGGAGAGGTAGAGAGGTAGATGGAACAGTTAAAAATAATTTTAACTCAGAGGCAAGCACATGTTTTGAAACAGTCTGTGCAAATATAGGGAAGATTTATATAAAGGTCTGGGCCATATGCACTTGTGCTAGTGCAGGAAACAGATAAAATCCCAATATTCTTTTATTTCATAAAGTGCTAACTCAATTCCCTTTTTAAAAAGCGCGCGCGTACACACACACACACACACACACACACACACACACACACACACACACACAGATAGAAAACAGGGATCTTTCCATGAAGTATCCTAAGCATTGAGGAGTTACCCATTTTTCAATTATCATTATTTCAAGACAGAATATTACCTTTTACTAAAAAAAAAAGAGAGAAAAATATGAAGAAAAGGATTGAAGCTGAAGATGAATGGGTGGAACCAGAATAAAGTTGCAGTGAGTGTTAAGTTGAAGATAGGAGAAAAGAAAGTCTATACTCATTATATAAATTTTAACGGGATATTTTTAATGAATTCTTTATGTGTGGATGTGAGTTTGATATGTAGGGCTACACATTCTCCCCTCAACTAATCAGAAGTGGATAAGTGGATAAACATTCATGTTGTGGTCTTTCATCCACCAGAAGTGAATAGAAAAGCCACCTTTTCTCTTATATGACTTGCTGTTCCTCTAAACCTCTGGAGCAATCTCAAGGGGTGCAAGGGACTGCAGAAATTGGGGAGAATTACTGAGAAAGATCCCCCCTTTTTACTTATGGAAGCTTGTGCTGAATCAAAAATGAAAATGGAAAGATATTATTGTATGAAATTGTGATATAGTGGCTATCTGGGGATAGCTACTATAATTGCAGTGCTTAGGAGTATCAGTAGAAGATTAATACCCAGTTTATAATTTAGCTATCTACTAGTTTTCATGAATTCTGAATATGTATGTATGTATGTATGTATGTATGTATGTATGTTCTGATATATCCAAACCAAATTAAAACATTTTTTTAAATGTGTAGTCAGAAAATACGTTTTAGAAATCTGCACCATTTTGTATGAAAATACATTTTAAATTTAATACTGAATTTCCGGGCAGTTTTGTTTTGTTTTTAATGCAGGGGATATGATTAGAAAAGGACTTACAGATTGATACTTGGGAATGTAACATGGGCCAAAACAGGGTTAATAATCTATCTTGAAATTCTGAACATTGCAAAATGGGAAATGAAATCTTTAGTACACTCTCCCAAATTTTAAAACATCTGACCAAACCTTATACATTCTTTTGTTAAATGCCATCACTGAATTTTCAGAATACAGCTATTTTAAGTTAAATGCAAAATCATGCCTGTACCGAACTGGCAGTAATTCCAGTAGAAACTCATCCCTGCCCCCCGATGACATATAATTCTTACTTTACTCAAAAAGTGAATTCTACTCACGTGGAGGAAGCCTAAAAGGTCATTAACCTGGTTTAAACAAGGTTCAAATTGCCCCCATTAAAAATTATATCCCCCCCCCAAATGGGGCATGAGTCCCACGTTGAGAACCACTGCTATAGATAGAAGGTTTCTAAAGAGTTGCACTGGTTTGTAAGAGATTGTTTTTGCCAAAATCAGAGACCTGGATAGGGCCAAATATAGATCAATGGTCCCATGAACCTTTGACCACAGCAACTAGTGAAAAAATGTCTTTGATGAAAAGCAGTACCAGGATACAGTTGAAAATATTTGGCAGGGCTTTTTTCTTTCTTTGCCCTCCTTGGGGACTGAGAAGATATTTGTGGCTTGAGCTTGCACGATGCATCTGAAGAAAATCTTTAAAATATCTGCTCTTTTCTGGCTTCTAATTCTAAGCTTTTCTCATCTCATTCTTTTCTTTTCCACCACACATTTTTCAGAAATTATTCCTATCCAACACCTAATATGTAATTGTGAGAAGTGAGCAAGATGGATGAAAGAAAGCTGATGAAGACTCTAATAGATTGGAAAAGATCTGACTTTTTACATTTCCATAAAATGGGGAATTAAGGAAAATTAGAAATGTGTCATGTGTTTCCCAAATATTTAAAAAACAGAATATTTTTGTATTGTCTGAACTATTCTTCTAAAGACAAATTGCAGGGGCTTATCTGAATGGGCTGATTCCATTTATCAGCAAAATTTTGAAGATATTATAGTTTTCAAATTACTTTCATTATGTCCAATACTATCACAACCAAAGAGAATGGTAATGCTGAAGTACACATTTATCAGAATAGCAATATACGAGTAAGAACTAGAAAATGACTGATATTTGCCTGCTCATACAAAATTGCTGCTATACCTCAACAAGTATAAGATATAAAATATCTGAAATGGCTCCTCAAAAGGCCTAGAAATAAAATACTGAGCACTGGAAAAGAGTAACTTCAGCATTTATCATTTCAACTTATTCTTTTTCACGTCAAAAGCCACTGAAATTTTCTACAAGTGACATCATGATAGGGAAATACACGAAGCAATGTTTGAAGAAAAGAAAATTAGCAAGGGAAAAAGCACACATTTTTGAGATTCTTGGGCCAGTACTAATAACAGATGTTCCATATTCTTGGAGGAATAGTGTGATAAGTGAATAAATCAATAGGTTCTGAAATGTTTGGAACTAGTATACATAAAAGTCACGTCCTCAACCTTTTACCTCAACAACATTGGATCAAGTTGAATAGTCACAAGTTGTTAGAGGAACCAAATTTCTCCAGCCTCCTCAGCTAGTGCCAATGGATTTTGTTTAGCAACATCTGAAAAGTCTGAATTTTTTTACCCTGGTCCACTCTTCTAATATACTGAGAAAATATACCTACATAATGTGAAAATAACATAATTATATTATCAATAGATTAACAGAATGGCTAAGGGGAAGTAACTATGAGCATATTACTTTCTGCTGGAACAAAATAAATTCTTTGTAATAGCTCTTTTATTTTTTTTAGAAAAAAATGTGGATTTATCATTCTCTGCATTACCTGTTGTCTACTTGGCATTGCTTGGAATTTAGAACAAATTTTCATTATTCAGAGCTAGTTTTTATTTTCATCCTAATCAAATAGGTGCATTTATTCAGTAACTATTGAAGTAACTATTCTCCTGCTGCTCGGACTGATTTTTATATTTGTTTCCAGGACTTATTTGGATATTAAATATTTATTTTAGTTAGTACTAGAAATCTTCATTTATAGAAGTCATGGATATCGGTCATGGATACCCCAAACTGTTCATATAAATAAATGATACCACCCCCCCTTATGATCTTTTTCACTGAGAAACTTAAGTCTCTAGCATTAATTCCTAGCTAGCATGAATAGTGCTGAGCTATCAGGAGTAAAGTCATTCAGTGCAATTTTATGTCTGTAATCTGTTCAGTTGCTCTGTGTTCACTGATCATTGCGCAATGTAAATTGGAAAAATGCCAGTTCACAGACGAATGCTAGCGAGATCTGAATATAGCAATAGCAATAGCAGTAGACTTATATACCGCTTCATAGGGCTTTCAGCCCTCTCTAAGCGGTTTACAGAGAGTCAGCATATTGCCCCCAACAATCTGGGTCCTCATTTTACCCACCTCGGAAGGATGGAAGGCTGAGTCAACCCTGAGCCGGTGAGATTTGAACCGCTGAACTGCTGATCTAGCAGTAGCCTGCAGTGCTGCATTTAACCACTGCGCCACCTTGGCTCTATACTGAAAACTGAAAACAGAGATAATACAACAGCCTCTTTTCAATGGGTCCCTATAATATAGATATTGTCCATGGACCAGTATATCTAGAAACATCAATTCTTATTTATAAAAAAAAACAATTAAGACTTTATATACAAACTTATCAGCAACAGGTTGTGTGCATGAATATCATACAGAGAAATGGATCAGGTTTCCCTTGTACTCATAGCTACCATAAGCATGTCTCGTTCATCTGTAATTAACATTATCCATCATCTAACAAGAAAATAATTATTGAGGGGGAAAATCAAGCATCTCTATATCTACAAAATGCTCACTGGTTTTACCAGAAACAATTAATGGAAGCGATTAAGATTTTTCTCATAGTTTGAATTCTATTCATATTTACTAATTTCTGATTTATTGTTCTGATTTAACTCTCTATATACATCCTGGGTAATCAGAGAATAAGTTGTGCATTTCACCTCATCCCCATGGTTATTAGATTTGGTGTTAAGGTTCTTATGATATTAAAACAAGAAAACTGTCCTGATTCTTCTTTGGAATTAATCAGGAATGAGTATCCAGGTTGGTAAAAGGGAATAAATCCACACTTTTCCTGTTTTGAGATAATGAAGAATTATAATTTAAGCATCTTTGCCTCTCAATTTCCAGAGGAAAAGCTAAGTTAATCTGTTGCCACAAAACTAAATAAATAAATAAAAATCTTCCAGCATTTTCAAGACTAACATATTTATTTATTAACATATTTATTTATTTATACATAAATAAATAAATATGTATTTTATAAATAAATAAAAATCTTTCAGCATCTTAAGGAGTAACATATTTGTGTATAACTTTCTGTGATCTGCAGTGTGATTTATTAAATATTCTGAGTTGTATCCTGAGCAAAGAACCTATATACATAAGCATAGTTGTAGTAATTAGTACTGTCTGCACCTCCTACATTTTAGTTCCCTTTAATCCCCATTTATAATTCATTCCCCAATCTTGTACATATATGTATAACAGAGAGAGACAAAGAATATGTATTACAGAAACAGAGAATATGCACTGTTCACTTAGATTAAAGCTCCATGCAATTGATTTAGTCTACAAAATCTTATAATAGACGAGCTGATCTTTAAGGCTTCAGGGGACTTTACATTGGCTTTATTCCATATAACTCAACAGTACTGATTTGCTACCATGCCAAGAACACAAAAATCATGGGAACTCCTTAACTCCCCAAATAGACATTCCCTCCCTTCCTGACATGATTTTGTTCATTCACCATATCTGTCTGTTCAGATATATTTCGGTAACTGAGTATATCAGAATGCACTGTTCAAAATGGTGTGGAAATGTGAAATCTCTGAAGGTCCACATGCAGATGGAAATGAAAGAAGCTAGCTATATTACAGACAAAACCTCCTGCTGTCTTCGTGGATACCTGGATTCCATCCACAAGAAAGGAAAATATAGCTACATTGAAAGCTCAAAATATGTTTATTTCTTAGGCTATTAAACTAGCAATTTGCAAAAAAACTGTAAAGAGAAAATGCTGGACAGTGTCCTGTGATTTGTTAATAACTGGTACATTTTCTAAGGTCACTTCTTGAACTAATGAAAACAACTTCACAGGGACTAAAACACATGTACACACGCCTTTCTATCATGCAATGGTTCATGAATACTTTCAATGCTTGAATTATAATGGAGAGAGAGAGACAGAGAGAGGGAAGAGAAGAACAGAGTTATTTATATAATTGTCTTCCTACAATCTAGCAATTAGAGTTTCAATTGTCCAACATATAATATAGTCTTTTAGATGCTAAAAGAGAGAGGAAAAGGCATATATAGCATTATTTCATGAACTTTTTAATCAAGGCCTGAAGCAGAGGCTGAGGATATAAATGCAATTTATTTCAGCATTACAAATTGTTGGAAGGACCCACCTAATCACTGAAGCAGAAGTTACCCTTGCCCAGAGGCAGCCTTCAACTTTTCTTAGTCTGTTTTCAACAAAGTTTCCAAGCTGTTTTTCTACAGGCTTCAGTGTGCACAGTGCACTGGAGCAGAGCACATCAATTTTTAATCCTACAACAGCTTCTCCATTAAAAAAAAATCACTCTATTCCTTTCTTTCAAGGGTTACAAAACTTCACAAAACTTCAGCTCTTTACTGAAATATTTGCCAAGGTTATATTATCAATCTTCTCGTGCCAAATTCAAATGAGAACAGGCCACACAACTTGTTGATAATGGGCCTAAAGCCAGAATATTACAAAGGAGAGACAGGAACAATTTGATAGTGGGGTTTATATCTTATTTCCACTAATTTAACCGTAATAAAAATCTATGTTCTGATTTTTACCATGATTTTCCTATCAAGATGTAATGACCGACAGTGGACACAGAGAGTAGTAGGGTTAATATGTTAATATGCTTCTTTCTATTTGTAATATTTATATATTTAGTTAGGAACTGCCTTAAGCAGGAGCTGTTTGTAAGAAGCACATACAGCAGCATTAGGAAGGGAAAGGAAAGAAACCAAACACATTAATGCCACTTGAAGCTTACTGGATCAAATACAGCATTATTATTTTTATTATTGCTTTTTGAGCTCCCAGGATTAGGGGAAGAGAATCCATAAATAATATTTCCATGCAAAATGGCATTATTTCCCACAAGATAACTTTGAATTGGTTAATTTGCTGATGGTGGTGGAGAGGAACATCAAAATAATTGTGACCTGATGCACCTGGGAAATAAGTCAGTAGAGCATCAAGCTCAATATCTGGACGGAGCAGCTTTATGTAGTCAGAAGAAGTACCTGCACCTAGAGTCACCGGAAGTAGATTCATTTCAAAGAATGAGCATAAACCCCAAAACTAGATGTACAGTAAGGGACTCAATAATGCCATAGAAAAGCAAGAAGATTAGTTTTGCTACACTCCTGGTGCAGTTAAAACAGTGAAGACTTAGTTCACTAGGTCATTTTCAAGCTGTGTAGGTACTGCTCTTCAAGAAATAAGGAGTTATTGCTTTAGCAGAGATGGTGACAGGTCTCTCTAGAATTAGAGTATTTTATTATCACATTAGAACAAGAAAAAGTCACATAATTAGCAGGATTTATTCTCATTTATTCAGTAAAAGCACTAATATTCAATTAATCTGCCTGTGTTTAATTACTTTTCTTTACACTATTTTTTCTTTACCTGATCCCCTTAAATACTAGAGTACAGAAATGTATGAGGACGACTTTTTAATTTCACTTATAATGCTATATGCTATTCACTATTCATCCAAGCAATCATAATATGGCACAGGGCCTGCTATACTTTGCAAGCTGCCACCAAGTTAGCAGCCACACCAGTCTTATACTTTTGCAAGATCCTCTGTTAAGTGATGACATATAGCGGAATTACTGTTAATTGTAATACGACACTAACATCTAAGTGCCTCTTATCTCTGGATGAACTATTCTTACGACAGCATGAGTGGCTAAAACATCAGGAGAGCTTCAGATAGAATTTACGCAAGGAGTTGAATTAACTGGCAATATAACAAAACAGACCTGAAGATAGAGAAGAGAGAGAGAGAGAGAGAGAGAACGAGAGAACGAGAGAAAGCAGACTTACATAAAAACAGGACAACTATTACCATCTGGTGGCCTAGTTTTAATTATGTGAAGTATTTGACTTATAGACTGCTTCACAACTTTTGAAATCAGAGTTGAATATGAGACCACAGGAATTACATATCAGAAAATTTAATTGCCAAAAGAGAGAACTATTTTTTTTAATCATAAAATTGAAAGAGTTAATAGGACAAGCAAATCAAAGTATGAAATCAAGAATGAACCAAAACCAGAACCATTTTTCAGTGGCTTAATTGTATGCAAATCTAGAGTGGTTGGCAAATCTTTCTATGTAAATGTGAAGTAATTGGCACGTTGCACAATATAAAAATATACATGCTTTTGTACTTTCTTTTTTTCAGATTCTTTTGAAAATGATCATTCTACCCAGTAAATATTTTTAAACTAAAGGGTACATGACTGAACAAAGAAAAAAAATCAATCCCACACACATATGAGTTTCACTGAAAATATTTATTTTGACAATGCAACAAGTTTTTTTAAAAAATATGTGTTGAGTGGGCTGACTCAAAACAAAACATCAGAAGTTTTTACCAGCATCCAGTGTTGGAAGTTTGAACGACCAAACTTTCCCTTACTATGAAATGGTTATTTCAGTTACAAGCAGCTTTCATTATTTACTTTTTCTCTCCTGAGGTACATTTTGATTTTCCTGTGATAAATTAAACTGTGAAACACAAAGTAAGGAGAAATAATGAGTTTTAGGAATAAAAAGAGTGAAAATTGGACATTTCCCCCCAATGATCAGTATTTAATCACAAATATGTATTGTACTACTTTTTTTTCATGTTAAGAGAACAAACTAGAAATACTAATTTGCTCATCCATGTAGGGGACTTAGATGGTTGTCTGGAGTGTGTATGGCACCAGATTTTGATTAAGAAAATCAAAGATGATGATGACAACTGGTTGAATCTACAACAATGTGAATTTAACATAACCTCAGGAACTGGGTCCTGCCCACTACAACTGGAAACACAATGGCATATTATAATCAGCTGCAAAGGTGCAACTGGATGAAAAATAGACCAGAGAGAGAGATAAATTTGGGACAAATTTGAGAACATTTGAAAATTTCATCACATATGAACAATGAAATACTAAATTAATATTTCTTTTCCTTATTTGCTGACAGTTCACAACTTTTACCTCAAGAGCCACTGTAGCTGTTTTATTCCTAATATCACTTTTGGATTATTCCTAATATGATTTTTGGATAGTTATTATTAATTAATAAGTTACTAGAAGATATTTACTCTATATTATAATTTAAAATTTAAATTTATCATTTAAAAATAAATATCATTCAGTATATGACTTGCCCTTTAGTATATGCTGTAGTAATCTGTGTCACTCTGTTATTGTTCTTTTAAATTTTCTGGTCGTTGATCGAATAAATAAATACTTGGTTAATTTACCAGACAATACAGCATGTTTGAATTTAAGATGCTTTGCATGCAACGAGGGCAGCATTCACATCTAATTGCTGCTACCATTTCAGTTCAATCTTCATCAAGGATCAACTATAGTTGTCAGCTTGAGCACTGCATGCCCACTGTGGTTCTTCCAATGGTATGCGACGGTACTCTAAGCAAGAGCCTTTCAAATTACAACATTTGCTTCGCTGTTCATTATATTTGCCTCCACATTCTACCCACCACACAAGTTAAAGGCCTTTGGCTTCAGCTGTTCCACTGTGTCATTATCAGAGAGAGGGTGAGATGCATTCCAGAGACTGGGGATTAACCTCCAGGATGATACCCAGTTTCAGTCTTAGCCTACTAAATCCCTACCAAAGCTACAACAGCCATGGCTGATTTGGAACCTAAACTGTAAATCTTCTCTTCACACTATCTGACTAAAAAGATGACTAGAAAGATTTTGCAACTAGCCAATGGGGATATTTTACATAAAGATGCCAATATGGTAAAAATACCAGTTACATTTTTCTTTAAAACATACGTGCTTCCACCAGTTAATGAAGTCTGTTCATTCAAGGCTGAGACTTTTAAAAGTTAGAATGAAAGAAAAAGAAGAAAAGGATCTCATAAACCTTGTTCAAAAAATAATTTCTTCCAATCCTACTTTGATGGGAAACCCAAATATATTTTCTCTTTAAAATGAGGAGTAAATATGAATTAAAATATAAAATACAGAAGTGTGCACTTTGGTGGCACATTCCAAATGATACCTATTCCGGCCATGATTTCTATCACTCATGTATTCAGCATCCCTGAGAAGGAGCCTTATGAGCTGTAGCAAAGAACCTCTTCGAAGAAAAGAGGATTCTGGGATTGTGGTGAAACTGTGCATGCGCACAGGCCCTAATATAAATGTGTGGCAATTGCTTGGCAGCTCTGGAGCCAATATAGCTATCCTCATGTTCAATGTCATGGAAGGAGATTCATCTGATCCTGTTTCTTGATCTCAGTACATAGAAATATGCACCCTACTGAATGGAAATGAAATGATGGATCAATATATAGGAGGTATGGAGGGAAAGAAGAAAGAAAGTAAAAGTCCACCTATTCAGTACTATATTAGTCCTTGTGAGATCTTGTTCAAAGTATTGTGATAGTGTTGAGATGGGAATAGTCAAAGACTGTGTGCTTCCTACTGAGATATGTATGTATGTATGTATGTATGTATGTATGTATGTATGTATGTATGTACGTACGTACGTATGTGTAGTGTGCAACAATTTTTAGAACAGCCCATTCACTTTTTATCACCATTTTAAATATATATATATTTACTAAGTTTATATGCCACCCGCTATCTAAAGTAACTGTTGTTCTGACTCATATTCGCTAAAAATGGAAAATATATGGAAGAAATCCATACAATCAGGAAACCATTCCCAGCTCCCAAGACAGTTAAATATAAATTCCTCTGTATACATCAGTGGAAGAAAAATATAAATGAAAAGTAGTAGTAGTAGTAGTAGTAGTAGTAGTAGTAGTAGTAGTAATAATAATAATAATTTAATAATAGTTTTTAATAATAAAAACATTAAAAATAAAACAATAAAAATTATTAGTTTTTAATAATAAAAACATACGGAATGAGATCTACGGAATGGTTAATATCAAGCGAGGAATTTTCCAAGGTGATTCACTTTCACCTCTTCTCTTCATCATCGCAATGATCCCACTATCAGTAATCTTAAAAAAAATGAAATTAGGCTACCAAACAGCCAAAGAAGCTGAAAAAATTTCGCATTTACTATATATGGATGATTTGAAACTCTATGGAAAGTCAGAAATAGAAATCCAATCATTGACAAATACAGTCCGAGTATTCAGCACCGATATTTCAATGCAGTTTGGCATGGAAAAATGCGCCACTGTATCCATAAAAAGATGCAAAATTACTGCATGTGAGGGAATTGAAATGCCCAATGGCCAACTAATTAAATGCAACGAAAATGAAGGCTACAAATACTTAGGCATTCTGCAGTTGGATAATATCAAGCATGGAGAAGTAAAAACTATTGTCAGGCGAGAGTACACCAACAGAGTTAGGAAAATTTTGAAATCTAAATTGAATGGTGGAAATACAATCAAGGCCATAAATACCTGGGCAATAACAGTTATAAAATACACAGCTGGTATAGTTAACTGGACACAAGCTGATTTGGACATTTTGGACCAAAAAAACAGGAAACTAATGACAATGACACTACAGTTTACATCCACGTGGTGATACTGATAGACTTTACCTGCTCCGAAAATCAGGTGGCAGAGGATTATTACAAGTGAAGCAAACAGTTGAAGAAGAAAAACATGCACTGGCTGATTATTTAAAAGAAAGTCAAGAACATCTATTAATTGAAGTAAAGAACAAAAAACTACTGAAGGCCCAACAGACGAAACAAGAATACAGAAAAGATGTGATAAAATCAAGAATGGAGAGTTGGCAGAACAAAGCACTGCATGGCCAATTTCTGGAAAAAATAAAAGATAAAGTGGACAGTGAACAAACTTGGTTATGGTTAACAACAGGTACATTAAAGAAAGAAACAGAGTCACTAATTCTGGCTGCGCAAGAACAAGCTATCCGCACAAATGCCATTAAGGCCAAAATCGAAAAATCCTCTGATGATGCCAAATGCAGACTTTGCAAAGAAGCTGATGAAACTGTTGATCACATACTCAGCTGCTGTAAAAAAATCGCACAGACTGATTTTAAATTGCGGCACAATTCAGTAGCACAAATGATCCATTGGAATTTGTGCAAAAATTATAATATTAAAACAGCAACAAACTGGTGGGAACATCAGCCTGAAAAAGTCACCGAAAATCAGATAGTCAAGATCTTGTGGGATTTTCGCATACAAACAGACAAAATACTGGCACATAATACACCAGACATCACACTGGTTGAGAAAAATAATGTCACAATCATAGACATCGCAATACCAGGTGATAGCAAGGTCGCTGAGAAGGAACATGAAAAAATCGCAAAATACCAGGACTTAAAAATTGAAATTCAACGACTGTGGCACAAACCAGCAGTGGTAATTTCAGTGGTAATTGGCACACTGGGTGCTATTCCAAAAGCACTGGAATTACATATGAAACAGTTAAAAAAAGACAAAATCACCATCAGTCAAATGCAAAGAGCCGCACTGCTTGGATCTGCACGCATATTACAAAAATATGTTACAATGTCCTAGGCACCTGGGTGGGGCCCAACTAGTAACCAATGCCAAATCCGGCAAAACAACTGGCCGCTGTGATACAATTGTATAATAAAAACAACACCTGCCTAACCTAGTCCTTGGACATGATAGGTGGATAAGAGAATAAAAATGCCAAATCCAGTCAAAATATCTTGCTGATTTTTTACCAAACCATAACAATTTTTGTAAACTTAACAGATAAAATGGATCAAAGAATTTCAGCTGCATACTGATATCTAACCCATCTTTGCAAGCTTTAATTCAGAATTAGAAAAGAAGGGCAAACTCAGAAGCCCCCCAAAATAAAGCTCAGTCTCTATTATAGTTTATTAGAAATGCTGTTTCCAGGAAATTCAATCATTTCAATTCTAAACTAGGTTAACTGAAACAAAAACATGACAGCCACACTGTTTGTTTATCTCATACTGAATATCAGATAATGAAAGAAATTTTGTGGCAATATTCAGGTAATGAATTTCAGTCCCTGAAAAGGAGCTTTTGCTAAGTATCACTCTGCAAAGGACTCCAACATTTATTAAAATCTTTTTCCAGGCCTTCCTGTCCTCTACCATCCCCCGGAGTCCATTTAAGCTCACACCAACATTAAGATCTTTAGTTGGCCCCAATAGCTGTCCTCAAATACTGGTATTGACGCCAAGCTTGTTGGAGGAATTTTCACAAGAATAAACTCTTGATTATTTCTCACCAAATAAAATAAGCTGTGAACCACTAACTGCATTTTTACAGCAACCTCTCTTCTGTTTCATATTTTCCCCAGAGAAGTATTCCAGTACTTTGCTGTCCTATTTCTTTTCCTGTTTGGTTCAGTGTCTGGAAACCAAAACATTGCTGCAGTGAGTTACACAAGTCACTCGGCAGAGAATCATGCACATTTCTGCACATGCCTACAACTCGAGGGCACACCCATTCTTTAGTTTTTTTCCCCTCCAGGTAGCATGTACTTTTAGGAATTATCATCACTAAACCACCTAAGCATGGTAGGCATCTGTTTCATGCAAATTTCTCTTTCTCCCAAACATTCTGAGTTTTAACTCCCTGAAGAGATGCATGACAAAACTATTCAAGAGACTCAAAGCTTCTATGCCTCTGTTTTTTTATCTCGCTTTTCTGTTTTTTTTTAAATCATTCTAGCTAGTGGTTTCTCTATTGTTCAAACACACTTAAATAATAAAACTCTCACTTCCTTTGTGGCACAGAGTTTTGGCAATGAGGATGGAACGTAGCATGTGGTCACTATTTTAAGACTGCAAGGAAGAGGTTATATGTGTAAAGGCCAAGAGCTTCATCCGAGCAGTGCATATAGTAATACTGGACCTTCAGGGAAATATGTCTTTATTCCTGTTTTTAAATGATGGCTAAGTTCCATAATTTGTTAACTGTTTTTCTTGGCAATATTTTTTCTTCCTTCCCCCAAAAAGGCATTCCAAAAAAAAAAAAAAAAAAAAAAAAAAAGTCACAAGAGTTATTCTGGATTCAATACATATTAGGTACACTGCAAGCAACTTTTGTAATAATAAGACATTGGTGAGTTTAATTCAATGTTTTAAAAATAAAATGTGAAAGTGTTCCAGCTATATTTTCAGGAATGTTGAGAAATAAAGGGAATCAATCTGCACTACTATAGGGAGTATGTTAAATCAAATTGTGGATCCTAAAAACCAAAGCTGCAGGAGATGGTTGCAAAACTCACTTCTCTCTAGTATTCCTCCACCAAAGTCTGACCCAAGTTACATTGTGACCAATGTCTTTACCCTTGGACTTACTCCAGTAATTTACATATTGCATATTTGCTGTCTAATGTTTGCACTAAGACAAAGTGAAGGCATTATTGCCTGCAAAATGTTGGTTATTCATTGAGTACCTCCATAGGATTTTCTTAAATATGAAGTGATTTATTGAAGGGTTAGGGTTAGAGTTAGGGATAATTATATTAGGAAGTTCTGAGGTTTATTCCTGGCATTCAAAGGCAAAGCTGGATCCCAGAATCTATTTTTTTGAAGAAACCTTTTGCAGGTTTATTTTGTTTTATTTTCTGCCTTTATTATATTTATAAATAATTCAAGGCAACGAAAATGCAGTATGTAAAATCCTACATTCTCCTCTTATTTTCCTCACAACAAGAATCCTGTGTGAGGTGAATTGGGATGAAAGGTGGTGACCAGCCTAAAGTTACCTAGCCAGATTTTCATTCCTAAAGCAAAAGTAGAACTCATGGTCCCCCCAGGTTTGTAACCTGGTGCTTTAAGTACTAGACCAAATTGGCTCAGTTGTAAGTCTTTTGTAGCAGGAAAGGCACCTTTGAATATAACTCCTATATATAGCTGCTAAACTCAAAGGAAGTCAAAATTTTAAAAATCTATTGATCTCAGTTATGTACTAATGAAAGCAAACCATTTTCATTGGAATATGTAAATTAAAGCTATTTACTTTTCCTCACACAGAGAGAGTGAGAGATGTTCTATAAGCAGTTGGATTCAATCACGGTAGAAACTGCAGGAGTGAGTTTCAAGTACAGGTGTTGTTGTACCTTAATGTTTAGTTAAGGGCCTATGTTACCTTGGAATTGATTTTGAGACAAAGTCAGACTTCCATTGCTGAACATGAAAAGAATACAAATAGTTGAAAGTTACTATTTCTCAAAAGAAATAACAAACAATGACAAATGTTTGATTTAATTGGTTAAATCTAGAAACCAGGAGTCTATGAGTTTTAGTCCTGCCTTAGGCATAAAAAACTGACTTTGAGCCACTCAATCTCTCTCAGCCCAACCTGCCTCACAGGTTGCTGTTGTGGGGAAAATAGGAGCCAGAAGGAGTAGTATGTATGCTCACTGCTTTAAGTTAAATAATAAAGGTGGGATAAAATCTACTAAATGCATAAATAAATAAGAATAGTGACTATGCCAAGAAATAAGTACAGAAACCAGCACTGTAATCAGTATGTATAAAATAAGAAGCAAACTGGCAGAATGAATTATGTATTGCATTATTTTTGAATCATTGTATTATCCTTGAATTATTCTCATAATCATTAACTGGCTGATGGGTGCAAAGATTGTGGATTTTGGCACCAGGGACAGAACAAAAAAGTTAACATTCCTACTTATTCCCAAGAGAACAAAACACAAATAATCATTCAATTGACTTGACATTTCTGATAAATCTAACCAGTTCATTCTTTATTTCTCTAAAGTCTTCTTTAATAACCAGCATACTGCCAACTAGCTGAAAGCAAGGAGGATCAACACAAATGCATAGCTGACAAAATTAATTCATTTATAATGTAAACTCAATCAGGCATCTCCACTCAAAATCTAGGAAACAAAGATGGAAATAATCAACTCCAGCACATCACTTCTTAAATGTCGAGAACTTTATCTTCACTGGTTTATGTTTCTTGGGAATTTGCTCATGGTTATTTATTAGTATCCCAAGTTGCAGGGATAACTACATGGAGAAAAAAGAAATAACAAAACAAAATGATAATATTCTGAAGTTACATTCTGATGTATTCAATTCAGCAGTTGCACAAGACATCTCAAACTTGGTTCTCACCAAATTCATTTGACTACCATCAACTTCTAACCAACATAGTTGCCAGGATGCTGGAAGTTGATGTTCTTATTTTAGTATGAGTCTCTAATGATATGGAAAGTTCCTCAAATCCTTAACAGCAGAATATGACATTTAAAAAATGGGAGCTTTTTATGTTTCTTAAATGCATTCTTCCATATTTTAATCCAATAAACTCAATTGTAAAAGAATAGTGTGCTATTTTCAAGGTATCAGCCCTCTTCAAAACCCTTTCTTCAGCACTTTTATAGGATATAAGAGATGCAGAAAAAGTATATCATTCTCAATTGTTAGCTAATTTTCAAACTATCCCTTCTTTCCGCTATTGAAAGGACATTGGTTAAGATATCACCTTAATAATAGCTATGTATCTCCCCACCAAAAAAACACCGTCACTCTGGTGCTGTCACAAAACCTTTCAGCTAAATAACTGACAGCCTTGATCAGGTGCTGTCCAAACATTTTATTAAAACATTTAAAATGATGAATATATCCAATTATTACTATTAATGCAGCTAATACTGACTAATGAGGGGGAAACATTCTAGCTTGTGTCCTGCAATTCATTACCTCTGCCTTGTCAACAATTGAAAGCCCCAAACCTAATCATCCATACCGGGCCCTGTTATATTTCACACGTCACATTTAATAAGTCACTCAGTGCCTATAAATTAATGTAACATGTCGGCATTTATGAGTGTGGCTTTGTCGTTGCTAACAAATGATGTGCTGGCCCAGTCTGCTGCAGCCAAGCAATGACAAATGATAGAAAATGATTTCTTTCCAAAATGCAAACTATGCACCGGAGACCACCATAGTCATAGTTATACAGTCAGAGATATATGTGTTCAGACTTATAGATGTTTACCTGTTCCCTCCCCTCGAAGGGTAACAATTACTATTAAATGTTGGGACACAAACATCATCTTCTGATACTTGTGTGATATCAGAAGATTGAGTTGCTGTATCAGCTCAACATTGGGTTGTGCTGAACTGCAGACTTGGTGTGACTGCATATTTAGTCTCTCATTTGATCTCATGGAGAACTCTCTCCAGTAAATGGATTAGCATTGCGGGCAAAATAGGTCAATTGATCAGACTTGTGGGGAAGACATATGTCTAATTGAATGAATAAATGGAGATTACTATATTTCATTACATGCATCCTATATGTAATGAAGGAATTTTCTCCTTATCGCTCTTCTAAAAAAAACCAGAAAAAAACCCACAAAGTCCTAATGGTGATTCTGAAAAAAACAAAATCTCATAGACAATGGAGGAACCTTTTAAAAATTAGGCTTTCAGAGAACAGAATAACAGAGTTGGAAGGGACCTTGGAGATGTTCTAGTCCACCCCCCTGCTTAGGCAGGAAACACTACATCACTTCAGGCAAATGGTTATCCAAAATCTTCTTTAAAACTTCCAGTGTTGGAACATTCACAACCTCTGGAGGCAAGTTGTTCCACTGATTAATTGTTCTAACTGTCAGGAAATTTCTCCTTAGTTTTAGGTTGGTTATCTCCTTGATCAATTTCCACCCATTGCTTCTTGTTCTACCCTCAGGACAAGAAGGAGAATTACTTCTCCTAGCTTGGAGAATAGCTTGACTCTATCTTCTTTGTGGCAGCTATTGAAACACTAATATCATATCACCCCTAGTCCTTCTTTTCATTAAACTAGACATACACAGTTCCTGCAGCTGCATATGTTCTTCATATTCAGAGCAAAAAAAAATGTTTCCCCCATATTGCCATTGAGCCAGTTTGGTCTAGAGATTAAGGTACTAGCCTAGAAACCAGGAGGCTCTGAGTTCTAGTCCTGATTTAGGCATGAAAGCCATCCAGATTATTTCGGCCCAGTCACTCTCTCTCTCAGCTCAATGCATCTCACAGGGTTATTCTTGGGGAAACAGGGTATTAGATATGTTCATTGCCTTGAGTTATTTATAAACATAATAAAGATGGTATATAAATAAATAATAGTAATAATACAATTAATAAAGTGATAGTTGATATATTTTAAAATCTAATTATGTTGAGATTCACAGCAAAGCAGGGTCAAATTACTATGCAAATTAAAATGTAATATTTTTTTAAAAAAAAGTATTTCTGAAAGCTTGTGTAGTGTGTAGAATACATGAAATAGCTTCTTTATTTGTAAAAAGGTTACAGCTTCTATTGATTATACCAAACATAACTGTACATGTGAAGACTATGTTTATGTACTTTTTTTTCCCCTTTAGCACGACTATTGATTTTTTTTCTCCCAAGCTGTTAAATACCAACTTCTTTCCACGTTAATAATTGTGGGTAAATGTGGGCACTGCTTTTCCAACTCTCCGCATAATTGGGAAATGACAAGTGTTGAAGTGAACTCTTTTTCAGCGGCAAGCAAAGGTCAGAGTATGTGTTGCAGCAATCGGCCAATAACAGCACAAATCAGTTGACCAATTAAGCCTAAGTGATAACTTGGCTTTCTGAGCAGCCTGCTGCCACTTGAAAAGAATCGTAGACCAACTAAACAGGAGATAAGTAGCACCCCTGGAATGACTCACCTGTTACCTTTTCTCTTTTGTTTCCAGAAAAAGAATATGGAGAAACGTAAAGGTCTTTAGTGTATGAAATATACAAGCTATCAATTATGTTATAATTAATGGTTTGGGGCAAAGAATACTCCAGTGTATCAGCCATAGACCAGAGGTGGTATTCAGCAGGTTCTGACCAGTTCTGGAGAACTGGTAGCATAAATTTTGAGTGGTTCAGAGAACCGGTAAATACCACCCGATTGGCCCCTCCCTCTTCTATTCTCTGTCTCCCGAGTCCCAGCTGATCGGGAAGAAATGGGGATTTTGCAGTATCCTTCCCCTGGAGTGGGGAGGGAATGCAGATTTTACAGTATTCTTCCCCTGGAGTAGGATGGGAATGGAGATTTTACAGTGTCCTTCCCCTGTCATGCCCACCAAGCCACACCCACCAAGTCACACCCACAGAACCGGTAGTAAAAAAAAATGAATCCCACCATTGCCATTGACTTTTCACTACCTCTATTCTAATCCAAAATCATTGGCAAATACAGCAAGAGTAAATAAATGTAGGGCAAATGCCAATTAAAATGTCTTCAAGATGGCTCACCCACTAAGTTTACATTGACCTGAAGGATCTTGCTTGTTTATGAAATGCAGCCTTGTATAATTTTCTGTGCCTCAACTTGTCTTTGCTTGTGTTCTGAATAAAAGTTACATTTTTTTCTCCCAACAGATTGCACACATTGACTGTTCAAGAATAGCCAAGTCCATGAACTCTGGACTAGTTTCATTTGATCAGCCAGAATGTAAAGGTCTTTAATATATGAAATATACAAGTTAGAATCCAATCCAGAGCAATACATTATGCAGTATGCTGAACTCAATTTTTTATTACAAGAATGCGATATTATAGGGAACCTGAAGGTATAGCAGAGATGCTTAAACCACAATACTGTGTTATCTAAATCAATTCCATATGAATGGTATTAAACTTGCACAGCCCTCTTGGGAGAACAACACTCTTCCTTCAGAAGGGCAGCCATAAACCGGAAGCTCTTGGCTTTAGAGCAGCTGTAGAAGCTATATAGTTATATACTAATTTTCAAAGTCACAATTCTTTAGATAAACTGAAATCTCACTGATGCATTGCTTCTTAAATGCTTTTGTTCCTCTCTAGGAAGCTGAGAGTTTTGAGATCAATTTGCGCTTCAAACTCTTTGAAGCACATTCCAAAATTTATTTGAGGTATTTCTTTTTAAGTTATTACTATATTCTTTATTTGATTCAATGACTCATGTTTATTCCACAATGGAAAACAGTGAAGGTATTTCTGAGGAATGTTCCCGTATGCTTAAAATGAAACATGAAACTTTCTTTCTTCTGTGAACAATGAGCAAACTGAAACAGTGATTGAGAGAAAGGGATACTATTTCAGGAATAGTGACAACAGACCTTTCCAACTCCGGAAAGCTCTATGAATTCTAGTGAGTATTCAGAGATCGTAGAACATTGGACACTGAGAAGTAGATTATTTTCATGAAGTTACCAGTGGCATCTGTCAAACAAAACAACTCTTTAAAGAACTTAGCTATCTATTGTAACATGTAGGAAGAAATGGACTACTATAGACCAGGGGTATCAAACTCAAGGCTCGGAAGCCAGATCCAGCCCATGGGATGCTTAGATCTGGCCTGAGGGGCCACCCTGGAAACAGCAAAGGACCAGCCTGTGATGCCTCTGCCAGCAAAAACAGAACTTGGGAGGGCTGCACGCGGGTACTCCTAAATTCCACTTTTGCTGGTAGAGGGTTGCAGGATGCCGTCACAGCTGAAAACGGAGCTCAGGAGCCCGTGCCCTCTGGCAGAGCAATCAGGAGCCCTTGACACGAGTGATATTGAGCTGGCCATGCCCACCCTGGCCACGACCACTCCCCCCCCCCGATGTTGCCCTTGATGAAATAGAGTTTGACAATCCTGCTCTAGTCAGTACTGCAATAATTTTCTTTCTGACTGAAGAATAAGAGTTGACATGGAAAACGCAGAATTTTGTAGTTCACCCATTGTGAATATCATCCATTTTATTCTCCTGGGGAGAGAGGAGCAAAGACATTCAGGCAGGGATACATTTTTAAAGGATTTATTATACATCCAAATGTTTTGTTTTAAGGAAAATGTTTCTTTCTCTGTGTCTTTTTCCCCTGTCAGTTCCCTGTGATTCTATTGCTGAGTCACTTTAATCCACAGTCAAACTTTTCTACCAGTCATGTAGTTTCTTTTTTTCTCGTCTATCACCTGCTGTCTTTTCAGTTTTGCTGCATAAGGATTTGGATATTTCTACCGCATTTTTCCTACTAGCACTAGAGCTCTGCTGCCACATTCGTAGCAATTTTCTGCAGCATTTTAGCTGAACATTTCTCTAGAAAGTTGATGAGAAAAAGCAAAATGGTCAAATAGAGCTACTTTAAAAGTCATTTCATCAGGTGTTGTGCTGCATTGAGATTCTATTTACAAAATAAATACACTCCTTAAAGATTCATCATAGGTGTTATATGGTTTTTCTGATATCTTTGGAGGAAAGCAACCACATACCTAGAAGATATTTCACCATGGAAGCTCCTCACAGCTTCATCAAATAGTTCCAGGGTAAGTTTTGTATCCTGTGAAATGATTTCTACAGGCTTACTAGCACTGAGTCTCAGAGAGCTCAGAAAATAGCAGCAGGTGCAGCTCCATGATTAGGTGGCATCCTTATGCTGTAGGTGGCACCTACCCCCTTAAATCCTTTTTCCTAACTCCTGTTTTATTATCTCATTTGGGGGACAGAGTTCTGTGAGTCACATTGTTTGTTCCATGTCTCCTAAGTTAATTTGCAGCTATCCAATGTCCAAAGACATTGCTTGTCAGCAATACTTAATTATAAGCCCAATTCATTTCTACAAATGGAATGGGAGGAAGGTCCCATCTTGTCTTTTGCCACAGGCTCCACAGCATCTTGAGCTACCTGTGAACAACAGGTAAAATAGGCATCATTTTTAATATAGTATTTGGGATGAGTAGGAGACACTGATGTTGGTTATAGCATTTAATCTACTAGTTTAGCCCTATTGTTACTTAAAATTATATAGCAGTTATATACTACTCCATAACACTTTACAGCATTCTCTGGGCAATTTGCAATGTCAGCATATTGCCCCCAACATTTTGGATCTTCATTTTATCGATCTCGGAAGGATGGAAGGCTGAGTCAACCTTGAGCCCTGTCAGGCTGTAGGCAGAGTTTGCCTGCAATATTGCATTTTAAACCACCAGGGCTCAGTTCAAATCAGTCTATAGTTTCTCGTCACTGGGTATTTTTAACCAAAGGCTAAACAACAATTTTGTCAGAATGCTTTAAATTGGATTTTTGCAGCAAGTAAGATATTGATTTCAGTGGCTGAAATGACCCTTTCCAAATATGTTATTTTCAATTTAAAATATCAATTATCCTTAAATGCCCAAAACATTCAAATAATTCATAATAACAACAATTTATGAAATCATAATTTTAAAAATGGAATATATGAATAGCAACTATTTATTTACTGCTAGACTGATGCTTTAACATTTATATTTATCCACACACACACACACCCTATTCCAGTGAATATAATGATAGATTTTCAATGCACAGAATAGGGCTATCTGATCCAATCTGCAAAACACTGGATTACCACTAGATGGCTACATAAGGATGGACTTTGCTGCTGTTTAGGCATCATCTAATCTGTGCAGAATAAATTTTCTCAACCTATTTTCTAATTTTTCCATCTCTAATTTATTAAGGAATATTTTCAGGATTATACACACAGTGTACAATGATTCTTCAGACAGCTAAATGGGAACTGTGTTCAATCTGTGTGAAATGCATCGGTTTTGTTTCCTAGCACCTGCAAGGTTTCTAAAGGCTTTTGTTTTTCAAACCACATTCATTTTTTATGTCTACATTGTATGTAGGTGACCTTGTCATCCTAAACAGAGATGTCTACTCAAGGACTAGACCAGGCTTCATGTAACTTCTCAAGCAGCATGTTCAAAAAGGAAGCAGGATCACAGCATGTTTGTGGAAAGAGTTTCCAAAGTTTTAGTATATTTCTCTCTAAATCATTCATAGCTTCCTGAAATACAAACCCACACAGACAAAAGAGTCCACAATCTGGCCCTATTCACTCGAATGCTATGGAAGGATAGATAAATAAATAAATAATTCTTGGGGAAGCATACTCATCCAGGTTACACTTTTTACAGAAATAGATTCAAAAGTATCAACGGGAAGCTCATATAAAAGATCCCAGTTACATAGAAATGCTAACTGAGCCATTAAAAAAAAAACAATGCTCAAAGTCTCTGACTAATTGAACAAAGGAGAATGATCTACAAACGTACTGAAGATTGCCAATATTCCCTACCACCACCACTGTTCCCATAGAAGTCAACTTCCAGGTTTTTTGTAAAAACAAATATAGCAGCTACGAACTGCCTACTACCTCTCATTACAAAGCTATCTCTAAACAATCCAGAGATTCACAATCATAGAAATATAACCATATTTTGCCAAGAGTCCTTCAACTGTAAAATTGGCCCTGAAGTTCAGACAGTCTTATCAGAAAGATAATTTTTCTTCCCTAGTTTTGCAACTCCAGATGTGTTGCCAGCGAAACTCCAAGAATTGCCAGGTTTTGACCATGAAGAATTATGAGAACTGAAGTCCCAGGGGTTGTAAGGTTGGATAAAACTGGCCTCTACTTTGGAACATTTGATGATCTAGATTTTTTAAAAATAAAAAAGAAATAAGGAATAGATTTCCTTCTACTCCTGCTCCTCATATTGTGGGGCCTGAACAACATTTACAAGTTGCAGCATAGATTTTTTTTTTAGGTGGAAGATATCCACAATCTGATTATAATAGTTCTATAATCACATAGTGACTACATTCTCTAGTATAATCTATAGTAGAATATACATTTCATATTGTTTATGATACAGTATAGAAAATGCATGCATGTTCATATTACTGATCTTATCCTTTCCCTCTTCACTTATTCAAAAGCCATTAACTAAAAAAGTAAAGGGGGGGGGGGACTAAAATAAAAACAAAACAAAAAATATTGGTATACATCTTATTAAATTGAACTGCGGAATGTTGGTTAACCATTAGAACCAACAAACTTATCAATAGTGTAGAATAAAAGGATTAAGATACAAGGATGTTCTCATACATCCATTTCCATAAATTACATAGACTAGGTAAGTGATTGTTCTCCAAACAATCATTTTGGGATCAAGAAGGAAATCATTTCAACCCACATTTTGATTTCTGTAAAATTCTCAGGAATGATGTGGCTTAGCAGCATCCCAACAATTAGCCTATGATAAATGATAGATAGATAGATAGATAGATAGATAGATAGATAGATAGATAGATAGATAGATAGATAGATAGATAGACAGACAGAGATTAGATATAGATATAGATATAGATATAGATATAGATATAGATATAGATATAGATATAGATATAGATATAGATATAGATATAGATATAGATATAGATATAGATATAGATATAGATATAGATATAGATATAGATATAGATATAGATATAGATATATTAAAACAAGGAGGAACAAATCCAGCCTTTTTACACCTACAGTAATATAATTCCACTACTTAATGCAAAGTAACAGGCATTAGAGTGTTTGGGATCTTCTCTTCTATGGTGTTATCTGCTCTATCAGTAAATGAGACTATATGAACAGTACAACTCATTAATAATTCAAGGCCTGAGATGGCAATTATAGAGCCATGCACAACCAGCATGAATATTTTATGAGGGCTAAAACAGCCCTCAGAATGAATCATGGATAGATGAACGTACTCTCTCTCCTTCTCTCTTTCTCTCTCTCTCTTTCTCTCTCTCTCACACACACATTCACAAACACAAGCTTATGAGTGGAGTATTCCTTTCAGATGTGCCTTACAACTGAGTCTTAGAACAGCCAACTTTAAAACCCAGAGACAAAGAAAAGAAATACCATACCTCAAAAAACAGAAACAACCTATGTCTTTGTGCATTTACCATTGAAGAAAATCAGTGTGTAGAGTGAAGCTGGGGAAAGGATCATATTACGAAATAAATACTTAATAAAAACATTAAGATTTTTTAAAAGATACTCACTTTCCTCTTCCTTTATCAAAGCATTACATAACATGTATTAGCGAATATTTTAAATACTTCTTTTATTGATTCAGTATAGATCTGGTGGAATAATATTCATTCCTACACTAAAATTTCTGAATATTTTAATTAAAAATTTGGCAGACCTACCAAGCAATGTAGATGTTTTTAAGTAAGTTTCTCTAGAATCCACTCAGATTGACTATTAGCTAAGATTGTATAGAGGTAGTTCTCAGTTTACAACAGTTCGTTTAGTGACAATGTTACAATGACATTGAAAAAAGTGACTTAGGGCTGTTTTCAGTTACTTTCTAGCATCCCCATGATCATGTGATCAAAATTTAGATGCTTGACAACTGGTCCATATTTATGACTGTTGCTGTATCCCATGATCATGTGATTTTGCGACCTCCTGACAATCAAAGTCAATGCAGACTTAACAATCAGCTTACTAATTTATCAACTGTAGTGACTCACTTGACAATTGAGGCAAGAAAGGTTATAAAAATGGAGCAAAATTCATCTAACAAATGTCTCACTTAACAACAGAAATTTGGGGCTCAATTGTAGTCGTAAGTTGAGAACTGCCTGTAATTATGATCAAAATACCTGAATTCCAGTTATAGTATAAGCAAATTTATGGAACCCCAATTTATGAAACTTTAAAGAGAAATACAACCATAAACTATATTGGCTGTACCCTTATATCTATCTGCCTGAAGTCTCACCAACTCAAAAGACTTTTCATTAGCTGCAAATAGCATTGCTCTGGAAGTCTTTACCACATATTAAGCACTGAATAACACAAATGTAGAGTATTGTAAATTCTTACTTATTCAAGTTCACAAAAGTCTTAACAATTAAATGGTTGATGCTAGCTTTGGAATCCTTCAGTATAATTTTTGAATGTGGTGGCTTGGATTAACAATTTCTTAAAGCACAACTGTATCATCAGCATCTGGATCTGCAACTGCTTTGTATGATTCACAACTTATTAAAAGTTCTTTCTGTGCTCAAGGGTCAGCGTTCACACAACCAGTTTCCAGAAGCATAGACAACTATGATCCCTATTCTGAAATCTGCAGAGTTGTCATCAGCACCATTTTAAAGATACCCCTTTATCTTTTTCTACTGCGTCAGGTATAAAAGAAGTACAAATCCAGCTTGAACCTGTCCCTATTGCCACAAAATTTCAACTTAACTTTAGGCATTTCAGTTTCTGTCTTCTCCCTAAGAAGATTTCATCCTTCCAAACTTTAGGCCATGTTTCTCAACCTTGGCAAATTTAAGATACGTGGACTTCATCTCCTAGAATTCCCCAGCCAATATGCTGACTCAGCAATTCTGGGAGTTGAGGTCCACACATCTTATAGCTGCCAAGATTGAGAAATATCGCTTTAGGGTATTTATTTAGAAAAAACTTTAGACCACTGTGAGGAAGAGAACACACATGAGTGGCTTTTGTTCCCTGTTCCCTCAACCTTCCCCCAAGTTTGATGTTTGTAGTTATCCACATAAACAATAATAAGGAATGTGGAGATGGGTGAAAGGGAAGGAGGCATAAGTTAGTATGTAATGGGTGAAAACATGTATCCTTGCTGTAAGAATAGGGGGTTAAAGAGGAAAGAAAGATCATGATGGAATGGAAATGTACATCACTTCACAGAGAATCCTGTAATTTTGTGGGTTTGGTAAACAAAGCAAGCAATTGTTGCAGCTAGCTTGTGGCTGCCACCATGGGAGCCATTGAGGCTAAGGAATTGTGAAATGAAGGATCTGGATAAGACAATGTCATTTGGGGGGCATGTTTGCCAAAGGATAAGTGATGCCGGTCACTTACAGTAGATTAACCAGAAGTATTTTATTTGAATTCATTTATATGAATTCATTTAAAGTTGAACACTGAAGGCAGAAAAAGCAAGATATGGCTGACTCTAGAATGTGATGACCATCTCTGTTTCTTAGCCGTGGGAGCCAGTGTTGTCCAAAAACACTTTTGTGGTCATGTGGCCAACATGACTATATACTGAGGAGCATGGACCTCTGTTACCTTCCTACCAAAGTGGTGCCTATTTATCTACTTGCATTTGCATGCTTTCCAAGTGCTAGTTTGGATGCTACTAATGAAACTGGACCTGGAGAAAATATTGCAAGTTCTGAACAGTTTACTTTTGAGTAGTGAACAAGAGGAGACTAGCTCACCACTTTTTCTTCCAACTGTTATTTTGCTACTGCCAATAGCTTTGTCCAAAGAAATGCCTCCAGATGAGGACTACATAATCCATGGTTCCCTACCAACACAGACAATGAGATCCAGAGATATAGAACACATGCCTATACATGGTTTTCCCTCATGTATAATTGCATTCTGGAAAGTGGGGAAGACAGAAACCTTCAGTCCTAATGCAAAGGAAGGTGTTTTTTAAAAAATAAATATCATTACTCAGTAATCTTGGCAGGATTGAGTTCCCTGATTTCAAGGAAGCACTCAGAAAAAAGCAAAACAGAATGCTAGATAGACACGACTATTAATAATATGCTATTAGTGTTCCAGTTTCTGTATATATCTATTCCTGGGATGCTGTTTTGGCTGAATTTATTTATTCATTTTATACTTGCCTGGCCTGGATTAGATGTGCTTAGATTAAAAAAATTACTCGTTTAAAACATACATATGAGAAGGTGGGGGAAAAATCCTATAGCCAAAACACTGTTGTTTTTCAGGGGCTACTATACAATTCAGTACATCTGGAGAAAGGAATTACCACTGTAAAGTAGTCAGGATTACTCGGCTACACTCATAAAGTGTAGCAAGAGAGAAGCTGCAAACAAACCCTCTTCTGATTTAAACTCTACGTGTAGTGAGTAGGAAGGAATGCATATCCTGAGACCACAAATAAAAAGGAAACACTCTGCTAATTGCCTGGCCTTTTTTTTTTTAAGTTGTGATGTAAGTAAGTAAAACTAATTTGCAGATGGCATATTTTCTCTGCTTTCCAGATTATTGTTTAGACATAAAACAGGGTTTCTTGCTGAGCTAGGGAAGGTGAAGAGGCGACCAGCACTAATATCAAGCTCAAACATATGTTTAACCAGGCCAACTTTTTTTTTCTTTATTTCAATTAACATGAAAAACAATTCTGAACACACTAGCCTTTCATTTCTTTATTTTGATGTTCCTGTTTACCTTTCTCAAAAGCTGTCCTGGGCACAATAAAGAATAGGAAAAACTAAATGCTAACACATGGAGGGCTCGCTAGCTAACTTGTCGGAAATTTCTCTCATATTTTTCGCAAGCAGCACTGGCCAAAATAAACTGAGCAAGTTTGATTTTCTTCATCATGAATTGACAGCTTATTTACCTCTACAGAGGAACATTCTGAATTTAAACCCTGTAACTTTTTCACAGAACTAATGTAGGGCTCTGCTGTCTCTTCTAAAGTAGGTTTCTTTATGAAATGCCTTGCTCGGGCAGCATTTTCATGATAATAAACCTTATGGAATACTTTTTGGAATCAGACTAATAGGAGTGTGTGCTGACAAACAAAAACCCTCAGCCCAAATTCTTCTAACAAAGACAAACTTTACAACAGATCACTCCAAAGTAAGCACAAGTTAATCAGTTTCTCACAGTTTTCTATCATAAGTGAAGAGGTGATTTGGTGATCTGGTACACAATATGACATTTTTGAGATTCTGCTCTCAAATCATTTGGAGTTACCTCCAAGCAATTTATTTATGATTAAATATCCAGAAGAAGGTCATGCAAGATAGCTGAATGAGTCAGAAATGTATACAAATGGGAGCTTTATTCACATTCAGCATGAACGAGAGAAGATATGCATTATATGTGTTATAGGAATTCTGTGGTATTGTGGTAAGGAATACGATCCATCTCATTATTGTGGGATACTGCCTGAATTCTACTACAGTAACAGGGAAGAGTCATTTCCATCTACCATCAGTCGCAATGAAAATAATAGCTTTGGATGTCTGTAAGGCAGTTTGAGATGGCATGCAAATGTAAGCAGGGAGGTGCTGGGGGAAAGAAGCATAACCTTGCTTGCACTTTTTTCTTCACTAGCCAAAAAGTATTTCAAACAAACAAAGCTTTGCAATGAGCTATTGTTTGCTCTAAATCCTTAAATCAAAGCAAAAGAAATAAAAATATTCTACAGCAGTAAGCAAATATCTGAATGTAGAAACTATATTAACTGTACAATATTTAAATAACCGACTGTTCTGTAACAAGCATTACAAAGAGAGTAGCCTTTTTAAAGTCCCTTTTGTTTAGCGCCCTAATAAACAATTCCAAACTGTTTTGATTTATTGAACCACTTTAAAAAAAAGCATACGAATTAAAATCTCATCTAATGTGCATGTATATTGTTTTAAACATTTCTTCCATGTTTCTTGTTAACCTGGTTATATAATCTGTTATTTAAGAATAGATCCTCTTGTATCTAAGGAAGAACTGACAAAATGTTTGGCTCTTGGTTCTTTTTTTTTAAAAAAATATTTGCATTGGTTCTTTTACAAAATCCTTGAATTTCATGAAACTCTCATAGATTCCACTGGAGGCATCAGTAACTCCATCACACAGAACTGTTAACAAAATCATTTTGTATTAGTTTTTATAATTCTTCCTTTTTTCATATGGATACACAAAAAAACATTTACAATACAAGGCAGGGGCAGGATAAATTTATGCAAATTATTGTGCTTTAACATTTTGTTAATATAGCAGCTTGTGTTGAATATATCCAGCCCTTTAGAAAACTACTATGTAGCAACAATTGTCAGAGCTGGTGTAGTTGCAAACATCAACACGGCCATTATAGTGCAGCTATAATTCATCTTGCTCTTTTTCATGGTAGCAAAGTTAGGACTTGTCACTGACCAAAACAGTGACTTAAAATAAAATGGTGGCAATACTTAACTTGATGAGGAAGAAAAAAAGGATTCTACATGTGAGAATTGAACTGGTTCAGCTTTTCTCTGTCACCATACCACAACTCAGGCAGTATCTCACAATAATTAGATGGATCTGAATAGTTCTGACAACAGCCATTATCTGGAAGCCTCTGCCAGCTGTTGTCATCTGGAGCCCTCTAAACAAATGATCGAGTCTGTTCTGTGAATTGGATTCAATGACTGATCTTCAGATTTTCACCAGCCTTCTCAAAGTTGTGTTCAGAGTATCGTAGAGTTGGAAATGTCTATTAAGACAACTGAGTCTAAACCCCTGAGTCTGCTTCCTTTTTCTTTCCAGGCTAACCTGATGTCCATAATGGCTGCTGCCACATACCTTCTCCAAGGTTATTTATATATTCCTGTACACCTATTGTGAGAGAAGCATAAGCATTTTCATCACTTGTTCACTTATTTTCCCAAAGAATATTCAAAATTCAAAAGGCCTAGGCACACAATACACAAAGTAGCCTTATGTTTGTCCTTTGTAATGATAAATTGAAAAGAACCTGTGGCACCTTCTTTTTGGATCGTTCCAAATTTAATAGGCAAATTGGAACAATTGAGCTAAAGGTTTTCTGTGTAGCTGGAAATTCCATGTAATTTGTCAGACACTATTTCAGATTTAATTCACATCTTTCTCAAATAGACACCCCTGCCCTCATTCCATTAGAATGCGAAACACTTATGTGGCTCCTTTCCCCCATGGGAAAGTATTTCATAATATGAGACCTCATCTGTCATTTGAAGAGGTACACTTATCTGTTCTTTATGAGAATTAGAACAAAGTTCCACTATGAATTATACAGACAAGACACTGAATCTGAATATCCCTGAGTAATATACAGTATATGTATTTGTGTTTGTTTCATACTATCTCAATTATTGTTTTTCTGCATAATTGCCCTCCAATGCATTCTCTTAAGGATGGTAATTATTTCCAGAGCAATCACTTTGGCAAAATGAGAAGGCAAAAGGAAAAAAAGGACTTCTCTCCTTACCCCCATTAATGGAGGGGAGGAGAAATTAAATTGGGACTTTGCAGATTGTGAGCCATTTAGGAACAATAATTGATAGCTTTGTATTTGATGAAATCACAGTAACCTGCCCTAAGGCTACCAGATAGGGTAGGCTATATATAATGAATAATTCATGAATAATTAAGGAAAGTCCCAGATTGAGGGCAGTGAAACTGTGTGTAGCTAGGGACTTTTTTTTAAAAGAAAAGTGCATCCAACAGGTTTAATTTTTTAAGACATGGAGGTGTGTAATTCTGATAGGCAGGACATAAGGAGTGCTTAATTCTTTTTTCTATTAGCTGTTGTTTACTTATACTTGTATCCCAGCCATATTAGTTTTCCATCAATCCATGTTGCCATTTAAGATTATCATTTCAAACCAAGCAATTCCCAGACTGTCCTACTTGATTTTGAAAGCAGATGAAGCCCCAGGAGAGTCAATGGAGCTTCAAGAGCTGTTCTTCAGATCCCCCAGGGCTAGCAAGGTAAAGGCTCCTTTTATCTTTAGGTAAATGGGTTTTTCCCCTTTGAATTAAGCCCAACTCCTAGTGATTATATAGGCATGAATATCTCATTTTCGTAGCCACTGTCTTTTTTGGGGGGGATTGTTTTTGTTTTAATTCAGTATAGATCACAGCTTTCGGATTTCCTGATGGTCTCCCATTCAAATAATCCATTTTTAAATTAGCCAAGTTCGGATAAGTGCTGCCACCTGCTGTGGCTTCTTGGATTCTCTCTAGTAACAGAAGCAGATGGAAGTTGAACCAACTTGTTAAATTCTTACCTATCTAGAATGTTACTCTGTATATTTTGTTCTTGGGTGAGATAAGATGAAAGAAGCAGCAGAGATGCATGTTAAGTTCCATATTCAAATTTTTCAGCTCTGAGTATCATAACCTTTGAATCTAGGGCCAGGGCAGTGGAGAGATAGGAATGCTAATATGTTTATTTGTGGATCAAATTTGTAGGTGGGGTTTGAAACCCTTGCATACCTTAGATTGTTTCCTTTAATCAGGAGATTGTTTACACAGCAAAACAACTGTGGGGAGAACTGTTGGGGAGAAGGGGAGGAGCATCTCCAATCTCATAAATGGACCTAAACATGTACTTTGAGATTATTACTTTGAAAAAACTTCTTTTCCAGTAATATTGTACTGCAAACTAGAGCATACAAAACCTTTGCCAAATCAGATCTCGAATACAGCTTGTCTGCCTGGAATCCATACTGTATATCAGACATTATACATACGATCATACAATTGAGCAGGTCCAGAGATATTTCACAAGAAGAGTACTCCACTCTTCTACTCACAATAGAATACCTTCTGCCACCCGGCTTGAAATTTTGGGCTTGGACAACCTAGAACTATGCCACCTACGGTCTGACCTAAGCATAGTACACAAAATTGTCTGCCACAACATTCTACCTGTCAATGACAACTTCAGCTTCAACTGTAATAATACATGGGCAAATAATAGATACAAACTCAAGGGAAACCACTCCAAACTCGATTGCAGAAAATATGACTTCAGCAACAGAGTGGTCAATGCCTAGAATGAACTACCTGTTGTTACATCCTCGAACCTGCATAACTTTAACCTTAAACTGTCTACCCTGGACCACACCCCATTCCTAAGAGGTCTGTAAGGGGACATGCATAAGCACACCAGCGTCCCTACCGTCCCTGTCCTACTGTCCCCATTTATTTGTATTCATTTCCTGTGTTCATGTCCACGTTCATATTGTACCTGTTATCTCGTACATGTTTGATAAACTAACTAAATAAATATTTTTCAATTGTACCTTTCTAACTAAAAACCATTGGAAGAAACCTTTGTTGCACACTTTCTTTATGGTCCTCCTGCAGTACGAATCGGCTCAATAGATAGACAGTCATTCAAAGGAAGAGGAGTCTTCCACCTATATTTGGAAGGCAGGTCTCATTTACCATCACCTTGACAGTTTTCAAAGACTGGAAAAGAGCTGCAAATGACTAGACTGAGGCCCAGAAAATATAACACAGGTTTCTTAGAAGAGGAGGAGGAGGAAGCATTTCTCTGGACCATAAGCTTTTGAATTTGTAACCAAAAAGATCCTTGCAGGGATCAGAAACACAGTTTGAGAATAAACTTTAAGTAGACAGGAGGCCAATGCTTCATGAAAAAGCTTCTGAAGTCTCAGAAAAGGAGATGTTTGACCAAGAAAATGCCCCTTTGTAAAACCTAGAAAAGCACAAATAATTCCCACCATTGCCCCATAACACTCAAAGAGGCCTTTCCTTGGAGCTTCTTAGATGTGCCATTCATTCATTCAGAGTATCTGGTGTCTACTGCAACAACAGTTTTGAGCACGAGCAAATACAGTTCTTGGGGACAGTTTGAAAGCAATTAATTTTTCTCTTAGAACCAATTAATTTTGCTCTTACCCCCTTCCTTTGTTATTGTAAGCCGCCCGGAGTCCTTCGGGAGTGGGCGGCATACAAGACCAATAAAACTAAACTAAACTAAAACTAAACATTTCTGCCAGTCCTAAGACTGTACAGGGAGTCTATAACTTTCCATATAAATTCCCTGGGGTGAAAGTCATTCTGTAATATCTCAAATAGTTATTAAATGTGATTTCCAAGTTACCACAGTACAAGCAGACAGGTAACTACTACAACAGCAGAATAATAATAATAGCAAACTGGCCAACAGATGGCAGCTAAAGCAAATCACCTGATTTAAATAAGATCTGTAGTCAATCCATTCAGGCAAATTTCCCGATGAGAATTTAACTTGACTGCCAGAAGGAATTCGTGCTGTAGAAGAGTCAAGCTATCTTGTAGCACACACAAAATTACTGCCACTAATACAAGCATTTAGAATGCAGCAGATCAGTGCATATCAGTATATTAAAAGAGACCAAGATTGAGCCAGAAGAATATCTCAAAAGGTTTCCTGTTTTAACCACTGATGCAGCCTGCTTGTCAACAGAATTATTGATGAGGCATGCTTTTGCATGAAGCTAATTTCTAAGGACAAGACTTCAGCATTTATATGCCAAAAGAAAATATACATGAAAAATAAAGTGCAGCGAGAGAGCAAAGCATGAATAAGTTCGTGGGCGGGATTGGGGGAAGGGAACGAAGGGAACGGTGGACAAAAGAGCTTTCTGACCCAGAGTTAGAGGCAGAGACTGGCGTTATTTTACATTAGAAACAATCCACATTCAAAACTGTAATTGATAGCAGTGGAGTGTTGGGTAAAGGGGTTATGGTTTTGAGGCAAACTGAGCTGCCAGTCAAATTCAGTGCCTCAAAGAATAAAAGCTTCACTGCCACATTGTGTGGAATACAAGCAGACAGCATTAAAGTGGCCTGTTTGTCAAGTTTCTGCACACTGTCTGGAACCATTTAGACAATGAGATCCAAATACTAACACGGTATCATTGGATATTATTATTAATATTAATGGTCATATTGTACTATTGTCTCAGAACTGAATAAAGCAATGATCCCAATTTAACATTAAACCACTATTGTGCCCTATATTAACAAAACGGTTAATAGATAAATTAAATTATATTTATAGTTTGCTAAATAAAACCTATGCCACAGAGATGGTGGGGTTTTTTTTCCATTTCTTTTGGTTATAATAACCCATAATTTTCAACCAAGTCCTAAAACCTCCCATTCCCTCCCATTCAAATATTTATTTACCCAAGAGGCAATTAATTCCAGCCAAATGAAGCCTAAACATCTACAATCTGGTAAAAAAATGCCTCACAACTACTAAATAATTAAGGCCATTTCTAACATTGCTATAATAATAAACACAATTCTGCATGCAGGAGATACTTGCTACTGCCATAAAATACATATGGGCTCAAATAATGGACATATTGCTGCTCTATTGTAAATAAAAAAGGCAGTAGAATTTAAACCCTCAAAATGGTAAGTAGCAAGGAATTCTGGGGATTTAAGTGTAACAGCATGGGACATATACATTTGCAGGAGGTGGTGTACTAAAGTATTTGTATTCCAGTGCTGTCTGTTGAAAATAGATTTGGCAAACAGAATCTGTTTGAGGATCTGTTCCCCTCTTCAGATAACTGAGATTTATATAATTTTTCAAAATTCCTGATGGAAGTTATGTAGCAAAATCAATGATTTAGATTTAGATTAACAGAATTGGAAGGCACTTCATAGGTCATCTAGTCCAACCCCCTCCCAAGTAGGAGACCCCAGACCATTTCCAACAAATGGCAGTCCAATCGCTTCCTAAAGGCCTCCCACAACTTCTGAAAGCAACTTCTGTTCCATTGGTTGATTATTCTCACTGTCAGAAAAATTCTCCTTATTTCTAGGTTGAATCTCTCCTTGGTTCCATCCATTATTCCTTGTCTGTCCTCTGTTCCCCTTCCTCTCTATTACAGCTCCTCAAATATTGGAACACTATCTCTCCCCTGGTCCTTCTCTTCATTAGACTAGTGATGCCCAGTTCCTGTAACTGTTCTTCATATGTTTTAGTCTCCTTCATCCTCATTGCTCTTCTCTGCCCTTTTTCTAGAGTCTCAACATCTTTTTTATAGTGTGGTGACCAAAACTGGATGCAGTATTGTAGGTGTGGTTTTACTGAGGCTTTATAGAGTGGTATTAATACTTCACTTGACCTTGATTGTATCCCTCTGTTAATGTAGTTTAGGATTGCATTGGCTTTTTGGCTGCCGCTGCACACTGCTAGCTCATGGTTAGCTGGTTGACCACTAAGACTCCAAGATCCCTGTCACAGTTATTGCTATCAAGCCTGGTTTCACCCAGTCTGTATGTGTGCTTTTGTTTTTTCTTGCCTAAGTGTAAGACTTTACTTTTCTCTACATTGAATTTCATTTTGTTAGATAGGACCCAGTGTTCATCTGGATCTTGAGCCTATCTTCTAGGGTGTTAGCTATTCCTGTCAGCTTAGTATTATCTGCAAATTCAGTAAGTTCCCCTTCTATTCCCTCATCTAAATCATTTATGAATGGAACTGTTCATTCCTTAAAATCACCTTTGTGTAGTGCTGAAAATGAGAGGTTATTCCCTGTGCATTTCTCAGGACTAATTTATTGGAGGTGTCACTTCAGGTGCACTGATACTTCATTTTTCACACAATTCACAAGAGGCAAGGAATATAGACAGGGAGTTGGGAATTCCTTCTTATTTCCTCTTTCGCTCATATTCTGCCTGCTTGCTGTCTGTGAGGTTTCCATCCAGTCTTTAGACTCTGTAAAACTGGCTCTCATGATTTTCACTTAAAAAGATATAGCTAGCTAGGAGCTAAGCTTTCCCCTTATCCTCCAAGTACTTCTTACAAAAAGCCTCTTTATCTGTTAAAGTTACAATGAGCTGTTTCACCAATCCTTGTTCATTTTAGATTCCTATTCTTCAAGAACACACAAACCTCTTCCTCCAATATAAATAAGTTCAGAAGCATAAATGACAGGCTTTTGGCTCTGTCTAAGAACTGAAAAAGTTGAGCTGCTCTTCTGGAGAATCCAGGATGCAGAAATCAGAAGTATGTGCTTCTAGGAAAACAGCACATATTATACTTCTGCTCTGGAAGTTGTGTTGGTTGTCCATTTGTTTCTGGGTCCAATTTAAGATGCTTGTTTTAAACTTTAAAGCCCCTCGTGGTATGGGACCAGGTTATCCAAAGGATAACATTTTCCCAATTATATCAGCCTGGCCCATTAGATCTGGCAGAGAGGGTACACTGCAGTTAGCATTTGCCTGGGACCTTCTCTGTGTGGGGTCTTTATGGAACATTATCCCATTGGCATTCGGTTACATCCACACCTTTTGACATCCAGGAAGTCCCTCAAGACCTGGTTATGCCATCAGGCCTGGGGATTCCAGGGAACTGGAGACCTGTTCAGATGGCTCCACTATTGAGGTGGGTATTCTCTCTCTCCCTCCCTCCCCCCCCCCCCCTCTCTCTCTCTCTCTCTCTCTCTCTCTCTCTCGCTCCTTAAGATTATATACATACATACATACATACATACATACATACATACATACATACATAAAAATTTTTAATTATCTCCATTTTAATGATGTTTTTTCTACTTTTAAATGTTTGTTTTTATTTATGTTTTCTTTTGTACTGACTATTTTATGTGGCTTAAAGTAATTTCTCTTGAGATGGGTGGCTAAATAAATTTGATTAATAAATATGTTTATGGTAACTTGCCTTCTCCAGGCAAGTTCCCATATTTCTATTGTTCATGGCATATATTAAGCACATTAATATTGCAGTATTTTATCTTAAAAATATGGCTGAGAATCACATTTTCTCAATAACATGTTAAGGTCTGCAGTTAAGGCATTGTAAGTGTGGCTTAAGAAACAATTGTATTAAAACATACAATTGGTGGAATCATATGGATCAGCTCCAGACTCACTGAATAGCCATGTTCAGGCCACAACCTCAAGCTTAGTTATTTTGAATTTAAAAAAAATACGGATACAAAATAAAACAATTTCCATCTTAAGTTGCCAAACCATTCACACCTGGAAAACTATTGCTAGTCTTTGGAACATAAGTTTAAATTTAAGCTTCAAATGAATTGCCCCACAGATGGGGTTAGGTTCAGCTAATGCAGTAATCAACTTACCGCAACTCACCACAAACGTTTCTGTCTTTTCCTGCACTAAAAAGCCTTCTAAGATTCTACTCCAAATCTGTCTTGCAGTACACTTGATCCAATAATTATGGCTTTTACCTCAGAAACAATTGAAGTGAAATTCAGTCCTGCAAGTTCAGTTGTGCTGCATCTATACCACCAAGTCTTATGCCTGGTGAGTGGACAGCAGTATCAACAAATGCACTTATCTAGTTTGGTAATGAAACATCTTCAAGAAAAGTATGTAGAAATTCTCAGTCATCCTGGGCATGGATGCCCCAAAGGTGCTTTTTCAGGAGGCAACTGGACTTTCTTGTTTTTTTCTTTGAAGACGTTTTGCTTCTTATCCAAGAAGCTTCTGGATGAGAAGCGAAACGTCTTCAAACAAAAAAACAAGAAAGTCCAGTTGCCTCCTCAAAAAGCACCTTTGGGGCATCTTCAAGAAAACAATCAAGCTCAGGGAGCACCAAGGACCCCACAATATCCACAAAGTACAATCTATTCACATATAAGTCAATGATATCATTATTCTTAGTAGTCACATATCTACACAGTGCTGAAGGTGTAGTTTGGGTACTATGTCTCCTTGCCTCCACAAAAGAAGTTAAAGGTGACCCGTCTCTACACAGCAGCAAAAGTTTTAGTCTATCAACATAACACAAGAGCTGCTACCACCAGAATCAAAACTGACTCTGAAAAAAAAAAGAAAGTCCTGCAACTTTCCAAGTATTGTTCGCATTTATTCCTGCATTGTTTTTTTTTAAAAAAATACAGTATACGGAAGTAGGAATGGTGGTGCCCGTTTATGCTAAATTGATTATACTGGCCTGATATCAATAATGCAAGTAACTGTAGCTAACCTCTTTGGACATGGATCTTAAAGAGCGTGTCTAAAGCACTCTAAAGAAAAAATGATGAAGATCTTACGACATGAAGAATAAAGCATGTAAGGTTTTGTGTAGATGGCCTGGAGGATCAGGAAGTCTGGTCAAGCCAGTCAAGTGCTAGATGGGTAGCAATACTAGGCTAGTATGGCAGAAAATTTGCATAATCTCCTACACAGAAATAAATCCAGTTCCCCTTTTGAGTGACAGACAGGAAATACAACTTCGACAAACATCAGGTGAACGTTGCACAACCAGAGCAGTGAGCTGTGACTGCCAAGGTAAAGAAGGAGACCTCTTCTCTTAAAACTCCTGGAAAGCTATTAAGAGGAAAAGACAAGTGATGTTGCTGAGGAAGAAAGGTTAATCTGCCTCTTGTCTTAAGGACTTGCCTGTTTTTTTTCTCCTGACCTACATTGTCGTCTGAGCCTTCAAACACACGGAACAAAAACTGCTTTTGTCTCTGCAGACAATGATCACCCAAGTTGGTTGAAAATAGATTTATCAGGCTCCAAGGGTTATTGTTTGCAAATAGATAGTATACACATTACTATTTCACAGTTCAGCTATGACATTATTAACCTACTGTGCAAGGATTTTATGGCCAGATTGCTTCATTCATCAAAAATAGGGGAAATTGAAAACCCTATAAGGGAGCAAACATTTCAGCAGGCTTGGGTTTCACTTAATGCCATTAATCTATCTATTTACACAAGAGGCAGAAAGGTTCATTTAGTAATGCCTTGCAATACAGCGTAAAAGCCTCAAATCAGTTATCAAGCATGAGTGCATGAATGTCATATTTATCGTTGTAATAAGTCTGAACCATTTTTCTCTGATGTTAGGTTTTGCTGGTATAATTTTTTGTAGTTAAATATACTCTTTCACTGTGACAACTAGCATGCCGCCAATACACAACTGCATGCTTAACTGGTTACTGGGGAGGGGGGGGAGGGTACTGAGGGAATAATACCATTATTCCAATTTCTGCATTTTTTTTTAGACTCTTCCAAGCATTCCATAAGACAATCTACTGAATAGTTTGGATCGCAAATTCAAAGAAAGACGTTTCTTTTACTTTTATTATTAACTCTCAGCATTTTTCTTCTTCTTTTTTTGTTTGACATTGTGTATTTAAAAAAAAATGTTTAGAATGAGCTTTTTGTATTCACTCATGTCTTGGTTGTATCATAATAATATAATGCATATCAATCTATCTTGAATATTCAGGAACCTCAACTGAATCAGAATGTTGCTGAATCAAGTGATCAATATAGAAAGAAAGTGAACAAGATTTATGAATGAGTAATATATAAGTTAAGAGGCAGTTTAGTGTAGTGGTTAAGGTATAAGGCTAGCATTCAGAAACTGTGAGTTAGTCCTGCCTTGAACATGAAGCCAGCTGTGTGATTTAAGGCCAACCATTCTCTCTCAGTCCTAGGAAGGAGATAATAGTAAACCACTGCTGAAAAACTTTGGCAAGAAAACTGACTGGCCAGACAATTTCCAGGAGCCAACACTGTCTAAAAAAAAAAGTTACAAACATAATGATCAGTCCAGCTTAAGTCAAAAACCACCTAATGTCTAAGGCATTTCTACCATAACTGTAACACAACCCACAACTGCAAAATAGATTTATAGATTTACTTTTGATGCATCTCTTCAATCTGATATTGGTTCATGTTTTTCATAATGTGTTGGATACTTTATGTCACCGTTGTGATGTTTTATTCTATTATGCCATTTTATTTTATTATACAATGCGGTCTATATACAAACATATTAATATATAAATGAATGTATAAACCACTAGCTGCTATACACTTGATAATTTACTGCTATAAACTGATAATATACACTCTGTAATTTCAAAACTGTAACCCAGAGCAGCACACAAATTCTCTGTATAACTAACTCAGATATGAGTGACGAATGCACACTTAGCACATCAGGGATAGGGTTGACATACTATGTTAATCCATAGTTTGTTTTAATAATGCTTGTTAAATAAGCCTAATTACTATGTTTACTTATCCAGTTAAGTCATAAACCACGTTACTGCTTATCATGATGCCTGAACAAAGCTAGTTTTGGTGATTTAACTAGTAGCACTGCAAGGTAGTCTAGACAAGAAGCACAGTGAGGAGTACCAACTCTATCTATTGGCAAGATTACATTAACAGAACCTTCCAAAACTAAAAGTATTTCTTTCTCACTTTCAATTTCTTCTTTGGAAAACTAGAGAGGGTTCTTTCAAAATATTTCCCAGCTATCCCTCCTGTGGGCTGAGAGATCTTTTACATGCTGGTTATCCAGTCTGCCATTTTACATCCTGTCTCCCTGGATCCTTCTGTTATACTATTATATCAGCTTACAAATAACAAATCAAGGAATAACACCTAAATAGCCTTATATGTATTTCCTGCAGGTACCAGTGTCTTATATTTATTGCATTTTATACAGGAAATTTAGGATCAATTAAGTTCAATTAAATTCTCTTTCCATTGTTACATCTCATCATATATGACATGGATTTCCAATTAAAGTTGAGCCATGAGAATAGTGAGTAGAATAATGGATTCCTCTGTTTCAGCCATAACATATTCCATGTCTAATTTAAGAGATGTGAGCATCTACTGAAGATTCTTCTCCCTGACAAATATTTCAACCATGTGTTCCACACCCTGTTTGATATTTACTGAAGTAAATCAGAAGATTGGTTAAGGAACAGGAAGCAGATGGTACAAGTAAAGAGAACATTGTCATAAACAAGGAAAGCAAATTTCAGGGTGACTTGATTGGGCATGATAACATACCTAATGAGTGTGCAAAGTTTGCAAATGACACCAAAGGATTCAGGTGGGGGGGGGGAATCCCTCCTAGGGGAAAAACAATCCCTGATTATATAAAAAAAGGCACTCAAGATAACTATAAAGGAATATACAACGGAAGAAACATGTCTAATTTCACACATAAAATCTGGGTTCGTCGACAAAAGGGTGACCGACAAAAGCGTGCCTGACGAAATCGCGGTGACAAAACCGCAAGTTCTAAACCGCGCCGACGAATGAGCGCTGAAGCGCACCGACAACAGCGCACCAACAGAAGCGCACTCTAACCCTAACCTTTACCCTAACCCTAACCCTAATCCTAAACCTAATCCTGACCCTAACCTTTACCTTAACTTAAATCGCGCTTCTGTTAGTGCACTGTTGTCGGCACATTGATGATGTCACGGTTTTAGCACCGCGGTTTTGTCGGCGCGCTTTTGTCATGCGCGCATTTGTTGGGTCACGAAAATCTGAGTTGGCACTGAAAAACTAGAAAAGCAATATATTAACAGGTACAACAGTGAAAATGTTAATAGAGGTTACTTTCACAAAAACTTTGGTTTTGTCCCTTACACTTTCTACATTGCTTTGGCATACCACACAGTTTCTTTACTGGTACTGCCCCTTTTATGTGGTACTTTGGCTTCAGAAGCAATGGTAGAACTTGACAGATGGCAGTCACATGATCTGGACCACAGACCTAGGATTTCTAGGAAATCTCATATTCAAGTATAATCAGGCCTAGTCTTCTTAACTTTCAAAATGGGATAAAGTTAGCCAGGTCCTGCTGCGATAACTAAGAGGGAGATATATATCTACTAGAGAATTCTCTACTACTATTACCTTAAAACTGTTCTACTTGAGAAGAGGTGCTTATAATTGAGGAAATCTCATTTGGTAGTAGGAAAGTGGATAAATGGTTTTTGTTTTAGGAGAATACCTTGAAAATCAAAGGCAACTGATGTAGACCAACTACTTTAAAGGATTTCTTCAGACAGTTATTTTATGGAATTGGTTGATGTAAAATGCAGCAAAGCTGATTGGCCTTAAGGTCTTTAATTTCATTTTCCACCCACGGAAGATAGATCACCTAACCTTTATTATATATGAATGGCTAATAGAATCTCCAGAATTAGTATAAAATTCCCCACTTCATATCAATTGTGGAAGAACAGCTGCAGGGGACTGATACTGTATGCATAATTACATATTTTGAATATGGGCTTTGTGAAGCAGAATCTTAATCATAGAAAGGGAGGTCAAAAAAATACTATGGCAGCTACAAATAAGTCACTTGTTTTTAAAAAGGGGGGGACTTTCATAATGTGGTGATGACCACTATTTTGGCTTTTAACCTCCCCTTGCAAACCCTCCTGACCACTGGACATTTGTTCTGCTTCATTAGATTCATTTCTTCAGTGGTAAAAGTCAAAATGAGCTGCTCCAGATACTCAGACGTAAAAGTTATACCTTACTCCATTGGCTGCATTAGAACTATGCTATGTGAAATTCATTAATACAGGTAGTATTCAACATATAGCCATAATGGAACCTGTCCATTATGGCCATATACTGTAAAATAAGTTGGTTATGTAACCTGATTTCACAACCATTTCTGTAGCAGTTTTCAAGTGAAAGCTGTAGTCATGAAGCAGTGGTTATGGTCATTAGGTGAATGCCACAGTCATTAAGCAAACTAATAGTTCACTGTCAGCACAGTTTTGCCAAAAACTGTAAGATCTACTTTTGGGGGGAAACCACTGTAAACCATTGTAACTACAGGATACTGCAAATAGTCATAAATATGGCCATGTTGTTGAGTGCCCAAAGTTTACATAGAATAACTTTCTCTGGTCACAGAAAGATGGAGGGCACCTGATTTGTCATGTCCCATTTTTTAAGTAGATCATAATTTTAAATGGTTGCTAAGCAACCAGCTATAACCTGAGGATTATCTATAACTTTGACGCTCAGTTCTCCTACAGCAAATAAGTATCACACTGTACTTTTCTGCATAGAGGGGAAATTATTTTAAGGACAATCAGGGACGCTTCTCTAAAGCAAGATGTCAGCCCTTCTTCTTGAATGAAACTTCACAGATGAACAAATTCTGAAGATTCAAAAGCCGCGCGGGGATGATTTCATCTCATCTTCCATCTGCCTTGACTTAAATGCTTGGCCTTACCTTGATCTGATTTGGTCACAAAACATTGATATGGACCTAATCAGTAACATCCCAAACTGGAACAATAGTGAGGACTTGGTGTAGACTGGGAGAGATCCAGCTTCAAATTTACCCTTTTCTGGTTGTGAAAACTCACAAAATGACTGGAGCCAATCTCCTGTCATTCAGTTTAACAGCACCTCACCTCATGAGAATGTGTTGCGAAAGAAAACTGAATGGATTTTTAGGTACATTGCCATGAATTCATGAAAGAAAGGCGGGATATAAAATAAACCAAGATTGTAAAATTGAAAAGTTCCCTTTACTTCTTATAGTAGCATAAAAAAGGTGCAGCGTGAATAGAGGTGGGCATACCCCTTGAATTCTATCAAGGAGAGCAGGTGCAGTATAATTGGCTTAACTTAATATTGGCTCTTCTCCAACATTGCTGCTTGAGGGCAAGGAAAGTGACCTGTAAATCTAAGGAAAAAGAGGAAAATGCAAACAGCAAAGCTCAATCAGGCAATAGGATATGAGTTAATGAATACCATTACATTAAAATAAAACAATTTGATTTAAAGTACCAAGAAATGTAAAAAGAAAATAAATGTATTCACAATGTAGGATTTATTAGGAACAGAGAGAAATGTTCTTACACTGGTTTAAACGATGATTTGTAAAAATGATGGTAAAGGGGTGTAAAAGCAGAATAATGTTGGCTTTGCCTTTACCATCACTACCAGCTCACTACAAATTGCAAACCCAAATGATTAACCTCTCCATTGGGCTCCTGTTTCCAGGGGAAACAGTAGAAAGGAAGCTTTTTCTGTTCAAATCTCTAAATCAGATTGCACAAGGAGCACAGGCAGTGGATAGCAGAGCACAGGATATATATTTTTGTCATCCAAACTTTACGAATTATTTATTTGGATAAAGCATCATACATTGACAGTTTCTACTGCAGGCTTCAAGTCAAGGGGGAAAAAATAAAAAAGGTGTTCTTAAAACGTATTGAAGTTACCATATATCATCATCATCATTGTTGATCATCTTTTCTTTTCTTTTTTGTACGCACTGAACGTCAATGACACAATCTTTATGCTAGTAGAATAAAATGGGAATAGGAGAAAAGAGCAGAGAGAAAATTTTGTACAACATTACACATTTTGTAATGGTATAACGGAAAGGAAAGATTAGAAGACGGGCTTCCACAGGGCTTCCCAGCTTTTTTTTTTTTTTAAAGGGTAGCTTTATTAATGCTATGCATTATTGCCATTATAAATGCATCCAGATAAATCACTCCTTGGTATGGCTATACCATATCTAAGGTCATGACTGAAAAATGCAGATGATCATGACATGGCAGCATACCAAGAAGTAGTAAAAGCTGGATCTTAAACTATTACAGTAATACCTGTTTTCCAGGCACCCTCACATTTTATGAAAAGTGGACTATCAAGTTCAGCTACACTTCTAAAATCAGTTTAATGTTAGCTCTTGTACAATATCACAAGACAATATCAGAAGGAAGGAAGGAAGGAAGGAAGGAAGGAAGGAAGGAAGGAAGGAAGGAAGGAAGGAAGGAAGGAAGGAAGGAAAAGGGAAGGGAAAGGAAAGAGTCTCAACAGCTTGTGAAATATGATTACTTTTATCTATCAATCCTGCTGACTCCCATACATCCAATGTTTTTATTAGGAAAGTGTGTATTTTTTACAGCCAGCCTCTCCAAGTTGTTTTCAATTATCATTATTCTGAGTTATAGTATGCAATTCAACCAAATTTCTTGATCAGCTCATCGTATGGATCAATAATTGTAAAGTGCCTTATCTGGGTTACTGATACACAGCTCTTTTACAAACTCCAAAACAGTAAACATTCTCCCTAGCATTACATAGACTGCCATCTGCTTCCTCCTATCAGAATTCAAATTCTCAGCTGCTACAGATCCAAAATGGCAGGGCAGCCTGCCCTTCTAATGGTTCCCTTGTGGATTCAAACGCATCTGTCTTTGATTCCAATCGTGGGTCCATAGACCACAGTTTGAGAAGCAGCAACCAAAGGAAATCCTTACTTTCAACACCTCTTCTTGTAATGATTTGTTGATTTTTAACTCATACAGCTACTGTTTCTTTCTGAGCTTCTTCCAGACACTGCTTTACGCAAAGGAAACTTAATTGATACTTCCCCCCACCCTCACCTAAAATAATACAATCTTACTTTTCTCATTTCTTTTTCTTTTCCTTTTTGGGAAATGAAACAAACCTTCCAAATGAAATGCCCTGATGAAGCTTGCAGGGCATTATTTGAGTTTCTACAGTATAGTACCTGCTATTTTTTTCCATGTATATATCGTAAATCAGGATGAAAGAATACATAGTTTCTCTTATCTTGTGTCATTGGGATTAGGATTTAAAATATTTCCTACAAATCAATATAATCTTTCCAACTGGACAAGTCAACCTGAGTTCTCTTCTCTTCCTAGCACATTTTCAATTACTCTGCATGTTTTCGACTTGGTAAACCAGCTTAATTTTGAGCTGGTTCATAATATTAGAACATGTTCTATACATTGAAAAGCATGGAAAGGGAGGGGAAAAAAGGAGCAATTTTAGTGCCTTTAGTAAATTGTTAAGCCTCTGGCAGATATAAATCCAAAAACACTGGGGAAATCCCTTTTTCCTTGCTTGTAATATGCTTTTAGATTTATTATTGAAAGAACTTCCACTTAATCCTTTCGCAAGTTTTATCTGCATTCTAATAAAGGTTTTCCGTGAAAATAAAAACAAACCTAAAACACAAGAAATTAAAGAAATATTGCAGAGCCTGAAGAGGATGATAACAACAACAAAACAACAACCCCAAGAAAAATGGAATGGTTTAAACTGCTCCATGCAAGCATCTTTGGCTGTTCCGTCTGACACTTGGCTAGGGTGAGCAGGCAAGGCACAGGCTAAAGAGCTCTTTAGGGACCAAATTACTACTTCAAAATGGGCTTTATTTTCCAGGAAATGACAATATTATCTAAGAGATCTTACAAAGACTATATGTCCTTCAGAATTCTGCAAAAGCATCCTGCGTGATTAGGGGCATATGTCATTGATTTTATTTACATATATACACATAGTATATGTATGTGTCTATTTTTGTGTGTACATACACACATACATAGATATGAGTGTGTGTTTGTGTGTGTGTGTGTGTAAATGTGTGTACAGGGGGAGAGAGAGGGGGGAGACAGAGAGAGAGAGAGAGAGAGAGAGGGAGAGAGAGAGAGAGAGAGAGAGTATTGACACTTAAAGGTGTCCAGCCAGAAGCTATGAAACCTACAATTTATTAGCATTTTATAATAATGATCATATTTTCTGGGTTTATTGCAAAAAGAAAAAGAAAAATTGATTTAATTCTGGTTTTTTTTCTTCTCTCTCTGCCTCGTCTGGCTGGTTGTCCTATGACATAAATATTCCAAACAATCTCCCACACATACACACAATAACAAGAACAGAACCAGTATAGTATAAACATTAATGGTAATTCTTTACATTTTAAAATGTCTGTGATATGGTAAGAGTCCTACAAGTGGAATGATGTTTTACTTTTCTTTGGATCTGCTGCATTTTTATGGCAATATTGTGGAAAATCCCTACACCATAAAAGACATGCTAAAGGTTGGAAAGAAATACAAGTAGGACATGAGAATTTCTGACAAATCACAGAATTTGTTTTCTAATTTTTGCTATGATTTAGTTTGCAAATTTCTTGGGAGTTCTTTGTAATGGGAAGCATAAACTCATGGGATTGGAAGGGACCTTGGAGATCTTCTAGTCCAGTGGTTCCCAAACTTGGCAACTTTAAGACTTGTGGACTTCAACTCCCAGAATTCTCCAGCTAGCTCTTCTGGCTGGAGAACTCTGGGAGTTGAAGTCCACAAGTCTTAAAGTTGCCAAGTTTGGGAACCACTGTTCTAGTCCAACCCCCTGCCCAAGGTAGGAGACCTTATTGCATCTCAGACAAATGGCTCTTCAATGTTTTCTTAAAGACCTCCAGTGATGAAGGTGACCCACAACTCTGGGAGGCAAGCTATTCTACTGATTAATTATTCTCACTGTTGGGAATTTTTCCTTGGTTCTAGGTTGGATCTTTCTTTAATGAGTTCCACCCATTGCTTCTTGTCCTGCCCTTAGGTGCTTTGGAGAATAAGTCGCCCCTCTCTTTCCTGTGACAGCCCCTAAAGTCTGGAAGACAGTTATTATGTCATCCCTAAGCCTTCTGTTTGTTATAAACACATTTTGATAATTGCATAATAATTATGTTGTGAAAACCACAAATCACTTTTAAAATAAAATGGTCTAGTGGTTAAGGCACTTGGGTAGAAAGAAGGAGGCTATGGAGTCTAGACCTACCTTAATCATGAAAGCCAGTGGTCTCCAACCTTGGCAACTTTAAGACTTGTGGACTTCAACTCCCAGAGTTCTCCAGCCAGAAGAGCTAGCTGGAGAATTCTGGGAGTTGAAGTCCACAAGTCTTAAAGTTGCCAAGTTTGGGAACCACTGGACTAGAAGATCTCCAAGGTCCCTTCCAATCCCATGAGTTTATGCTTCCCATTACAAAGAACTCCCAAGAAATTTGCAAACTAAATCATAGCAAAAATTAGAAAACAAATTCTGTGATTTGTCAGAAAGCTTTGCTGGCTGAGGAAGTCTGGGAGTTGAAGTCCACAAGTCTTAAAGTTGCCAAGGTTGGAGACCACTGATGAAAGCCATCTGGGTAATGTTGGGCCAGTAACTCTCTCTCAGCCCAAACCACCTCACAGGGTTGTTTTTGTGGGGAAAATAAGAGAGGAAGGCATGTTGGATATGTTAACTACCTTGAGTTATTTGTAAAAATAATAGAGGCAGGATATGGATGGATGGATGGATGGATGGATGGATGGATGGATGGATGGATGAATTTGTCATTTGACCTTGCAAATATATGTACCTGTTTGCTACATTCATATTCATTTCTCTTCTTGCAAATCAAAGCTCTCTCCCTGGCCATCTACCATAGGTAGATTGGGAAGCAGTAGCTGGTCCAAAGTAAGTCTCACAAACAGTGAAGATTTCAGCCCAGGTCCATAATCTTAAGAGAAAAATGTTACCACTGCATCACACTGCAAAACATGTGTGGGGGGGAAGGGAGGATTGAGGGTGTGCTGCTCATTGCATTTGAAAAAGTAGAAAAATGCCATTTCATTACAAATTAAAGTTAATTCAGCACAATCAATATGACTGGTCCACATTGATTTGATAATTTCCACTTTCATTGTATTAAAAGTTTCAACTGGGTGATGATTTCAAGATTGACTTGACGGACCACACATAAGACTTTAAATTGCTGCCTTCATACAGCCAGTGGGTTGTGCTCCCCTGCACTACATTATTCTGATTTAGTGAACAAGCTCTTCACAAACATGTCTCTTTGTTCAAAATGACCAGTATAATTTATTTATTTATTCTTCCAGGAGCCGAGTGTGAGTGTGTCTGAATTTTAAAAAATGAAGCCACGTTGATTTCCTTAGACTATGTACTACATCCCTTCCCTATCAAGCAATTGATAAATATGATCACTGTTGCCCATATTTAATGTAAATGTGCTCCCATATGCCTAATGCTACGCCTAATATTTCACAGTGTTATGTATAATCCAGGAAGCAAAATAGAAGACCTTCTGGTAGCTTCCGGTGCATCTGTTTTGCTGGTAAAAAAAAAATGGCCATAAAGTCAGAGAATTAATCTCCCTGGGAAATCTCCATCTGGAGGAGGACTCCCAAAGCAGATCCTTTACTACTGTTCCTTCCTATAACTCTTCGCTGTTTCTGATGCTGACAGCATGACCTTAGCATATGATAAAGGTTGACTCAGAGAAGAAAGCAGGAAGGAAATGGAGATTTGGTCTTGGAAAATCAGCAAGAGAAGCAGGAGGGCTTTATGTTCAGAAAGGTAAGTAAATCCTTAAACATAAATATGGATAAGATGAAGACACAATTCAGCTGAAATGATCCCATATTGACCTAGGAAAAATACAAAGCATATATACATTCAAATCATGGCTTGCTCTTTTAATGTACCGCAATTTAATATTTATTCTAGGAAACATAGTTTGTTTTCTTCAGTCCCCTTCACAATCTTTTAGTAGATACATTTTCCTATAGTAATGAAGGTGTTTTCAACCTGATACACATAAGATGCATTGGACTATAAAAGCCAACCTCTCTCTTCCACCCACTGCACTGCTGGAGAGACATGGGAGCTACAGCATGCCACATCGGGACAGATTGCTATCTGGAAGTTCACAAATGACAAATGATATTCATGACAAACATTTGCCTATTTTTTTTTTACCTGAAGCCATCCAGAAGGGGGGGGAAAATCACCATGAAGATAAATGCAACCACTTTCACCACCAAGCTATTTGGTGAAATATGAAATATTTCATAGCTTTCTTTTCCAGAGAATGGAAACTATTTTACATTGGTTTGCTGGAAGAACGCTCGCCTAGCTTTTCGGTCAGACTGTCCTCCAGGATAGCATACAAATGAGGAAGAGAAAAATCTGAACAACCATAGCACAAGTCAATTGCTGAGAAAATGGGCTGAAATAGAAAGCGCAACCAGTAAGGAGATGGTGGGAGAAAGCTATGGACCAAATCAAGTGCAGACAAGGGATTTACTTATTTCCTTGTGTTGAGGAGATTCGGTTCCTAAAACCAGTTCTTCACTCCCATTTCTAGCAAAAACTGCTTGGCAGAAAAAGAATCACAATGGAGCAAATGAACTATTGCCATTTTGCCTACTGGGATCCCAATTATTATCACCCTCCCTCCCCAAAGTTAATTTGCCCAGTTTATGAAACTTGCATGTTTGATATCAGCCCTTCGATTACAACATCTTAAACAGAATGAGTTACATTGTGCTATGTAAGACCAATAGATTGAAATTTATGTATACAATCTCTTAAAACACTTAATTGCCTTGTTCCTTCCCACATTCAAAGCACATTCCTCCTGATAGCTATTTCATCCCCTCCCTGATGATAATGAACTCTATCTGGCTGACTTTGAACCAGCTGAAAACTCTTCTTCTTCTTGATTGTCTCTTCTTATGCTCCAATACATACTTGAGATGCCTGTCTGCACTGGCAAACAGCATGCAGGCGTTGTTATTTGACAACCAGAACTTCTACATGGTAACTAACTCAGGGAGAATAAATTGCATAACAATTCACACAAGGGAGAAATACAATAATACAGAAATGTGATGGAAGTTAGTGTGGGGGAAATGAAGCTGCTTTAAATGCCTTCTGTATATGGTATATATACTTAGATGTTGTGAGGCTGATCAGGAGCAGCAGATCACAAAATTGCCTTGTGTTCCTGTAGCCTAATATGAGTTACTTTCAATGAACATCGGGCTAGAAGATGTAGATTCAAGTAGACCATTTTCAATCATTCTACTTTCCAGTCATTTACTTCTATGATGCACAGAATTGGGTAAATATTTAAAGAATTCCTTTAAAAAATAAACATGTACTGCAGTTAAATAGTTCTGCACACATTTGTAGCCATGCACAAATTTCAGCAAACTGTATAACTGTGTCAAAACTTTCTCCAGCTTCCACCACAAGGACAGTTAAAATCTATCACAAATGCCAACACAGATGTGTACACAACAGAAATTGAATGTATTCTCAAACTTATAATCCCCAATTGCTCCTCCTATTGAGACTGCATTCTCAAATTGATACTCCCCAATCGCATATATATTGTAGAAGTATAATATGGCTTCAATAGCTGTGAAGCTTTGCAAGTGCCTATGAAGCAGAAAAGTCACACTTCATTGACACAGGAGGCTTGAAAGAAGATTCCAAGTTCCTTTCCCACTGTCAATCAACAAAGAATAATCACTAATAGTCCTGAAACTTTTCCAATTATTGCAGAAGAAGCAGGAGGGATGAAATAAAGAATATCATCTGAGATAATTTGAGAATCTGTTTACAAATTAAATCAATGCCTTTAAAATATAACAAACATTAAAAATATTACCCCAAATTATTGCCTTGTCTTTAATGTACTGTAGTCAGATTACATAAGCACTTCTATTTATTGCTTACAGAAGCTCTCCCCATATACTATTATTTAAACATAAATTGTGCATTTAAATATAATATATACTTAATACACTTTCATGTAAATAGAAAGTCATTTTGGTGTAGTGGTGAAGGCACTATGCCAGAAAGAAGAAGACCATGAGTTCTAGTCCTGCCTTAGGCCCAAAACCAGCATCAAGGCTGGATGACCTTGAGCTCCAAGGAAGGAAACAGCAGCAAACCACTTCCAAAAAAACCTTACCAATTAAACTGCTAGGTATCAAAAAACAGCCTTGAAAGTACCATAAAATAAAATGCCAAAATAGACAATATACTTAAATAGGATATTTGCAATACCCTAAATTACTAAAAATGTTACAAATGGAGCTAGTGCCAGTAATATTCCATGTTTGTAACTTCATGTATGTAAGTCACAAATGATACATACATTTTACCCTTTACATCACAACTTCTAAACATTGCGTAGGACTATTCTCTTGTAAATAGTAATGTTAGAAACTGTTTTTAAATAAATTTTGAATGGATTTTATCATAATCATTAGGTACAATAATCATCCCTTACTTGAAAAGTAAAACTTTCCCCACAGATTCATGGTATTTCTTTACTGGCCAACACCCAAAGTGTTCTGCTTAGTTTACAAACTAAAGTTACAAATGTTTGGTGTAGTCGTGGTTAAGGTGCTGATCTAGAAACCAGGAGACTCTGAGTTCTAGTTCTGCCTTAAGTATAAAAGCTAGTTGGATGACTTTGTGTCTTCACTCTCTCTCTCTCAACCCAACCCACCTCATAGGATTGTTGCTGTGGGGAAAATAGGAGGAGGAAGGAGAGTATTGATATGTTTGCCAGCTTGAATTACATATGAAAAAAGGCAATATAAAGAAATTAATAAGATAAAATAATTCTTTTATTTTTCTACATGGAAGAATTAACTCTAATATTTGTAGTAATTCCTATCTATACCACAGTGTTTCATGCCTTCATGATATATCCTAATTAAATGTAATCTTACTTTTGGTACTATCAAATACCTGAAATTCCTCACTATTAAATTATTTACGTAACTGGATTTTAACCATCCAATGGATGATAAACTCTAGGACTGAATTAAAAATGGATCAAAATATGTTGAAGCCAAATAGTTTATGATCAATTGTTAGTTACAGCATTCTAATTTTTTGGTCACTAAATATATAAGACTTTCTTTATTATGAGTAGTGAGTTTTAAAGTCCCTTTAAAAAAAGAATCTTTCTATATATATATATATATATATATATATATATATATATATATATATATATATAGCATTACAAAATATTTAATATGATAAAATTATTCTTTTATTTTTCCACATGAGAAAATTAACCCTCATGTTAATTTCTATCGATATCACCAAGTTCTATTCACTATATTTCTATATCCTAATTAAATACAATCCTTTGGTACTTGTCAGATTGGTATTTTCAAACAGTAGAGGTTTTGGTCTGTTTTGATTGTTTTGACTGTTAAGTTTACAGAAATAATATGTGTCGCTCTGCATGATGCTACCTACTTTTTGAAGGGAAAAAAATCAACCTAGACATGAATGTCTGGCACAATCCAAAGTAACTTTTGTGGCTTTACTTCAATGTTCAGATCTCAGTTTTGTAAGATCAACACAATGACTTCTGAGTGAAAAGAGGAAGTGACTCATCCTCCTTTTGCAACCTGTAACTTTTATTCTGTAACAAGAAGCAACAATAATAATTTATAGTACATTCCTGGTCTATCTCAAATGAAGCTGTTATTGATTTATGAGGTTAGAAAAATTGCCAGCTGGATAGAAGAAGTCGGTCCCTGTTGATAATAAGTATATCTTCCCAGCTGTGATTTTTATCATCTCTACAAGCAAGTCTTCCTGTGAGAAATTTCCAGGTCACCATTTTCTATTTCTAGTTTGATCCATCATACAGTGAAAAAGGAGAAATAGGTTGTTTTCTGTCCCCTCCCTCCCCTCCCCTCCCCATCTCTGGGCAGTCTGACAACCTCTATAAAAAGTTGCAAGGTGTGTGTGGGTTTTTGTTTTTGTTTTTAAGGTAGGAAAGTCATAGTTTCTGGAATTCTTTACCTGCAGTGGTCATAGAAGACATTTTTTTCCTATGTTAACAAAGTAACAGGTAACATTGGTTTGAAATGGGAAAGCATGGGACAGGGTAGATACATTTGTTTCTGTGTCAAATGATCAAAAGGGAGGAGTGGTTTAGAATGGAGCTCTCATTAACTTTCAGAGCTTCTGCCAATTGATGCATTTGTAGAATTCTTCTGGTTTTTTTTTCTCTGCAAACCAGATCTACCTCATTTAACAAACAAACAAGCTTTCTTTCCCAGTTTCTACCACCAGACCAGCATTCTATTCTGTTTTCATAGAGTTGTCCTGTAGTTAGAGGGACAGATCAGTGCCATAATTGCATAATTCATTTCCAACATTCCATTGGAAAGAATAAAATGAACCTAATATTGTTGTCTTTACCACAAAATCCTATTAGGATGCCCCGTTTGGTCTTCCCAGCTTTACCAGGTTGATGGTAGCAGCTTCTTTGCCATGTCTTCTAAAGACTGGAGAGACCACACATTCAGCTATAATCACTGCCAACATCTTTACAGGCCAATGCTATGGTGGATAAAACTTGAATATACTATATGAAGTATAAATGAATATACCATATCAAGCAGTGGGTTGAATTAGAAAACCTCCATGGTCTCTTCCTACTCTGTTATTATATTATATTTTTAAAAATGAGTTTTCACAGAATTAAATCAGATGCTTTTTACATCAAATTGTGTTCTACTACAGATCTAGTTTGATTCTTACAGAGGAAGGAGCTACTTCTTTGATCCAGATGATTAATAATTTTCCTATTTGTATCAATGACTGGTTTCTTGAGCACATAGTATATTATTAACCCAGCCTTCTGTAGCACTACTCCAGATGTGTTTGGACAATGGCAAAGTTTAGCTCCAACAGATTTAGGCTCCTCACATTTCATACCCCTACAGAAGAGATCTGGCTAGCAAGCACATAAGTGCTATTCATTCCCAACTCTAGGGGCGGTGCTTATCTCTGTTTCAAAGCCGAAGAGCCAGCGCTGTCCGAAGACATCTCTGTGGTCATGTGGCCAGCATGACCAAATGCCAAAGGCGCACAGAGCACTGTTACCTTCCCACCACTATTTTTCTACTTGCATTTTTATGTGTTTTTGAACTGTGTTGGCAGAAGCTGGGGCAAGTAATGGGAGCTCACTCCATTACGTGGTGCTAGGGATTCGAACTGCCGAACTGCTGACCTTTCTGATCAACAAGCTCAGCGTCTTAGCCGCTGAGCCACTGCATTATATCTAAAATCAGCTTTGTGGAATGCATCACTGTACTCACTGTACATAATCAGCAAATGCAATCCATGACAGCCCAACTTTCACCCCAAGGAAGCTGCAATGCATTTGCGGAAATAGAAAACATTTATACCTCTCCTATAAGGCCTCACACAGATCTCAGTTCAATTGTAAGGAAGCAATGCAAACATGTGTACCTGTAACTCACAGTGGCTGCCACTGAAATCTTTTAACATGAAGCCAGCATGAATCTTTTAACATGAAGCCAGAGGACCCAGATTGTTGGGGGCAATATGCTGACTCTCTGTACACCGCTTAGAGAGGCCTGAAAGGCCTATGAAGCGGTATATAAGTCTACTGCTATTGCTATAACTGACAAACTGATCCACAACCCTCAAACTGGAGTGCAGCTTAGTTGCCATCTCATCTACAAGAAAGAAGTGATGCCAAGAACATGGGGATTCTGGAAAAGAGCCCTTGGGTGGGTAAAACTGAGTTAGCCAGCAGGTAAAAATAAAAGCAAAGCAAAACAAAACAAAAGTCTTCCTTTCAGCTGACATGAAGTTTCCACTCAAGTGCTACACAATTAAATTCAGTAATGTTGATGGTTGTAGGGATTTAAGAAGGGCCGGGTGGCAATATATTAGAACACTAAACTGGCAGTTTGTTATACAAATTTGAACAGAGACGCTGTGGCATCCTGCAGAACAAATGTGTGAGAGTTAAGTCATTTCTCAGCTTCCCTTGGCAGAGTCTTTTATTATTTACAATATTTACTTCAGGGAAGACTTGGCACATATCATATTTATCTTGCTGAAAAATGGGGCTATAAATGCACAACCCCCTTTCAAACAAACCAAAGCTTTGCAGTACTAATTTGGTTTGGAAAGTATATCATTCAGGGTTTTGGGATTGTGGGGTGTTGTTTTTTTTTTTTGCACAGGATCAGAATTTGACTTTTCTTTTGTTAAACCACTGCAAAGACTATTTTTATTGTTTGCTGTTGCAATAATAATATGATCTTATGATGCAACAAGAGATAGTGACAATGTACTTGCAACAGCGTCTAAACCAAATGGAATAGAAAATAAGATGCCATTGTTTAATCTTAAATTAATTTTTTTTTCTTGACGTGATCTAAAACTTCCTTAATATCAATGTCTTCTTCCAAAATGGTAATTTGTTCATACTGCTTGACAATTAAGGCTTTCTGAATGCTGGTTGTGAGTTCCAATTAGGGACAGAGAAAAAAAAAATCTGCACGTTCAAATCAATACACACACTTGAATAATTATCCTTCAATACAGTACAGGTTTTTTTTTCAATTAAAGGAAATGCAAAATACCGATATTAAGGAAAATAACATAACAAACATAGATTCTAATAGGAGGAAAGTGCTTCTAAAAACTTTTAAGCAAAGATGCATAGAAGCTGTTATATATACCTTATTTAGCATATTTTAAAATATGAAAACATTTTTTTAAAAAAAAACTTCAGTTTGTATATAAGTAAGTAAGAAAGGAGGGGGAAGTGATGCCAACAGATTAGACTGTTTGTAATTCCCCCAAAAAATATGAATAATTTTGGTCTGTTTAAAATGCTCTACTCATTTGATCCAGATTAATTAGCTGCTCTAGTGGAATCCAAAGTATTTGAAGTACAGACGTGCAAGGGAGCGTTTGCAGTTTTTCCATATCTAGGTGGATAACTTGTCATATTTTAATATATGTTGCATTCTTCTTATGACTTTCCCCATTAAAAAGTTGGTTAAAAATCTATTAAATAAATATAGTTGCCACCAAAGTCTAAAAACATCCCTAGTCAATGCTCTGTAGAGATTCTTATTTACAATCTTTGAGGTCTCCGGTGGTACGTGGCTTAAATATACTAAATCTTCCCTTCCTTGCACTTGCAATTTACTTCAAATTTTTGATTTGGTCCCTCGTTATCTGAAGTTATTCACTTGAGCTTTCTATCCTGCCAGCTTGCAAGTAAATCTTGTCTGAATTTTAAGGTTACAGAAATGCACGAACAATAGTGTGATGCCTCTTCTCGGTGCCATTTTTGAAACAAAAGCGAAACGTCTCACACAAAAGTGGTTAAAAGTAATTTGATATTACAGAGCAGCTAAATAAAAGGGTAAATTATATGAACAGCTTGCAAATTCCAAGCATAAATATACACTTTTAGTGAACTGAAAGAGTTTAAAATAATTTCAGTGACACATTCACTTATCACAGCAGGAGGCTTGGGTAATCGTTTTCTCTTAAACTGCAAAAATGTTAGCAGCAGCAGTTGTTGATTACAAGCAAGGTTTTTGGCACTTAAAGTTCTATCAAAACTGATTCTCAAAAGTAAATAACAACGCCAGGCTGCTTGAGACATTTGGCATGTATTGCAACAATTTTTTTATCATCCTGAATTATTTTGAGAGAGAAACTCTACCCAAAATATTATATTTTTAAGAACACCTCCATCATGCTAATTTCAACTTTAACAGACTAAATAAAGTAAAGCAAATAAAACCCAATTATAATACTTGTAAATGCCTACCAAAATGGACCAGGATAGCATCAGACTATCATAGCAATCCAAACATTTCCCATGCTAGTATTCCAGAAGCATATAATCCTTATAAATGTGAAAATAGGGAACTGTAGGGAAAGTGCACCAATGACATCCCTAGTTTGGTCACCATCCTTACTGTTCTGCCTCCATAGGGGCCAAATAATTGCAGTAGGAAACATCTCTAAATGTAAAAGCTTTACATATGATTTTTGGAAACCCAATATGTAAATTTTAAAAATCGTACCGGAAATTCCACAGCACAACCATCTGTCTTAACTTTTGTATCAAGCTGATCATATGAACCATGAATTGTTTTCCTCTCAGCTCACTGAAGGTACAGAGCAATCTATCTCTCGATTCTTGTGCGTCATCTACCAAGTGATCCTGGGTATAGGGATAACATATTGTGTAGGGACACAATGGGATAAACCCCATTTTCACCCTGTTCAATTAAAAAAAGCTAAGAAAAAAAAACAAAAAGACCAGAATACATTATCTCCAACAACCAACATCCAGATAAACGGGATTAACACCTGACATATAATCCAGCAGAAAACAATAACTTTATCAAGAACTATCAAGTAGAAAGCTATGTTCTCACCAATACAGCCAGAACAAGTGACTGTATATAAAACAGAAAGCAAAGCTCACACTTGCTAGCATTATTAGCACTAAGTGTTACCTAGTCAAAAGCAATGCAAGACCAGAACATGTGGAGATGGTCATAGAATTTTGAAGAGTCAGGCATGACTGAATGGATAACATCATCATTTCATTAGTAGGGTAGTGAAACATCTGCAAGCAAACAACCAAGCACCAAGAACTTCACAGTTTGACCCTGAGCTACATATATTCTTTTATATTGGCTCTCTGAGATCGGAGTGAGGAGTGAGACCATTACTCGGCTAAATCCAGAGATGCCTAGTTCAGCTATCAGAGTCTGCAGTCTGGACTGCAAGGCATTATCTGTTTCCTGGGCTGATGTGGAGCACATTGGATAATACACATATATACATACAAAAAAAAAAAAAACCCATCCTGGAGTAAATTTATTAATACACCAAATAAAGCAGCAATAGATGATTTGTGTTTTTGATCTCTTTTTTGTTGTTCCACATTGTCCAACTTTGAATTGCAGGCTTCTCAAGACTGGGACCTGGCTCTTTGGCTTTTGCTGCAAAGTACCACATACTTAGAAGCACTGTATGCTATCATCATTAATCCTCCTAATGTGTTAGAGAAAAAGGGACTCCCAAAGATCTCAGATGGTTGCATGCTGTATCTGTCCGAAGCCAGTCTCCTCCCCCTTCCATGCATCAATGCCACTTTGTTCAGACTGACTAGCTTTCCCCACAGTGAGCCTCTTCTGCCTGGTGTATGATTTAAGGAGATTTATGATTGGCTGTTCTGTGTTGTGAAACATGAGCTTTGACCCACAGGCTTGGAAGCCAGCAGGGAGAAACATTAATATTATGCCACAACGGAGGAGGGACAATCATCCCTCATCAATGCCAGCAAGTGAATTACACAGGAAAATGTGATGTTTCTTCTTGCACAAGGCAAGCACTTTAAAAGGCCCATTAAGTGAAGCTATATATATATTTTACACATGCAAAAGATATGATATACAAATTTTAAAAAATGAAGTATTTACTCTGCTAATGTAGGAAGAGCTATGGTTTCTCTTATGTATATTACAGTTCAAGTATAAAGAAGATTCAGAATAAATAATTCACTGACACTTTTTCATGGACTGCAAACGAAAAAGAAACTGATAGCAGAGCCTTCACTATCCAGTTGGAAGCATTTATAGAAACACATCTCTCTTAAATTAAAACTGGGAAATTTCTTACTGTTGGGATAATATACAAACCACCCTCTCATAAAAGTTAATCACGTTGTAAGGGAACCACGATCTAGTGATACATCAGTAATTAGGGCACATATACATGATGGAAAGGGAGAAATCTTATCTCTCTTCAAACTTCTAGACAATAGAACTTCAAGAGGAATTTAGTCCTGCTTCTAAATTAGATCTCAGCTGAATAGCCACAAATATTTCCCACTTACACGGAACAATTCCTTCCTTCAAACATTTGGGGTGATGAGAACATGTGACTTCAAATGACACATCAGTCCAAGAGACTGATGCTACTCCATGAAGCAGCATCATACCAGATACCAGGGGCACTTGAGCTTCAGACTTAAATGCAGAGAAGTTTCAATTTTACTTTTAAGGGGAGCAGGTAGAGCATGAAACAAATCAGCCTCAGCCAACTCTAAAGTGAAGAATATTAATTTAATCTAAGGGATTTTCTTTTTTTTTCTGCTAATGTGACAAAAAAAATTGTCCAAACTACATTATCCCAATGTATCACAGCAGGGAGCTAGGAGAAGAGTATTCCTTTGACTGACTTCTCCAAAACAACAGCTCTAACCATGGAAGTATGACCAATGCTACACAAAGGTACATGCACACAACAGTTCTACATGGGCATTAGGTCCTATTCGTGTTCATAATATCATCACCTTGTCGATAACAATATCTGTGCACTGAACCAAATTACTGCAAATAAATTAATGAGAGTAGGAACTATCTATGGTCAGAGTGCTGATCATTAACAACCATTCACTCAGCAACTATTCAGACTTTTGACCATTCAAATCGAACAAGAAGTCCTTATGATTGGACCCCGAAGTTCTGGGGTCACAGGACTACAGTGCTCCTGGGGTCATTTGATTGCTCTGTGAGGGATCAGAAACTGGTCCAGATTTCTGACTGTGCTGTATCATGTGTTACAATCACAAGCAAAGTCATTGGGGAAACCAATAGAATGTCAGAGCTCAGGGTCAAATGAGGTCAAATGAAGACTTAATGAACTTGTGGTCCTCACTTAATGGATAGCAACCAGGAACTGCCAGAACTGGCATAAATAAATGGCACAGTCATGTGCCACTTAATGAATTATGACCGCATTGTTTAGCAATAGAAATTCTGTCCCCAAATGAAAAATATTATTTGAAGACTACCTGTAGCTAGTTCCATAGCTCAATAGTGTGGCTTTAAAAGAATAACATAAAAAGAATCAAAAGAATGCCTCTGTTTCACAAGGCATTGTTTGCTATAACCCTTCTGGTGAATAATGAATAAAGCTATCATTACATATAATCTGCAGTCAAATTTCCCAACATGGACAAAAAAGAGAAACCGTGGAAAAAAGATTGGAGAGAGACTCTAGAAATGATGTTCAAGCTACATACTGAATTTATTATCCCATGGATTATTTTGTTTGTTGCATTTGTTTACCAAAAATGCTAATCTGAGGTCTCTATAATTATCTTCTCACAGAAATCATCTAGAAATCGCTGCTTGCCAGGATGTTGCCACAATGAAACACTGGTTTGTGGTAGGCCCACAAACTCCCAAATCAATTTATTGCACCACAAAAATTATGTGGGTGGAAACTTCACTGATTGAACTCAGCATTTGTTGCTAAACTCTCCTGTTCTCAGACATTGCTAACATCTTGGCCATGATCTGGTTTTAATAAAACTCATAAGATATTATGTTTAATCGTAAGTAAAACACATATGATATTATGTTCTCAAGATACATGTTGTTACTCTGATGGAAAAAAAGGAAAGAACTTAAGAAACATCTTCATAGGATAACAGATTATTTATCCACCTAACCGAGCATAGTCCAGTCTGCTGGCAAAGATCCCTGGGGTCTCAGAAAATAATGGGAAAGGTCTCTGATTACATCATCTTTTTTAAATGGAGGTGCTAGGAACAGACTGCAAACCATCTGCATACAAAACACGTGCTCTCCACAAAGCCATACTCCTTCCTCCCGATTAACTTCAGATACAATCCCCCAACAGAAATGGATAAACTACTCTTCTTATCGACTAAGCAATTAAGTAACATGTGAAATCCAAAAAGCAAAAATGATAAAAAAAACCATAAAATCATATATATTCTATTTGGATATGATTTACTTTCATATTTAAAAAAATCATTGTCGTGTGCTCTGTGACTAATCTTAACAGTACCTGGCCATCATTTCCCTTATCTTGAAATATTCCTTACAACAAATACATTTAGGTGCTTCACATAGGTTCCATTCTCAACAGAATGGCAGGCATTTGCATTCCTATTCCTTCTTCTCTGTCTCTCTCCTATCAGATTGGTGGATGTTTCCTATCCTTTTCAAACAAACATACAGATTCTCAAGTTATCCAAAAATAGCACATAGGTAGTCCTTGACTTATAACCACAATTGAGCTCAAAATGTATGTTGTTAAGTGAGACATTTGTGGTTTGTTTTCCTCCATTTCACGACCTTTCTTGCCACAGTTGTTAAGTGAATCACTGCAGTTGTTAAGTTAGCAACATGGTTGTCAAGTGAATCCAACTTCCTCATTGATTTTGCTTGTCAGAAGGTCACAAAAAAGTATCACACAACCTTGGGATACTGCCACTGTCATAAATATGAGTCAGTTGCCAAGCATATGAATTTTGATCATGTGACCATGGAGTTGTTGCAACAGTCTTAAGTGTGAAAAATGGTCATAAGTTATTTTTTTCAGTGCCATTGTAACTTTGAATAGTCACTAAGTAAACTGTTGTAAGTTGAGGACTACCTGTAATATGATAGAAATGTGGGCTCCTTTATTAAAATTCAATCTAGTAATAACAGACATATGATGGCAATTAAATTATGTGGGAAGTTGCTGTAACTTGAGCCTTTCCCAACCTACAATGGCCCATTTGTGTTGGCCTGTGGTTCGCAGAAGCCATTACCCTGAGAACTATAGCCCAATCATCTCAGGAATGCCAGGTTGGAGGAGATTGCCATAGACCAGTGTTTCTCAACTTTGGCAGTTTATAGCAATAGCAATAGCAATAGCAGTTAGACTTATATACCGCTTCATAGGGCTTTCAGCCCTCTCTAAGCGGTTTACAGAGTCAGCATATCGCCCCCAACAACAATCCGGGTACTCATTTTACCCACCTCGGAAGGATGGAAGGCTGAGTCAACCCTGAGCCAGTGAGATTTGAACCGCTGAACTGCAGCTAACAGTCAGCTGAAGTACTGCACTCTAACCACTGCGCCACCTCGGCTCTTTGAAGATGGATGGACTTCAACTCCCAGAATTCCCCAGTCAGCATAGTCATAGACCATACTAACCCCTTGGTCATTAATCTATTAATCCATTAATCTGGGAGAAGGAACCTTTATTTCTGTCTTCTGAGCAGAAGCCCAAATGAGTTCAAAGTAACTCAAAGGTTCTGATATTAGAATTGTTTTGCCCACATTTTGCGAAGTCGTATATGAATAGTTAATTTGTATATTTCTTAAAATATGAACTGGCAATTCAATCTAGCAATACTGTCCTAAATGGAGCATGCACAAAGGGTGATTTTCCGGAACAGTATGTGTGTATGTACAACACTTAGTATTGTGAGGAAGGTGCCTGAGGAAGCTAAGGTTCAAAGCCGTTGAGGAATAGCTGCTAATATAATCAAGAAGCTTGCATTTACAGTTTGCTTCAGACATGAAATTCATCACGCAACTTGAGGCCATCTGCTTTTTCCACGCCATACCTATCCTACATAAATATTGTACTTATTCTCTCATTCATTGAACAAATTCTATGCTACTTGATCCCCAAAGGTTCTGGGTGGTTTCACAAAACCCAAAATATAAAACAATAATAAAACATAGCTTATTAAACAAACCCCTACAGCAAGGCACGGATTAAAGTACTAGTGCTTCTGTAAAACAATATCCCTTTGAGCAGTTATGGAAGGCTGAGGTTGTATCTGCCCATTCAAATGCAACTGGCAAATCTCCTCTTTTGGCTCAAACCAATCCGTTCAATAATTTATTGGATTCTGTCTCAGCAGGCTTCTGCCCTTCCTGCCACAGTCTCTGCCAGGTAATGTTTTTTATTTCAAATAAAAACAAAGACTGTGAAAGCAGCCTATCAGGGAAGACTGCAGAGTGACATGTGCCATCATAATTCACGGATCTGGGAGGTGGGCTACAGGGTAAAGAAGTGACTCTTACTCAGTTTTGGAATTTTGGATTTATAATACAGAGAGCTTTTTCAAACAGCAAAGGTTTACTCTTGCTACCTGCTTCCATAAACAGGAGAGAAATACACAGATGTGCTGAAAGATAACATTCAGTGTGTGTGTAACTCATGCCAGCAACACTAACTACAAAATTCATTGGGTGCCACTGGCTGCAATTCTGCACTCAGATCTCTCTAGTTAAATCCCAACCCCTTCAGTTAGACACCTGGCTAGATACCAAAAACAAAAATTCTAGCAAGACAGTGGTAGAAAATGGCATATGATTTAAAGCGAACAAAATTCCAAGAAAACACAGTTTGAAAGTATAAACCCACAAATCAAAATACGCAAGAGTTTGCTTACAGAATCCGAAAGAAAATTACTAAAATAAAAAGTAGAAAAGGGAGGGGGGGACACCACACAATTTCTTGGAAACTGTTTCACTCCCACCCACCCCCCATACACACACCACCCTTACTCCACTTTTCAAAGAAGAATGAGATGACAGATGTTTTAGTAAAATCATTAAGACGTGATAGAAATAATTTCTGGGGAAGTTAGTTAAATTCTTGGCTGCCTGGGCCACATGATATATGACAACACAATCTTCACCCAAGGTGAGAGGGGGGGAAATTAACTCTTCCCAAGCTGGGTCTTACGAGAAACTCCAGGTTTCTCCGGGGCGTCATGACCAACAGGGTGAATCCAAATATACCCCGCACAGGTTTAGATCTCGGCTTTGGAGCTAGGCTTTTATTAATATCATGACAATATGATTCCTAATGATCCAGGAACAGAGACCTATATAGGGGCTTGACTAATGGCATTGTCTCATTGCTTGCCTCGCTTGTGCTTTTCTCTCAGACAGGTTCATTTTTCACTGGAGGGGAAAGGTTCACACCGCATGAGGGGGGTAACCAGTTGATGTTACAAGGCTGACGATTAGCCCCCGTGCTGTTCCACATGACACGGGAAGGACTCCAACAGGCAACCTTAATGCCTGTTTCAGCATCTTGAAGAAATTAATGAACATGGCTTTGGTGGCAAAACATTTCAATCAGCTCCAAGCAGCTGTGCCTACCATTTTTTTTATTATTATATGATTCCATTATTGTTATTATTATTTATTGCCATTTTTATTTTTTCTCTTTTTAACAGGCTTATTTGATTTCCAAATAATACTGGTAATATTAACTGAATACTATAGCAGAACCCGACTTTTGGAAGGGAGAAGGGGGAGGTTGTTTGGAAGAGAAGAGGGGAAGGACAATGTTGGTTAGTGCCAAAAGATGCGTTACAGCCCTGTGTTTGTTGAACAAATTAGGCACGTTCTGGTTTTTCACCTGCTGAAGTAGCAACTGTGCATATGGCCCAGAAGTTAAAAATAAGGAAATATGCATATATTACCATACTTAATAGACGACCCCCTCCATTTAATATGCAAATTTCCTGAAATATTACTGAATGCCGTCTGTTCTAAATGAATAAATTTGAATTGCAATTAGAATAATCCTTTATAATTAATGAAAACTGTCAATTTTGGTTCATAAGTAATTTGATTAACTGGATGATGGGACACTTATCAAGTTCACCGGACTGGTAGGCTATGAGAAAGCTGATTGGAAAAAGGGGGCAGTACAGCCATTCGGAAATCAGTGGACTAGTACTCTAAATTATTGATAATCTAGCCAATCAACTTAAGAAAGTGAACTTTGTGTGCCTGTTCGAAAAGGACATTGCATGTGTATATGACCTTGGATAGCCTGTTGGTAACAGCCTTTTGTCATCGTTTAACCCTGGAGAGGCAAGCAATGGCAAAGCAGTAGTTAAAGCTGAAATTAATACTCTCCAGCTGCTTCAATAAGGAAGAGGGGGGAAAAGTTCACATAAAAAATATAAGAAAGAACGATGCAAGCCATATGGACTCGAGTTTATTACATTAGTCTGCCCTGATGAAAGGTGTCTTCAGTACACCTGATTTTCAATCCGCTTTTCTTGCAATCAGGAATATAGAAGTAGCTATTTTGTTCCTTGAACTATTTGAATTAAGGTTAGCAACAGCCTAAAGACAGACCGTATATATTAAACTAAGGTGAAGGGCAGAGAAACGAAACTGAGTAACAGCTCCACGAAGAGCCTTTTGACTTCATGGAAGGCACCCGAAATATAGGTGGGAAAAGCAAAAACTATATTTATGTGTCACAGGAAAACTTGGCTCAGCTCAAAGGAACACAGCCTCCTCATCCACAAGCTTTGGGTGCAGAGTTGTTTTAAATATTGGTGCTGAATTGTATGGGAAAGATTATTAAATGTATGAAGAGATATCATGCCTTGCAAGGTAATCCAGACAAGAAGCACACCCAGAAGTACTAGCTCTATCTTATTGTAAGGCTGCATAGACAAAATCTTGCAAGTCCGAATGTATATTTCTCCTCCATCTCTTTTTGCAACACAAGAACCTCATTGGCCCCTTCTCAGATATTTGCTACATCTACATTCCTTCTGTAGGATACATTGCTGCTTTTTGAATCTTTTCCGTCCTTGCGGCTCTTCCCCTGCCTCCCAAGGTCATTCCCACATGCCATTACACTTATTAAGTATGCTCTATTAACTTATTAAATTTAACTCAACTAGCCTTAAATAAATAAAATCATGTTTTTCTTCTGATCAGGTTCCTTTCTCTCATCCTGTTTCATCTATTCTTTGGCCCAAGGCCCCCTAAGAATTGTGGACTTCAGGTATAACATAACATTTCTAACCAGGGCAGCAAGTCTCATTCTTCCACATTTCTTCCTGTTGATACAACAGAGAAAGTTCAGGATACAGAACATGATTTGATTAATTAATAGTGTAAGAGAACAGGGCACTGGGTCCCAGAAGCTTATAGCTCTATACTGGTTCAAATATATAAATCTATTACAAAATGCAATAAAAAGTAAATCTGTTAGGCACCAGGACTGAAAGAGGATTAATTTGAAAGATGTAACAGGTACTTTTGAATGGATTGTGTCTCATGGCAGCCTTTTCCTTGCAGTGGACTTGTCAAGTTAGAGAAAAGTCCAAATCCATGAACAATGCAGTCCAAGACTCCAGAAGCTAAAGGCAAGGTAAAATAAAGAATCTAAATGGGCCTTTTTCCAGTATCTAAACTATGAAATAGAGATAACACCTTTCTTTCCCCCTCCTCCCAAAAATATTTTTAAGAATGGAATCTCTGTTAAAAGAAAGAGAGAGAAATTCCAGGTAAGTTACCGATAATACAGTGGGAAAACTAATTCAATCAATATTCAGCACCTGTTTGAATGAAGAGACAACCATGCTGAGAATATCTATGTGCTTGTTGAATGATTTTGGTTACTTGATGGGGGATCAAGTAATTTTTTTTGCCACATGTGTTCTGAATGAATAAAGCCCTTTGAATACACTGTTGGTTTTTTTTTTTAAATCAAGATACATTAAGGAATGTTGGTTAACATCCATAAAAGTCCAATAGGAGTAAAGAGTTACAGAAGAGGGAGAAGGAAGTAGAGCTTTCTTCAGACTTTGTGTTTTCATTTATTTTAAATCTGCATGTTGTTAAAACAAATGTGAAAATTAGCCATATGGAGACTTAGTTTGGGTACAATATCATCATCTGTCACTACATTTGGAGCAAACACATCATATTCACAGTGTGCTGGCATCAAAGCTTGGAGAGAAAGGAAACTGCACACTGCTCAACATATGCACATGCTTTTGACCTCATGGAATGGGAACATATGATTATTTCATAACTGTACATTGAAAACAAGCAGATTGCTCCTGGTGGATTATATCGTAGAGATGAACGTAAAGCCGAATCTGATTTTAACAAGCACATTGTGCAGTTTAATTCAGTACAGTTTATTCAAATGAAATACTCCCCTACTATACACCTTCAATTGAATTCAAACCTTAGACCCAGTGCATGTAAGACAGGGGCTTAATAGCTTTCCAAACTCTCCTTTGGCCTCCCTTATACAACCAGCTGACACTGAAAATAATTAATGCCCTTTAGGACTCACATCTGCTCCTATGCTTCCATGTCAAGGCTTTTAATTGGGCTATTTTGGCATTTGGAGACCATGGCAAGGTGAAATAACCTTTCTTTCATATTTCGGAGGTCAGAAGCTAGTCCTGCCAAAGGTCACCCTTCAGGTTCACAAATGAGTCATTTGTATCACCTAATGCAATCTATGACTTGCAAATTGCATGGGGATATGTTACAGGGCATTAATTAGTCCATGTGATGAATATGGAATTCATCATTAGTGTTGTAACTTCTGCAAGAATGCCAATACTTGTTTTGAGATGGTGGGTTTTATTGTATATTTTCCTGCTCAGGGGGATTTTTAATGCCTTGGGATTGTTTGTTGCACCACACAATGACAAGAATAAACTGTCTCACTCCTAAGTAGATAAATTCATCTCCCACTTTTATTTCAAGACAACAGCCACCATTGTATGCCAGTTAAGTTCACATGTCACAGTATTAGTGGGGTGTTACTGAATAAGCAGACCAAAGAGAGAAACTCAGAATTCCAGAAAACATTACTTAAGTAAAAATAATTTTTGAAAAAAATTCACACACGGGTTAAGCTTGAGAACATTGAACAAGACCAATTTTTGAGGGATTGGATTTTTATAAAGATTTAATGCCCTTAAATCTTCCCACAAACCCAACAGAAATTCTAAAAATGTTGGCAATGACCCACAGTGCCTGTCCCCAGTTGCATAAGCATTAAATTGAGCATGTTTTCAGGGGGGGATTGCTTTTGCAAGGGTGGAGCAGCTACAATGGCAGCATCAATAGGCTTCATCTACTTCATTTCAAGTAAAGTAATACTTGATTCACGCTGCTTAAATTTTACTAAGAAGGGAAAGTTTGGTTAGATTATTTTGAATTACTGTTTGAAAATAAGGTTAAGAAATATTATTTACGCTGTTTAAATCCTATTAGAAGGGAAAGTTTGATTATATGTGGAATGATCCACGCTGCTTAAATTTTACTAGAAGGGATTATTTTTGAGCTAGATTGTATATTGATGTCTATACAAATTTGTACAAATGTTTATCTGAATACAAGGTTAAGGAAGAGGAACGGGAGAGTCTACAGGAGGTTGGGGTAAATAACAAAGAAGTAAGAGACGAGAATAAAATATAGATAGAATGACTTACACTATTTAAGCATAGATAAAGATGGGGGGCTGAGCTTAACACAAAGAGTTCTTTTTCTTTTTTTTTCTTTTTCTTTTTCTTTTTTCTTTTTTCTTTTCTTTCTTTTTTCTTGTTTTTCTTTCCTTTAATATATTACTTTTATTTTTAATCCAGATGAACACAAGATACTTTAGATAGAAGGCAGTGCCAGGTGTGGGCCCCGGGAAGTCGGGAGGATTAGGGATGGGGATTTATGGGGGGTGGGTGGGTGGGTGTTAACATAGTCTCAATAAGAACAAGAATGCACTTATATACGGTTGTTTTTTTTTCCTTTTTTTTTCCTCTTTTCTTTCTTTATATTTTTTTTTCCTTGGTTTATTTTACTTTTTATCAGATTAAACAACACTTGAATAAAGGCATACACCAAGGAGGGAGGTAGAGGGAAAGAAGAGGGAGGAGTAAGGAAGGAGTAAGGGGAACGTAAGGAGGGCGTGTTGGGAGTAAGGGGAGAAGGAAGGTTTGAGGGGAAAGGGAAGTAGGAGGGGAGTGTTAGAGGGAGGAAAGGAAAGTTGGAGGGGGTAGATGGGGTGTATGGAGGATGGAAGTGTCAGGTGGGGTTGTGAATGATGAGTTGGGTTTTTTATTTATTTTTATTTTTTTTTGTTTTTTTTTTTTTCTTATAGCAAATACTCTGTATATAAGTGATTGTAAAATGGAATGTGAAAATGAATAAAATATATTTTAAAAAAAAATAGGCTTCATCTATTTCATGGGATGCCTTGGAAAATTTCTGGAGGGTATCATTATATAATCAGCTTGGTTCATCCGTCGGAACCATGAAACTTGGTTTAGCTACTAGCAGAACATATATATGTATATAAATGTAAACTTTGCTTTTAACTGTAATATTAAACCACGTGCATTTTCAGTGACAAAATAATAGACACATAATAAAATAAATAAACATGCAAATCCACTGATGACGTACAAGAGCTATGTGATATAGCTATGAAAGTGCTGAAATCAATGGTCAAGCAATGAAAGATCAGTGGGTGACCTTCAGCCAGCCCGCTTCTCCATCCCGCCAGTCTACAGTGATGTTGTGGGGGGAAAAATAGAAGGAGAAATGACCTGCAGTAGATACAGTATGTCAATCTAACAAATAAATCAGTGCAGATTAATTTTTGAAAAAATACATTTTCAATCTCCTTTAAACAAGTGATCAGATTATTGTAACAACATGCTTAGGTTGTTCATCATTACATCTGAGGGGGGAAAATCTTTATGAAAAAATATAACTTTTAGCTGCTATGTTCCTGATCTTCAATTATATCAAAATCACATTAATTGAGCTATAACACTGTCAGGCACAGCAGCTGGAAGACTTATCCATACATTTTAAAGAGACAACCATTAATTCTGAGCACCACTGTGTGGCAATGAAACAAGGATGTCCACTTCCCCCAATGTGATTTACTCTCTTTCAAGCTGCTTAAGTGGGAACCTCTACAAAAAGATTTAAGTTAAGTGACTCGTAGGCTGTGCTGGAGCTCATTTATTATTGAATTAAACTTTCATTTCTTTGAAAGGGAAAAAAGAAATATAGCTTGGTATGAAACGTGGTAAAATAGTTCAAAGAAAGCAGCTATTACAAGCTATTATAATCGACCATAGGAGTTTATAAATCTAAAAATTATTCAAGCATTTTAAATTTTGTGTTTGTTATGTGGGGGAGGGGGCAGGTGTCAAATGTACATATTTCCTTTCAGTCTCATGGTCATCTTGAATGTATACATTTATGGAAACAGCATTACTGATCGCAGAAATAATCATCAATAAAACTGGCATCTGATTTTGGATTTCCCTTCCATTACAATAATTGTTACAGCAATACAGTATATCTTTAATTGCCTCATCAAATACTGAATCCAAAAAAGTGTGGTTGCACCACACAATGACAAGAATAAACTGTCTCACTCCTAAGTAGATAAATTCATCTCCTAAATCAATCCTAAAACTGTTGCATAAGAGAGGACAGAATGTTTTCAGAAACAAACGTATATACTGAGCTGTAATATTATATGATCATAATATATATCTGTAAGCCAGGTGCGATGCAGTTCACATTGGAAACCAGAAGGTAAAAGTCAAAAGACATAAGTTCCTACTGGGGTGGGATGAAAAAAATGCTTTTGAGTAGCCACTTACAAAATTCAAGTGCAAAGAAGTGTTGTTTTTCCATCAAGAGAGCTGATCTTTTCTGCGCTTGGAAGCTAAGCAGGATCAGGTGTAGTTCATACCTGAATAGGAGCCCTCCAAAGGGTACAGCACTGTAGACAGATGAGGTAGTTGCATTCACATTTCCATTGATTGATTGATTGAGACTAGAGAAGAGGAAGTATAAGAAGCCAGTAGAAAATCTCTTCCACCCTTTTGCTAAATCTTTATGAAAGTATTTAGGAAGTCAGCAGGACTTTTGCTCAACCATAAGGAGAATTTAATCTGTCATTTTTCTGTCAAAAAGTCATTAGGGCCACCTATGCCATGGAAAAATGCAGGTACAAGGAAACAAACACAAAATTTCTTCAGGTACATACCTGAATACCTGAAGAAATACAGAAACAGGGCAGGAGAAGAGAAATTACTCTGGTGCAAATGTGGAACAAGAGTTTATGGACAGAATATCTACAAAAGTACACATTTCCAGAAAACAGACACAGTCCTTCTGCAAGCCGAACCGAGCTATGTCACAATTGTTCATGGAACCATTTGTGATTAGCAAGCTTTTCAGAGAGGGGACCAAAACAAAACAATGACTCCGTCTTGATGGACTGTACTACTATTACGCATTGAGGACCCAAGCTGGGCCACGTATTTGAACAAATCTATATTGCTGATAATGCTAATATTATTTTTGGTTTGCAAACACAAGACTGATGGCGATAAATGGAATGGCATGCTGTTCAGTGTCTTAGAAGAAAAGGGAAGATTTGGACTGAGGTGTTTCCAGTTCATAGCTAAGAGTTTACAATCCTGTTATGTGAACACAGTTGAGTTTCTATTTAAGTAAACATGCACAATACTGGCACTGTTGAAACTACTGGAGTACACCATTATTTCAGCCTTAAATTGTTCAAACCTGCAAATTTTCTAAATCAACAAATGCTTTCTGTGTAGTGCCATCTCGTTGTGGCTATATAAATAGTACTTTTTATCTAAAGTTCTGCTTACTCAGATTCTGGCATATCTCCATAGGCATCCAAATTATCTTGGTTATACTGTAGAGGTAAATACAATTTTCAGTTTGCACAGCTTGATTGTGTATGATATGTTCCTGGCTGCCACTTGTAATCCTATCTCTCCCACTCAGAGAGTAAAAGTTTAAAAGAATAGAAATAAGGAAGTCCTAATATTTATGTGGCATTTCTTGAAGTAATCTCATACCATTTTTGAGACAATGTTTTGCAAGGTCTCTCTCAATAAATCCTCAGACTCCTTGTCACAGAGTTTCTAGTCAACTCAATGAAAAGTTTATTTTAAATTGTACGCAATTTTGTGTTTTCTTAGAGCTATATTTCACTCTGTATAAAACTCAGGATGTGTCACATATCTCTTTATTGTGTTTGTCATTGCAAGAATCTTACAATGTTATTTTTCCATGACATCTTACTAGTAATGAAATTAAGGACATTAAGATAACATCTTGCTCAATGAAAAGCCCTCAATCACTCAAAAGTTTGTACTTACATTATTCTGGTTGCTCCTAATAAAGATATCAAATACATAAATGGGCTGTGGATATTTTTTTTTAATCCATCAATGGACAACATGACTAACTGCTTTTTAGGTGATGTTTAAGATACAGCATTTTATCACTTAAGATAAATTCTGCTTCCAAAGCAAGGGTATGTACAATATTTATTAGGCTTTTTTTTTAAAAAAAAAGTTGTCATTACAATTTTTGGAAGGCTATTATAAAATGCTACAAAGTTTGCACAACAGACTTCACGCCTAGAGCATTGGCTAAAATGCTCTCTGGCCCTGTTACCCAAATGGAAATATTTATTTCACTTCTCTGCCAAGGCAAAGTGCCTGGTCTGTTAACCATGGCAAGTGAAAGAATGGTGATTATGAACTTGTGTTGTATGAGGAAAGGCAGAAACACTGGAAGTTTTCACAAACAGACTAAAACAACAGTTTGATTGGAAAGTTATAAGACACCTTCTTTGAGCAGAGGTTTGGACTAAATGACCTCCACGATCCCTTCCAATCCATATGATTCTATGTTTCTAATTTCTTATGACTGTGAAGATTGAGTATATCACCAAGACCTAACAATGTTTCAGCTGGCTTAATGCCATCTTGGAACAAATTTCAAACCATTGCAGAGCTCATGAATTCTATTTGCTCAGTCTTTAGTTATTTTTTCTTCTTCCTTTTTTAAAAAAAAATCTTTGCCTGATATTACTTTGAGTTATTTCAATCACGTCTTAATAAAGATATCATGTAGCTATAAAAGTAATAGTTTTTCTCCTAATGGGCCAACTATGATTGGTTTTATCCAACTTAGATAGCAATAGCAATAGCAGTTAGACTTATATACCGCTTCATAGGGGTTTCAGCCCTCTCTAAGCGGTTTACAGAGTCAGCATATTGCCCCCAACAACAATCCGGGTCCTCATTTTACCCACCTCGGAAGGATGGAAGGCTGAGTCAACCCTGAGCCGGTGAGATTTGAACAGCCGAACTGCAGAACTGCAGTCAGCTGAAATAGCCTGCAGTGCTGCATTTAACCACTGCGCCACCTCGGCTCTATATAGGTGATATACTATATCAGATAGTCAAGACCTCGTCTTCCGCATGAATGAGGTAACAAAATGGTAGACAACATGAATATAAGTATCATACAAAAGTTATGGTAAATTGCCATTCCATAATATTCATCCCAACAATGTCCAACATCATTCTTGCTAGTAAAAAGTAATTCTGTCCAATAAAGATGTGTTAAATATCCTCTTTAGGCAGCTACATAGTGCAATACCAAGTTATTGATTTCCTTTATTTTGATAATTGGAATGACAGTACAAATGCAATATCTTTGTCATGCCAGTGATATCATAATTATAGAAAAAAATAAAAACCATTAATAATGCTCCAAATGTTTTTCATAGTGAGCCATGTAAAGAAATTGAGTTCTAGACATGGACAGAAGTAAGATGCAAACCCAGCTGCTGGAAATGTTGTCTGCAACTTTCACATGTGTATTTTTATATTTGCAGTGCCTAAGCCTCGGTGCCCCTTGTAACACAGGCAAATAAATGATTTGAAATTGGATAAAAGTAAAATCAAGCAGGTACTACCCTTGAGTTGACATTTGGAAATTAAGAAAAAAAGAGAGATCTGGTGCCCTTTTATTTACTCCTCGTAGAGAAATACAAAGCATTAAGCAAACGCCTGTCTGTTTAAAATAAATGGTTAACCCATGGAATCAAATTGGCTAAATGTTCCAGAGGAAAACACACTTTAACAAGAAAATCAACCCCACCAGATCCCCTGTAATGGTGTCATTTACACTCAAGTCACATGAGCTTAAAACGCAAGACCCTTTCATAATTAGGTACGTACACTATACCGGCTCCCTGCTTAATTAACAAATTATGTTGAAAATAGCATCCTGCTAATTAACGGTTATTATGGCATTCCTGAAGCTGAAGCTTTAATTATCACCAGTCCTAATGCTTGTGTACAGGGGGGAAAACTTTCTTTAAATGATCAATAAGGGCAGGGGATTATTATCAGGCAAATCTGCTGAGTGCTGATTAATTTGTTTGATGCAAAGTTGCTGCATGTTTCATATTATTTTATCGAAGTTGCAGGAAAAAGGTACATAATTCTGTTTCATTAGCAACCACCGCTATTTATCACACGAAGATGCCCCTTTCCTTTTTAGTTGTTTGTTCAACTCCCTCTGTGTTTTTGCCTGCACCAGCATCAAAGTCAAGAGCAAGGAAGTTTTAATTAAGTGACACTAATGAGGTCGTTGAAAATGATACTTCAGCAATTCAGCATGCTGTTAAATGTGTTTATTCTATAATGTCATCAAAGGTTATTGTTTTCCCTTGTAATAGATAAAATTCATTACCATAAGCATTGTATCTCCAAGTGTAAGAAGCACAAGATGCAAGTTAGTGAGGTGTATTCCTGTTACATGTCTTCTTTTTTTAAAAAAAAATCTTCCTCCACAAATGGGTAGATATTTACACTTCGCTTCAAAGTTCATTACTTCATTCACGGCATTTGTTTTAAACAAAATATTATACTTAGTGAATTCAGAACTTAATTTTGATTATCCATAAATACTCCCAAGAAGACATTTATCTGAACTGCTTCCAGGGTTTTAATTTTACAACAATAATGACAACCATCGCAATGATACTAATATTCTTCTTTGGTATGCTAGCCTGTATTTTGTTAGCTAAGTTAAGGAACCTGGCTTTTTGACTGCTGGTTATTGCCGATTCTCATCCTTCTAAAAATCAATTGTTCTGATGTAATATAAAAATGACTTCTTGGATATCACACCAGGGCACATTCACAGGGACCACAGGTGGTAAAGCCAAAATAAGTGAACATTTGTAAGGTAAAACTGGAGGGTAAAGCAATCAGACTTGGACTCAAGGAGGTAGGTTTTATAATTCCACCAGTGATGACACTGCCTCTCAAGTTACAATCAAAGTTCTTTGTGTTCATCCATCCTTCTGGATGTAATACACAAAGTGGCTGCAACTTTCCGCTTCATAATCAAGGCACTTGAGCTTTTCCTCCTATTGCTTTAGAGTGTGCCAACAACTCTGATACTGACACTCAGCTGAAGAACTCTTATGAAAAAAGACTGTTACAGTTCTTATTATTTGGGCTTGTAGGAAAAAAAAAATTCAAACTCTTCCTTCAGCGCTTCCTCCAATAGCTCTTTTATGCATTTCCCCTTCTTTCTAGATGGTGAAACTCAAGGGGCTAGATTATGTATGCTGAAATTTATTACTGCAAATAGCAAAAAAAAAAAAAAATCCCATTTGGTCTCATGATTCCAGCATCAGGCTGGAAAGCATGTAACAGAGACATTTAACGCTGCCTTAGGCACAAGAGTCAACTGGGTGACCTTGGGCCAGTCATTCTCTCTCAGCCCTAGGAAGGAAGCAATGACAAACCACTGCTGAAAAGCTTTGCCAAGAAAAAAACAGGGTTTTGTCTGGGTGGTCTCCAAGAATCAATACGTAACATGCATACAGAGGTGGTATTCAGCAGGTTCTGACCAGTTCTGGAGAACTGGTAGTGGAAATTTTGAGTAGTTCAGAGAACCGGTAAATACCACCTCTGACTGGCCTCACCCCCATCTATTCTCTGCCTCCCGAATCCCAGCTGATCTCGACGGAATGGGGATTTTGCAATAACCTGCCATGCCCACCAAGCCACATCCACAGACCCGGTAGTAAAAATGTTTGAATCCCACCACTGATTCACAAATACATACATACTAGCTCAAAAGCTAAAAATCCTTCCTTGTGAGCAATCATATGGATCCCTAAACCTTGGTTAACAGTTAATTAATGCAATATTAATTAACTAACAATGTAATATCTAAATGTGAGAATATTCCTGAAGTATATTTATTATCTGAGGAGAGTGCAGCATACTTTTTACAAGAATAAGCAGACAGGAATATACTTTATTTTCTCTTATAAGGTTTATTCATTTGATTATTTATAGCTTTTTTTCTTTACAATAGTTAGGAGTCTTTTTTAAATTACATGGATTTTTATTTAGTACTTATTTTATTTATAGTCTAACTTTATATTATACAAATGACATTATGCTTCCTTCCTATTTTCCCCATAACAACAAGCCTGTGAAGTGTTCTGGAGTGAAAAAGGGAGAGGAACAAGCCCAAAGACATTCAACTGGCATCATGCCTAAGGGAAAACTAGAACTCAGTCTCTTAGTTACTAATTCAGCATCTTAACTATTACACCACTGGTTATATTGCTGTTTCATCTTTCACTACATAACGGCACCAATTCTATCTCAATCATGAACTATAAGTAGTCCTCGACTTACAATCACAATTGAGCCAAAAATTCCTGTTACTAAGAGAGATAGTTGTTTAGTGTGTTTTGCCCAGTTTTACAACCTTCCTTACCACTTTTGTTAAGTGAATCACTGCAGCTGTTAAGTTGATAACATGATTATTAAGTGAATCTGGATTCCCTATTGACTGCTTGAGGAGAGATCACAAAAGGTGATCACATGACCTCAGGATACTGCAATATAAATAGGACTCAGTTGCTAAGCAGTGGTCATATGACCATGGGGATGCTGCAACTGTCAGAAGTGTGAAGGACAGTCATAAGTCACTTTTTTTCAGTGCCGTTATAATCACTAAACAAACTGTTGTAAGTCGAGGACTACCTTTTCAAGAATTGTTAATTGTCAAATGAGGTTTCAGGAAATAAATAAGGATATATTTTAAGCAACAGCACTGCCTTTCTGTGATCAAATAATGGTACCATTCAAATGTAAAGTACAATTCAAGAAGCTGATTAGTATCAACAATGCTGTCAGTTTCCTAATATAGCATCTCTGCTAGTGTGGCTCAGATGACTTAAAATGTAAACATCCTTCTTAGCCTTTTGTCTGTATTAGTGCCTGATGATATGGTATGGATTTAAAGTAAGAATTTCTTCAGCAGTGGCTCCAACCATCTGGTACCAAACATTGATCTCAGGGATAACAAACCTGCTGAGTTATATTTCCTAGGACTCTCGGGCAGCAATGACTGTGGGCAGGGGTGGGTTGCTGCCGGTTTTACTACGGGTTTGCAACCTGCACACACATACAGTAACTAAAAACCAAAATGGTGGCAGTGGCAGCAAGGGAACCAGTCTGAGGGTGTGACAGGCCTGGGTCTCTGTCTGTTCTGTGACCCAGGTCTGATTTCCACAACTCACTTCTGACTCTGGGGATGTAGAACTGATATGTTAACAATAGAGGATTACAAATTCTCCAACCCGACTTTACACTATTCTGGGAATTCTAGAGCTACTTCAAATAAAGAAGCTCTTGATTCTTCAAACTTTGTGTCAGCATTTAGCCTAACAATTCTTCTCCCCACTGAAGTGGTACCTATTTATCTACTTGCATAGAAAATGGTTTGGATCTGTTAGGTGGGCAGAAGCTGAGGCAAGTGCCTGGAGTTCACCCTTCCATGCAGTGCTAAGGCTGACCATCTGTATCATCATTAAAGCCACTGAGCCACTGCACCTCCATGAGGTCCATGATTATTGATATTTCAATCTTAATGTATTTGGTTATGGTGTGATATCAGGGGTGGGTTTCAACCGGTTCGCGGCGGTCCCTGCGATCCGGTTGGTCGCCGAACCTGGAAGTAAGTAACTTCCGGGAACGGCGAAGCCCCCCCCACGCCCGCGCGCCCGCGCCCGCCCACGCCCGCTCCTTACCCGGTTTTGCCGAATTCTGCGCTTCCACGCATGCGCAGGACGCATACAGCACCTGCGTGATCCTCCAGGAGCAGCTGGATCATCGCACAGACGCTAGTACGCATGCGCGTGGCGTGCGCATGCACACGTGCGCCGTGCGCATGCACACGTGCGCCGCGTGCATGCGCAAGGAAGCCGCCGGCCTCGTTCCAACCGAACCGGTTGGAACGGGGCGAGAAACCCACCCCTGTGTGATATGTAGCACTGTCATGGATTCTTTTACTTGTTCTTGGTCTTCCCAGCCATAACTGAATATAACGAGTTCTGTGGCATCAAATGAGATCATTTGGGTTATTCCCTCTTCTTCTACTTTAAGGTCTTTGATTTTTTTTGGTTGAGATTTGATTATCACCATCAACTTCCTCTATTGTTTTGCTATTTTACTACGTTGCTTTCTTGTGTTGATAATGTTAAGTTGTTGCAATGTTTTGTTGGGCTGAACACAGGTCAGTAAGGACAAATAAAGACAACTAGGACTGATGGTTAAAATGTCCATATGTCCAAAAGCAACTTTAAAATAAGATTTAAGACATTGCCAGCACTAAATCCTAAATGAAAAATAATATATTTCAAAAGGTTTCTGCTGCAGAGTCTGCTGGAAGAGATTCAACATTTTGTTTTAGAGATATGCACAACAGGTTTGACAGTTACCTGTAAATTACTATTGCGTCAATACAGCCCCAAAATAAATATTTTTTTAAAAGATTAAAATCCACCGGAACTGTGTTCTTCCCAATATAGTCAATAACAGTTGTGGACGCATGCAGCGTGCGCATACACGCACACATGCGCACACCGCATGCATGCATCTTAACACCTCTGTAATGCTCCAGCTGCTCTGCAGAGCATCACGTAGGTGCTGTACGTGCCATGCACCTGCGCGGAAGCACAGAAGCCTTTAAACACCAGTAAGGAGTTTGGGCGGGTGGCTGGGCCGTCCGGAGTACTGTACCAGAACGGTATCCGGTGCTCTGGGCTGGCTCCGGTACCAGGGCATACCGCCTGCAACCCACCACTGGTCAATAGGGAAGCAAAGGGAAAATATAACTGTATCGCATGACCCCAAACCTCATCATGCCTTTTTTCCCCTCACTGGATTGTGACATTTGTCTGCTTCCATTCAGGGTAAGTTGCCCTCTTTTGCTATTCATAAATAAACATGTTTAAGGGAGTTTTTAAAACCATCAATAGCATATACTATTTCAATGAAAAAAATTGATCTAAAAATTAATCATGTAATTGTGTAATGTAAAATGAAGATTAGTCAGATTAATTTTTATTAGCCTGAGTTATATACTTTGGGGGGGGGTGTCTTTCTCCCCTTTCCTCTTGTTCTATTCTTTGTTTCTTTTTGCATACAAAATGAACATTTTTTTAAAAACGCCTTAGATTAGCTTACTTCCTGTCTTCTGTTCTTCAGATAGGACTTTGTATTTTGTTTGTTTTGCACAATGGGTGAAAAAAGGAAAGAAATAACAAAAGAAAATTTTCCCCATGGGAAAGTTAGCCTCAAAGTATAACATTACTATAGCAGCATAAACCACTCTCATCACTGAAGAGATTATAATTACAGGGAAAAACAGACACAAAAACGCAGATGTACTGAACAAGCAGTCTTCTCACTTCAAAATTTGGAGGTCAAGAGGCTGATTTGCCCTACACTGGAATGGAGCAAGAAATCCCCCCCCCCCATTTTTTTACCCCCATCACACTTTTCCTGAAAAATCAAGTTAAGTTCAGACATTCAAGAATGCAACTTTTAATTCTGAAGAGCTCAGTACATCAGAAAAGAGTCTGGTTTGTTTGCCCTTGACCCTGCCATAGAATTGACTTGGTGTGATTAAGGCAATGATGCCATCTGATTAACACTTTGTAATTCAGGGCTGCATTCAGCAAAATGAGTAGTGAGTTAGCAATAGGAAAATACGATACTGAAAAGTCATCACACAGTCCATTGAGAAAATGTATATCAAACTCCTTGGCCCTGTAAAACTAAACTATCTAAATGCAAAATAAGCCGTTCCAGTTCGCATTTGCTTAACTAAGTCAAGTCTTGGAGTGAAGAAGATTAGTATACAGTAACTCTGATCTGCTATGAGCCAATCATATGCTAAATCCCACTGATTTGGTCTCAGTATTTAGCGCTTTGATATTAAATTAAAGATATTATTTGTGATTGTTGGCCAATGTTTAGTTCCTGGCAGTCATGAAAGAGAAGAGAGGGGAGAAAGGATGAACTCAAAATATATTACTGTAAAGCAGGAAGAAATGATCATCAAAAGTTGTTCAACAGTTAGACTCTAAGTAGCCTCAGGTTTCCTAGATTATAGCCAAGGTTTATATAACTGGTAGCCTCACAGAAATATGTAGAATTATACAAGGTGCTCCAATATATAAGTGACTATTATAAAACGTGTTAACAACTATTTCAATTAACAAGTTGCCATAATTTTCTCAGTTCTTTTCTTAGCCTATTCACTACAGGTACTCCTTGACTTACAGCCATAATTGAGCCTAGAATTATGGTTGTAAATCAAGACATCACATGAAGAGACCCAACTTTTAACATCTTTTGATGCTGTCATTAAGCAAATGCCACACTTCTTAAGTCAATTTTCCCCAAAGTTTTTCTTTAACTGGAAAACAGTAAATGCTGGAAACTGGCAAAAAAAGTCACAAATTGCAAATTGTATGCTGTAAAAAATCATAACTGGTTGCCAAGCACCCAAAATGCAACCATGTGACCATGGGGGATGCAGTCGTTGTAACTTCAAAAATGGGTTGTAAATCACTTTATTTTGGGGTTCAGGGGTTTCCATCATAACTTCAAATGATTGTTAAGCAAGTCATAAGTATTTCACCCTGGAACCAATATTAAGCCCAAAAAAGTGTAGCAATACTAGCAGGAAGAACAAAGCCATACTTGAATGCTAAGTTAACACTATCCCACATTGAGTAGAAAGGTTAGTGTAGAGGATTTGCTTGAATGCAAGTCAACGGCTCCATGCAAGCAGAGACCTTCATTGATTACCATCGTAAATTAGAATTTCTTAAGCTTTGCAACAGGGATTCGAAGGCAGGAGTTTTGTTTGCACTCCTGCATATTGCAGAGCAGCCCTTTCAAGTGCAACTTGAATGAAAGTACAACTTTCATTCGCAATGCAATGAATTTTGTCAAACTACATTGCGGTGAAATATCTAATGCAATAAGGCTGAGCCATTTTTACCTTAGTCATGTCTCTGTAGTCCTTTCTCTCTTCTGTTTCTCTGCTGAGTAGGAATAATTCATATTTGCTCACATATATCAGCTAGAAATCTAGCTTTTTTTTTAAAGGTATATTTACATTACAGCATAAAAATAACACATTAAATTGAATTTATATAATTCAATTTGGGATTTTTTAACAATGATCTCAAAAGTATGGAATTTTTTTCCCCGAACTTGAGAGCAGGTTAGGAATGCTTGGCGAGTTGACATTTTGTTTGGTACCCCTCTTATTTGCTCTCAAGCTGGTTTTAAACACTTTCTGTCTGCTTTTGCTGAAAATTATGGGCTAAACTTTTAGACCATTAATTTCTCCCGATTTTGGTGGTAATACTGTTTTACTGTGCTGGATCAAAATTCTGCTCTATGTAGTCTGTTTGATTGTTCCTTTTAAAATCAGATCCCGGTTTTAAATGTCTACATGACACTAACTGTTAGATACCTTAGAAAATATTAATTCTGAAAGAGGGGAAGTCAATAATTCATGATCCATTTGCAGTCACAATAATGAGAGAGGAAGCTTCTCAGGTTTAAAATTACCACAGTTGAGGATTCCATCAAGAGGACCTCTACTACTCTCCATTCCTGTCCATTACCAATTCTGCACATAGATCAAACCACCCAAGCAGCCGACAGCTGTGGCAATGTTGCTCCACCCACACTCTCCTTCTAGCCCATATAACTCACTCTGGGGGGAACAGAGCAAGGTATTTGGGTTAAGAAGGGCATGAGGGAGACAGAAGATCACCAGGGCAGCTCACCAAGGCAGCAAATAGATTCACAGGCAAGGTAGGAAGGATCAAGCTAGTCTATTCTCTATTTGTGATGTTAACAGAAAAGAATGGCCTTGAATGCAGTGTAAAACAGTATGTATGTATGTATGTATATATGTATGTATGTATGTATGTATGTATGTATGTATGTATGTATGTATGTGTATGAGACAGAAAGAAAGCATCACTAGTGGAAAGATTTGGTATCTGCCTTCAGACCAATTTGGACCAATCTCACAAAACAAAGTAGGATTAGTTAAGCAAAGCTAACTGCAGTACGTAGTTGTCCTCAATCATCATTTATAAAGTCTGGGATTATTTCATGGACTCTGAAACAGAAACATATTGTACTATTTTATTGTGGATTCTACTTTATTTTAGCACAACAATAGATGCCTTTTAAAGCCAAACACTGCAATTCATTCTTGATTTATTGTTGACAGATCTCCTTTGACTGACATGTGACATTCTTGTCTTTGCAGATGGGAAAGCAAAGCTGCTGATGGTTATCGACATAAGAAAATGTCATGTCTGAATATGTTTCAGAAGGACCTTTCTCTTTTAGATCCAGCCCCTCCCACCTCAATGCAGCTTGATTTATTTAATGCCATGAAAGCCCTCCAAAAGGACTCATCATCTAAACCCTTAATTATTCTCAAGAGTTTTTAAGGGGTACTTAATTGCCAGACAACACAGAAAATCACATTTGCAGTAAGTCTGTTTGGCAAGGAAAGAGCGGAGCACATTTAAGCTTCTTCTTTACATTAGGATAGCTAAAGGGGCAGCTTGTCTTTGTGGCTCAAAAGATAATGCTTCGGGTCCTTCTTCAACCAGGACAGAAATGATGATGGCTCAGCAATACCTCTAACTGTGAAAGGGGCTATTTCTCTCAAATGGGAAACTGGCCATGTATAAAATCAGCTTATAATGCAGGAGAGGATCTATGGTCTTCCAGATGTTATGCTGAACAACAACTCCCAGCAGTTTTCAGCCAGCAGAACTAATAATGAAGAATGTTGGAAGTAGCAGCCTGTAATATCTAGAGACCAAAGGCTCACCATGCCTGGCCTCCAAACCATGCTGGAGAAAAAGCTAAACTCAGAAATGTGGAAGTTTGCTCCAAAACACACTCCTGGTAAAACAGTCAAAGGAAGCAATTCTCTTTTCAATAGCAAATACTGTAGTTAATATAGGAACATGGGGCACTTTACGATTAAAAGAGCTGGCCTGTATTTTGATTGACCTCTTTCTCCTCATTCACGCTTTCTACTTCCCCCTTTTTTGTGGCAGGTGTTGATGGATTTTTCAACTTTCCTTTTCATTCAAGCAGTATAATATTTGTTTTACATTTGAATTGTTTTCCTTTTCCAGTTTAATTGGACCTTCACATGTGGCCCTAGTCCTTCGCACCTAACAAATATTTATATATAGGAAAAGGAAAACATGTGAAGGTCCAATTAAACTGGACCTTCAATTAAAGAGCAACAAAGATGATTAGGGGACTGGAGGCTAAAACTTATGAAGAATGGTTGCAGGAACTGGGTATGTCTAGTTTAATGAAAATAAGGACTAGGGGTGAAATGATAGCAGTGTTCCAATATCTAAGGGATTGCTACAAAAGAAGAGGAAGTCAAACTATTCTCCATTTGAGGGCAGAACAAGAAGCAGTGGGTGGAAACTAATCAAGGAGAGAAACAACTTAGAACTAAGGAGAAATTTCCTGACAGAACAATTAATCAATGGAACAACTTGCCTCCTGAAGTTCTGAATGCTCCAACATTGGAAGTTTTTAAGAAGATGTTGGATAACCATTTGTCTGAAGTGATGTAGGGTTTCCTGCCTAAACAGGGGGTTGAACTAGACGACCTCCAAAGGTCCCTTCCAACTCTGTTATTCTATATTCTATGTTCTAAATTAATTTACTGCTAAAAATCAGGAAATTGTTCAATTAACAGCACCTGCTTGAAGTTTGATAAGAGTCAATGGAATTGTGAGTGGGGGGCAGAAAGTTGGATTGAGTCCACTTGTGATTATGTAAGGATTTTAGGCTGATCCCTCATTTAACTCTCCCTCCAGGTTTTGCCACTTCCTCTCTTACATTATTTCTTGATATCAAGGTCTCTAACATAGTTAGTGAAGGGAGAAAATTAGTTACTGTATATTAGAACCATAGGTTTTTGTGAATCCTAATACAACTTGAAATATCAAATTCAGTCCTTGCATATAGAAATGGGGGAGAAAACCAAAAGCATATGACACTAGATGGCAACAATCAATAAGGTTTTTTTTAACATGCTGAGATCAAAGTGTTGATGTTAGGCATGAGAAAATCAGTGCCATTTAAAGGCAAGCCACCACATTCCAAATTTGAGGAATGGAATGTAGAATTAAATCTGAGAGAGATAGTAGAGAAATTTCCACATAGAAGCCTGAGAATTCTGAAGCTACACAAAAGTTAACTTTTGGAATGCTTTAATTTGATCCAGTAGTTGACATTTATTAGTTTCTATAGAAGTATGAATGAGATCTAATACATATTCAACTATGCAGCACTGTTCATATATGGTCCAAACTTTCAGAATCCTTGAATTTATTTCTTCTAGTAAAACTAAAAAAAATGTCAAATCTGTCTGTGAACCTTGTTTTATTAAAATAGAGGCCTGGAAATGGAGAAATTTTAAGACTGGTAGAAAGTATGGATCATATGATATATTGTGAAAAGATAACGTATGACTTGTTGAAAGCAAGATTGGTTTGTAAGCTATGGAAGGATACAGTGAATTATTACCTTTTTTTTAGCATACCTTTGGCTTACTGTTTCTAACTCTTTTCTGCACTTTTTATAACACTGGTTACTGCAAAAGGGAACAAGATAAAGGTATGCACATCTGTTTTATACACAGTGAGGGATGTCTTCTTCACATTTAATTTATAAATAAATACCATTTGCAAACAGACTTACAGGTGGGCAGAGAAGGCATACTATGAAATATGGTTTTGCTTATTGTATCCACTTTCATAATAGATATTCATATGTTTTGTAGTGAAGCCCTAAAAGACCATATTGTACAAGTTGTGTCAGAACCTTTTGGTTTTCCTAATGCTGAACCAAAACCTCTATCCACCAAACATGAATTGGGGACTGTAATGATTTTGCCTCTCTCTATTCCCTCCTTACAATAACCAGAGTAACCACAATATGCATAGGGCTTTAGAAATGTTTTCAAAATCTGGAATGGTGCTAATATAGTGGCAGCAAATGTGTTCTCCACTTTGACTTTTTTTAAAAATGAAGAGGAAAGAACTAAGAAAGACCAAATAATACACAACACCACAACAAAATTAAGAACGTTAGAACCTGAAACAAGATGCATTCAAGAGTTTCAACCCTCTCATTGCCATAGGATCTTTCCAACATGATCTTTTTATTGGCTGGACCAGTAACAAAAATTAAAAAAAAATACAATAACAAGTTGGTCATTGTAAAGACATTCTGCTAGTACAATGTGAAAAAATTTAGGGTGATCTAAACAATAGATTTAGAAAAAAACATTCTAAATTTCAAAAATAATTGACAGGACCAATTATTGAGGAAGGTGTCAAGTTTCTCTTCATTGAGTGTGTTTAAGGAGAGGCTGGTCAGCCAGCTGTCATGGATGTTTTAAAGCAAATTTCAGCATAAAATGGGGGGGGGGGTTCAAAACCCTTGATGTCCCCTCTAATTCTATAATTCTGTAATCTGATGGATTCAGAAGACTTCTGACATCAGTGGGACTCTTTCACTGGAACCAGCATGTGGACAGAATCCTAAAATGATCCTCATTTTTCAACTCAGGCCTCTCCTTCTGTTCCTGAAATCACTCCTCGATTTTACAGCGTCTTTGGTAAGTGCCTTAGAACTGGGATTGAATTAATTTGTATTGCAAAGCATCTGCTGCCATAATAAACAAATTGCCACTAATATAATTATTATTATTATCATTTCCTGTAGCACTGAAATATAATTTCAGAACAATTCAGGCCCCCATAGTGCACAATTACAATTATGCAAAAGTCAGTGCTTTTCCAAAGCTGGCATTTGACTCATTATTTCTTGGAACTGGCCACAGTTAGCATCATCATATTTACACTGGGTGAAATATACACTATGCCTGAAATATACACTCTGCCAGTTATCTCACCCATTAGCTAAAGGCCAAAGAATGCAAATTAAATGGAAACAACAACAGCAGCAGCCACAATAACCCAGCTTGGGAATACGATGTCTTGGAATAATAGGTTCTTTTGCGCTATCTATTGTCAGCCAGTCTTATAAAAGTCCATTTATGCACTTTTATATATATAATGTCAGTCTAGTATCTTGGCCACTCTTTGTAACTTATGCAGTATATTTAAGAAATCAGTGCTGTGTCATGCAACAAAGCCTGAGACATTTATTTCAAGCTTGCTCCAAAAATCTCTCCCTCTGTACCTATGGCTCAATATAGGCCATATGTTGGACCGGGGAGCCATCTGGCAATCACTCCCACTAGCATCTGCAAATGGGGATTTGTGCTTCACAGTATGGCTTTTCAGGGCTGGGCTTTGATTTGTTGCCCTTTGTGCTCTCCATGCATTATTAGTGTAAAAGTGAAAGTGAGACGTTGACGGAAAATAAAACTGAACATTGGTTCTTACCCCAAACAGTCAGCAGAATGAATAACAGCCTGGCTTCAGCCAGGGGGGTGTCTATGCATGTGTGCACCTCTTGCCTCCATGTCAGGCTTGGGAGTGATTTCATCCATTTGGATTCATAATACCCAATGGTTATTAGCAAAGCATGTGGATGACATGAATACAAGACAAAAATGCAAATCCAGTGCTAATCCAAATAATTTGCACTTCCCCAAACCAGTATGCCAATTGAAATTCATTCTTTCTGCATCTATGCATTTTCAGATGTTCTGATCAATCAAAGGCACAATCACAAAATGAACCCTAGAAAAAAGTACATCGTAGTAAAACAACATACAAAATAGACCACTTTTTTGGGGGGGCAGTGGTACATAAAAATTAGCATTTATGACAAACATGTCAAAAAAGCAGTAAAAAAATAACATGCAGCCTTTAAGAAGAAATCTATACTGATAGAGAAATAGGATGGAACAAACATTTAGACAGGAAAAAAGTGAAAGGGATAGAAAGTCAAATCCAGGGATTTATCAGTCCACAATTCTTGTCAATGTCATAATTTATAAAATATATCAAGTACATCAAAATATGTGACCATCCAGTGTCTGACAGACAAAAGTTTATCTCAAAACACTAATTAATTTATAGTCTGATTAAGTGAGCCAATTTTTTTGAAATTGCTATTATAAGAATGACTGCCATGCCTAGTTGTGTGGCTTTGTGTGTTCTATGATGTGGACTACCTCAATACATAATCCTGAACCATTTCCCTTCTTGTTTTGTGCTAGTCCTATTTTCAGCATCCATGATTAGAAGTAAAATTTGCAATAGAAAATTTGCTAAATATGCATTAATTTCTGCCACTATCTATCACTTAGCATCTATACATACAGTCAGTTAGAATTGGGATAGGTGATCCAGTCACCATGTGCCTCTGAACATTTGTCGATACTTTCTTCCTAACTTTTTAAACAGAATAGTTTAAATATATAAATACAAAGCTAGAAAGCTGTCATACTGCAAAGATAAAAGAACCGAGGGAAGGAAGAATAGAGTTGACAATGGGTAGGATTCTACCAATTTTCCTCCTGGTAAATTGGTGTTCTCCGATTTATCATATTTACAGTGTCAACCATTTTATAACCAGGTAAATGACTCCTTTGCAACCAGTTAGTAAGAAGAACATCTTCAATGTTTCTCAAAATTCCAGATATGTCCACAACTTAACAAATCTGACAATCCCTTATCTTCTTTGATTTTGCACTAGAAAAATATATCTAGAATTATTGAACTGATTCACATAAAAATCATTACACTAATACAACACGGAAAAAAAGTAATTCCATGAATTGCAATTCTTGAATTGTTTTAGTATCTAAAGTGCCAGGAAAATCAAGACATATATGCAATTATTCAGATAATATAAAAATCAGTGGCCAAATATTAGGAAATAGGATCTGACAACAGAAATATTTCTCTTGACTTTAACAAAGGCTGCCAAGTCTCCTACATAAAGGAGGCACTATAATTTGCTTTGAGCATGACCATCCATGTATACATCTACATAGATATACACACAAACACACAGACAAAATGCAACTAATTGCAAATATTTGAAACAATGAAGAAATAATATTAATTAAGCCTTCAAATCTCCATTAATTCCAGCTTCTTAATAACAGAAAAAAATGTTATTAGTTATTCTTCAGAGCAGGGCATAACAAACATTTCCTAGTTGCATCCTACATTGTTTCTTGTATGGAAGAAACAATGCCCTGATCTTCCATTCAGATTGTCAAACTTAGAATTTTGAAAACTATTTGCACTTAATTATGAAAGAGCACAAAGCTCAGAGTACATTTCTTAAGGTATTGCTTTAAATGACTATCTGAACGTTCCTCCACTTTTGGCACAGAACATGCCAGGATCCATGGTTCCATTCTTGGTATCAGAGAGAACCAAAGATCTGTTTATCAAATTTAGATAGTCACTAACATTTGGAATAGGTAATTCTGGATTCCTCTTCCCTATTAAGCCGCCCGGAGTCCTACGGGATTGGGCAGCATATAAATTTATTAAATTACAATTACAAATTACAATTTGTACTATATTGAGGACCCAGATTGTTGGGGACAATATGCTGACTCTGTAAACCACTTAGAGAGGGCTGTGAAGTTTAAGTGTGTACGTTTAAGTGCTTTGCTATATTCTATTTCCCAGGGTTTTTTTCCCTCTCTTTCTTGAATTTTGAATTTTTGAACATGATCCTAATACGAAAAGTACTACTTTGACACTGGAAGTAAATACAGATAAAGTAGTAACTATAAAATATAGAGAGATGCACTCTAACCTCAAATTAGCCAGTTGTAATCAGAGGGATGTAGAACTTTCTGGCATCCCAATGTTTGAAGGGCATTACAGAAATGGATTCACTCACCTAAAAAGATCACCTTTTTTCAGGCAATGCAAATGATGAAAAATTCCAATCTTTAACTGGACTCCATGGAGGCTGAACCATTTTTTAAAAACAAATCTCTGTCTTACATAGACACATACATACATGCACTCTATGTACAGTAGGTTATTGTCTAGAGCCAGTTTGGCAAGGTGCTCAAATGTGAATATCTAAAATGGACAATTTGATGAATATATTTCTATTTTCCTTTGGGTGACTGCATTTTCTCTGTCCCAGATCTATGATATTTGAAATAACTTGTATATTGCAGCCATAAAAGACTATCCAAATGAACGAGTAGTAGTGGCTCCAAAAATTAAGTAAAGGAGAAAACATTTTATTCAAAAGCATCGGCTATTAACGAACACTGAGATATCTCATGTTGCCATTTCCTCTATATATCCCTTGTCACTGTAACCCTTGGGATATTAATTCTACCTCCTTTGTCCAAATGCCTGATTATCTGAATATTTTGGAAGCCTCCCAAGCCATTTGGCCCAAAGAAACTGAACTATAGCATATCATGTAACTCTGCTCTTAGGAAAAACTCAAATCAAAAGCATTTCCTAATGAGTTATCTCAAAGCAGAACAATATCTGATCCAGATCTAAGAAGGATCAGACATTTCCGTGGGGGGGAATGGGGAGAGAAATATATGTGGATGCCACTCAAGAAAAGAACAGTCAACTTTCCATTAAATCACAACAGACTCCCCCTTTCCCCCTTCCCCTTGAAAGGCTACTACTAACCTACAGCTTGGTTTTTTTCAGCTGGAAGGTGGGGAGGAGGAGGAAATCAATCTACCATGCTGTTTAGAAGCCTGTGAGACCTTCATGCTTAAAGTCCAGGGTGGCTTTGGCACAATAAAGACCGTATCTCTTAATCATGATAATGTTCCCGACTCAGCCATATGAGCTCAGAGCAGCAGGCTTGGAAACTCAGAATTCCTCCATTGAAAAGGTGTCACCGATTAAACTATCACATTTCAAAGGGCTCCCGTACAGTAAAGAAAAGGAAGAAAGAGAGCGGTGGTCTTTTGTTAGTCAAAAAGCTATGGAAAGCGATAATTAAGCCATTTTGTGTGTGTGGAGAAATCACTTGGACAAAAGTCAAAGCGCTGCCACCCTGTCAATTGGGGAGGCTAGATAAGGGCCATCCATTGCCCTGAATAGAGAACAAATCAAGGGAGTGAATGGAAAAGGTGGCCAGTACGACCACTTTCCCTAATCCTCCTTCAAAGAGACTTTCTTTCCTCTTCCCTCCCGCCTGCAAAAGTTATGCTGGTGAATAGAAGACCCCTGCCTACATTTAAAACAAACAAACATTCCCCCTTCAACACAGCTTTTGCATTTAAATATGCAGAGATACCATGCAATTAGCATGTTATTAATGAATAATTAATTGCAGCTAAATCAGCCATCCGTTTTTTTGCAGCTAAATTATTTAAACAGCAAATATAACAAAGGAATGTCGGTCCCCATCTTCTCCCATATTTTCCCAAATGCCCTCTCCCGCCCCCCCCCCATTTTTAAATTCATGTTCAATTTCAGATCACATGATTAAAGGAAATAGATGATAGACAGACAGACAAGCAGACAGGCAGGCAGGCAGGCAGGTAGATATAGATATAGATAGATATAGATATAGATATAGATATAGATATAGATATAGATATAGATATAGATATAGATATAGATATAGATATAGATATAGATATAGATATAGATATAGATATAGATATAGATATAGATATAGATATAGATATAGATATAGATATAGATATAGATGATATAGATATAGATGATATAGATATAGATATAGATATAGATATAGATATAGATATAGATATAGATATAGATATAGATATAGATACAGATACAGATACAGATACAGATAGATATTGATTAGACATAGACATAGACATAGACATAGACATAGACATAGACATAGACATAGACATATTCAATCAGGAAGTATTCAACTATATTTTCCTAGATGGACTAGGGGTTTGCTCCACCCACTCCACGCGTTGACCTGGTATTGCAATGCCTAGATTAAAGCAATTTTCTTCTTTAATATGTCTTTATTATCCTCACCTTCAATAATTAAAAGATTATATATAGAAGATTCAGGTTAATGACAAATCATGGCAAATCCAATGCCAGAGAATTTTAAGCTATCATAAAGGAGATGTTTGATGGAAAATGCAGTCCATCTGATCTCCCTTTACTTCTTCCCCTTCACCACATCGAGGAATGCTTTGCTTAGCAAATTGTCTAAATATTGGATTTCAATTTGCCAGCTTCTGTGTTCTGGTACTATTCCCGTGTAGGGAACCTTGGAGATAATAATAGAGAAACTATTATGACAATAACAGGTGACAAGAACACAATATTAGAAGATGACACTCTGGGATAGGAGGGAGGAAGGGAGAATGGGAAGAGAAAATACAGTCAGATTTGCAAGTTTCTGTTAGTATAACCTTTCTGAATGAAGAATTGTTCTAATCTTATGGAATCTGCTTTTGGATATGATTAACTTCTACCCTTAGCCATGGAAGTTTACAGGTGACCTTGGGCCACAACCTGTCTCTCTCAGCCACATTTACCTCTCAGGTAGGCAAAGAAAATTGGAGGAAGAAATAGGGTATATACAATCTTTAGCTCCTGGAGGAAAGGTAGGATATATAGTCTATCTAACAAATAAATAAAATAATAAATAAAACAAATGTGTTCTCAGCTACTTTGGACAAAGGAAGCAAGTGACAAACTGTTCACAGTTTGTTGATTTGATAATTGTTAAGAAACGGGGATCTGGAGAAGAAGAGAATTCCATGGACAAGAATACAGGGCTGTCATTTAGGGTAAACATGACCAATTATTGTTAAATATCAAGAAAACATCAGTAGTATTTAAAAAAGGAGAAGCTTTCAGTAGTATACATTCATCAAAGCATTTTAAAAATAGAATATTCAATAACCTCTGGACTAATATTAACACAGAAAATTCTTTTTTTAATATCACTTCTGTTAAGATGTTAACCAGACCTACTGACAGCTATTTGGTCATTACAAGCTACCACAGTTAAATGGGAAGCAATTTGTTGCCACTTGCTAATATACATCACCAGTAAGACGTTGGTTTATATTTATAAGCTGCACATCTGTGGATCAGTTGGCTTATCCATCTGTTAACTGCATCAGTAAACAGTAAGTCAATGTGCAGCTCCACGCATCTCCCCCCTCCCATCTATTCTTCCTTCATTTATATTTAACACAACTGTAGTTATAAAAGCAAATCTTGAGAAGAGGCACCATCCATTCAACACATTTCCTGAAATGAGGCCCACAGAACTGAATGGGCATTGTACTGAAAGAGAGAGGGGGGCAGAGAGAAGGAGAAATAGAAAAAACCTCCTAAAGCAGCTGTTGTAGTGCTCATTCAGAATTTTTTTTTTAGTCAAAAGTGTTTATATAAGCAGAAGGGGGGAGTAGGGCAGTGGTCAAAATTGGAATCAAGGCTTTAATTACTTGTTCATCCCTACAGCTTCTTGCCAGCCAATGGAAGCTAATTATCTATAAGGATATTCCTTAGCATTTTATGCCAATATTTAATAGGCATAATGTTCTGCTATGAAAGGTCCCTTGAAACGATTGGATGGGCAGGTTCCTATTCACGTCAACAGAGTTTTTGCTGGAAAATCTGTAGTGGAAAGTTCCTCAAAGTTCATTACAGATATACATAGCCAGCCCTGTCATGGAAAATGAGCCAGGTCTTACTAAAAGTCAAGATCAGTTTGCTAAGGACCACACAGGAATACATAGGCCTGGTTCACATAATCTTACAAGCCATAATTGATATTACTATGAATAAGTCATTATTAACCTTAGTCTTATCTGTTCCACTGCTCTTTTTTAAAAAAAAAAAAAAATTGCAAACAAGCATAAGAGATGAGATACTTTCATTTTCACTGACATTTCCCAGTTATCTATACAGTCAAGGAACTGAGTTTGATTGTTGAGTTTAATAAACATTTTAGACTAGTATTTGGCTTCCTTTTTAGAAGTTTAATAGTTTTACATAAAATATTGCTGATAAAACAAATTGTGTTGTTTCAGTCTTAAAAATCAGAACAGCACTCTCATTGATATATTACCCATTGACATCATATTTTGTTTACTGTCAACCTAACACAGGGTGAAATGGCTTTCAGATAAATACATCACTAATTTGGAAATGCATGGAGATTCCCAATAAAAGCAGTGGAACTACAATCTACATTCTGTAGAATAGCAAGTGCCTATTAAAAGCATAACTGAAACATTCTCACATCAGAAGCATTATTTTTGTTGTGGCTATTGTTTTTCAAATGCTAATGAAGTTAAAATTAGTCACCTAAGTATTCTTCATTTTCATAGTTCTTTCCCGTTATTTGGGTAATACTGCACTTTTTATTTTTGCATAATATGAGATTTTGCCCTGTATTTTCCAGACATTTAATAAATAGATTCTTACATACAATATTATGTTCAACTTCATAAAGCACTCTGTTCTGCCATTAATTTTCTCTGATGAATTGAAAGTAACATTTTGCACTTGATTAAGCATCTCTTTCTCTGGGCACTTTAGATCCACCTAACAGCTTATTATTCAGTAAATGTTTAAATTGATGCATTGTTGATCCTGAGGCCAGTATCCTTCTGAATCTAAAAGAAAATCCAGTCAGATTTTGAGTAAAGGAAGGATTTCTGAGTGGGGGATGATCCTAACAACAGATGTCACTCTGAAAATGATTTTTAGATAAAGTATGTCCATGTCCATATTTCAGATTCTATTCAAAACTAAGATAATTATTGATTCTTGAATCTCAGTTGGAAGAATCACTCACAACCCAATATTAACAGACCTTCAATAGGACTAACTACAATCACACATACACACATAGTTACAAATAATTCCAGGAACAGCATGACTCAATAAACCAGTTTCTTCCCAATTCAGCATCTGAAATGCAGAGTTGATAAACCAAATTTCAATATGGCTCCATAATTTTCTACAAAAAAGAACCCCACTTTATGCTAATCATTTCCACTGAACTTCAATGAAGTCACTTCATCTTCAGAAATGCTCTATGACCTTACTATTATTATTTGTAAATGGAAAATCCAAGTAAAGAAACTATCCATGACTGAGCAGGTGTATATCCAACATGTTGTATGCTAAGTATCTGTTTTGAATTATCAGTTACCAAAAATTATTCACAACCACAGGTTTGGAAATAATTCTTTGTTCTCAGAGGTGGGATTCAGCTGGTTTGGACCAGTTCAAATGAAGCGGTAGTGGAAATTTTGAACAGTCCGTAGAACCAGCAAATACCACTACTGGCTGGCCCCGCCCCTGCCCTCCACTTGTCATGCCCAACATGCCTCTTGCCACACACCTTACACACCACCTGCCCCACCAACCTGCTTGCCCTGCCCACCCAATTACCCCACCTGTTCACTCACTCCGCTCACCCCACCCACCCAGTCACTCCTCCTCTCACCTCCCTGGCACAACTGTTGCTTGTTTGGCTCATCACATTCACCACACAGTCTTTGTGGGCCAGCCAGCTTGTCTGTCTTTTCATGTGGTGCCCACGGCCCAGCCCGTTCTCTCGCCCACTTTCCTGGTTCTCCAGCCATTGCAGCTCGCCTAGGACCTCTCCGGTTCCCCCCCTGGCTCGTCCACTTTCCTGGCTCCCCAACCATCACTGGAAACATGGAAAGTAGCTGTTCATGGCTGCTAAATTTCATTGTGCTGTGCCAGATGCTCTCCTAGCAAGAGCAACAGCGGAGAGAAACAGCCGCTGACCCAGAGAGCACATGGAGCCGCTCCGTGTGTTCTCTGGGTCAGCAGCTATTTTCTTTCCACTGCTGTTCTTGCTGGGAAAGTGTCTTGTGTAGCACAGTAAAATTTAGCAACTCTGAGTTGCCGCTTTGGGTCTTCTAATTCCCATCCAGAAAGCACTGCAGCAGAGAGAAACAGCATTCAACCTGGTTGCTTCTCTGCCGCAGCACTTTCTAGATGGGACAGAGGAAAGTGGCGGTTCATGGCTGCTAAATTTCATCTCCCCGCATGCCCAAGGCATGCCCAGTATGCCTTGGGCACATAGTATGCAACAAGGACTGCAAGAAGTGGCCACAAAGTCAAGGAACATATTGATGGATGGGAGGCCTAAGAGAAAATTCCTCACCCCAGGGACACCCGCTCGGAGCTGCACTGCTGCCACTCTGGAGCTATCCTGCTGCCACCACCACTTGGGAGCTCGCCTTCGGGGTGGCTCAGTAAGTTCTTGCTTTAATCCCCAGGAAGGACTCTGTTGTGGAGAGTTGTGTGCCCAGACCAGGTGCTTTCTCTCAAGCCTCCTGCCTCACATGGAATGATGGGAGGAGGAAGTGTGTGGTGGAGAAGCCTACCTGCAGTTCTTGCAGCGAAGGCCAGGATGTCTGCGAACTTGCATAGGTATGAGTGCCTTGAGCAGAAGTTTGAACTATAAGACCTCCATGGTACCTTCTGATTCTAAAGTCTCCAAAACAAGAAAATTGGCTTCTTGGGGGTGCATTTTGAAGAAGTATCAAGAGAAATGCTAAAAGGGCAATCATCTTGGGATTAAATTCCAAGTGAAATTGGGTCTTCAGGGTAAGAAGAGATGAAGAACTTTCAACTGCAGGTTTCTAAAAATCTTATTAAAATGAATGTCTAGAGGCAGCTCTTTAACTCATTAGTCCAGAGGGAGCAAAAGAGATAGGACCCCAATGAGGGTCTTAACTATTTATCTTAGGAATAATGGAATAACAGAGCTGAAAGGGACTTTGGAGGTTTTCTAGTCCAACCCCCTGGTAAGGCAGGAAAACTGAGGATGCCAAAATCTGAGTGGAGTGCCTGGGAAAGGGGTCAGAATAACAGAATAACACTTAGAGGGGACTTTGAGGGGGGACTCTATACCATTTCAGAGAAATGGCTGTCCAGTTTTTTCTTAAAAAATTCCAGTGATAGAGCACCCAGAACAACTGTAGACAAGTAGTTCCACTGGTTAATTGTTCTCACTGTCAGGAAGTTTTTCCTTAGTTTTAGGTTGCTTCTCTCTTTGTTCAGTTTCCATCTATTGCTTCTTGTTTTGCCTTTTGCTTCTTTGGAAAATATATTGCCCCCCATTCTTTGTGACAGCTGTTCAAAAGCCTGTTTTGTGACCTGCCTATCAAACTCTTGATTTGGCAAAGCATCTGAGCCATTTCCTCCTTTCAGTGGTCCATGAAAGTATATCTATAGATGCAGATAATAAAATAAAAAAAAGGTGAACAACATTTTTACAGAACTACAGATACGTTGAGGCCGGTGTGACAAGGAGTGGTGGGGAGGGGAGGGGAGGGGCTGGGTAAGGTGCTCCTCAACGCGAGTGATGTCAAGTTGGCCATGCCCATCCAGTCACATGACCACCCAGCCATGCCCATCAAGCCGTGCCCACAGAACCTGTATAATTTTTTTTAAATCCTACCACTGTATTGTTCTCCTTAAAAGACACTGCATATACTTTTCTTTACATTTTTTCATGGTTTAATTGTTCAATTTATTATGACTACTTCATGTTTTACCTAAATTTAAGTCAAAACAAATATCACATTACCCTCCCTTCCTCAGATGCAATGTTAATTAGAGTATGCATTCACACATCATGCTAAGCCATAAAGCCATATTTTCAAGTGGCAATGATTGGGTTCACACAACTATGGCTTAATGTAATGTGTGAATCAAATCAACACTTCTCCCCTAGCTTCTTTAGAATAGGTAATATACTGCACGTATTAAATAGTGCCATCAACTAGCTTGCAAAACTATTTCCATCATGGACAAAGCAAATAAATTTGGATTAGACAGATATAATTAGAGTTATGTTCATAACTCTTATAGAGAGTAATTTTAGAATTAAACAGAATACTATATATAGCAAAGTTAACTAAACTAGTAATTCTTAGTTCTGAGTAGCTAAAATATTTCAATGCAAAAAACTTTTATTCAGGGAAGGAGAATATCATCCCTATTTAGTGAGGAGCAAAAATGTTCCATATTGATATTAGAAATCCTAAATGAACTCTTCCAAATGCACAAATCTTTGAGATAGTATGATTCAGTTCATTCCTGTGGTTCTCAAAGAAATTATGCCATTTTCAGAAGGTCTTTCTAAAATAACTGCAAAATCCTAGCACAGGTATAGGTGTGTGTGTGTGTGTATGTGTGTGTGTGTGTGTGTGCGCGCGCGCTTGTCTGTGAGCACACCCACATGCACCCACAGCTTTATTTCACTAGTGTATTGCAGAGAAAGGAAGATAGGCCTCTGTTAAAAAACATCGCCCCTATTGTGATTGATATCTGACAGAGCTCAGTGGGGTCCTAACTTGGATGAATTTAAAAGACAAGACATCCTTTATCACCAATAGAGCTCTTTTACAATGGAACAGCATGATTAGTTACTAGGAAGAAGTAAAGGGGGAAAAGAAATGAAGAAGAATCCAACTTTGCCTCTTGATCTCGGATGGTATCACTGACCTGTCACTGATTTGTGACCTCCCGTACTTAATTCATGCAAATCAAACGGCTGTAATTTGCACTGCTGATTGGATTGTCCACATCTTTACATGCAACAAAGAAGTATGAGACTGAACTCCAGGTTACAATAATTCCACACCTAGTTTGTTCTCTGTCATGCTCTGTTTTGGCACACTCCCCTTGATTAATGCTATGCATGAGGTCCAGATAACAATTACTCCATTGCTGTTCATTCTTTTCATTCTCTCCTTTCCTTTTCCAAAAGAATCTCTGGTCCTATGTCAAATTCGGGGCATAACTGCCATGACGGTTTCACTAATAGCCCCTCAATTGCTTTTATGGCATACACACATGCACGCGCACACACACAGATAATCTTGCTATTCACACTAACAAGCACTGACTCCAACTGAGAGATATTCTGTCAAATTCTAAGGCCAGTTACAAAACTTTCCCATTCATATAACTTGACAGACTTTATACACCAAAGACGGTGCTTTCACGAGAAGCCTTTTCTTTTTTTAAATTTTCTTCTTAAAGCACTACATGCAGACACTTTCCTCATACTTTCTTCCTTACAAAGAAACACAGAAGTTATTTGGTGTGCGTTTTGTACCCATGTGGGATTTTTCTAAAAAAAAAAAATCTTTCAATTGGGTTCTAATCAAAGAATCAGTTTAGCTTCTTCAATTCTAATGTTGGCAAAGCTTCATTTCACCTTTGATTTTTTTTTAAAAAAAAATACTTTTCAATTAGCAACTTAAGAACAACAAAAAAACACAGGCCAGGAACTATGTGTGCCTCTTCAAAATATTTAAGGACTTCAACTCTTTGTTTCTTGATATTATTACAGCATAGGCCACTTATGACATCTGGAGTATATAGAATTATTTCTGTATACCTTGCAACTTGGCTGCTTAGGAATGGTTTAACCAGCTTTTCAAACAAGAGTTGAAGGTTGCCAAAGTGACAGATTTTGGACCATTATTGATGGTAGTATGGGAGTTAGTTGACATGATTCGATAAGCCTGAAACAGATTGGGAGGCGGTGTCTCTCTAAACATGTAAACAACAGTGTCAACAACACAGTCATTCAGTGAACAGAGTCTGCAACTCAGACGTCCATCTGAAATGTATCCTTTGCAGAAACAAATCATCCAACAGAAATTCTCGGCAATTGGAGTCAACTTAATATTGGCAAACAAAATGTATTTGGGACTTTCTTTTGCTTTCTTAAGCATCTACAAATAGAAACCTGCTGCGAAAAACTGACTTGCCAAATGAATTCAAGGCCAAAGAGTTCGTAAGTAATACGATTCCACAGCCCCCCCCCTCTCTCACACACACACACACACACCCACACACACATACGTAATGGTCAAAATGTTTATAAGCATACATTCATCATGTTAGGGAACTCTGCTTAATGCTATTGGGCTGGTCTTGCTTTTCGAACTGATACCTTAGTTTCCCACTGGGACTTTTGCCAGCCATCTTTTCAACTACGAAGGTTTTGACCCATAACATGCATATCCTCTGCACCTGAGTCTCAATTTTAAAATAATATTAGTGGAAAATTCAGAGTATAAGGTGGTCATACTGTGCTTGCCGTAATAATTAAGAAAGACACATGAACAGGGCTGAGAATCTCTAACAAGCAGCAGCTGCCTAAGATTGAAATGATAGAATGGTGAACTTCCATTGAGCCTTCTCACTCTCCTTTCCACCAAATCTTGTTGGCTTATCAATTAAATCCCTTACTCTACCTGGGAAATAAGCTTCATTAGTTACAAGGGCCAGATAAATAAATCCTGGCTGAATATGAGCCTCCAAAGCCTAACATATAACTTTCAAAGCCTTCCAAAACTTGTTTTCAAACTTTAATTTTCAATCGACAGAAGGTAGAAATTATTGACTACAGTGGGGAAGGTTTTTTAACATATTGTGTTAATTTACTTGAATATAATCAGATTTCTCTTGCCATTAATGACCCATTTTTTAGAGTGAAGTCCTGAACCATCAGTCAAAGATCAAATTTGGCCCTTGGCCTGAAAATAGTTATGTACTCCTGTTTTAACTCAACTAAAACAATTGAATTCTGTAGCAGAAACATAGCTATAAGTTGATCAAACAGCGAAAAGGAAAACAAGGGCTTCTAAAATTTCAGCTTGATCTGTGCCTTATTTCTTTTCCTTGTCTCCCATCTCACACAGAGAGTGCAATTTCATTGTTTAAAAATGTCAAGACTGTAGTCTCTTCAGTCCATCTTTATCACACTGTTGTTTTCTTCAAGATTAACCCGAAAAAGGTACCTCACTTTAAGAAAAGAGGGGAAAAAAACATTGAGGGAATTTAATCTCTTTCCCCTCGTCATAAACAAACTGCAGGAGAACTGGAAGGACTAAGCTGCAATTGCCCATGTTTTAAACTAGATAACTGTTTTTCTTTAAATTCAGATGCTGCGATTCAATTGTAGCCATGCATAAATTGGCATTCTAGTAAGCCTAGTTACAATAACGTGAACTTTGAAATAACACATTGACATGGGAATTGTATTGAAGACAATCCAATTAAGTTACAAAACACATAAAGTTTGATCCACATTCAATTTATATTTCAGGCTTTGATTCCATCAGTTGGTATGTATTGCAAGCACGCTTCCATACACAGAGATCTTCTCTGAATAAACAAATTATTTTTCTCTGGCTGTTCTATCTCGTTTATTACACATCTGAGTAAATGCAAAATGAAGTGGCCAGAGTATTTATGCTTCTGATTCATTGGGAAGCTGCGTCATCCAGATTTCCCATCCACACCCAAATCATCTTATACTAATCAACACCATATGAAAAAAAAAATTTAACCATTATGTAGATGAGTAGGATTTTCTCTGAAATTTAAAAAGTGTAGAACATAATTTTGAAAGGATACTGCCTGAAATGCCAGAGCTCACTGTTGATATATCATATTTTCTTTTTGCTACAATATTTTCTGCATCTAGTGAATTGGGAACAGCATTCAACCTAAGCTGCTACCCATGAACTCCATACTATCAAGTAACTGACTCAATAGCACTCAATGCCTGTACAATGTTGTATACAAGCTTCATTTGCGCTAATCTTCTAGCATCTTAAATTAAGATCTGGAATTTAGCAGTCATTCACTTACCTTTCATTCTCATTGTTTATAAGTCCCAATGCAAGAAAAAAAATCAGTGTTATATGTAAGATTCTGGGAAAAAATGCCCAATGCTCTTGTTAAATATGTTCTTTACTTGCCTTTGGATTTTAATGGCAATTATTTCCAAAAAGAAAAAGGGAAAGGGAAAACAAGTTGTTGCAAAACTGTGAATGCAGTTCTGTGAAAGCTCAATAGACAGCAATAGTTCACCCTTTTGTTATTATAGAACTTCTCACTCTTCAGTCTCAGCAAAAGGCAGCAGCTGGCTGTTCTTCTTTGGCTAAGAAGCTATATCTAGCTAATCCTTTGGTTCTTGCAGGCTAGAGTAATCAATCAAAAATACCTTGGAGGAAGGTAGTGGTGCTACCATGCCAATACAAGGAGGTGGCTATGAAATTGAGCTCAACTGGAGAGAGATGTTACTTTACATTCATTTTAATACCAGTAAAGGGGCAAGCAGATGGGCCAAAATTGGACAGGCATCAAGGAAGGTACCTGGGAGAGCTCCGATCCTGGAAGCAAACCAAAGGAATTGTCAGCTAGTTAATAGCAATAGCAATAGCACTTAGACTTGTGTACCATTCACAGTGCTTTACAGCCTTCTCTAAGCAGTTTACATAGTCAGCATATTGCCCCCAATAATCTGAGTCCTCATTTTACCGACTTGGGAAGGATGGAAGGCTGAGTCAACCTTGAACCTAGTGAGATTTGAACTGCCAAATTGCAGGCAGAAGGCAGTCCACAGAAATAGCCTGCAGTACTGCACTCTAACCACTGCACCACCTCAGCAACTGACTAAACAAGAGGAAAGGTAGGTAGTAATAAACAATACATAGCTTGAATGCAATACAGAGCTTCACTTAGACCTAGTAAAATACTGCTAGGAGTTGGGCATCTTTTGCAGCTTCCCATGACCTCCCCTATGATACAAGTTGGGTTTTTTTTTAATGGAGAAAGGTCTGCACTATTTTCTAGGAACAGCTCATTTATTCTTGATGGTAATAAAAATAGGATGCTATACTTTTGCTAACCCCTTGCCTATGACCAGACCCATATGCAAATTTCATACAATAGTATTTAGTAGCGTAATTAATCCCTACTTTATGTTATGAGTAATATTTCCTATTCCCGACCCTGCAATGTCCTTTAAGAAGATCCATGTTCTAATTAGACTAGCCCATCGGCACTCTTTTAATGAGCAGATTAATCATTCAGATGGGTACAATGGTGTCATCACAGGTTTTAAATATGATAATCTACATCCTAATGGTGCTGCAAGAGCCTTGGCTTTAAGCAAGAAAGGGAGGCAGAATTGGCATGATCCTTTTTCTGCCCTGCTTACACACACACACAAACACACACACACACACACACACACAGTCTGATTGGCAAAAAGACTCCAACAGAAACCTAAATGCCTAGTGAAAGAAACAACCAAACAAAAAAGAGCATCATATCAATTTGTTTTTCTCTGCCTTTGGTTTTCTGTAAATATAGCGGGAGTGGATTAACTGGCTCAGTACTTTTCCTTTTAGGACAATTTAGCCAGTCACATTTGCCATTTGAGTCCCATTTCCCACCACTACCACCCACCTCCCATTACCATTCTTAAGCAACAATTACAGATGTATAAATGAATCAGTCAGGACAGCAGCTAATATAATTGCAGTTGAAAGATTGTTTCAAGCCATGTGTGATTATCTAGCTTTTAAATTGAGTCCATTATAAAGAAAACTAGGCAACTGGGAAGTTTTTTAAAAAAACAGAAAACAAAAAGTAAATCCAGTGCAATGGACATAATTATGTCCAAAGAACATATCTTGACGTGAAGAAGTATTTCTCCATTGTAGTGAGAATATAAATGGCTTCTTAACTGTTGGGAACTGACACAAAACCACTGCAAACTAGAAGAATGAATATTTACAGCATCTGTTTCTTGGAAGACAATATACTGAAACACCATGACGTCTACATTTCTTTACTACCCAGAGAGACTTTGCCTGATCAGTTTATAACATCCTAATTTACATTTTCATTTGCTTCTGATTTTGTTTCTTTAATTACATCTTTTAAGGCTTTATGATATTTTTTGGCCTCAGAGTTAAACAAAGGACATATTACTAAAAACATTCAAATTAGTCATTGTAAGATTCACTTTGTTCTCTCAGGGGCAGCAAGCCTACCTGCAAATTACTTAGGTGTAATTTGTATTATCAACTAATTCATATATTGTAGCAATTGCTTACATGCTCTGGATATGAAGTCAGCGTGAGGGTAGCTTCATAATTTATATGTCAAATATGACTGCTGTGAGAAATTTGGGCAGTAAAGTCTGCCCAAATCTTCAGACACCCCTATGGATTTTCTTAAGAACCCCTCCCCCCATGGCTCCTTCACATGTCAATCAGATACACCAAGATTTAAATACATAGTCAGGAAGAGATATGTCCTAAATCAGTATTTTTTAATCTTGACAATGTTAAGATGCATAGATTTCTAGGAGATGTCATATTAAAGTAGCCACGGTTGAGAAATACTAGACTAATCCCAAAAGTGCTTTTTCAAAAGGCAACTGGTCTTTCTTGTGTTTTTTTTTTCCTTGAAAATATTTTAGTTCTCATTCAAGAAGCTTCTTCAGTTCTGACTGAATGGTGAGGAAATGGAAAGATTTATATTCTTTGCAGTCATTTGCTCATTAGCAGCTGCAAAGGTGGGTGGTTAAGAGTAGTTGAGGCTACTTGAACTGTGCTGTAGAGAGGTGGTGTCCTCTCCCTAGAATATCTTCTATCTAGAGTAAGATCTTACAGAATTAAAATATCACCAACTGGACAAATAACTATTGTAAGGTAAAGTAAAGGTTCCCGTTGCACATATGTGCTAGTCGTTTCTGACTCTAGGGGGTGGTGCTCATCTCCGTTTCAAAGCCCAAGAGCCAGCACTGTCCGAAGATATCTGCATTCATGTGGCCTGCATGACTAAATACCAAATGCGCATGGAGCACTGTTACCTTCCCACCAAAGGTGGTTACAATTTTTCTACTTGCATTTTTACATGCTTTCGAACTGCTAGGTTGGCAGAAGCTGGGACAAGTAACGGGAGCTCACTCCCATTATGCGGCACTAGGGATTTGAACCGCCGAACTACCAACCTTTCTGATCAACAAGTTCAGCATCTTAGCCACTGAGCCACTGCATCATTAAGGTGGGGGGGATCTTTCAGGAGGAAAAAATACTGTAGGTATATGGGAAAGAGAAAAAATAGTTGATAAATTGTCATGGATTTATTGAACAAGAAAGAATGTGTAGCATGAAAAAAGTATTTTTTTTCAACCTTCCATTCAAATATAATTGCTAACACATTAGGTTTTGGGTTTATGACTTTTTAAATCCATCATCCACTATTATTTAAAAAGAAGATCAGTTTATTTTTCCTTTTAATAGGATTACTACCTTTTCAGGGAGGGCATAAATTGACTGTTTATCTGTTATGGAATGATTCAGCTCTCGCTGAAGGCAACAAAAGTTATTTTATTTTTATTCACAACAGCAATAAAACAACAAAAGGGCTTGAGATTTTCTACCAACTTCAATGAGTTTGTGGTCAAGCCCTTATTTCATGTGACACTTTCAAAGTGCACACTCTTAAATTGGTGTTTGCTTTTTTTAATTATCCATGACAGGTGTATGCATTAAATGAACCCTCTAAAAAATAAAGCAAGTACTGAAATAAAAGGCACTTCACTTACAAATACTTTAGATTATTCAATAAATGTACATGCAGGCTCATAATATCTATATCTGATAATCTTTCAGTGCTCAAATCAAAATCAGGAAAGCGTCTATTATGTTTACTGGTTCTTCCTAGAAAGATCCTATTAAAATCCAAAATTATTCCTTCTGCAGAGTATTGAATGGCTGCTGTATACAGACACTCACATGCTATATAAACAAGTTCACACCATTATACCCGGCACTGATTAAACTAGAATAACTCCCACCCCTTGTTCTACTACACATACTATATTTAACACCATATTATGACACCTTCAATCATATTAATCACATAATAGTGCCAGGGAATTACAAGCAGGTCTGCTAATTTTATTATGAGTCTCGTTCCTGTGTCTTTATCAACAGCCTGATGCACAGAGATTTAACTGTGAAACTTTTCCATCACTTACTCTCTAAACAAGGAGAAGTTTCAACAGCTCTTAAAGTCACTGCTAAAGGGAAAAAAAGGAAGGCCAATATTTGAACTTAAAATTCTAACTACCAGTGATCCAAGCCATACTTGTTAGAAAAAAGATAACACATTACGAATGCCAACTTTCCAACTGCTTCTCTGCCAGTCACATAATCCGCAACTTTCACTAAATAATGACCATATTATCCAAACTCTGGAAGGGGAAAAAATGCCTGGAGATTTCTGTTTTTAAAGGCACTAAAGCATCTGGCTATGGTCAGTTGGCTACACAAAGAGCAGTAAATAACTTCTCCAATATCCTCTTGATTCAATCAACTCAGCACGGTGTTTTGAAAATACACATGTAAATGACCATAAGTAATTGCACAAAAATAATTGTAAAAATTAGTTCTAGAAGCATAACCAGGCGCAATTCATTTAATCTTTTGACCATGATCCCAGTTCCAGAAGAGTTAATCAACCATAGCAAACCCCCTAATCAGACTGGTGAACTAATGATCCTATTTCTAAGTAATACCAGTCCAATAAGGCTCTCAAAAGGTAGTTAACATCACTTTGGTGGAAAGGCATGACAAGTGCAAGTTCTAGCAGGGAGTAATGCATCATTCATGCCCCCTCTCGTTCTGACATTTTAACGTTATCTTGTTTTACTGTGTCGGCCTAACACTGCCACTGCTGGCAAATTAAACTGTGAACTTACAAAGTGGGTGGCAATAAATACAAATTATGAGAGTTCAAAAGATGTCCCTGGAGGTGTACTGCCAGACATGGAATGTCTTTGGCTTTTCTGTCACATCGCAATAGACAAGACAAAGTGTAGCATGAGCTGAAAGCAAGGGTGGGGGGAGAGAATTAACCACAGGATGATGAAAAATGAGATGAGAAAGAAAAGGGATAAAGGGAGAGAGGCAAATAAAAAAGGAAGGCTTGAAGAAATGAGGTGGATAAGGGAAACTCTATCCTTGAAATTACGCACATCCTTCCAGCATTCGCCTTCCAAAATGAAAGTATGCAAATCAGCCCAGAATAAATGCATCACAAACTCCTTCAAAAAAAAGCTTGGCAATGTTACTCTAGCAAAGGAGACATGCTTAGGATGACAACAGAAAACCAGTGTGGTGTAATGGTTAAGGCATTCATCCAGAAACCAGAGGACCATGAGTTGTAGTTCCTCCTGAGATACAAAGCCAGCTGGGTGACCTTGGGCCAATCATTTACTCTCAGTCCTAGGCAGCAGGCAAGGGCAAACCACTTTTGAAATGTTGTCAAGAAAACTTCAGGGATCAATCCAGACAGGCGGCAGGAGTTAACACTGAGTCAAAAAGACACACATAGGATGACAAGATGGCAGAACAAAAAGGGCCATAAGGAACATCGTTCCCAGTAGATATCTGGTTCTTATATATTCGTTTAAGTAAGAGGGTAGCACAGAAAGGCAATTTTCCTACAGCAATCTATTTTGTTGACTATTTCCACACCACTAACGTTAGCAATGCAGAGAAGGGCACTTCCATTGTAGTGGGAAAACTTTGGTAGAAAAGCATAAATGCTTGTTTTCTGAGGAAGCAACTATAAATGCAAAGAAGAACAAAACTAGAGTTTATGGTAATAGCTGGATAAAGGTGGGAGAAGGCCCTTCCTTCACTTTTTTATGATGATTTGTGCTAAAGTGTGCTTTGTAGGGAGGCACAAACCTGAAGCTGGAAAAAAGAGGTTTCTAGTCCTACATTCTTTTCATGAAATCTGCAACCACAAGTTCTTAAAAGAAGGATGTCACTCAGGTCACGAGATTCGATCACATCATATTTTGTGAAGGGATGTAATTGTGTTATGCCTAAGAGCACTTTTGCTTCCAAATACCATACCAGAAACATACACACAAAAGCCACAGGATTCTAGAAGCTGGTTTTAATTTAAGAAAGAACAAATGCTGCAGGTAATTACTACCAATAAATGTACATCGCTCTTTAAAAACATTATACACACATATATACACACACATATATTCATATGTATGTATGTATGTATGTATGTATGTAAGACTCAGCCATTTATTTTATGGGCTTAAGCTGATTTTTAAAATATATTAACCTATATGCTCAGCATTCCATTGAGGTTACAATTCTGAGGGTTTTGAAACATCTGGAGGATGTGTTCCAGGTGAAAGACTGAAAACTGAGTCCAAAATGAGACTCTGCTTCAATTTTAACTTTCTTTTCCTCCAGTCTTAAGAGTTAGTAAGGATTCTGTTAACAGTGAGTCAGTTTTAAAGCAGTGTGCCTCCAAGCCTCAGAAGAACAATCTCCCTCAGGAATATTATCATAGAAGATTAACATAAAAATCCTAGATTGTAACAGAGAAGTAATTCTGAAATAAAAATACAAGGAGGATTCAGATTAACTGTGTTTATATTAAATCAATGCTGAACTGGAAAGGATCAGACAAGGCGTCTTCTTTGGTGCTATGCATGGAGATGGGAGTATTCTAATTCATGTGAAATGGTCCACGAGACATTGTGCTATCTGAAGCAAAGATGATGTCCAAACAATTCATGGCCAGCAAAGGACTATATGTATTCCGCAGACACTAGTATGTTACTCTCTTCTGTGCCTAAAGATAGGAATTTCGTGAGATGAGCATTATCTTTACACACTTTATCATAGTTCATTCCTGCCCTGCATCTACCATATAAGATAGCTGCTTTATTCTACATAATGAGATTTTACATAAAGAGCTGTCGTGGCACAGTGGTTAGAATGCAGTACTGCAGGGCTAACTCACTGCTCACTCCAGGGGTTTGATCCTGAGTGGCTCAAGGTTGACTCAGCCTTCCATCTTTGCAAGGTTAGTAAAGTGAAGACCCAGATTGTTGGGGGCAATATGCTGGCTCAGTAAACCACTTAGAGAGGGCTGTAAAAGCACTATGAAAGGGTATGTAAATCTAAGTGCTATTGCCCTTGCTATAATGAGGGGAAATATCTCATTAAGCATTGCAAAGGCAACCCTTGAATTTTCCATGCTTCTGTATGTAGATCAAGGGGCAGGGCTGTACACTATTCCAGTGAACAATATCACTCAGTGTTGTTCTCACTCCCATGCGTGTTAGCTTTGATATTCAATTTATTGTGCTGAAAAACTCAGGAATAAGATATATATTTTTCTTTTCAACCTTTTCCTAAGAGTGCTTCAACTGTCTACAACCATTGTCTTTAAATGACCAACAATCAAAATAGTGGAAGCCAGAAAATTATAAGAAAAATACAAAGGGAGAGGAGTTTGGCAAAGAGCATGGGAAGAGATTAAGGCAGGAATGATAGAAATATACACGTCATCCTTGGTTATACAATTATTTTCAGAAGACCATTTAAATCTTAGAATCAGTATTCCAATTCCTCTGGGACTACAGAGTCAAGTGCTTGGAAGTATAAGCACTAATGGTATTTTTCTTCTGCCATGCTACACACTTATATTACAGACTTAATGAACATAGCAGAAGTCAAACCTTTGGTAATTTTCTTTCTTCAGTATGATAAACCTTATGAAAGCAATTAATGGGCTCAAAAGAAATCTGATTTTTAACACCTCCAGTCCACAAAGCTTACCAAGCCTGGTCCAGCTCACTAATGAATCTTATAAAAACATGTTATCTTCTCTTTTCATGGTCACAAACCATTCACATGACTTGGAAAATCATAATAGTGTTCTCCCAAAGTGCAGATATCGCTCAAGTCCATATGCGGTATTGCTCTGTTTATTCTCCTCTGTAAACCATTGGTTTCATCAAAACCCATTAGCATCACCTGTGTTAATTACAGTAGCAAACCAATCAACAGCTCCTTCTTAATTAGGTTTTCTTTATTAAGGCTGGAAATTGCCAAGGAGACAAAAGTCAACTGGGGAAATTATATAAAACTTGTGTTTATGGCAAAGTGCTACACACAGGGAAGAACTGCAATAATAATAATAATAATAATAGGATACGGGATTTATTTACAGAAATAAGAAACAATAATATTTTTCAAGGTCACCAGCACACTCGTTAATTATCCCATCACTACTGTTTGTTGTAGCAGCCAAGGAATTAAATAAGGCACTGAGTTTATGGGAAGTTTTACTCACAATGAATTATCATCTGCTCTAATGACTGAATGCAAGGGTTTTGATGCCAGTCTTCAGAATTTGAGGAAGTTGGCATCAAGAGTGATGAGGCTAAACAGAACACACTTACTGGAAAGTCTAAAATTACAGGAATTTTACATTGCTCCTGACGGGAAAGAAGTGGTAAATAGGAAAATATAGGACAGTCCCATATTCCATGGAAAATATTGGGTACTGTTCTTTCTGCAACACTGTGCCCAAGCTATTACAATTCTGTACAGCACAAAGTTGAGGATGTAAACAGTCCATTACCAAAAGTATTTTTTTTAAATTACACACAACTTTTCTTTTAATTTATAATTGCTTTCCAGCTATAGCTCTGCCCGAGCTCAGAAGAGCGACAAAGCCATTCAATGCTTTGGGTTGTCAATCAAGGAATTCCTAAATTGTCCCTTTTTGGCAATGCAAACGGGGGAGGGGGCTGTTGGAGAGCTGAAAAGTCCCAGAATATGGCTACTGGGTCCTGCATGGCTCTGTCAACACACTTAGTGCAAGCCTAAGAAGAAAGAATGTGAGGACAGATTCAATTACTGCAATAATTCAAAACAAAACAAAACAAAAACACATTTTGAGCTTGAACAGCAGACGGGGAGGATCTGCAAATGAAGACAGAAGACAGTGATTTATGGATTTTATTTTAATTGTGGTTTTTATACACTATTCGTGGCATCCGCAGGGCAGGGGCCCACAAGGCAAGATGGAGGAAGCTGCCTGCTTGTATCACAGTGCCCCTTCTGTTATCGGATCTTGTTCGACAATCACCAAGTTAGGTCTATGTAGATCATGGCAATCTTTCTGGCAGGCACATCCTATATCCTCTACAATTATATTCCAGACTGCCATTTTTCTCGATTCCATTTATTGCATCTGCTAAAAAGGTATCCCTGTTCCTGAGAAGCAGCATTTTTCAGTTAGTGATCGAGGATAGATTAAGATTTAAGTGTGGCCACACCCTCCCTCCACCTTACAAGTTTCCTGCCAACCAAGAAATTATAGCTAGTCCTAATGCATTTAAAGTAATTTTACACATGAACATTTCAAAGCATGCTTGACACTTCCTTCTAAGCATTACCTGTTGTAGATAGGTTATGTCTGGGTAATTCAAGCTTCATGGATCACTAGCAGGATTTGATTATAACAATAACGTAAGCACCTTGTGCACAAAAAGGATAATGTAATTAGGATAAGCTCTTTGCCAAATCTAGCATCTTTTTTCCCCTGAAATGTTGGCTGTTGCAGTCCTCTTTGTCTTGAAAGTATCGAATTAACTACTTATTCACAATAGATTAAAAATAATACCACTATATGCCAGCGATTTTCAAATAAAATTATTTTTGCATTGGTTGTATATTCAATTTCTCAAAGCAACTTTGTAAATGTGTGGCAAAGCATTTCTGAATAAAGATGTTCTTGCATAAAATCAGTTTAGTTATTTCTCCTGTGTACTTTTCAAATCTTTTTCGTTCATAAATGTAACTGCCAGAATAGTAACCAAATTTTGCTATTCTCTCATTCCCTATAAGGAAATCCAGCTCTGCAGAACTACTGAATAACAAATAACAGAACAGAAAAATAGAATAACAGAGTTGGAAGGAACCTTATATGTGTTCTAGTCCAACTCCCTGCTCAGGCAGGAAATCCTACACCATTTCAGACAAATGGTTATCCAACATCCTCTTAAAAACCTTCCAGTGTTGGAGCACTTACAACTTCTGGAGGCAAGTTATCGAATTATTAATTGTTCTAACTGCCAGGATATTTTTTCTTAGTTCTAGGTTGCTTCTCTCCTTGATTAGTTTCCACCCATTTGGAGAATAGCTTGACTCCTTCGTCTTTGTGGCAACCTCTGAGATATTGGAACACTGCTATCATGTCATCCCTAGTCCTTTTTTTCATCAAACTAGACATACCCAATTCCAGTAACCATTAGAGAAAGAAACAGGTTAGGACTGAGTGGTACAGAAACTGCTTCCCTGACATCAACGTAGCTCAGTTCCTTTCTTCATGTGACTTTTTTATTATTTAAAAGGTTTAATTTATTTTAAAACTTTTAATTTTTTTGTTCAATTTCATTATGTCCTCATAATTTAAATTGAGCTGAGCTACAAATATTCATATAAAGGAGAATATTTGCAGCTCAGGGTTGAACTGAGAGGTCCTTGGTGCTCTCTGAGCTTGGTTATTTTCTTGCAGATGTTTCATTGCCCAGGACCCCTCAAAATTCATATAGTCTACTTTACTTTTTTAGAACAAACATAAATATAAAATCACTGTTAAAGACCAAAGCCAGGAAATGCAGTGCACAATAACTGGCTTCACTTTTATTTTAATGCAACAAAATATGTTTGCATTCTTGCATCTTAATGATATAATGGAGATTTTGCAGTTGCTCAAAACAGCGTGAGTGGAGAGCACAGGCATCAGAAAGATAGAACTCTCAATATAAACGTTTTCAGGTATATGAATGGAGGAATTTGGACAGGCAAAATCCTGAATGCAAATGTGGGTGACAGAAAAATCCAGATCAACTTTTTTTTGACCTGTAATTCTCCTACCCATTTTCAAAGGGTTTTTGCAGGATCTGTGGGATCCTGTTACTGCTATGCTATTAGTTTCAAAACCCAAGTGTGGCTGGAGGGATTATCTGTTTTAACCTCTGCAGTCGGGGGACTGCAAATCTTATCCATTCTGCAAAACCATCAGACTCTAGCCTTCTAGAGATGTCACCATAGGACCATTAAGCTCAAAGAGAGACTAAAATAGTTCAGGAAACAAATAACAACTTTTGCAAAGCATTTGCAAGTCGAGTATAACAACATTTAGGATTCTAATAAATACCAGTACTACGCTGGTCATGGTTTCAGTAGATTTCAGGCATGGAACTGGCTGCTTGTTTGTGTGTATTCTGTGTATAAATGCAGTATATAAATGTAGCTGTTGCTGCTTATTTGGCATAAAGCCAAAATCAGGCATTTCATATTGATTTTAGGTGGGGAGAAATGCTCAAGAGCTCACGTACAGATTTTCCAACTTCCCAATCTAGGGATGAGAGAGATGTTTGTTCCCATATCAGTCAGGCAGCTTAATTTCCCATGTTTTATATGATTAAGCAAAGTTTTTATGTATTAATAAATAATTTCATAACAGGACCTCAATGTACAGTATATACTTTAAATATAACTCTAAAATATAACTAAAATAATTTTAATAACAAAGTTTTATTAATTATTTAACTTATTTAGCGAATCTAGTAAAACTGTTTAATGCAGTTAAATTATTTAAGTAAGAATTAAAATTATTAATTTAAAATTTAATGATTTCTCTTGACTTAATTGTAATTTAAGTCTCCCTCTGATATATAAATGCCAAATGGTCTTCCACTGATTTTCATGGATCAGAGTCCCGAATTTATTCCATGCCTCTGCAGAATTCTGAATATATAATTCAGTGCATTCTACCAACTGGCTATAAAATGAAATAGGATTATTATTTTGTAAAGGACATATTAAAATCTCTATTATTAAAAGAGATTCAGAAGCATTGAGAGTTTCTTTTATGTTTCTACGGAACATAGCCAGACCTCTTAGCACTGCAATTGGAAGGACTGTTTCAGAAATTTTCATATGTTCATGAGGCTCAATGTGTGACTTTGGGTCCATCATTCTCTCTTAGCCCAATCCTTAGCCCAACAACAAATCATTGTGACATGGAGAAAAAAATATCTGACGGTTCATCTCTCTCTCCCATTTTTTTTCTCCAACCCTGACATCCATTGAACAATGCCACTTGATGGGACCCCAGAAACATGATGGTGAGAGAATCGGACTTCTGGTTGGCTCCAGAATTGAAAGGGAGGCTTTTGGTTAGGAACTTTGTGGCTCTTTGAGTGTTTAAGTTTTCTGATCCCTGCCCTAGGAGTTGACAGACAAGGTTGAAGCATCCAGTGTTTTCTAAGATGATCAAGCTCTACTATTCTCCAATATAAAAGGACACTTAATATGCTAATTCCAAATTGGCTCCTGAGGGCATGTTGCTATTGACAAGTGGACACAACTTATCATTCAAATGAATCTGAAAAACTAAATCTTTCTCTAGATATAAAACTGAAGTTTTTCTGAACAGAAACAAGGGGAATATTTTTTTCTGACAAAGATCTGAAGCACCTTAACATCTTGAAAGTAATAATTTATCCCAATTTCTGTTTAAGATTTCTGTTTAAATGACATGCCTCTGTATAAATCTATCTTTAAACTGAATGTAAATGTATGATCTCAGTGAGATCTCTAAGAGTTCTCAGCCCCAAATCAGTTATTGTCTCTAGATGCCATCAAAATGTCCAGAACAAAAAAAAAATAGCATTAGACTGACAACCAAGTAAAACTGATAACAACAAACATCTGAAAGAATGGATATCTCGCATGGACATCAAAAAAAGAAGCTTGTCTCCTTTTAAGATAAACAGAACATTTAGGCCATAAAATATGGTTGCATTCTTAATGCAATGTATCACTCTGCCCTTGTTTCTATGGTTAGCACTGTTCAGTTAAATGTTAATCACTTCCTAATGCCATTCAGTGGTAAAAAATATTCTAAAAACAATTGGCCATTATACTGTCTGCACATTGGTCTTATATCATTTTTTTTAAAACCAAATACTTTTTTAAAAAAAGATTACAGATTGGAGCATTTAGTGAATGGAGAGCATGATTAAAACCTGGATAAAACCAGCAAATTGGATAAGATAGCTTGTAGTAGTTCTAAATTGCTTGATAGGTTGCAGCCTACATACCAGTGGTGGTGTGTTTCTAATTTTTTTCCAATTGGTTTCCTTGTTTATGCGTGCGCATGCGCAGAAGCATCTGGGTGGGTGGGTGGGCAGAGCCTCCTGCCGTCGCTACTACCGGTTCACCCGATCCGGGCCAAACTGGCAGCAACCCACCTCTGCTACACACCCAGACATTTCAGTACTCACCCCCACAAATTCACGTAGCTCTCTGTCATATACACAAAGTCAAATAATCTGGCCACTCTCTTAGCTAGAGACAAAAGTGTTCTGTTTTCTTAAAACAAGAGCAGAGATCAGGGAACCAAGGCTAGAAAAAAAATGAAGTTTTCTATCTTCAAAACATCCTTGGATGAAAGTGGAATCTCTCCAAAGCTAGAGGAAATCGAGAGGAAATATCCGTTACAGGAATTTTCTGTTTGCTATCTAATGCTGAATTCTCCTTGTCTCGTGTTCTTATTTCTCCGAACAAGTTAGGAAATCATTTTTATTCCTACTTCAGGCTATATTCCAATCAATATCTTGTTCTCAGTAGAATCTTCTTATAAACCCTAATATTAATTTTGAACTCTTCATCTGGGCTTTTTTTTTAATGACAACTTTGAGGTTGCAAGCGCTTATTTGTAGCAGACAGGCATATATCTTGTGGTCTGTCTGGAGCATTGGATTTTCTTTTGGATTTTTTTTTTTCATTCTACTTAAATTAGTTGCTGTTTTATTATGAATTGGGAAGCTTGGCAATTTATCTTTTTCAACACTGAATATTTATGTTTAGTATGTAGAGGTAAAAAGGGAAGTTACATTTTATCCTTGCATTCTTCTTTAAAAAAAAAAAAAGGTTTGATTTCATTTAACTCTCTTGAGATATCTCTGCCTTCCAAGGGGGAAAATAAAGACTGACTCTACATATAAGAAACAGCATCCTTAAAATTATTTCACTTTCTCATTTTTGTCTTTCCATGTCCACTCATAGCTTTATCTCTTATATAACCTGGACTATGAGTGGACATGATGACAAGTGGTGGCACCAGGACCAGCATGTAGAGACCTAGAGATATCCAGGATTGCACCTCCCCTTCTGTCTTGCACTCCCAGCCACATTATTTCTTCATGTGCTTCAGCTGCATACCATGAGTAACATGGGTAGGGCACAAGTGGAATCCAAAGCCAAAGAGGAAAAACTGTAAAGGGTAAAGAGGATGACTTTGAGAAGAAAGACCAGAAAGAAAACAGATTAAATCTAGGATGTGTAGAAAATGTGCACAAATCTCTCAGACAGACACCTTACTACTTCACACAAAAGAAGAAAAGCACAATCATACATGCAAGATTTTGTCACTATAGCCAATCGAAATACAAGAAGCCTGAACTCTTCTATAAAGTTCATATTTTGATTTGGTCTAGAGACGCGGTGGCTCAGTGGCTAAGATGCTAAGTTTGTCGATCAGAAAGGTCAGCAGTTAGGCAGTTCAAATCCCTAGCGCCGCGTAATGGAGTGACCTCCCATTACTTGTCCCAGCTTCTGCCAACCTAGAAGTTCAAAAGCATGTAAAAAGTACAAGTAGAAAAAATAGGAACCACCTTTATTGTGAAGGAAACAGTGTTCTGTGCACCTTCAGAGTTTAGTCATGTTGGCCACATGATGACAGCGCTGGTTCTTTGGCTTTGAAACAAAGATAAGCACTTCCCCCTAGAGTTGGGAACGACTAGCACATATGTGCAAGGGGAACCTTTACCTTTACCTTGATTTGGTCTGCCTCATCCAGCTGATATCGAACAGTAATAAAAGCAACACGTAATGAAATCAAGAGAGAGAATATAGCAATGGTTTGTCTTAGATAATTACAAGTGTAATATTTCTATTCTGATTCAACAATACTGTATTAGGACATCAATTCATGATTCAAAATTTGACTTTCATTTTTCACACATCTTTTGCGTAAACTTAAAAAATTAAAAAAATATTAGCTTTTTTCATAAATCATGTGCTTTAAAGGTTTATTGCATTTTTATTTTTTGATATGCATAATGTGCAACCCCCACTGTATCACTTGTTCTATACTACAAGTGGATTTTCATATTTATTGAACATACAAAGTTCTTCTTCTCTGTAAGACACAATATAAATAACAAAGTACAAAAAATGTTATTATTTAGCATAATTGCACTGTATAATTGTATAGATTTTTTTACTGAAACAGAGAAAGATACAACAAAGCAGAAAATTTATTTTAAAAAATTATAGCTTCAGAGGTTGGAACATGGAAGCCTACAATACTGTTGAGGGTTTTGGGAAGCCAAATTGTATTTAGTACCTTTTTCCACAACTTGGCTGACACATCTAGGCAAAAATGAGTCTCATTCAATTCAGTGGGGTTACTTCGCAATCAGAACTGCATCCTTACTGGACATAACTGACATGGTGAAAGTTCAAACTCTTGTCAGCCTTTCCCACACTCCTCTGGTCCAGGAGCATATAGGAACTTAGATGAGCATCATGTTCCTGAATACACAAGGGTTTTCCTGTTGACACAAATGTCAGGGAACAGCTGCACAAGCACAGGCTACTGCATGACACTATCTGAATTTTGCCCAACAGCCAATAAGCACAGCTGCTCTGACTACATCTGAGAATCGTTCATGGGCTGAAAAGACAAGGTGGAAAATAAAGAAAGAAATCACTGATCCACTGATCATGGAGCCACCGAACAAAGTCTTCAGGCCACAGCCTCCATCCGATACTCCATCTCAATCCCACCATGAGAGTAGCTGGGAGGACAAAGCCCAGTTTTAAAAGCTTATGAATCCCTGTACCCAGAAAGCAAATCCATCACTACAATCTCACCTCCTGCCCTGTCCATCTTATAGACTGTAAGAGAGGTGGGGGAAAATTGCTGTCTCAGAAATTAAGTGGAAATGCTAACCTTGTCATATCTGGCAGGCAAACAAAGGGAAAAGAAAGCTCGACATGGCTCAGCCTTTCCATGGGTTAACTGGCAATTCTAATACTTTTCACCTAGGTTGACTTGACAGATGCCTAACCTTAGCTCCTGAGCGGAGACAGCCTGATGGGCCTTGGCCATAGAGGGGGAAAAATTTTGATGCTTCCCACTTATGACATGATTGATTTTCTTTCAGCAGCCCTTCACTTTGGGATGTGGCGAAGGCTGCCTGGCTGAGCCCCTGCGCGCCCTGACCTCGACATACGGCCGCTGTGAGGCTGAAAACTGATGACGGCAGAAACCTAAAAAATCAATAGGCCCTGTCAGTCAGTGGGGAGGCAAACATTTTTTAAAAACCCAATCACGACATGTACTTGCTGCATGGTGTGCACACTTGAGGACACACTGAATTCCCTATTTTTATTTCATATGGATTCTTAAACCTCTCTGCTTATCTATCTACGCCTTCGCATTTACTACAATATGAGAAGAGAACAAACAGCCATGTTTTAGTTGGAATCCTTGTGATGTTAACAAGTAGAGAAGAGATTCTCTGGAAACTAAATAAAGAGCACCTTTCTCATGCCAGCGTAAACACCAACACTGTTATTTTAGACATTATCTGGATTGAATTTGGAGATAAAGGAGCTGGGGAGTTTAAAAATATATGAGCATGGAAGTCCCTTCATTTTATTTGCAGGGAGGCAAGTATTACTTTGGTTTGAATTCCAAAAATATATTCCAACGTAACTACAGAGTTTTTTCATGTTTTTTTTTCTTTCTCTGTTTCAGCATTTCTGACAAAGTTGGAATTGATGCAATAAACAGAAAGGTGAACTCAGTATTTAGAAGTCAGTCTTGTGCCCTACGGATCTCATATCATATCAAGACAGACAACACACTTGGGATGTGAGAACAGAGAGCAATAAATAAACAAACAAATAAGGTTAACACATTCCCCATTTTCTCTGTGGTCGAGAACTGAGAGGATTAAGTCTCATACTATTCTGTACTGTAGTCACTGGCAGAGCTATCTGCCAGTGGATTCCAATGGATCACTTGATAAAGTTCAAAGCACTGATGGCTACCTCACTGACTTTCTTCCAATACATTGCTTTCATTTCATTATGATCCGTAACAGAGATATTATTTAGACTAGCCACAAATATGGTCTTAATTTCCTTCAGGCTGGGGCTAGGAAAAAAAAGCCAACCTCTAGGCCCTTTGTCCCCATTTCCAGAACAGAAGCACCCTGGAAGCACCCATTTTGGGTACTTTCTGAGGTTGAAATTTTGAAGCTTGTGGGACAGCAAGAAAAGATGCTGAAGTCTCTTCAGGTTCCTTCAACGGTTGGGAGGAATGTTTTTGCCCTCCCTAGGCCCCAGAGGATTTCTTCAAGCCTCTGGGAGGGCAAAAACTTCCTCCTCAGGTTCCGAAGGCCATCCAGAGGCTGGAAACAGGCCTTCCTGAACTTCCATTAGGCCCATTTTTTGCCCTCTCCAAGCCTCCACTTGCATCCTGCACTTAGCTGCCTCCAAAATGGGCCTCCTGGGGACTCCTGGGAGGAGCAAGGTGGGTGGGGCCAGTCAGGAGTGGAATTTGGGGGTTCTCCGAACTGCACAGACTCTTAACTAGAGGTTCCCCAGCAGCCCATCCCTGCAACAGATGGAGAGATGGTTTGTTGAAGAACAACTCATTGAAGAACAACTCGGATTCAGACAATTAGGTCACCTAGTCCAGAATGGCGTACCCTAACTAGCAGCGTTATCTACATTTACAAAAGCAGTACTGTCTACCTTTGGAATGTATCAGGTGCCAAGGGAAATGTCTGGCAGACTGAATAACATGTATTACCAAGCTGTACGTTTTAAAATCAAAAAGACTATTTTTTTAATGGAAGAACTAATCTACTTCTAGCCTTGAATTTTCAGGCTAAGACCAATTAAAGGCTTCTTTACTACGACAAGCTTGACAGGCCCACAATTTCATCCTGTTGCAGTGGGTATGGGTGTGTTTTAATGTAATATTAATGAGCAGGGATGGAGGGTCATAAAAAGTGATAGGTTTTTGCAATGGTAAATTATAAATCGGTATTGATTTTTCCCGGCACTAATGCAGCCAGCTTATTGTAAGACACCACAGGCAAAGTGCACTTTATCAGATTAGGCTGGAGCCTCGTATCAAATATACATGAGAAAAAGGATGCATTTGTGACTTAGATTCAACTTTTTCTTTAATAAAAAATGTATTTTTAAAGGAAAAAAGGGCAAAAATACTGTGAGGTTAGGCTGGATTTCTAACACCAGTAAATGGGTCCCATTTGTGTTTACCTGAGAATTTAAAAAATGGCATGCTATAGTGAATTGATAATATAACAAAAATGATGAACTGATGATGCATACATGAAAAGACCTATGTACAGAAACATGCCAATTTCATTAAAAAAAAGATGACCTTGCAAAAAAAGGCTGACATACATATTGTTCCTGTTAAACTGCTCACAATGGAAATAACTGTTATATATGTAGAAGAAGAAATACAATAATCCTAAAGTCACAGTACATTACATACAACTCTCTTACTATGTTTTCTTTATACCACAGCAGAGCAGTCTTCTCCTCCAAAATGATACTCCCCAAATAGTCCATCCAGCAAGGCAAAAAGTAGAAGATTCTAGGAGCGCAATACATCTTAATTCTTATGAATACAGATTACATGATATTAGAAGTTTATGTTGTGGGAACCTTGGGGAACAATGGCCATGTCATACTGGAATTCAACACAACACAGTCAATCTTCATTCTTAGACTTTAAGACAGCTGACATCAATATCTGGAGAATTCCAAGCTAGTGAACGACTAATGTATGAACTAGATGGATGAACTATTTGGTACTAAACATTAAAGTCAGAAATTTCTGAAAATTCACCATCCATAGCATCCATCCATAGCAGGAAAGGGCGCTTATTTAAAAGGCAAGGGTTACTCTGATCCTCTATTCACTAGCATGCATGGAATCAATGGTCATCATCCAAACTATGACTGGCTTCACCCTATAAACCAGCCTATGGTCTATGCACATATGCAAAGGTGCTTAAAATTAGGGAACAGAAATAGAAACGGTGATAACATATTAATATTACGTCAAACACCTGTTCCGTCAATGAGAGGAGACTTCTTTATAAGTTACTATGATTTCACTAGATACCCTGAACTTCTGTGCCTACATATAGCTTTGGTTTCATAAAAACCGCTTAGAGAGGGCTAAACCGCTTAGAGAGGGCTGAAAGCCCCATGAAGCGGTATATAAGTCTAACTGCTATAAAATTATTGACTCTAAGCCATGACCACAACCATACACAAATGAGATGATGTATATTGTAAATCCAACAGCACAACTGTCATAAAGAACTATCACAAAACACTCAAAACAGATCCCAATTGTCTCTCTAAGTGATATGAGGGTCTTTGTTTCTATTTGCTCTGCTTCACATAGACTAAACTAGAGCTTTACACATAGCTGTATAGGCAGCTAAGCTGTCTAATCTAATATTGAGGAAAGTCTTGCGTTTAATGCTCCCAGCTTCAGATCTTCATTCTTACACATCTCAATATAACTGCTCTTATAATCCAGCTTGCAATTGGGCTAAGAGCACTCACATACTACTTTTAACCAATAGATTCAATTGTGGCCAGGCCGCATGCTGGGATGCTCTGTCATGAGATCCATAATCATAATATCCATAATGCTTTCCACTCATGTACAAAAAATAGCAAAAAATGAGTTATTTATTTATTGTGCTTAGCTAGCAACAGAGGTGGGTTCCTACCGGTCCAGCCAGGTTCGGCCGAGTAGATAGTAACTTGGTCTGCCATGCCCTGAACTGGTTCTCTCGGCGACGCCATAAGTGGTGCTATCTTGGTTTTTGCTTCTGTGCATGCACAGGAGCATTTTTTAGTGTTGCGTATGCACGAATGGTGGGCATCAAGCATGTGTGTAGTGTATCCCTGAACGAACCAGCAGTGACAGCAGCCGAAACCCACCTCTGGCTAGAAAGATGATCTAGATGCCATTCCAACCTAAAAGAATTGAGCTGGGTCCTCTTTGGTTATTATGGAATGAAAAGACTTTCATAATAGCTGCAATTTTTTATAGTGACATACTTTATTATGTTATAAGACCTGAGCTTTGGTGGATCTAATTTCAGAGCAATGGCAAAATCCAGGTACTGTGAGAAAATTTTGAATGTGTAGATTTGATACTCAGCTTTCATTAACCTTGGGTGATAATCCCGATGTATTTGCTTATTAAGAAAAATATAATACATTCCATAAAATATATTCCCTTATATAAAATTAGCTGTCAGAGTAAAATACAGGATATTATTTAGTGAAATAGTATTTTTATTTTCAGAACTTATTCCAAAAGAGATGCTTAGCTTTTCCTCTAGCACAGGAGTCACTGTTTCCAGCCAGAAAAAAATTAAAGGCCTGGCTTGATATACATCTACGGCCTAACAACCTACTCAAAGCCTCTCAGCTGTTTCCTCCCCCCTACTTTAAAAAAAGGCATTAATAAGAGGCCAGACAATCAGCGAGGGCAGGGCTGTTAAACTGGATTTCTTCAAGGGCTGGATCAGCATTGTAGTTCTCGTCCGTGAGGAGCAGGGGGAGAATGGATAAACGCCTCCTGCAGCACTTTGCCAGCCAAAGTGGGGTGCAGGGGGGGGGTCATCCATGGGCTCCGCACTTCATTTTCACTCTGTATGGTCTTCTGCAGCACTCTACTGGCCAAAACCGGTCCCATGGCCCCTGTACAACTGTTTTCAGCATCCCCAGCCTCCAGCAGGACTCTGCTGGCTAAAAACAGGCCCTGTGAGGCCCCTGTGCAACCCATTTTCAGCCTTCCCAGCCTCAAGCAGCACACTTCCAGCCAAAAACGGGTCATGCAGAGATGCTGTGAGCCCCCATGCAACCCTTTTTTTGCCTCCCCAGCCTCCAGCAGCAGTCTTCCAACAAAAAGTGGGCTGTGCGGAGGTCCCGTGAGACCTCTGTGTGGCCTGTTTTTGGCCAGCAGAGTGCTGCAGGAGACCGTGGAAGCTGAAAACAGGCCACACACCCCACGCCCCATGGCTCATTTGCCTGGCTGAGGCAACATGGGCTTGCCCTTTGATATTTCCAGGCCGTCCCCACCAGATTATTATTTGGAATACCACCTCTATTTTCTGTGTGGTTGGCTGCTTACCTACTTATTAGACCTGATTCTTTATCAAAATATAGAGGAGTTAATTTAGCAAAAGAAATAAAAATGAAACAATTGCTTAACATCTCAGAGGTTTTTCATAACAACAAATGACTTTGGTCATTGGTTCTACTTTCCCTGAGTCAAGACAAGATGCGCTGCAACAGAATATACATTTTCACTGTGTTCTCACTTTATGAGAAAAATGCTAACTATACCCATATTTCAAAATTTCTTCCTAATGACTTTTGGTCCTTTCCCCATAGCATACCATACTAACTTGTGCTGATAGAGCAAATCCTTGAAAGGTCAGAGGAGTAAGGTGGTTGAGGCCAACAACAATCCTAAAACAATCGATTTGTTTTGGTTCTTCTGACTCAATGGCTGAAACAGCTCTGCTTCAGCTGACAATTGAGAGAGAGAAAGCCATGTGTTTAGTGACAGTTCATTAAGAAAATAGCAAAAGCCCACAAGCTGTTTACTCAAGAAGCTAGTCAAGTGAAGAAGTGTGAATATAAATAACTAACAAAGGGAGAAAGTGTAAAAGACTCTTAGACCTTATCTTGATGTTTAAAAACTCTGAAGGTGGCTTCTTTAATCCAAATTAGGATGTTCCTCCCACTCCCAAAAATATATGCAAACTCAAAAATGTATTCAGAATTCTCTATAACTGTGACATCGCCACTTCTCCCCAGGCAACAGTAGCTGGGTATATAATCTAATATTTTTGTGAACAGAATTTGTAAGAATTAGAATATATTACAGGAAGTATATCAGTATCAATTCTGAGGCACAAATGGATACTTATCCACTTATTAAAAATGTACATTTCAGTTTCCATTCTTGGATATCACATGAATTTGGAAGCAACTTAATATTGGATCAAAACCTATTATATACTTTTCATTAATGTGAAACTAAGTGCTGTATTCACATGAATCTGAAGCTGCAGTTATGTTTTCTTTGATTTATGGCTAATATTTTTCTCAGGAATAATTAGATAATTATTCTATCCTTCACAATATTAATATATTTAATTTTTAAATTCTCCATAGTGAAAGTATAAATTATATCTATTCACTGATTATGACCCATCAAGTCATTTTCAATACTTAATGCCACAAACAGTAGATATATTTTCTTCCTGATGATTTGTTCTTAACCTGATACTTCACTTCTGCCACTAGTAACGCCATCCTCACTATGAGTATAGATCTTGCTCTGCCTGCCTGCCTGTCTATTTATCTATCTATCTACCTACCTACCTACCTACCTACCTACCTACCTACCTACCTACCTACCTACCTACCTACATACCTACCTACTTACAAAAAGTTTCTACCTTCTAAAAGTTTCTTTAAAAACAAACCAGGTTAGGAAAAACCTGAATTGCAATCTTAAATGGACACCACAGGAGAATACCATGTTAGTCTATGATAAACAAAACTCTGAAGGATACTGGTAGTACATTTAATACAATGGATTTTAATATAACTTACAAGACTATGCCTTAATAAAATTGTTTAAGCTAAAAAGGTACTACCACCTTCGTCGTGTTAAATGGAGTATGGGAGTTCTGTTAAAAGACAGATTTTATATTAATAGTGTGGGCAAATAGCAGTTATTTTCTTTCTTCTTTTCTTTCCTTTCTCCTTCCCAGAAGATCCTGGAAGATTTCTTCCAAGAATTCAAATTGTGGAAGAGCTATTTTTTTAGTCAGAACAATTATAAAGACTATACGCATAGGGAGAGGTGGGTATCACATAATGTAACAACCAGTTCACCCAGAACCGAAAATGTGAGCACACACTCACATACGCCTTATGCGCATGCGTGCAGAATCAAAACACGGCAATTATAGAGGACGGAATAGCACTAGGGTGGGTGGACAATCCCAGCCGCTGGTTGGAACTACTGGTTCATCTGAACTGGTCCTAACCAGCAAGCAGCCCATTTCTGAGCATAGGTATTCTGTTGTAACAATGAAAGAAAGTTAGTTACCTAAGTTCCCACAGAACAACATATAGAAATAATAGCAAATTAGATAAAACCCAATAAACACAAAAGGAAAAATTGCAGGCGGGGTATTCATATAGTAATATATAGTTAGTGATTCAAAACTTTTAGAAACCCTTTTTTCTGACTACAATTTTATAATACACTTACAAAACAGTAAATTATTCTTTTAAATTTAATTTTGAAATTTAAATTAAATTAGGATTAGCCCTGAAGGTAGAAATAAATTATTACTGTCTTGCCCTAGAAATAGATATTATTTTCTATGGTGCATATAAGAGTTCACAACTCTAATATTTTAAATGTAGCTTGTTTTCAAACAATTGCATATGTGATCAAGACAAAAATACATAGTTTATTTTCAACTTATTTAGATGAATTTTCTCAAAACTAAGACTTATAAAGATAGACTTGTAATATTCATAAAAAGTAAACTATGACACTAATTTAATACTTTAGCATTTTTAGATTTTGAATATTTAACTTTATCATTTTCTGCAAAAAGCACCAAGGAAGAAATTAATCAAGTTTTAAATACTACACTTCATTGAAATATTATACATATATGACCAAGCTTTTATCTAGCTCCACCTTTAGCTCTCCAGGAAATACTAGAATCTATTAAATCTATGAAAACAGGAAAAGACCTCAGTCTTGATGGCTATCCTATTCAGTAGTATAAAAACACATATTTTGTTTGGTTTTGCTCTTGTATTTTTTGAAGATTTATAATGATGCTTTTTTTGAAAAAAGTTCTTCCAACTTCCTTTAATGTGTTATGTATAATTGGTATTGTGAAGGCTAGCAAGAATTCTGCTAATCATTCAAATTATTACATGGTTTTTTTGTTAAAAGGTTATGGTAAGTTGTTGTAAACAACTACTTAGCCATAAAATTAAAGACACTATATTTGATTATTCATCCTGTGCAACCTGGTTTTATAGAAAAGAAAGAAGTCTGGAATAATGCTAGATCACTGAGTTATCATTTATATATGCATTCATAAAAACTGAATGATGGGTAATGGTTTTTCTAGAAGTAGGGAGGAATTTTGATATGGTGCAGTTCAAATTTTTTGAACAAGTTTTGGCAAAATATTATTTTTCTTCTTTTTTATTACATAAAATCCAATATGATATTGCACTTCAATCAAACGAAGTTTCTTTACTTCTTAAAATGCTTTATGGAACTCATTGACAATGCTTTTATCTCCTTGTGGATTTAGCCTGATAATCAAATAATTGTTTTATCAGGCAATTGAAGACCAATCTGAGCATTTAAAGTTATATCAACTGAATTTAAATTGTTATGATATGATGATAACAGGTTATATCTGGCACCTATTTAGAAATAATCTATACCAACACTTGTAATTTGATAATCTATAGATTATATATATATAATATATAATAAATATAAATATAAATATATAAATATAATATATAATATATATAAATCTATATAGATTTCTACTGGATTCTATAGTTCCAATAGACTTGACTATATCTATACAATCTGTGAAAAAAAGTGGATGTTACCTGGTTTTGATTTTGCAAAAATACTTTGGAATAATTACTTATTCTATAAAATATACTTAAAGTTCTCTATTTTTATGCAAAATAAAATAAATACTTTCTCCTACATTAATATTAATATGATATAAATAATTAAAAATCCAAATGAGGTTATGGAGAAAGTTTAATATTATAAAAATCAATTGAATTTGAAGATTGATACAAATAATTAGATGGGTTTCTATGATATCTTTAATACGATTCAAACAAATGGATACATTCCTAAGAAAACTTGGAAGAAGAAACTTGTAGGTTTTGTTTATATAAATTATGGTTGTTGTCATGCAATGATGAGGATTTCATTTTTCTGATTTTAAACAATCTTTTATATCTGTATGGAATCCAAGTTATGCCGAAAAGCCACAAAGAAGTTCACAAACTCTCTTAGTGTAAAAAAAAATATGTTATTATCTAACACTGATATCATGAGAGGAACTTGGTTCCTCTTTGATAGTCAGAAAACCTTACATGAAAGCACTTGATCCTTCTTCGTGTGAATTTACTTGGGGATAATCCCATTTGAAAATAGTACATTTTTTTTACTTTTAATTCACAGACTAATAAGCACATTAATATTTCAGATCAACTTATTACTAATAAACATTTTAAACCACTTGACTTACTGCAAGAAGATTTTGGTGGGCTACAATAAAACTGCAGGTTGGCAATGTATCCAAATAAAATATATTTCAAGTTTACAATCTAAATTAGCATAATCCTGAATTACTATCAGTAATGATACCTTTTGGAAATAATTGATAATGCAAATGTTATAATGAGAGCAGCACACTACACATAAACAGACCATTGTTTAAGGAACCTACAGAATATTAAGAGTTTTTTATTCTTAAATGAGTCTCATTTTTGTGTGTGCTTTGGACAACTCTAAGAATGGACAACTTCATATTGAAGGGGACTTTCCTCAATCTTGTTTTGCTTTAATGTCCGCATGTTCATTAATATGGTTTGGGTAAGTATGTGAATACGACTGATATGAATCATACACCAAATATGACTGAATCATATATTATAATTTGCAATTTACCAAGAACTGTGGATTTACTAAGCACAGAGTACAGCAAAAATAGCTTTTACTTCAGCAGAAAAAAGTGTGACCCCAGATTTACAATCTTGATTTGATTACTTGTATTTTCTCTCTTCTTATAAATTTCATCTTCATTGAAATAATAGAAAGACTGGTCAATATTATTCAATGAGAAGAAGGTGTAATGCTTCATTTAAAATCAGATTGTGTGTTTGTATTGTGTATTTTGTCTTTTTTTCCTTATTTTTGTCTTTTTTCCCTATATATTAAAAGAAAAGAAGAAAACTATGGTAATTTCACTTTATTAACAACACTAACAAACTCATTTACATTTTTCATAAAATCACACCATGAATTTAACTGCTTTAGGGATACAAATAATAAGGAAATACATAAATTAATATATTTTAATTAAATGTTATCCCATGAACAAAATATTGTAAAGTATTGTCTAATATGAACAGAGAGAAAACATAGCTAGTGGTTAAAATCCTAGGTTATATTAAAATACTGCATTTTATCTCATTAAAATCTAATTTTAAAAACCAAATATTTCACCCACTATTTAGAAATGTGCACTTCTTTACTCCATAATTATGGTGGCATGCTTATAGAGAAGAACAAACACATTCCTATTTAATCGGTATTCCAACTCAACAGGAATGCTCTTGGGAAAACATGGCAGCAATTTTCACATAACTATGATTTACAAATAATGCATTGTATATACCATAGTTGAGTGACATTTCATTCTAATTTAAGAGTCTATATTAACATGAAGGGTAAGGCTTGCAATATGATCCAATACATATTCTAAATCAGCTTTCTCTATCCTGATGCCCTCCAAATCTGTTTTGAGCCTGCACTGGCCAAAAATAAAATTAAAAAGTCTGAAGCAGCTTAGACCACAGAATAGATATTCAAACAATTCCTGGTTAAAATAAATCAGAACATCTACCTACCTTCCCCTCAGCTGAAATCCTAGGATTTTGAGTTTATAAGTAGCAAGTTTATGGGGAAAAATAATTTATGCTTTTTTTTGTTTTCATTACCAAAGTTTGCTTTGCGTTCTAAATATAGTTATGATTGCCACAATGGTTCCTAGTAGATCATAAAGAAGTTACATTGATTCCTTTCTGAACTTGCCTTAGTGTTCCTCATATTAAAGTGCAGAACAGTGCATAAATTAGGCAAACACTCTCCTTGGCAATTGGACTGAAAAGCTTTCTCTCAAACTCAGTCACGAAATGCCAGGGGCAGGATAAGGGAGCACCAGAAGCAACACAAGAAATCATTTTTGTGTACAAAAGCTGCATTCCCCTCCCCCCAAAGGTACATTCATTAATCAACCTTGTTGAATATAATTGACTCTATATTCCACTCTAAAACTATTTCACTGCACCATTTAAACTACACCAAAGCTGTAGGGCTTAACGTATCCATTTCCAATATCAGAAGAATGTTCTCAAGAGTACTATTGATTGTGTGGTGATGGGAAGCATAGCACAAAATCCAGCTAATTAAACAGCAAACAGGAAGACTAATTATCTTCAGTACTGTTTAGAGATGCATTATAGTACGAATGCAACAAGAAAAGGAATTTTATATTGGCAATTCATCAGCGTTTTTGTTAGAGATGTGAATTGCACTTGCTTATCAGTAACATTCTGAAGAATCAAAATCCTTTTGACTAAGAACATTTTGAATGTAAAGTTCAGGACTTCTCTAGTCACTTAATGACTGAAGAACAAAGTGAAGAACAACAATACAGTGGAAGTGGAAATTTTAATTTCTACAAAGCAGATGCTAGGAAATAACTTCCCTTCTTAATGTAATTTTCAAAAAGTATTTGGAAAGGAAATTTCATTACAAGATGTAGTTCAACACATGCTTCTAGCATTTCATTCACAGAATCAAACTTTTTTTATCACAATGTTTGCAATTTTTGGGTCTAAATAAATAAATATTTATTAACTTGTTAACTATTTTTTAAAATATTTGAAATTAAACTAGTATCTCTCCTAAACTCAGAACTATTTAGTACTGAGAGTTTCTAGGTCTTCTAGATCAATTCTACACAAAAATATCTTTTGAATGTGATGATGGTATACATGGCTGTTCTATCATTTTCTGAATTGTTTAGCAAAATCCATTAAGGATTTATTTTAAAACTAATATGTACACTTTATTTTTGGCCCATTATAGTCCATTTGATCAAAATAGGGCCATATTTTATATATCAATATAAGTATAACATACTATAAAATCAGGAGAAATGCAGTTTAATTAAAATGGATCAAAGTATCCTTTAAGAGGCAGGATATTGAATAAAAAGTACCTGTAATTAAACATAAATCGACCACAGGAATTCCTTATTACCTTCAAGTCTTCAAGATCAGTCCATGAGAGACTGCATATTGTTGGGTCTCACTCACTCCAGCCCATTTGCAGAGGGTAGCAAAAACCAAAGCAAACCAGTAAGAAAGGACAGGGGTCTTTGAAGGCCCAACCAGCCAGAGACACTTTCAGCCCTCTTTGAACATAACGTTCTTAGCAAGGCAAGTCATATCCTGATAAAAGATCTCTCCTTTTCAGAAGATACAGAAATATAAAATGTAAGAAGGAACCATTGGCAATACATGAATTCCAAATGTGTATATCTGAAAAGTATTTCCATGCCCAGAACAAAGTATAATCCAAGTAACATGCAAACAGAAAAGTCACCCTGCTCTCTCAAATATTGTTATATGCAGAAACAGTTTGGTAAGATGGTTAAGTAAGCAGACTAGAAACTAGGAGACTATGAGTTCTAGTGCTCCCTTAGTCATGGCAGCTGGCTGAGTGACTTCGGGTCAGTCACTTTGCTCATGCTTAGGAAAGAGATTGTGGTAAAACACACATATACACTAGTCTTTTGGATCATCAAACTGAGCCAGCAAGCTGTTCTCATCCATGCAATTCGACAAATATCCCAATTTACGATATTCTAAAATTCAAGGACAATGATTTCGGCAGCAAAATATCATACAGTTGATTCAGGTAAATATCCAGTGCTAATTTACAACTATCACTAACAGTAACACAATGCAGAACAGATTTTTCTCATATCATCTGATGACAATCTAAAACCTAGATACACATTTTTTTTTCTCAGATCAAGGACAGTAGCAAGTGCCATGTTGGGGTGGGCCAAACATTAAAAAATAAATTGGCCTAAGATAAATGTGTAGATAAGGGTAAGGACAAAATGTAAATGTAATTAAGTTAGCTCTAAATGGAATTAATGTTATATTTAATTATGTAAATAGAGTTAATAAAATACAGGGTGCATATTTAATCATTTCCTTCTGAGTCTACATTAAAGTTACAATTCTTTGGAATTGTGGGTTTTGGAAAAGTCATCAAATCAAATTTATAGTGAGGGTGATTTATATGCAGTTTCTGGGATTGAGCTGGTACTATTCTATATAACATACTTCTAAGGGTTTAGTCATTTTTTACTTTTAAGTCATTCCTAGAAAAATTCTTGAAAAAGTTACACTTGCAAAAGAATCACTGTTTATTTCACAAGTTAGTTTCTGCTGTTACTGCAGTTCAATAAAACAATATTGGGAGGAGCACAAGAGGAAATTGTTTGCTGAAATACATCTAGCAAAAATCGCTAAAGTTGCCAAAATCTGAGGCAGCATCTTAAATGTTTGTTATATTAAAAATTATTGATGCAAAGGCAAAAAAAAACAACCTTTTGACACTGCAGTCATTTTAGGTGGCTGTAGGAAGTTATTACAGGAGTTGTTATTAAAAATTAAGGTGGAAGTATGATTACTAGAAAATTTCCACACTTAAGCACTTGCCGCCCTTCTTTTTGTTAAGTATGAGTGGGTGTGGCTTTTTAGCACTTTTTGTTTACTTTACACTGGCTGCACCCGCATAACGAATGAATATATTTAGTGTTTCATTTGAAAATATTTTAAAATATGCAAACAGTTTTAAAAGGCAAAAGAAAAAGACTACTTGAAAGAACAGAAAGTTTCTTTTCTCCGAGAAAGGCTAACAGCATTACAGCTTTTCCAGATTATGCAAAATCATGCTTTCTTGATTTTTTTTATCTGCTTATTGTATTAGTCCATTCATTTTAAACCATTTACAAAAGCCAATCTCCTACAAATGAGTTTAGATCTCTTTTCCCTTCTCTTTTTTTTCCCATAAAGACATTGATGTGTTTTTTCTGACATGCCTCATGAGTTCCGTCAATCACAGGTCCTTCTTAATGGATACCACATGTCTGCCCAGAACTGTGTAATTACAATGCTAGGATTCTTGGCACTGCCAGGAAAGGGGGCACGGTCAATCTAATTAGACTTTATTTATTTACATACCATTTCTGGATGGGAACTTCTATCTTTTATGCTGATGCTCTGAAAATCGCCCATCAAGTAACTTAATTTTTCTCTAGATGGGTGATTGGCCTTTTAACAAAATGTCTTGGAGCTTTCTTCAGGAGGGGTGAAGAATGCACGTAAAGACACCTTCCTATAAATAATACATCCAAGAACAACATCGTGGAATGAATCAGTCCAACTTTCATTTGTGCTTCAGATGATGGAAGCGATTTGGAGAAGGCTGATTCTCTGAACTCAATATAGTCATTATTTCCATCTCACTATGGTGCCTCCCAAGCACAGTATGTGTTACTTTAAAAAAAAATCAGATGGTTTTGGCCTGCCTGAATTGCTAAAATTGTTCTCTGCTAATTCTTATTAATCTAGCTGTAATAATTTCTATAGCAAGATCTATTTATATGTTAATCTTTTCCTATACATATTTTCTACTTCGTAGGTGGTGTTCTAGACAGTCCGGGTGAATGTTCCAAGCTAAATTTGCTCACTTTTTATAGAATGTGGACTTAGATATCCCCTTCATCCAATTGGTTGCTTGTTTGTGGACAGCATTGAGGTCATCACAACATGAAAGTAACCATGTTGTACTTTATCATGGTAGTTATTTCTATTATTAAAATAATTATTATACTTTCTTCCCAATTTTTGTGTTTTACAATGTTCCTTAAGAAGGGATTCTTGGTTACTGAATAACAGGAATCTACTGGAGAACTCATTCTGGAACATTGTGGGATAGACAGACAATGTTTCTAACTGTGTGGAAAATCAAAGATAATTCTGCTTGTAAACCATACTAGTTAGTGGTAGCAGATGCCATCACTTTGAAGGCAGCCTTGGAGTTATTTATTCCTGTTCCAGTATATACATTAAACATGTGTGGTTAATATGTTTCCTTAGAAACTATATTTGTAGTGTGTGTGGGGGCGTGTTTGTCCATCTGAATGAGTGACACATTCATTCGTATGAACTATCTTAGCATATATGAATATCAACTCAGTGGTGGGTTATTATTTCATGCAAAATCAAAAAAGAAGTGTTACTTTATTAAGAGGCATAACAAGATAAGGTGGAAAATGAATTAGCCCCATTTGAACCACAAACTACATGGGGAGGTTCAAGAGTATACTAGGCAACAGTAATAATATTCACTATTATAACTTTTCATCTGACTACAAACCTATGAAAAAATGCTTGACAGTAAATTCAAAATTATTTATTTAACAAATTTGAACAGAACTGCAACCTTGAATTCCAGTATTAAAAAGGCCTTCTAGATCTAGATAATAAACATATCCAAATACAAGGTGAGTTACTTCTGAGTAAATATGCATGGGATCCTAATATTTGTCCTTTTTATGTTTAATATAAACATAACATATTTACATTTTATATTTATGTTTATTACTACATTAGGGCTGAAAATATGTTTATATTTTTATATTTGACACAACAGAAGGATTATGGTTCCTCTACCAGGTGTTTTGAAGGAAAATAACACAACCAAGTGAAATCATCTGGCACATTCACAGAGTTTAAAGGAGTCCAAGCAGTGTCTTTCCCTGTTACTGTCCAATCTTTTCTTGGAATCTTCCAATGATCTCTTGAGTGAAAAGACTCAATCACATCTTTTGAGAAGCATACCTTGTGGAAACATATACTATCAAAAAAAACCATTAAAAATAGAATAATTTTAAGACTTTTGCCAATACATTTTTAAAAAAGACTAAAATCAGAATTATAGCTTTCCTTCCCTCTAGATGGATTTCTCTGCAGTTCCTATCATCACAAGAGAGTTCCACATGTGTAGAGAGTATCCAGATTGGAAAGGATGTCACCTTATACAAAGTGTTCCTTGAAGAATATCTTACAGGTCAAATGTCATCTATGTAAGAGCTTTCTCACAATATCATCAGGGGGAGAGAAGAGGATTATTTCTGACAAGGTAACGGTTCTCCTTCCATGTGCTGATTGCACTTCTCTGACCTCAAAATATACACCAGAAAATCTAGCAGATTTGTGCCTTGCATGTATGTCTAAAAGAACATAAATGGATAATAATTACTTTTTAAACAGGTAATAAGTAAATTTATCTACCCCTCTTTGTTCTTTATGCCCATAATACTTAATTGCACAATATAAGACCTTCTGGCAAAATGATTCTTACTGAATGTGCTGTATTATTATTCTTCAAATGAGCCAACATTAGGGTAGAACAGGGGCAAAATTCTGAATTGCAATGAATTGTAGAAGTGTATATTCTTAAATGCTTCAGACTAAAAAAAAATCATATTGTTGACAAATTAGGATATTAGTGAAAGGTCTGGGCTTTTCCTTGATGTGCTACTAGATGATCTAATCTAATTTCCCATACTTCATGGCCTCCATATGTGTTAGATTTCACAGAACTCAATTAATAATGAATATTTTTACATAGGTATCAAGAAAGATATGTATCTATATTTTAAAAAGATACTGAATGAGAAACACAATAACTTCATCCCCAAGCCCACCCTACTATTGATAACAATTATGTCAAAGGATTGGAATAAAATAAGTAAGTATTCTAGGTTACAATTACGTGAGTTTGATGAAAAACAAATGAATGATAAAAATTTCTGAAGCAACAATGCCTATTTCTTGCAGATTTATTTTATTTTATTATTTATAGTCCTCTTTGTAGTTCCATCTTTAAGCTTAAGCCTTTTGCGAGACAGAAAAGTGCTATAAACAGCCATGCCCTAGCTGAAAAAAGCAATATGTCGTCAGTCTGACATATACCTCGCTTTTCCGTTCATTGTCAGTACATTGATTGATGGTGTTGTTCATTAATGTGGGACGATTGTCAGCTTTTCCTGGATAAATATAAAAAGAAACAAAGAAATCCCCACCCTTTTTGAGCCACAGTGAAATATTTCCTCTTTTCTTTTGCTAGATAGGAGGTCTGCACAATGACACACCCCATAAACACACGGTGCCATTTTTACTGCAAAGTAAGAAACTGCATGGCACATTTAAAAACAAAATAAAGCTTCTAGACTGCTTTTTTTTACCTCATGGGAACATATTAGAGTACACTGGAGACCAGAGAGTAGAAATTACTATTCATATTTTAGATAGTTGGAAGTTATGCCAAATCTGCAAACATGATGAATGCTAGTAAACACTTAGTGATCATAATACACTTATCTGGACTTGATCTTTTTCAGGGAGAGTGATCTTTAAAGATGCTTATCAGTTCTAAAAAAATGTTCCTAAAAAAGGAACATTTTGTAGTCTTAGTCATGCAATATTGTTCAACAGCCAACTTTTGAAACTTCTTTTTTCAATAAACTGTGGGCTCAAAGCACATTTTATAAGCAAAAGCTAGAATTCTCAGAGTCTCCACAATAATCCACAAGCAACCAAATGTAATCCTTAGGACATTTTAACCCATACGTTTCCTAATCTTGCATGGAATTGAAAATGTATCTGTGCAGTTAGTCTAAACAAAGGTAAAAGAGCATCTGTGGAATTCCACAGTCCTATTTTATTGTATGAAAGTACTGTAGTTATTATTTTTTTCATAAAGATGGAGAAATTCCGAGAAATCAACAAACTCTAGCTATTTTCTGTTCATTCCTCAAAGTTCTGTCTGATTTGGATGGCTGGTTTGACAGAATTCATTTACAATTAAAGAAAGTTGAGTGTGTCTTTTGGATGTCACTGAATTTGCCCCACTTGTAATTCATCCAGGAGTTTATGGATTGTGATACAAAGGACATGTCTGGAATGATTTTTTTTAACATAATCTACTGCAGAAAATTGCACAATGATATGGTACGGTAAATCCTACATCATTTTCTAAAATACAAAATAATTGCTTCTCCTCATCTTACCTCTTGGAAAAGCTCTAGCACAGCTTGTGGGTCAGTTAGATACTCTCCAGATTTAAAGTATAACATGAATCCCATAACGCAAGCTCATACAAACATCTAAAGTATTCAAAATAGCAGTGAATTATAAAAGTGGGGGGAAAGTTTTCAAAAGGTTCTGGAAGAATATTGACCAGAAATTGCTAGGCCTTTTATAGAAGGAAGCTTCAGAGCTCATCACAGCAACTGAAAATAGATAGTATTTTTCGAAAATATTATCCGTAGCTTGCAAACTACATTGTTTTTAGAATGGTTCCCCCTCCCTTGCAAGTAGAAAATGCACAAGTTTCAGAAATCTGGTTTATTGCAGTATTTTATGCTAGTATTGAGATGTCTAACATAGTTTCCAAATCATTTCCCAGGTCCCAGGTCCACCTTCACTCAAATATATATTTCTGTTTTCTCAAATTATATTTATCATGACTTAATGTGACTTCTCTGCCTCTCTTCCCTGTTCTCTGTCTAAATAGGATTATATGCTTCATCCTATTACTTTCTAATGGTGCCTTTATTCTAACCAGTAACAGTGGTTTTAGAATTATAGGATACTAACCGATAATCCAGTGTTGCCTGGGTATTTATTTATAGGGGGGAAATGTTCAGTCCAACATAATTTCTAATGTTGGATTTGCCCCTTACCAGAGGGAGCCCCCTTGTCGAGTACTTTAAAGCCATTACCATGGCAACTCCACTCCAATGATAGAAACCATTTAAGGCACAACAGACTGTATTTTAACAGAATGCACACCCCAAGGGACTTTAGGGGTGTCTTACCCCCCCCCCCCCAGTATTTGCTTCCAGAGTAAGTCATCTGTTGTGGTCCAGCAGGAGCCAGTGGAGCTGCAAACAGATTCCAACAGCGAGGAGCCCTATGAATCAGCTCTGGAAGATATGGGGGACCCTGGACAGGATTCAAACTCCAAGCAGGGACCAGAGAGGCTTGTTGGCCACCAGGTGGCGCCTGAGGCATGGAGCAGTGGTAAAAGCCAAAGGGAGTTGGTCCCGGACGCCAGGCAAAGGTGGGCAGATAAACGCAGAGAGCAACTATGCAGATACAGAAGATAATTGGACCCAGGTGGTTGTAATTAGGCTCCTCCCAACAGAGTATATAAGGAGAGACTTTGGGAGGAGGCTGTTTGCAGGATTCAACTAATATACCAACGCTGGAGAAGCTCTCATGTGTATTTCTTATCTTGGAAGTCTGGATTGCTGCCAAAGTCTTGTCAGTGTGTTTAGTGTACTGTGAATAAATTGTCTAGCAGTAATCTTGTCTTGGTGTGCCTCGGCATATGGAGGAGGGGATCAGCACAGTCATCTATGTACTAAGTTTGGTTGAAATTGCTCAAGGCATTCCAGTTACACTAGAACATACACACTCACAGAACCATTTTTATTTAGAGAGATAGAAGAAAGAAAGAAAGAAAGAAAGAGAGAGAGAGACAGAGACAGAGACAGAGAGACAGAGATAATGTCCTGCCCCAATTTTAATCCAACCTTTCTTTTGATCTCTGTCTCGGGCAATATTTCCCAAACTTGGCACATTTAATACATGTGACCTTATAATTCCAGAATTCATGCTGGCTGGAGAATTGTGGGAGTTGAAGTTCACTTGTCTTAAAGTTGCTAAAGCTGAGAAGCACTGCTCTAGATGAGGAGATTTACAAGTGAAAAATATTTTTTCCACAGGACTGTGCAACAATAAATAATCACGCAATCTTAAACCTGCATTCCTGAGAAGCTGTGCATGTAGCTACTAACATTTTTTTAAAAAACCTATAGTCTGGCATAACATATACAGAGAATAAACTGAAATCATGGACTCTACTGGGAAATGAACTTACTAGCCTCTACTAGAAATTTAATTACCAGTACAAAAAACATTCATGTAGCTGTAGAGCTCCTGTGTTATTTATTCTTCTTAAAATCATGCACAAACATAGAGTACATACAACTAAAAGAGTGACCTGACCTGTTTTTTCCAGAACTGAAGCATTGGAAGTGATTTGCGGCATACCTTTGTTACAAACAAAAGCTTCATGTGATTTTACAATTCTACCTTCCTCTATAAACATTATGCATGAAGATGTGGCACTGGATCATACTAAGAACATGGCAGACAATTGCTAAATTCATTACTATATACCATAAGCATTGGGGGTGGGGACATCAGGATAGCAGTGCTTTAGAAGAGAAGCTAGTTCCAGAAAAAAAAAATTCAATACATTGAATTGGATGTTTACAGCTGATTTGAAAACTGATGCTTTGATTTGAAGTCAAGTATATTTTTCTGCTACCAAAAGAAATGGCATAAAAGTGACAAGTTCTCAAAGAGCTTTCTACAAATGCTGTTTTCCCACAGTGGAAAACTGTCCCACAGTGTCTCAGTCATTGAGTTAAGGCAAATATTTGCCCTGAAATGTGTGGCAAAATTTAAAAACTTGCAAAACCAAATAAAAATTATAGCCCCCCTTGATTACAGAATTGTCAGGAAAGCAGAGTTCATAGATCCATTTTAGTATGAAGTACTATGAAGTGTATGATATGGCAAAGACTAAATGGTTTACTCTATTTACCTAACAGTTACAGACTGCATCTGGGATTATGGCTGCGGTTTTCTAACCAAAGTCCTTGATTTATGACTACCATAAGGACTGGGATTTCCATTGTTCAGTAAGATGGTCATTCAGTGAGTCTCACCCAATTTTAAGCTCTTTTTTGTTGCAGTTGTTAAGCGAGTCACACAGTCATTAAGCAAACCTGGCTTCCCCCATTGATTTCACTTGTTGGAAACCAGCTCTGAAGATCACAAATGGCTATCACATGAGCATGTATGATGCTACAACCATCATAAATACATGCCAGTTGTCAAGTGTCTGAATTTTGAATCACTTGACCATGGGACACTGTGATGTAAATGTAAGGAGCAATTATTAGTCCCTTTTTAAAGTATTATTGTAACTTCAAATAGTCATGAAAGAAATGATCATAAGTCAAAGACTATCCTCTCATTACCTTTTTCCCCTTCTATGTACTTGATGGAAGAAAGAGCTAGGCAGATACATAGATCTTCAATGGGGACAAAGACTTTCTATGGCAGGGAAAGCCATTTAAAATTAAGGACAATTATTCATTCAGGTTAGGAAGATGGTACATTTCACTTACAACATTAAAGGTAAGAATACAAACGCACGCACAAAACAACTTGCAACACAATATAGACAGCACACTTGGAAAATGCTTTCCTATTTCTACGTGCCTAAATTCTGGATGTATAAGAGCTATCAATTTCTATTAACACCAAATAAATTGATGAAATGTAAAATCAACTTTCAAATAATTTCTCAGTAGTTGCTATTTAGTACAGTTGGCTTGATTGTTACCATTGGCACCTATATCTTTCTATTTGATATCATCTTTATAATGAAGTCATTCACATGATATTAAGACAGGGTAATCATCCATCCTACCTCCATTTTTGCATCGCACCAAATTATTCAATTAGTACAATTGTATTAGAGCATTCAATTAAAAAAATCAGCACACATAACATACAAACAGAGGAAACAACTCTAAAGGGAGTAAGCGAGGTTTACATTTCCCCAACTTTTTGGCAGCAACAGGTTAATGACAATAATATTTTCCAGGACGACGATGTCTCCTGAACCAACGGGTAAATTATTTTGAATACCTCTCTAAAGTACAGGAAATTGAGAACTGTAGGAAACCTGGCAGAATGCCACCAATTGAAGATTCAATCTGACTGTAATAGAAGGTGATTATTGAGGACTAGCAGGCAGATGATGGATGGCTTCCTGTTAAAATGACAGCTCTGCTGCATATCAGCAGTGCTCCAACAGCACAAATGCACAGGTCAGCCTCTGCAGCTTCTTCATTCCTAGCATGGTGGGAAATGGATTTCAAAAGCTGTGACGAGGATTCCAGGCTGACAAGGGGGATGTTTTCAGAAGAGGTTTTTAGTGGTAAAAAATTTAATGAAAGCCATGCTTGCTAAATATTTGCAGCCAGTTTCCGCAAAAGTGGCAGGAAAGAAAAATGACCCTGCAGTCTTAACCAAGTTAGAAGAGTAGGTGGAAGCTTTGGCCACCGAGCTCCTTTAAACATGCAGGTGGAAAGCTGGAAAGCAGAGAACATACACGGATGGGATGGGGAGTTTCAGAAGCCTGAATTGTTTTCTCCTATTCTTACAGGAGTCTCAAAATGAGGTTTATTGTTGTGATTGCAGCAATAGCAAAACATCATTCTATTTCTACCTTTGCTTCTGCTTTCATATCAGAAAGGTCCTTCAGAGCAGCTCCATTGCTACAAATAAACCATTAAGGTAAAGATAAAGGTTCCCCTTGCACATTTGTACTAGCTGTTCCAAACTCTAGGAGTGTGGTGCTTATCTCCGTTTCAAAGCTGAAGACCCAACGCTGTCCGAAGACATCTCCATATGCATGTGGCCTGCATGACTAAATGCCAAAGGCACATGGAGCGCTGTTACCTTCCCACCAAAGATGGTTCCTATTTTTCTACTTGCATTTTTTACATGCTTTCAGACTGCTAGGTTGGCAGAAGCTGGGACAAGTAACAGGAGCTCACTCCGTTGTGCAGCGCTAGGGATTTGAACCGCTGAACTACCAATCTTTCTGATCGACAAGCTCAGCATCTTAGCCATTGAATCACTGCATCTCTACAAATAAACCATTAGACATTATCTAATAACTGTTTCTTTATCACCATTAGTAGCAATGTGTTTTCAACAACTGAAGAGAACCTTTCCACTTCTCAGACAGCTCTGAACATCTGATACTTTAGCACTGGCCTCCTCCCCTTAGAGGGTTTGAAAGTGTTTGTGACATGATGGCTATTCTGAGTATCTCTTCTGTATTTTGGCATTCATGAAAAGGCATAAGAAATCAGAAAACTGAACCTATTTTTAATTCAGTTATGAAGTGGTCAAGGGGCATATGAATCTTTATATCATCATCTTCCTAGCAGGGGATGGTCTACTTGATTCTTATTAAATCCCCAAGTAAACCACTTTTTCAAGCCAGGAACTACTGATTGTCAAGGAGGTACAGTGATGGAAAGAGTATGGCACCCGGAAAAAAAAAAGAGGGAGAGAGAGAGAGGGAGGGAGGGAGAGGGAGAGGGAGAGAGACTTTGCTCCCAGCAACAATGAAGTGAGCTTAAAAATGCCACGAGAAAATTCTAAAAGAATTCTAAATGACCTAGGAAATGAGATAGAAAAAACAGAAGCTACTTTTGTAAGAAAGTGTTACAGTGCAGCAAATGGGAATTTGTCACCCTGAGATTTGTTATGAAATGGTTTGCTACTTTTGTTATTTTTATTTTACTTAACTACTGTATTTACTGAATATGTGTTGATTTATAAGGTACTCCACTTTTAGTATTAGAATACACTGGCTCATTTTGTCAAGAAAATCTTAAAATAAAGTGAGAACATACTAAAGCCATCATAAACACATAAGAAAAAAATGTTGTCTTATTAGGATACTTGGATCAGTCATGATATTATCAGAGCCTGATTTATTGCTAACATTCCTCCAGAAAAGAAAACATCACTTAATATGGTATTTTGATAGTAATTTCTTCTCTCCTGTTCAACTGAATATTGGACAAATACTTTGGATAGATGATCTGCACATAATATACTGTATTTTTCAGAGTATAAGACGCACTGGAATATAAGACGCGCCAAGATTTTGAAGAGGCAAATTTTTAAAAAAGTTTTTGCACTCTGAAAACCTCCCAAAACCAGCCTGTTTTTCACAAAAATGGGCCCTGTTTTTTTAAAGGCATTAATAGCAATAGCAATAGTTAGATAACCTTTAGGGGACTTATAGAGTGCTCCTGGGGGTGCCCCCCCCAAAAAACAAGTAAAAAATGGTCCATTTTTCACGAAAATTGGCCTGTTTTTTTGTCAAAAAAAATGGCATGCATAGCCTTTTGGAGGCTGGAGGGGGACAAAATTGAGCAAAAAACAGCCTGTTATTCAGTGTATAAGATGCACCCAGATTTTCAGCCTCTTTTTTGAGGGAAAAAGGTGTGTCTTATACTTCAGAAAATATGGTAATAAATATTTCTATATTTTCAATAGGAATTAGCATAAAGATCAGCAGTAATATTTGGATGATTTACAGAAAAATTTCTGATTCTCAACAGTTTAACAAAACCATCTTAAACAATTCAACTAAATTTAAGAATATTAGGCATAATTGACCATAATCCCTGTAAACTCATCATTTCCCATACTCAGAAGGAATTCCTAGATTCAAATTTTCATTTTTCACCAAATTCCACTCAATAGAATTTGGGATTGAGATCTCCATTTAGAAAAAAATGTAGTGAATCTGAAGCAATGATAATTTCTCCTCCCTTTACAATAATTATCATAATACATTATAAATTTCTCAAATTGCAGGAGTTAAAGGGGGAAAAAGTGTCATTCAATTCAAGTCAGGCCTGGTCTTCTGTATCATGCTGGCTTGTCTAGCAAACTTCTGCTTTCCCACTGCTTTAACTAATAAAGTGGTAGAGATGTAGTATGCTCTGGATTCTGTCAGTGGCAGAAAGGAAGAAATAATCCTCAAGAACAAGAGATTTATCTGGCAAGTCTGACTGAAGCATCCCTTGCTGATAACAATGGTTTTGTCTTCAGTTTAACAATGTTGCTTTCTCCAGCTGCACATACCCCCCCCCCCGATATACTTCCAAGCAGAGTATTTTAAACCACCACACGATGTTTTGCAAAGTATTATTGTCAGCATTTCATCTGGTGACTTCCTACATGATTGAACCCAGCAGCCATGATTTCTTCCTGGGCTTTCTTTAAACCCATAGGAAGTTCCCAGAGTAATCATTATTTGTCAGATTAATCTCCTTTCTACAAAAAAAAATCCAGAAGTCCTGAAAAATGAAAGTTTCTCAAAAACACTGCAAGGGAAATTCATGTTAGTAAAGCTCTCAACCCTAGGCTGCTGTTCTTTTATCACAACTTTCATTTTAAGTTACAAGAAGAAAATGAAAGCGAACCAAAATTGCCCAAGTTTTATTTATGAGCCAAATTAACATTCATGGGGAATTTTTCCTAAAATAGAGACATTGCAGAACTCAAGTGAACAAGCAAGTACCACAGGGAAAATGTGAAGCACGATTTATCAAAAGACTAGGTAAATCAAATATTAAGCACATATTTTTCCACATAACTATACTCAAAGAAAATGAGTTATATATCTATGCATTTAGCACATCATGAATGCAAAGGCTGAGGATAACTGGAGAATTATTAACAAATCAATTTTTGCTTCTCATGTATTCTACAGTGCAACATTCCATTGCAGTAGACATACCTCAAGCTGGAAGAGAATAGCACCAAAGCTGAACAGACAGATCCAACTACACAAAATGATGTGCAGGAAGAATGGTAGCAAATGTTTATTTTAGAGCACTGACTACCATCATCAATATATGATGTCAATTTAAATTTTACAGGAACAGAAACCTTTCGACCTCCCCCTAAACTGGATCCATTACTAGATTTAGACATGAAAGCTTGGAAGAGAATTAAATTAGGAAGAACAGTACACGAATAGTGTATTTGCATCCATTGCACTTAAGACTGGAGATTAGTTGACCTTTGGAAAGAGGGATTAAAGCACTTTCACCATCAAGAGAAGAAAATCTGTGTTCTTATTGCAATCAAACTGGCAGGGTAACAACCTCCGAAAGATTAATTTAAAGAAGAAAGGGTCTCTGCTCATTTGCATGGTTTACATATCACTTACACATGAACTGTGCTACAACTTCAGCGGCATTGCGAGTTTCACAGCATTTGAATAATTTCATAAAATGCTAAGCATTGGTATGTAAATGTGCAAACTGTGGCCATTTTGATGATCTAATTTTACAATAGATTAAGCTTCAAAGGACAATAGCAGGGATGCTTGCTACAAACAATGAACATGATTGTCACGGCAGAATACACTCAAAGAAGTTTCTTTCTTCCTATCTGCTTGCCCTCCCCAAAGAGAAGGGTTAAATCCAATAATCACCAAATCAGAGCCAATAAACTGACTACTTTGAGATAATCCAAAGCTAGAAACAAATAAAGCCTGTGTTTGAAGATCCGATAATGCTCTGCATAAACGAAGCTTATAATAGGCAAATGTCTCTATAAATGTACAGAAAGCAGTATATAACCCTGTAAGAAAAGTCATTGCTTGAGATTCTTTGTGAACTAAATCCTCTGGAGATAAAAATATTACTAAATTAATGCAATAATGGTAATACAGATATATCAATATGTTTTCGGTATTTTGGTTTTAATCTGTTCACCAAGTTGTCAATGATTCCCGAGATCTGGTCTGCAAGAATACTGCAGATAGTAATAATTATATATGGCTAAAATCTTGGGAGATTTCCAAATATTGTATGATTTTAGCATTTTAGTCTAAAATTTCACAAGATTTCTTCTAAAATATCAACATTTCATGAAATTTCAGTCAATGTTATATATAAATTCATTCCTTCATTCATTTTGGAGTACAGCAGATGTCATCAGGGAAACATCTGTGTCATGATGGTTTATGATTCTGTGCTGACATCTCTGCACAAGACTATTTGGTGGTCTTCAGAAATGGTCAGGTAGTAGTCTACGTCATTTAAGAAGAAACCTGGGAAATATTGCTGTATGTGAGTCCTTCAAAATTTTCTTCCATTATGAACTGAATCTATCTTAATCTGGGTGAAATGAAATCAATAAACAGCAACATTCTGATTTTCTTAAATAAATTTAGCTATAAAGCCTACAAAGGAAAATAATTTAGTGAAACCTTAATATATGTATTTGGTTACTTTTTTAAACCATGAAATGTATGTTCAACTAAAAACTTGGAAGAAAGATGATGGAGAGAGAGAGACAGACAGACAGACAGACAGACAGACAGACAGAAATATTTTCAGAAATATGTTAATTAATGTAAGCTACTTTGAGGAGCTAGACCAAAGGACAGGATATATGATTATGACAATGGCAATAAATATAATAACATAAAATATCCAAGGGAAAAATTAGGTAAAAAGCTGAACAGACATTTGTTTATTTGTGCAAATTGTTTTCATGGTTTCATATCCTAGCAAATAAATACAGAATAGGGGCAGATATAAAGAAAAGTAATGCATTCTACAAAGTATACTAGAAGAGTTGGATATAAGAAAAAAGTTAGTGTAATTCCAAATGGGTCTGTTCCATATACTTCTTATCCCTTATATATAAAATCAAAAGTTGCTCTTATGCATATTTATCTGTGAATAAGTCCACTCAGTTGCCATGTCTTTGCTGAGTAGCTCTAAATGTTATTCTCACATCTACTATTACTCTTCTACCTTGACTGTCCCAATGATTCACATTTCAAAGATTTGCTGCCTGGGTGTCCAGTCTTTTCTGCCCTTCCAAATGTTTTCCTGATTTTAAACTAGAAAGAAAGCTGTTTTTTCCCCAAGTGAGATTGTGTTCCATTTACTTTGGTCAGTTACTGTGCATCAGCTTTACTCAGCATGCTGCCTTCCAGAGATTCATGGGGATATTAAAAGTTACAATCCCAGAATATTTGGATTGTACTAATTTTTTTAAAAAAAAACAAAACAAAACCTGAATTACCCCACCTGCCACCATGCCGCTAAGCTTTCAAGTGTTAATACAACATCTGAATTGTGGAACTCTTGGTCTACCAAAGTTTGAATCTCTTTCTCCCTGAATCTGCAATCTAAGCATACAAACAACTCAAAACACAGTTGTGAAAGTTAACAAATACTAGAGACTTTAATAAAGTGTATACTCCTGGAAAGAAGGTTTCATAGTGTTCTTATCATTTGGCTATAAGAACAGAATGAGACAGGGAAATGATTTCTAGTGTAATTTTCCAAAACTGTATTATAGGAGAGGTAGCAACAGGAAAGCAAGTCTAATATTAGAAAGCCAGAATTTTAATTTAAAATTAGAAAGCCACAAGGAACCATTTTGTTAAAACAATCAAAGGATAACATACAATTAGGAAATGCTGTTATTAGTTTTATTATTGTTGTTGTTCTCTCATTATTATCATTATTATCATTTTTCATCTTTATTAACTCTTCCTGTGTTAAAACCTCTGCTTTATTCTTCAGGCATATGAAATTCAAAAAGACTTAAAAGAAATAGATTAATAAAGCATGGTCAGACATTTAAAAAAAATACAAATATATCCTGAGAAAAATTTCCCAGCACAGAAAAGTATTTTTAGAACTATGTGGCTTTGGTTGTGTAATTCTGAGGAGAAAGTATTGATATTTTAACTAGGCATTTTAAGCTGTCTTACAAAACACCGTTTTATGCTTTCAAAAATTCAACCTAGGCACTGGTGAAAGTAACTTTTCAGGGATACAGGTTTGCTCTGTATAACTAAAAATTGGTTCTTGCTATTTAGAAATAGCATCCCATCACCCATTAAGAAAGGAAAGGTTGAAAGAGCATCTGTTAAGTGTATTTTTGCTCTTGAACAGTCCATTGGCTACTGCTTTGGCACCTGAGGGAGCAGACAAGCCAAGAAGTATTTAGAGCATAAAAGAAAACATTTATAGTTCAAGAAAAGAAGTAACACTTCAAGAAGAACCCCAAAAAATGAAATCTGTTCTTAAAAAAAAAATTCTAAACAAGCTCCATCAATTAAAGGTGACAATACAGTATGCCACTCCAACAGATACTTGCCTGACATCACAGCTATATAAGCCCCTCTTCACTAATAATATTATTCATTTCTACACATATGTAAGTCAGCATTTTTCGTCTGTGTTAATATGGGAAGGGGACTATTCCTATGCTACAAATGAGGGGTTTAAATGCTTCCCAAATATAAAAATACTTCCCAACCATCAGAGAAGCCATTCCATGCCCCCATATAGTCATGTTTTGCAAAATTATTTTGCAAAAAGAGTAATCCTAAAGCAGTAACCCCCAACCAGGGACCAGTTCCATGGAGAGATGTTTTCCCACAGACCAGAGGGGGTGTGGTTTCGTGTACTGCATGCATCTTGCGGATGAGGCTTCAGTTGTGTGAGTGGCCCAGTTTCTGGCATGTTATGGACTGGTGCCAATCCATGGACCAAGGTTGGGGACTCCTGTCCTAAAGAGGTGAAAAATATTTTAACTCCAGATATAAAGAACTGAATTGTAGCAATATTTGATAAAATTATATATTCTGCCAGTCAGAAAATGCTACATTATATTTCCCTCTAGGGAGGAAATTCTTGTACAGAGCTTGGTAAACTCTGAAAGCCTAGTATACTTTCTGAAGATCTATAAAGTCAGATGAATTTGGAATATATTTGTAATGAAAGGCTTTTTGTCCTATTCTATGTTTTTAAGGTGGGTCAGTAGCTAAGATGCTGAGCTGGTCGATCAAAAGGTCAGCAGTTCGGCGGTTTGAATCCCTAGTGGCACATAACAGAGTGAGCTCCCGTTACTTGTCCTAGTTTCTGTCAACCTATCAGTTTGAAAGCATGTAAAAAATGCAAGTAGAAAAATAGGGGCCACCTTTGGTGGGAAGGTAACAGCGTTCCGTGCACCTTCGGTGTTTAGACATGCCGACCACATGAACACAGAGTTATCTTCAGACAGCACTAGCTCCTCAGCTTTGAAATGGAGATGAGCACCACCCCCTAGAGTTAGGAATGACTAACACATATGTGTGAGGGAAATCTTTACATTTAGCTTATGTTTTTATTTTGCTGTGTTGACTTTATTTTTTTATTTTTTCTTTGAATGCAAGTCACTCATTTCAATTTTATTTATATTTTTTTGAAAATGTAATGAATATATAACATAATTAATTAAGTACAGTTATACCTTGCCTAGCAAAATGTCTATTTTCTATCTAGGAGCATTTACAAGAGGAAAACCCACCTTGAATATGGCCACAATGGTAGGATTTTGCATGCAACTATCACAAATACAAAGCCTTTTAATGAGTTTCCATCGACCCTTATTTAACCAAGTATTTTGGATAGCGATATATTTTGAATTGTCTGGTAGCAGGAACCTTCTATCATTGGTTTTGCACTGCCTCAGACAGATCTAGTATACAATCTGGGAATCCTCATGTTCAAGCCGTGGTCAGGGCAAGGAGGCCTTTGTGTATCTTCAGATTGTGTGCCAGCTGCACTCATTTCAGGACTGGGAAGCCCTGCTCAATATCACTCATACCCTTGTGAGATCTCATCTGGATTACTGCAATGCTGTCTACATGGGGCTGACCTTGAAGAACCTTCAGAAGCGTCAAGCGTCAAGAATGCTGCTGCACGGGTAGTAAACTGTGCTGGTTATTTATCTCATATAACAATCCACATCATGTCAGAAAAGCATGTTACCAGAGGCGGGTTCCTGAACCAATTAGTACCGGTTTGCTGTGTGCACACTTTGTGTGCGCGCTGCTCACTTTGCTTGGGCATGCACATTTTACTAAAAATTGCTCTGTGCATGCGCAGAACCATGCCAGCAATGGCAGAAGACACCAGAGAACCAGTTAAGGGGCGTGTCAGAGCTGGGTCACGGCCAGTTCTGCGACCCAGGCCTGAATTTCACTACCGGTTTGGCCGAACCAGGCCGAATCAGCAGCAACCCAACTTTGCCTGGGTTGGACATAACATTTTAAAGCAGTGTAAGGCTAGCTATAAAATTTACAACTCTGCTTAGTAAGTCATTATGATTAACCCTTTTGTAGGGAAAGGAAAAAGGGAAGGAAATGAGGCTAGAAAGATAGGTTACAGTTATTAGGACTTTAGTTAATTCACAAAGAAAGTCAAATGTGAATTAGTTACTTCCCACTTTATAATCATATTTTTAATCACGATGCTTCTCTCACTCATGTATATAGGATTTTTCTCCTAAGGAGAATAACTCAACAACACAAACTTAGTCTAAACATAGAGGCTTAGTATCATGGTGGGGGAAAATGTGCCTGGTTTCAGTTTTTGTTCTGTTTTGTTGTCAGAAATATCAGACTTCTGATTTAATTCAAGTAGCTAATTAGTTGGATTTCTCACATTATCATGTTTGAATTCATTTTAATATTTTGTAAGCATTATTTTGTTAGAAAAGTGGAACAGAACTCTAAAAATAAATAAAAAGCTACTTGTTTAAAACTTCCTTAAAGTATCTTTGGATTGGTACTTTTTAATACTTAAAGTAATATGTATTATTTCAAATGTTGATTGCCGAGCCAAATGAACAACAAAGGTTTATCTCATACCACTGCAGCAAAGGTAAAGCTCTCACAAGAGAACTTCACAAAAGTTCAGTGTCTGAATGGAAGCTTTTGACCTTTATTTTGGTCAAAAGCTGTTACAAATAAACTTCAGATGAAGATTTACATATTGAAAGCGTATATTTAAAAAAATAGATTACTTCATTTCAAATGCAATACTATCCTTAAATAAGTCCATTTTCTTCATGGCCGCTGCTGCCTTTCACACAGAGAAAAAGAAGGGGAGGAAAGGGGTTGGAGAGAGAGAAATGGAGTAACTATTTAGTGGCAAAACTTTAGGGAAATTAAAATAAATTAACTGTTTCTTGAATCATCAAGAATTTGGGCTGCAGCAGTACATTCAAGACATTTTTATGATACCCAATTAAAGACAAAAATGCAGGATTTGTATAAAAGAATGGTCTTTATGGGAAAAGGAAAACAAAACAAGAGGCCTTTGATATTGTGCATAGTAATGAAAATGATAACTTTATGTCATCTGAACCCTGTCTGAAGAAAGATTCTAAAATAATAGTAGGAATAACATGATAAGCACTGATGTCTTCATTTACTCCACAGGAAGTATTACAGAGGTTTCATTCTTTGTGCTTTATTTAAAACAATGAAGATTTAAGGCATAAATAACTCTCACAAAGAGCAATATTGGGTCACCAGGCTTTAATTGGCTTTCTTTTGCAAATGTCCTCAGAAATATTTGAAATGTAGATACGGTTGGCTGCATCCAAGTGAACTTTCTCAGCACATAACTTTTGCCGGAGACCAAGACAAAATGCTGCTTTATGAAGGCAACACTTCAATATTAATGTGTGTTTTCTTAAGGAAGTGAAAGGCAAATCAACTTCCTGGTGCCCAGAGTATCTGACTCCTAAAATGGTCAGACACCGATTGTCACAGTTTCACCAGATGTGGGAGTAAAGCTCTTGAACGGATGCCCACATTGGGGGCCTACTGCTGTGACAGCCACAGTGCTTGCTGGGCTGCATCCTCTGATAGTATATTTTTGTTAGCTGGCTGCCCGGAAGCCCTCAACGGCTTGATTTGTTTTGTGATCCTGCAAGGACCTTCCTGGGCTTGATGACAGCCCAGAATTCAAGCGCTTGTTTGCTTTGGTGAGTTTGAGCTTGAGACAAGGAAATTCTTTCTTATTACACATAGTTCTTTGCCAGAGTAGCCTAAAAAAAGGCAGAAAGCCTATTTTAAGATAGTGTGATTATTCCTCCATATGGGAAAAAATGCCTTTTGTTACTAAAAAGCCTCTGGTATCTCTTTATTATTATTATTGTGCTTGTTTATTGACATTTTATTACAAAAATACACCAGAGTATGTCCTTATATTCAGAGCAAATGTCACGTATTCTTTGCAAAGAAGTACTCTAGCCTTGCAGAGAAAGAAGAAGCAAACTACTCTTCGCTTTGTTTACACAATGTGGGTCTTAAGACATTTTGCACCAGATTGGATGGCCTCACTCTCCCATGGTTTCACATGACATTGGTAAAATCCGTCTAAACTTTAACAGTACTGAATCTATCTGGCTCCTCCTCTTCCCTGTTTTTTTTTTTAATTCTGCCCCATTTTTTTCTTATGCAAGAATAAAATGGCAACCTCTTAAATCCTCCTTTTAAAAAAGCTAATGCAGTGTGTGTCCTTGTGTGCTGACAGTAGCGAGTTTTAAGCAAAACTTACTCTGAGAATTTAAGAGGGATTTAATGTTTAGAGATTTAGAATTCAGTCTAGGCTCAAATATTTCTTCTCCCATGGATTCCATAATTAGCCTTTAGAAAGTTAGTCTGATTTGGCCTTAAGCCTTCATCTATAAAAGGGGAAAGGGCTCTCTCATTTTAGATATGTCTTTACAAGGATGTGCACTAGTAGTTTAAGTATCACAATATCAGCCTTTTCCACACATTAAAGCACTTCAACAGTAGTATCTGTATGATCCTAAATGAATTCATGCATGGCTCTAGGGATGGTCACAGCGCCATTGAAAGTTATAAGGTAAAGGTTACCCTCGCACTTATGTGCTAGTTGTTCCCGACTCTAGGGGGCAGTGCTCATCTCTGTTTCAAAGCCGAAGAGCCAGCACTGTCTAAAGACGTCTCTGTGGTCATGTGGCCAGCATTTGTATATATTAATAGACAATTTCATTTAAATTGACAAAATTACACAAAACTTCGAAGTCTCATAATATTCTTGAAATCTTAAGAGATTTCAATGTAGGACTTAAGACATTTTATTTTTATTTTATTTCATGTTATTTAAGAGATGCCTGGGTCATTGTGTAAAATAATATGGTGGCAACCTGAGCCTCTACTTTTTTGCTGAGTTACCACTCCATGTTGTCAAAGACACTCTTTGCTGTAATGAACAAATTTCTTACAAAACATGCTTATTTATTTTTGGTTCAACTGATCAAGAGATCGCAGTTGCTAATCCTGATGTACGAGCAGCAAAATGTTCAGTGATATACAACAAAGTTCCACAAATACATTTGAATACCCAGCTTAGTATGTATTACTTCTATGATAATATGAACTTAAAAAAGAAAAGTATGATAATCACAGAAGAGTACATAGAAGAGAACATAAAGAAAACACAAAGGCTATAAAGATTGTGATATTTAGTGCTATAAAGCATTCAGTACCATTGTGAGAAATTGGAATAGAAATGATTCTGAAAAATCAGGCTTGTGAAAGTGTGGCTCAGAGGCCATCTGCAGGCTGCCAGCAACTTTTTTATTTTTGGATTAGGCCAAAAAATGTTGGCCTTCTTTTGCCTATTTTAGAGTTTTGGGAAGTTCTAAAGGGCAAAGTGAATGACAAGCCTTAAAGCTGTATTTCATCAAGGGTTAGTTTTACTGGGAACGTTAAGATACAAATTTGAAAGAACAAACAAAGAAACCCCTTAACCTGTTTTTACAATGTAATCATCTATATGTAGCATCAAAGCCTTGTGTGACCCATGGGCTCATAGTAATTGTGCATTCCTGCAATAGAAATACAATTCAGGTGAAAGAGGGATCTGCATGCTCATTGTCAATAAATGGAAAAAAGGGGGATTATTAGTAGTAGTACAGTAGTAGTAGTAGTAGTAGTAGTAGTAATAGTAGTAATAGTACATGAATTGCAATTGCAAATGAGTTGCAAATATGAACACAGTTTTCCACAAATATTACCACAATAATGCAAACACAGAAAATTTGTAAAAGTTATATTAAAGAACTTAAAACACTAGAACGCCATTAACACAATCTAGCAATAATTTTGAAAAGCTAGATTAAATAGATACATGTTTTACCAAAATGTGAAAAAGGAGGGACCAGTCATTGCGTTAAAATTTTAGATTTATTTGGAAGCAGCATGTCAAGAAATGAGATCAGTTTCTTAGCATCATGTTTAACCACCAATCCAGAAATATTGTGTATAATGCTGAGGTTCATGACCTACAAACATATATTCCAAGTCCAAATATCTGCTAGGAATATATTCCTTTTTCTAGTACTGTCTTCCCTAAAGTGTGAATTGACAAGGGTAATTTTGCATTTATCAATTTCTGATCTCTTTGCATAAATAAAATAATAACAAGAAAATATGATATTTATATATAATAGTTTAAAGTAAAAAATAACATTACAAAATTCAGTGTGGTGATTGTTGCAGGCCTGAAAAATATCTATAGATACAGATGCAACTTTAATCATGCAGATGGTAAAATGCCTTTCAAATATCAAGGTGGATATTTGAGTTTATACTCCAAGGGTATTTGCAGCTCCAGCTGGGATGCATATGATTTGTTAAAAAAATCAATCACTTTATCTAATCCCTTAGTCCAACATCTTGTTCTATGTCTGATTTCTGAATACCCCAAAACACAACAAAGAGTTCCATCTCCCTACCTGTAAAAAAATTTAATGATTGAAAGGGCTACCGTTTGCATTTGCTAATCTCTGTGCTCACCGAATATCCAGCAGGACCCCCCACAGTTTAAGACAGAAATAATTTTCTTTAAATGTTAACAAAGTCAAATCTTAATCATTTCTAATGGTGAAAATAAGCAGAGAATCAATAGCAATAGCAGTTAGACATATATCGCTTCATAGGGCTTTCAGCCCTCTCTAAGCAGTTTACAGAATCAGCATATCGCCCCCACAGTCTGGGTCCTCATTTCACCCACCTCGGAAGGATGGAAGGCTGAGTCAACCTTGAGCCGGTGAGATTAGAACTGGTGAACTGCAGAAGTGGCCTGCAGTACTGCACCCTAACCACTGCGCCACCTTGGCTCTCTTCACACACTTCACAAATTCTGCCTACAGAGCTGAGATGGAACTGCAGTTCTTTAGGTTAAATCTACTATTAGATTTGAAATCTGTAAAAATACATATTTCCAAACAGCTGCATTTTATCACTCCCATAAGCCTCCAACCTGTTAAGAATCACTTTCTTTCCCCTATATTGAAAAATCTCTGTATTCACTACCTTCAAGTGTTTGGAAAACCAACCAGGTTTGTCTTGTGACCATAAATGTCACACTTATTTGTGTTATGTAGCTAATTAATATCTCAAGCTTCCTGTGTGTATATGCATATCAGTACTGTAAATATAAATAGAAAAATAAGTAATAATTTATGAAAACCTATTTGCATTTCCAAATATAAAATGTGCAAAATCCAACTAATTAGCAAGAGTGAAGGCCAAGGTTTCTATAGCAACTATAAAAATGATAGAGAAAAAATGTTTTTATATCAGCCTCATTAATATTTGCATTTTCCTTAGTTCTGTAAAGGTTGGGAAAGTCAGTATTTTAAAGATTATGAAACAATATTTTTGCAAGGCAAGGAAAGTGTCAGATTCATCATGAAATGTCACATAATGGTAAAGACAGGAGACAGATAAATAGTAGGCACCATATTTTCAAGCCACTAGGCAAGGGGTGCAAAATGAAAAATAGCAAAACCACAATAATGCTACCCAATAACCAGATACAAACAATAATTTATTAAAACCAAGAATTTAGAGAAAGAACTATCATTTTTCATTTGTTCTTCCCACATTTATATTAATTCTAGAAATGCCAAACCTACTATAATATGTCTTTAGGAATTTATTTCTCCAAAGATATACTTCTTTGGGTACTAGAGACTCAGAGCTCACACCAGCCTCCTTATACCTCTAACAATATTGCTCTTTCCAATTCTCTATGCTATCAAAACTACCAATTCACATGCAAACTGAGTAAAGAGTAAGGAGAACAGCTGGTTTTTGCATATTTCAGGCCACAAATGGTTCATCCTTAGGAGCAGCTACATTTCTCCAAAATCTTATTTTAAATACCAAATCTTTCCTATAAATGGTCAGGAGCTTCAGGAACAGACATCAAAAAGGATGGCACTTCAATATCTATCGCCAACTTAACTTTCCTAGACTTATGAATTGACATAAAAAATAATGCCATGCAGATTGATCTCCATTTTTACTACATATAATTGTATTGACTATCTACTGATTGAACTCTATTGATATTTCCAACAATAAAATCAAGATCCAATTTGGAAAAGGGAACCTCATAAAGGGGGCTCTTCCTTTTCATGTAGAAAGAAATTGGTAATGGAACATCCAATTAAGAATGATTCATGTGAAATCTAACATCTTGGGCACTTTCATATAACAAATTAATAATCCCATCCAATTCCATTTTCTAAATCATATTTAATCAAAAGTTAACTTTTTTCTTCCTAATTAGTTACTGATGTACCAGGCAAAAAACACTTGGTACCACATAATTACTCTTAAACACTTTCCTGCATCACAAATGTTCCTAAAGGATTGTATTGACAATGGGACAATTACTCCATTTACAGTCACCATAATACTTTAATGCCAGTAGTTGAAAGTTTCAATTTTATATGGTCTTAATGGATCCAATTCTGCTTTTCCTTTCCAATTACAGATTTTGCAGGACTGTTATAGACATTATTGCAACAAAAATTTATATCAACAATACTAAACCATCTTTATTTTGCAGCTAATACTTCTTTATATAAAAAACAAAATAAAAAATATTGATTCAAAAATTACCGGTATTCTAGATTGGGGATAAAAGGAATCTGAAATGGTCTACATGTTAGTTTTGAAAACAAACGAAAAAAGTCCACAAGGTTTCTTCCAAAGTGGTTAACAGTGGATGTCTTGAAAGGATTTATTTTGATAGTTCTTGAACAGTGTTGTCATACAGCATAATTAAGGCTTAAGGCACCATTATCAAAACACAAGTGAAAAGCACTCTTTAGCATGCTGATGGCTATGCTGCTGCTTGTTCTAAATTGCCAGCTTCCCACAGAACGTAGTTTAGCTGACCAGCTGGTTTCCAAACACTGACACCAGGCAGATGGCGTCAAGTCAAGCCTTGGGGTGAAACACAAGGAGGAGCTCTACCAAGCAATCAATTAGAAATTAACCGTCATTCCTTCCTTCATGGAAATATATATATATATATATCCCAATCAGCATGCCGCTACTTAATATTTTGACTGCAGTAAGGTTTGTGGAAGACAGCTCAAGTGAATCTGTATCGGAATAATTAGACATAAACAATGCTAATTAAGCCAGGATTGTGCAGTTAATGGAGTAGGCCAGGTCTTATAGATTTGCTGTAAGGCATTGCTCAAACAGGTTCTTTACCCTAGCCTGTCTGGTTGACATACTGTTGCCGGGGGGGGGGGGGTTTCCAACCAATATTATACAGAACTTGCTGTTCACACAGCATCCATAAGGTGTAACTTAGAATCAACGCCATGTTTAAAGCTTGTTCCTTCACCCTTCCAAACTGTAACTGTGAACTTGTATTGCTTTTCTTTTAATGCCTATGAAATAAACACAAAAAATCTTGGCTACCCACTTAAGAGTCAGAGATTGACAGCATTACTCCATTAATATATTCAAACTGGTAAGTCATCTTGGTAGATTATGCTTATAGTTTTCAGATATGGCTAGATTTTAAGAAACATTTTAAATTCTATAATCACAAATAATAAAAATCACTGACAAAACTTGAGGTAGACAATTAAACAGAGAGTAGTCTTATATGTCTCCTCTAGACATACCTGATACTCAGTGGTGGGATTCAATGTTTTAGTATTTAGTATTTAGTATTTTATTGTCACTTATAGGCCGCCCTTTTCCCTGAGGGGACTCAGGGCGGCTTACAACTCATGGAAGGGGGTGCAAGACAAAACGTAAAATAATATGTGAATACAAATAATAATAGCAATAAAACACAACATTCATTCAACATTCGGGTGGGGTGTGTGCAAATCTTATCCCCAGGCCTGACGGGATAGCCAGATCTTAAGGGCTGTGCGGAAGCTCTGGACTGTGGTGAGGGTGCGAATCTCTACGGGGAGATCGTTCCAAAGGGTCGGAGCTGCTACTGAGAAGGCTCTCCTCCGCGTCGTCGCCAGTCGGCACTGACTGGCGGATGGAACTCGGAGGAGGCCCACTCTGTGCGATCTGATGGGATGGAGGGAGGTAATCGGCAGAAGGCGGTCTCTCAAGTACTCAGATCCACTACCATGAAGGGCTTTATGGGTGGTAAGTAGCACCTTGAAGCACACCCGGAGATCAACAGGTAGCCAGCGCAGCTCGCGGAGGATGGGTGTTATGTGGGCGTACCGCAGTGCGCCCACTATCACTCGTGCGGCCGCATTCTGGACTAGCTGAAGTCGCTGGATGCTCTTCAAGGGCAGCCCCATGTAGAGCACATTGCAGTATTCCAGCCTGGAGATCACAAGGGCTCGAGTGACTGTTGTGAGAGCCTCCCGGTTCAGGTAGGGTCGCAACTGGCGTACCAGGTGAACCTGGGCAAATGCCCCCCTGGTCACAGCCGACAGATGGTGGTCAAAGGTCAGCTGTGGGTCCAGGAGGACTCCCAAGTTGCGAACCCTATCTGAGGGGTGTAGAATTTGACCCCCCAGCCTGAGCGATGGAACACTGGCCAAATTATTGGGAGGGAAACACAACAGCCATTCGGTCTTGTCTGGGTTGAGTACCAGTTTGTTAGCTCTCATCCAGTCCTTAACGGCCTCAAGACCCTGGTTCATCACGTCCACTGCTTCATTGAGTTGGCACGGGGCGGACAGATGCAACTGCGTATCGTCCGCGTATTGATGGTATTTTATCCCGTGCCTCCGAATGATCTCGCCCAGCGGTTTCATGTATATGTTGAATAGTAGGGGGGATAAGACCGAACCCTGCGGCACCCCACAAGTTAGGGGCCTCAGGGACGATCTCTGCCCCCCAACCAACACCGACTGCGACCTGATGTTTTTTACTATCGGTTCTGTGGGCGTGGCTTCATAGGCATGGCATGGTGGGCATGGTTTGGTGGGCATGGCAGGGGAAGGATACTATAAAATCCCCATTTCCTCCACACTCCAGGGGAAGGTTACTGCAAAATCCCCATTCCCTCCTGATCAGCTGGGACTCAGGAGGCAGAGAATGGATGGGGACAGGGCCAGTCAGAGGTGGTATTTACTGGTTCTCCAAACTACTCAAAATTTCCACTACTGGTTCTGCAGAACTGGTCAGAACTTGCCGAATACCACCTCTACTGCTATTCATTTTTTAAATTAATTGATTAAATAAGTTGATGCCAAAACAAAAACACAGCAAAAATCAGTGTTGAAACCCAAGAGCTGTTCCACTGCAAACCTCAGAAACTGAAGGGAGATCATGCTACAACAGCCCCAGAGTTCTTGCAGCTCTAGTCAAATAGGGAAAGTCTTAAGAGGCCACCTTAAACCACAACCAAGTTTGAGAAAGAATAAAAAAGTGTCAATAAATTAATGCATAGTTCCATGCTACACAACTTGCTTGTGGGGGAAAAATCATGCTATGAAGAAGCATTGAAAGCTTGGTTTTCCATTGTAGCTCACAACAGGTTCCATGTTTTTGGTGCCCATTACAACTAGGTTACATTTTAGCTTTCCTTGTAACTAAAAAAAAAGAGTGTGTGTTCTGCAAATGTACTTTGAAACATTTTGAAATAATTAATAATAGTAGAAATAATAATAATTTGTTAGTGGCAAAAGAAAGCAAAGGTAGACCCAATAGGAATAGATGCCTTGGGTGCAATCCTGGAACAATTGGACCATCACTTGACAAAATCACGATCAGTCAATTACAAAGACAGCTTTATTCTGCTTAACAGCTTACATCCTGCGATAATACAAAATCTGCCTATTCCAAGTCCTTGGAAAGGACTTGACAGGGAGACAAATCCAATCTGAACATCTGGCTGACTGTGCAACAACCATAATAATTTATTACATCCCAGCAACTTTCCTCAACAGGCCTTATCCAATCTGTAGTTTTCATTCAGTACTTCTCCTTATTTAATTTTCAATCATTCCCAAGTAATTCATCTGTCCGAATTTCTCTTTAAACTTCCTCTCTCCAAAGTTGGATGCAATTCAATAATTAATTCATATTCACTTTTGTTAAACAATGCACTGTTACTTTAATGGGCTGCAGCAAAAGTTGGGGGATGCCAGGTATATAAAAAAGAGATATTCTTGGAAGACAGACCAGAAAATGCTTCTGATGTTCCATGATAAAGGGTTAAGTTAAATCATTAAAGATATCTCTAAATTAATATGAAAAGGTATCCTATGTTAAGTTAGACCTGCTGGTCCCCATACTCTAGCATTTTCTTGCACTGGATGGCAAAATACTCCCCAAAGTTTCAAGTAGAGAATTTACTCAACTCTACCTGAAGATCTTGGGGGGAAAGGGCAGCACATTTAACTATGACATTCTGAGTCCTCCTTTCTGGAACTTAGACTTCAAGATGTTCCTTTTCCAAATTTTTCATAGCTCAACTATATAAATAAAATGCCCAACTAATAATTGGATACTTGAATGCAAAAAGCTGGTGGTACTATCTGCATTATATAGAGTGCCTCATGTAGGAGAATTGTGTTGACACTGATCTCCTCATTCTTAGAGAATCAATTATAGTATCAGCTGGAAAGTTGTGGGCATATTAGACACTCAAGATCGTTGTGGGTAAGCAGCACTTGAACTATAATGGAAAAAGATGGTTGGGAATCATAGGAAGACTTTACCTTCATGATTTGCTTGTGGGCTCCCATAGACACTGGTTGGCCACTATGGAAAACAAAATGCCAGACTAGATATACAGTGGGGAATATTTTTAACTACCACATACCATCTTCTGTTGAGAATTGTTATGTTTCCCAGTTTCAATCTAGATTTCCCCACATGATGTGACACCTCTTATTTATTGCCATATATTTATCCATACCTCTAGATTATGGCCAGCTTTTTACTTCTTCTTTAACCTTATTAACCCTTGATAATATTTGACAGCTTAACACCCACAATTACTCTGCAACATTCACTATAAGAACTGACACGGAACTAATAGCAGCCTTTTTATTTTCAATCTGTCAGGTCACATGAAACTGCCCTTGACTGAACCCTGCAAAATTTCCTATAGGCACTTCTCGTTTTCTGTGGGTTTTGACTTAATGTGTCTCTACAGGTCTGGCTGGCTGTTAAAAATGGAATCAGATTCCTGCTAACTTAGTTTCTGATTATGAAACCCTTGGAGTATGAAGAGTAACTTTTTCTCTTTGAGCCTTGGTAATGTGATACGAAAAACTGTCATGGCATTCTATTCAAATATTATAGGACCCGCAAAGCAGATTATCATAGAACTCCATCTAGAAAGTATCTTTGATTTTCTCAGTTTAAGTATGGAGATGGAATGAGCATAACTATTCTTTTGAACTAGAATGCTAAGTTTAACCAGGACATTAAACAAGAACTTTAATAGGTTAATATCCTTGGTGCTGTTGTTCAGCATGCATGGGTAGCTGAAACACAATGAATTAAGGTCAATAATTGATACCCATCATAATGTACCATACATCTAAAGCAATTATTTATTTCATAGTGACAAGGCTCAACTAAATTGGGCATCAAATACACAGAGTTTCTGCCCTATTCAAATGTGCAGAAAGAAGAGGTTAGTGCATAAACAGTAGCATAGTTCAGAGTCAAAAGTATGACCACCTCAGAGGAAAGACTTTTCTTTAGAATTAGACTGCAAACACACTAAAGTCTAATTGACCAGAAAGTCTTGCTGAATCAGCCACTGGGATTAAACAAAGTGCTATCTGAACAGAATTTAAAGCGAATTTAACCCACTAACAGCTCTAATTTGCAAGCTGTCTGTGTCACAGGCATGAGCACAAATCACAATTTAGGTGTTCAACTGCAAACCTTTTGATAATGGGCTGAAACAGAAGCATACTGAGTCACTGTATGTATGACTGTGAACTTATTACGAGTACAGTACTTCTAAAAAAAATCCTGAAAATGAGATGCAGAGAGGTATGAGCATACAGTGTTACAATCCTGTAGACAGATGTTAATTTCAGTGTGGTGTCCTCCAAACCAACTTTGCCCCATTCCTTCCTGCAGCGCCTTTCTCTCATCTCTTCCAGCTTCCAAGAAGGGAATTACAATAACAGAAATGCACACACACAATTGTTTAGCTTTCCAATGATAGAGTATACAGCTATCATGAGCATGCCAAGTGACTGATGAAATGTATTATAACTGAGCTCCCCAGGGTGGCACCTAAAGGTACCAATGAAGAGGACCTTTAAGTCCCATGCAATATAGAGCATGTTTTAAATCAAAGTGCCAGCATCCAGAAAAAAAAATACATCCAGACTCTTGATGGACCTCATAGGCTTTAAAAAAATAAAAATGAAAATAAAATATGTAGCTCAATGCTTCATTTGGAAATGTGCCCACCTAATGCAGAAAGAGAACCAAGCTAATTCTTTGGGAGGGAAAATTTTCATTCTGATAAATCAATGTTTGATATTGATTATGTCTCTTTTAGCAACCACTTTAGGAATAGTCAAGCAGTTTTTCCCCCCAAGCAGACACTTTGCATCCACAAATGGGCTCACCAGCCCAGAAAGATTGAAAATCCCTTCAGTAGAAAATTAGAAACTGCTGCCATAAAGGAACAACTGAGAGTATCATAATTTTGGGCTGCTGTCCCTGAAAAACCCCTAATCAGCTCTTGTGGCTTTTTATTCCTCTCTAGTCACAAATGAGTATTATGAAACCATCAGGTAACAACCAACAAGACTTAAAACATCATACTCTCCATTCAACATCCTTACACTTTTACCCTACATTTTTTACTGATTTCCTTCCCTGTATATTAAGCTATTATTTTGGTAGCTGGGTACAGGTCATATAGTAACGCTGAGAGTGAAAAGGAGGAGGAAGGCCCTGTGTGCACAGTTACCATTGCTTTATTAGAAACAGTTCCAAACATTTCCTGTGCTGAAAAGTAACCACGCTGGGAAGAAAGAGAGAGATCATCGCCAGATGGCTACAAACATCTCAAGTTAAAAATAATATGTAACTTTCAAACTAATCCAAAAGATTTCTAATTCACAGAAAATACTAGAGATTTAAAGTTACCCATTTGGTATACAGCTCAAAAATGCTTGGAATGCTGTAAAACATATAAACTACAACACAATAGTGTTCTTCCTTTGTTGTTGGCAGTATCAGTTGTTATCCATGCAAAGCCTAAATCTGACCTTTCCATAAAACTTTTGCATTGGTATAAATAGAACTGTTGGCAAATCATAGGCTTTAAAAAAAAAAGAAAAAAGAAAAAGGCAACGCAGAAAGAAAATAATACTTTTCTATAACCACTTAAAGACAAAAGAATTACTTTTTTCCTCCTTTATGAGTTGTTTTGATAGCACTTTTCAAACATTATAAAATTGTACCTAAAAGGAAAAAAAATGCTAGTTTGAAGCATTAAATGGAGCATTTTATTTTTGTTTTTCTATCCTCCCCTTTTTTCCAAAGAGAATGGAAAAGATGTTAATCTCATCTTCCTCCCCTACTGAATGTTTCTTTTGAAGAACATTTATCAACATTGGCTTACCTCATAGCACCACATGTAGGAAGTCCAGTATTAAACACACACACACACACACACACACACACACACACACACAAAATTGGGTTTGTTTGGGATATTCTATTTAATTTTTTTTAACTTTTGTATTATGTGTTTCTTTTAATGTTGTATGCCACCCTGAGTCCTTGGGAGAAGAGCGGCATATAAATCTAATAAACCAAACCAAACCAACCAATCTACCTATCCAGTTTAACTGGATTTTGACAAGAATTTTTCTCAGGATGCTTTTGTCTATTGCTAGTTTCTACTTAAATCTTCACAAATTCATTTATTCAAACAAACACTGCATCTCTTTCATTCACTAAGGATGTCTTCAAATAAACATATAATAAAGCTACAGATAATTCAAGTGCTATCCCTAAAACAAATAATGGAGGATTGAATACCTATTTAATTAGTTATTTTCTTCCTTTATTATTTTTTATAAATAATAAATTTATAGATTTATAATTTTTTATAAAGAAGTCAAGGAAGTAAACATATTTTTCCTCCTCCTGTTTTCCCCATAACAACAACCTGTAAGATGAAGGGCTAAGAGAGAGTGACTGGCCCAAGATCCCCCAGCCAGTTTTCATGTATTTAATTTGGAAAGTCAAAACATTCAGGTTTCCTGGAAATTTTCCACCTAAAACTTCAGCTTTTATTATACTTCATTCCCAAAGACATGTTGCACAATAAGAAATATAGATAACAAACCGATAGAGTAAAGAGGTAGTAAAGTAAAGCAGAGTAGAGTAAAGTAAAGCAGGAAAGAGTTATTCAAAAGAATCAGTAAAGCATGCTGGGAAACAAATAGGATGTTTTTTCCAAAACTGAAATAATTCAACAGACAGAGCACATAATAGGATGCTGAACTGTAGTGAGACATAAAAAATAGTATATATAAAATGGCCCAAATGGTACTGTTTTTGATTAAGATATGGAAAATAGGAGAAATGGAAAACCTGCCAGGCATGTACCAATAAAGTCAAAGTATCCTCCCCCTAAGTGCTCAGAATTACAGCATGCACAAAAATAAGAGGCTTGGAGGCTTTGGTTCTGAGATAAGTTTCAGTCAAAAAAGATATGCTTCTAAAATAAAAGGGTTCTGCAGAAGGACGAAGATCCCACTCTAATTAAGATTTCCATGTAATGTATGCTTAACATGACAAACATCATTAATATCATTCAATATAGTCCATTAAGTTATTACAACAATTCTTATTAGGAAAAGCTGGAGACATTCAGACATATCATCTATCAACTCTGTTTTTCATATTACAGCATGTGTTTGCGCTCCATTTTCCAAAGTTGTAGCAATGCAAAATCATCAAATCCAGGGGTGAAATCCACTTACCTTTGCTACCGGTTCAGTAGCAATGTGAATGTGTGCATGCACATGCAGTACCCCCCCCCGCGCATGCACAGTGTCAAAAAGGTAAGGTAAGTGAACAGCGGGGGGGGGGGGAATCCACTGTGCCACACAGGATATCCTGCTTTCTAGCTAATATAAATCGCGCATCACAGCTGATCATCAGAAAAACCAGTTTGCCCTAACTGGTTTCATTTATTTTACTACCGGTAAACTGGTCCAAACCAGTATCATTTCACCCTGGATCAGATCCAAAAAACCCGACACGCAGGGTGGTGCAAATATATTGCCATCTTAATATACAGTTTGCCTTCACATAAAATGTACAGTGATGTAAGAACAAACTGAAGCTAAATCAGGGATTCTTAACCTTGAAGGTCCAAGGAGAGATTTCAAGTGATCCGTGAACTGGGATGGGGGGGGGAAAAAACCCAATGCAACAGAATTTCAAGTCTTGTAACTTTCAAAACAGGGATGTCCACTCTTGGCAACTTTCTGACTTGTGGAGTTTAACTCTGGTTGGGGAAATCTTGGAGTTGAAGTCCATAAATCTTAAAGTTGCCAAGGTTGGACACCCCTGCCTCAAAACAAAAAACTGAAGTCAACAGGATGTCCAACATGATATATTTATTATTTTTTAAATATTTTGATAACTATTTGGAGCATAACTATTTTTCTTTATAGTACTATTTATATTTTTGCATTTTATATTAAGTATTTAAATGCATTTTTTTCTGAAAAGAGATTTGAAGATTTCCCCATAGGAACCTATGCAAGGAAAGATTAAGCACCCCTGGTTTGGATCATGCCAAAAATTATGGGGTTCCTGTGTCCACTTTAACTTCCTTAACTCCATCCACGAAAAGAACCACAAGAGAGGGAAGAGATTTCTCTGGGGGTCTATCTCCTTCCCTTTAGATCACAATCTAGTCTTGCATCCTCTCTACCCCATGTGTATTATTTGAAGAAAAAATACACGATTCGGCAGTGATGCGTTCATGTGCATTTGTTGACACAGCACTACCCACTGGTTAGCTAATTAGCCATATTCACTCATGCTAATTATGTCCATACCTGGAAAAATTGTTAGTAAACAGAATGAAGCCATTTTGTTTTGTTTTTTCAACAGTCCATTGATAATTTAAAAGACGGAAACAGGTAGCATAAACAAAGTTAGCTCTTTCACATTGTTTATGGTTCACTGTTGTGCATTTCACATAACACATTGTTTATATGTCACTTGTGTCAGTCTTTCCAATTATCAATGTTCCTCTTCATTTTCTTCAAAAATACGGCATACATTTAAAATTTATCAGCTTCAATTCACTGAACTCTGCCATTGGCTCCGTATATGGCCGATAGGTTGGTGCTGCTTGGAAATATCATTTCCTTTCCATGCATTATATTATGGCTGCTACCCAAAGTGCCATGCATGGTTTCTTTTCAGACTGGAACTGTTCATCCCCATGCTGGAATAAGCAGGGTTTTTTCTTGTCATAAGGATTTTTAACCTTTTTAATTCAGGGCCCCATCAGTGCTTTCCCATCATTAGGCGAAAGCTAATGTGTTTATTGTCTTTCACATGCCTCTCTAAAAATCAAAATATGGGCATATGTCACTAAGGAAAAAACATTCTCAAAACTTTGGCACTGTTTTGGCTCAATACCAGTTTATACACTATAAAAGTTCTATAGATACTGTAAACAATGGCAAATGCTATAATACTTATAGACCCAGAAAGCAGGAAACTAGACACCTGAACAAACCTGAGGCAATTGGGTTGCATATTATATCCCACTATATTCTAACAGACTTTTCCTTCCATTATGTGATACAGGAAAAGAAGGTTATTTTACTGAACTCCAAGAAGACTGGTTTCTTACTGCTGCTAACTTTAAAATCCAGATCCTGGATTTAGGCACATACACGCATCAACAAACTCACAGTAAAACATAAGGTTTTCCCTTTACAGTTTAAGGGGGAGGAGGAGGGAAAGCTTCACACAGTTTCCTCCACTTGACCTGGTGTAAATTCCATCAAACTTCAAAAACAATACTTGGAGGGGCTGGAGGATGCAGTCCGGAAATTGAGGAAAGACTTTTCACAAAGTTAGGAAATCTTTTGGGAGAGAAGACATCAACGGCCTCACAGTTGTATCCAGATGATGTGACTGAATGGCAACTGGATAAATAATAAGATTTGGGGTGGGTATTGTTGTGAGTGTGGCATGGAGTATAGAGGAAGATTATTAGTCCTCAGACGCAGAAAATGAATTATGTTATTTGAGAGGCTGCCTGTTCACATAGTTTCAGCTCATCCTATGCATTCAGCTTGCTTTGGGTGCTTCAATTAAGCAATGCCATCTAGTGGGATCCAGGAAATGGATCCTCTCCTTTGGAAAATTATCCCCCCTGGAGATTTCTATGGTCCCTTTAAGTATTTTTTTAATGTTGCCCCCCCCCCCTACCCAAAGCCATGGATTAAGGTGCTGGGCGGGGTTTAAGTCAGGGGTCATAAGGTTGGAAGATATATTGCCCCTTGAAGAGTGGTTGTTTTCCTTTTTAATATAATGTTTCTTTTATTGTGTGAAGCCACCCAGAGATGTTTTAGTATTGGGTGGCCTAGAAATGTAATCAATCAATCATACGCACAGATAAAGCAATGATCCTTGCATCAATGTCTAGAACTGTAAAATGCCCTAAAGATTGCATCAAAAACACTTAAGAGGATGACAGTGAGATGTTCAGGAGGAACTGTTTACCTTACAGTGTTAGTAAAAAAATTGTGGGGTTAAAATATAGGAAATTATTTAGTGTGGTCCATGAATGTCAGCAACTGTTTAGAAAGAATAATGCCTATCAGAAGGATGATCTATATTTTTCCATTGATTTTGAAATTGTTGTTATAACTCTCCTTACATTCCTGATACTTTTTATTCATTCCACTTATTAAGGAATAGGAAAGAGGAAAAGCAAAGAAGAGACACGAATACCCTCGCAAAAAATGTGAAAGGTGTGATATCGTGGTTAATCTAACTGTATTTATTTTTGTAAATGCCACTGGCTATCAATGAATATTTTGTATTTACTTTTATCATAAAAAAATAACAGGAATAAAAGGGGGGAATCTGCTTTTTTAATGAAAAGAACAAGGAGAAAAACAACAAAGGTAGGTTCTATTGTGTAATAATCAGTCTACATTTCAATGAATAAGTAATATTTTTTCACAAGCTGAAGTTAGATAGTGGATTTATTTAACCTCTGAGGGTCAGGTAATAAATACTAAATGAATTATTCAACCCAATTGCTAATCAATACAATTCAGTGATATATTTTTTGTGTTTCATAAAAGGTTGTACACTAAAGGCAGTGAGCAATTATGGAAATTGGGCCCGAGTGGCACTCAATTCTCCTGTTACTTGAAACCCCGGCACCACTACCTTGACAGCAAATCGATTAGTGCACTCGTGAAGCATCTCTGTGACCTCTGACCTGCTTCCAGCTCCATCTGACAGCTTAGAGAGTATTTTATATTTATTTTATTGAATTAACTCCATCTTGCCCGCATGGCACTTCAGGCATACATACTTTAGAAGGAGGCTACTGGTCTCTTAAAAGCGATGCTTTGTAGATTCCACCGAAATAAACTCTCACGATGAATCTTTACTACATTGCAATTTGCTGAGAATGGTGCCATTCCATGATGATCTGAAGGCTAATAAATGACCCAAAGGAGTCCACAACACATTCAAATGGCCTCCTTCAATACATGAAATGTTGGGCATGGAAAAGGCTTCCCAACCAATCCTTTCTAGATTAACTTGAAACCAAGCTTAGAATCCTTCTAACACAAAGAAGACACTAAATATGTATAACAATTTCCCTCAAGAAGCTGCAGTAATTACAAGCCACACATAAAGGCATTTTAGAAACTGGCTGAAATTATCTATCTATGACATCTAGTGGGCCCAATGACCTCAGCAACAAGAATGAACAACCTGCTTTGTTCTACAAATTATGCTTGGGTTATATATTTTAAATACATAAATAAAAGATTATAATAAGAATGCTAGCAATGTCTACTTGTAGATGTGATTCCTTCAACAAAGAATTCTAGATTCTTTGAGGGCCACTGAGTACATTGAAACATTATGCAGAGATCAACATAACACGAATCCTGCCAGGGCAACATAGCAGGTGAGGGTCTGTCATCCTTTGTTCTAATTTTTGTGTAACATTCCAGAAACAAAGGAACGTTCAGATTGGCAGAGAACTGTGCTAAACTTCCATCTTCACTCCCATTTCAGGGCCTTTCAGAAGCTCTGGAGACAGAATCATTGTGTTCTAATGGCTAACTTGAAAATTCATTGCAACCAACAATTGTTTGCTATGAAAACAGTTCATTTGGTATTCCACTATGATAAATTCGTAATAAACAGGTGAAGCTTAATCAATAAGTGAAACAATTGTTATTTCTACAGAAACAAACAGAAGGCTGTTTAGATGTTTTCAAAATGGCAAGATAAATCTAGAAAGGGGCCAAAAGGGGCCAAAGAAGTGAGTGAACATGGGATTGGATAGTGGAGTTGTAAGTATAGCATCCCATTGATCAGTGCAAATTCTCAAAGACATTTTTTCTTGCCTGAAGACAGCCTTGTATGGATCCAATCTGTTACTATTAAAGAAATATAATATACAATGCATGCATATTCAACATTGATATCATGCCTTTCTTGTGAGCTTTCAAATGGTGTGCATGGTTCTCCTCATATTTAGCTTTGAACTCATAGCATTCTTGTCTACAGTACTTAAAATGAGAGAAAGTGATGGTTTCAAGTCATGTAGTGGGTCTTCCCAGGTAATACTTCCAATATTTTATTATACAATACTATCAACTATAGTTCTTTGCTTACTCATACTGAGTACAGCCATTTTCTACCTATTTGCAGTATTAAGAGGAGTTTTGTACAGCACAGTGAATGCACCCTCACAGAAAATTCCAAGATGTTTACCCTAACATTACAACACAAGTTTAAGGAAACTAGAATAACTTTCATGTGTTTTGTGAAGTTCACATATCTTATACGACTGCATCTTCACTCTCAAAATTTGTGCAAAGGTTAAGTTATTCTTAAACATTACATGATTTTTTCAGAAAAGCATGCAATGTTATTTTATACTATGTGTGATGTTGTTATACTGTACTATAGTAGTTGTTATATTACAGTACTTATAATTGATGTAGGATTACATCTTTCCATAATAAAATGTCATGGAAAGTAAGACACTTCAACTTTCTATATTTTTATTGGCATGATTCTTTAACAGGAATTATTGTGATTCTTGAACTAATAAAATCACTTTCCAAAATAATTCAGCTATAAAATTGCCATCATGTAATAGAAAGTTCCATGTTCCTTTATTTTTTTGCAAATATTGATATTTTTGTTATCAAGCAAGTTCATACTATTTAAAAACTTCCTCAAGTATATTTGCTCAGAGAGAGATCAATAATCCATCAGAGAAAGTCATGCTAACACAGATACATCTAGAAAAAACACTTGTTCTGAGTAAACATAATTGTCAAAACAATATAAAATGGCATTGTTGATACAATTGTTGATACAAACTGAAACTATTATTTGTTACATGCATTTTATACCAACCAATCTCTCCAGTGAGTAACATACAAAGGTGCAGAATTCAGAGTGGTCAATTCTCACAACTCTTTTTGGATTCAGCTCTAACTTGGCCCAATGCATATTTTATTTATTTAAAAGGAAAGAGAGTGACACATAGAGTTGGATGCTTTTGTGTGTGTTCATCTAATACCTCCTTTGAAATAAATAAAACAAATTGCACATATAATAGATCTGAATATACTATATACTATATACACACTATATATATATATATTGGAGTTCATGGCTTGCTGCTAGATACTGGTATATATATATGGGTTGGAGAAACTGAGCCAGTTTAGTACAGTACATATAATATAAGTTGATGATGGAAATCTAGAGAAAAAATAAATTGATAAGCTTATCATGGTCACTATCTATAGTATGTTAGGAAAACAAAAGCAGAATATTTTCTCAGAAGAACAGGAAACAAGAAAGTGTACAGGAGAAAAAAGTATGGCTAATAGGCACAGTTAAAAAGACTGTGTTTCAAGAAGCAGAGATATTGTCAAAAATGGAAATTTGATCTAAGTGAAGGCAACACAAAGTACTTGGAGCCAAAAGAGACACAGGGACATCTCTTGTGCCAAGTCTGTATTATCTGTCATCTCATAGAGGCTATAAATATTGGAGCATCTCTCCTGTAAACCTTCCACCAACCATTACAGTGTGAGAGGCTAATTCTTGTCCTCCATAACTGGGTACTTTCAGCTCCTACACCACATTAATGCAAGAAGCACTTTCAGATGGTGTTGAAAAGCTGCTGCTCTCATCCTCAGACAGCCAAACTAGAGGTAATAGGAGGAAATAGGGGCTTAAATATTTAATCAACAAAATCTGCAAAGACTCTGAGAGCCAGTGTTCTGGAATCACTCTCATACCAGTATCTCTGGAAGAAGCCCTGAAAATAGTTGAGGAAAGAAGGAAGGGAAGAAGGGAGGGAGGGAGGGAGGGAGGGAGGAAGGAAGGAAGGAAGGAAGGAAGGAAGGAAGGAAGGAAGGAAGGAAGGAAGGAAGGAAGGAAGGATGGATGGATGGATGGATACTATACACTGGGAATATTTCCCCTTTTAACATAATCACAATTTTTCTGACTTTCCCTCCTTAGCATTTCTGAACAAAGAGAAGAGAGTGGAGTGTTTTAAACATCACAAAGTTCTTGCCAAATATCCATCTATTAAATTCAATGTAGACTATAAACCCAATTTTGGACTTTGCCCATAGCACATGAATCTGTTCGACTCTATAGATTTACTGACACTAGTCATGACTAGGGACTTAGTCATGCTGTTGATTAATGGATAAGTAGACCTCTTGCTGTGTCAATTTATGAATGGCCAAGAAGTATGCAAAAATATATAAAATATATTTCTGCTGTGTCACAAATGCCATTTTTTCATGATCCAAAACAAAAGCAGCGTATTCAATTTTCAAGGCACAAATTATACCAAAATGTACCTCAAAAGCATGATTTCTTTGTGCCTAAGTCACTGCTTTTGGCTGCCTTAACTGACTTTAATTTTGGTTCCAATTATTTATCTTCCCAAAATTACAATAATGTTATTGGACAATCATGTTAATTAAATAATTAGATTGCTTTTACAAGATCACTGTTACAATGAAGAATTCTGGCTTGAAATTATACCAAATTTATAAACTATTGACACTGCAAAGAAGTTCATTTTGGAAGACAGTGATGGCACAGAACAGTGAGTAGTTGCTGAGTAGTTTCAAGAGCAGAAGTTAAAAAAACCTCTTTGAAATCTTACTAAAGGCCAGCAAATTCTGTTTCCTACACTGATCTACACCAATAATTAATTAAAGCATGAAAGTTCTAATCCATTTGTTTCTTTTTAAAAAATGGGATATTCCCTATTTTAGACAATAACACTATTCTCCACACCACTGGTTTGTACATATGAAGGGGAGGATTATCTTTTTGTGCTTTCCTGAATTCCTGTCCAAAAGAACTAACTTGAGAACCCTCCCCAAAAGGGATTTTTCCACCCATTATTCCAGTCCAGTGTTAGTAAACATAATTTACAAAAGTTAAAATCCTAGTATAATAGCAAGAAAGATATGTATGTATTGAATTCATCAGGGGGTGACCAAGACTTAAATAAATCCAACTCATTTGGAGGCTAATGTGATTTAACCATTCCAAATCCCTCTACTTTTCTAGATAGATAGATTAAACTAAAATGCTAAAAAATTCTTACTGGAAAATAAATCTTACTAAACAAAGAGAACTTGCTTCTTCCTCTCAAATAAACATGCATGAGATCAGTTTGCAAATCACATAATCCAGGCTATAAACAGAGGACAAGGTCACCTGGTCATAGCCAAAAATAACAAAATACAACAGATAAAGAAATATTCTATAACAAAACTGACCTAGAGGAAATTGTTCAGTTCAAGCTTCAACACAAAGCCAATTACTCCAGCAATCAAGTCTCCTTTAAAGAAATCTTACTGGGACACAAATAGAACATTCCATTATTTGCCCCTTATGAACCATCAAAGCCCTTGAAATTTATGAAACCTGGAAGTGGACAAAGATATTCTTCTCTGGTAGTGGGATATACTGACATATTACATCCCTCAGTTGCATTTCTGTAACTTTCTAAATAGTTTACTTTTATTAAAATATGAAACCCCTGGAACTTCTCTAAGCCACTGAACCATATTTTTCAAGGTTCCACGAGCACTAGGGAGCTACAAGAAAACTGGGAAAGACCATGTGTGGTTCCTATCTCACTCCCCAAAAAGAAGAGAGAAATATATCCAGGAAACTACAGACCAATCAGCCTGACATTAATACCTGGGAAGATCCTGGAAGAGATAATCAACAATGCATCTGTGAACATCTAGAAGCAAGCAAAGTTATTACTAAAAGCCAACATGAGTTTGTCAAAAGCAAATCATGCCAAACAAATCTTATTGCCTTCTTTGACAAAAGGATTAAATTAATGGACCAGCAAAATGCTGTGGAGATAGTATATTTGTGCTTCAGCATTTAACAAAGTAGACCACAACATACTTGTCAGTAAGATAGAAAAATGTGGATAGACAGCATCACCACCAGAGGTATTCATAACTGACAAACCACACACACTATGTAGTCCTCAGTAGAACACCATCTACATGGAAGGAAATATACAGAACCCCAAGGTTCTGTTTTAGACCCAGTGTTCTTCAACATCTTCACAAATTATTTAGATGAAGGGATATAAAGAGAACTCATCAAATTTGCAGATGACACCAACCTAGGGGAAATATTCAACAGTTTAGAAAATAGGATCAAGATCCATAAGGAACTTGACAGACCTGAACCCTGAGACGTATTCGGCAAAATATAATTCAGTGGTTTTACACTTAGGCAAGAAAAGCCAAATTCAAAGGTATAAAATAGGTGGTACCTATCTCAATACTAGTAACTGTGAAAGGAATCCATGAGACCTAATAGACACTTAATTATGAGCCAGCACTGTTCCACAGCTTCCCCCCCAAAAAAAACAATACAAGTCTAGGCTGCATCAACAAAGGAATAACATCACATAAAGTATTAGCATTGCTATACACTGCTTTGGTGAAACCACTGGAATACTGCATCCAATTCTGGTCACCATGACACAAAAAAAGATGTTGAGACTAGAAGTAATGCAAGGAAGAGCAACAAATGTGTTTAAGGAGCTGGAGACTGAAATATATCATGAATGGTTGCTGGCACTGGGTATTTCTAGTCTGATGAAAAGAAGGACTAGGGGTGACATGATAGCAGTGCTTCAATATCTCGGTGCTGCCACAAAGAAGAGGGAGTTAAACTATTTTCCAAAGCACCTGAAGGCAAGACAAGAATTAATGGATGGAAACTTATCAAGGAGAGATCCAACCTAGAAACATACATGCATACATACATCTGCTCGGGGTTACTTTGAGCTAGGCGGCATAGATAGATAGATAGATAGATAGATAGATAGATAGATAGATAGATAGATAGATAGATAGATAGATAGATAGATAGATAGATAGATAGATAGATAGATAGATAGATAGATAGATAGATAGATAGAGATAGATCGATCAAATAAAATATATTCATCCATTTACTCATTCATTCACTGATTTATTCAATAGATCATAGCCTAAGATCCATTACCTAAGCATATGGCACAGTGTATTGTTGGACTTTCCAACCCTCTCCCATGTCCTGTTTTATACAGTATTAGTACAGAAGAGTCTATATCCATGACCTCATATCCAAATACTATTAAACATGAACAAGCTATTTGTTTATCACACAATTAGTGCAAGAACCAGGCTTATATCTCAATGGTAGGTTTCAATTTTTTTTACTACCAGTTCACTCCTGCACTGCGCATGCACAGAAGCGTCTGGGCCAGTGGGTGGACCCTCCTGCTGCCACGTCTATCGGTTCACCTGATCCAGGCCGATCCGGGAGCAACTCACCTCTGTTAGACCTACTGATTCTCCCAGTCACTTACATTGAGCTTCACTAGAAAATATAAATGGTCAGTTCTCTTCTACATGCCAAAGTCCAATTTCTGAGGTTTTGCATTATATGCAAAACTTTAACACAAAGGACTGCTACAGTGTTTAACTCCTGAACTTTGCATGAGTGATTCTTATTACTAGGACCACAGAATACTGATCTTTACAAATGAGAATCAGAAATGTTTGGTGAAACAGCAGGATTTGTGAATGAGGTGTCTTTGGCTACAAAGCATTCCTATTAAAGCACTCTGCTTCCACATACTTGCTCTGTAATTGGAAGAAAATCTGTTTCCCATAGACTAAGCGGTATTCAGACTGCCAAACAATTAGACACACGTTTCTCTGCGGTCATTACATACTTGATTTTTTTTGTTTGTTTGTTCCCAGTAATTAAGAAATTGATCTTATTCTCAATGGTATAATTACACTGGACAAAAAATGCAACATTTTATAGGAACAGAAATGCCTTAGCAGAAAGGAAGCCCATTTGAACAATTCTCAGAATAGTTAGGAATGCTTATTAGCATAATAGTTTGAAGTTCAAAAAGGCCCACATGTTGTTTATTATGTGATATCATTTGGCTTTAAGCCACTATTTCTTTGCTAATACCAAGAGATTCCTACTCCAATTCTAAACCAATGCAGGTGTTTCTAAAAGCCAGATCGAAAACATTGATTAGAGCCCCCCTCTTTCTGTGAGATATGACAGGAAAGGACCCAGAAACAAGTTTTATCTGCTGGAGCTCCCCTCCTATGGAACCAGCCGTACTTAGAAATAAGAGCTGCATTTTTTTATCAACATTTAGGAAGTTGTTAAAAACCAGGTTAATTAAGCAACATTTGGGAATTTGAGATGAATGAATGAGATACCTAGATGGTTATACAGCTATTATTTATTACATGAATTAACTGAAATGAAAATGTTTCATTTAACAAATTGTATTGGGTTTTTAAATGTGTTAGATATTTTATTATATGTCACTTTGATTGATTCACCCAACTGAGAAACCAAAATTACCAAAAATAAACAAACAATAACAAATAAGTGATAATTGCTATTATCATCCCAACAGAGACTATCATGCATATAATCATTTACAATATTTGTACTCATAATTTTTAGATTTCTTTTTTAATTTTGACCCAGGTCTACTGGACTCTACTAGCAAATCTGTTCAAAAAGCATCAGGGAGTCCTATAGAAGTTAGGCATCTGAATCTCACTGGTCACAGCTGATCACAGCAACTCTTGTGTACTTTTGTGTTGTCCTTGACAAGTTGTTTTCTCTTATGTCCCTCTGCTAAAAAGTCTGCTCTACTTTTGTCCGCTCTCCAAAATCCAGGTTACCCTATTCTCTTTAATAGCAGTCCTGATGCATTTGTTCTGCACACATCATGGGGCAGAGGTGCTGCACACAGAAGGGGCTATTGCTAAGGTTCTATCAAAATTTCCACCTTTATTAAGAGTAATTAAATTTTGAAGGGAGAGAAAAAGAGTTAATGTCTTAAATGACAGACCATCACCCTTGGTTGTGGCTGGGCAGGCAGAATGACTGTTACCAGTGGCCGCTATGGAGGTGGTACAGAAGAAGGCAAAAAGTCTATTGCCACTGAGTACTACAGCCACAGAAACAATCAAGTGGTTCTTGCCAATGGCCACTGCTAGATATGCCTGCTGGCTGGTATGAATCACGCCTCTGTTACCTCGAACAATGACCATCTGGCACCCAAAACTGAAGCCCCTTCCTTTTAGCAGCAGCATTTGATTATTCCCAAAGCCAACCTCCTTCTTTCTTAAGCACTCATTCATAACTGCTAAACCTCATTCCCTTAATCTTTCCTCTAACCCAGGGCTGTCAAACTTGCAGCCCATGGACCGGATGCATCATGCGCTGGCCACGCCTATGCCCAGTTTAGCAAAGGGGGGGGAGTTGTGATTCATCATGTGATGATGCCATGACAATGTGAGTTTGACACATCTGCTCTAGGTCATGCCTACTTAGCAGTTCAAAAACATGGAAATGAGAGTAAATAATAAATAGGCACCATTTTGGTAGAAAGATAACAACATTCCATGCTCCTTTGGCGTACAGTCATGCTGGACACATGACCATGGAAATTATCTTTGGACAACACTGGCTCCCTCTGCTAAGAAACAGAGATGAGCACCACCCCCTAGAGTCAGACATGATTGGACAGGGGAAATCTGTACCCTTTACCTTTGGTTTTACCTTTTCCTTCTTAAGTATTCATTACAATTGCTGAAACTCATTCCCTTAACCTTTCCTTTGTTTAAGTCAGTTGTGAGATAAATGCAGCAAATTCAAAGAAAACAAAATGAAAGCCTCCTTTACAGGGAAGGAGGAAAAGGGGGGTATAGTCACAAAGAAAATAGTCAAAAAGCAGAATGAATAATGTTGATCTCCTAAAATGGTTTTACATATAAATTTGAATAACATTTATTTATATTTTCTTCTGTACACTGCAAAGATTTTTTTTCTTTTCTTTTATTTCCCTTAGTTAACTTTCAGAAAGCAACATCAAAGTGTTGAAAGCTTTAAAAAGCCCAGCAAATTTGCCATGCATTAACTATTTTAGGATGAGATGAAATATTGTTCTCTGGAATTAAGAGTTCTCAGAACAGGAATGGACAGATATGTTGTTAACAGTACTGTGGTTATACTGAAAACGAATCTGAGCTATAATGTATTTGCAAAAAAAGTTTGAGGACAGATAATACAGGAGGGATGAGCAATCTGTAATCCAAATAGCCCCTCACCAAATAGCCGTTTAAAATCCTTATGCATGTGATCATCCAAATCAAAAGGATTCAAACAATGCATCAGAAAGTTAAATCTCAATTATTCTGGTCAGAAGTTAGTACATCTAACTCTGCTCTGGAATTTCTCAAAGAAATACAGGATCAGTTAAAAGAGACACAGAATAAATAAACATCATTCTGACCACAAAACCATGACTTGGAGAGGAAACGTGTTCTCAAAACATATGCAGGTTAATCTCACTGAAAATGTACCATGTAATTCGGCCCACAGAGTTCATGTTTGAATTTTGTATCTGAACCGCTGTAAGTAATACAACAGGCAATCCTAAAAGTTCAGCATTCATCCATGACAGTTAAACTGCTCCACATAGAAGTTCAATAGATCTAAGCAATGGTTTTAAAAACTAGCTGTCTACAAACAACACATTTTTCCTCCATTGCAGTACAAAAGTTCTTCAACTGTTTGAGGCAAATGTTTATATATATATATATTTTGTTCCATACATTGTCTACTTCATTCTAAAATATATATATATATATATATATATATATATATATATATATATATATATATATATATATATATATATATATATATTGTATCCACATCTACTATCATGCAAATTGCAATGTCTTTAATAATGGTTATTATTTCTAAATGTTCATTGAGAAATTTAAAAATTATTAGATGTACACAATTATTGAGAAAAAAGTTTTCCTTTGGTAGCATCATCATCCTCTCTTTCTCCAAACTTTTTGTTTATTTTTGCTCACAATAAAATCTTTTTCTAAGTCTGTTAAATCCCATCTAAATCACTTAAAATTATTCAGATTTTTTTTTTAAAAAAAAAAATAGCATTTTGCATTTTGGAGCAGAATGTACTCAGCCATCCATTAAATATGACAAGGTCTGCATTTTATTTAGACATTGCCATGAATAATGAAATGATGTATGATTTCCATTTTTGTAGCTCTTCCTTCCCTACACAATCAATTATACATTTCAGAAAAAAATATTTAGCTGATCTAAACTTAATCCAATTAAGCACTAGTAATTCACCAGCATGAACTGGAGCAAATGAAACATTATTGCTAGTATGTGCAATATAATAAAATATTTTTTTCTTTTAAAAAATGGATTATCTAAAAGTGTGAAGCACAATACTCTTAACATTGAAGTTGCAAAGTAATTAAACTAAATTATCCAGATGAAACCATTCTACTAAGAAGCTAAATTGGTTTAACCTCACCCCTGAGAAGTGACTCACAATGAACTACTTTGTACCCAAAGCAGATACACTGATCAAAAGAAATGAACAGTTGACCCTTTAAAAAACAGTTTAAACAACCTTTAAGAGGTCTGTTGTCAATATTTCTGCATTCTCCAACTAAAGTTATGCAGTGTCTTTGTGACAGATGAAGCGGTTAATATAAATATTTTATATTCAAATTATATTAAAATATTTTTTTGAAAATCAATTGTAAATAAATTAATAGAAAGCAGGTATATTCCAGGATCTAAGATGAATGTTACATACAATAATGCTTCAGATTCCTATATGGACCCCACATATTTATAAGATAAAGCAATGGGGCTGGCAACAGTCCCTACATATTCAAAGGTAAATTGGGATGGTCAGGAGCTTTCTAAGGAGCACAAAATGTGGCAACTGATGTTACCAGGATACTTTCTGTTCAATGGTTCACCATGGCAGCCATTTTGTAAATGAGGAAACCTGCCACGGTTGTCATTCTGAGAGAGGCCCTGTATTTTCTCATATATGCACAGGGTCTAAAAATATTGCTCAGCTCTACCCCAAAGGTTTAAGAAATTAGGAAAAACTCTTGCAACTCCCTTCCTTTCTGTATGAGGAATGTCATAGAAAAAAGTTTCTGTGCGCACACCACTGTGTGTGTTCTCATAAGTGTTGTGACATATTATTACTATCATTTCCTTTTTTACACAAAAGACAATGGAGTCTAACCTTTATTCATTAAACACATAGCTTTAGTAGTGTATGATTTAAAAAAAACAATTGTGGAATTACCAATCAAGGCATAAAAAATAATCTATATGTAAAAGATTTTAATTATAGGCCAATTCTATCCTTCTGTTTTATAAAGTATCCAACTAAATTCAATTGTCATCCCTCTCACCAATACTGGACCAGAGAGGGACTTGTCATAAATACCACCAACCTTGGCTCCCTAGAGCAAGGAGAAGCTGGGAGTTCAATTATTGGTGGATTATTTTGTGAAAGGAAAGAGCTGAGCCATTTCCCTGTGCCCATGACAGTTAAATTAATTTACATTAACTATCAATGTGGTTTGGAAAAACTCAATTGTTGATCCTAACCTATGCTCCATCGCAATGTAGGGATTACACTTTTCCCTTTTTATCTACACTGGAGACCTACTTCTTAATAAGAACTTTTTTTCTCCAAATGTACTTTGTGTCAGCTTATCAAACCGATGGTTTACTTTGGTTAAAAATGGTAAACCAAAACTCTATTTACAAAATGACTTCTTTATAATCCCCAAATCTAATCCAATCCCATCAATTCCAAAATTATCTATCAGGTCTTATAGCAGCTGTTACTCCTTTCAAACTGGAGTGGCCAGTTGGACCGTCTGCTTCTAATCCTGGACTCAACAACGGGACTCAAGGTTCCTTCCCCAAATTTTCCACACTCTTTCACTTTTTTTTAATGGAATACCATTATAGGTGCAAACTATGAGAAGGACTTCTAAAAGCAAACACTTTTAACAAACTTGTTGTGCAAAGAAAGTGGAATGTATGTTGTAATTTAAGATTTTAAGTTCAGAGATACTTCCGTTTTTCACTGTAAAATATATTTCTCAAGATAAACATGGGCTCAATCTTTTAATGGAAACCCCTTTCTTGGATTGATGTGGTAGGCTGGCTCCAATCTGGTTCTGTGAGACATAGACTTCCATATAATAAGCACTGCTTAGTCTATGTGGCACGTAGATGAAACGTGCTCCTAAAAAACATCATCGCAAGAAGCTGGCAACTCTGAACCTCAGGAGAAAGAAAGCCAAGCTGATGATGGAAAAGTGTAAAAGGAAGCCAAAATGACATGCTGAAATCAATGCCTAAAAGCAACAGACCTCCACAGCACACACAGAGGATGCTGATAGAATGCCGGAACAACCAGCAATATGGGTGTCACTGGAGATTTACTGTACTCCACCTCCCTTGTCTCCCTCTGCACTGACTTTTTCTTTCTGCCCATACACAGACTATCAATCTTCCATGGCTCCTTATCTCCCAGGTTGCTTCTAAATCCTAATTGCTATCTATCTCCTGAGCTGCCTGTCTGCCACTTCAGGCCTCAAAGCCTGAATGATATTTTCACTAGGCTTTCCCAATCCCAACCACTAATCAATACCAGAGCATGCAAGGGCTTTCTCCTTTGCTCAGCTACTCAAGACTTCTTGAAATGCAGCAACAGCCCTTTCTGTTCTACTGCAACGCTTCTCTTTAGCCTACTTGCCTTCAGAGTCCGGGTCAGTAGTTAAATTGCTGGGAGCAGAGGTGGGAGGGGAGTGCTTTAACATGCATGATGCCCCCCATCCCGAGTTTCCCTTTTAAAGAATAGAACACAAAAAGCCTACGTAGATTGATGCAGTGAAGAGCTCATGGAAAGCATGGATACAACACTTTTGCCTCTATATGGGACCATATCCTTGAAGGCTATTCCCATGCTAGTGACAGGCAGAACTGAAGCAAATGGTGTATATCAACAGAACTAAAGGTGGTTGGAGATCCCGGTTCTTTTTTCTGATTTCTCCTAGTTTTTTCCTGGAACACTTTTTTCTTTCTTTCTGCTTCCTCTGACAACAAGGAAGGGACTGATAATTGTTCCAGTTTGTGAAAGGCTTCCTCCAATTAGTCTAAAGGTCAAAGGTTGCCCATGTCCTGAGCTAACAGTATCACATTGTATCTGCTCTAAGCCTCAGGATCCATCACTTTTTTAGACCCTTCACACAATTTCATATATGAATTCTGGGAAAGCAATGCATCTTTTTATCTATCTATCTATCTATCTATCTATCTATCTATCTATCTATCTATCTATCCATCCATCCATCCATCCATCCATCCATCCATCCATCCATCCATCCATCCATCCATCCATCTATCTATCTATCTATCTATCTATCTATCTATCTGAAAAGATGCATTGCTTTCCCAGAATGAATATATGAAATTGTTTGTGTGTATTGTTTTTATATTTTCTCTTTTATTTCTTCTGTGCCACCCAGAGTCGCTTTGCGTGAGATGGGCAGCTAAATAAATTTATAACAAATAAATTTGATTAATAAATAAAATCTTAATAAAAAATGGTTTCAGTCCTTTCTCACATATGCTGCATGTGAATCCTTTTAGGCCTGACAGAAATACAATATGATGCAGTTTTCTGCCCCTGAGTCATTCCAAAATCAGATCACCTAACAGTTCTGTATATCTTTCTGGACATTTTCCATAGTGTCCCTCCAAGTCTTAGACCTCTGAGATATGTTGAGAATTGTCTACTATTATATTGAGTTGCATTTTTTTTAGAATATTACTTTTATTTCAGACTATGTTTCACTGCCATTTATTTATGCCTATTTTTTTATGCTGCAGTTCTTTAAGTCATGTTACTTTGGTTTCATGGAAAATGTAAACAAAATCTTTTTTCATGCATTACAGCCTTCCAAGATATATTTCTCAACTTTCATATCCCCCTCCTTTAAATTCTACAGAGAAGTTGTTGTATCTTTCATCTCCTAAAACATTACGTTCACACATAATCTGACTCTTAATGAAACAAAATTAATGGAAATCAAAATTAAAACCACTGCTTCCCAAAATCAGACTACCTGCTGTCATTCTTCTTGTTGTTATTCATTGACATTATTGATAAGCAAAAGGACAGAATTCCTAGCCAAATTTTCCGAGCAGTTCTTCAAGATATTTATTTTTCCTTCTTGCTTATGAAACTTAACGCTGCTTTAGCATTTACTAGGCCTCAGGCTTTCCAATGTGGCTTAACAGTAATTATACAAATGCAGAAATGAGGAAAAAGTGTTAAAAGTTCCTTACACCTAATGACATGCTCTTGCCTCTTAAAGGGGCCATCCTAAAAACGAATAAAGATAACAGAAGAGAATAAATTGGAGATGTGCCAAAGCAAGGGAAGGAAAGGTATAATAGTATTTTAAATGACATCTGATGTTGGGGTGATTTTTTTAAAATCAAAATCAAAATCTACCGCGGATGGTAGTTGTTTTCAGTCACAAGATTTGAGAAGCATTTCCTAGGCTCCTAAAGGAAGGTTTATTTTTATCTCTGTTCCCCCTCCCCCCTTTAAAGCTCCAAAACAAACCACCAATGTCCCAAATGCAACATGAATCTCCCTAGTTGAGGCAATGCTCTTTCCTTCTCACCCGATGTGCGACTTATGTTTCTACTCTCACTGGCGACACTCTGGAGCCAAAGCTTTTCCATTCAGGAGAACTTTACTACATGCCACTAACAACAACCCAAACAGAGCCTACACCTTCTAGTCCGAGCTCCTCTGCCCACCGTGTGTGCAGTCTTATGGTCGGGATTTATTGCAAGAAGACCCCAATCTAAGGACCAATTCATGACACATTACAAAGCCACTACTGACTGAAGGTGAGAGGCATGATTCTTCAGTGCTTTTGCTGAAATCCCAACTTTGCATAACACCAGCTCCTGCAAAAGCCATTTCTTCAAATCATCCACCTTTCGCATTGCACTAGCTTGCTGCTAAATTGTATTTCCCCCTTGAAAAACCTTTAATTTTGACTTTACAAATTCTTAAACCTTTCTCTTTTTTGCTATAGCAGCAGCATTTCCTCCCCTCCAAGATTAGTAACAAGCCAACCATTGATAAATATTCTTGTTAGAAATATGCTTACTTCCAACTTTCCACAAGCTCTTTAAAATTATTTGTTTCTTTAAAATAGCATTATAACACCGATTCTTTGCTAAGAGCATTTTATCCTGCTTCAGAAAGTTCCATAAAGAGCTCTCAGAGCTGGTGCAAATAATGTTTAGTCCCACTTCAGCAGCCCTTCACACTGCCAGAGTGGTGCAAATTAGCTTATGCATACAGTAAATGAGAAAGAGACAGCAGGCCTTCCTTTTAAATAAAAACAGCTTTGCTGTTATTATTACTATTATTATTGAAATCGGAGAGTAAAACCATTAAAGTAGGATAAGAAGTTAATTTAGCTTATGAAACACATATTTTGGTGGAATAGGCCCCAAATGAACATTCAGAGAAATAACAATTCTGAAAATATGACATTTTCTCAGTGATTCACCTTAAAAGATTATGCCTCTCCACCTGCTACCGTCCCTTTGAAGAGTGACTAGACCTATTTCTTCTCTGTTTTCTTTGTTTGCTCTTCCAGCCTTTTTTTTCCTTTAACAAAAAGGATGCCTGGGAGGATGTGTGAAGAGAGAAAGCTAAGAAGGCAAATAGATATTGGATTGGATTTAAAGAAGAGGGTTTTTTTTATAAAATTAAATCTCTGCTGCATCAAGTGTCAATTTTTTCTACAATTTTTACTAGGATTTTTTTTTAAGTTTTACATTTCATGCAAACAAAGATAACTGAAAGGAGACTCCAGCACTGGCACAACATGTCCACAATTACAGTCTGACACCTGTCATGTGTTTTAAATTAGAATTTTTAATTATGGGTGCTTAAAATATGCAAACTTACTGCAGATCTCAAGTCATATAATCTTTCCAAACACAGCCCTCCACAGGAAGTAAAGGCATCTGCACTTATTCCACCAACCCTGAAGTACTGTTAGTATTACTGTTTAGGTGCTAAATTGAAGAGCACCTGGAAACGTCAATTGGTTCACAATGCAGCAGCACAGACTATGATGGGTACATCAAGGTTTGTCATGTGCAAGCTGCTTTGGTTTCCAGTTTCTTTCTGGATGAAATTTAAAATGCTGGTCATCATCCTTTAAAGACCCAGGGGGCAGCTTATCTGTGGGATTGCCTTTACCTAAGGACATTTACCCATCCTAGCAAGTCAGACAGGGTAGGTATGCTCCTAGTCCCTTCCATTCAATATTGACATTCTTATGGAAGCTACGTGCTTTCCTATAGATCACCTCCCCCCCCCTCACTGAAGTTTGGCAGACCTCTGCCCTCCTAGCCTTCTGTGACGTTTTGACGATCTAGATTTTCTTCCAAACTCTGAGATAAGAAGAGATGACTGCACACTGAAAGCTTAACTTGGCACCAAGTCAACCACTTTCTCTAGTTAAGTGGTTGTGACCAGAAAGCAAAGGTGGGCTTTGATATAACTTATGCATAGAGATGAACCTGACCAGGGGTGCACAGGCATTTTTGAGCATGCATGAGCCAGACAGGATTTTCTCCTTTTCTTCACATTTTCTTCAATGTGATCTTCTTTCTGTCAGAATGAATATGTAATGAAGCTGCTACTCCATCATGTTCACCAATGTGATCTCTCAAACATTTGGCAATGAAATCAGCAACATACCATTTCCTACTTCCAAAGACTTTGAAATATCCTTGTCAGTGGTGGGTTGCCAATATTTTTACTACCGATTTGGATGTGCTCCCGTGCGCACTCATGTACGCAATGCTTCTGCACATACACAGAAGTGTCCAGGCAGCTGGGCAGGGCTGCCGCTATTACTGGTTCAGCCGAACTGGGCCAAACTGGGAGCAACCCAGCACTGATTCTTGTAGAGATTTTGGTCATCTTCCTTTTGACCGTCTTACCCGTTATAGAAGATTTCATAAATGAATTGCTCAGCAATCATTTGTGAAACACATTGTTTTATGCTATAAATATGAGGTTATAGATTCCTGAAAACTGTTTTATTTTACTCTCTTTACTGAAATATCTTTCAAATTCTGTATCCTCCCTAGTTATCATGCCTTGTGCCACTAGCGAGGGCTTGCTTTAGGTACCTATTAGAGCCAATGGCACAGTTTTGCTCTGTTGAAGAAGACATGTATGAGGAAAATTATAGGGAAAACATAAATAAATAATAATCAAGGTCATCTTTTGTTCTAACAATGAGCTATTAAATGAATTATAAAGCACACATAATTCATAGCAGAAAAGTGTATGTTGTCAAAATTGGCATTAATGTATATGGAAGTAATTAAGCAATAATGACCTCAATACGGGACATTTCCTGGGAATTAATGACCAGCTAGGAGGAGTTGATGTCTTAAGGCAAAATTGAGTACCATTCACTCTGAATGGTTATTAATACTCAGGAAGTGCCCCAAGCTGAGGCAATCATTGTGAATACAAAACAAAATGGAAGAAAAGTAATACATCTGTGGATTTTTTATGATAATATCCATGGGTGAATAGGGTTTTATTTTAATGTATACAGCAATTAGTTCTGTCTACATTAGTCCAGTCAAGTGCTTGGCCCATTTCTCAAGAATGCATTCATTTCTCAAAAGTTGAGGACATGGCTCATCCCTATTTTTGATACAGTTCCCAATATAAAATGAACAAAATACAAGATAACCCAAATCAAATATATCAGCCTTTTCCAATTTGGCCAAAATGGCCAGGAGATTATAGGAACTAGATGCGCAAATCATTTTACATCAGACTTTTACAACCTGTATTATAGATTATAATATACAATTAAATGACTACTTCTGCATATTATTCTGATTTTCATTTCATTAAGAATAATATAATAAATGCAACAAATAAATACAAAATAATAATAACATCAGGAATTCTAAATTTGTCAGGAGCCATATGGTACTTAGTAAATCTCATTTAAAATAAAAAATAACATACTTAGATGTGAATGTCTTGTTCCATTGATTTAAATCATAATCTATTGAAAACTTCCTTTTGAAAGTTATCAGAAATGAATAAAAACAATAAACATTCAGTAGATAGAAAAATAAAATTATACTGCTGGTTATAAATACCATATTATACTTCGATAAATTGGTAGAATTAATTCAGGGCTTTTCAGAGAGCACTAAATTTACTTTTTTTAATGAAGTTGATGAACATATATTGACCCCATGCACGAAAGCAATTTCGTAATGAAAATCCACCATCTTCTTTTGAAGAAATTTAAGCAAGGTGAGTTTTCTCTCTATTTCTTTATCATCATGTGACACTATAAAAAGATTATATATGTTAATTTCTAGACTTTTTAAAGATACTCTCTATCCATAACAGTGTCTTAATCGTGTCTATTTTCACTATACTTTTTCTATTCCATCTTTTATTGAATTTTTGAAAGATTTCTGAGAAATCATATTCATGGATAAAGAAAAAAACCCAATCAACCACATCTTGTCTTTATTGTTTCCTTCCTGATCATGTTCTTTCTCATAGAATCACATTCTCTACTTTGGAAAATGCCAAACCACAGAACATCAAGAAAACTAATCTCATGAATGCTTAACTCAGTTTGATCAGATGAACCAGGAGACAAATTATGACTACCAGCTTTCATAGTGATGCAACTTTATGAGAACATGAATAGAAGCAATGCCAGAAAAATTTGGAAGAGACTAATCAATTAGACAGCTGTTTTAAATATGGTTCTTTTTCATTGTACTGAGTACATGAAAAATTCACAAATGATACAATCCAAAATGACCACTGAATTCATTTTTGAGCATGAACAATATTACAATCCTAAATTAAAAGTTTTTAAAGCAAAGGAACGGTGCCTCCATCTCTTTAAAAATAAAACTAGTTTATATCCTCAATTCAATGCTTCTAACCACATTTGCAAGAAAGAAAATCATTTGAAATCAATGGGATGAAGTTCCAAAAAAATGTAAACAAAATCATGCTGCACAAACTCATATTAGAAGTGATAAAATCAGCCCTGTTACGTAGAACAGATAATAAATCAACTCCACAAAAGGCTAGTAGTGACTTTTTAAGCCTCTTGTTATGCAATCTGAATATTCTGGACTTAAAACATGCTTTACCATTTGTCACTTTAACAACAAAGAAAGAAAATATGTAACAAAATAACATAGCTAGCAAGAAATTTGCTAGGCAGATGAGAAAGAAAGAAAGAGACACACAGAGAGAGATTTCTAAACAAAACGTAATGATAAGAAGCAGTAGCATGTTTGACTAATAATTCTTCCCCAAAAGATGGTCAATCTATTCAAAATTCAGTATTTTAAAAGTTTCAGTTACCTAAAGTTGAAAAAGCTGAACATTGCTTAACTTAAATTTGGCTAGGACATCTTTTGTATAGCATTAAACACATACTGTACCCATAATGAATATATAAATATTACTTGCTAGCAGTAGTTTTATTTGTTATCAGCCCAAAACTAGGTAGAATACATCATTAATTATCAAAATATAACATCAATTAAATATATCATTAATTAATACAATCCAATTCACAATCCCCACTAAAATGAGAGCCTCGGTTACCTGAATGGCCCATAACATTTAAAACAATCATGAAAAGCTCTATCTAAATAAGAATACATTTCTGCATAGAGAATTAATACTAATTAATACTTAAACCAGTTCCAGAAAGGCTGATAAGAACAGGCTGTTAGGGCCTTTTTAGATATTGAAAAGTCAGATTCCAGGCATAATTCTAGTAGACAATGTTTCCAGAGAACCAATACAATATTGGGAAAAGCTCTGAAATGTAAAGTGGCTATTTTACTATGAGGAAGAACCAGGACAGCACTAAGGTTAATGGGCTGAAGCCAGAGGCATATGAGGTATAATTTTCAAATGAGTAGCTATGCCTCTACACAAAGCCAGGAAATTAAATTGATATCTTTCAGAAACTCCCAGCTGGTGTTGGCACTGATATCAGAGAAAGGTAAGGATAGTTTGGGGATTATCCAAAAGCGTGTGAAGCGTGTTGTTCTGGCCCCAGAGCAAGGAGCAATGTCAAGCAATCCAGGGAACAAATTGCTACAATAATCCAAATGTGAGACCATCATGGCATGAACCAGCTGCTTTGTCACCTCTGTGATAAATAATGGATAGATCCTACAAACATTCCTTAAACAAAATTTCCAAATTTTTGTTGCCTTATTAATGAAGAACTTTAGAAAAAAAAGTTCCCTAATTATTTAGATTTGTAACTTCCTAGACACTAAGGAGGTTTAGCAACCCCTAATGTGAGAGCAAAACAAAAAAAGGATAGGGTGATCAGGATGGAATATAACCAATCTGTCTCATCTAGTTTGAGATGCTAGGAATACATCCAAACGGGAACTCCACCAAGGACACACATTCATTCAGATAAAAGGGTCACTAGCATATATAAGAAGGAACACAGTGGCTCGGTGGCTAAGACGCTGAACTTGTCGATCAGAAAGTTCAGTGGTTCAAATCCCTAGTCCTGCATAATGGAGTGAGCTCCCGTTACTTGTCCCAGCTTCTGCCAACCTAACAGTTTGAAAGCATGTAAAAAATGCAAGTAGAAAAATAGGAACCACCTTTGGTGGGAAATTAACAGCGTTCCATGCTCCTTTGGCGTTTAGTCATGCTGGCCACATGACCATGGAGATGTCTTCGGAGAGTTCTGGCTCTTCAGCTTTGAAACAAAGATGAGCACTGCCTCCTAGAGTCTGGAATGACTAGCACATATGTGCGAGGGGAACCTTTACCTTTAGCATATATAAAACTGATAGAAGTAATCAAGGGACATGGAAAGGTCCCTTGAAGAAAATAATACCAAGTAATTAAAAAGGGATAGACAAACGGAGAAAAAGGGTGGGAAACTGAGCTGTTCCACATACAGAAACAAAAAAGCATGCAGTGATTATAACTACTGAAATGTGGCCCCAGCAATACCATGAGGGGAATCATAACACTTGATGGAATCACCCATGGCACATAGATCTAACAGTTTCGGCATTGATTTATCTTGACCTCCAGCAGTTTTTTGATAAGACAACAAATGTCAACGTATGCAAATATCTTCCAGAAAACCCAGATTGAAACAGGGCTATGAAGTTGCTGTTAGTAAATTAAGGTTGGACCTGGAAGAGATCTACTCTTTCAATGCTTTTGGATAGGAATGGGAGAGATACTGGATATGAACCAGAACACGTTTTTTTTCTTCTTCTTTTCTTTTTCTTTTCAACAGAAGACCAAGGGAGGAATTGGCAGTTGGGGAAAAAAAACCGTTCACCAATTTAACCAGAAAGGATTGGAACAACGGGAGTTGAAATGAATAAAAGAAAAAGAGGGAAAGAGAAAGCTAAACAGTTTCAGGCCATGTCTTCCACCAGTGTTTTATATAGCACCCTAGACTTTTTTTCCAAACATTGCTGGAGCAGTAATGAAGACAGGCTTTCTACTACCAGACAGGAGGATGGGTGCCACTATAAGACACTGTGAGTCACTAGCAAGGAAACAATCCCATCACGCCACTGTTCACATTGCGCAGCACCACCGCTCTAGTAAGCAAGTAGTGTTGACGGCCAACTGTCAATATTATATTAATTCTCCTTTTCCTAAGGATTTAGGCAGAGATAAGAAAGAATGAAAGGGTCAGAAAAGATAAAGCAAAATGCTATTGATTCGTATTTTTTAAATATAAATGGAAAGACCATTCTGTTCATAAAGTGCATTTGTACAATGTATTTTGCCATGCAAAACACATTTCATGTAATCCAGAATGTCCCCAAGGTGTGGTCAAAACAATCAGAATGGCAGCCACAATGGTGGGATTAAAGCTACATTTTTAATGTACATCTCATTGTACATTTAAAAAAATAGAACTTTGATCACATCATCATGGCCAACACTTCGATTGTTTTGACCATATTCTGTGGGTAGTTCTCCCGTAACTTCCCTCCCTCTTTTCTTCATACTGCTCTTTTTTCCAGCACTTTCAAGATTACTATTTATCTAATGGGAGAGAGCTGAAATGAGTGTGTAATATGAAAGAAGAGATTCTCTGTGGCAATTAGTTTTAGGAACAGTGGTTCAAAAACCCACCAGTGAAAAATGACCTTCCAGTGAAATTAACATAATAGATTGTTTAATTCACTGTTGCAATAATATTGTTGGCTTTGGTGTGCTTTGGTTTAACTATCAAAAGAACAAAATTATTCTGCTTTCCTTCCATAGGTTTGCATTTTCTTAGAGCTATAATGGAACAAATGAGCTAAAAATCCTTACAAGATACTTAGAAAGCAAAAAAAAACAAAAACAATTTGTATTTTTAAAGAAATATCCTACATTAATTGTTACTAACAGACTGAAAACAAAGACCCTACACTCAATGCTTCAAAAATAGAATAGTATCTGTGTGTAACTATGCCCCAATATATTGCTTGACAGGCCACAGTAATGCAATCTAGTTATCTTTGTGAGACATTGTTATTGGGAATATTTAAACTGATATATAATAAGGCATACAAAGCCAGAGAGAGGGGCTGTTTTCTAGATTAGGGTTTCCTCTGTATTGTGACTCTTTCATAGTCTCAAATCTATTAGGGAAAACAAGAGAACGAGGAAGGAATCTTAACTATTGGATAGACCAGCAGGATTCTCATTTAGATGTTTCTCATTGGGGGGAGAAAATACTAAATAAAGGAAATTAGGAAGTGTTAACACATATAATTTTCAAAACCACAAGTGGAATAAAAGGCAGTAATGCAGAAACTGTTACAGAGTGCAGATAAAATTATTCAAGTGTGCCTTCAAGTAACTTTGCATTTTAATTTAACCCTTTGAAACATTAATCAAACCATGGCTAATTATAGGAATTAAGGAATTAAGCGATGGAATCTTCTAAAAGATATTATTTAAAAGGCAGTTTATACAATTACTTGTATAGATGTTTGCTTTAAAGAGGGAAACATTTCTAGTATAATGAAAAGGGCCTTCGAAAATTAAATTAACAAGGGGGGACCAGGCTGATATGAAACTAAATTAGCATCAAATGCAAATTACAGGGTACTTAATGCTAGAAACAGGTGCAGAGAAGGACCCTAAATGAGATAAATGAATAAAACATCCCTCTGCACAAATGTGGAAGCTGACACAAAGTCAATGATATGAATAATTCAGCAGTCTCAGCACTGCTGTTGAGGTCAGCTTGCCTTGACCTTTGAAACAGGAAGTAAAATTCTGTCCAAATTTGAATGACTAGAAATATACCAGCTTTTTGTAGAAAAGAAAGAAAGAAAGAAAAATACAGCTATCAAAAAATACCATACAGATAATATGGATCATAACAACTGGAAACATTATATAAATTCATCACTTTTTTTTCCAAGAGTTGTCAAATCGTATTAAAAAGAGTTTAAAATTATTTGTTTCAATGTGTAATTCTCAGAAAGGCTTTTATGTTAGAATATTCAGGTCAGATAATGATCTGAATATGACCAGTGCTAAATTGTTTCAATCTTGTTTAAAAAGTACTTGAGCAGATTATTAATGGTGTCAGATGTGTGTTATATCCCAAGCATCAGTGGGTATCTGTGTAAGTGTGTGTGTGTGTGCGTGTGTGTGTGTGTGTGTGTGTGTGTGTGTGTGTGTGTGTTGTGCAAACCTGAGCAATCCATCATTTTGCTGTTATAAGTTTCACTGCATGGCAGGTCTCTTTTTCCAACATCCCTTTCTCCTATTTATCTGAAGTTTAAAGATATTAACTTTAAACAGTCATAGGTAGATTAGTTCAAAAACCCAACCATTTGTGTTTACTTGTTTAAACAGATAAAATATAATTAGGAAGGTCTTTTTCCTCCAAATAGAATCACTTTATCGAAACCCAACAATAGATCCAGAATTTGAAATCCTCATACCAAAATCAGCATATGCTTCTACACATCTCCAGGGCTTTCTGTAGATTTTTTGTCGCTGTTTCTTTTTCAAAAATCATATTCTGCTTAACATAATTCCTAACTAAAGGTAGAAGCCTAATTTCAAATTAAACTTGACACCCATATCAGTGAATAAGAGTGACAGCTACATTAACTAATCTGGAAGCTCCCTTGCCTCCTACTTTCGGGGATAAACAGAAAGATTATCCTTTTCTCTTTCTGTTTACAGTATTATCCCATTTCAGCTGCTTACCTGCACCACCTCCCACCTGCACGTTGGAGAAGATCAGCGTTCATACTGCATATTTCAATACAAGTATAATATCTACAATGCCAGGAAAGCAGAAGACGGGAATGGGGAGGGGGGGAGTGTTAAAAGAATAGCATCATCCTGACAACACAGTTGAGATAGACTTGGTTTGGAAGTGGAGTCTGGCAGTGGAGTCTGGCAGTGTCAGCATTAATAATATATGGTCATTAGACTGGTAACCATTATTGGCATTGTACTCTGAAGTATGGGAAACCAAACATTGCTTTTTTGGGATTTTAGTTAATGACTAGAGTCAATAGTGGGATTCAAAAAATTTCACTGCCGGTTCTGTGGGCGTTGCTTTGTAGGTATGGCAGGGAAAGGATATTGCAAAATCCCCATTCCCTTCTCACCCCACTAACTTGTTTTGCAGCTTCGTTCTCCTGTTCAGGGCAACAAAAGAAGATCAGCTGGGAGACAGCGTGGGCGGGGGCAGCTTATTTGTCGGTTCTCCAAACTACTCAAAATTTCCGGTACCGGTTCTCCAGAACCTGTCAGAACTGGCTGAATATCACCTCTGACTAGAGTAGACCTGAGTTTTTAGGCTGTATGTGTAAAACACCCTCCCTCACCAAGAATTAGGAGAATGTATTTGTTTTTTGTCTTCCTATGAATGAGCACTTCAAATAAAATTAAGTGAATTTTACTGCTGTATGCATGCAGAGATAATCAGGGGGAGATTTGATTGGGGAAATATAGTTTTCCTTTTCCCCTGGATCTTCCAAAGGGAGAAGGTATAAGGTGGTGAGAAAGGGATGTTTAAAATAACAGACAAAAAATAGAGGGGGGGATTCCCACTAGCTTGAGAAGGTTGGATATGTTTTATTTTCTTATTTCTTTTATAACTCATCTTTTCACTTTTACTCAAATGGATGTAATGAATACCAAACAAAATCTCTGCGGGAAGAAAAGCTAGTAGGAGAGCAATGATGACCAGAGCAATGATGACCAGGCTTGCTGTACTTATGTTGAACAAGGATCTTCAGAGAAATATTGAAGCTTGCAGGGTGAGAAGAACTAAGAAACACCTTCTTCAGCCTGGAGTTGAATCTGGAAAGATAACTATAAATGTGCAAGAGAGAAGGAAGACAAAAAAGAGGAAGGAGACAGAGAATGGCTTATGTGTATCTGTGAGTTTTTAAATGGCCATAATAGAAAACCCCTACATAGGGAAAAACAGAATTTCATCGTATGAGAACTGAAATAATGTCCCCATTGCTGCTCAGCTTAAGATCAAGTCTCACATTTCTAGCTATTAGTGACTTTGAGTTTGCCTCCTATTTCTAAACTGAACAAAGGGATGGACCGAATTTCCTCTTTGTTTCCCAATCATTCACAAAGGACCATCAAGAACGACATTTGCCTCACAGCAAAGAGCTATGGAGAGTTTGGACAAGAGGTGATGATTTAATCTGCCCCCAAACATCCAAGGAGGCCTCACCGCAGACTAGAAATCTGATCTCAGGTTTCCCACATCAAAGGACAGCACACAAGGAATGTCTTTGAGCATGTAGAATAGAATAGAATAACAGAGTTGGAAGGGACCTTGGAGGTCTTCTAGTCCAACTCCCTGCTTAGGCAGGAAATCTTACACCATTTCAGACAAATGGTTATCCAACATCTTCTTAAAAACTTACAGTGTTAGAGCATTCACAACTTCTGAGGCAAGTTGTTCCACTGATTAATTGTTCTAACTGTCAAGAAAGTTCTCCTTAGTTCTAAGTTGCTTCTCTCCTTGATTAGTTTCCACCCACTGGTTCTTGTCCTGCCCGCAGGTGCTTTGGAGAATAGTTTGACTCCCTCTTCTTTGTGGCAACCCCTGAGATATTGGAACACTGCTATCATGTCTCCCCTAGTCCTTCTTTCTATTAAACTAGACATATCCAGTTCCTGTAACCATCTCTTCATATGTGTTAGCCTCCAGTCCCCTAATCATCTTTGTTGCTCTTCTCTGCACTCTTTCTAGGATATTAGCATCTTTTTACATCATGGTGACCAAAACTGAATGCAGTATTCCAAGTGTGGCCTTACCAAGGCATTATAAACTTCACGTGATCTTGATTCTATCCCTCTATTTATGCAGACCTAGAACTGTGTTGGTTTTTTTGGCAGCTGCTGCACACTGCTGGCTTGTATTTAAATGGTTGTCCACTAGGATTCTAAGATCCATCTCACAGTTACTACTATTGAGCGAGGTACTACATATACTGTACCTGTACATTTTGTTTTTCTTCCCTAAACCTTACTATTTTCACCACTGAATTTCATTTTGTTAGATAGCGCCTAATGTTCAAGTCTGTCAAGATCCTTCTGTATCTTAAGCCTATCTTCTGGAGTGTTGGCTATTCCTGCCAGCTTGGTGTCATCTACAAATTTGATGAGTTCCCACCTGTCCCCTCATCCAAGTCATTGATGAAGATGTTGAAGAGTACTGGACCTAAAACAGAGCCTTGGAGTACTCCACTGCATACTTCCCTCCATGGAGATGCAATTCCATTGAGGACTACACAGTGAGTGCAGTTGGTCAGACAGTTACAAATCCATTTAGTAGTGATAGTCTAACCCACAATTTTCTTCTTTATCTAGTAGTAGGTTATGGTCTACTTTATCAAATGCCTTACCGAAGTCCCAGTAAATTATATCAACAGTATTCCTCTGATCCACTAATTTTGTCACTTTGTCAAATAATGCAATAAGATTAGTCTGGCATGATCTGTTTTGACAAACCCATGTTGGCTTTTGGTTATTACTTTGTTTGCTTCTAGGTGTTCATTGATTCATTGCTTGATTATCTGTTCCAGAATCTTCCCTGGTATTCAGGTCAGGCTGACCTCAGAGTTCATGTGCAGAGTTCATTTTTCTCACACTTGAATTACTATATTCAAAAGTTGTGCTTTTTTGACAGACTTGAGCATTTCGTTCACTCTTTTTCTTTTCATTTTCCAAATGAGCCAGGAATTTGGGAAAGCATTCCTCCTAACCTTGGAGCTGACACCCATTAGGCATAAAGCAGCTCCACTTTTATGCTAATTAACAGTTGTTTGTTTTGTGTAGGAAAGGCCCATAAGCTTCCTTTTTTGCAACATTTTGTAAAATTGCACATAAATGGTTTTGTGAGATTTTAATCCATTGTTCCCTGTGCTCTGAATGGACACCTAAATCATTTCTTGCTTTAGCCTATTTGTTGAAAGACTAGATTTGTACAATTTACTAAATCTTAAACTCTATTTCACAAATAAGTGATTTACATGACACACCATGCCAACAATATTCAAATATATGTTGGTTGATTGATTGATTGTTCTGCTTATTTCTAAAATTTATTAACCATTTCAATTCCCTAATACTTTGGCTTGGTAAGATGTATAAATTTAGTTTATAGCTCTACCTAAGGAAGGACATAACCTTCTCTATTTGTTATAATTCACATATAAAAGGGAGTATCATGATTCCAAACCCATGGTAATAAAAAATGTCAACCTATAGTATAATCAATAAACTTAAATTGTAGAATTAAGAATATTTGCAGAACAAAACAAAACAGCCAAAACCTTTTATTGTATGTAGCCTTAATCACTGCAAATTAGAGTATGAGTTTGTTGAGAGTTATATAATCTTTCAAGCTAAAGGACAGCTTTTAATTATATATTTATAATCTGATGTAACCCACTAGATCTAAATATGTTCCAAATAACTATTGCTAATAATCAGTACCAATGTGCATCTTTCTATAAAATAATAATATGACCATATTTAATATATCTAATATCAGTCCCGCAATGCAGTGGGGCCAGTTCTATCTCACATAAAATATTATGTTGCATGTGTATCAAAGTTTGCATATTAATCAAATTAAATTCTCTATTCTTGAGTCAGCAAGCCATACAAAAAATGCAAAATACATGTAAGCTCTCACTACCCTATCTGTCTGTAACAGGAAAGAGAGATCAGCTAAATGAGGACTATTCAGGACTCCACAATTAACCTGATTAGTTCAGCACAATGGCCTCATGAATGACATCTTCTCTTGAATACAAAAGAGGGGAGGAAAACATCCCCCCTCCCTTGTAGAAGTACACCATTTCCTGAAACTAGTAAGATGGCTCCCAGCTTTGATTAACTCCCCATATAGTTCCTACCTTCACCAGGTAGATCCTTTAGACAAGAAGCAGCAACCGATTAGATTTTGTGTCCTCAGGACAAGCTGTGCTGGATCTCATCTGCCCAGGTGGCCACCTCAGAGATGGCTGGGAAAAGATGCCCCTAGGCTCCAGCAAGCCTAGCTTTCAGAGTCAACCAGGCACATGATGGGATTGCCTGGAGCAAGGGACAATTCATTAACCCCTTGATAAAGGAAGGCAACAGGACATGCAAATAACACCTCCCTGGAGGACAAGTAGCAGAAAACCAGGGGAAACTTCTCATTCTGGAAAACAATGGCTTTTTGGCTGGCACTTGACAAAATAATGACCTATAACTGTGCTGCTATCAGGGGATGGGAAGTTTTCCTTAAATTTTCTGGAACAATACTGAAAAGGGAGAGGAAGAAACCCTTTAATATATTGGCTGTGTGGGTTTAAAAATGATAACAGTAGAAAATATCCTAGTGAAATATAATTAAGACTGCAATCATACATATCCTTACCGGGGAGGAAATCTAATTGAAATCGGGAGAATTTATTTCCCTATAAAATGGAAGGGGGGGGGGGGAATCCAGTTGTATAATATTTAAAAGCTAATTGGATCAAATACAAATGATCTTACCAAATGTTTATCTTTGTAGAACCTTAAATGCCCGGGTTTTAGAAATAATACTTGGGAATTATGTGAACTAAATGATCTTAAAGATCTCACTGACACAGCATTTTAGAAGTAGGATGCTGTTCTGTGTGGGTGTGTGAGCATGTATGTGTTAGTCTGCATGTATACAAGTGCATCTGGATGTCCATCTGTGATCATGAATAGCTAAATGGCCAACCCGTCACGTATGCACTGTATATTTTGGTACAGATTTCTGCTTTCATCGTGACTTTTTTTTTGGGGGGGGGGGGATACTTGAGTTGAAAATGATGAAAATAACTACAGTTCACCAGGGATGTTTTTCCCCCAGCTGAAGGCAATGCACAGTTATTTTGTCTTTTACTCCTTACTACATTCTTTCTCTGGGAATAAGTTACTTTAATTTAAAATAAAATTATCAGTGGGGGGCAGGGAGGATGCAGGGTTTCCCCTTATAAATTTCCATTGGAATGAAAAGGTCCTGTCCAAAACCTTATGACCACGCTTTTCTATTGCTACCAGTGAAGCAAGCAGAAGACTAGGGTAGGTGGACAAAGATTCTTTTTCTTTATATTTACAGGATAACAGAGTTGGAAGGGACTTTGGAGATCTTCTAGTCCAACCCCTGCCCAGGCAGGAAATTCTATACAATTTTAAATAGTTAGGCAATCCCGTCTTAAAAACGTCCAGTTTTGGAGCATTCACAACTTCTGGAGGCAAGTTGTTCCACTGATTAATTGTTCTAACTATCAAGAAATTTCTCCTTAGCTCTAGGTTGGATCTCTCCTTGATTAGTTTCCGTCAATTGCTTCTTGTTCTGCTTTCACGTCCTTTGGAGAATATGTTGAACCCCTCTTGTTTGTGGCAGCCCCTGAGATATTGGAACACTGCTATCATGTCTCCCCTGCTCCTTCTTTTCATTAAACCAGACCTACCCAGTTCCTGCAACCGTTCTTTATATGTTTTATCCTCCAGTCCCCTAATCATCTTTATTGCTCTTTTCTGCACTCTTTCTAGTGTCTTAATATTTTTTTACACCATGGTGACCAAAACTGGATGTAGTATTCCAAGTGTGGCCTTACCAAGACATTATAAAGTGGTACTACAAACTGTCCCAATTTGACCAACTCTGGGCAGTGTACAGTTCCTACCTTTCCCCAGGCAGGTCCTTTGGAGAAGAATCGGCAGCAACCGATTCAACCTGTTCAAGAACAAACTCTTGAACAAAGAACAAAGTATTTCAAACAATACAATAATCCATCCAACAAATCAAAAATGAATAATACAGATTTTATGCTCCATTTATGGTCTCAGAACCAATAGGCCCCAAAATCTAAAGCCACCCCGTTTTATCAGAGTTCAACTAAAGCCATTGTTCCTCATCCAGACGTTCACAGAGACCAGACACTGGGACAAAATGTTCAAAACATTCCTTAATTTTCCATGGGTGGAGATATATATTCAGGTACCATTAGCATACTTGATCATACGTCAGCCCACAGTGATGGATGAAGTCACCCAGGAATCTCATATATTGTAGATGTTAAAAAGGAGAAGAAAGAGCATGAAACTCTGGGGCATCCCACATAGTAGGACCACAAGAGGGTCTTCTTCTCCTCATTTATCATAATATTATCAAAAATCATGGAGAACATCTATCTATGAGGGCTCTCAGCCTTGATGGCATATAATAAATCACTATCAAGAAGGCCTTCTGGTCCCAACCTCTTTCATTTCAGGTAGGAACAGAATCCTTAGAAATCTTCCTGGAGAGTCACGCTGGACATGCAGAGATCCTTGCAAGGCATTATCCCTGGTATTATCTCAGTGGCACTGACTTCTCAGCAGATGAGTGGCATCTGAACCTTGAAGTCAACTGATAGCCAGTGCAGCAATTCAATATGGGTGTAATTCTGCAGTGACAACTTTCTCCCAACTTCTAGTCTGGTTATCCCATTTTGGCTCAGTTGGCATTTCAAATCATCTTCAAAGAAAGACCCCCCATCCAAAGCATGTCAATAATCCAGTTCCAACTCAGCAACTAAGATATACAGATAAGCAGGACAACTTTATACTCTGGGGGAAGCTAAGATGTTCCAAAGCAGGTATATTGGATGGCTGGAAACCAATGCTGTGTTCTGATTGCCTACCAAGTCAGGAAAGAAGGCAATGTTAACCTGGAAGAACAGGAAGCATCTCAGAGAAATAAAGTAAGTGTCAAGCAACACAATGTTCTCAGTTTTCCTTCTGGTAAATAAGTGCTTTGTAACACGCCCCTCGAGCAGCCATTTTGCAAACATGCTACCCCTCTTCATCAGGGGTAGCACTGATATTTATCAGTATCAGTGTCATGGATTCAAAATCAGATGAACTCACTGAGCCTAACAGATCACCTACTTCAGTCTAAGTGGGAATGAGAAGCTGATACTCCATGGCCAGGGAGTAATCTTACTGAAAATGCATTAAGGAGCTTCCAGCCAATTTGAGGTGTCCTATTTCCTCTGAAGATTGTGGAGAAGAGGAAGGCAGTGCTTGTGGCCTTTCATTTTGGCCACTGAACTTAAGTAAATTGATTGTGCTTTTCTGTTGGCAGAAGAATGGCTGGAATAATGTTTCCTGAATCTTTTCACATGGTAAAAATGAAAAGGGCAGAGCTTGCCCCAATTAAAACGGCAATGTACACACAACTCCTCTCTCTATCTACAAACTATATTGATAGGCTTATCCATAGAATTTGGAAAACTGTGAAAACGCCACTTGTACTGATAAACCTAGAGACACTCAACTGAGATTGTAAGTTACACTTAAAGTTGGCTGCATCAGGATTCAACTGTTAGCTCAACACATTTTGATTTCTTCAAATAGATTCTATCAAAAGGCATGTTTCTATTTAGAAAAATAAATAGATCTTTCTGAAAAACACCCACAAAAAAGCACTTTAGAATTATGGTTTCAGTCTCCCAGGTTTCAGTCTTTCAGGGCACTCTCTGTTTAGGCAAAATAATAATTCTCCAAAAATCCAAGCATAATCATCAGAGATCTGGGTTTTCTGAAAGAAATGTTTGTCACTTGACTTTCCCATGGTAGGATAGCTCTCCTCCTTGCCTGATTTCTGTTTGAGAGGCTTCCACCATTATGGATCCCCAGCACAACTCAACAAACAACTTGCACAAATAATGATATCCTGTTTCAAGAAATTGATAGTTAACGAAATATAGGGGAAAAGAATATTTGAAGATGTTGACCAGCTGATGAGATCATTAGTGAATTTGGCTTTGGTTCTGTAATGGGTAAAATGGGAAAAGTAGTTCTTTTTTCAAAATGCAGAGATGGACAGTGGGGTCACTATGGCATTTGGTGCTGAAAAAAACCTGCAAATGAGCAAAGGGCCAAAGGCATAAGGACTGTGCTGTCCCAACAGTATGTTTGCTACTAAGAATTCCTGTTAATAAATTGATCTGAGAGACATTAATCCTAAAGCGTGAAGTTGAAGCTGACTGGCCCTTGGCATGGTTACACGCCGGGTCCAGAACAAGGACCCTACCTAAATACTCCCCCCCCCACCAATTACTAATCCCATCTCAGGCCTGGGAATTGGTTAGTATGTGAAAAAAAATAGACAACTCTTTGCCTCTCTCTCTCTCTCTCTCTCTCTCTCTCACACACACACACACACACACACACACACAATGGAAACATGCACACGCACCCAGTGATAATAATGGTCCATTAATTGAGGGACCACAGAATACACAGGGTCATTCATTCATTTCATCCATTCATTCCTGCCATCCAACCTATGCAACTTCATTGATAAACAAGCACCGTCTATAGACTTACACATTAAAAGAACTCTAGGCTTCTCATTCTAGAGGTTATATTGAAAGAGCATGTCACAAACAGAGGTCAGAGATCATGACCTTTATATCCTTCAATTTGCTTCATTTGGGTGGGGAGATCCCACCTAGATGGGATGGAAACAATTGGGGAACAGTATACTAACTAAAGGGGACTAAGAAATTTAACTCCAAGTATCTTGGGGCCATATATTTCAAGAAATGAAATACAAGAAACATTTAAAATGAATTGACAACAGATTTCTAGCATACTGAAAAATCAGAGATGTACCCTCTATTAAATAAAATGAACACAGTCTCAACTAAGGAGTGTTAATGCTAGTTATGTAATTTGTAAAATATAAGTTGAAGAATAATTTGACATAAAATTCATATGGCTTTCCAGATCAACAGACTGAGCCACAAGCATTCACATTTCTCTGAAGGTGTCCATATGCCCTGAATATAGTTCTTAAACAACTACAAATATTAGGCTATGAAAACACAGGTACAAAGACAAATCCCTGTTAACACTGAAATGTATTACAGTAATCTACCTCTTGGAAAGAACTATATGCAGTGATTATATATTGCTTGTTCTTGTCATTTTTCTATTAAAGTTGAGCCAGGTAAAATGTTTTTAACATCCACTTAGAAAGACTTAACATCTGGGATGTCAGCCAATGGATATGCTAGGAAACCAATGCCAAAAAATCTAACTAAAAGGTTAATTTCATAAAGATCACAGAGAATGCTAGTGTTTGCCTCAGGATTTTGTCTTCTTTGAAACTGAAAAGCAATTTTAGTTTGAATGCAGGTACTATTTCAAAATCATTAGGTTTCCAAACGAATCTGATGCAAACATAAAAGGGGCAGGGGGCAGCGGTGAAATTCAGCAGGTTCTGACAGGTTCTGGAGAACCGGTAGCAGAAATTTTGAGTAGTTCGGAGAACCGGCAAAAACCGGCTGGCCCCAGAGTGGGGTAGGAATGGAGATTTTGCAATATCCCTCCCTTGGAGTGGGGTGGGAATGGAGATTTTGCAGGATCCTTCCTCCAGGAGTGGGTTGGGAATGGAGATTTTGCAGAATCCTTCCCCTGGAATGGGGTGGGAATGGAGATTTTGCAGTATCCTTCCCCTGCCACGCCCATAAAGCCACGGCCACAGAACCGGTAGTTTTAAAAAAATTGAATTTCACCACTAGAAAGGAGGGGAGGGGAATCCTGATATCATGATTTGACAGGTTATACTACCTTATTAACAACTATGTTAATAATTTTTTAAACAACAGCTCCTGACACTGAAAAATCCATTCTAAAGCATTGTGGGAGAGGGGAGGGAATTCTTCCTCTTCACTCAAGAAGAAAATCAAATTGTGGCAATATTTGAAGAGTTTTCCAAAATGGCCAGAGAAATGGCCAAGGGTAAAGACTACACTGATATTTATGGCTATAATCGAAGGAAACCTGTCCTGTTAATCATTTTAAGCTTGTCACTTTTCTTTTTTTAAACTGTGAAATGCATTTTTAGAGCAGATCTTTATAATGCTGTGTGCTCAGGCACTTCATATTCATTGCTTCCCAAAAGAACAGGCTCAGTCTCACAAATTAAAAGAAAATTTAAATTATTTTTTAAAATCCATTTTAAAAGCGACTGAAATCTTGAAAGAATTGGGAATACCAAAATCCTACACATTTTGAGTGCAGTGACATGAATCTTCCAAGTTGCTACAAATCTAGCTTTCCCAAGATTTCAAAAGATTGGAAGGGAGAATACCCAGGCCATTTGTGAGTTTTCACAAAATCTCAGCCCTTCAAAAGTTGCCCATTTTGAAAGAGGAAAGGGAAAAGGAGAGGAAGAAATTGAGGGAAAGTAAGAGTGGGAGAGAGGGTAGGAAAGGGAAGAAGGGAGGAGTAGTGGAGAGGAAGGGGAAGGAGAGAAGGGAAAGGAGAGGAGGAAAGAAGAAAGTAGAGAAGGAGAGTAGAAGGGAGGGAAGGAGAAAAGGGGAAGGAAGAGGAAGTAGTGTTGTTGCAAAACAAGATTAGTGTACGGGATGGTAGAAAAGCAATCTCAATTATATTTTTAATTTTAGGAGGAGGAAAAAATTGTTATCAATGTTATAAGATAACACATTATTTATAATAGTTATGAAATTGTATATTTGTGAATTTATATATGAGAAATAAAAATAAAAAACTTTGGGAGGGAAAAGTTGCACATTTCTTCCTAGATTTTTAAAACATCCAACTTTAGAGGGTAAATTTACTTTTAGCCAGATTCAAAGCTATGCGGAATTTTGATATATGGAAAATTGTGAGGTTGGGTAATTTCCCAGATTCTACTTAAAACCCATATGAAGCCACTGCAAGAAATTATTCCAAATGACTTTTAATAAAATGGTGCCATCGGATGAATTACAATATTGGTCCACTGGTTAGGATTTGGGGGAGATCAAACAAGAGTTTCTAAAGAGTCCTAAAGGCTCAAGAGCAAATTATTAAATAGAATTCTCACTGTATCCCACATCAATCTAAACTTAATTCCACCGTATCTTTGTTTGTTGAATCAATGAAGCACGTAACCATGAAGTAAACAGAAGCATGTAGACTAGTTAATGAAGTAATCGCTGGGATTGTATTTTAACAAATTAGTCTTAGAGCTTTGAATTAAAAATATCAACCCATGTGATCATTTTGTATGACAAGCTACGCACTGGGTGCTCCCACCTTCATCTGTGAAGTCCCTGTGTACTGCTTCTCCCCATATATCTTGAAAGTATCAATTTTAGATAAACAATTTGTGCAACTGACACTGGTTATACAGTTACTGGTATAGCACTCAGGAGCTTCTGTTGCTATCTGTGACCATGAAAGGATGTCAGCTGGTTAAATAGATGAGGATGAAAGACAGGGCGAAATCCAGACCCAGTTAAAATATATGGGAAGGAACTATGGGTCTCCAAGGACTTCAACCAGTAGTGGGTTCCTATCAGTTAGGACCAGTTCAGCCAAACTGGTAGTAGCTTGCCGGGCCTGCCACGTCCCTGAACCTACAGCACCGCCATTTTGTTTTGTAAAATTGCAGAGCAATTTTAGTTCTACTGCACATGCGCGTGGGGCACATCCCTGAGGGACCTGGCACTGGCTCCCACAGGCTGAAAATTGAAAATACTGCTGCTGCCTCACCAACAATTGGGAGAATTGAGGTGCACTGATTAAACTGCTATACTAAGATCACAGAGACCCAGACTGAAGTGGACTTCAGCTGAGAGAGCGAGTGGTCCAAAGTTACCCAACCGCCTTTCATGCCTTCATTCTCACCGTCTTCTGCTTTCTAGCCTGGTGCCTTAACCACTAGACAAACCAGCTCTGCAATAATCTATACATTTTTAATAGATAACATTTGGTGTGTATGTGCGTACAACATTTATACAAACACAAATATGTATATGCTTTATATAAATCTTAACCACATTTCAGAAACTCTTTGCGGTGGAGCAGGAAGCATTTAATCTCTTTCATAGTCTAATGTATTACATTAGAATATCCAAGCAGGCTGTTGATTTACAGGCTGCCTGGAGTCTTTCTGCAGCAGCCCAAGGCTGCTTGAATTTCTGTCAGCCAAACCCCAATATCAGGTCATTGGGGGAGGAGGGGGGGCGAATAATCTTTATTTCTTCAACCACACACAAATACAAGCGCGCGCGCACACACACACACACACACACACACACCGAGGAAGGGAGGGAGGGAGACTGACTCCTTGGCTTACTCTCTGTTTTCTTTCAGCAGTGGAAGAGTTAAAGAAAACACTGAAGGAACAAGTGAGGATCCAGGATAGGATTTAGTGGCATTTACTTTTAATCTATGGTCTTTTGCTCCCTTGCTTATCAGCCCTACGTCAGTCCTTTTTCCTCCTTTATATTTCATGAACAGCCCCCTGTGCTGCTCAGAGAGACAGAGCCCGAGTGTCTGTAAGCTTTTGTCAGGTGGAAGGGGAAAAAAGGAAGAAGAGGAAAGGAGGGAAAAGGCAAGGAACAAGAGGGAGGCAAAGCTAAGAGGCATCTATTAGATGTCACTAGCCTTTTGTATTCATGTCAATGATTCTGGATTAGAGTATGTGAAATAATCGCATTGAAAGGAATCAAAAGCCCTACCGAGCAGGAGGTGGCTGGGAGGCATACGGCAGGGCAGGAGGCACAATCTGATTAAGGCCTTGTTAGCTAACACTATATTTATATAACATTATGTTCAATTTATATAAGAAAATCTATTTATATAATGGTAGCTACACATTGTATTAATTATATTATATTTATTATATTATTTATAAATAATACACACAGCATACACTGTTATTCCTCCCAGCATTGGGTCACTCATATAGTCAGAGCAGTGGTGGGTTTCAAAAAAATTTTGAACCTACTCTGTGGGTGTGGCCTCCTTTGTGGGAGTGGCTTGCCGGCCATGTGACCTGGTGGGAGTGGCTTGCCGGCCAAGTGTTCTCTCTCTCTCTCCCTCTCTCCTTCTCTCTCTCTCTCTCTCTCCTTCCTTCCTTCCTTCCTTCCTTCCTTTTGTCTCTCTGTCCCTTTTTCCTTTTTTTCTTTTATCTCTCTCTCACTTTTTCTTTCTTTTTTCTTTTTTTCTTTATTTCTTTCTTCCTTTCTTTCTCTTTCACTTTCTCTCTGTGTGTGAGTCTGTGTGTGTGTGTGTGTGTGTGTGTGTGTGTGTGTGTGTGTGAGTGGTGGGTTTCAAAAAATTTTGGACCTCTTCTGTAGGTGTGGCCTGCTTTCTGGTGGAACCTCTTCTAACCGGTTCGGTAGATTTGACGAACTGGTTCTACCGAACTGGTACCCACCTTTGAGTCAGAGACTGCTGCCATGTTGGAAAGGTTTTGTATGGCTCTAATGGATTAAGATTTGTCAGATCATCTCTTTCAGTCAATGCAACCTCTTCTTAAGAGGTTCCCTCTTTCTCTTTCAAGGCCCTCACACCCACAACCCCCCCCACCCACCCCCCACAAACTTTCCAGCTACTTCACTTTAGCTCCAAAAGCTTACAGGTAGCTCTTGTTTAGTGACCAATTGTCCAGTGACTTTTCGAAGTTACACTGTTGCTGAATGAAGAAGCTAATGACCACTTCTCAAAGTTGCAGCTGCCGCTGTGTCTTGCATTCACGGGATTCGCCATTTGCGACCTTCATTACTAGTTTCCAATAAGCAAAGTCAATGGGGAAGGCAGCAGAAGGTTGCAAGCCGCAGCCATGTGACATCAGGCTTAATGACAATTCATTTAATGTTCATTATCAGAACTGCCATCATAAGTCAAAACTGTAACATGATTTTTTGCTTTATGACCACATTGCTTAGCAACAGAACTGCTGGTCCTATTAAGGTCATTAATTAAGGACTACCTGTATTTAGAAGTAATGTGGCTTCCAGAACTATCAACCTACACAATAATGTTATTCTTCCTCTAAACTTTGCCACATGCATGGCTTAACATTCAATAGGACCCCATCATGCCTTAAAAGAAGATTGAGGGGAAAAATAAGTTCTTGTCAGATGAGGAGTTTTGCCAGATTAAGGCAATTAAAATTCTGTAATAATGAACCTCCTATAATCCTTCATTTGCCCTGGAACAAAGGTGGGTAACCAGAGAAATAGCCTGAGCTAGATTTATCTCCATTTGCCTACACCTTTCCAAGAGCTGAGACAAAAACAGTACTGTTCACAACATTTCAGTGGGTGCTGTGAAAGTCTTTTTCTGGGTCATTTTAATAATGTCCGGGATATAATTTCAAGGTATTGAAATAGCACATTTTAATCACTTATTTCATACTAAAAACAGATTAATAGTACTGAATATGTCATTTTCATTTGGAACATAAAATTTCAATATACTAAATTAACATATGCCATAGGTGTTTTTAAAGAGAAACATTTCTTGAATTGTTTATTAATCTCAAATCTTTTAAACATTATAAAGTGCTCATTCCTATCACACTCTATCTGATCATAACTGCATAAGCACAATTCCTGAAATCACTAGTAACTTTCTAGGGCTTGCCTGAATTTTTTCCACAACAGGAAATAAGATAGGATCCCAAAATGATAGAGCTGTTACTCCATTTTGAAGCAATAGGTGTGAGTTTAAATTGACTCTGGAGGATGATAGAGGACAGGAAGGCCTGGAGGAACATTGGATATATATATATATATATATATATATATACAACTTTATGTTACATTTCTAATACTGTGTTGCATTAAAAATCTGCCACCTTCTACACAGGAACCATGGATTGTGAGGGGATAGTAACATCCTCCCAGGGAACATAGAGGCATCTAATATATATTCAACCACTGGCCAATAAATTCCACCCCTGTCCAGTAGGAAAAAGCCATTTCTATCATTATATACAAAATTACATAAACAAAGTCATAAGAATCATACGAATAACATCACATACATTTTCAATTCAGTTGCATTTTTAGATGAAAGCTGAACCATCCTGAAATATGATTTACTCCACAGTATTACCATTCAGAGTCTGAGATAAAAAGAATTCTGAATTTTCTCCTTTCTGCTCTTCCCAATGCTTCAAGAAATAAAAATGGGGGAGGGGTGATAGAATATCTTTCTAAACCTCCTTCAAAACTTCTATTTTTAATCATTTATGAAATGGAATAAAAAATCCTTAGGTCTGTTAATCAAGGAAACCCTCTGCCTTTCTGTCTCTTTGCTTACTTAAAGAAGCAGCTAGCATTAAGAAATCAACCACTACAAATAGGGCATTTGGGGTTTTAGGAAGAGAAACAACAGAAAAATCCAGCCCTTTAAAATACCAGTCCTTGCATGTGAGGAAAGCCCTGTTTTATGGATGGCCTGAGAAGTTCAGATCCTATCAATCAAATTATTTTGGGTCTCCTTGGGGGGAAAAAAAGCACTGGAAAGCATGGAACAAAGAATATACTGTAATTAGGGGGAAAATATTTGCTTTGAAATAAAAGAGATTATTACTACACACAGTTATCTTTAATTCCCATTCCTGGAAGGGCAGAGGAAGGCAAGTAGTTGCCTTCCTCTGCCCTTCTGGGAACATGAATGAAAGTCTAGCTTGGCCCTTTTATCCACATATTGTACTTCATTCTGGGAAAGAAAGTGGGTGACAGTCCAGTGTTCCATCGAAACAAGAATTTGGATGAAATAGCACCAAATCTCCCTACCTCTTTTCCGCCTAGTAGTTTTCATACAACCTGATGAAGAATGGACTTCCTAAAATGCTTTCAGAAGTGAAATGAAGATCTGAGAATTTTGCAAGAGCATATTCTTGTCCTTTTTCTTCACAAGAGGGTAAAAAAATTACAGCTTCCCTGGCTTCAATTGAATCCCAAGGAAAGAAATTAAGAAGAAACTTCTCCCTGTGAACTTTTTTGGGGGGGACAAATTTCCATCATATCCACTAAGGGAGACAAGTCCTTGATCAACAGTTGGGAGAATTTCTCTTCCTTTGGATAAATTCAAAGTTAGTGCTCACACACTTCTCTGCTTACACATTGTTGGGGAATTTCAAAAGGCTGTTGGTGCCCAGTTTCAGTGTGAAGGGACTTCAGAGTGAAAAACTTTCTGCTCTCTGTCTGATATTTTCTGTCTTCAAACTCTCTTTTTATTGCAAACGGCTGAGGGGAAAACTGTCTTTACTTCCACCATAAATTACTGGATGCAATGAGAAAAAGAAATCTGAGAAACTCTTTATACTCTGAGACAATTTTCTAGTTTCATCATCTTAATCTTTACTATGATCTAACAGCACTGTGATCTAGGAACATCACAGTTCTGGCCCTGGAGTCTGCCACCTTCACTTCAAAATCTTAGGTACAGACAAGGGGAAAGCACTGTGTATTTCTCATCTCTGCAATTGATGAGGCAGCCCTGGAACCTGAGGTTGTTTTAAGCATACTTCGTACTTGCAATAAAAGTTGAATCAAATCACAGATTTACAACATACTTTCTCCAGCTTAGGTAAAGTGTTTAAAGGCTTATATCATGCTTTCTGTTTATCATAAAGTGGCAGAACCAAGGTAATTACAATCGTCTAACTTCAGTCTTGAACCTGTTCTCCTCATCACACCTTTCTCCATTGCCACCTGCTGGGCTCTAAGTTCCTTGCTGTGCTCATATCTGCAAAAACATCAGTACGAGAAGCTCTCTGCTCGAACTAAAACTGGACAAATGGAGAGCTGACTTGTACGACTATTTTAGCTACAGAAAACAAGCCTAGGCCATATACAGGTAATCTTCAACTTAGAATACAATTGGGACCAGAATTCCCATTACTAAGCAAGGGAATTTTTAAGATATGGCCAATTTTATGACCTTTTTGCCATGAAGGGTAAGGGAATCATTGCAGTTGTTAAGTGAACTATGCAGTCATTAAGCAAATTCAGCTTCTCCCATTGAAGAAGCTTGTCAGAAGTTGGCTAAGAAAAACGACGCAGAAAGACCTTGTAACCAATGACAGACTGTATGCAGTTGAAGAGATTTTTATGTTATATGTTTTGTGTGTTTGTGTTTGTTTGAAAATAAAAATTTTATTTTAAAAAAAGAAGTTGGCTAAGAACCTCACAAATGGCAATCACATGACCCCGAGTTGTTGCAACCATCGTAAATACATTCTACTTGTCAAACACTCAAATTCTGATCACACGACCATTGAGATGCTGAGATGGTTGTAAGTGCAAGGACTAGTTGTAAGTCAGTTTTTTTCAGTAGTGTTATAACTTTGAATGGTTGCTAAATGCATGGTTGTAAGTTGAGGATTACATATATAAACTACGGAGTCAGGATACATAATGTCAAAACATGCCGGCTTGCCAGTTTCAATCCTTAACAGCCCAGGCATACAAGTGATTCAGGACATGTTAATATTATTGATTGTCCTCAGGGAAAATAACTGTCCCTTCACAATTGTGTATTCTAACATGATCAGTCTTTAAAATACATTTCATTTTCAGACCTACAAAAAGACAGATAAAGGCAAAACTGGAATTATAAAACTGAGGTTCCTAGAAGCAATGGCTTTGTGACAGTTTTCTCTCAAAAGAATCCTAGCTGGTCCAACTCAGAATTTTTGGGAAAACATTGCAAAACAGAGACAAACTTCTACCAGAATTCAGTAAATATCTTTGAAAGGGCCAAGGAGTTATCCCTCAAGCCAAATTTAAAGCACAATGGATTCTGCTTCATAGCAATAGCACTTAGACTTATATACCGCTTCATGGTGCTTTACAGCCCTCTTTAAGCCGTTTACAGAGTCAGCATATTGGCCCCAACAATCTGGGTCCTCATTTTACCCATCTAGGAAGAATGGAAGACTGAGTCAACCTTTTCCCAGTGAGAATTGAACTGCTGGCAGTTGGCAGAAATAGCCTGCAATCCTGAATTCTAACCACTGTGTTACCACAGCATGCACGACAGCTCCAAAATTACTTCTAATACACTGGCATCAGAATAATTTTTGAGTTAAAAATAAATGACTTCTAACCTTCAGCAAGTCCTATCAATGACATAAAAAGACACTGTTGTTTTTAAAAGAGTTGAAAAAGGAATGGCAGAGGCAGCATTTATCACCCATATTTATTCTGTCCTACAATTACCTCTGCTCAGGTCTGCTTTTTTTTTTTGAAGCATCTCAAAAGCTTGCAGAGTGTATTTGATAAAGAAAATAATGGGATGAGTATGCACACCTATGAGCAGTGCTGCCTCAATCATATCCCTTTCAACTTTGAAGATGCCTAAGATGGTCAATGATATCTGTTCTGTTCTCTCTAAAGGTTTAGGGCAGTGGTTCCCAAACTTGGCAACTTTAAGACTTGTGGACTTCAACTCCCAGAATTCTCCAGCTAGCTCTTCTGGCTGGAGAACTCTGGGAGTTGAAGTCCACAAATCTTAAAGTTGCCAAGTTTGGGAACCACTGGTTTAGGGCACTGATGACTAACCTTTTCCAGGCTGAGAGCCCAAAGCACACACACCTGAACCCCCAAAATGCAATGCATGTGCAGTCCCTGCATGTATGCAGCATCCCACGCATGCGTATGCAGCATCCTGCACGCGCCCCGTCCACTCCATGCATACACAGCAGAGACCCGAAGACCAGCTGGCCAGAGGGAGATACACATACATGCGTGGCAGAGCTGGGGCAATAGCTTGTGTGCCATTTCTGGCACGTGTGCCATAGGTTCACCATCATGGGTTTAGGACCATGAGTGACCTTATATCTGGATTTTTGTCTCCAATGCTAGTGTAAACACAACTCTCAAACAATAAGAAACACAGTAGACATCTCTAATGGAATCCAATGTATCAGGACATATGTTTATACCAGTGGTGGGATTCAAATAATTTAACAACCGGTTCTCTGCCCAATAACCAGCTGGGTAGGCAGGGCTCAGTGGTCATGTGACTGAGTGGACGTGGCCAACTCAACATCACTCACGTCGATGGGTGCTTTGCCTTAGCTGTTATGTAATAAGGGTTAACCGGAGAGGCAGTTTCTGTAAGCAGGGCAATAAAGTTTAGGCTAGAAACAACACCAGAATGTTTCCTTCCTGCCTTCCTTACAGGATTAGCCCTGTAAAGTGGAAAAAAACAAAATGAAATTTCTTCCAACAACTGGTTCTCTGGACTGCTTATAAAGTTAACCACCGGTTCTCTCCAATAGGTGCGAACTGGCTGAATCCCACCACTGGTTTATACTACAGTGATCTGGCCTTGGAAACCTACATTGGAAATGGAAATTCTTTTCTAGATGTTCCCTAATCAGGTGAACAAGGGCACACTCAATTCACCCATGAAAAGAGGAGTGGGGATTTGGCCAAATATCTGTTTCAAAAGGGGTCAACCGTGGTGGTTTTTTATTGCCTTAAGTTTGAGGGTATGCCAGAATACAGAACCATCCTTCACAAATCAAGAAATAATAAGACATTTCCTTCCTGTTGCACTGCACCCTATGTGACTTTTTTTCATTATCATGTTTTCAGATTTTTACAAAGCAAACCTAATTAAGAAGCTCTCTCATTAGTCTTCCAGAAAAATTAGCACAGCTTATGCTAATTGCTCCTGTAAAATTTAATAAACTCATTGAAATGGGAATAGTCTAATGAGGTTTTATTTATTGAACTAGAATAACTATAGGGGAGAAAAGAGGTTAGGACATAAGAATATCCAATGTGGCAATAAAAATACAATGTATTCCAGTCCTGCCTAGGAATTTTATGGCAAACCTTTTAAATTCAAATTGGAGACACTGTTGGAACGTTCCTCGGTTTGGAATATAGTAACAGGAAGTAGCTTCCTCTTATTTTTTTTCCTTTCTTTTCTTTTTTTCTGCTACTAGGTTGAACATGTACTGTGCCCCTTGTAATAGAGATGGCTGCCTATCAAGTTGTTTTGCATCATTGTGCATCCTCTAAAGATGTGTCACTTCCTCATCTTCATGAAATAACATGCAGTTTTATAGAATGGTGTGGGGGGAGGGTGTCTGAAAAGCACCACTCCTTTAAATAATAGTTACGAAGCAGATTCTACCACATACTTGGATTTTCTACAAATTGCAGGTTGTTTCTGTCCAATGACGAGGAGGAGAAAATGCACAAAGGACTAGCTGTCTGGGATTCAGGAGATGATCTTCTATTATTAGCATTTTGGAGATTAATATATAGTCACCTTTGATACAGTAAGCTTTAAAATGTACCCCTGCATATTTCACCTTTGGTGTTTTGATGTATGCGTTTGTGCTGGAATTTGCACATGATGTAACCAAAGGATCCCTATGTGTGTAAATGAGTGTCACACACACACACACACACTTTTTTTTCTGTTAACTTCCTGGGTTGTTTTTTTAATTGAATTGGTAAAAAATCCTAGATTCAGTTTTTATATTTCCAGATATGGTGGCAAAAGCAGATCGTTACAATACACAACGTGGTTTTAAGTCACTTTGACTGCAATTTGTGGTGGTAAAAGTCACCTCTCCAAAAACATATGTTGCATTCCCTACCAAATCTATGAGATTCTGCCTCCCCCACACACACACACACAGACACACTCCCAATTCATGAACTGCTTTGGCCATGACACAATTCTAGCATGGTCCTTTAAATGCAGTCCTTCCCCAGCCTGACTTCTGCAACCTTCAAAAAATCTGATGCCTTCCAGGTATGTTGGGACTTTGATCTCATCAATCTCAAGTGTCGTGGCCAATGGCCATGTTGACTGGGAATTATGTTCATTGTAGTTCCAACACATCTGAAGGGCACCAGATCAGAGAAGATTAATCAAAAAATAGTTTCGAGAGGGGCTCAGAAATCTCTCACTTAATACAGTATACAACACTTACAGCTCACATTGTGATAAATTAGCATAAGAGATACATGATAGCAAAAGAAGGTTTTATAGAAATATCCACTAGAAGAGAATCTATTACAAGTAGCAGTAGAAGAGAGTCTAGTTCATATATGGGTAGGGATGACCACAGGGCGTACAGCTGCCCCAATCCCTAGCTGATGGTCATGCTAATTAATGCTCTGGGGAGCTAAAGTCCAAAATATCTGCAGGATATCAGATCTCCTATCCAGAGATCTTATATAGCAACAAATATACCATCTACTAGCACTTAATCCTGAATATTCACAGCGTTTGTAAGAGATTGCCAATATTTATACATCAAAGCTGTTATTCAATAATTTTCAAATAATCTACAGTAGTATATAACATGTCCTTACAAACACAAAAATGGTTCACCAAGCATTCCCCATTATATAAATTTAGATAAAGGAAGATCACCTATACATAGAAATATGTACATGTTTTCAATATGGTCTCAACCTGCTTACATGTAACACCTAAGGTCACCATTTTGTGTTAAAGTTACTTCAGGCCAAATAGGTTGCACATTCTGCTGGGCATAAGTCTCTCCAAACCTTCTTTCTTTATCCTATACAGGCTCACTTGGCAGTAAACAAACAAACAAAAAAAGCAAGTCATGGTTTTGCATATCAATTGGCATAATAGCTTACAATTTTATGCATGCAGGAGTGACAGCAGACTGCAACTCAACATATGTTCTGTGGCTCATGACAGCTTTTTAAAGTTAACACAATTGGTGAAGTATTCCGTTTTAAATGTGAGTTCCATGCAGATTGCTTTTCGTTTTTCAAAATCAAGAGGGGAAAATTACACTAGTAGATGTCATTCGTCTCACCAGAGCCACCAACTGTACAAAGCACCTACTTTCTTTTCCGTAAATGTTTGAATTATCCCTGGCCAAGAAAAAGGTTTTAAGTACCCTACTGGGACAGATGCTAAGCGGCAACAATAGAAGCCACACTAATGCAATTCAGGTAACCCAATCCTGTTTCAAAAACACAGGCAAGGCTAATTACAGCTCGTCTGAGTCAAATTTCTTGTGCCACTGCAACCCACAGGAACAGGTCAAAATCACATGTTATTCAAACCACAGTTATATCAAACTTCCCTATCAAAATCACCACTTGAAACCAAGAGAGGAATTTTCAAAGATTAGCCGGTTCATATTCAAAGTGGGTGACAAGGCAACATTTGTAAGAGTAAACCTTATAAATGAAAATGATTTTTCGTGAAACCAACTAAAAGTACTGCATGGTCAAAAGTTCTGTACAACTATGGTATGGTGGACCAAGAGCTGTGAGGAAAACAGAAAACAGAAAGGGTAGTCTGGATTTTTTTAAAAAAAACATTTCTTAGTAAAAAGAACAAAACAAGAACTTTGCCCATATAACACAAGCAATCTTTGCAACACAACCAATCAAGAAACCTCTATTCATCTACATTTCTCAGTGCTCTGGAAGCAGTTAATAATAGTTATCAGCTTCATAAAATGGATTTTAAATCATGGTTTAAAATGGGTTTTTATCATGATTTCTTCTCAGTTTAAACACAATGGAAATTTATTTTTGTCTGTTTATATTCTGGGAAAGGAAAGGAAAGGAAAGGAAAGCAAAGGAAAGGAAAGGGGATTCAAAAATACAAAAATAGAGCAGACAGTGCCATAGTTAATACCTTATAGATCTCCAATTATTTCTTAATTATTTAGCTACTACATGAGTGCCAGAGTGCAAATCTTGCCTAGAATGATTACACAGAACCCCACAATGTACCCCCAAAAAGTTTTCTAAACCCTTAACGTGCAATTGTTACATTATGTAATGCCATTGGAATTTACTTAAAACATTTACTTACTCTACAAAATTATATAGCTTTTTTTTAAGGAGAGAGAGAAAACTGTACTAACAGCACAACAAAAAGTAAATTCTGTTGAGTTTAATGGAGCTTCCTCACTAATATGCAGGTTTAGAATTATACATAGAGGCAATTATTGCTTTTACATCATGTTTTCTCAACACAAAATAACATAATTTCACTACATTTCAGTATACTTCTAGTACAACTAAACAAAGAAATGTTTATGAATTGAACACAGTTCACAGTATCTTCGATTCCTTCCCCTAACCTTATGTTTTCCAGCTATGTTTGGACCACAGCTCCCAGAATTCTCAACTGCCCTGGCTACAAATCTCGAAATGACAGACCCAATTAATCTGAAGGGTGCCAATAAGGCAGATCTAGATAATACAACAAGAGACATTTAATTCTAAACTGATCCAGCTTAGCTGATGGCATTCAGTATCAGCTCTGCATGGTCACCTAACTCTCACTGAGTAATTGGTGACAATGTAACAGTTTATCATATGTTTCTGTATGACAAGTTTCAATAATTAAAATGTAAAGAAGACTATTTGGTGACAGCCCGGCCTAATTTGCAAGCCTGCTGCGTGCAAATTATATAGACCAACTCGGTGAATTTATTGTTCTATAGTGATTTATTCGGTCATGGCAGATTAGTAATTTGGGTCGGTTTAGAAGCCATAATAATTAAGACAGAGAAAATGAATTAATCAACTAACTATACAATCAAAACTGCACTCGAACCAAAGAAAACAATCTGGAGACCTTAGAAGAGAAGGGGGAGGAAAATAGACTTGAGGTGACGGGGGGTGAATCTTAAGTTTGCCCATCTCTTAATGTACAAATAAAATAAACCTTACAATTTAGATGGATTGCATCCAAGAGCACTACTGTAGCTAAAAAGTGATAATGCTTCAAACATTTTTCAAAGTAAAAAGTTAAATATTTATAAGCACCCAGCCACATTTCATAAATCACTAACTTATTATTTTATATCCCTGACGCTTTCCCAGGTCCAGCCTGCGAATCAAGGCAAGGAAAGTTGCAGAGAAAAATATCCTCCACACGAACATGAATCAGAGTTTCTCACCAGAATCATCCACCAAGCCCTCTCTCCCCCAGTTCCACCCCATCTGGCTTTTCCCAGAGAATCAAAACCTCACAGCCTCGCTAATTCCAAATAAACCACAAAATGACGCCCACAGACAAGCATCGCTCTTCGGCCATTAGCAACACAGGACAGACGTTCCAGTAATAACGTGGTGCAACGAACAAACAGACAAATACACCCTCTCAAAATAAATCTACACCAAAGAACAGCAGCCCTTACCTGTCAATTATCACCGGATCTGAAGGAGTCTCATTTCTGTTGCCGCAGCTTTTCTTGTCACAACAGCGGCTATGGAGCAAGAAGGAGAGGATTTAGTGCAGCTATTACACTCTTAAAACCATCATTACAGATACAGAAAGGATGGTATTGCTGGCTAGAGTTACCGCTCTCTCCCTGCCTGGAAATCAGTCAAATACGGTAGGTCACATATGGGTTAATTACTAGGTTTGACTTCTTTCACAGCTGGCACACAACAACGGCCACATACACACAGAAAAGGGAAAAGGGAGAGCACAACTTTTACAGTTCATAATCCTAGTTTTCTAGGCTGATACTAATGACATCCAAGTACATTGCAGATGGTTCAAGGTGCCCTCAAACAAGGGTAGTAGCAGCCACCCACAGGGAAGCAACAAAAAAAAAGATTATGTGCAATGATTTTTTTGCCCTTCAAAAATCTTGAAAATCTTGGTGTTTTCAAAATAAACGGACATCGTGATTCCAAAAATCTTTGTGAATGAAAAGAGCAAAATGATACCCAGAATTCCAGATTATGAACCAACAACTTTTTAAAAAGGCATAGCAAATGTAATATACTGTATTCCCAGAGATACTTATTTAAACTAAAGAAAATAATAAAATAAATGCAATGTAACCCTAAGTGGCAGATCTGCATTTACAGTACTGTTGCATATCAAACTATAGTCCCAGACATAATATAATTCTGCTCCGACATCCTACATCCTACCCCAAATACTGAAAAATGATCAGATTGCATGGTTGGTTGGTTCCCTGCCCTCCCACTGTTGCTATTCTGGCGAAATTATCATATTTACTGGAAAGAAAGATAAAGCTCAATTAAACATACACACACACTGTTAAGATTATATTTAAAAAGCTTAATTTTCTATTAGTGAAGTAAAACTAAAATTAATCTGACTTCCATCATAAAGGTAAGTTGTTGATGAAAGGGGAAATTTATTTATTTTTTTTCTCTTTCAGATAAATACAGTAAATGCCAGGACTGTTATACCATTAGATAAAATCAACAAAACCAGAATAGATTCCCTATTCCTCCTCTTTTTATTGAGACAAATAAGGGAAGGCTTTAGTTCATAAATTCTAAAATATAACGCATGAACAAAATCTGACTGGCAACATAAATCTTGCAAAAAAAATGGTGTTTTCTGCAACCCTATTCTAATTTTGGTATAGTTTGGATTATCTTTCTCATAAAATGACCCCCCCCCCCCCTCAACCAGGTGTCGTGGCCTTTGGTTATTTAAAATGATGGGAATTAACATCAAGTATCTTAGGAAAAATATTAACAAACCAGAACACAGGGAAATAATTCAGAGACTTTTCACACCAGACCAGTTCTCACATCAGACTAAGCCTGAAAGCTGGCTTAGAGGTGAAATTATCATGCATACCAGCTGGTTTGGTCCATAAATTCATATAATCTGATAGACAAATGGAAGATTCTTCTGTCTGGAAGAAGGCAGAGACTTGTCCAGGGAGTTGCCAGGAGCCAAGAAATAACAGAAGAATAGATTTGGAAGGAACCTTGGCCTCTTCCAGTCCAACTTCCTGCTCAAGCAGGAGACCCTATACCATTCTGGACAAATGGTTGTCCAATCTTTTCTTTAAAACCTCCAGTGATGGAGCACCCACAAATAAATAAATAAATAAATAATGAATAATATTGTTTCAAGCACCTTTTAAAATTCTGGATAATTGTAAAATCAATAAATTAACAAAGAATGAAAATGTTAACTCCAGTTTACATCAGACAAAGAAAAATCCATTGAGAAATCCACTCCAGAATTACTCATCATTTTTGTTTTAGACAGCTGTCTAAAGAATGAATGGTAAAGTAGACAGGTTCTGGTTTGTACCTCATTGAAATTGTAAGTGTATGAGGTAGTTTTAGGAAAGTTATTTCCTTGACCTGTTCCTCCATAGACATATATAACAGCTATGAAATTCTAGAAAAATATTAATCACATTAGTATGTCATTAGGAATTAAACTGAAGACAGAAAATTGTGGATTTGGAGCACATTCTCATGAGCCGTCAAATGTACAGCACATTTTATAAATAAGTTTCTGAAGTTGTTTCTGCTACCTTCCACACATGCAGAGCAGCATAAGCTGGCATGAGAACATGTTCTCCTTTATGAAGCCATTGTGAAAGGAACCATAGCTTACAGTGAAGCAGAATGAAATTCTAATCCAGTTTGGCTTTCCAATCAGACTCATCTATGATTTTTCTTCTATAACGTGTTGTTCTTTGTCTCCTTCCCTTCAGAGGATGCCTACTCGTGAATATTCCATTTTGATGATACCAACTTATAGTTTTATTATATTGTTAGTCTTGATCAAAGGCACTGTTGAAAGTTGTTTAGGAATTATGTATCTATAACAAGCTATTTTGAAGCACGGGCCTTCACTGTTTCATTTCTGGAATGAAGAAATTTCATCTTAGAGAGAGCAAGCTGTCTTTCACACCATATGGCTAATGGTAGTGCATAGCAATTAGCTGGGCTGATTAATGGGGAACAGACTCTAATTTTATGCTTATAATTGAAACTGCATTTGGACCCCTGTTGCAGATTCAGCACATCCCAATCTGCACTTACTACAGTTAGAAAGCCAGTAGCAGCAAATCTAGGAATGTGTAAGCAACAAAAAGTAAGTTTCCTTATTTGTCAAAAATATGGTAGCAATACAATCGATCAGAGATTTGAGGGATAGCATTGGGCAACCTCATACAAGTATACTATTATGTCCGTCTGTGAGTACCTCAGAACACTAAAATTGAACCTAGATATTTTAAGATACTTCCTTCTTGTTTTAAGTAAATATCAGGATGGCTTTTTTTTAGTTTGCTCATATGGCTTTGCAAAACAGAGAAAAACATAAAGATCTGTTGAAATCAGCAATATGGATAAACAATGGCAATATTGAGTAAAGGGTTTTCAAGTCAAAAGACATCACAGCATTGGAACTGCTTGCTAATGTAAATGTAGCTGAAGTAATCATGGATTTTCCCCTGATCCATGAATAACTCTATATCTTACCTCCACCTTGACTGCTTATATTGTAATGATAATTTTCAATTATATACTATATAGGACTCTTATGAGTTCTTTTTAAATCTCTATGACTATGTAAGGCACTATATAAATACATAAACAATGTATGTATGTATGTATGTATGTATGTATGTATGTATGTATGTATGTATGTATGTATGTATCAGGGGTGGGTTCCTGCCAGTTCTAACCTCTTCTATAGAAGAGGTTCCACAAATCCCTCCCCCCCACCCGTCTGCACATCATCAAGATGAAGAGCGAGAGGAGGAATTCTGGGACTTGAAGTCTACAAGTCTTAAAGCTGTCAAGTTTGAACACTCCTGGATGGGTTTTCTAAAGGGTTGAGGGGTACAAAGGTCTTGTAACTTGGCAGCTATAAGACTTGCATGTTTCAAATGCCAGAGTTTCTGAGCCAACATTTTGGTTGCTAAGCAAGAGCATTGTTAAGTGAGTTTCACCACATTTTACAAGTTGGCCATGCCCACACAGTCACATGACTGCCAAGCCACTCCCACTCGATCACATGGCTGGCAAGCCATTCCCACCTGGTCACATGGCCAGCAAGCCACTCCCACAAAGCAGGTCACACCTACAGAAGAGTTTCTAAAAAAAATTGAAACCCACTACTGGAATGTATGTATGTATGTATGTATGTATGTATGTATGTTTTTATGTACTCATACACTTTTTGGCACACCCGATTCTGTTGACACAACACTTGAAGATTTTGATGGATGCTAAAATACTATACATAAGTAATGGGAAATTGTCCTACTATCTAAAAAAAAACATAAGAAAAGCTACTCTCCAATAAATGTATTCATACACTCATAACAAGCCAAATGAGGAATACTAAGTGATTACTAGACAGTTATCTCCTGTTTTTATTAACATCAGAAACTTGGACATCTATTAAAAACCTGCCAAATATTTACCAATTCACATTCTTACCAATCCTTTATCTGTGATTCTAGCTTATCCGTTCATGTTAATGTCATCTACAGCTCTTACTGATCTTCCCCCAACCTTTCTTTTGTTCAAATCTTTCTGAACATGATAAATAATATAAACCAAAGAGTGTGTTCCTTATATTGTACTTTATTCCAGGAACTGTTTAATGAATTTTACTTGGTATAGTTAGTACAACTGCTAGTCCCAAATCCACAAAGTTACTCCCAGAAATTTTGAACTAGAAACAGATAAACAAGTGTTCAAGAATGCGAGAACATCTAATAAGTGCATATATTGCAGGAGAGCTAAGAGGTCATTGTTAAAGAATGGCAGCAACTGTTGCATATCAAAATGAGTCCTATTTATAGGAAAATCAAGTTTCAAAATTCTTGCACTTCCCCCTGAGTAATGCAACATGCTAGATGCTTCTATCTTTTGTGTGGAAGACCCAGTTTCCATCAGTCTTATTGAGGTAAAGGGCTGCTTTTTTATCAAACTTTTTACTCTTGTCTGTGTGAGAACTATAGCTCTCACACATCATTCTAGCCCATTAGATTTTCCTCTATTGGATTTCTGCCTATCACCTCTGCAAAATATAGTTTGTGGCCCAAAAACACTGAGTATCAACTGTAAAAGAGGCCACATTTCACTCTGAGAATTCAGACCATTACTGAACTACTGAATACTATAACTAGATTTTTTTTTTAATCTGGATGTGTTGAATAAATCATAATGGCCTGATTCACACTCAATTTAAACCCAGAATGAGTAGATTCACAAATCACACTAAGCAAAAAAAAAAAAAAAAAAACCCTCAACAACACATTATAATCTAACATGATATATACATTCAATTCCTGATTCATCTTTCAGGTTACTTAATATGGAAAACATTCTTTCCCTTAGAATTTCATTATATGAATATCTCTTGAAATATATGAGAATGCTAATTTCATTTAATTGTTCAGCCACAACCGATGAGCCTTACTAAGATTATAAAAAGCAAACTTTCTAAAATTTGTGTTGTACAGTTGTGTTTGATGCAACTCTTCTTAACCCTGGATTTTTTTAAAAAAAAGTTTTCCAAAGCAACAAAAACACTAGGCCAGTGATGGGAAACCTTTTTGGCACCGAGTGGAAACATCGCACGCATGCTCATCAGGGCCACACTCTGGAAAAGCTGAACTTCCGGGTTCTAGCACACATGGGCACCCAACAATCAGCTGTCCAGCATACATGCGCAGGCCAGCTTTCGGCACTTCTGAGCATGCAAAGGGACCGCACTCTGGAGAAGCTGAAGTTTTGGGTTATGGTGCGCATGCGCACTCGACAATCAGCTGGCAGCATGAGTACGCACACTGGTTTTTGGCACTGCTGCGCATGCGAAGGGCAACTGATTGTTGTGCATGATGCTTGCCAGAAACCCAGAAGACAAACAGGCAAGTCTGTGCGTGCCACTTCGGGCACACACGCCATAGATTTGCCATCACGGCACTAGGCTGAGGAAATCTATTAAGAAATCCAAAAGGAGGGAGGGGCTGATCCTGGCCTATTCTTTTAGCACAATTTCTATATAATTTATGCACTTGAATTTTAAAATTTAATCCATGTTTTCATTCCTGAAATCAGCAGCTGTCACAATTTGTGCCACCAAATAATATCCGAGCTGCTAATTGTTGCTGATTTAGCTACTATTCATAACTACATCAACCAATTCAACCACTGTCTGCTGAAGTATGATCCTTCATCATCCCCAAAGATGAAATGCATATTTGTTGATTGAAAGGAGAAGACGATTGTGCTTCAACAACCCACGGAGGACTGACTGCTCTTGCTCAGTTCACTTTATACCTGATTCTAAGAAGCTAGGTCTGAAAACACAATCCCATTGAAAGATGGGGGAGAGGGGTACACAACAAGCATAACCTTTACATAGGTCCAACCCAAGAGTCTGCTTGAATGGGCAATCAATAAACTTGGACAGCTAAAGTAAGTAGTCCTCAACTTACAACCATTCATTTAGCAACCGTTCAAAGTTACAAAAGCATTGAAAAAGTTACTTACAACTGGTCCTCACATCTATGACAATCACAGCATCCCTATGGTCACATGATCAAACTTTGGATGTTTGGCAACCAGCTTGTATTTACGATGGTTGCAGAGTCCTAGAGTCATGGGTTCACCTTCTGTGACCTTCTCAGCCATTTTCACAGTCAATGGAGGAACCTGGCTTCACTTAATGACCACATGGCTCACTTAACAACTGCAGTAATTCACTTAAAAGTTGTAAAATCAGTTACAACTCAATGAGTTTAACAACAGAAATTCTGGTTCTAACTGTGGTTGTAAGTCAAGGACTACCTGTATAGATGTCCTTCTATGGACCACAGACCCTTCTTTTCACTCTGCCCCCACTACATCCTTCATAGTAGCCTACAAGACTCACTTCTGCAGAAAATAAGGACCAGGCTCTTGTTTACCTGAGGTAGCAAAGGCTGTTATGAAAGCAATGGCCTAATGGTGATGGTTTTCCTAGTGAACGTCATGTTGGATAACTGCTCATAAGTATTTGCATTTTGGATGTTCTCTCTCTCTCTCTCTCTCTCTCTCTCTCTCTCTCTCTCTCTCTCTCTCTCTCTCTCTCTCTCTCTCCCACTCCCTCCCTCCCTCCCTCCATCCATCCATCCATCCATCCATCCCTCCCCCTCCTTCCTTCCCTCTTCTCTCCTCTCCCCACTCTTTCTCTCATCAGAAACATTTTCCATGAAGATAAAGGTTCCAATCACTAATTTTTTGCCATATTCAAAATTAAGCTCCAATAGGTCATTGAAACAAGATAATAATACAATGGCAGAGTTGGAAGGGACCTTGGAGGTTTTCTAGTCCAACCCCCTGCCTAGGCAGGAAACCCTATACCGTTTCAGACAAATGGCTATCCAACATCTTCTTAAAGACTTCCAGTGTTGGGGCATTCACAACTTCTGTAGGCAAGCTGTCCCACTGATTAATTGTTCTAACTGTCAGGAAATTTCTCCTCAGTTCTAAGTTGTTTCTCTCCTTGATTAGTTTCCACCCACTGGTTCTTGTTCTACCCTCAGGTGCCTTGGAAAATAGATCATTTAGTACACATTTGCTGCTTATTACACTCACACCAAGCATATTTGGGGGTTCTTCAAAGGAAAATTGCGAATTCTTTAAATCTCAAAATAATTTTAGATTTAACCAAGCTTTGAAAAGACAGAGAGAGACAGTCATTTTTTTTTTCTTTGCTAATTAAGATACGACAGAGATTTTTCTTACCTGCACATTATTTCATGGGTGAGCAGAACTCTGCACATTTCTGGATTCTTGTCTTGGCCTTCATATACTATTGCCTAGAGGAAAAAGACAGGAGAATTTTATATCAGAACGGGGGGCGGGGTGGGTTCGGTCACAAAGTAAATGTAGTTGGAGAAAACGATCATTGTCATGGGAAATGAATGCATAACTACATTGCAAACCAGCGACTTCGGCATAAACAGACTGCATCCTTGAGGAGAAAAATAAACACACACACACACACACACACACAAAAGTCTCAGGATTTGTTGCTGGAGAGCCCAGAAGCTGAACTGAGTAAGCTTCAACTCAGCATTCTCGCTTCTTGTTTTAACTGTCACATTATGCACACCTTCTGAGCAGTGCACAGGACAGGGTTTTTTTAGTAGTCAAGACAACCACAATGTTCTTTTCAATAAAACATAAACTTAATAGTGTTAAAAAAAAAAAAAACTCGAAAGACTCGGAACACTGGGGAGACTATTCATAAAATGAAAAGTGACGATATTTTTAATTCAAAAAAACATGGTTGTGTACTTAACTAGCTACGGTTTGTGTACAGTACCTGATTCACAACTCCTGTCTGGTTAAATGTGCTAACAAATTAAAGGAAATGACATTCCTGCAAATGCAAATAAACAAGTTCAAGAAAACAAGAGGATAAAGCAGGATGGGCCTTTCAGTATCTTCAGTATCTTGTCAATATAAAGAACTGACTTTCTAATCCAGGGCTGTCAAACTCCCAGACCGCAGGCCGGATGCGTCAAGCGCTGGCCACGCCCACGCCCGGTTTAGCGAAAGCAAAAAAAAAGTCCCAATACATTACGTGATGCAACCTTGCAAGCTTGAAGATAGGTAGACTTCAACTGCCAGAATTCCCTAGCCAGCCAACTACTGAGCACAGCTAAAAAAGATGAGCTACTCCATCTGTGCTTTGGTGATTGTCTTGGGTTAAGCAGTCAAGAACTGACTGTCTTTGGGCTCCAGTTTCTCCTATCCGAGGTGGCGCAGTTGTTAGGGTGCAGTACTGCAGGCCACTTCAGCTGACTGTTATCTGCAGTTCAGCGGTTCTAATCTCACCGGCTCAAGGTTGACTCAGCCTTCCATCCTTCCGAGGTGGGTGAAATGAGGACCCAGACTGTGGGGGCAATGTGCTGACTCTGTAAACAGCTTAGAGAGGGCTGAAAGCCCTATGAAGCGGTATATAAGTCTAACTGCTATTGCTATTGCTATCTATATTTCTTAGCTTTACTCACTGGCAGGCAATGTCAAAAGGGATTGGTCCCCTTATAAACTTAAGAATTCTGTTTTACTGTGATTGTGAGAACATACGCATAGTGACCACAGGGCAAAGAAACATTGTAGTTGCTTGTTTTGATTTAGTTTGAAATGTGAGTTCACCCATTGGGATTTAGCAATGTGTGAGAACCAGCCATTATGGTCTGCTCAGTAGGTTGTGGGTTAAAAACTCTTACTTTAGAAGCCACAAGGTGAAACTGGACCTTTTTTTTCCTCCCCTAAATTCAATTGTGAATTGGAAGTTAATGCTTCCAATGTCCCCTTGCACTCTACTATATGAAGTTAGTGACAGACAGAGGTTGGACTCTAAGGTAAAAAGTAAAGGTTTCCCTCGCACATGTGTGCTAGTTATTTCCAACTCTAAGGGACGGTGCTCATCTCAATTTCAAAGCCGAAGAGCCAGAGCTGTCCAAAGATGTCTCCGTGGTCAAGTGGCTGGCATGACTAAATGCCAAAGATGTACAGAATGCTGTTACATTCCCACCAAGGTGTTCCCTATTTTTCTACTTGCATTTTTACATGCTTTCAAGCTGGCAGAAGCTGGGACAAGTAACGGGAGCTCACTCCATTATGCGGCACTAGGGAGTCAAACTGCCGAACTTTCTGATTGACAAGCTCAGCATCATAGCCACTGAGTCACCCTTGGTTGGACTGTACAAATCTATAAAATGGATACATAGGAACAGTCTGGTTTTTTGTTTTTTTTAAAGAGGCCAAATGCAGCTCTTCCAGTGATAATTCTACTCTACAATTTAGGCAACATTTGTCTACATGGCAACCACAGATTCTTTGTAAGTGCTTGCATTATACACAACTCTGAACCATAACATGGCTATGCATACAACTGTTTTGTCACTGGGCTGGGAAAGGAGAAATCTTCCTGGCAGCCCCTCACCCGCTCCCTAGAAAATAGTTTGCTGTGTAACTATCAGCAAGCCCAAACTGGCATAGGTTTCACCTGATAATTGCCAACCAACTGCCAATAAAGAACCAAGGCAAAGGACATGGCACCTATTGGCCAAAGGAAAGGAAAAAGCCATTTTGCTGAAATGTCTAGCAAACAATTTATTGAGGTCCAATAAAAAGTGGCAAACAGCTTCATGCAGGGAACACCACTGTGCAGAGGCAGATATTTTTTCCCGGGCTGAAGATCACATTTGCAATACTTAACCTTTCCTGCCATCTTGCTACCTTGTTAAAAGTCGACCATTAGTGAGCGCCTTTTACTAGGACGAGCAGTTACATTGGAGGGCAGGGCTCCTGTGTTTTTTCTTTATTAGCATTCCCCCAGTTCATTATACTAGATAGGAAAAGAGGCCTCTGTCTCAAATTTGCTCCTCCTCAAGGCAACGGATGAAGGAATACTTCTTGTCTGACTATATATCACATCTTTTCAAATCTTTCCTAATTTGCTCACAGTTCATATGTCAAAAGAAAGAGACGGTGTGGGTTTTTATTTTTAATGCCTCCCTTATAATACAATAACATTTCTAGATCTCCAAAACACTTCAGGAGTCAATCACCTATGCCACAGTTCTCTAGAATGTAAAACCTGACAAAATACCACTTCCATCAACCCAAAGTCCTATTACAGGTAGTCCTCGGCTTACAACAGTTCGTTTAGTGACTGAATGGCATGGAAAAATGTGACTTATGAGGGTTTTTCACACTCACAACCACTACAGCATCACTGTGGTCACGTGATCAAAATTCAGATGCTTGGCAACTGAGGCATCATGTGATCGCCTTTTGCAACCCTCTAACACAGTGTTTCTCAACCTTGGCAACTTGAAGATGTACGGACTTCAACTCCCAGAATTCCCCAGCCAACACAGTGTTTCTCAACCTTGGTAACTTGAAGATGTCTGGACTTCAACTCCCAGAATTCACCAGGCAGTGAATGCTGGCTGGGGGATTCTGGGAGTTGAAGTCTAGACATCTTCAAGTTGCCAAGGTTGAGAAACACTGCTCTAACAAGATAAGTCAATTGGGAAGGCAGGTTCACTTAACAACCATGCTATTAACTTAAGAACTGCACTGATTCGCTTAACAACTGTGGCAGGAAAGGTCGTAAAATGGGAGAAAAATCTGCCACTGTCTTGCTTGACAACAGAATTTTTGGTTTCAATTGTGGCCATAAGTTGAGGACTACCTGTACTGACTCAGCCTTCCATCCATCCGAGGTCGATAAAATAAGGACCCAGATTGTTAGGGGTGGGGGGAAAGGCTGACTCTGTAAACCACTTAGAGAGAGTTGTAAAGCACTGTGAAGCGTCATATAAATCTAAGAGCTATTGCTACTGTATTCAAATAATTCTCTTTCTTATATAAGCCTTTCAATTAGTTACCCTACCTGGGAGAATTTGATCCATTCAACTGCTCAAGGGTGAATAATCCTCAAGGATCCCACTCTTTCAAAATTCATCTAAGTCTTTTTTTTTTTTTTTTTGCCTTTTAAAATACAGTAAGAATTTGGGAACCTTCATCTTTTTGTGGGCTTACATTCAGGTATTTTATAAATTCAGTATAGCTTGATGTTATGGTCCTGATTGCGCTCAGCTAGGAGGCATTTCCATTTTATCCGATGCCAACAGCATCACTCAAGTCTCCTTTGGCACATCCTTGTTAAAGGAATAGAAGATCAAAATTCTACCTTTCAGACCAATGCCTCTGGTTATGGCCTCTTTAACATAAACAATCAATAAAACTCTCTAATACGTGTGGAGGTGGGGGGGGGGAGAGGGCTAAATTTAAACAGCCTTGGCCAACAAGCAGAAGCATCACATAACCCATAAAATGAGGTAATTTGGCACAGCTGTGACTTTGCCGTTGAAAAGGCTGCCCACTGAAGGCAAGAGGAAAAGGGAGGGGTGGGCTGCACAGCAGTCATGAATCTCAGCCAGCGAAAGTAATTGCTTAAACATAGTATTATCACACTCCAGCACAGTACACTATATTTTAATATGATTTAGTAGTGCCATAAATAATAGCATTGATGTTGCTGTAGTTTTGTACAGCATTGGATGCCAACCTTACTCTTTGAAAAGAGAAACTCAAACGCAGCCTAAACGGCAGAGAATTTGAGATCTTGAAGGTATTAGGAATCTAACTATGTGCTCTTCCAACCTCAAATAGGGTTTGTTACCCCAATATTCCCCGCCACTCATTCTATTCTCAGTGTATTTAGCATTTCTTGAAATTTGCAACGGTCCCTGCCATCCCGCTGAGCTCCTTTGGGGAATCTAACAAGGGAGTGCAGGGCCATCTTGCCACTCAGGAGCAAATGGGAAAAATCGTCCCTTTGAAAGTGGCCCCTGCTCAGAATTCCCTACATCTTAAAAAGCAAATGCTTGTTACATAAGTAAGAGCATGTATGGAAGCACAACTAGTGTTTTTAGGTGAACAAGAGGCCATGATTATGGTTTCTCCTCCGACCTGTCCAATGTGGGCAGAGGTGGTCACTGACTCCCAACAGTAGACTCTGAGCTTCAGAACTGAAGAAGCTTCTTGGATGAGAAGTTAAACATCTTCAAAGAAAAACTAAAAGGTCCAGTTGTCTCTTGGAAAAGCACCTTTGGGACAACCATGACCTAAATGACTCAGAATCTCCATAGACAATGGACCCTGAGGTTCAAAGTGTTCATGGTGATCCAGCAACTTCTTGCATAGGGGAGATTTCTGAGGTACAGCCAAGAGTTTGTGTGTAAAGGTGTTGGCATGCTTATACACTATAATGATACACTGGAACACCTCCAAATAATTACAAACATGTAGGAGATGACTAGACTCAGCCCAAGTGAGATCTAAGTCCAGCCCACCTTTAATCCCGTTGACTCTTATCTACCACCAATTTGCTTTGATTGTTAGTAGGTTCAGATTCTTGTAGAGAGCTTTAGCTTAGAATAAATCTATATATTCATTTGAACTGCACGTCTGGTTTTCTGCACTTTTCAAAACATCTGGGGAAATGATGAAGAAAATAAAGTTCTAGATCTAGAACATGACATGCAAATAAATCCTATGAAAATGCTAGCAACTAATCTCTATACAATGTGTTGTGATTGATGCTTTAATTACTAAATAAGAACACTGTTTTTGCAAAACAACAATCATAACACTTTTCTCACGCAAACAGGGGTACCCGGCTTATGTCAATCATTGAACACATCCTGTATGCAGAATTTAACCCTAGTAAATAGGAAATCATATTTGCCTAAAGAACCTTACTTCAACGCATTTTCTATTGTATTCCCAGAAACTCTTTGATTACAATTGACTATATATCATATAGCAATAGCAATAGCAGTTAGACTTATATACCGCTTCATAGGGCTTTCAGCCCTCTCTAAGTGGTTTACAGAGTCAGCATATTGCCCCCAACAACAATCCGGGTCCTCATTTTACCCACCTCGGAAGGATGGATTTTTAAAATACCCTAGAATCCTTTAGAGGTTGTTACAGTCAGCAAAAGGATGGGGAAGAGAAAAGGAAAGTATTATAATTGGATTCAAGTTCTTTCATTTTTTAAAAAAAAAGTTTGATTCACTCAAACTTTTATACCTTAAAAATATGACTAGCATAAAAAGGCATTGTCCGTGACCATCCTTGTGGGGCAGATGATTAAGAACTGGAGTTTGACTGCAAGAATCAAAGAATACCAGAGACTTAATCGCAGCTGATTTATTATGTTCTCTGGGCACTGCCAAAAAGCTAACAAAGACTAAGGTGATGGCATTTTACAGTGAATAATTGATTTGCATTTAATGCAGCGCAGTGGGACACTAAAGGAATTTTCTCTAAGTAAGAACTAAAGATGCTGAAGCTCCACCACTATCCATGCTCACAGGCCAGTCTTTTTGGTACAGAAGTCAATGTGAGTTTAATTGAAGCAAGTTCAACTTCCCTAGAAGCTGCAAACAAGAGTGAGCAGATTTAATTCCCTCTCTTTCTTTACTTCCCTTCTCTCCCTCCTTCAAATTGCTATGCTTACTTAACCTCCAGGTAGCTATTTAAAAAGAAGGCCAGCTAAATAACCATAATGAACAAATGGACTCAACAAGTGTGGCTATCTAATCGCCTGTCTGTTGTGTTTAACATCAACAGTCCTTCTGCTTATGTGCAGAACATCTTTAGGCTTGTGATGCATTAGGGACTAACCCTGGTTTCTGAACACCAGCTATTATTGAAGGAACTGTATGAATCGAAAGACCGGGGGGGTGCAATACATTGCTGGAAACTGTTTGGAAGCACAAAATGAATCCAGTTTCTGAAAACTGTTTTATGGATCATGCACAGAAAAGATTTTCAAGAGTTTTGCTTTTCCCTCGCAACAGGGGAAACCAACTATCTTTTCAATGAAGGTTTGATGCCCCATCAGGCTTCAGAGTGCATTTAAGAGTATAGTTGTAGATCAAACCAGGATTAAAGGAGAGGTACCTGAACTAGGTTATAAAATGGTAACACTCGCCCTTCTTCACATTAACATATTTTGACCTGGGGAAATGTTGCTCTAGTAGTTGTTTTATAAATTCAGAATGATTAGGGAAGTGTATTGTGGCAGCACATTTCACAACTGCAATTGTACACTCATTTTAGCATCTTTTAGATTGCTCTTTTGATGAACAAGATGTAGAAAGTGTTGTTAGTTCACTGAGACAACACCTTCATTGCATGTGAAATCTGGGCTTGACCCTGAACATCTCAAGACAAAGCTAATAATGGCTTTTGTCAAAAATTCTGAAGAGATATTATATTAGCTAGAACCAGAGTTTGATATAATATATATTATATTGATATTATATATGAGTATATTATATAATCAAATGCATCTTCTTACAATCATTTTACTGAATGCATCTTGTATTAAATTAAGACCAGGGGAACAGTAAATGTCTGTTAGTCTTTCATGCTCCACTATCAAATGTATTTTTAAATCAGGGAGTCTCCAGCTACAACACTTGTTAAGACTTGTTGTGGTGGGGGGAGTGTTCTCTCTCAGTTCATGGAGATCGAAATCTCCCTCATTCTATTCTGTATCTCAGCTCTTAGTGATTCTCTTGCTTGATTTTGTTCCTTCCCTCAAAAATACTGAGCACTGGGGTAAAATATAACAAATACACATCATAACTGTTGACTAAAAGTCACTGCCTGTATTGATTTGGTTTCAGAAAGGAAACAGAGGCAATTTAAATCTCAAACTTTTGCAGCTGCTGGAAAGACAGGTTCCTGTCTCAGAAGACACTAGAATATATATTTTTTTCTGAAAGCATATGCTGCACCTATGGAACAAACATTGGGTTTTTAATATATTATTTGCTAAACATTCACCATGTTCAATTCTTGCAAGTGGAAATGTTGCCCTCCTCAACTCCACAAAATCTGGATAGGTGTAGATGTTACAAAGAATTAATATTTTAAAAAGATGTTTGATGTGTGAAGTGAAAGTCCCAGTGTATAAAGTTAGATTATTGTTGAACTAAAAATAATTTTGCAAATAGGTACTAAACCCACATAGGTGAAGACATATGTTTTGAACTTACTTGTTTACTTCCTTTTTTAGTTTTAATTTGTTTCACTACAGAGCCGTGAGAATACAAGTTTACAAATTTGGCTTTCAATCCAGATTCCTTTTTTACTCAAGAAAGATGCTTCCCACACCAACAGAAAGAAGGTCAGGAATCATGGTTCCCATCTTTCCCTGCATTCACTTGTGCTGCCCCTTCCAAAATCTATTGCATGAAATTGGGGAGGATTTTAAAAGAAAGCGGATTAAGACTCTGAGGAGGGAGAACTCACAAAATGGCTCTTCTACAACTCATACAGGATCAATGATTAAATTTAACTTAAAATGTAAAATTAAAACATTTCAACCTAAAGCAGGATAGCTAAGAAGTATATTAAAATATCTGATCCACTCTTGTTTGTTTCATTGGGATAACTAGATGACAACCATGGTCATTTATTTTTAATTTCCTGTGTGGGACAATGCGAAATAGGCTATGCTAATTTATACTCAAGTACCATTGATTTGTTTTTAAGTATCAACTAATATTAGCCGGACTTTACTTCTTGTGTAGATAAAGCTATAGAACTGTTTCTGTAGTTGAAGTTTTTGGTACTGTTATACTATATTGCATACAAACGGCTTTGAAAACCATTTGAAGAAAAGCGGAAATATGCCAGCCCATTTCTCACCAATTCATATATTCTAAGTAACCTGAGAATAAGTGCTTTTCTAGAAGGTTATGGCTCTAGGATTACCTATGGAGAAAGCAATCATGTAATTCTAAGAATTCAGATACTCAACTTCCTGCATCTTCGGCTCTGACATTTTGGACTTGCAATGTGTAATTAGCCATTAATGCCCTAATTCTGATTTCTTATAGCAGACCAGCCTCCCATCATTTGCAATGAGAGTTTAATATGGGGAGCAATAAATGTGCCCAGATTGGGATCTAAAATATATGAGGATTCTTGTTCAGCAGCACTAAACCAAAAGGTGCTAATTATTGCTTCTATTCTCCTCCTCTAGCATGCCAGCCTGCTCATCAACAGGAATTCATGTGAATTAAATAAATCTCTCCCTTTCCCTCCCCCTCCTTCCCAGCCCAGCTCCACTAATATGTTCATTTTGAATGCTTCTCAAACATTCGCAGGGAAACAACTCTAGCGTAAATATCCCAGAACAAATGGCTGTATATTATACAGGAGGGAGCAGTTGGAAGCCAGACTGGGAATGCATTGGGCCATCTGGCCCAGGCAGTCTCTCCAAAATCCTCAGCTTTGTTTTCACCCCCAGACTCCAAACAACACATTTTCCACTGTGTTGAGTTTACATTTTCCCAAACACTCAGGACCTGAGCATGCATGTAAATGTCAAGCTTCGCATTCTTCTCAGAGAAGGAAATTGAAATCACCTGCACTTCCTGCTCTTGAAGCAAAAGGATTCAAGCCACTGCAACCAAAAAAAACAACAACCCACCCTAGCTGAACTGCAAGCTTGCCTCACTGCACAAGAGCACTGGGCTCCACAGCTGAGCTCCTGAGGAGCTGTTTTCCTCACGGATTCCTATTTTCCTCCTCACAACCGTGCCATTTGCAATTCACTGATTCAGTATCTGTACACCCAGGCACAACAGCTTGATCAATTTAGGTAGAAAGCAGTACTGTATATCTGAATCCCTGCTGTAAATGACATAGAAAGTTTGAGGCATCAAAGGCGACATGACAGAGCATCTTTGAATGCCTCACATGTTAGAAAGAAAACATTTTGAAATCAGCTGGCTGTATGTCCATGTTTAGGCTGTGTTGGAGGAAAATCTACTCTCTGATATAGCATTTTGAAGACAAGCAAAAGAATTGGTGACTGAATTGACTAGATTTCTGCCTTCATGTTATTCCAGTGCTAAGTTGGAAAGGAAGCTATTAATGTATAAAGTGATCATTTGATTCACACCATTATTAAAATTTCACTCATTCTGATCCAGAGTATATCTACAAATACAGAGTTTACATCCATAAGCTTGCATGATCTCTCACAATGACAAAACCATCTGAATAATTCTACTAAAATCCCAGTCAAAATTTTCTTCTGAGCTGAACTTGACTTCTAAGGATACACAATTGACAACAATGCAAAATGTATACACAATTGACAACAATGCAAAATCTACCTCTATCAAGGAATGACAGCCATGAAAATCTATACTGAATGAATACAGAAATGATTTGCCATTGCCTTCTTTTGAAGTTTTTGTTAACTTCACAATCCAGCCTACTACTACTTTGAGATTTCTATTCTTTTTCCTGTACAATCCCTCTCAGTTTCTCAAGATAAGTCCAAATTGAATTGCAGTTCTTGTATTGCAGTGTTTTTCAAACTTGGCAACTTTAAAATGTATGGATTCAACTCCCAGCATATTGGCTGAGGAATTCTGGGAGTTGAAGTCCACACATCTTTAAAAATGCTAAGTTTGGAAAATACTGCTACATAACATCAATATCAAGACTTTCCAAGGGAATTATTTCCAGGTCTCTTCCCTAAATGCAGGTTGTTGCAAAGATACTGACAATGTTTGTTTAATATTCTTGATTCCCCAGAACTTATTGATTAGATAGCAACTTCTCAAGCATAGCATTTTCCCATGATTTTCTTACAGGCCACCACAACTACAGTATCAGGCAGATAGAACAAAGAAAATGAATAAATAACACGATAAGAATGTAACTCAACCATAAATGATAAAGTAGATGAAAATACTTTAGAAAGAAACAAATATATTCAGTAATGGAAAAAGATTAAATTAATTTACAAAATCAATTGGCTTCATGATTCATTTACCTAATTTGAGGACTAGGCCTCTGACATCACCACTACAAATTTAAAAATAAAAGTATTCCTTCCCTTCTACATGGGCCTGGCCTCTTTGTTCATATATGCCTACAGGCCCCTAGAACCCTGCTTATTTTAATTTGGCTGAATGTATGTATGAAAGTCATTAAAGCTGCACACAAAACAGTGAGTGTGATCTCAAAAATTTGTTGCTGATGACATGTCACTTGCTGATTCCATACCGCTGAAACCTGCTGGCTCCTATCACCATTTCATTTAGCTGCCATCCCTCTACTCCAATTTGTGCCAAGATTCAGATACTAGTATACCCCCTCCTCTATGATGTTTGACAATATATATTTCATGTGCATTACAGTAAAAATTGAAGGAGCATCTGACGAAGCTGCATACAACTTTACTCCAAGCAGAAAGTTACTTAAGATTCATCAAAATTCCTCATATTCTATATTAAAGCCTAAGTGACAACTTTACAATTGGACAATTGTGAACAATTTAGAAGACACCTTGACCTGTCTTATAGGTTCTTCATTAACAAGGAGAGAAGTTTCAAAATCTTCAAAGAATTTGAAGTTTTTTTTAAAAAACAAGTCTTTTTGCTTTTTGGAAACATTAATTTATCATAACACAAAGCTCCCTGATATAACCAGAAATTAACTTATGTTTTTTTTTTACAAAATACATATAATATGATAATGCCAACTAAGTTCATCCATTCAATAAAAAAATAATCAATATCTGTATCTACCAGCTTGTGATTCTCATCAGCCACATCTCAACAGGGAATTTCAATCTTTTTTTTTAAACATCAATTGCATTAAAGTAGCTCGGGATTTTATTCTCTAAAACTGTTATTCTGCAATCTTGTTCTGCTACTCCTTCCCCTTTTCCCTAAATCAATAATTAATCCTAACATTAGGGTTAAATGTAAAATGTTTTAAAGTAAAAGTCTGATTGCCATTAAGTAGATAATAGTTGGTATCTGAATTCCAACTGAGCTCAGGCTGTGGCTTAAGCTTGTGAAAACAACAGCACAGAAGCTGTGTAACCATTCGTGTTTTATTTTACCAGAAAGAATCTGCAGGTGAATTGACAATCACCCAGTCATAAACAAAATGCTAGTAAACAGGTATTTTAAAACTATGGTAGGCCAAAGCATGACTATCTACAGAGAAATGCAATCTTGAAAGGAAAAAGCATTAACCCTTGAATGACTACAATTCGGAAAATGGCCCAATTCCTTTTTTAAAAAAAGGATTATCCAATTACACTCATACAAAACAGCCGCTCAGAACAGCGAGAGGTCCTTTTTAAACACAAACTTATAAAGTATTGTCATTGGTGCAGTTTTTAAGGTTTGTGGTTTAAGGACTGGAGTTGTTCTACTGTCAGTTCTTATAGACTGTCGTTCAAAAGAATTTGTCTCACTAATTTTACTAAATGTTGGATTGCAACTACTCCAGTTCTTTCTTTTCTTTTCTCATCTATTGTAAGACAGCCATGAATAGCAGGAAAAGATGTTTCATGAGCATCAAAGAACAGTGTTCTAAAACAAACTCAACAGTTTGACCTTTCTGGTTTGGTGTCAGAAAGCTACCAAAAGCAAACGAAAGTTTAGAAGGCAGAATCTGAAACACCCAAAAGCTGGTTTACGACCATGTGTGTGAACATAGTAAGCAAAATAAAAAACCTAACATCCCTCCATTTGTTTAAAAAAAAACCTGAATCAGATAAAATCACAGGGCTTATTTAGTAACTTCCAGAATATTAACCTGAGGTTAAACAAATCTGACTCAAGAAATTAAACATTATCAAGTTATCTTATAAAAATATGACAGTCTCTTAATATTTTTTTTTAAAAAAATGCACTGTACAACGTTTTGATTCAGAGGAATAAAATGATCTCCTTTAGCTCAATATTTTACCGTTTGTCTAGAGGTATACAGGGGCTTTTTTACTTGGAACTACAATGAGAGTGAACATGCAATAAAATGCCATAATGGAAATTAGGCTGTAAGAAAAGCAGAGCTTTTCCAATCACAAAATTACTCTGGAGCACTAAGTTTCTAAAATAAGTGTTATCGTCCATGACACATCCCACACTGCAAATCTACCGAGATTTAAGATCTTCCCTAAAAACACTTAACACAGGAATTACAAAGGAGTATATAAATACCGAACGTCTTTATTTATATAATTATCTACTTGGTCCATTAGATGGATACAGAATCGCTGGGCAGGGGCGGGGCGTTGGTTGCTTTCTTTGGGGTTGCTTTTCTATTTCTGTTCGTTCATATAATTAAAACTGAGGAGGGAGAAGACAGGAGAAAGAGAGAGAGAACTATCTGTGATCTGATAGCCTTCCGGGGAATCAGAAGCTGTTATTTATTTATTTATTTATTTTTATAAACAGCTACCGTGTCTAATTAAACATTGGGAGGAGGAGGAGGAGGGAGGGAGGGAGGGAGGAGGGGGAAATAGGAGGCAGGCAGGCAAAATTAATACCGTTTGCCTAAAAGTGAATCCTCCCTGCGCGCGCGCGCAGTGCAGTTGGATCTCAGCTGCTGCTTGGCCCTTGCCCACTTGGCGAGAGCCGCGGTGATCCTGTACCTTTAAGACCGCGGTTGGTTCACCCCGCCCTGGCTCCTGGCCAATCTAAAACCGAGCACAGGAGGCGCTTCCCTAAAGCTTACGCCGAGGTCCAATTCAGCCAGGGCTACCGCCTCAACTGAGGGAGTAGCTCAAGGCGATAAATCAATGGCAAATGCACACTTCTTATTTTTTTTTTTCCAGAGTCGATTCGAGCAACGATCCGCTAGGAGGAAAGCTTCGTTCTTCTCCACTCGCCTCGCTGGACTTCCCCCCCCCCACTCCCCCCCCCCTCTCATCTACCTTCCGAGATTTACAGGAGGCTTGGGAATTTGGAGGGGCCGAGAAACCTCTGGATGGAACTGGGAAGGAAGGGGGAGCCCTTTCGCCCCCACAGAAGAGACGAGGCGGTTTCTGAAAACTCTTGCCGCTTCTTTTTCTCTTCTGCAAGCGAGAGGGAACGGTGGGGGGGGTGGTCCTACTCTGACCCCGGGTTTTTTTTTTCCTTTAAATAACGGCGTTTAAGACTGGAGTCCTGCGCAGAACTATTTGGCAGGAATGCCTCCGAAAACAAATCCTGCCAAGAACCAACAGGACGGGAACTGAACGGGATCTAAAGGACGGGAGGAGAAGGAAACTATCCGATCAGACTTCTTGAGCGAGCGCGCCTGCCCGCCCGCGCTAATCTGAGTTTGTCAGCACGTTGGATTTTCCAACAGGAAGAAGGCCGGGATGGACACATAAAAGGGGAGCCATCACCCGCGTTTTATTCTTCGCTTTCATTCTCATCCTGGCTACCCGGCCTGTGGCGGTTGAGATCCCGGCGTGATCCACATTCGCAGCCACCTAACTAAACCGACCGCTTCGCGGCTTCCACCGTTCTCAAACTCCTTCCAACCCGGCCTTTCGGTGTCCAGCGCACAATTCCCTTAAAACGCCTCCGCCTCCAAAGCCCCCATCCCCCGCCACCGTCCCAACATCTCCACGGATCACCTCGGCTTTCTTCCACTTGGATCATTTCACCAGAAAACGAACGAAAGCCAGACTTACTTGTTTTGTCATGGAGTCGATTAAACGGACGTAAAAATCCTGTTCGGTTCTTATCCCTGGAAGCCGTATTTAGGGAGATGGGGAGAGGGAGGAAAAATAGAACAATTAAGTGAAAGTACGAAAAACAAAAACTGAGAAAGTGCTTTCCTTTTCCTCCTCCCCCCCCCCGCCCCCGAACTTGCCAGGTACTTTGCGGTCCCGAAGTACGGGAGAAGGTCTTGAAAGTTGGAAACACCGTAATAATTAACTGGGATCCTCTCCATCATCTCAAAGCTAATCGCAAATATATTTATACAGAGTCAATAAATGCTCAGAAGAGATCCGCCCTGGATTTTGCTTTCTGCCGTCCTCTCCCACTCCGTCCCAGGGTCTCTCTTTTAATTGGAACGGAAACGAGGTGATCCCCTTGCCCAGACCACACTTAATGCACCCTATTCGATTGGGCAAAAGTAATAGCCCTGCTTTTTTCCCAATATAGGGGACGGAAGGAGGACAAGAGAGAAAATTTGTTATTCAGGTGAAGGGGACATTTTTAATTTTATTAGGATTTCCACCAAGGGCAAAATATGAAGTCTGGCAAATCTTGAAAGCATCCTGGGACCATATAGTTGTAGTTCCCCCTTCTTTCCCCCCCCCCTTTGTGTGTGTGTGTGTTTGTGTGTGTGTGTGTGTGTGTGTGTTTGTGTGTGTGTGTGCTTAAGGTCGGGCAACCTTTGGAGAAACATTTGAGAGGAACGGGCCGCTGTCCGAGAAATTCTACTCGGGTTTTTAAAAAGGCTATTCGGTCCTGTTGCTGGTGGTGTTTTTGTTTCTTAAAGACAACCGCGACACAGGGAGTTTGCTCACCTTGTCCCTTGGCTAATCCACCCCGAGCCTGAGCCCGGTGGGGCAAGCCTCCCCTCCTATTTCCGTTCCCTTCCAGGGGAAAACAGACATACTGAACGAAGGAATTCCCTGGAGATTTAAAACCCGCCCGGAGCTGTCAAGCACAACTAGAACAAGGCTCACCGTTGCTGTAGAGGAGCTGCAGACGGTAATGGATCCCATTGTTGGTCTTTTCGCTGTTGGCTTCCTGAAGCGAAAGGACACAGAAGTGTTAGAAGCAGGACCAGCAACCAGAGCAGCAAAGGCGCTCCTAAAGAGCCCGAAACCCCGGATTCATCGCGAGTTGTTACTTATTTCTTTACTGCTCCCCCCCCCCCCACTTCCATCCCCTCCAAATCGGGACACTAATCAAAGGGGTAGACTTCAACCCAATCTGTGCTGGGCATGGATAAAAGGCCAAGAATAGGTTGGAAAAGCGCCGGGAGGGAAACATTTAGTAGAGACCTAGCCGGGGTGGAGGTGGGGGTAGACAAAAGTTTGCAGATTGCTAGACGGGAGTGGGCCAAGCGTGAGTTTGAAAGGACCCCGCAGAGGTCGGGCTCTCTTCTCTAGGATGGTCCCGCAGAGGGCTCCGGAGTACAGGGAAATCTCTTTTATCTGATGACACGCGCGCGCAGAGTGCCCGTTCACACGTACACTTACTTTCTCCTTTTCCACGAAGCCCACGAAGGCGGTGCGCTCGATCTCCACGGGCTGCCCCTGCCGGTCGTACAAAGCCAGCACGAAGTGGAAGAAGTTGGATTTCCGCAAGTTGGAAGGCGGCTGCTTCTCGAAATGAGCCCGGGCCAGGCCTACCCCGCTGCGGCCAAAGAGACCGAGTTAGGCGCGCTTATTCCCAGCCAAGAAACTTTCCATTAGCAAAGCCGGACCGAGTCCGGCAAAAAAGAAAAAAAAAGGGGGGGGGAGGGGTACCAGGCCTTTCCTTAGCATCAAGTGACTTATCAAGCTCGGTCCAACAAGCGGGGTCCTAGTCAGGTCCCCAAGCTCGGGTCAATTTCTTGCCGCCTGCTCCCCATATTCTAAGGAAGAAATGAAGCAGGTGATTCTTCCACCTCAGGGGAGAAACGGAGCCATTCAGCCGAGTGACTGCTCCGCAGGAATACCCACCCATCCACCCCGGCAACCCCGAAGCAACCGCTGCTTTCCAAACCGCGAAAATTGTCCCTGGAAAAATCAACCCCAGAGGCCTTTGGCTCTCTTTTCTTTAGCTTTTCCCCCCTAACCCCTTTCGCTGCAGCCTGAATTAGCGAGCCAAAATTGCCGGCTGCTCGTAGTGCCCCGGGGGGATGCTCCGGCTGCCTACCCAAGGCCACGCTTTCTCAGGTCGGGTCAGTGCGGCCTCAGCTGTCACTAACTCCGCCTGATGTCCGAAGCGCTACTCTCGCTCGCAGGAAGACTCTCTGATTCCAGCCCCGTTCTCGCTAGGGCTGGAAACATCCCTACAAAACTTTTCCGTAATTTCACCATTGGCTTTTTGTCTCCGCACCACTTTCCCTTCCCAAGCAGAGGAGACGAGGGACAGAGGGAAGGAGGGAGAGAGGGAGAGATCCAGCCGAGCAGGACAGATGCCTTCGTGACCTGTCAAGGTTCCCAGCCGCCCGGCTTAAATTGCGGCCCTGGCTTCAACCCCAGAAAAAACACCTTTGGAAACCCCAGAAAACGGGGATTTGGGAATAAGCACCGTGAGGAGGACAGTCGAACTTAGTTCCCGGGAGCTCTGGACTGGAAGTAGCTGGAAAGTTGAAAAAGTCCCGGGCGTATCTTTCTCGAAAGGAATCGCTGGAAGGAAGGGTCGGCTTCTTGTGGACGAAGAAAAATATATAGACTATTCACAAACAAGCAAAGTTGTTGTGAAAGTGACAGCATACATTGCCAGCGATGTGTTTGTTGGATGCAACTTAAAAAGAAGGGAGGATTTCGGAGGAGAGAGAGAGAGAGAGAGAGAGAGAGAGAGAGAGAGAGAGAGAGAGAGAGAGAGAGAGAGAGAGAGAGAGAGAGAGAGAGATGGGGAACAGCAAGGAGTAAATGTGCAGTCTAATTTTGCTTTTTAATGTGAGTCTCGGAAGCGTCAACATATTTGGAGGCGACTCCTGAATATAAAGTTCCATTGTCTTTCAGATGGGAAAAAAAGAGTAAAAGAGAGGGGAAAAAGGGAAAGAAAGAGAAAATGAGAGAGAGAAAAAAGAGAAAGAAAGAAAAAGAGAAAGAAAGAAAAAGAAGGGGAAAGAAAGAAACCAACTGTTTCAGCGTCTACTCGGATCCTATCATTAAAAAGTCATTTGGGGTCAAGAGGTGTCGCCGGGAGGCACTGCCCACCAGCTACAGAGGGTGACTGGACCGCTGGATTTTCGAGTCAGGGAAGGAAGGAAGAAGGGAGGGATGCTGCCGCGAGCTCTACCTACCTCTGCGCCGCGGTGTTTGCATCCAGGACGCCGGCTCCCTGCATCCATGTCCTGACCGCGTTCATGCCGGCGCCCAGGGGCTCTTCCTTCATGCTGCTCCCACTCCTCTGAATGCTTTCCTGAATCCCAAACATGAATTAAGGACAACCAAAACCTTCGTTTCTTCTTGAAGGGAAAAAAAAGTAGGAAAAGCGAGGAAAAACAAAAATGCAAAAAATAAAAATAAAACCCCCAGCCACAAAGCAGGGTGTTGACAAGAAGAAAAAACGCGGAGCAGGACGGGTTTTTGTTTCACTCCCCCTCTTGCTCTTTCTTTCTTTCTTTCTTTCTTTCTTTCTTTCTTTCTTTCTTTCTTTCTTTCTTTCTTTCTCTGGAACGGCTGCTGAATCAAAGCAAATCAGAGAAAATCAAACACAGACATTGAAGGGATTGGGGGAGAGAGAGAGAGAGAGAGAGAGAGAAGGGGGGATCCAAAGGGTTACAACAATCTCCCCCCCCGGGGCCGGCTGTGGATGCTCTAGCGGGCGCCTGGCGAGCCTTGTTCTTTGGAGGGTGGGCGCGAGACACCGGCTGGCCTCTTCCTCCTCCTCCCCCTCCTCCTCCTCTTCCTCCTCCTCCTCCTCCTCTTCTTCTTTAAAAAAATCAGAATATGGTTCTTCTTCTTGGCTAACTGGCCGGGATCGCGCAAGAAGTGGCAGGACGTTGCCGGCGGCGTCCCTTCCGTGCTGAAATCCCCCCCTCTTTTGGATCGCCGAAGAAAGAAGGCAGTTTAAGAAACAATAGGTTGAACCGGCGCTGCTGCGGCGGCGGCGGCGGCTGTAGCGGCTGCGGCGGCGACGGCGCCCTTGGCTACACCAAGTGTCATTTTCCAGTGACAAGAAAGCGGCAACTTTGCGATCCGTCCTCGGCGAGACTCCTTCTCTTGCGGGGCTTTTCCTCCGGCCAAAGACTGACGGTCGTCCTTTCTCTCTCTCCCCCTCCCTCTCTCTCTGGCTTCTTCGCCTCCTCTCCTGCCTTTCCTCCAACCGCGCAGGAAGCTTGGCTTGGCTTGGCTGCTGGAGATCCCGAAAGAGAGAGAGAGAGAGACGGGCAGAGGAAGACACGCGGCGCTCGTACGCCGGGAAAGGTAAGCGCACCCCCCCCCCCGGGTGGATTTCGGCTTCCTCCCTCCCTCCCCGCTCCCTCCTCCCCGCTTCAATCCGAGCGCTTTGCAGGCTTTCTCAATGAAACCGACTTCAACTCTCCCCGCAGCTAAACACATGAGCACACCAGCCCCACTGGGCTGGGGGCGGCGCCCTGCGGGCCGGAGCCCGCCCCTGGCCCTCATTTGCATAGCGTCATAACTTCCTCGGCCGCTCCACGCCCACCAATCGCCGGAGAGGAAAGCCGAGCAGCCGCCGCCGATGGCCCCCTCAGGGACACGCCCCCGTCATTAGCATGCCCCGCCTACTCCGCCCCTTTTTCGCCGGGCAAAGACCGGAGAAAGTTGCTGCGGAAGCCGCGGTTGCGCTCCGCCAGCCTGCAGGGGAGAACGGCAGGCGGGAGGCGGGCAGGGGATCGCGCGGGCAGGAAAGGCAAGCAGTGCGGGCCGCCGGTCGAACAAGGAGCCTCGGCCCACATTCTGGGAAGGGAGCCGCCCGGAGCCACCTTTCGGACGGTCCTTGTTCTTCCTAGTAGGGAAGAAGCGAAGGGGGGGGGGGGTTACGCGGCACTTGAGGATCGGGCGCTTCGGGTTCCGCGATCCGTCGAAGTTCCGAGGCCGGAAAGAATTGCAAGAGAAAGGCGGGAGTGGGTGGATGAGCGTCGTTGGAGCGCCCGGGTGGGTGGACAGTTGTGTCCCCCAGGCTCCGGAGAGCCGGGAGGGGGGAGTTTGCTGCCCGCGTGGGAAATTCGATCTGCACGCGCCCTCCCGTGCGTCCTCCAAGACAGGCTCTTCCGATGGTGTAAAGATGGCTCAGAAAAACAGCAACGGTGATGATGATGATGATAATAATGATAATCCAAACGAAACACAAAGTCTTTAATTAATGAAAGAGAGCCAAGTCGCACAGCTGTCATCCACTAGGCCAGATTTCTTTTGCAGCGGCAGCGAGGCAACCTGTCCTTCCTTTCTGCAGACGGTGATCATGATCCGGAGATGAATATACTTTATTTTTAATTCGCCATCCGTAGAAGTCAGAAAAGCACAGATGGGCAACCCCCTCCACGTACATATATACCTCTTAAGAGGGTATGAACTTGATTAAAACACCGGTTTGTTTTGTTGGTTAAGGAAACGCAACCTCAACTCGGTACTTCGGGTTTTTTGCCACATGGATCCTGCAATGCTTTTGATTTTTATAATAATAATAACAACAATAACAACAACAACGCTCTCCTTCTTTCCCAACTTATCTCCATGCAGAAAGTCGCTTTCTGACACGGAGTAGGTCTTTGTCTGAAAGGGATTTCAGAAATAATACGAACCATAATAATAAGTTAAAGAAGTGGCAGCTGTGACTTCACATTGGTTTGAACAGAGAATAATAATAATAATAATAATAATAATAATAATAATAATAATAATAATAATGTGCTCTCCCTCCTCTTTAGCAATAACAGAGGGCTATGTGCTTACTCTAAAAATTGGTGTGTTTTTTTTCCCAGTCAGTTCTGTGCCGAATTTGTTCCTTTTTTTCTATTGTAGCAAGCTCAGAATTGCGCGACTGGAGCAGGGAGCGCTCTTCCCGCCAGAAAAGTATTTCCCTTCGGGAAAAATCGATTTTTCTGACCAGGGAATCGTCCTTCTGTTTTCCCAAGGCGAAACGGTCGAGTTGAAAGATAGAAATGAGAGGAGATGAAAACTCTATGCCCTGTTCTTGCTTGCTTGCTTTCAAAAAACGCGGGGAAAAAACCATTAAAATCAACCCACTCCAAAATGAACCGATTTGCGAAATTCTTTTCCAGACTCCCTTTCTTTACCGCCAACTCTCGCGTCCCGTAGCAACTGTCGCGCACCCTCCCACACGCCGCAAAAACCATCCCGCGGGGCGCATTCGCGTCCTTCCACTTGGAGTCTGCGCCCCCGTCACGCCACTTCACTTCGAGATCTCGCTTGCCAAAACCAAAATCTCCCGCGCCTTTTTTTGTTGTCAGTTACTTGTCGTGGAATCTTATCCCTCCGTCCCGACCCACAAAACTTTTTCTTTGTGTTTCCTTAAAGAGAAAGAGCGAAAAAGTGCTATCAAAGCGGGGTCTCCTACTTTTGGACCGTGTAGTCACCCCTCTGAACAAGCTTTTTAATTTCGTCTGCTAAATCAAAGTAAATTCACCAATCAGAACTGCTTTCTTCTCTTTCCGAGTAAACTCCAGTAGGATTCCGTTGTTGGAAGCCCTTTAAAAATAAAAACTAGCCGGATAGATGCACTGAAGAATTATAGGATCGGCAACGTGTATGTTTTTATTTCTGAGCCTAACATTCCAGTAACCAGAACCTGGCGCAAAATGGCACCCTCTTAATTTTAAGTGGGTGAACTGAACGGAGCTCACAGATACTTCATAAAACTTGGTTGAAATAAGAACCCCTTCACGTTTTATTAATTTTCAATTATATTATTTAATGTGGGAAGAGAAACATGGTTGCTACCGATAGCAAGATATCCAAGCCGTCAGAAATCCTCTGTAACCTATTCTGATGAGTAGAACCAAATCTGCTTTTTTCCCCTCTCTCTCTCTTGTTCTCTTAATTTTCGTCGCAGAGGTAAATCGGCGCTGCGCGAGAAGAAACTATAATAACTTAATTCGGGACAGTTTATATTCTCTATTCTGGGTCTGTAATGCTATAAATCTCTACGTGGATTGCATCTGCAACGTTTATGTTTAATGCTTAAAGAAAAAGGTGACCAAGGGAGAAGCACTAGCTGCACCCTATTGTAACTTTAAAAGAAAGTTAACTGAGGTTTCATTTCCCTCTTAAAGTAGATCCTCTTGAATCTAAACTGTTCATAAAGCAGATAAGGAACCACTCCTACAGATACGATTTTGCTGATTTCAAGGCGACTGTATCAACTATGAGTCCTGTTCAACATGTGTTTCTGTTTGCATATATATTTAAGCCGTAATGTCCACATAGCTTTACATTTAAAATCTGGTAAGTTAAAGATCTCTAAGCAGAAGCCGTCAGATTCATTCTTGTCATTTTGCCTATAAGAGATGAAAGTCTTTAAATGTCAGCAAAAGATCTGGAGAAGAAGCACCAGTTGGACACATTGGAGATCAAGGTTATCATTAGATAATACTTTGCTGATGTCATAGCATGTTATATGGATTGTATTTTATCCAGCAAATGTGTATGATCTCTTTTGCAAGTTTTGAACATTTAGTATGCACTACCTAGTTCCCATAATAGCAGACAGTGATTAACCCCTTGGGTCTCTGCATATTCTCTAGTTAACTGAAATTAATCACAACACATGGAGAGCTTATTTCTCCAACAGGGTAGCAGGGTTCAAATTTGCCTGTAACAGCATATGTCAAGCTGTTAACAGATTGCATTTAGTTGAGCTCTACTTCTGATGACTTCACCCTACACATTCATGTCCTTTTCTTGACAATATTGTGCAAGTGGAGCATCACTGCCTTCTTACAGGCTGTTTCTGTCCCAGAGATTCTCCCATTCAAACATTAACCAGGTCCAGCCTGCTCAACATTTCAAAATTTGTCAAGGTCATTCAGGTGCTGCTCTTAAGCATTTTTGAACTGCATGATCATAGTTACACGATTGAGAAGGAAAAGTACTCCAGGGTTATTTTAAGGCACTGACCCTGTCTCCTAAAGCTAATGCACAGTTGCTTGCAAAGAAAAAAACCCTTTCTACTTTTCCTGTGCAAATATTCCTCAAGTGCTTTCTGAATACTTTGGAAAGTTGGCCGTTATCATCCAATTTTTTTGTTAGAAATCAATGATATTTCATTCTAGCCAGATGTTATTTGAATTGTCCATATTGGGCAAGTTTGTATTTGATCGTACCAATGCAGCCTTGCAGAAAATGCAACTGTCAGAAAATGCATTCCTTGACATCTGTTAGGAAATAGAAGATTTTGATAAATGTGTCCCTGCAGTTCATACGGTATCAGACTTAATCTTTCTGCAGGGTGTAAATGTTGCAATGTAAAATTACTTCTGGTGAGCAGAATAATTCTTTTTACTGTTGTTCTTTTTTATTGAAGCTTCATCCCCATCCCCTATTGGCCTAGATCTAGAAAGATTACAGGGTTCCAAGAAAGGAAGCTTGAAAACTGTAATAGTGGAAGCCACTGAATAATTATTCAAATGCTTGCATGGGGAAAACAGCCCTGTGGGAGTATAGCAAATGTGATATTGACATGTAAAGACATTCTAAAATCTGGAAGCATTGGATGGAAAACATCTCTTGCCATTCTATAGTTGATATTTGTTCAGTATCAAGTCCCCATCAGTAGCTTTAGGGATATAGTGGCTCTCATATGTAGAGCTTGCCAAAATCAAAATGATAGGGAGTTCCAATGATCTGAAAATATTTCCGTTACAAGTGAAAACAAAATCCATTCAAGCTGATCTTGAATGTATTTTATCTTATTTTTTCCTCTTCAAGCTCATTCAAAAATGCAATGTTTCTCATCTCATAATGAAACTCTGAAACAGTTGGTAGGTTTTGATTATTTGACATTTTTTAATCCAGCTCCATTCTTTAAATGTTATTTCTTGATTATTACTTTCAAGGCCATTTCTCTTGAAATGAGAGAGGCCAAAGAGAAGCCTAGATGAACCCTGGATGGAATACATATTCCCACATGGATATCTAATGTACATACTGTATTGTTCATCCTCTTGCTACAGCCCCATGAAATCTTTCCCTCCCACCATATTTAATGTTATCATTTTCAGCCTTAGTGTTTCAATTCCGAGCTACAGTCGACAATGGAAAGCAATTTGCACCTATCCCAGTGGTTTATTTTCCCAGGGCTCCACAGATGCCCGCAGAAGGAGCAAGCAACAGATAAGTGCAGCACTTGGATCAATACCATGAGCTGGTTGGCAGCCCCTCCTCTTCAAATCTATTTTTATGGCCAAGGGAATAGTACCCTGTCTTAATGCTGTTAAGATGATGGTGTTATCAAGTACAGATTGTGCTCCACCCATTCTTGGTGGGCAGTGGCATTATAACTTTTGTTTGCTCTCTGCTGATTTTCTTTCCTGAATCACCAGAAAGAAGAACTTTATCATTAAATCTAAGAAATGATATTAGATTTATTTATTTATTGATTGATAAAGAGATACATACTTCCTCATTGACTTTGCTGGTCAGGTCACAAAAGTATGATCTCGGCATGCTACAACCATCATAACTATGAGACAGTTGCCAATACATACATACATACATACATACATACATACATACATACATACATACATACATAATGATATAGATAGATAGATAGATAGATAGATAGATAGATAGATAGATAGATAGATAGGTAGGTAGGTAGGTAGGTAGGTAGGTAGGTAGGTAGGTAGGTAGGTAGGTAGGTAGGTAGGTAGGTAGGTAGGGGTATAGGTATAGGTATAGGTATAGGTATAGGTATAGGTATAGGTATAGGTATAGGTATAGATATAGATGATATAGATATAGATTCACACATCTTATTTTTACCTTCATCAATGTACCTTTGGAAATAATTCTCCATCTGTACTAAACAATCAGTAGTTCTATATTCTGCTCATGTTTGTGGCTACCTCTGCTGCAAGCGCCTGACATTACTTGTGTTGACGAAGTGCTCACAGCCTGGTGTTCACTCCAACATAAAGCATCCTAACTTTGTTGAGATTTCAGCTTCCGTTTCTCATTTTCTCTAGCCAACATGAATCTGGATTACACTGGCTGAAAATTCCTACACTTCTGGTCCCAGCACACTGCACTCGTATTTAATGGGATCTAATGGAATCCTGGGTTAGGTTCTTCCATGTACACTTGTGTGCCTAAAGCATCAGTCTGTGAAGTAGAATTACTATGAAGCTGCCTGCTTCCTGAATTGAGGCACTGAAAGGCTTAGGATGGCACAATCAGCAAAGCAGAAGAGGACAAAAGGAATTTCTTTCTTCATCTGCCCTACAGCTGCCAAGCCAAATGTATTTGTTTGTTTTAATATTTCTGCCTGGGTTTTTGTCACATGGATCAAAGCAGCTAGCAACATCATATAAAATATAACCATATGCGAAAAAGCTAGGAAATCTCTCAGTTACACATCCAGGGTTTGGGTTTTTTTTAAAAAAATCATCCAAGTGCAAGTAATCATCATACTAATTTAAACAACACCCTTGTAAAAGAAAGAGAGAAAGAGAACTTCTACTGGGATTTAAAAGCTTATCCATTTTTTTTATTTTTAAAACTTAAATTACCTGTGCTGAAGGGACTAGAGTCTCAAAAGCAATGTTTCCCAATCTCTACAACATGAAGAAGGGTGGACTTCAAGTCCCAGAATTCCTTAGCTGTCTTCAAGTTGCCAAGATTGGAAAACATCCTCAAAAGAAATGTGAGATGACTTGGTAAGCAGAGGGAGGGACGGAGCCTGTAAGACTCATGAAGCCTATGGGGTTTGCAGTCCTCAGAGCTCTCTGAAAAGATGATGCTGAAATTTGCTTATTACTAATTTGATGTATGTCCTGTCTTTCCTTTAGTAGCTCAGGAATGCGTTCTGTTCTTTCCACAACATCTATTCTAGGGTGGGGATGGTTGAAAAAGACCAACTGGCCCAAAGTCACATTAGGCCTCCATTGCCAAAGCAGAGATGGAATTTGCTTGAAGAAAAATAAATGTTTAGAGAGAGAGAACACATTTACAAAGAACAAAAAAAACAACACCCCATGCTCCCCCCCAAAAAAACCCAATTCCCCAAACACACCAAAAAATTTGGCTCTACTCTTTTATGTGACATCATTGTGTCACACTGTTGCCTTGGATGCTAAAAAATAATAACTTTCCCCATGTAATCATCTGAATTAATGCTTTTCCCATTACCAAGAAGAAACAGGCATGATGGTCAACACTGATAGATAAATCTTCTCCTAAAAGCAATTGTTTTGAACCACTTGTTTGTGAGATGAGCAGCTATATAAGTTAGATAAACAAACAAACAGATTGTTCAGCATCCCAAAATAGCAATAGCAGTTAGACTTATATACCGCTTCATAGGGCTTTCAGCCCTCTCTAAGCGGTTTACAGAGTCAGCATATTGCCCCCAACAATCCGGGTCCCCATTTTACCCACCTCGGAAGGATGGAAGGCTGAGTCAACCCTGAGCCGGTGAGATTTGAACAGCTCAGCTGAACTGCAGAACTGCAGTCAGCTGAAGTAGCCTGCAGTGCTGCATTTAACCACTGCGCCACCTCGGCTCTCTCTAAAAACATAGGGTACCTTGGTTTCCATTCACTAAAGTCCATGAATCTTCCTTCCTGCCTTGCTACTAGCCCTCAAGTCTCTTTGGTATACACTGACATGACAGATGGGCTGTATCTGGAGCTGGACAGGGCCATGCAGAAGGTAGGAGATGACTTAAACCACTGGTGTCACATGACATATCGTGAAGTTTTTTTGTCTTTGTGGAGCCAGGGTAGGCGTAGCCTGCATGTGACACATCTGGCCTGCGGGCCTCCAGTTTGACACTCCTGATTTAGACCTACCTCATGAAACAACCTGAATTATTTCCTTTCCATCTTCAGTGTTTCTTTTAAATAAATAGAACAAGAAGACAAGGGCATCATGGAACACCATTTTTGCACCATTGGGTGAAAAGCTAGTGGGTGTTTGGATATGTTGAACTTCCAGTGTTGTACCACATGACCCATCCTGAACACGTGACATAAGCCGATGGAGTTGGCTGAAATGGCAGAATTGACCATTTTGATTAAAGAAAAGAATCGAAGTATTTTTGTTTCCACATGGAGACCGCTTCTGAACTTAGTGCTTGAAGTGGAAAAGAATGAAGCTTTGATTATGGGTTTTACAGATTAGACTGACAGATCCTTATAAAAATGGCTAGTTTATATTATTATGAAAAAACAGAAAGTTGTGATTCAATGTTAAAGTCTTATTATACTGCAACAGAGAGAGTCAGAAGTCAATGCTTCTTTTTCCTAATCCTTCCTCACTCTTCTTCCCCCCCCCGCCTTTCCTCCCATTGTTTTTCTATTCACTGTTGTATTTTGTATCTTATTTTATCTTCTAACTCAATAAAAAGTGCTAAATTAAAAAAAAGATCCCTTTGCCTTTTGGATAAATGAAAATGAAGAGCCAGTGGATAGAATGCCAATTTGATCTCTGTCTCACAGATCATGATATGCTTGAGCACAGCCAAAAATTACCTAACAATACAAGCATATCTAGAAATTTGGATTCCTGCCAAAATGTCTGTTTAGCACGATCAATAGGAACAAATCAGAGCAAGTATGTTGTTTCATGTTGAACCCCCTCCAACAGTTAATACAGAAGGAAGGGAGATTCTGTATTTTCCAAAGTAGCTGGAAAATAATATCATTCAGTATCTAGGAATGTCAAAAGATAATCAGTTTGAGAAGGAAGAAGTGCTTTAGAGCACAAAGTCAAATCTTGAAAACCTTTTTCTCTAACCAAGAATTGAAGCTTCCCCAGAAGAAAACAAAATTTAAAAACAACAAAAGGATCATTCTCATTGGAGAATCTTGGCAGACTAAATAGCAGTTGTAGGTTGCAGGCAGTACGCCCCGGTATGGGCATATCAGAGACTGCCCGGAGCACCGGATACTGTTCCGGTACGGTGCTCCGGGGGGCTCGTCCGCCCAAGCTCCTTACCGGTCTTTTAAGTGTTTGGGGCTTACGCATACAGCACATTCAGCACCTGCTTGCTGCTCGGCTGAGCAGCTGGAGCCTCGTGGAGGCTTGCTGAAGCTGTAAGACGCATATGCACGCTGCGCGCGTCCATGTGGACAACACCGGGCCCATTCCAACTGAACCAGTTGGAACAGGATCCGGAACTCACCACTGTTACATAATATCTACTTTTGTTCAATTTATGGGGTCATATGATGCATGTTAGTTATTTGAAAAATTATTAGTTGCCAAAAAAGGCCAAATGATAATCAGTTTTTTTAAAAAAATCTTTTGATGCTAGATATACACCAGCAATCCTCAGTCTCTCAAAAGCTCCTCTAGAAAGCATTTTATGTTTTTCATAAAATAATAAATCCATAATGACTGTGTATAAATAGTTACTAGAACATACTATACTCAATGTGCATGGAAAGCAGAAGGCATTAAAAATATCATGATTTCAAGGAAAGATGATTTAACAACTGTTATATTTCTGTTTTATGCTTCTCTTTTTTATTTTTCCACATCAAAATTGTTGGGAAAAAAAAGACCTAATCGGTATTAACCTTCTTCTAAATAAAATGAGGATGGATCTTAGCATCTTCTGCAGTGTATTGTGGATAAGAACATCTGGGGACAGAAGGATCACGGCCTTGCCCTTTTATATGTGTGACATGTGTTAACATGAGTTAAAATTGTTAACTCAATTTTGTGTTTGCATGGCAAACGTACCCATAAATCTACACAGGCTAGTTTCACATAATACACTACACTAAAATGGGATTGGTTAATTTAAAGTTTGGTGCATGGTACAAATACAACCCACTGAAAAGAAAATGGGGTTACTGTATATACTCGAGTATAAGCCTAGTTTTTCAGCCCACTTTTTGGGCTGAAAAAAGCCGCCTCGGCTTATACTCGAGTCAGTGAAAAATTTGCCCGAAATGGAGGAGAAAAAGGGGCGGGGCCATGCTGCTGGGTGACACTCGTGAATGGCCCAGTGCCCCTGTGAGTTTCCCCTCCCTCTGTGTCAGTTTGCCGCACAGCGCGCACCGCACCATCCCCCCTCCTCACGTTCTAATGTAATGCAGGGCTGTCTTACGATTCCCCTTCCTCCCCCTCCTGCCGCTCTGCAACGATGTCCCACCTCCTCCTTGTTATGGCAAGCAGCCACATAGCGATGTCCCACCTCCTCTGGTACAGTGATCCAATGATAGGAATCACTGTGCCGTGTGTCATAGGAGGCGGGACATCGCTCCCGCGGCTGCACGGGACATCATCATCACAGCGGGACATCAGCATCATGAGGTGAGTGAAGTATTTCATTGAATACACCGCTAGTTTACTGTTTTTCTTTGAAATAAATATTCAAAAACATTATTGGTATCTATTTTTATTTTTGAAATTTACCGGTAGCTGCTGCATTTCCCACCCTAGGCTTATACTCGAGTCAATAACTTTTCCAGTTTTTTGTGGTAAAATTAGGTGCCTCGGCTTATATTCGGGTCGGCCTATACTCGAGTATATACGGTAAGTGTTGTCCTCACAATCTAGGCCAGCGATGGCGAACCTTTTTTGGCTTGCGTGCCATAAAGAGGGAAGTGTGGGTGTGTGTGTCATGAATGGGTATGCCCAATGCATATGTGTGCATGAGAAGCATGACCCCCATCTTTTTTCGCCGCCCCCAGGCTACAGAGGCTTTATAGGAGCCTGTGGAGGGCAAAAACAGCCTCACCCGCTCCCCGCCCCACAAAGGCCTTCCGGAGGCTTCAGGGACCTTCAGGAGGCTTTCCTGAAGCCTCTGGAGGACTAAAAATGACCCTAGGTCTGTTTTTAGTCCTCCGGAGGCTTCAGGGAAGCCTCCTGAAGGTCCCTGAAGCCTCCAGAGGGCTTAAACTGACCCTACGAGCAAACCGGAAGTCCGTTCCTGAACTCCTGGTTTGCCCATAGGGCTGCTTTTTTGCACTCCGGAGGCTTCAGGGAAGCTCCTGAAGCCTTTGGAGGGCCTCCGAGGGAAGCGGGGGGCTCTTTTTGCCCTCCCCAGGCTCCTATAAAGCCTCTGGAGCCTGGGGAGGGTGAAAAATGGCTTTAAAAAAGGCTGAACTCAGCTGGTCAGCACACACATGCGGGCTGGCCAGCTGACAGGGCAACGCCTCGCATGTCCTGACAAATGGCTCCGTGTGCCACCTGTGGCACATGTGCCATAGGTTCGCCATCCCAAATCTAGACCCATCTAGACCCTTTATCAAAGAGCCAGGGCAACAGCAATACTACTGTCTTCAAGGTTGATTCAGCCTTCCATCCTTCCCAGGTGGGTAAAATGAAGACCCAGGTTGTTGGGGTCAGTATGCTTAGAGAGGGCTGTAAAGCACTGTGAAGCAGTATATAAGTCTAAGTGTGATTGCTATTGCTACTATTCTAACAGTGAGGAATGCACAAGGATTATGCCTGGCAAACTTAATGCAACTGTTGTGGTGCCTTGCTCAATAGTGGTAACTGTGAGAGGGATCTTGGAGTCCTAGTGGACAACCATTTAAATATGAGCCAGCAGTGTGCAGCAGCTGCCCAAAAAGTCAACACAGTTCTAGGCTGCATAAGCAAGATCGCATGAAGTGTTAATAACACTTTATAAGACCTTGGCAAGGCCACACTTGGAATACTGCAACCAGTTTTGGTTGCCACAATGTAAAAAAGATGTTGAGACTCTAGAAAGAGTGAAGAGTAGAGCAACAAAGATGATTAGGGGACTGAAGGCTAAAACATAATGAAGAACGGTTGCAGGAACTGGGTATATCTAGTTTAATGAAAAGAAGCAATAGGGGAGACATGATAGCAATGTTCCAATATCTCAGGGGTTGCCACAAAGAAGAGGGAGTCAAACTATTCTCCAAGGCACCTGAGGGTAGAACAAGAAGCAATGGGTGGAAACTAATCAAGGAGAGAAGCAACTTGGAACTAAGGAGAAATTTCCTGACAGTTAGAACAATTAATCAGTAGAACAACTTGCCTCCAGAAGTTGTGAGTACTCCAACACTGGAAGTTTTAAAGAAGATGTTGGATATCCATTTGTCTGAAGTGGTGTATGGTTTCCTGCCTAAGCAGGGGGGATGGACTTGAAGACCTTCAAAGTCCCTTCCAACTGTGTTATTCTATTCTATTCTTCAAAATGTCCTTTTCTTTCATAAAGAGAGATGAATATGAACATCAAATAGATAGATAGGAACCTCAATTTGTTTTATGCAGAATTCACAAAGAACAATTGTCCTGGAAAAAGAGACAGAAAAGTCACAAACAGTGACTGGCTTTCTTAACAACCTGGGATTTCACCATCCTTACCCCTGGGCCACAGTGATAGGCTTTCTGCATCATTCTGAGATCTCCAGGTCTTCCATCAATCCTGAAAACAGATTCGTGTTTCCACTTTACTTGGGCAAGTCCAACTCATAATTGCAAACCATGCTATTTATGCTTTTTTCTGAACACTCTGAAAAGTATTCTTTTCAAAATACCTATTTCTGTGGATATTCTGTGAATATTTATTGCACTTAAGAATGTTTGTTTTTTTAAACAAACTGATTTAAATAGAGGTTGTGTCCAGCAAACCTGTGAACTTTCCCCTTGGAGACAGTCAGCTCACACCCTTAAGAAATGCTTTTTGGAATAAGATTGGATTATAAATGGATGCTCCTTTTGGGAAACAATTGTATTTGCTGTGGTTAAATTATTTTATGGTTGGTGTTAATGTTCTGTTCTCTGAGGTTTTCGGGCTTTATGATTGCTTTACTTATTGCTTGCTTGGGCAATTTCTTTTCATCCAACTGGATGACCAAGATAGCTACCAAGAACAAAGAGAAAAGTAAAATGATTGTATTTATTCCAAAACTATTAAGAAGTCCTATTTAATGCAGCAAGTCTTAATTTTTTTTTGTCAAGAGAGAGAGTGGGGGTGTGGAGATGAAATGCGAGAATGACCTTGGGAGTTCTTTGGAAAGAGATATTGTCAAAGGTATGGTCATGTCAGAATACTCATGAACTGGCAGAGACATGGTAACAAGGTCAGCCAATGAGGCTTATTTGGAAGCAGAAACTTAAGTAAGAATCCTAGGCGTGACTTAGTTGTATTAAGCTCTATGTTGGAAATGAAACTAGTCTGGTCTTGTCTGTAGTAAGCTCTTTACTCTGAACTGAAGCCAATCTCTCTTCTGCCTGTGTTTTGCCTGTAACTACCACCACGTTGGAGAAGCCACAATTGGTATTGAACATTTATTCATGTGTTATTATGTATATGTATAGAAGTTAATGAATCCTGCTGAATCAGTTATCTGTGTGTGCTTTCTGGATGTGATTTCTGCAACAAACCCTGAAAGGTCATATACAAGAGGGCATAGCCTGCAGATGCATAATAGGCAAAGAAAGAGACTTAGAAGATGTCCTCCTTATCTTCTCAGGCTGTAAAGAACACATGGGAGATTTGAACTTTCAGAGTTGCATGACTGATGCCAGCTTTCCTAGGTAGACCAGAAAAGAAACTGAACTAATGAACTAATTCTACTTTATTGTAAGGCTAAGAATCTTGCAAGTAGCAATAACAATAGCACTTAGATTTATATACTGCTTTACAACCCTCTCTAAACTGTTTCCAGAGTCAGCATAAAAATTGGTTTTTCTTTTATTTTTTAGAGAATATTTTTTATTTCCATTTTCATAACACACACTCACATGTATACTATACATAGCCCATATCATATAGTATTAAATAATAATTACATCAGTTCTTCTTGTCAACAATGCCCAGAAAAATAGAGACCCATTATAGCTCTTCTGCTCTCCATACGCCTCATTCTTCTACCCCCCTCCAACTTTCTGTCTTCCCTCCATCATCCTTTTCTACTCTACTTCCTCTCCCTTGGTTTTTCAATTGCAATATTTTTCCAGCAAATGTTTATTTTCAAGAACATATGCTAGTGTTAATATATAATTGACAATGATGCACTTTTTAAATTTTAGCATGAAAACCATAGATTTGAAAAGCCTGTATTGAAGTTGATTGCTGGAATCGGGAAATAAATTATATAATATAAATCTAGCCTTTGGAGTCTGTCAACAGATGAAGGAAGGAAGGAAGCAGACAGAATAACAGAATGACAGAGTTGGAAAGAACATTGGAGGACTTCTAGTTTTATGCAGGAAACCTTATATTATTCCAGACAAGTGGCTGTCCAGTCTCTTCTTAAAAGTCTCCAATGTTAGAACACCTACAACTTGGAGGCAAGCCATTACACTGGTTAATTGTTCTCACTGTTAGGAAAATTCTCCTAAGTTCTAGATTGGTTCTCTCCTTGATTAGTTTTTTTCCCATCCATTATTTCTTGCCCCTTGCTGCTTTGGAAAATTTTTTGACAAATCGCCCCATTCTTTTTGTCAGTCCTTCATATAGTGGAACACTGCTATCATATCATCCATAGTCCTTCTCTTCACTAGACTAGGCATACCCAATCCCTGTACAAGAAAGACAGTGTAAGGTAAAGGCAAAGGTAAATGTTCCCCTTGCACATATGTACTAGTCGTTCCCAACTCTACAGGGTGGTGTTCATCTCTGTTTCAAAGCCGAAAAGCCAGTGCTGTCCGAAGACGTCTCCATGGTCATGTGGCCGGCATGACTAAACACCGAAGGCGCACAGAATGCTGTTCACCTTCCCACCAAAGGTGATTCCTATTTTTCTACTTGCATTTTTACATGCTTTCGAACTGCTAGGTTGGCAGAAGCTGGGACAAGTAACAGGAGCTCACTCCATTACACGGCTCTAGGGATTCGAACTACCAAACTGCCGAACTGCCGATTTTTCTGATCAACAAGGGCAGTGTCTTAGCCACTAAGCCACCGCATCCCTTGAAAACATTGTACAAGGTCACAATATACAAGAACACAAATGGCTACTGCTGTGAGTAATAATAAAAAAAATATTAGTTCAAGGATACTTAAAAAGTCAGACAATATTTGATTTTAAGGTATGCATGACATGTCCTTCTTTTGACAATCATCTGGTAATTCCAGAGATAACCAGCCTTGAAATCCAGTGTTTTGTTCCTGGGAAAAGAGTCCCAGAAGGTGTTTGCTACTCTAGAATGTCCTTCTATGGACAGAAAATAAACCCTCCATAACCAGGATGAGAAGAAATCTATGGCAGTGAATCATATAATTGGAGTCAAGGTAAAAAGAGACATTCCAGTCATGATTGATTATTCGCAAAGCCTCCTTATTTCCTGAAACAGAGTATACCTACCCTACATGGACATAATCACTCTTCCCATCATTTGAGGCAATGTAGTAGGCAGGATTTTTTTTTAAAAAAGGACAATGCTACCAGCAGCAACAATCACAAAAGGAAAAGAACCACAAATTTGTCTAAACTTCCCCACCCCCACCCCTCATAGTTTGTTCTACTCGCTATAATTCTGTATTGATTTTGGACCAAATCCCATTAAATTCACTTTGGCTTATACCGCAATAAATATTCATAGGGTTGTTTTGCTAAAAAAGCCGAGAACTAAATCTAAAAATTCAGAAAATTCTCCAGTTAGTTAACTTTTCAGAAAGTTAAGTCTAAAGAGATACAGATAGGTCAGAGGTGGTATTCACCTCTGGAAAAACAGTAGAGGAAATTTTGAGTAGTTTGGAGAACCGGTAAATACAAGCTCTGATTAGCCCCACCCCCATCTATTCTCTGCCTGTCAAGTCCCAGCTGATCAAGAAGAAATTGGGATTTTGTAGTATCCTTCCGCTGGAGTGGACATTTTACAGGATCCTTCCCCTGCCAGGTCCACCAAGCCACGCCTACCAAGCCACCCACACAGAACCGGTAATAAATTTTTTTGAATCCCACCACTAAGATAGTGATTTTATTGTGGAACTCGCAAAATAAAACCCCTCCCCTAAAACCCAAACCCTACTCTACAAAAATCCCTAATTTCTGGGGACATGAGAGTCTGCTGACCTATCTTCAAAAATAGGAAATCAAATCTCATCCATCATTCACGTGTGTTTTTAGCACTTTGCATTGTGGTGAATTAAGTCACTTTCATAGCAGTTTCTACATCCATTTCAAAGTAGCCTGCGACCTGTGTGTTCCCATAATATTAGCAGTGTCTGAGACCTGAGCTGATTTATCTCTAGCTGAGCTGTGATGCACTTGGAGTGCAAGTAAAATTAGGAGGGATACTTTGTGATTTATGGTTTTGATGATTAGACAGGATAGATTATGGAAAGAAGAGTAATATGATGTAACTTTAGAGAGAGAGAGAGTTTAAGATATATTTGTACTTACAAGTGCTTACAAGTGAAGAATATCAGAAGCAAATTCTTTTTTATCTCTTTGATTTCTTTTCTATTTTCCTTCAACTGTCTTTTTTCTTTGATTTGTTTCTTTTTTCTTCCTTACTTTAGATTAGTCTGTGTTCATTTTTATTTATTTATTTTATGTACAAATTCTAATTATATACTACACACACCACACACACACACACACCGAGCAGTGCTCCCCTGGCTCTTTCCAGCGCTGATTTTTGCCTCTTGTTGGGATTAAGTTAAAGACAGCCTTAACAGACGTCAGTCTGCTTCTCCAGGTCTGAGAAGCAAAAGCAATGGGAAGAAAGGGGAAGGGCTCTGTGTGGTCCTTTATAGATGCAGCACATCTATAAACAATTCACCTTTTAACAGATTTCAGGACACAACGAAGAATGGCACTCGCGATACTTTATTTAGCAATAAATATGAATTAATTGGGTCACTACAGACTTAGTTATATAAAGCAATAAAAGTTCCCATATAAAAGACATGTTGGAATTTGTGGAATGCTAAGTATTATTGTTGTTAGTTGCGAAGTCATGTCTGACCCATCACAAGCCCATGGACAACATTCGTTCAGGCCTTCCTGTCCTCTACCATCCCCCGTATTCCAATTAAAGCTCACGCCTACTGCTTCTGTGACTCCATCCAGCCACCTCATTCTCTGTCGTCCCCTTCTTCTTTTGCCCTCAATCGTTCCCAGGATTAGGCTCTTCTCCAGTGAGTCCTTCCTTCCCATTGAAGAGCCGAGGTGGCGCAGTAGTTAAATGCAGCACTGCAGGCTACTTCAGCTGACTGCAGTTCTGCAGTTCGGCTGTTCAAATCTCACCGGCTCAGGGTTGACTCAGCCTTCCCTCCTTCCGAGGTGGGTGAAATGAGGACCCAGACTGTGGGGGCAATATGCTGACTCTGTAAACCGCTTAGAGAGGGCTGAAAGCCCTATGAAGTGGTATATAAATCTAACTGCTATTGCTATAGCTGGCCAAATTATTTGAGTAACTCAAGTATATCGGACACTATAATAATACCTGTAAGAAACCAAAGGAATCATTCTGCACCCTGCCTTTTATTTTCAATAAAATCTTTACCCACACAACTACCCTCATTGCAACCTGTCCCAAGGTGGATGTGTGCCTGGGTCCTTAGCCACTTCTGCTTTACAGGAACTTAAGCCGTGTTGCTTCTGGCAGCTTCCCTTCCAGGAGGCCCCATTGCAGATTGCAGGCTTTGCTCTGTAGCAATTGTTGCATAAAATAAAATATCATTGCCAGCAGGCTTCTGTCATATATACAAGGAGGAGGTGGAATCAGGCACTTAGTAACAAGCGAAGCAATAAGTCTGACCGCATTTCTCGTGGATAAATGCCTGAGTACATCTGAAGAGAATTGAGACCAGGATGTCTACTGGATCAATGGACAATCAAGATTGAAGAGAAGTCCTGTTGGATGTGACACGTTTGCCAGATATTTGCTATGCATCTTAAGTCCACACGTATTAAAGTTGCCAAGCTTGAGAAGCGCTGTGATATGGCAACCTTAGGAAAGCTGCTCTTCAATATAAGCCCCTTTGATGATACCGTTTAGGTCTGTGCAGCTGATCAGTGCTGAGGTGAGCTTTCCTACCTGTCTGCTGAAGATGTATCGTCCACTGAACCCTTGGAATAAAGTCAGCTATTTATTGATTTATCAAATTATATAGTGCCTTTCTCACTTATGTGACACTGGAAAACATACAATAAAGTAAACAATAACAATATTTTTCAATTATTAAAACAATTGATACAATATAAATAAGATCACTGGAAAAAGAACCAATAACTCACATAAAATGCAACCATCTCATGGGTTCCTCATTTCCATGTGATTCCCAAGCCTACTGGGAAAAATATATATTTTAAGGAATTTCTGGAAGTCCAAAAAGGTTGGAACTAATCTCGTCTGAAAGTGTGTGTGGGAAGATGATATTCCAGTGGGAGGGTGCTATGTCAAAAACTCAAAAACTCATCTCGTCAAATGGAAATCTTTAGTAAATGTTACCAGTGGTGAAATTCAAAAATTTTCCCTATAAGTTATGTGGATGTGGCTTACTGGTCATGTGGCTTAGTGGTCATGTGGCTTGGTGGGTGTGGCTTACTGGTCATGTGGCTTAGTGGTCATGTGGCTTGGTGGTCATGTGACTGGGCAGGTGTGGCTTGGTGCAACAAGTAGGAACCCCACAGAGTCACAGAGAGCTCAAAAACAAACTATCACACTTTACACAAAAATAACACAAAAGCTACACAACTGACTCACACACAATCTCACACACAATCAGCTGTGACAATCAACTGTGATGTGTGATTGTCAGAACCTTTTTAAAACTTTTTAAAGCACCTTGTTACTACCAGTTCAGGTGAACTGGCCCGAACCGGATTTCAGCAGGGGTGAAATTCAGCAGGTTTTGACAGGTTCTGGAGAACCGATAGCAGAAATTTTGAGTAGTTCAGAGAACTGGCAAAAACCACCTCTGGCTGGCCCCAGAGTTGGGTGAGAATGGAAATTTTGCAATTACCTTTCCCTAGGAGTGGGGAGGGAATAAGGATTTTGCAGTATCCTTCCCCTGCCAAGCCCACCAGGCCACACCCACAGAACCAGTAGTAATAAAGATTGAAATTCACCACTGGATTTCACCCCTGGATGTTACCCATAATATAACCTTCCTGCTGGACCTTGTAATGGAATGTATGGATGAAGAAAGAGGGGAAGAGATGCTGCCTAGGAAACAATTAGACAAGAGAGGCAGGAGCTGTCAGACAGTCAGAAAAAAACTTAGGAAAGACCCACCCTAATGGATCAAGCAATTAAAAGTTGTCGTGTGAAGTTTGGACTTGGAGACTTGCAATATTTTCTTCATGTAGCCTTACAATAAAGTAGAATTAGCTTATCTCGCTATACGTCCTGTCTGATTTGCCTGGGAGAGCTGACAGACCTGATGGCTACAGGTAGATGTAACCAGGGAGGGACCTCTCTTAAATAAAGCCATACTGCTGCATCATTCATTGTGCCTTTGCTATTTCGGCCAAAATCCTGTTTTATACTTCAGTAAACATAAAGGGCTTTCATTGGTGTTTTACTATATGGCCCTTTGGGATATATTTTTAATGGAAAGTCCGATTCTAATCCAGCACCTTAATTGCTACCCTACATAATGGCTATATTAAGTGTGCATGCATTTTGGGGGAAAAATCTATTCACAGAAAGGTGTTGGGGGAGGGAAATGCTTGGAAAAATAAATAACAAAGGCACACCCAAGATATATGCATTACCAAAAAAAAAGTCTTACAAGAGTTCATGAGAATATTTTAATAAGTATTAAATTAAGAACTTGAGCAAAAGCGAACTTGACAGGGTCATCCATCCCTAGCAGAGAGGAAGATTTATTTGGCAGTCTGACATCAAAACACTTGGCAGACCATTGGGTATCTTCCTACTCCCTGTCCTGTAAGTCAGTGGTCCCCAACCTTTTTATCGCCGCGGACCAGTCAGCCTGTGATAATTTTACCGTGGCCCGCTGAGTGCGCGCAGGGGTGGGAGGGCGTTGTTCGCGACGGCCCAGGAGCCTTTGCGCTGCAGCGATCATGGCCCCCGGCCGCTGCGCGGCCCGGTGCCAGGTACTCCACGGCCCGGCACCGGTCCGCGGACCGGGGGTTGGGGACCACTGCTGTAAGTAATCCAAGTACAATAAAACAATAGTCAATTTGGTTGCAGATTTTGGTTGACGTAAAACAGGGAATGGATTTCTGGAGCATCATTTAGGAAAAGGAGTGGGGAGGCCTAGCTGAGTTCATGTCTCATGCCATCTGGGATTAGTTTGGTAGGAAGACACATCTTACAGCAACTTTGCTGATGCTAAGCAAGAGTATGTTTGATCGACACCTGGGTGAAAAGCAGACTCTTGACTTCCATGGAATAATAAAGACAGAATATCAAAGATAAGTCTTTTAAAAAGAATCCTTAACACAAAACGAGCATAGTGGTTATAGCCAATTGATTGTAATCTTGCTGTTATGGGAGCCCAGTTGAAACCAGAATTGTTGTTTCTTACACAAAAAAGGATCTCGACAGATTTGAATGCTGGGCCCTATCTAACAAAATGAAATTCAATGTAGAGAAAAGTAAGGCTTTACATTTAGGCAAGAAAAACCAAATGTACACGTGCAGATTAGGTGAAATCTGGTTCAATAGCAGTAACTGTGAGAGGGATCTTGGAGTCCTAGTGGACCATTACTTAAACAAGAGCCAGCAGTGTGTGGCAGCAGCCAAAAAAGCTAGTGCAATCCCAGGTTGTTTTAATAGAGGGATAGAATCAAGTTCATTACAAAGTCTTACTAAGGCCATATTTAGAATAATACATCCAGTTTTGGTCACCGTATTATAAAAAATATGTTGAGACTATGAAAAGAGTGCAGAAAAGAGCAACAAAGATGATTAGGGGGGTGAAGGCTAAAACATATGAAAAATGGTTGCAGGAGGTGGGTTTGCAGGAATATTCCTACCTACATGGATGAAAATAGTGTTCCAATATTTGACAAGCTGCCACAAAGAAGGAGTCAGCCTGTTTTCCAAGGAGCAGGAAAAGGCAAGACAAGAAATGAAGGATTGAAACTAATCAAAGAGAGAAGCAACCTAGAACTAAGGAGAAATTTCCTAACAGTGAAACCAGTGGAATGGCTTGTCTTCAGAAGTTGTGAGTGCTCCATCACTAATGGCTTTGAAGAAGAAACTAGACAACCATTTTTCTGGAATGGTGTCTTACTTGAGTAGGCTAGAAGACCTCCAAGGTCCCTTCCAACTCTATTATTCTGTTGAGGAGTTCTGCCTGGCTTCTACTGAGTCCTTGGTTTAGCTTTTAGAATATGAGGACAGGGTTGGTGAATTAGCTAGACGGATTATACCATCATGTTTTACAGAGCCCAGCAGATGCCAACAGGAACTCCACAAACAAGAGAACAGAAATCCAGACCCATCGTGTGATTCTTTTTTTTTTAGAATAAGCAACATTAAGCAAACTACTGAAAAGGGGGAAGTAATTGTAAGTCAAAGGAATTAAAAGCATGAAATAAAAAAGAAAAGAAACTGCAATTAAAGCTAGTTGACAGCAAATAATCCACTATATCTCTCTATAATTTTTCTCATTTTGTTTCCATCACCTCTACATACCAGTTTATGGATTGCCTCTTCTCCAATTTTCTTTGCATTTTCTTTTAAAAGGTTTCACCGTCTCGAGGCCAACCACTACTTCTTCAATCTTCTCCCAGAATTTCTTCTCAACTCATTACTAGAAAGAAAGAAAGAAAGAAAAATAGATAGATAGATAGATAGATAGATAGATAGATAGATAGATAGATAGATAGATGATAGATAGATAGATAGATGATAGATAGATAGATAGATAATAGATGGATAGATAGATAATTTTGCAGCAAGATCCTTTTCGTTTGTCCTGTCTATGTGACCAATCCACCTTATTGTTTCAAACTAATTACTATTAATGTTCCATATTGAAACAAGCTAAATGATACCAATTAATACATTTAGGCATATGTCATAGTATTTTTGTTCAGACTTAATATGCTACCATTATATTCAATTTATTCTTCACGATAGTGCAATATATTTTCACTTAGGGTCACAGACCCATAACCCACCTAACTTTCTTCCTTCCTTTCTTTTCCTTTCTCTTTCTTTTCTTTCTTTCTTCCTCCTCTTTCTTTCTTTCCTCCTTTTCTTCTTTCTTTTTCTTTTCTCCTTTTCTTTCCTCTTTCTCCTTTTCTCTTTCTGACTTTTCACATTTCATTCTCAAGTCATATATTTACTATTTACCTCTCTTACATCCCAAGACACAATCTTCTATATGCCATGATGTTCACCAGATGGGTTTATAGATATTGATCTCTGCTATTCATAATGCTTTTGGTCATCCATGCTTTTATATTATCCTTTTTAGTAATATTGAGAAAGTATACGCTGTGCTTCAGCCAGTTGTATTGATGTTGCATGTAAAATCCCCTGTGAATCTTAAGGGCCAATCAATGCTGCACGACCAAAGCCCAGTTTTGACTCAACCATTTTAAGTGCCTTGAAATTAAGCTGTTCTTAGTAGAAGAAATCTGAGCATATATATTGAGTCTTACCCTGAATCACTCTAATTTAAAAGTGCCTGAATTGGATTGGATACTTTTGCATAATCTACAGATAATATAATACTTTAGCATGGTATTAAAAGAAGCTTTGGTTTGGGATTAAAATCCTCAGTCCTAGGCAATCTTACTTCTTAAATAACCATCTCGCTAATTAATATCACCACCAGACAATTCCCTGTTAATAAAACAGCAGGTTGTATCTGTCCAGCCAAGTGATTTTTGTCTGTGTCTCTCCGTGAGTATGTTCAAAAACTGGCCATACAGCTCATTTTGGCTTTAAGAATATTGTATTCTCTATGGCCTCTGAGATCAGTAATCTATTTTAGGACAATAGTCAACATAGTCAAGAGCCATAGTTTGTTTGTTTGTTTGTTTATAATATTTGTCACATTTCTGAACCCCCCTCCTATCTCCTTCAAAGAAGGACTTGAGTTAGGGGACTGAGGGCCACATATAGCTTGGACAAGAAATGGGAGGTTTTCATCTCTTCAAAAATTGTTCCATGTTGATTTCACCTGAACCTCATGTCATCATAGCTGGAAATGGTAATTTTAGGGACCATTCTTAGATTAGTCTTTAGGACTTCCAAAAGAGAATCCAGAAGCTAAAGGTCCATTGCTTCCTCAACTTAGGGACACAAGTCTGATTGCGGGTCACATATAGTCTTTTCTACTATTCTCAGGATTCACCTCATGCCGGTCCTGTTCTTCCTTCAAGTCCACAAATTCTTGTGAGTAAGATGCAAGTTATCATTTAGACCAGTGTTTTTCAACCACTGTGCCGCGGCACACTAGTGTGCCGTGACATAGTGTAAGGTGTGCCGTGGGAAAAACACCCGCTATATAGTCAATATAGGCACAGAGTTAAATTTTTTTAACATTTTCTAATGGTGGTGTGCCTTGTGATTTTTTTCATGAAAAAAGTGTGCCTTTGCACAAAAAGGGTTGAAAAACACTGATTTAGACTGAGGTGCTTTTTTCTTCTTCTCCCAGATGAAAAGCAGAATTTGGTTTTGGGGTGACGTATATTGCAAAAAATAGGGAGGAGAAAATAAAACCATGTATGGTTTACCTTTAAGTAACATTCAACATTAAGCTAAGTATAATTAGATAAAGTTGATTTGACCTACAAAATTGTAACTGAACAGTCTTAACCAATGATTTCTGGGGCTTCAAAATGAAATCCCATATAAACTTCCTCTTCAAATGAATCAAAACAAATAAAATAAGTAATTTTAGGGTCACTTCCTGCTAACCCATGATGTGTACCCTTAATTCAACAGATGTATATCCTACTCCAGTATTCCTCCTTGGACTGCAGTGTCCAGGTTCTAGGCTGGAAATGCTGTCCTTGGCCAGTTTCAGAAGCAATTATTGCCTGCTTTGTTGAGGAACTCATAATGGCTTCTGCACTAAATCCAATGAGTTAAAGGTAAAGGTTCCCCTCGCATATATGTGCTAGTTGTTCCTGACTCTTGGGGGCGGTGCTCATCTCTGTTTCAAAGCCAAAGAGCCAGTGCTGTCCAAAGATGTCACTCTGATCATGTGGCTCATGACTAAAGGCTCACCGAAAGCTGTTTCCTTCCCATCAAAGGTGGCCCATCAAAGGAGGACCCAGATTGTTGGGGGCAATATGCTGACTCTCTGTAAACCGCTTAGAGAGGGCTGAAAGCCCTATGAAGCGGTATATAAGTCTACTGCTATTGCTATTGCTATTTTCTACTTGCATTTTTTAGATGCTTTCGAACTGCTAGGTTGGCAGAAGCTGAGACAAGTAATGGGAGATCACTCTGTTACTCGGTGCTAGGCAGGAGTGGGTTCTGGCAGTCACTGTGCATGCACGCTCACTGTGCATGCACAGTGAAATAAAAATTGTTCTGTGCATGCTCAGAAGCCTATGGTGCTGCCCGGAGAACCGGTTCAGGGACATAACAGACCTGGGTTGCTGCCAGTTCCAGCAATCCAGACCGCCAAACCACTACTGGTTCAGCTGAACTGGTCTGAACCGTAGGAACCCACCACTGGGGCTAGGGTTCCTAGTGATCTTTCTGATTGAAAAGCTCAGCATCTTAGCCACTGAGCCACCGCGTCCCAGTAAACCCAATGATTTAGGTTAATTCTAATTATACATATGCAAACACAGGGATACACATACTAATATATTTCAGATCTAATTCTAATAGTCAGTGCTGAAGTCAATGAAATTTGGACAGATCAATCTAACATAGAGGGTGATGATCTAAAATTAGAGAAAAACCTCACCATGTTTGCATTAGAAGAATGGAATAATACCATGTTTCCCCGAAAATACGACCTATCCTGAAACTAAGGCCTTGCCACATTTTTCGGGTGGGCAAAAATATAAAGCCTTCCCAAAAATAAGCCCCCTGGACAACCCCCTCCCCTGGCCAGGCAGAGCACCGCTCACTGACCTAGCGGTATCCCGAAGGCGCCAAGCTGCAGGAGCTGGGGGGGGAAGGTGCTCATGTTTCTTGGCGCCTTTGGGATACCGATAGGTTGGGGGGTGGAATTCTTCCTGGCCAGAGGGGGGAGTTGCTGGGTGGCTGCTCCCTTGTGAGCGGGCTCCCGAAGAGCCAGGCACAGCCTCAGGGATGAAGTAGCCATGAGGTGACCACGCTCATGGCACATTCAGGATATCCCCTAGGTCAGTGCATGGAGCTTTGCCCAGCTGGAAAGGGTGGTTGCGCAAGCACCTGTTCTGCCCCCAGCTCGCATGCCTCCCAGCCTCACCATGCCCTGGCCCAGCTCTCCCTGCAGTGCCAGGGCACCACCGCATCCGCCACTGCCGCGCTCCGAGCATAATTTCTTCTCCGGTTTCCAAAGTCCAGAACTCAGCTTCCGATTCTTCCAGCAGTCGCCATCTAGGAGTGTGCTCTATGGTCAGCCCACAATGGGTATCCCGAATGTGCCAAGCTGTGGGAGCTGGGGAGAGGACACAGCGCCACGTGGCTTGGCACCTTAGGTATACCCCCTAGGTCAGTGAATGGTGCTCTGCCCAGCTGTAGAGGGGGTTTGCCAGGCGGCTGCTCGTGAGCATGGTCACCTCATGACTGCTTCACCCCTGAAGCTGTGTCTGGCTCTTCAGGAGCCCGTTCTCAAGGGAGCAGTCACCCAGCAACCCAAAACAATAAGCCCTCCCCTGATAATAAGACCCAAGCCATATTTTGTGGGTCAAAAGAAAATAAGACCCTGTCTTATTTTGGGGAAAACACGGTATTTTTCTTCTCTTCTTCCTTCACCTGGATGGAACAGAATAGAAGCCCCAAAGTTGGAAAATATTCAACCTTGATACACCACTAGATCTCCTTCATTTTGCCTCTCTTGCTACTGTAATATCCATATCAGACAGCAGGATAGCTGAACAGATTATCTGAACTGAAATGGTGTTAGAGCTATACAGTAAGAAAATTGCAGGTCTCCAAGAAAACTAGAACTACATTTTATTGAGATAGGCTGTAGTAACAGAATTTTAAAAGTAATTATTATTTGCCTCCCAACTCCCAGAAAGTCTAGGCAGTTTACAATTATTAAAACTTTTAAAAGAAAAGAACAAAAACAGCAGATTACTAATACTTTATTAAATTTATATGAATCTAAAGATCTGCCCTGTGTTTTTCCCTGCAAGGAATTAAGGGGCAGCCAGTGTGAGTCTTTTTCAAATGTTTTCCTATACATATAATTTGTTGCAGCCTCTTTCAGTATCCATCTTCAGCTCTCTTGTTTAAATAGATCCAGAGCTAAGCAACATCTGGAAGCAGAAATCACCTCAGCATGTAGTTTGCATTATATCTAGCGGGTGGGGATCACACAGTGAATCTCTAGTCATACTGATCTGACAATAATCAGTGGAATCTGCATCAACGTGTTTAGATTTGCTAAAATAACAGTTGCAACTTCATGGCAAAAGAGATTCTTCCCTCCTCCAAACAGTCCACAAATATAATTGGATAATTTGGACATTATTTTTTAATGACAACATCTAAGGTAGGCGTCATTCCAAGAAATTTTTATTTTTGCAAGCAAAACATTGCATGAGTTGGGATGAAAGAATAAAAAGCACTAAAATTACCTCTTCTCCCATGTGTATAACCTAGGCCAGTCGTTGCGTGCCAAAAGCGCATGTGCAATGCAATGTGCATGTGCCCCGCCCCCTGCATATGTGCATGTGACCCCCCCCTCTGTGCCCTGTTTTGATTCTAGTTGCCTCCCCTGCAGCCTCCTGGGAGCAAAAATGGGTTGTGGGAGGATGCTGCACCCCCCCCCCACATGTTCATGCAACCCCCACCCCGCACACATGTCTCCTACATGTGTGCACACCAGTGGTGGGTTTCGGATCCTGTTCCAACTGATATGGTTGGAACGGGCCCGGTGGCGTCCACACGGACGTGTGCAGCGTGCGCATGCCTCAGCGCCTCCACGAGCCTCTGCAACACTCCAGCTGCTTAGCGGAGCATCGCACAGGCGCTGTACACATCATGTGCATGCATGGAAACACTGAAGACTTAAAAGAGTGGTAAGGAGCTCGGGTGGGTGGGCAGGCCGTCCAGAGCACTGTACCAGAATGGTATCCGGTGCTCTGGGCAGGCTCCAGTACACCCATACCGGGGCGTACCGCCTGCAACCCACCACTGGTGCACAGACACCCAATGCATGTGCGACAGACCCCAAAATCAGCTGGCCGGTAGGAGGCATGCACGCATGTCTGGTGGACCTGAGCTGGGGCAACACGTGCCAGCAGAGAGGGCTCTGCGTTCCCTTCCCCTCTTGAATCGTATGGCTGTTGGTTGTTTTTAATGCCTTGTATTTGTGTTTTTGTGTTCCCCTTTCCCTTCTTGGGTTTGTGCACCGCCCTGAGTCCCGCAGGGAATAGGGCGGCATATAAATAAAATGAAACTCAAACTCAAACTCAAAGGCCTAAGCAATAACAACAATAGTAAATGAATTAAGCTTAATTTCTGATGACTTCTGATGACTTTAAAAGGCGTGGCACGACAAAACCGCGCTCCACTAAAGCGCGACCGATTAAACCGCGTCGCTGACGTCATTAGCTGGGCGACAACAGTGACTGCGGAAAAAAAAGGGCACTTTAAATAGCGCTTTGAAAGCAAGCCGATTCAAGTTAAGGTAAGGGTTAGGTTTAGGGTTAGGTTTAGGGTTAGGTTAAGGCTTAGGGTTAAGTTTAGGGTTAGGTTAAGGGTTAGGGTTAGGGTTAGGGTTAGGTTAAGGGTTAGGATTAGGTTTAGCGTTAGGTTAAGGGTTAGGTTTAGGGTTAGGTTTAGGATTAGGTTTAGGGGGGTTAGGTTTAGGTTTAGGGGTTAATTTTAGCTTTAGCGTTTACAGCGTGCTTTTTTCGTCGCGCTGTGATGACATCAGCTACGTGGTTTCGTCGAGCACGCTTTAGTCGAACGCAGTTTTGTGGTGGAACCTTAAAAGGACCTCTCCTGCACATCAGCATAAGTGGACCACTTCACAACAAGCAGAAAAACAATTATTCAGATATCTCCAGGTGTTGAATATTGCCTCTTTTAAGAAGACAGAAACAGCTTTTGTAGAGCCTTGGTAGCATAGAAGAACGGCCTACTCTGTGTAAGGTTCAGTGACTTGCTGATCTAAATAATTCAGATTCTTCCAGCTGACCAGACTGGATGTGATTAACATTGTTTCCAATTAGAGTTCTCTAATTAGCCTTTTTCTGACCATAAAATGCTTTGTCTGGTAATACACTGAAAAAAATTAAGAGTATACATCTTCAGGCAAATGTTGCCTTGCTGTTTATTTGCTTTATTTATTTATTTCCCACGTTCTATGTAAATATGCCCTTTTCCCCGACTATGTAACTTCTAAACAACATTATTTTAAATAAGGTTTTTGGAAAACAGGCTGCAGCATTGCTCTCCTGGATCAATGGAACTCTATTGCCATCTTGTGGCTTTTGGAGTTTATTTGCAAGTTTTTCCAGCCTTACCAGCCAAAAAGTCAGAAAAAGAAACAAGCCGGACCTGAGAGCTGCTTATACACCCTTGCAGTATTTTCATTGTGCTGCAATTGCAATTTGGAACCAAAAATTAGGATGGAAAATAATTCTTCAAATCACATAAGGGACAGCTGAAGGACCAGCTGCAGGAATCATCATTATCTTAGCCTCAGTACGTATCGAATGTATATTTCCTCATTTAAGTTGGATATTTGCAGAGGGTGAACAATGGGAAATCAGTGAAGAATGTTACATTACACGGGTGCAGCACCAAACAGATGACTTGCGGAGTTGAGTTCAGTTCAAGAATGCAATGTTGGAAAGCTAGGTTTTGTCGCGATGCATGTTTCATGCACGCTTGTACCGAGTGCTTCTGCTTGTTTATATTTAACTTCTCTGCCTTTCCCCTGGTGCCATAAAAGTGACATGTGGGCAAGTGCAGGATAAATTTTACAAGTCTTTCTTTTAAAATGAAGGCTTCCCCGTCTAGGGAGATGACAATGGATGATACCAGGGTGTCCACAAAGTGAGGTGAAGAAAGGCAAGATGGAGGCTGCAGTGACGTAATCAAAACTCTGCCTGGTTCTGATGTGCTGTGAAGGCACTGTCATGGCTGCCATCTTGACTTTTTTTTTTTGCCACATCCTGTAGATCCCTGGAATGATAGAAGTGCAACTGAGCAGCAATTTGAGGACACTGGTCATTCTTCATTATCTTATATTAACTTGCTAAACTATGATATATCTCCTGTATTTAATGCTTAAAAGCAATGGTCTAGATAGGCAATTTCTTTAATTTTCACATTGTAAGATTGTTCTAGATTTATCCATTCCTTTGAAAATGGATATGTGGTCTTAGTATCTTCTGGAAAGATTGAAAAAGAAGGTGCATGCCTAGAAACAAAGAGATTATGAGATCTAGTCCCACTTTAGGCATGAACACTGGCTGTGTGACCTGGGACCAGTCACTCTTTCTCAATCCAATTCACTTCACAAGGTTGTTATTGTAGAGGGAATAGCAGGAGGGAGAAGTATTAGTTAAGTTCACCGCCTGGAGCTACTTATAACTAAATAAGTAATAGAAGTGGGATAAAAATATAATAATAAGACTTCCTTGACTCTGGAAAACTGTTATTATAGAGAATCCTGAACACAATCCCATCAGGTTCGAACTCTAATATTTGTGAATATTCTCAAGTTAAATATTCCTTTTCTGAAGAAACATTTCCTCTATTCTGAGCCTCTGTCCAATCAAGGTCATTTATGGCTAAGGATCTAGGTGGACGTGCATATTAAAGGTTCCCCTCACACATATGCTCTAGTCATTCCCGACTCTAGGGGGCGGTGCTCATCTCCATTTCAAAGTCATCTCCGTGGTCTGAAGACATCTCCGTGGTCATATGGCTAGCATGATTAAATGCCGAATGCACATGGAATGCTGTTACCTTCCCACCAAAGGTGGTTCCTACTTTTCTACTTGCATTTTTACATGCTTTCAAACTGCTAGGTGGCAGAACCTGCGACAAGTAATGGGAGCTCACTCCATCATGCGGTGTTAGGGATTCAAACCACTGAACTGCCGACCTTCTGATCAACAAGCTCAGCGTATTAGCCACTAAGTCACTGCGTCCCTCTATTAAAGAAATCTTCTCTTTCCTGTCCTCTCATTTCTTCATTTTATAAACTTTTATCTTTATCCATTATCTCCACTGCCTTTCTTCTGCATTTCACCTCCCATTTTTTGATTTGTTTCTCTTGTTCCCTTTTAAAGGCCATCTGTATGGCATCTCCCACCAGTGAGAATTGTGAAAATGTTCCCGGAGTGCTCACCTATCTGTTGGAAATGCAACCAACAACACGGAGCATACTACCATATGTGGTGGACATGCGCATCTGCAGAAAAATATTGGAGAAAAAAGATTGGCTGGAAGAGATTACCACACGCCAAATTGAACGAAAACTGGAATTATTTCTGTTAGGAATTATAAAAAGAAATTATGAAAAAAATATTAGATACTTAACTCTACACATAATCCCAGCAGCAAGAATTACATTCGCACAAAACTGGAAAAATAATTACACACCAACAAAAGAAAATGTAATAAAAAAAAATTGGAATGTGCAGAGATGGATAGGCTCACGAAAGAATTAAAAGAGAAAGAAGAATCTGAATATCACTCCCTATGGGATTTATGGTATAATTGGCTAGAGGAAAATGTGGGGGGAGCAGAAAAGCAAAAAAAGAAAGGAAGAAAGATCAACAAATTAACAAACAACTACAAAATCCGAAAATGATTAAAAAATAGAAATACGAAATAGACTGTAGCAAATAAATAATAGGAAATGGATACACAATGACTCAAATATCATAAAGGTTGTTATACATAGAATATATAGAATGTTACATATGGAATGAAGAAAAAAGATGTATGAAATAATATAAATGCATATATATATACTGTATATAAAATTATAGTTATAAAAGACTTATTTGTACAGATAAAAGAATCACAACAGATATGTAAAAGAAGTGTAATGTGTTGCCAAGATGGGAAGTTTGTATACACAAAAAATTTTCCCCCAAAAAATAAAACCTATTGCTGGCAAGAAAAAATAAAATAAAGGCCACCTGTAGCTTTGTGCTGTTTAGAGATAGAGTGCCCAAAGTTACCAATAGTTTCTAGTTTCCAACATATTCCATCAAATCACTGGAAGAATTTTAAAAATCCCTTTTACTGAAAAACAAATTAAGCTATAAAGTGAATTACCTGTCAAGCCTTAAAAAATCTCTTTGCTTTGGCAATTGTTCAGAATTAAGTAGCGAGGCTTCTGGGGGAGGCGGGAGGCACTTCAAATTCCTTGTCGTTTTCTGTGTGCAAAAGGTTGCTAGCATTACCTCTATTTTATGGGCCTTCCAATGGAGAAGTCAGGAAAAGTGTCAGTGAAAGCATGAATCAACTCTTCTGGAGAATGCTCCTGACCTCACCGAGTTTAATGTGGACATTTATTTGTTTCCTTTTTACTACAAAGAACATCTCACAGGCTTACAGTGCTATTGTCATCACTCCCCAAAGACTCTTAAAAATGTCACCAGAAAGGACCGTTACATCATTGGAGCAAAAGTCATAGTTTTCCATGTTACTCCCTGATGTTATCCTCCAAAGGGTGTCAGCCTGTCTGTGTGCACATAGATCAAAATGCAAAAAAGTTCATTATAAACTCTTAGGTTCAAATAACTCTTAACAGTATTTGGGGAAAAAAACTTTTTTTTTTGCCAGTTTCCTTTAGACTCAACAGTTTTTCTCTCTGGGCACAAACCCCACCCTTGAGGTCAATCACAACTCTGATGTGGCCCCCCAATGAAATCAGGTTTGACACCCTTGATTTAGAGTCATGAAGCGGAGTAGAGACCAGAGGTGGGTTCCTACCAGTTCGCACCTATTCGGTAGAACCGGTTTGTCAAATCTACCGAACCGGTTAGAAGAGGTTCCACCAGTGGATCCAGAAAACAGGCCACACCTACAGAAGAGGTTCCAAAATTTTTTGAAACCCACCACTGGTAGAGACCCTCAATCCTTTGACTATCTAATTGAAGTTGGATAGCTTTTTGATGAGAGTCCCTGGGGATTTGTTTTAAAAAAAAATTGAGCCCTTTAAAGAATCCCTTTTGGTAACATTTTCTGTCCAGAAATCCTGGCTGCAGTCATATAATATCATTTTCATAAATCTTTATCTGGAGGAAATACCTAAGTTATAAATTGGCTTGTGAACATATAATGACTTTGCCATTGTGAGCAGTATCCCTTTGACTTTCATAGAAGAAAATGTCTTTGAACCAGAAGAGTTTAGATTCATATTACATCTTTCCCCTTTCCAAATTAATTCATAATTTACTGGCAGTATCTGAAAACATGAACCATTAGCAGAACATAACGATGTGCCGCTTATTCAAGAATATTCTGAAATTAGCATTATCATAGGTGGTTGGAACATTAAAATACGGCATGGCTCTGAATACATTCTGTTTCATAAATCTCACCGCTGGTAAAGAATTCAGGAACTCCTGCAGGAAAGTGTAAGCACAGTTTCCAAGATTTTTCTTTTTAAAGTAAGTTTCTAGACGTCAGGGCAAACCTACTTGGAGTGACCTTCGTAGAAGGATAAATTATGTCTTTTCTTTCTCAAAGAGGGGAAAAATAGGAGGTAAGGATGAGGCGGCAGTAGCATAATGTTCAGCCAAAGTTTATGGGATCTGATTATCGGCATTAAATTCACTAGCATATTCCGGACACGCACATTTTAAAAAGAGACCTCAGAATGCATTCATAAATATATTAGCTGCCTTTTGAGCTGCTATCTAGCCCTTCTTCAGATGGTACGTGTATTACTGGGCAATCCTCAGAGACTGATACCAACTTTTATGTTGGTGGTATACTCACTGAGTGCCATCTGAAATAGATGGAAACTTACAGCAATGTATGAAAGTTTGGCCTCAAGCCACAGGCTATATACAGGGATACGAATGCCAGGACTTCTGCTCCTATTGTAATCAAAGAATAAACTATTAAATAGAAAGGTAGACTGGCCACATATTCATTTGAGTGTGATTTGCACTTTGGAACAAAGCCCATATTGACTTTGACCATATCAGAAGCTCTGTGCTTCAATAAGGGCTCCATCGAGTCATTGACTGGGAGAGCAGAAACAGATAGAATGCCTTTGTTTTGCAACAAAATGGATTGCAACTGACAGAATACAGGAAAGTTCCATACCAGGGGTATGAGGATTGGCTGGTTTTAGGGAGGAAAAAGATACAAGGGTTTGCATGTTAGGTATTGGTGGGGCAGGATCAGTAGGTGGGATTCAAAATATTTTACTTTTAAGTTCTGTGGGCATGGCTTGGTGGACGTGACATGGCTTGGTGGGCATGCCATAGCGGGCGATGGGCGTGGCAGGGGAAGGATAATGTAAAATCTCCATTCCCTCCCCACTCCAGGGGAAGGTTACTGCAAAATCCCCATTCCCGTTCAGCTGGGACTCGAGAGGCAGAGAATAGATGGGGGTGTGGCCAGTCAGAGGTGGTATTTACCGATTCTCTGAACTACTCAAAATTTCCGCTGCTGTTTCTCCAGAATTGGTCAGAACCTGCTGAATACCACCTGTGGGCAGGATATAGAAACTTGCCTGCCACTTTGTGATTTGGGAATAGAATTAGATAACATGCCACCACTTGTGTTAGGAGACTCAGCCTTCCATCCTTCCGAGGTGGGTGAAATGAGGACCCAGACTGTGGGGGCGATATGCTGACTCTGTAAACCACTTAGAGAGGGCTGAAAGCCCTATGAAGCGGTTTATAAGTCTAACTGCTATTGCTATTGCTATTGCTAAATCCCATCACATTTGAGACATAGTGCTGAGAGGAAAAGAACTGGGTCCTATCCATGAGGATGGGAAGGCAGTTATAAGCTTGGGGGAATACTAAGAGAAAGGATTGTGGCAACCTAGAGAAACGCTCTGTAGGGCAGCGTTTCACAACTATGCAGCTTTAAGATGTGTGGACTTCAACTCCCAGAATTCCTTAGCCAGCATGACGGGGGAAGGCACACTGGATGCTATGTTCTCTGTCCTGCAGAGGTTCTTGGGAAAACATTGAGAACTATAGCTGGATGGATCAGGCATTCATTTAGCCAGGAGACTTGACCTTTTGCTACTTCCTCCCCTCTCAGTACTTGAATTCTGTACTGGATGGAGAAATGGAAATGGAGAAACCGTTTTTACAGGGACAAGCATGTGTGGGAAGCCATGAACCCCTCAGAAAGAAAGCTATGCCATTCAATGCAGGTTGATTAATAAGGATTCTCTTTACTCGCATATTTTATCCAATGGAAATTCCTAGCGTGGAGTAAGCTGTATTTTATTTTGAGAATCTTGGGGGGTTGGGGTGGGGGGGTGGCATCAGAAATTGCTAAAGGAACTCCACCCCAAGGTTAAGTCATCTACACTCCCTACATTTGAGAGTAGGTCTTTAAAGTTTTTGGAATATTGTTGCTGGGGATGCATTTCTAATGAACATCAAAGGGATGGCTTGATTATTTTTAGCAGAGGTCTTTTAAGGTTAAGAACTATTCCCAGGGAATCACTTCAATACTGTTGCAAAGAAAGCTACTCTCCATGAAGCGATCAGGAACTAAGCCCCACTCAAAGGAATTATCGCTTCTAATAGACTGAAAATGTAACTGCAGAATGGATTCAATGAAATATTATGTTTGGTGCCATAGGCAGTGGTGGGATTCAAATAATTTAACAACCGATTTTCTGTCCTAATGACCAGCTGAGTAAGTGTGGCTCGGTGGTCATGTGACCATGTGGGCATGGCCAACTCAACATCTCTCATGTCGATGGGCGCTTCACCTTAGCTGTTACAATGTAATAAGGGTTAACCGGAGAGGCAGTTTCTGTAAGCAGGGCAATAAAGATCAGGCTAGAAACAACACCAGAATGTTTCCTTCCTGCCTTCCTTATAGGATTAGCCCTGTAAAGTGGAAAAATAAAATGAGAGATTTCTTCCAACAACTGGTTCTCTAAACTGCTTAGAAAGTTAACAACAGGTTCTCCTGAATAGGTGCAAACTGGCTGAATCCCAACCCCCATCTGTAGGGATCCAGGGAAGGACTAATATTGCCAAAACTCTGATAGCTTGAAATGAGTTTGGACTGGATGGAGTTCCTAAGGTGGGATGATGGAAGATGAGAACCAGACACTGTTTTTTCTTATTCCTAGTAAAAGGGAAATTAAGAACCCCATCTTCAAGATATACTTGATTCTTCTGAGGAACATCTTAAGGAAATGAGGATGCTTCAGCACATGTACAGAAAAAATACCTTCCAAACCCAGAGAGAGACTATTTCTACTACATATAGGAATACTGACATTGTAGCTATGCCTGCAGAACTTCTTACAGGTTCAGGATGGGATAGAAATGTCCTTCTGTCAATATAGCAGCATTTTTATTGCACCTACTGGCTTCTTAGCTGAGATTTGCCTGGCATTCAAATTGCCTTGTCATTTTTGTTTTTGGATCCCCCATGTACAGAATATGAGAAATTAAGTTTTGTAAGGAAAAGAAAACCCTAAAAACTCATGCCACAAAACCCTGCAAATCCATTACTCGGACTTAATATTTATTACAGTGTTGGCCAATTCCACTGCACATGCCATATGAAAGGTATTATTTATTAAATCAAAATGTTTAACTCACAGAGTAATTTAAAATGTGTTTCTTCCAGAGTAATGGTGCCATCTGGTGGTACAAAGAGGAATCTTTAAACTGTCTTTAGATAATGTATTCAACATTTTAAAGTGGACATAAGACAATGACAAAAATAAAGCAACTAACTTCATATTCACAGTGTTGATGCTAAATTCAACTTTTCTTGTTCTGCTATTATCCAAATATGTTGGATTTTAATTTCTGTAATTGTTCCTCCAACACTTGCAGAAAAAGTACACGTAAGATTAGCATGTGGATGCCTGAGGATGCATTGAATTTATAAAAAATAAGTCCCATATGTAAATCATTTACTTTCTCATTTAATAAATTAGTGTGAGCTATAGAGGAAGAATAAAGACCATAACATCAAATAAACTTCTGATTTACTAGCTGACTATTAATTTAAATCTTGTCTAGTGGGGTTAGAAAAAACATCACTCTGTAAGATCTCTGGCGAATGTTAATGTTCTTCTGAAATGTTTCAAAGAATCTATTGCTTTTGCTTGTTGCTTAAATTTGATTGGAAATCAGTTTGAAAGCTCTAATAAACAGAAAAACAGAACATAAATCCTTATGATAATAACGCTAGATATGTAGCTAAGTCACCATTTAAAAAAAATGTTGTGTAGATATTATATTATTAAGATGAGCTAATCATTATAGCATTCTGAAATAAAGTTTATGAATACAACTTTGTTTTTGGCAGTCAGATTAAGTGGACCAAAGCTGGGAGCAGATGGCAAGAAGGTGATAAGCAATGGGAAGAAAGCAGAACTGCTTAATTCCTTCTTTGCACGTGTCTTCGTGTAAAAGGATGAAATAGTTCAACTTATCAAAACTTCAAGGGAGATAGAAGAGGTATGCAAATCAAAATAGTCAGGGAACTAGGAAGAGTTTACTGAGATGAGGAAATGATTCTCCAACGCACCTGAACTGAGGTGACAAAGTAATGGGTGAAAGATAATTAAAGAAAGATCCAACCTAAAATAAGGAGAAATTTCCTGACAGTGAAAACGATTAATCAATGGAATAGCTTGTCTTCTGGGGTTGCTGGAGGTTTTCAAGAAAGGTACTGGACAACCATTTGCCCAGGATTATATAAGATCTCCTGCAGGAAGTTGAACTAGAAGACCTCAAAGATCCCTTTCAACCCTATGATTCTATGAATTCTGAGATTAATTGCACAATATAATTTTAAATTCAAGTCTGACTATCATACTCCAACATTGCATTCACCAATACTATGAACTATAGGATTCTTTCATTTGCAGTATCATTTGAGATGTTTATTTCTGCATTGGGCTTCATTTTAAAAGGCGAAGACTTCAGTATAGGTAAAGGGTATTCACAGGTTCCCTTGTAAGGAAAGAAACCATGAATCATGATGGTGGATCAAGGATAGAATAGAATAGAATAACAGAATTTGAAGGGACCTTGGAAGTCTTCTAGTCCAACTCCCTGCTTAGGCAGGAAGCCCTACACCACTTCAGACAAATGGTATCCAATATCTTCTTAAAAACTTCCAGTGTTGGAGCATTCACAACTTCTGGAGGCAAGTTGTTCCACTGATTAATTGTTCTAAAAGTCAGGAAATTTCTCCTTAGTTCTAAATTGTTTCTCTCCTTGATTAGTTTCCACACATTGCTTCTTGTCCTGCCCTCAGATGCTTTGGTGAATAGTTTGACTCCCTTTTCTTTGTGGCAATCCTTGAGATATTGGAATACTGCTATCATGTCTCCCCAAGTCCTTCTTTTCACTAGATTGGACATCTCCAGTTCCTGCAACCATTCATTCATATGTTTTAGCCTCCAGTCCCCTAATCATCTTTGTTGTTCTTCTCTGCAATTTTTTTAAAGTCTCAACATCTTTGATCATATTATGGAAAGACCATCAGCACCACTCATTCTGGAACCATTCTTGTTCTGGGCATTGTAACTGATTATGTCATTTTATTGTAACAGAGGATCTTCTCAACTCTGAGCCCCATATTTGCTAACAGCTGTTATTTTTTTTCCTGGTGGTAAATGAATGCCAAGACGACTGGAACCAGAACAAGGCCATTCTAGAGAAAACCAGGTAGCAGCAGAGAAATAATAGCAACTTAAGAGATCAGTTCTTTTGAAAAGTACAATTCAATGAAGAATTGGGTGGAATTAATAAAGGTAATGAAATATCCCTTTTGATGTCCATACAGTATCCAGAAAAAAAGATATGGTGGCTGGCAGGAATTTCTGGTGGAACAAGTGAGTAGTGTGTCTACCTATAAGCAGTTTGCTGCCACTCACATTGTTTGATTACAAAGCAAGACTATATGTTAAGTCAGATGATTTTGGTTCACAGACAATTGGCTGGGGAAGAAAATGTCCAATGCGAGCACAGAGCTAATCCATCCTCTTTCAAGAGCATTAGGAAATGAGGATTTTCAGTAAGAACTGTCCAGTTGAATATTGGTTTCCAGATTTGTGTAAGTGCTTGTCAAATAGCCTTAGCGATACTTTGACCAGATAAAGGCAAACCTATAGCATGTAATTCCATTAGCAGTTCTTGTCTTGTTTTCCGTTCCAAGAAGTCAAAGTCTTGGGTATGATCCAAGGCTGATTTGAAAAAGAAAATCCAATTAAGCGGGCAGCTTTCATTTTAAAACAAGATGTTTTGCTTCCAGTATCACAGGCCGTAATTTCTTATTTTGGTGTTACTTGGTGTTACTTATCAACACCCACTTCTGCACAGGCTGGGCCTCTGAGAAAATTATTTCCATTTTAAAAAACAAACAGAAGCTGGAATGGTTTATGGAGGAACCAGTCTTTCAAGGACATTTCCTTTCCGAGTACAGAATACAAGCTCAGAGCAGGGGAAATAAATAAAAGCTTAATCCTTTGCATTCCCAGCTGGGAATTTCTTTTCTTTTCTCAGCTTTGAAAGCAAAGCCAAGGGAAGCTCAGAAGAGGTCTAAAAAAGAAAACATTTCACTCTCATCTACAAAGGAAGTTGTGCCTGTGTCTTTCTTCTTTTTTTAAGGAGCATCAGATGAGGCTTAAATGTATTGCTGGCCCTCCTTTAAACTATTCTGCACATATGTTTCTGCAAAGACCTCTAGTAGTTAGCACCCTGTATCAGTTTCAAACATTAGAAAATGAAGTCTTGGGGAGGGTCTCAGCAAGGCATGCTAAAAGTTCTGCCATCTTATTGGTTCAAGTCAGCCTTACCATGAAGACCAGACAAGAAACATGACCACATGAGCTAATTCTACTTTATTGTAAAGCTACATTAATAGAACCTTGCAAGTCTGAAAGAACAATTCTTCTGCTGACTTCTTTACAGGCTGAGAGGTTAGGGAGGGTCTTTTCTGAACCTCTCACCCCATCCACTATTCAGCTGTGGGCTATTCTGCCTCTTATCTAATTGTCCCCTAACCAGAGTTTCCCATGTACCATTGTAAATCCAGATAAGTGTGAGATAAGAATATTTGTTGACTTCATCTATGGAATATTTGTTGAGCCTATCTCTGATTGACAAGCCGAATTTGTCAATCAGAAAGGTCAGCAGCTTGGCAATTCGAATCCCTAGCACCATGTAATGGAGTGAGCTCCTGTTACTTCTCCCAGCTTCTGCCAACCTAGCAATTTGAAAGCATGTAAAAATGCAAGTAGAAAAATAGGAACCAGCGTTCCATGCGTCTTCGGCATTTAGTCATGCCAGCCACATGAGCATGGAGATGTCTTCGGATAGCGCTGGCTCTTTGGCTTAGAAACGGATATGAGCATCACCCCCTAGAGTTGCAAACAACTAGCACATTTGTGCAAGGGAAACCTTTACCTATCTATGGAAACATTGTAAGAAATGTTGGAATTGGCAAGATATATTTCCCTGTGCATATGGCACCTGCAGATTCCTATCCATTTTTTAGTTAAGGATGGGTGAGACATGGAATCTACAGGCTGCTGATACGTTTTTGTGGGTTGAGTCACACATTTGCAGTTGGACAAGTGAAGAGATTCCGGCAAGTCTTGCAATGTGATCTCTGATTCTTTTGAACTTAAGAGATGGAGGAAGCAGATTGGAAGTTCTGTGATACAAGGTCCACCACTTGCAATGTGGACTCAACTAGGTTAGCCAGGAAGGGTAAGTGCAACTTGATTGGGGAAGTGTTTAATATCTTTTTGAGGGTGGGTAAAATATTGCTTTCCTTGATAAGATGCCTGATGCACCTTCTCTTGAAGAAAGATTATCTTGATCTAGCCATGTTCTATCAATATTTTTTTTATAGAGAAGGTGGTTCAGAAGGTTCTGGTTTTGATCTATTTTATTTGAGGGTGTGGAAATATATTTTTGGGGTACTATGATGGTTTTATCATTGATGTTTTTATTTTGTAAATTACCCAAAATCCATTTAAGTGGGTTGGGAAAATATGTTGTAAATAAATAAAGTAAGTAAATAGCTGGAGAAAGAGCAATCCTGCTATTTTAATATACAGTAAATCTGTTATTTTGTTGGGTGATGTCAGATTCCTTATTTTTCCTTAATTAAACTATTTTTTTTAAGAAATCAAAATCTGATAAGGCAGAGTCTGTTAGGCACAATCAGAATTGTCTGATGGTGTTTTATTCCTATGTGTATTATGTTGTTTACCTTTGTCTTGAAGCAGTGGTGGGATTCAGTTTGGAGGTTTGGAAGTTTATTGGTATTTGTATGCCACCCACTCCCGGGGGACTCTGGGCAGCTTACAGACAAACAAGGGAATATAAAATTAAAAATAGAAATATAATTATTTTAAAATTACACAACATTCATACCACTTAAAATGGGGCTGGATACTGATCAACAGCCCCAGGCCTGCCGGAACAGCCAGGTCTTAGTGGCTTTACGGAAGGCTGGAAGAGTAGTGAGGGTCCGGATCTCTATGGGGAGATCATTCCATAGGGCCGGGGCAGCAACAGAGAAGGCCCTCCCCCGTGGGGTCGCCAGCCAACATTGACCCACCGATGGCACCTGGAGGAGGCCCAATCTGTGTGATCTTATCGGTCTTTGGGAGGTAAATGGCAGGAGGCAGTCTCTCAGGTAGCCAGGTCCTAAACCAGCCAGAGCTTGTACTCAATCCAGATAAGACCGAGTGGCTGCTGTGCTTCCCTCCTACTAATTGGCCAAGTGTTCCACCTCTCAGGCTGGGGGGTCAAACGGTACGCCCCTCAGACAGGGTCCACAACTTGGGAGTCCTCCTGGACCCACAGCTGACTTTTGAACATCATTTGTCAGCTGTGACATGGGGGGCATTTGCCCAGGTTCGCCTGGTGCACCAGTTGCGTCCCTACCTGAACCGGGAGGCTCTCACAACAGTCACTCGTGCCCTTGTGACCTCCAGACTGGATTACTGCAACGTGCTCTACATGGGGCAGCCCTTGAAGAGTATTCGGCGACTTCAGCTTGTCCAGAATGCAGCTGCGCGAGTGATCGTGGGTGCGCCTCGGTTCACCCACGTAACACCTATCCTCCGCGAGCTGCACTGGCTGCCTGTTGATCTCCGGGTACGCTTCAAGGTGCTAGTTGTCACCTACAAAGCCCTTCATGGTATTGGACCTGGGTACTTGAGAGACCGCCTACTGCCAATTACCTCCACTAGACCAATTAGATCCCACAGACTAGGCCTCCTCCGAATTCCATCAGCCGGCCAGTGTCAACTGGCGACTACCCGGAGGAGAGCCTTCTCTGTGGCTGCTCCGACCCTCTGGAACGAACTCCCCGTGGAGATTCGTACCCTCACCACCCTCCAGGCCTTCCGCATAGCCCTTAAAACCTGGCTGTTCCGGCAGGCCTGGGGCTAAAGACTCGCTGCCCCACTTCGAATGGTATGATTGTTGTGCTTTTAATTATGTATGGTTTTTATGTTTTTGTCATTCTGTTTGTATTTCCCCTCCCTTTTTGAGTTGTGAGCCGCCCTGAGTCCCTTCAGGGAAAAGGGCGGCATACAAATAAAATTAAACCAAAATTAAACCAAACCAAACCAGATCGCACCTATTCGGGAGAACCGGTTGTTAACTTTCTAAGCAGTCCGGAGAACTGGTTGTTGGAAGAAATCTCATTTTGCTTTTTTTCCACTTTACAGGGCAGGAAGGAAACATTCTGGTGTTGTTTCTAGCCTAATCTTTATTGCCCTGCTTACAGAAGATGCCTCTCTGGTTAACCCTTATTACATTGTAACAGCTAGGCGCAGCGCTCATCGACTTGAGGAACGTTGAGTTGGCCACGCCCACACAATTACATGACCACCGAACTCCCATCTACCCAGCTGGTCATTAGGGTTGTTAAATTATTTGAATCCCACCACTGTCTTGAAGTCTTTAAATGTGATCAAGGGAGATTAGCTTAGAATCAGCATCAGCCTTTAGCCCAGTGGCATTTTCCCCCAAAAAGCATCAACTCTCTGGGATTTCACACCAAGAAGGTTCTTTCTGATCATTTTAACCAATTGAGTATGTCAAGTTCAGTATAGAGTCAGCATACCTAATTTCTATAGAAGAAAACTGAGAAGCTATAGAACATGGGTATCAAACTCGTGGCATCACATTGCCATCACATGAGGTTTTGCGATATTTTCCCCTTCGCGGAACTGGGGTAGACACATGACTCATCCAGCCCGTGAGCTGCGAGTTTGACACCCCTGCTATAGAAAAAGAAAAGAATCATCATGGAGAAAAGTAGGGTTGGGGGAAGAAAGTCCAAGTGATTTTTAAACAAAGTTGCATTGTTAACCAAGGGAAGATGGAAAGTGGAAATGGAACTACTGAACAAAGGTTTCCAATGCCAAGCAAAGAAAAATTCAATGTCCACGAGTAGAAAAAGTAATGAGAAAATGAAAATGAAGCATGGTTTTTTTGGAGATCAAAGAGTTATAACAACATTGAGAGCCAATAAAGAAAACCAAAGAGCATGGACAAAATTGAGTCAGTAAGGTTGAAGAAAGATGGAAGGAAGATATTCTAATTCTTTACAAACAAGATTATAGCAATATTTGCAGAAAAAGGATATATTCATGAACCAATTCTACAGAAAGTGAGGTGTGAGAGATGATGGAGAAGTTGTCCTACAGGAAAGCACCAAGTAGATGAACTTCCCATGATTGAAGGCTGCATGAAAAGAGGACCTTAAAGAACTAGCAGTTCTGCTAATGTAGCTTAAAGTTAAGAAAAAGTTAAGAAAAAGCATCTAGCCAAAGAAAGGAGAAGCAAAAGAACATGCAATTTGCTGGGCATTGCCCTAAAGCCTTATTTAAAATCTTACAAAGAAGAATAAGCCACACATTGGAGAAAGGAATGTCAAATAAAGAGGCAACTTTCAGCAAAGACAAAGGGACAGATAGGGAGATAGATATTGGATAAACGTAACATAGATAACAGGGACAGCAAGATAATCTAAGAATGAACTTTATCTTTGCTTTACAGATTCTGGCAAGGCTTTTGATCTTTAAGATCATGCCAGAATGAGAAATCTAGGAAGATTAATTGAAGTGTCAGGCTAACTGATTAAACTTTAGAAGAAGCTTTACAGTGAACAAGAACCTACTGTGAAGAATTAATAAGGGCCATTGGGCTAGGTGGCTGACATAATGTAAGAAAATCCTCCCATGTCTGTATTTCAAGATATGTATATAGCTGTGATGGCAAATCTATGTCATGTGTGAGCCCTCTGTGGGGATGCATGCTGTTGCCAGTTGCTCTGTTGGTTTCCAGTGCATGCATACCCGCCAGCCAGCTGGTCTTTGGTTTTCCAGCGCTCCAGCATACACAATCACACACATTTTAGTTTGGGCACTTGTTGCTGAAAAAGTTCGCCATCATTGGTATATAGGAAAAGATAAAGGCAAAAATCCTATCTTCCCTGTCTGTATACAGCAGGACTATAAAACTCATGGCCCAGATGTGTCAAGTGCTGGCCATGCCACACCTGGTTTAGCAAAGGGGGAAAAAGTCCCGATACATCATGTGACACTGCCATGATGGCAAGAATTTGACATCCCTGGGATAGAGTGAAATTGAGAACCAGATCTGAAAGACAAACTGGGATCCTAGCGTGAGACCGAAAGATTTCCAATTTGACATATACAGATTACACAACTTTATTCCACAGAAGTAAAGAAGCTGCAGACAAGTGATGGGAGCTGGTGGTGGATAGAAAAAAATGACCACTGAAGTCTGCTTGGCAAGTTGAAGAAAATAATAGTAGAAGAGAATGGATAAAGTAGATCAATAGGGATCAAAGACATTTCAGAATAAATTATGAGGGAACTATGGGCTATTATTAGAAGTAGATTGAGATGATAGGCACTTGCTTATATAATCAGCAGAAATTGAGCTCTGCCTGGAAGTTCTATTTCTGGAGGTATAGGAGGAAAATTAATCTAGACAGCATACTAAAAAGCAGAGACATCATCTGCCAACAAAAGTGTATATAGTCAAGGCTATGGTTTTCCAAGTTGCAATTTATGGCTGTGAAAGTTGGAGCGTAAGGAAGGCTGAGCACCAAAGAATTGAGGCCTTTGAACTATGATGCTGGAGAAGACTCCTGTGAATTCCTTGGACTGCAAGATGATTAAACCAGTCAGTCCTAGAGGAGATCAACCCTGACTGCTCTTTAGAAGGCCAGCTGCTGAAGATGAAACTCAAATACTTTGGCCACCTAATGAGAAGGAAGGACTGATTGGGGAAGAGCCTAATGCTGGAAAAGATTGAGGGCAAAAGAAAGGGATGACAGAGAATGAGGTGGCTGGATGGAGTCACTGAAGCAGTCAGTGTGAGCTTAAATGGACTCCGGAGGATGGCAGAGGACAAGACCTGGAGGAACATTGTCCATGGGGTCGTGATGGATTGGACATGACTTCACGACTAACAAGAGGAGGAAAATTATGGGTTTTTTTTCTTGGCCTGCATTCTATCATCATTTAAGAATTAATATTTTACCATCACTGAAGGGAAAAGATGGCTATAGAATCTTAATGATGGAGTCAAATTTCAAAGTCTTCATCCAATACCAACTCCATTGACAAGAGATCTCGCCAACTCAGTCTTGAGTTGTGTAAAAAGCACAGTCTTTTTGCACAAGAACTGCAGCCTTGGAAAGGTAGTGTGCTACCTGAAAACAGCTATTGGTAAGAAGCAGTTGGATAGAAAAGGAAATTCCCAATAGGGTGGGATACTGCTGCCTACCATAAGCAAATCAACAATTGGATCTGGGAGGAAATCTGGTCTCTTAAGTGGATTGCAAGAAGGCAGTGTCCATTGGTCAAACTCTGCATTTTTATATCACATCATCATTTCCCAGTGTCTGGAGTCTCCATTATGTTTGTAATATCAGTTGATATTGGGCCCTTTTCTATAGCGGAAAGAGTCAATGGATTAGACCTACTGTAGATGGTAAAAGGTTTTAGATTCCAAGCCAGATTTTGAGAAGATTTGCTTGCTGATTTTTATTATGCTTCCTTTAAATGTTGTACAATCTATATTTTTCTTGTTTGATTCTGCCATTTCTTCAAGTAGAGTATATAACCATTGTTCAATTTTGTATAGTACTAGTTATCTTGTTATTATAGAAATGGATGCTTCTTGCAGCAGAAATATGGTTATTTTCAGTTCAGTTTTCTCGTTAATCCCACCAACCTTCCCACACCTTTTCCCCCTATTTGCATCATTATCTACCTTATAATAGAAATTAGATCCTAGCAGATCCTTTTGACATATTTTACCCTTTAATTTCCTGAAGTCAATGTGTGTGTCATATTTACTGCTCAATTATAGTCTCTAAATGGGTTTGTTTCCAGAGACTAAGCTATATCAGAGAGAGGCCAAACAACTTAGTCAGCATACTGTCTACTATGGTAGCTGCCATTTCTGTTGCAAATTAGAACTATGTCACATTTAGCCATTGGCCCAGGAGTAAGATCGACCCAGTAGAACTAATTAAGATTGGGAGTTCCATCGTGAATTGTCAAAGCAAGCTACTGTGCTTTTAATAAATTATGCTTTGTGTATATGTCATTTTTTAAAAAAGCTTGATGAAGCATCTGCCCTCTCCCCGCTCCCAACCCCCCCCCCCCCGCCCCAGTGAAATGGTAATTGTTCAAAGCCACTTCACTCTCATTCTGATAAGAAGCTCATAACCTGATGGCTTCCTACAAGAGAGCCTCCAGAATGCCCTGAAACTCAAGAGAAAATGTTTTGGAGAATTCTGGAGATTCCAAGCAGTGAGTTCAGAGTATGGAGAACTAATGGGTAACAAAGGCAATTTTATGAGTTCCTGCCCTACAGTCCTTATTCTACTGTAGACTGGATGCTTATACAGTCACCTTTAATTAAGCACATTCAGTGCAATACTAGGAGGCATCAAACCAAATCATGCTCCATCCATTGCTACTGTTTAGGTCAGGGGTCAGCAACCCGCGGCTCTGGAGCCGCATGTGGCTCTTTCACCCCTCTGCTGCGGCTCCCTGTTGCTGGTTGGCTCCACAATTGATAGGGCTTTCGGTTAGGACAGGTGGAGGAAAAAGGACGCTGCGCTAGGAGGAGACTCTATGGTGGGGGAACCAGACTTCCAGTTGGCTCCATAATTGAACAGGGGGCTTCAGTGGTTAGGACCTTTGTGGCTCGTTGAGAGTTTAAGGTTGCCGACCCCTGGTTTAGGTTTTTGATTGTTTACTCTTTTCCTGCTATTTTCTGTGACATTCTCCCAGTCCACAATACTAAAGACCACTAAAGTTCTATTTTTTTCTTTCACTGTTTTGAAAAGTTGTCTCCCCTAACTTCTAAATGTGCATGTACCTCCTTTCTGTGCAGAATCGGTGCTGTTATGGCCAAATAATCTGTTTTCCAAGGGTTTATATTTGATAAACTGCTTAGGATTGCAATTTTTAGCCACAATTCCTCATCTATAAAATGGGAAATATATTGACTTCCTTCTCAGGGTTGAGAAGATAAACAATTACAATATACATTGTATGGAAAACAATCAGATTGTAATTAGATAGACTGAGAAGTTATATTGATTCCTTTTAAATTAATTCTGCTTAGGACAGCTGAATAAAAATGCTGCAAACAGAAAAGCATCATTATTAAAGTTGTAGATAACCTCTGGAGTTTTATGGTAGTGAGGCAACTCTAATATTTAAAAGTAGGAAACTTAGAATAAATTTAATCATACTTTAGGTTTGTTTTTTTAATGTTCATCTTGCCAGCTGCATCTCGATTTTCTTCTTAATCTCATAATGCTTTGCAAGTCTTAGTGCCTTCTCTAATGCCTCAGGGCATCTCACTGCAAACAGATTTCTTCCTTAAATTTGTTTGGCCAGCAAACCTGGAGGCATATTTAAAATATTCTGTGAGCACCTTCACAAAATGGCTTGCATTGTGAGAGCATCCATTCTTCAGAAGGAAAACTAGTGAAGCTAAGGTTAAAGTAATTGGTCCATAAATCAAAGCTGAGGTGAGTTCAAAAATAAAACTACTCTTTTAAACTCATAATTCTCTTAAATAGAAAAAAAATGTTCTCAGTTGGACTTAAAATGACTGACCTTGCCTGATTTTCACATAAGTGATAAGTTATCAAAAAACGAATCATTTAGGAGTACATACATGAAGTATCAGTCATTCACTTTGAGGACACAGAAAACTATATTGCAGGGACAAAGGAATATAGATATGCCATGCTATTTTCTATTAAATATGTTAATTTGATACAAAAACACAATAAATTGCAAGTAACTTCAACGGTAATTTGAAATGGGAAAGCCAATACAGAAGTTTTCTCCACAAGAATATAATAAAACATGAAGTCAAACTAAAAATAACATTATTTTGGCCTAATTGCCTATGTTTTTCAGTCAGAATATCAGCTGTTGCTTTTTTTTTTTTTTTTGAAACATTAGGGAACTGAAGTGCAGTTCTCACGATTCAACTGGAACAGGCACTCCAGTTTAGGTGTGACTTTCTGCAATGAAGCTATGGCCAAGTGGACATCTGCCATTTTATCTGAACAAGTAATGAGAATGCCTATCCTAGCAAAACAAATGTAAACATGCCATTAAGACAGAATGATAGGACAGGAAACTATCAAGAAGAGCTATGAGGGAATATTCCCATCTTCCTAGAGTGGTCCCATCATGATGACAGTTTACTGGAAGGCAAGTCTGTTGGTAGCATGTTCCCCTCAGGTCTATTGTGTTTATTTATTAAGAAAATTTCTCTATGAAGAAAAACAATCAAATGTAAAAAAAAACTTCAAACATTTATTAAGACATACAGTTATTATGTCTGTCAGTTACACGAGTTTGCTACTAAAAATAAAATGTCTATGATTCACAAAACAAAAAACAAAAAAGATCCACACTTTTTTGAGTGCCAAGCCTAATGTATAAATAAGTGACTCGTTCCTTTTCATATCAAAATTCACATAAAAAAATTGCCAGCTCCCATCCCACCCCCAGTTCTACCTAAAAAGCCATGATGAATGTAAAAATTTAAATACACGCACAATCTTGTCAAGGGAGAAGGGGATGGGAGAAAATAGGCAAAGATCCTATTAAGAGCCTTAGGATTGGCATTTGCGGCATTTGATCATACAATTTATGTACTCATTCCCAAAGGTGCAAATATTGCCAGGAGATTAATACTGCTTTAATTCAGCTGCAAGAAATTATACATGTATATTTATATATATATATATATATATTTATATATGTAACTGAACCGCACTGAGAAGGCTTCAATCCGCAGCCTAAAACTCCTCACGTCACTCTCCTGAACTCACTGGTGGAGTTGAGAGAGAGGTCACTGGAGCTTTAATTTACTTCATACTTGCCTGTACTGTCCAAAACAGTGTTTCTCAATCTTGGCAACTTGAAGATGTCTGGACTTCAACTCCCAGAATTCCCCAGCGAATGCTGGCTGGGGAATTCTGGGAGTTGAAGTCCGGACATCTTCAAGTTGCCAAGGTTGAGAAACACTGGTCCAAAATGTCTTTTTTAATGAAAAAAAAGACGAAACATTTAAGTGTTGAATACTCCAGCATAAAAAAAAATCAAGATTGCTATAGATTACATGAATGTAAATGCCCTATCTGACATGCCCAAAGCATTGCCCCCCACATACTGGAGCACTGCTCTAGCCCAACACAGTCCTCCATATTGGCATTGGTTGAACTCCAGGCCTTTACATGATTTTGGTCAGTATTCATAACCGATCTCCATTCGCTGCACAATGATGAGGCCAGGGAGACATACATACTACTTTTGTCCTTCTGTTTAATTTTCTCATTTCAATATGAGCAATACTGACTTTTGTTTCACTAGTCCCTCTGTCTCAGTCTGTCTATCTGTCTGTCTGTCTCTCTCTCTACACCCTCTTCTCGTGTTCCTTCCCTTGAGATTCTCAGCCCCAAACATTCAACTTAGATTCCCAGATTCTGCCTTCTTTGTAACACAGAGGCAGATTCTGAAAGCAGTTTCCAGTGGAACACTCTGGTAGCCCCGTATACCAAGCAGCTCACAGAAATCAGCATGGGATATTATAAATACATTTTGGCCAGCATTCTGAGAATTACACTTGTTCACAACAAGAAAAAGGAGAAGACCCGTCGGCTGAGCCCTGGAGGAGGTATTTTTGCACCAGCCTTTGCTAGTTCATTTCTGGATGCCTCCTCTTAGATCCTGTGTTATCACCTCTTCCTGTTCTTCAGCCAATCCTTCTGAGGCAGTTGTTACCTGATTGGCTTCACTGGAAGATGCATTGTCCAAAGTATTGTGATCTTCCTTGACATCAACAGAGTCCTGCCCTATGACAGCTTGTTCATTGTTCACAGGCTCAACTCCATTCCCTTCCTGGTGTTGAATATTGGGGGCTCCAGTAGCTTCTTGATGAACAGTATGTTGCGCTGCTCCAAGATTTACTTGTGGCACTGGCTCTGGTCCAAGCCCAGGGGGCTGAGTTGTGTTTTTAAGTTGGCAATGGCACAAGGGACAGGTTTCTTGCACATACAGCCATTTCTTAAGGCAGCCCGCATGAAAAAAATGACCGCAGGGTGTGATGATAGCTGATTTCATGTCCTGAAAGAAAGAGGCACCAGTATGACATACTAATTAACTACAAATACATAGATTTGGAGGGCACCATGCTGAGACTGATTACTTTATATTCTCTGCCTGAGTAAAATGTAATATCAAAAAACATGAAACTTAACATTTCATTCTGGGTAGATCAAAAGGTTAATATACTAACAGTTGGAGTCTACATTGGCAAAGTTATCAAGATGCTGCAATTCCATGCAGAAAGGGCACACAATGCGATTGTAGGTATATCTTAAATATGTGCTCAGTCAAAAGCAAAACATGGTTCATCCTACTTCTAGATCCCTTCAACAGATAAAGATGGAAAGAAGAATCTTATGTTGGGTCCAATCTGTGCTCCATCAAGCTGATTTCAGTTCTCCACAAACTGATTTGTTTGCTCAAAAGTAGGGTCTACAGTTCCACATGCCTTGCTGGGTGTTCCAGCATTTTTCTGCATGCATTGTGAGGAGAACCACTACTGTCATCTAGAGCTAGAGGATATCATCTATCTATCTATTATCTATCTATCTATCTATCTATCTATCTATCTATCTATCTATCTATCTATCTATCCATCCATCCATCCATCCATCCATCCATCCATCCATCCATCCATCCATCTCTATCTATCCTACCCTATCCTATCCTATCCTATCCTATCCATCTATATCTCTGTCTGTCTGTCTGTCTGTCTGTATCACTACTCTAATGTGCTGAACTTCTGAGGCCATTTCAAGAATCTTCAGAATGCAAAACACTAATTTATCCTTCAATTGCACATCAAATTGCTGCCTCTGGGTTGCATCTGCAACCAAAACCTAAACTGCTACTGTTGCGGAAGTGTAGTGTGAATCTTCCTCCAAAACCTTGATTTCACAAAGCTGTAGGAATAGTCATGACTCAAGACTTTCTATCCCTTGTGGAGGATACCCCAGCACTTAAACTTTTTATTTAGCCAGGATCTGTTGCCTAAAGTATTTTTCTTTGGAAACACCATGAAGCCTGGATTCCCAAACACTCAAACGCAACTATTGCTATCCACTTGTGACTTGGACTAGTTTTCCTTAGAATTCCAGTTAGAAAATACAACACATTTTGCTTCTGAAGATCCACACGGGCACCAGAATGTTGGTATTCAAAAACAAATCCAAAGCTATAAAGAGGAGTTTTTAAAAGGGAAAAAACTAAGTGACAACCAGAACGTGTGAGGAATTCAAAGCATGCTACAGAAGTGCTACTTCTGTGCTTATTTTAGTTTCATTGCAGAGATTGCTTAAATGGCACCATCTAATTGAGATAATTGGCCTTTTAATTTCTGGTCAACTTGTTCTCTCAAGAGGGCAGGAATAGGCCTGCCTGACTGGATGGATTCTGTGACTGTCATTGCCAAGAGAGGTACAAACTAATAAGGCCAGATAGCAAAGATATAAACAAAGAAATAACCCATCATAAGTGACAGACTTCAACTATAGGAGGCTATAGAAAAAAAAAAGATGATGCTGGGACCCACCTATCAACATCTTATTTCTAGGTTAAGTATCCCATAACTCGTTTTAGTTGCCAGTATCAAAGTGAAGGCCTTAATACTAAGTTACTATTTTTTAAAATATTGTTACTTTTACATCCCACTTTTACCTCCCTCCTTTCCTGGGAGTTTAAGATGATATTGTTCTGACCTAGGCTTACTGAGAAAGCATAAATCACAATCTTAATGCCAAAAACCCTCTTTTATCTATACGGCTGTGAATTATGGTCATTCACTGGTCTGCAAGGCTTCAGAAACAGTCTGTGAAGATTCTGACAGATGTCTGCTCGAGTTGCCACAGTCTTTCAGGGGAATGTTGATAAACACCCACTTTATCTCCCTTGGCATGCTGCAAAAGAGACCTAATTGCCAAAGGCAGAGCAAGGCCAAACTTAGCACAGAGTCAAACAGAATTTTTCAAAGCTCGAACTGATGAGAGGAACTAATTGCTTCCTGAAAAAGCTCACATCCCGTTCGCTCCTCTTTTATGCCTTGTGGGAGGGGCCAATTATCTCCAAGCCTTACTCCTGAACCGACCCTGTTTTCTTAATTGTTTTTGCCTTCTGGCAGCTCTGCGCATGCGCAAACTGGGAAAAGGCTCACACTGTTCTTCTGCCTCGCTGATGTCAGACTCCGGAGGTTAGAGTGCAGTACTGCAGGAACTTCTGCTGTCTACCTGCAGTTTGGCAGATCGAATCTCACCAGGTTCAAGATTGACTCAGGCTTCCATCCTTCTGAGGTCGGTAAAATAAAGACCCAAAATTGTTGAGGGCAATATGCTGACTCTGTAAGCTGCTTAGAGGGCTGTAAAGCACTGTGAAGTGGTATATAAGTCTAAGTGCTAGTGCTATTGCTACCGTATTTTTTGGAGTATAAGACGCACTAAGGTTTTGAAGAGGCAAATAAAAGTTTTTTCACTGCAAACCTCCCAAAACCAACCCATTTTTTGCAAAAACGGGGGGAACGAGCAAAAAACATCCCGTTTTTCATGAAAATGGGCCCATTTTTCATTTTAAAAAAAAGGGCATGGATAGCCTTTAGAAAGCTTATAGAGTGCTCCTGGGGGCTGGGGGGCTAATATTGAGCAAAAAACAGGCTGCTTTTTGCTCATTTTTGTCCTCCCCAGTCCCCAGGAGCTCTCTAAAAGCTTCCTAGAGTCTATGCCCGACCATTTTGGTGAAGGGGGCGGGGTTTCAGGAGGCAAAAAAAATTCTGTATTCAGTATATAAGACGCACTCAGATTTTCAGCCTCTTTTTTGAGGGAAAAAGGTGTGTCTTATACTCCAAAAATATGGTAATTCTCTGTAAAATGAAAGATGTGGACACCACCTCAGCAGCCGGCTTTTCCTAATTTTTTGATGCCAGGCAGTGACAAGGCTTGCTCAGTTAGCATTTTATGGGGCGGCTGAGCAGTAGTTTGCTAGGAAGGCACTTCTCTGCTCCTTAAACTTTGCAGGTAACAACGTAAGTTTTGTGGCACATGGAAATGTAGGGTCCCTGTTCCTATTTTTCCTTTCCTTTACTGATTCAGCAGCTGGAGAAGCTGATCCTACATTCTGGCACATAACCTGCTTCTGCCCCTTTTGTCACACAGTTCTGTCCTTTCCCGTTTCTGTCAGCTGGCAATTTCCCAGCTCGGCTCATTTAGAATTTAATCAAACCCCACAAAGCTTCAGCCGTTTTACAAAACGCCACAAGGAGGAGCCAGAGCTGCTGATGTTCAGCTTAATCACAGCATTTACCTGATAGCAGATGGCACAGATATCGTTATGCTGTTCCAACTGGTCTTTGGTGGCAGTGGGCAGCGATTTGATCTTATTGACAGCATCTCTGCGGAGAAGAAAGCTTTTCCATCCCAACTGAGCCCGAAGCCACACATTATAGTAGGAGTGAATGAAAATGATCATCGAGCCCATCACAGTCCATTCTCCAAAGATAGTCTCTGATACGCCGTAGGCCACAACACAAAGAGCCACGAGAAACTCCAGCAGCCGATAGGTGCCATTCACGTAGTAAATAACATCATCCATGTTTTCTACCGGCTCTTTTCTGAACTCTTCCACCATAAATAAGACATAAATGAAGAGAGTCCCCAGGACCTGAAGGAAGAAAAAACATAGCTTTTGATTAAAACACGCAAGTCACAAGATTGCAGATTTTCAGTGTTAGCCTATATAGTTTTTGTAAATTATTAATTTTATAAATCAACGGCTATTATTGCCAAAGGCTAAATGAAATCTTAACAAAATTCAAATCCAGGGCTTCCAGGTATGCCTATGAAAAAAAGAAAGAGTGAGAGAAAGATTGCGTGCAGGAGGTTGAGAGGTTGCTCTACCCTGGGATAAAATAGACTTCTTATCACATGTTCTGATCACATGCCTGAGATAGTGAGGGGAGGGGCATATACATTTAATAAATAAACAAATAAACATTGCAGTTGAAATGCAAATGTTCCATGTTTTGACACCAACATTTTAAACAGTCTTTATATTTCCTTGGCAATGGAGAGAAGGGCGGCATATAAATCTAATAAACCTAAACCTATATATTGATATAAATTTATTATGACAAGAGTTTAGCAATCTTTACAAAATAAGTCAATTTGTTGTGCCTGGCCAGGAACAGAAAGGGCTGTAAGCAGGAAGGTGCAACATTTATTAGCTCAAAATCTGTAATAGGGTTTGTCTAGAATGTCAAGGGCCATACTCCAAAAATGGGCAAGGTTTTGGCACAAGCCGATGAGAAATCTTAAGAGGTTCTAAGGGCAAAGGGGATCCCTTAAGAACCACAGAACCTATGAGCCCCATTTTACCCTTCCAAAATCCCTAAAAATCCCTCCAATACAAAAAAAGAGTGTATTGGTCTTACTCATTCAAAAGGAAAACTCTTGTTGTAGATCTGTATCATCCATCCAACCATCCATTTATCCATCTATCATCTAAATAATTTGATGCTACATAATCAGTGTAAGCAATCTTTGGCTGCATATTTTGCACATCTCCTTTAAGACAATAGATGGAAAATGCTCCTTTACTCCTAACAGAAGTTGCATTAACAGATTTTTTATTGCCATTCTCCTTTTTCCAACAGCTTGCCCAATGCTGCGCCTGACTGGCCCTCTGTTGATCACAGGAATAAAGAGGCCCTTACAACTTACCTGGAGAGAAGTGAGAATGCTGCTAGAAATGATGATCAATAGCCAAAAGTCCATGTGGAAAAACTGACAGATCATGTAGGCCATGTAAGCTGGGAAAACCAGCAAGAACAAGCACAGACTCACAGCACGGAAATGCTTCCAAAGGCTCCTATTAAAAAAAAACAAAAAAAACCTTTAGAGTTGGGCAGACTTTAGTATAATCACAGAGAGGACTGGCTAGATTGCATGGGAACCCGTGTTATGGTTTTATTTATTTATACTTCACCATTATTATTATTATTGTTATTATCATTATTATTATATACTTTATTCATTAAACATGAAATTCAGCCAACTGAACATTCAAAAATGCATTACAAATACCAGTGACTGGTGATAATGGTTGATACAGTTTGCTACCAGCGTCCTAGGTATCAACCAAGTACCTTCTTAAAATATAAGATGTTTCGAGTCGCGCAATTTTTTGCAGTTCTGTTGGTTGTTATTGCAGGAAGCTGCAATTTGTTGATGTATCTTGTAAAATTCTTGGACATGGTGCCAAGTGCCCCGATGACAATGGGTATCACTGTTACATGCTTCATCCATAGCCGTGTAGTTTCGATGGCCAGGTCGTGATATTTCATTATTTTTTCTAGTTCTTTTTCTTCGACTCTGGCATCTCCAGGAACAGCGATATCTTCTATTATTATTATTATACAATTGTATCGCAGCGGCCAGTTGTTTCGCCGGATTTGGCATTGGTTACTAGTCGGGCCCCACCCAGGGGCCTAGGACATCGAAACGTATTTTCGTAATATGCGTGCAGATCCAAGCAGTGCGGCTTTTTGCACTTGACTGATGGTGATTTTGTCAATTTTTAACTGTTTTAAATGTAATTCCAGTGCTTTTGGAATAGCACCCAGTGTGCCAATTACCACTGGAATTATCACTGCTGGTTTGTGCCATAGTCGTTGAATTTCGATTTTTAAGTCCTGGTATTTTGCGATTTTTTCATGTTCCTTCTCGGCGACCCTGCTATCACCTGGTATTGCGATGGTTGTTGTTGTTGTTGTTATTATTATTATTATTATACAATTGTATCACAGCAGCCAGTTGTTTCGCCGGATTTGGCATTGGTTACTAGTTGGGCCCCACCCAGGGGCCTAGGACGTCATAACGTATTTTCGTAATATGCGTGCAGATCCAAGCAGTGCGGCTTTTTGCATTTGACTGATGGTGATTTTGTCAATTTTTAACTGTTTTAAATGTAATTCCAGTGCTTTTGGAATAGCACCCAGTGTGCCAATTACCACTGGAATTATCACTGCTGGTTTGTGCCATAGTCATTGAATTTCGATTTTTAAGTCCTGGTATCTTGCGATTTTTTCATGTTCCTTCTCGGCGACCCTGCTATCACCTGGTATTGCGATGTCTATGATTGTGACCTTATTTTTCTCAACCAGTGTGATGTCTGGTGTATTATGCGCCAGTATTTTGTCGGTTTGTATACGGAAATCCCACAAGATCTTGACCATCTGATTTTCGGTGACTTTTTCAGGCTGATGTTCCCACCAGTTTGCTGGTGTTTTAATATTATAATTTTTGCACAAATTCCAATGGATCATTTGTGCTACTGAATTGTGCCGCAATTTATAATCAGTCTGTGCGATTTTTTTACAGCAGCTGAGTATGTGATCAACAGTTTCATCAGCTTCTTTGCAAAGTCTGCATTTGGCATCATCAGATGATGATGATGATGATGATGATGATGATGATGATCATCATCATCATCATCATCATCATCATTATTATTATGTTAATCTTTGGTGAGATTCACAGCCTTTGGGGCTGGTTGGTAGCTCAACAGCTCGAGTCCTAACCAAGGACTTAGGAACTGTTAAGGTAACGTTGGAGGATATAATCTGTACCAAGTAGGGTGGTTTTTTGTAAAATCAGAATGTTGTTATTATTGTTGTTGTTGTTATTATTATTATTTTCAAATAACTCAAGGGAGAAACATATCCAATACACCTTCTTCCTCTTATTTCCCTGCAATAATAACTTTGTGAGGTGGTTGGGCTGAAACAGAGGGAATGGCCCAAAGCCATCCAGCTGGCTTTCATGATTAAGGTGGGACTTAAACGTACACTTTCAAACATGGTGCCTTTCCTGCCATTTCTTCCATAATCCTGAAAGTATGTAAGTAGCATCCATCTGTGCCTCATAATTCCCTTTAGATACAGCTTGACAATTTGGAGGAATGTGGAAGATACCTGACCGTAATATCTGAACCACAGGCCTTTGACATCCTTGCCTTAAGAGAATATTCTATTGAAACAAAAACCTTCTTTAGAAATGTGTTTATGCTGACATGCTGCGATTGTCACTTAATTTGCAGAGTACAATTTATTACAGCCTTGTTGTCTTATATTAAATTGCCACTCAATGGGACTGAATAAAATTTTCTGAAGATATATGCCCATTCATCCCTCAATAATTCTTCCTGATTTTGCTACTATTAACTCCCCCGCCCCCCGAACGTCCAGATTTGTATTTGTCCAGGCTCATATAGATGAAACCAAATATACGTCTTCCACAAAACCTTTCAGATCTGCTCAACTGACATGGCTTTTAACATCATGGATAGTTTATTCCTGACCTCCCTTTTAACTGTCAACAACCCACAACATCCAATGTATCTGATACGGATTTCTTGAAACATAATACCTGCATGCTATTTTGTAATCTTAAACTGCTCACATAACGGGCATCGCCTCAAATAGATTTGTTGGAATTTCTGACTCAGTTTTGATTTCAAAAAAAAATAAAATTAAAAACTAATGCTCAGCATCGTCAGCAGAGTAGGTAAAAAATGTGACAAAAAAAATAACAAAAGCCTGCCACCGAGACAACCTCAGGTTAAACTCTGGTAACTTGAACACAGTTCAGAAGCCATGCAGCTATTTCTCTTGGCTGATGTATGGCATACTCTGCTTTGGTTGAGCTTCTCAGTGCACAGAGAAAAATGGCTGACTAGCCTGGCTGACTGCTTTTCTATTTTTCTATTTTAAAAAGTGAGGTTTCCACCCACCTATTTCTGGGGAGAGCAAAGTTCGGACAGCACATTATTGCTGTCTGTACAAATGAATGTGGAATGAACAGAAGACAAAACTGCTGAGGAAACCTTGTGTAAACACATAGGAACAACATGCATATTCATGCTGTCTTTGCATGCATTCTCTTTTATTGGAACGGTATTTTTTGGAATGTAAACTGCATTGGGATTCTAACTGCATTCTCATATTACACCTGGGATGTGTAGTTATACAATCATCTGGCTTCCGCATGCGGGTGGATGAAGGAAGTCAAGTCGCAAAATAATAGAATAAGACAAATTGCCTCAAAGATTTAGGTGGCAGGGAACGCAAAAACAGACCGCAAAATTAACACCAACAGCTTAGCTCCTTTCATCTACTGGTGAGCTTCAACAAATGAAACGCTGAACAGTTTGTGATATAATTTGAATGTGGTCAGCCTTTCATTTCATAGGATCAATCATTATTATGCAACGGCAGAATCACATTGTCATTGCTTCTTACTTCATGACCCAATTCAATTGATCTAAGCTAATTACATGCTTCTGCAAATCTCATTTCTGTGTTATGAGGGCCCTAAATACTGTACTATCAATCATTCATGGTGATTTCAAGATGTAAGAAGTCAGAACTGAATATTTAAGAACATTAATCCACTATAATTCTTCCCCCCCACCCCCCAGATCTTCTTCCCACTATTTGATTTGAAACCGGCTGATCAGAATTCCCATGTGGCAGCATCAATGTGCAGAATTAATCCAGCTACTCTCCTGTAGCTCGGCTGTCCTCGTTTCCCTTTGCTAAAAAATTTAATGACAACATGGTACAAGCAACAGATGCCGCTAACAGGTGACCTCCAGCATAACAGGCCTAGTGGTTAAAAATAAACCTCCTCTTTTATATACAGTCCTTTCTGGCTATCCTGGAGACGAAAAGTGAAGCAGAGAGGAAATGTAAAAGATGAAAAGTAGCACTAACCCAATTTTAGAACCAATTTCTGATAAAAGCATATTTCTTTTACTCTCTCCAGTCACTCGCCATCCTTCCCTGGATTTTATAGGCATCCCATGTATTCTTCTTGCTACACCTGTTCCACCTTCACTGTGGAGCCTGAGAGCCTCTTTCCGTACAACACGCCTAAGGCCAGCCAGAAGAGAGACTGCCCAACTTATCTGCACACCATTGTATCTCATCTCTGCAGGTGCAAAGAACAGAAATCATCTAGGTAGTGGCTGAGCTTTCAAGGCCTCTTAGGCTCAGCTGCTTCCTTCTCCTTTCACTGTAGCACACAGTAAGTTATGGCTTGTCTTAAACTGGGTTTATTTTAAAGTCCTGCTGGCCTTGACCTACATGAATCTAAGACATGAGCCACACCTTGTGGAACATACATGCTGTACAACATGTTAAACCATATTATCCATATTGCTATATTATTCCTCTGTCAAAAGGGGCCCCCCTTATCAGGCAGCAATTCCTTAGTTTCAGACAAACGTCTGTCTGCTTTGTCCATATCAGTTAAGCTATGGTTTTGTGCTCGCTCTGTGAACTACAGCAGGAAAAAAATTGTAGCTTGTCCTTTGAATTGTCCCAAAACAGTGCATGAAGGAAAAGTATGTGAGCCTCGGAATTCCGGAAGCCTGGCCTTTTGTTGTGCTAAATTATCAGCCCTGAATCAACACATAAAATATTTACATCCAGAACAAGAACAATCAAATGAGGGCTGCTTATATTGAGTGCTATTGACTTACTTGTCTCTTGAAGCTCCCAGGGCTAAGACAATGGGGTCTGCTATCTCCAGCATGGACTGCAAGATGGATGCCACCACAATGAAGAGAATAATACTAAGCAGGAAGGCCCGATGCACCACTTGTAACTCAATGAGTCCGGTCTGCACAGCCAGGATCAAAAGTGTGACTCCTTCCGTCATCCCCCTTTGTAGATATGTTTTTAAAAGCAATGAAAAAAGATCAAAACCAAAACTGTAATTCTCTGTGACCTGAAGCAGTTTTAAAAGCACGTGGCTACCATACAACTGTCTTCCTAAGCCTTCTGATGTGGCCAAGTATCTCCCTTATCGGATGACCCCAGCCGAAGGATTTTTGCTCAACAAACTCTCAGGGAGAGATTATATCTTGAATTTAAGCTATTTGTGAATTTGTTGGAAAGACAGGCAAAGCACCATCCTTCAATGTTAGCCATTCATCAATAACTCAAATGAATAAATGTTGTCTGTCACTGCCTCTCTAAACCACAGCTCTCTAATCTATAGATCAGCTATGGCGAGTTTGTACAGTCGTGTGTCATATAAATATGCTTTATCTTGTATTGTTTGAATACATTTCATATTTTCTGCACATTTCTGTACATTACCTACATAATTTAAACATGGCAACAAATATGTAAGTATTTCAGTAGTTATAATGATAATGATATAAACCAGGATGGTTTTGTTCATGCAATCTCCACTTGAAATGGTCCCAAATCACTGTTGATTTCTTCCATCTTTGGCTCATTTTCAAGTCTCAATTCTCTATAGATTAATAAGCTTTTTCTAGAGCAGATTTCCCCAACCTTTCAGGGTTGGCAGCCCAGAGGGGGAGAGGGGCAAGTGCCTTTACGCGCATATGTGCCCGCATGAATGGAGCTGTGAATGCCCATGTAATGCTCATGGCAATGCTAGTGTGCAAGTGATGCTTACAGCCACATTCGAGTGAATGGGGATGCATACACACACACGTGGACACATTGGCGAGCCACTCATGCAGCCTGGTCGCCAACAGACTGGTAATCTGCCACGCCCCAAAGGTTGGGGACCCCTGTTCTAGAAAACACCTGAATAATGTTTGCTATTCTATTTTTTTCTTCTTTTTTTGATGAAAGGAAAAAGCCTCATTGTTGCTGAATACAACTTAAAGCAGATTTTTAGGTTGAAATAAAGAGAAATGGTGATAAAAAGAAATTTACAAGTCCATGTTTCTCAAGCTTGGTGACTTTTAAAATGTGTGGACCTCAACTCCCAGAATATCCCAGTCAGCATGCTGACTGGGGCATTCTGAGAGTTTAAGTCCACATACCGTATTTTTAGGAGTCTAAGACACAACCCCAAAAGAGGATGAAAATCTGGGTGCATCTTATACATTGAATACAGCATTTTTAGTCTCCCAAAACCCCGCTCCCTTTGTAAAAATGGCCGTGCATAGCTTTTAGGAGGCTTCCAGAGTGGTCCTGGGTGCTGGAGAGGACAGAAATGAGCAAAAAACCCTCATTTTTGCCCCCCCCGCCCCCAGGAGCACTCTACAAGCCTCCTAAAGGCTATGCATGCCCTTTTTTGACAAAAAAATGGGCCCGTTTTTGGGAAGACTGCAAAAACCTTTTTAAAAATTTGTCTCTTCAAAATCTTGGTGCGTCTTATGCTCTGAAAACTACAGTACTATAAGATTGCTAATGCTGAGAAGCACTGCTATAGCACTGAAGCACTGAAAATTGCAGTGTTATTAATGTGTTTTAATCCATATTCTGAAGCTGAGAGACTAGAGGAACAATACAAAGAACACTGTACATCAAGGTGGCAAGCAAATGCCAATTCCACCTGAGCTAGCAAAGATGCTGTACTTTAGAAAGTAAGGCCATAAGAAGATGATTCAGTGGCCTTTCTAGTCTATCTTGAGTCCAGATATTCCAAACAATTTAAAGAAGCCTTCCCCAATCCAGCAGTATAAGCATACGGGTGGGACAAAGGAGAGTTGTACTTCTATTAATAAACAGTAAGCTTCTTAGAAAATATTTATTGTATCTAAATAGTATCTGAAGGTATTTGGGGGCGTTTGTTTTAAAGAGATTAAACTGTGCAATATGTCTAATTTGCTTTGGGATAATAAAAATGGGATTGACCCTTAAAGGGTTAGAGGCACTCTTATTTGGGAACTTACCGATTCATAGCTGGATCATTCATGAATGCCCGGTAGCCTTGCAGGTAAAACTTGCAGAGTGTTAGAACACCAAGGGCCACAAAAGAGACAGTGAACACCAATCCCAGCAAGGAGTAAGGAGTGCTACAGCATTCTGCAATACTAGGGAAAAGAGCATATAGCAACATTAGAATCCATAAAGTTCTTAACACAAAGGTGTACTACATGCTGTTGAATAAAATGTATTCAAGGAGAAGATCATGTGCGGAAGAGAAGTTTAACGAAAAAAATTGTTTGGTAACTCCCAAATGCATTCAGTTTTGTTCCACGATATTTCAATTCAGAATTACCATATTTTTCACAGTATAAGAGTATTTTCCCTCAAAAAAGAGGGTGAAAATCTGGGTGCGTCTTATACACCGAATACAGCATTTTTGGCCTCTTGAAACCCCCCCCCCCTTTGCAAAAATGGCCATGCATAGCCTTCCAGAGTGTTCCTGGGGGCTGGGGAGGGGAAAAATGAGCAAAAAATTGGCCATTTTGTGCCAAAAACAAGTCTCCTATAGGCTATGCACGCCCTCTTTTTCTGCAAAACAAAATGAGCCGTTTGGGAGGTCTGCACAGTGCAAAAACTTTTTTTTTAAATTTGCCTCTTCAAAATCTTGGTGCATTTTATACTCTGGTGCATCTTATACTCCAAAAAATATGGTATTTCTAAAGATACAAAATTCAACAGATGGAATTTGTAGCAACATTTCCGGTTTAGCCAAGCATTTGAATCAAGTAGATAATAGTTGTTAGGCTAACTACATAATGGATATAGGTCCTAGAACTATTCGATAAGTATTTTCCTCTATACAATTACAGGATTTTTGTGGGGCCAAGGATCACCTTCTATAAACTACACATGAGTATAATGGAAGAAATTAGATTGTCACATAAAGTGTAAATCTCTTTTTTCATGCGTGACACTCCCCTCCACCCCCCAATCAGAATCATTAACAGAATAAATTCCACTTGTTTCTAGAATTCAAACTATTTCATCTGGCTTATTATAATAAAAGCAAACTGAGTATTTTCAGTGGAGGAAAATCATCCCTATTTCTTTTCCAGCCTTTCATTTCATTTCGATGTTGCTCATTAACACTTTATTCAATTACACTAAGAGTTTTGAGGACAGTCTTTAAAAAGAGCAATTTTTCAAATCCTCTACTCGTGAAGATTGGTGTTTCTAATACATTTTCTAGAGTACACACAAAATTGTATAATGTATGGTCCTAAGGGACCGTAATGCTGAGATCAAATAAATTAGAGTACAAAATAAACTCTTCCATTGGGAAAGATTACCCCTAAACTGAGCAGTTTCTAGCTTGAAAAAATACCAAAGCCACCCATTTCTGATCATTTTGGCTACTAAACACCCCCCCCACCTCTCTATAACACTATTCTCTGAGAAAACATTTTATTTCATGAGGAAATAAATATTACAAAAGACCATCACAATTCTTTGATCTAGAAACAATGCCAGGAGTCAGAGAGAGAAACAGATGCTTGTGAGGTGAACGTGGTTATCTGTAAGTGCTTCATCTCATTTGTAGAACAGCGCTTTCAGCCCTTTCAGATAGATTAACTAAGGCCAAGAGTTGACAATTGCTAATTACCTTGTTAGGAACAGAAAGAGGAGCCTCTCCCTAGAGGCTGGCTGATCCCGAGTGCTGAAATAGGAGTAGATCTGAAGAGCAAACAGTAGAAGCCAGAAGACCATGAAGAGAACAGGGACCACCAGCTGATTCCATAGAGTCATCCCCAGGGCCAGCAAGCCATAAACTTCTACTATCTAGAAGAGAAGATATGGGTTTCTTACTCAATTCTGAAACATCAATCCAAATAAATACCTCACGAATGCTTACCTCAAATGAATGAGCGTTTGCAATGAGATCGCTTTCCCTACCTACTATCTTCCATGTACATTGGCCCACATCTACAATCATTTGCCATCTGGCTTTAGTTCATGAGTGGCGTACAGTATAAGTGTTATTGAGTGTTATCTGAATGGTATATGAATGGTTGGAATTTGTATTTATTCATTGAATTTCTGTTTATTCCAGCAATCAAGAGAGTTTACCATTATAAAGTATAAATAAAAACAAAATTAACACAGTTAAAATCGGAACAAAAATAATCCAGTCATTAAAAATAATTAACAACTGGATGCTTGGTAAAACAGAGATTCCTCTAAACACTCCCAAGAATTGAAAGCAAATGGTTGAGTTTAGGGGGTGTATTCCATAGATTTGGCAGCCATGGAGAAGAAATTAATCAAGGAGGGAACCAACCTAGAACTAAGGAGAAATTGCCTGGCAAATAGAATAATTAATCAGTGGAACGACTTGCCTCCACAAGTTGTGGTTGCTCCGTCACAGGAAGTTTTTAAAAAGAGATTGGACAACCATTTGTCTGAAATGAGATAAGGATTCCAGCTTGAGCAAGGTGGTTGGACTAGAAGACCTCCAAGATCCCTTCCAACTCCCTTATTTTGTATTATATTTGATAGTCAAGCTCCTGACAGTGGGAGCTAAAGGTCCAATCATCATTGCCCTGAAACACAACCACTCTAAATTTTGTCCAGTTGGCAACTAGTAGCCACTGCAAATCTTACAGTGCCAGCATCACACAATTAATGTACCTTGCACCAGTCAGCAATTTGGCTACTGCTGAGTTATGTACCAACTAACATTTTATTTATTTGTCAAATTTATATAGCCCTTTAAGTAGCCAACATTACCAGAAAATTCTGGATACCTTTAGCTGCTGAAAATATTTTAGGAGATTAGAAGACAGGAAATTGCAGAGCTTGTTGTCATTAACATTAGTCATTAGCTGAGGTATTCCCCTCTGAATGACCTCTGTCACCATTTTCAGCACCATAAAAGACAAGACCAACCTCTGTGGGATATCCTAGGTCAATGACCTTCAATAGCTCCCAGCTCTAATTTGTTGACATGTACTGAGATGAAGGACCACAGCACTAAATCCAAGGCCTAATTTACTAGAGGACCTATAAGGATACAATATCACAAGCTGGCAAAAATCCAAGAGAATCAGTAAGGTTGCACAGCCTACCAATTTCTAGTGATGGTTATCTACCAAGGAGATCAAAGGAATCTTAGTAGCACGTAAACTAAATCACAACTGAAATGGTTCCAGAAAATCAGTTTCACCTCACTATAGGCATAGTGAAAGTCAGTTTGGTCTGGTGATTAAGGCACCAGGCTAGAGACCAGGAGTCTATGAGTTCTAATCCCACCTTAGGCATGAAAGCCAATTGGATGACTTTGGGCCAGTCACACTCTCTCAACCCAATCCACCTCACAAGGATGTTGTGGTGGGGAAAATAGGAGGAGGAAGGTGCATTGCATATGTTCACCACTTTGGATTATTTATAAAAATAATAAAGGCAAGATAAAAATAAATAAAAACGAATGCCGTCTTAGAAGCCAAAGTACATACACACACTTACACACTGACTATTTTCTGCCACATTTCTGCTGACAAATCATATAACTCAAGTTTAAAAGAAGCTGGTGACATAAATATGAATCACTACACCCTCCTACTCTTTAATGTTACATTGCTGCTATTGCTCTTTAATTCACAGCTCATGGTGCAGACACCGATGTGTGCATGACAATTCTGTTTATTATTAAGACCCATGTGATGACTTTGGCACCTCACAGCTCTAAATAAAGTGCAACTCTCACCTAGCTGCAGTAGAGACATATTTTATTATACTGCCTCTTCTATGGAGATATTAGAGTCAGGAATATTACACCTCTTATTGTAGAATTCCCAGAAATAAATAAACAAACAAACAAACAAACAAACAAACGCATGCATACATACATATATACATACATACATTCATACATTTTTTTCTGGGAATTCTACAAAAAGAGGGGCAATGTTCCTGACTTTAATATCTGCATAGAATGAATATATATTCACACACACATATATGGGTGTGTGTGTGTGTGTTTTCGTAAATTTTCACAGGTGTAGGTATGCTGGTCTTGTTGTATTCGGGTCTTTTCCCGTGTAAGATTGAGATTGTCTTTGCAATGTTTCGGTGAGATCTCACTCGCCATCTTCAGGCTGGTGTTTTCAGCTTCGTGTTTGTGTTGAGTAAAGCTGCCATATTTCTATAAATCTTGGTGAGGGGGTGTGGAGTGCTGGCTTTGTTTCAGTAAATGGATTGATTGGCTGTGTGGTCATATCGTGATTGGTAGATTGGTGCTGATTGGTGCTAGCTGTGTCTCCATTGTTGTTTCGTGTTGTAACAGCCTTGGTGGTGGGTGAGGCTCGTTTGTTGACTAGGGCTGGTTTCCAGATGTCTGGTAGGTGGGAGGTATCGTCACGTTTATTTAGGTTGTGGGGATGTTTCTCTATTTCGATAGCTTCCATAATTATTCGCTTGTTGAAGTGTTCAGTTTTAGAGATTAATTTGGTTCCTTCAAAATCAATTTCATGTCTTGTAGCTTTGAGGTGCTGGAAAAGGGAGGAAGTTTTTTCTTTTTTTCTTACTGCGTTCTTGTGTTCTGCGCAGCGTGCATTTATTCTCCTATAGGTAGCGGTTGATATGTGTTTTTTTCTGGTATACCAATGGCTCCCTAGGACTCACCATCTACCAGAAAAAACACACACCAACCGCACAATCCCATCACCACCCTGCACAGATCAACTTTGTAGCCAAGACCCTCATCTCCAAAACCAAACGCGTAGCCGATAAAGACCACCTGAAAACTGAATTACACACTCTCACAAACGTATTAATCTCCAACGGATTCCAAAGAAAAACAATTACCAACCTAATCCAAAAGGAGACACGCCCCAAGAACAGGACACAGAACAGGACAACGGCATCGCCCTCCTCCCTTACATCAAAGGCACCACAGATAAAATCAGCAAAATTATCCACAAACACAATATCAAGACAGCCTTCAACACTGACCAAAAAATAGCCAACATCTTAAGAAACCCCAAAGACAAAATCCAGCTAGAAAACAAAGGAGTCTACGAAATACCATGCAAAATCTGTCCTGCAACATACATAGGACAAATGAACAGGAGAATAAATGCATGCATCGCAGAACACAAGAACGCAGTAAGAAAAAACGTAGTCCCTTTTCCAGCACTAGCTGGAAAAGCTACAAGACATGAAATTGATTTTGAAGGAACCAAATTAATCTCCAAAACTGAACACTTCAGCAAGAGAATAATTATGGAAGCTTTCGAAATAGAAAAACATCCCCACAAGATGAATAAACGTTACGATACCTCCCGCCTACCGGACATCTGGAAACCAGCCCTAGTCAACAAACGAGCCCCACCCACCACCCAGGCCGTTACAACACAAAGCAACAATGGACAAACAGCCAGCACCAATCAGCACCAATCTACCAATCATGATACAACTACACAGCCAATCAATCCACTGACTGAAACAAAGCCAGCACTCCACACACCCCCCACCAAGATTTATAAAAGACGGTAGTTCCGACCACGCTTTACTCACACAAACACGAAGCTGAAAATACCAGCCTGAAGATGGCAAGTGAGACTTCGCTGAAGCATTGCAAAGACAATCTCAATCTTACACAGGAAAAGACCCGAATACAACAAGACCAGCATACCTATACCCATGAAAATCTACGATTTACATATGGACCAATACCATCTCACATCTCTGTCAGTAGCCAAATTTTGCTTTCCTGCTTCTAAGATAGGGGTGTCAAACTGAAGGCCCGGGGCTGTATGTGGCCAATAGAGTACTTAAATCTGGCTCCTGAAGCCACCCTGAGAACAGTGAAGTGCTTCTGCTAGTGAAAACGGACTCCCAAGCTCCATTTTCAGTTGCCATGGCCCCCTGCAACCCTCTGCCAATGAAAACGGAGCTCGGGAGCCTGTTTTCACTGGCAGATTGCTCAATCCACCACAGGTGCCTCCCACAGGAGTGACTTTGAGCTGGCCACGCCCCCCCCCTTAGGTCAAACACAACCCTGATGTGGCCCTCAATGAAATAGAGTTTGACATCCCTGCTCTAAGATCAGAAGCCAAATTCTGACCCAGCAAAAGAAACATTCTGCTTATTTTGTTTTGCTTTTCCTTGTTGGCTTTTAAAGAATAACGTTTTTTCCATTTTCTTTTTCTGTTTTCCTTTCTGCATTTCGGACAGCAAATTAAATGAATGAAATGAAAATGAAGCTTTCCTAAAGGACAGCATGTCCAGGCAGACGAGCTGGGGATTGATTTTTCTCAAAGGAAGAATCTCTGCAGAGGATTAATGTGGGATAGAAAAGCAAACAAGGGGAAAGTGAAGTGTGATCCCAGTGACTAATTGAGCTGGGGAGAAGATGCTTTCCCCTAAAATCTGTGTGGCTTCCAGTTTAATTACAACAATGCTGAGCACACCAGAGTCTGCTTGGCTCCTAGAAAATCCTCTGGGAGCAGGCATTGTGGGTCTAGCACTTGAGCATCTAACATCCCAAAATGACTAAAAGGCATTCGGTTGCTATTGCTATTTGATTACAGTTTGGGGAAAGGATATTTGAGGAGGGAATTTAAAATGGAAAAGTTTTCTTTTGAAAATTCACAGAAGTCTACGAAGGCTTTGGCTAATCCTGCGCCGTCCGTTTCTTTTAAATAATGTGGAAGACATTTGTAGCAGAGATGGGTTGCTCACAGTTCGGCCCGGTTAGGCTGAACCTGTAATGGAATTCAGGCCTGGGTTGCAGAACCGGCAGCGACCCAGGCCTACCACGCTCCCGAACTGGTTCCCTCACCGTTGCTGGGCCGCCGCCATTTTGATTTTTAGTGACTGCGTGTGCGCAGTTCACTGTAAATTGTTCTGCGCATGTGCAAAGAACAATTTATATTGAAAAGTAAATGTGCGGGCAGCGCGTGTCTGGCACATATGCACACGGGTTGCGTACCAGTAGTAAAACCGGCAGCAACCCACCCCTGATTTGTAGGATCTTTTCCTCGTGACTTCCTGACAAAGGGACAGGTTAAGAAATCCAGGGAAGCCGATCAAAGAGAATTACAAGGAATGCAATTTGCATCCAGAAATGGGATAAGCTTTGCAACTAGCTCTGCCTTGACTTTTCCCTACACCAGGAAATGTGGTTTTTGAACTGAAATGCCCTGGAGAAGTACCTGCAAAACGAAATTGACTCTGCTGCAAATTTTCACCTACTGATGGACCTTTCGAGTTCAGTATGAACGTACTTTGAGCCAACGTTTGTGTAAGATGAGTTAATCGTCAGGCTGGCTTTGTGTAATTTCAGTATGAAGGTTTTAGATTTTTTTTTTTAAAGTATCAGAAAGCATGCAGTTTCTTTTTTAAGGAGCAATAAGATTGTGATTACAATGTGCTATTAACAAAAGTTGCTATTCCTAACTAGTGATTACGCAAGATTAGAATCTTAACACAAAATCACTGAGCTATAATTATATTAGATTGCGTACCAATTGCTTGAAATGCAATTGGGGGGCAATTAACTCTGTGGCAATTATGTTACTTTATATAATACTCTCCCTTTGTTCTGTTCTGCACTGTACACTGTTACTCTCAAACACTGTTTATTTTTTATTAGCATCTCCTACAAAAACTGCAGGACATGAGTATCTTCTAAATAGTTTAAATACTCTTGAGTAATTTACAAAGGAAGTTGGTAAAATGATAGTATGATCCTTAACTGTAACCCAGTTTGCATTTCTCAATGGCTGCAAAGGTCCCTCCCTGGGGAACGCTCTCCTTTTTGGGGTTCTGGAAATCAGCTATTTTCGGGAACGGGATGGAGGAAGTAGGCCACATATTCTTCGTAGGAAAGGCAAAAAAAAAAAAAATGAAATAGATCCAATTTTACAGATGCAATAACTGTTTTGTAAAATGCTGACATAAGCTGCCTTCGTGCCCTAACCGGTTGTGCATGCGACAATGAGGACCATAATAAGATAGCTTCTAAAATAAAGGATGAAACTTAGGGAACAAACTCTAAGGAGGCAATGACATACACAGAAAAGGAAGAAAAGGAATCTGTACACAGAAAACCCTTGGATGTTGTTTCTTCTCTTAGGCTATTTGTAAGAATTCCAGGGGAGCTGCTGCTTATTAAGGATTCTGCCCTGTGGGCAGCCCAGTCTTCATGCAGAGAAGTAGGAAAAAGTTGCCCACAGCATGAAAAGCATGCATCAATGCTCCAATTAAGTGGCATCTAATCCTTGTATACAAATTACCTGAATCCTAACCAAAACCACCATGCTATATATCTTCACGGTGCTGATAGCAGATCTAGCTACGGTCGTTCAGTTTGTCCTGAAAAGATCCATAAGGGAGACTTTCCAACTTTTATGTCAGCAGAGAGGGAAAACGGATGCATAGGCAAAACCAAGAAACTCATCTTCCAATTTTTCCTTTATGCAGCGTCCTTAGCTTCAAGCAACACAGACTAATTCCTTTGCTTAAAATATGATGAACTGCAGACCCAGGCTCACATCTCCATTCAGCCAATTATTTGGGACTAGTTGCCAAATTGTGGCCAAACGTAACTCAGAAGATTTCTAACGAGAATAAAAGGAAAGATGGACCACCCTTTGAGCTTCACAAAAAGGGAAATATGCTGCAGCTTCATACTACTTCATGCAAAAAAGAAAAAAAAAACACTCCTTCCATCCTTCCACCTGTGTTACTGGTTCCCAATGTAGCACTAGTTATATGTTTAACATCCCATTAATTGATATTAATAGTCATGTGGGTCATCCTTTTTCTTTCCTAGAGCTGATAGGAATTTTAGTTGCCAAGATTCTAGCTGGCATCAGGTTGAAATGGGCTGTTCTTCATGGAATAAACTAGCCAGTTGAATCAGCTCGGATAACTATTGCCCACTGAATTCTCCCTAAGCGACACAGGAAGAAAATGGAATTACAAGATTGCTATTTTAAAAGAGAGCAGAGCATCTTGTTAATTAACAAGCTGATGGTTATTTATATGTCTTCAATTCTACAGCTGCATTTGTGATTGCAACAGCATAATTAGCAATTTCAGTGGTTCATTAACTTCACAATTTAAGGAGTCATAGTATTTTTTAATCCAAAGGATTTATTACAAACACACAAGAAGCAATGTTTCGAAAAGGGAAAGACTATCCTGATTTAGCATCCTGGAATTGTGCCAAAATGTACTGTTTGTAGATGACATTTTACAGGATAAATCAACAAAAGTCAGGAGTGGAGTAAAGTTTGGTCTAATGGTTAGGGAACAAAAGCTAGAAACCAGGAAACTAAGTTCTAGTCCCAACTTAATCACTAATGATGGGTAAGATGCCTGTGGACCAGTCACTCTCTTAACACACTGAGTTTTAGGGGAAATAGAAAGAGGAAGGAATATTACACACGTTTGCCACTTTGAGTTATTTATAAAAATAATAAAGATGGGATTTATTTTTTTTAAAAAAAGAGTTGTAGTCACTGATATTACATTAGAACAGTCCAACCTAAAATCCACTATTCAATAACAAATTACACCAATAAATACGGCTTAATAGAGAGCTTGATAGAGGATGTAGCTTCAATGCATTTCCCAAATGATTATTAACCCTTTTAGACATGTCTCATACGTATTTCATAAAAAAAAATATTTTATTTTATTTCAAAACATTTCCATTCTTCTGCATCAGTAATTGTTTTCACACATTCAGCTATAAAACTGTGTTGAAGTCTAATGGGAAATCAAGAGATGTATCAAAAGATTCAAAATATACGTAACTGGCAGTAGTAAGTAAAAATTCCTGCTTTAAAATGTCTTACGCTAGCCATGGACAGGAGAGTATTTTCTAACATATTTTTTTTTTTAAAATTCCCAGCTACCCATTGAATAACATTACCAGATTTTCTTTTCACTCGTTACCTAAAATGTCATCTGAAGTATATAGGTAATCTTCAACTTACAACCATTCATTTAGTAACCACTTGAAGTTACAATGGTACTGACAGAAATGACTTACAACTGGTCATCTGCTTATAACTGTCGCAGCATCCCCACAGTCATGTGATCAAATTTTGGGTGCCTGGCAATCAGCATGTAATTATGACCATTGCAATGGTTTGGTGTCACGTGATAACCATCTGCAATCTTTCCAGCTGGCTTCCGATAAGCAAAGTCAAGGGGGGAATTGGACCATATGACTTACTTAACAACTGCCTTATTCATTTAACAACAGTCATGAGTCACAAAAAAGATAAAATTGGATGTGATTTACTTAACACAACCACCTTGCTTAGCAATGAAAATTCCGGTCCCAATTTTGGTTATAAACCGAGGACAACCTATATTTATCATGTACCCACAGAAGAGAAATGAATAATTCACACCGGCCAGGATTTTTCTTTTTTTCAAAACATATATTGTCAATACTGTATACAGAATAGGTCTTACCTGGACAAGTTCTCTATAGGCAGATTTCGCTAAATTGTATGGCACCAAAAGATTCGACGCCAGGAAATAGAGGACTTCCAAGCCAGTGAACACCATTGCAAATTTGTTGATGATGACAATAGTCTCCAGAGGAACTAAGCAAAGCCGGGCCAGCAGAGGGAGCATGTGAGCAGAAAAGAGCCAGATTTGCTTGGTTTTCATGACACAAGAACAAAGGGTGCAGACCACCAGCTGACCTGCAAAGGATTAAGAACACCAAGCAGTTAAATCCTGTCACTTTATCTCCCCCCCAAAAAAACCCAAGGGGAGGAGAGTTTCTCATTATAATTCCTTTTCCTCTCTATCTCTGAAAATACCAACTACATCTTTATTTTGATTGTCCCTCTCATTTAGCAATGACATGTAACTTGTATGAGTAATCGTATGGGTTCAGCCACTTATTTTATTTTTAGGGGGAATATCATTTATATATCCTTGAAGAAGGCAATGGCAAACTGTCTTCTTTAACTCTTGCTGTGAAAATTACATGGCACTTCTGTGAAATCACCAGGAATTGAGTTTGACTCAAAAGAGACTTCTTTGGATGCCACTGGAATAAATGTCTCATATGTATTTTTAAGAACCATACAAGGTTTTATTTTATAAAATAATCATGGGAAAATATGTAGCTGTTAGTTAACTCTTTACCGCCCAATTTCAATAGCCCATTCTCAGAAACTTGCAGAAATGGGGACTAGATGCATATTCATTTTCAGTTTTTCAAAATATGCATACAAATATATAAAAATGAACTAAATTAAAAAAACAACTCTTGACAATGAAACATAATCCTATATGAGCCTCTTTTAAAAAAAAATAGAATTAAATTTGGTCCCAAAATAGAATTAAAGTGGTCTGAAAATTTGAATAAAAATTAGTTCCTCATACACTTGACTTGGCTCATTCTTTGTAACAACTTGTGGAAAAATTCCCTTAAAGGGTAATTTATATAAATCAAATCAGCTCATAATCATGAATATTGCTATAGTGTTATAAGTTGAGATGAAAAAGACCAGACCGGAACAATGTAATCTACTACTCATGCATTTATGTAGAATATTTCAAATAAAATATTCAATAACTTCCAAGACCATGGCGTGGTTATCCCACAGAAGAGAGTGCGAACATTATCTTGAAAAATACATGACGAAGTTGTAAGTACACTGCATTCTTGATAAATTTCATACTACGACCCGTAATTGTTAAGGACCCCTTATACTATATTAATAACTCTTGCTCTAAGATGTGATACTTAGGAGTAGTGAAAAGTACACTTGAGATCCAAATTGCCTAATATAGTATAACGCAGCCATTGTTTTTTTTTTCCTTTTAAAATATTTATATTTCCTTACCAGTCATTGGCTACATATTAGCTCTTCATGAAGTTTTAACCATCGAAGAAACTTTTTAACTGATGATTCCATTTGACTTCACCTTTTCAGTTTTTAAGAGTAGCAAATGACATGCTTTCAAAAAAATGCAGTGAGGCTAAATAACAGACACACACCCTTCTTAGGGCAGGTTCAAACTTAACCATAATGGCTCAGTAAACATGGTTATTAAAACAAAGACAATTCTGCCTTTACCACTGCAAAAATCAGGTTATTTGCAACCATAACTTCCATGTATAATCTTGAATTGAAACAAAATCAATTTTGAATATTGATAACGGACTACCCTGATGAGAATGTAAATGCTTGCTTCCAATGTCTAATGCAAAAGTTGATCCTATAAGGTTGTTAAGATATCAGGCTAGAAACTGGGAGAGCATGAGTTCAAGTCCCACTTTAGCCATAAAAGTCATCTGGATGATCTTGGACCAATTGCTCTCTCTCTCTCACCTCCACCCACCTTACAGGGTTGTTGTTATGATCAGAATAGGAGGAAGGAGTAATGGACATGTTCGCAGCTTTGAATTGTTTATTAAAAAATAATAAAGGTGAGATATAAATAAATTAATAAATAATAGAACAAGATCATCTCTTATCTGGACAAAGAGTTGAAATTCTGTAGATACAGTAGTACAAAAAAGCCAAACCAATCTGAGAACCAAGCTGCTACTTTCATCAACGAACAACAAGTCTTATTATAATGTTATCACCTCCGTTACTTCAGTTTTTATCTTACACTGTATTTGGTAATGATCTTGTTTATATCGTTCTTTTATATTGCTGTTAAATTTACATTGTGCTTTCCTTCCAGCAGCTCAAGGCAATGTATATGGCTAGCCCTCCTCCAATGTATCTCAACAACTTCCCTTTCAGGTAATTTGGGACAGAGTTTGTATGCTAAAAGTCATTTTTAGTGAGCGGTGGGTCTGTTTCCAGGTGGAGGGTAAACTTTAGGGATGTACAAACTGGTTCACCTACAGAACAACTGTAGATGGTTTAGAATGGTTCATGCCTGAACGGAAGGAGGGTCTGAATATCAAATGAAATAACACTGCTTTGTTCTGGATACAGACCAAAATCAGGCTATTCCAAAGAGAAGTAAAAAGGAGGAAAAGACCAGGAAGATCAGAGAGTGGCAACAGTTGGGGAATATCTGGAAAGATCAAGTGGGTGAATACCTCACTAGAGATATCATGACAGGATGGGTTAAGAAGAAGAGAGCAGTGGTGGGATTCAAAAAAATTTACTACCGGTTCTGTGGCATGGCTTGGTGGGTGTGGCAAGGGAAGGTTACTGCAAAATCCCCATTTCCTCCTGATCAACTGAGACTCGGGAAGCAGAGAATAGATGGGGATGGGGGCCAATCAGAGGTGGTATTTACTGGTTCTCCAAACTATTCAAAATTTCCGCTATTGGTTGTCCAGAACTGGTAAGAATCTGCTGAATACCACCTCTGAAGAGGGGTTAAGACACTGAATCCTGAATCCCCCCAACTGCCCTATAAAATCTCACAGAACAGATTGGCAAAACTTCTGGAGTTTAATAAATTTAACCACTTGTTTGTTTGTTTTGGATTCAAAACAAAACACACTTTCTCTTTCAGGCATACTTACAATTGATTTGAATTTGGGTTTTCCCAGATCCAATCATAACTAGGACTAGCTGTAACCTTAACTACTATATCACAGTGACTCTCTTGTTCAATCTTTGCTCAAGCTTTCAGTATTCTGAGAAAAACTGTATGCAAATACATAATTTGTGCATCTTTTTAATGAAGTGTTTGTTTTTATAAATGGAGAAAGAACATGTAGCACTTTGAGTACCACTCCAGAATTATGAACTGGTACAGTAGCCAGAACAAAAGTTTCAGCCAACATGTTTCTATAATGTGACTGCAATTGTTTTGGAAATGATCTAGAGAAATAACTCTATTACGAGCATAGTACCTTTCTATTAAAACAAAGCTGCAGCTCCTTTGAGGCATTGAATCGCTGAAGCCAACTATGCTTAAAGCAACTATTTCAAAGTCTGAAAAAGGAGGCTGCTTTAGTAGAAAACAGAGAATACTGTCTGTGCTCACATGTAAGTCACATCCAAAGTACTTATTTCAACATATTTCTAAACCACCCCTTTATATAGTCAAAATAGTTGGAAATTAAAAGCTCATTAAAAGTAGCTGCATGGATTGGGATGATTACTACATCGGCTTACTCATAAACATCTATCATCTTATTAAAATATTATATTGGTTGCTGAGTTAGAAGTCAGCTTCTATACTGGCTGCCTCCATTCTGACAAGTCTCCCAGTTAGCTTATTAATTTTATTCAATGTATCTTTCTGGGTTTTGGATAACTTCCAAGAACCCAACCCCCATTTCGCTATGATAAGTAATAATTAAAATGCATTTTTTAATTCTATGTTCTTCTGTATTAGTTATACAAGTTATAATTAATTTCACAATCACGAGGTGTGCTGAGGCTCATAAAGCTAAAAAGATTAAAAATCAATGGGCTTTAAAGAAAGAATCTAACTTAACAAATCAGGATGGGAATGAACAGTGCCTGGATATTAAACATATACTTTTGTGTTGTAACTTCTTCCCTTCTGGTCTCCTATTAGAAGCCATCATTTTGAGATTACTCCCAGTTCCTTTTCAAAATTTTGTTACATTTCTTGGGATCCCTAAGAACTTTTGTATGTAAAGTAATTAATTTTCTTGGGGATCCCAAGAAATGTAACAAAACATTATAGATTTCTTCTGAGTATTACTGATGCTTCACAACAAATGTAAACAAGTTGTATCCCCTAAATCAGGGCTGTCAAACTCACAGCCCAGGGACGGATGCGTCACACACTGGCCACGCCCATACCCGGTTTAGCGAAGGGGGAAAAAGTTGTGATACATCATATGACGATGCAGGTTTGACACCCCTGACCTAAATGGACTTTTGTAGCAGGTTCAGGATCTTTAACAAATCTTCCATCATATCCACACAGCTACATTTCCCACGGTTCTTAAATTGGGAGGGGAAGTTGCACACCATATTGTGCTGTGATCTAATTCCCATTTTCCTTGTGCCTTCCCCATCTCTTTCTTTTTCTAGTGTGTCTTCCAAGCAGAGGCTCTGTCTGGTTATCTTTATAATATACCTGGAAATTAGTTCCTAAACTAGCAGAGGGGCCAAAAGAATAATCAGACTTTTTAAATAAATGTACATGCTTTCATCAAAATTAAATATGGGAATACTCCCCAAAGAATTAATAACTATAAAATATGGACTGGAGGGATATATGAAAGACAGAAAAGAGACATCAATATTTTAAAGTTGCAATAGACTCATGTTTCTTCCTCTATTTGAACAAATAAATCATGCTTATAATGAATGGCAGAAAATTAGCCCAAAAGGGGAGATGGAAAACTTGTCCATAGAGCAAACGTTTTTGAAAACTATTATCCATTCATCAACCAAAATAAATGAACAAACCAAGACTAGGTCACACATCATAGTTTCAGTAAGTAAGCTGTTTAGATTTCATTGTTAAACAGCAAACTGATTTCCTGCCAGGCCAGCTGTACTATGGGTGACAAATCTTTTGAGCTACAGGGCTGGAATGTTTTTCACTTTGAAAGAATCTATCAATCTATTACTGTAAATCTTTTTTTTTTAAACCCAGCCAAAATCACAAAGCCAGTACGAAAACCAAAAGCGCATCCTCCTTCAAGTTTGAATACCGTATCAAGTTCCCAATTCAATAAATTGGTTGACTCATTTTCTTTGTTGATAGTTGGGAAGCTCTGCTTCCATCCTCTGTGTTAAAAGATCAAAGGGGACTGGACAGCTGTTGTGAGAACAGTTGTTTAGATGTTGGGATTCCACAGTTTGGACATCTGGTATCCCAGAAAGAAGTAATCTGAGAGCTCTGTGAAAGAATCCTTCAGGCCAGCTTGCGCTACATTTACAAAGCTCTATCTAGATCAAATAGGTTGATGCAATGTAAACTGGATTCAGCTCATACACTTCCCAACGTCTTTTCACATATATGAGGTTTAGGTTTAAAGTAGCCATAACTCATAAATGTTGGATTTGAATTGAAGGAACTGTGGCTTCTTTATAAAACAACAACAAATCAAAGCTTCAGTTGATCTTATTTGCTGTACTATCTACTTGGCAGAATTCTTACATGTGATCGCAAAAGAAGAAAAACAGGACCACCGTAGATTTGTGCGGGTACTTTTCATACAATGGGAAATCACAGTCTCCCAATATGTCTTAAACTGGATCTTGGTGCCAACACAATAGAACATACTCTGAATTATACAGGTAGCCCACAACTTACAACAGTTCATTTTGTGACCATTTGAAGTTAAAACGGCACTGAAAATAATGACTTATGACTCCTTTTCACACTTATGACTGTTGCAGCATCCTCACGGTCACATGAGGTACATTCAGATGCTTGGCAACTGATTCACATTTGTGACAGCTCCAGTGTCCCGGGGTCGTGCGATCACCTTTTGCGAACTTCTGACCAGCTAAGTCAATGGGGAAGCCCAGATTCAAGTTATTAATTTAAGGAAAAAAATTAGAGGAAAGTCATAACAACTTTACAATTGTTTCATTTAACAACATACGACTTTGGACTCAATTGTGGTCGCAAGTTGAGGACTTACCTTTACAATGATATATACACAAAAACTCACAACAGAAGTTCTTTATTTCCTGATTAAGAATATAATGTCACCTGGATCATTCATCTCCACCCTCCTTTCCAGTTTAAGTCAAAGAATTAAAAAAAAGACAAGCATATTATTGCTGAAGTGACACAATGCTAATTAAGACCTATTTTCATACTCCAGCCTGGTATATGAGAACATGAATTGTTGCTATTGATATTGTTTTCTACTGTTATAAAGGATCACCTGGAGGCACAGGGCATGCAACAACATGACTTAAAATGTTACTGGATTACTGTTACTGATGGCGTAAGAGCTATTTCATTAATTGCAATCGTGGGTAAATCTTGCTATTCTATAGAAGGTGATGGATGTTTCATGTACTCACCGATCAAAGCTGTCAGAAAACGATTCATGGAAAGAGGCTCTAGGTACATTGGCCCTTCGTAACCGGATTCTAGCTCACTTCTTACATAATCCCTAAAAGAAAATGAGCTACATTAAAGAACTTTTAACATGAAACGATATTTGCAAAATGAGGGTAGACCAGAATCATGCAAGATACAAAGTTATGGTATTTAACCATGATGTATTCAATATACCACGATCAACTTGTTAAATTATCAATCATAATACGTATATTAAACCAACATCACAAAGCGTAATGGTTTAGTTCAATGTGAAAGCCCAGTCTAACATTTAAACATTACTTTAAAAAAAAACAACAGTTGTCTATTCCATATAGTTCTCACTGGTGACAAATCTTGATGATGTATATTTATTTTATTAGGCGACAAGAAAGCTCTATGAGAAATTCAGCTATCAATCTCTCCCCCATTAATATATGCTTTTTCAAGAAAAATCATGCTTTCATCTTCCCCCTCCCTGGTAACTCAGCCTTGTTATTAAACAGGCATGACTGAATTATTCCAAGAATTCATTAATTATTTTGAATTTCATTCCTGAAGTTATCAAACCTCCCTAACATGTTTGCTTTGTGAAACCTTCCTTTGTATACAAAGTAGTTGACAAAAGGCCAAACTTTCGCATACCGCAAAATCTCTGCTAGGCAGATGACCTTGCTTGCATTTGAGAGATCAGGACCAATTTTTTGCCAAAGGTATAAAAAGATAAGCATTCCAGCTTATCTGAGAGTCCTCAATTGTCAAGGTTCATAGTAGTTCCATCGCTGAAATAGGCCCATGCTGTTTTGATCTTTAAAGATAATCCCTTAACTATTTGCATCCGTTGCAATTTCTTTCTACGTTTATATTGATTCATTTCATTTAAATCAGGGGTGTCAAACTTGATTTTATCGAGGGTTGCATCAGGGTTATGTTTGACCTTGGGGGATAGAGGTGGGTTCCTACCAGTTCGCACCTATTCGGTAGAACCGGTTCATCAAATCTACTGAACTGGTTAGAAGAGGTTCCACCAGTGGACCCGGAAAGCAGGCCACACCTACAGAAGAGGTTCCAAAATTTTTTGAAACCCACCACTGGTCCTTGGATATGATTATTCTACACTATCACGCTCATATTTATAAAACTCAGAGCCTCTGTGAAAGGTAAGGATGACTACTGCGTTTGTGGTGCAATCAGAACATTGCGTGTGTTGAAGTTGTTTTAATGCAAACCAAAGATGCCTTTTAAAAAACAAGTTTACATCATATTCTTATGCATGCCAGTGCTGTGTGTGAGATAATTTAAGGTGGTTCTGACAAATATCGTCGGCATCTTCATATCTGGTCACATGGGTGGCAAGCCACTCCCATCCAGTCACATGGGCAGCAAGCCACTCCCACAAAGGAGGCCACACCCACAGAGTAGGTTTGAACAATTTTTGAAACCCACCACTGTTGGGGGACCAGAGTGGGCATGGCCAGCTCAATGTAACTCATGTAGGGGGAGGCTGTGATGGCTCGAGTGCTCTGCCAGAGAAAATGGGCTCCTGAGCTCCGTTTTTTGGCTGTGACTGCCTCCTGCAACGCTCTGCCAGTGAAAATGGAGCTAGGGAGGGGTGCGTGTGGCCCTCCTGAAGCTTTGTTTTCACTGGCAAAGGTGCTGGGGGCCAGTTCTTCACTGTTTCTCGGGTGGCCCCACAGACCAGATCAAAGCATCCCATGGGCCAGATCCGGCCCCTGGCCCTTGAGTTTGACACCCCTGATTTAGATAGATACAGACAAATGTTATACATAGAGCAGACCAGCCACATAACTGACCTCCTGCCCATCCCAAATTACACACCTACTTATTCCTTCTTTGCTTGCCCCAATATTTCCTTCTGTTCCTTCATTAAAGCCACAATTTGTCTATAGTACTTTAAAAGCATAAAAAGTTAGTTAGTTTTTGTTTAGCGACCACAATTGGGACCGGCAACTTAGTTGTTAAGTGGTCACTGAATGAACTTATGACTCTGCTTACAATCTTATTTCAGCTTCTCTTTCCTTCACAATCTGCAAAGGTCATAACTGCAATGATTGCTCACAAATTTTTTTTTCATCACTGTCTTAATTCCGCAGTTGTTGCGCAAGGCAGTTACCAGAAGAGGACTTCCTATAAACACAACAAAACCTAAGCAGTTGTACACCTATCTCCTTGAACTAGATTATGTTAACTTGAATAATTGTACTTTCTTAGGTTATCAGCTGATAAACACTGCTTTAAAAAAAAAATCACAATGAGATCTATTCATTACAGAAATTCAATCCAAAATAAAAAACATAATAGAGTACAGGTAGTCCTCAGTTAATAACCTGTTCAAAACAGCAAAGGCACTCAACAAGTGGTACTTCTAACCGGTCCTTGAAGTTCCAGCCATCGTACCACCGCCTCAGTCACATGGTTGCAATTCAGGCACTTTGGACGGGTGACTGAATCACACTTGCAAGAGTTGCAGCATCCCAATCATGGGGTCACTATTCACAACCTTCCCTGCTGACTTCTCACAAGCCAGGTCAAGGGCAAAGCCAGCAGGAAAGATCGCAAATTGCTTCACTGCTTTTTCTTCAGAGGAACTCTGCTATGGAGTACAGCTTACAACAATTCATTTAGTAACCCTTTTGAAGTTACAATGGCACGGAAAAGAGTGACTTATGACTGTTTTTTCATACTTTACAACCGTTGCACCAAAAAAAACACAAAAAAACCCTTCATCACATTTGTCTGGAACGTTATAGGGCAGTGATGGCGAACCTTTTTTGGCTTGCGTGCCAAAAGCGGGGGGAGCGCAGGAGGATTTGTGCGGGCGTGCCATACCCATAATGCTTTGTGCACGACCCCAGCGCACATACATGCACACCCAGCAACCCACCCACCCATTTTTGGTGTGCTTTTTTCCTCCTCCCCAGGCCCCAGAGGATTTATAGGAGCCTGGGGAGGGCAAAAACAGTCTCCCCGGAGGCCCTCCAGAGGCTTCAGGAGGTTCCAAGGTGGCGCAGTGGTTAAATGCAGCACTGCAGGCTACTGCTAGATCAGCAGGTCAGCGGTTCAAATCTCACCGGCTCAGGGTTGACTCAGCCTTCCATCCTTCCGAGGTGGGTAAAATGAGGACCCAGATTGTTGGGGGCAATATGCTGACTCTCTGTAAACCGCTTAGAGAGGCCTGAAAGGCCTATGAAGCGGTATATAAGTCTACTGCTATTGCTCTGAAGCCTCCGGAGTGCGAAAAAACCGGCCATAAGTACAAACCAGAAGTTCAGGAATTGACTTCCTGGTTGCTCGTAGGGCCAGTTTTAGCCCTCCGAAGCATTCAGGAGCTTTCAGGAGGCTTCCCTGAATGCTCCAGAGGGCTAAAGCAACCTGGAAGTGACTTCCGGTTTGCTCGTAGGGTCATTTTTTGCCCTCCGGAGCCTTCAGGGAAGCCTCCTGAAAGCTCCTGAATGCTTCGGAGGGCTAAAACTGGCCCTTCCCTGAAGGCTCTGGAAAGCTAAAACTGGCCCTTCCCTGAAGGCTCCGGAGGGCAAAAAATGACCCTACAAGCAAACCGGAAGTACATTCCCGGAAAACAGAAGCCTTCAAGGAAGCCTCCGGAGGGTGAAAAATGGCCTCAAAGGGCCGAAATCAGTTGGCAAGTGCGCACATGAGCACTGGCCAGCTGACAAGGCAATACCTCATGTGCCCTGACAAATGGGTCTGTGCCACCTGTGGCATGATGCCATAGGTTCACCATCACAGGGGGTTGGACTAGAAGACCCGCAAGGTCCTTTCCAGCTCTGCTGTTGTATTGTACATGATCAAAATTTGGACACTTGGCAGCTGACTCATATTTATGACGGTTGCAGGGTCCCGGGGTCATGCAATCCCCTTTAGCGACCTTCTGACAAGCAACCTTAGTGGGGAAGCCAGATTCACTTAACAACTGTGTTACTAACTTAAGAACTGCAGTGATTCATTTAACAATTGTGGCAAGAAAGATTGTAAAATGGGGCATAAGTCGCTTAACAAATATCTCACTTGCAGCAAAAATTTGCTCCATTGTGGGTCGTAGGTCGAGGACTACCTGCATGAGATCTCGGAGATCTTGTAGTCCATAGCCTTACATGCATTGCAGTACCCCCTTCCTTAGCCTGCATGCACTTGGGTGGCACAGAAGCAACCCCTGTCTTGTTCCATAGTATTCATCTACCCTCCAGCCTGCTTGCAAGCTATCCTGGACTTGCAACTTCCACCCACCTCATCTCATTGACTTCACTTGTGGGAAGCCAGCAGGAGGATGCAAGTCACAGTCATGTGTGGTCCTCACTTAACGACCCACAATTTTCACTTAATAATGGCAACAGAGGACTGTCAAGATTTGCTATCATTAAGCAATGTGGCCATGTGACATCACACTATGCAACTGCATTGCTTAGCAACAGAAATTCTAGTCCAATTATTGTTGTTAACAGAGGACTGTCTCCTCTACTGATAATAGCAATAGCACTTAGACTTATACACCGCTTCACAATGCTTTTACCCCCTCTAAGCGGTTTACAGAGTCAGCATTTTGCCCCCAACAATCTGGGTCCTCATTTAACCCACCTGGGAAGGATGGAAGGCTGAGTCAACCTTGAGCCTGGTGAGATTTTAACTGTTGAACTACAGCTACCAGTCAGCTGAAGTAGCCTGCAGTACTGCACTCTAACCATTGCACCATCTCGCCTCTATAATCACAACTGAGCCCAAAGTGTCCGCTAAGCAAGACAGTTTTTAAGATTTTAAATGTGTTTTTAAGTTTTAAATTTTTTTTTAAATTTTTAAAAGTTTTAAAATTTAATTTTTTTAAATTTTTTTTTTTTTAAATTAAGTTTTTAAATGTGCCCCCATTTTATTAATTTTCTTGCCACAGTTGTTAGGGAGTCACTGCAGGTGTTAAGTTAGGAACACGGTTGCTAACTGGATCTGGCTTCCCCATTGAGGTCTCTTGTCAGAAGGTTGCAAAAGATGGTCACATGATCCCAAGATAATGTCATAAATTGTCTCAATGTCAAAACCACATACCAATAGTCAAGCGTCCAAATTTAGAAGACAATACCACGGAGATGTTGCAATGGTTGGAAGTGTGAAAAATGGTCACCGGTCGGGTTTTTTTCTGTGGCATTGTAATTTTGAATGGTAACTAAATGAACAGTTGTAAGTTGAAGACTACCAGTATTTGCAAAACACAGCTGATTTATTAGAAAGGTTGCAAATATCTGTCTGCTCAGTTTCACTTCTCCAAAAGTTATTGTAAGAATAAATAAGTTTTTCCAAAGATGAATTCCAGAAACCATAAAGTATTCTGTAAAATTATTGCTCAAATTATGGATTGTTAAGACTTTTTTCTTAATAGGTATGTTTAATAGAGCTGCTTTACTATATAAACTGATGCTTTATCCGTTTTTATAACTAGAAGAACAAAATGGTTGTTCCTAGAAGTGAGATATAGTGAAAGGTGCAGCTGATAAAACTCAAAAGAAAGACGTAATTGCATCTTATCTTCCCCTGAAATATAACAGATTCTACTACACTGACATTGCAAATTAGCTGGCAACAGAAAATAAAAATGTAATTGTGATTTAAAAAAAAAGGGGGGGGGAGAATACAATTTCCAGTTTTTACAGCTTACACAGTGGATAACTAAGTCCCAAAATGCCTATGGCAGGGGTGTCAAACTCGATTTCATTCACGGATGCATCAGGGATGTATTTGACCTCGGGGGCTCAGGGTGGGTGTGGCCAGCTCAACATCACTCATGTTGAGGGCACCTGTGATGACCCAAGTGCTCTGCCAGTGAAAACAGGCCCCATTTTCGCCTCTACCAGTGAAAATGGTGCTCAGGAGAGCCACCCGCAGCCCTCACAAGCTCCGTTTTTCACTGCGACGGCCTCCTGTAACCCTTTGCCAATGGAAACAAAGCTCTGTTTTCACTGGCAGAGGCACCGCGGGCCGGTCCTTTGCTGTTTCCAGGATGGCCCTGCGGGGCACATCTAAGCACTCTGTGGGCTGGATCCAGCCCCTGGGCCTTGAGTTTAACATCCCTGGCTTATGGAGGTTCTCAGTCATCCAGGTTATGGTTGTCCCAAAGGTGCTTTTTCAAGAGGCAAATGGACTTTCTGGTTTTTCTTTGAAGATGTTTGCTTCTCATTCAAGAATCTTCTTCAGCTATGGCTGGATGGTAGGGAATGGGAGGATTTATATTCCTGGCAGACAGCTGGTCATTTGCATTCTTTTAGAGCTGGTGAGGCAACCTGGAGGTTTATGTGTGTCATCAGGTTCTTAGCAACACAACATATATGCAAACTTCAAATCCAAGAATACACAAAGGCAGAAACTTGTCCACCCCAAGAGTAAAACACCCAGACACAAACTGAGCAACGTGGTATATGCAGTAAGCCATGTGCAGATCTGTACAATGAGGAAACAAAACAACCACTTCATAAACGCATGGCACAACATTGGAGAACAAGATTGAACAGTCTATCTGCATTTAAAAGACAATGTCCACTCATTTCAAGACAGCAAAGTCCACATTCTGGACAGAGGCGACTGTTGGTTTGAAAGAGGAGTCAAAGGGTCCATCTATGTCAAAATTGAACAGCTCTCTCTCAACAGAGGGGAAGGGATAGGACATAATCTATCTCCAGTCTACAACCCAGTCCTTTCAACAGTTCCAAGGCGGCTCCACACCCATTTGCACTATTCAGATGACCCTGAGGACACAGATAAACCTCCAGATGATCTCAACTATAAGAATGCAAATGAGCAGCTGTCTGCAAGGAATATAAATCCTCCCATTCTGTACCATCCAGCCAGAGCTGAAGAATCTTCTTGGATGAGAAGTGAAAAGAAAAACCAGAAAGTCCAGTTGCCTCTTGAAAAAGCACCTTTGGGATGAAGGCTCAAAACTTCACCTCTCCTGCCAACCAGTTACACACAATTCAAGGGCCTTTTTGCTGATGAAGTGGCTTAATCTTTTCCGTGCCACTTCCCCTTCTTTCCCTCCTATTAGCTCCAGGAAGTTGTATTAGGCTGGCAAGGAAAGTACTGTATAATTTCCCCCCTTACTCTGTAAACCCCTCTCCTGTTTATTACAGTTTTCTACAAACTCTTTTTCCTTGAGCAAAAAGTGAAGAAAAAAATGAACAGTGTGATTCAGCTCTCATTCTTAGTGAAAAAAAGTGAGGTCCATAACCCTGGCATGGAAGGATTATAACTGTTAATGCAAACAAGTGAGAGGATAGTCATTCATAAAGCTGAAGTGAATTTATAAAGCTGAAGTGAGAGACTAGTCCTTTATCTGTCCTTAAACTGAGAGACACAACAGCAATTTACAATTTGTAAATGAGGGCATGCTTTGCTGCTGTGCTTTATAGAGTGGCCAATAAAAATCAAGGGGAAAAATTAAAGCATTGTGCAAGAAAATGTTTTTCCCAATTGCTCTTTAAAGGTAAAGGTTTCCTCCCACATATGTGCTAGTCGTTCCCGACTCTAGGGGGCGGTGCTCATCTTCATTTCAAAGCCAAAGAGCCAGCGCTGTGCGAAGACGTGGTCATGTGGCCGGCATGACTAAATGGTGAAGGCGCACGGAACACAGTTACCTTGCCACCAAGGTGGTCCCTATTTTTCTACTTGCATTTTTTACGTGCTTTCGAACTGCTAGGTTGGCAGAAGCTGGGACAAGTAATGGGAGCTCACTCCGTTACATGGCACTAGGCAGTCGAACCGGCGACAAGCATCTTAGCCACTGAGCCCCTCAATTACTCTTTATATACTATTTATTCTCCATGTTATTCTTTTAAAAAAAGAAACATTCCCTGAAGAAGTGGCAGATCTTCAATGTATGGAGGACCAAACCCCCCCACTGTCCACAACCAGATCTGTAAGTGAGACTGGGAGTGATCGCATCAATAGATCAACAAACCAATAAATTCCCGTTGATTCTTATACAAGGCTCACTGGTCTTATTTTTACTTTTATTTATTTTATTTAAGAGCTGTGGTGGCTCAGTGGCTAGAATGCAGTACTGCAGGCTATTTCTGCTGTCTGCCGGTTGCCTGCAATTTGGCAGTTCAAATCTCACCAGGCTCAAGGTTGACTCAGCCTTCCTTCCTTTCAAAGTGGTTAAAATGAGGAGCCAAATTGTTGGGGACTAATATGCTGACTCTGTAAACTGTTTAGAAAGGTCTGTAAAGCACTGTGAAATGGTAGATAAGTCTAAATGCTATTGCCATTTTTACAGTGCTTTGATGGAATATATAATTTTACTATTTTATCTGTCTCATTTATAATACTGCACTTTATTTGTTGTAACCTACACTTTATCTGCTATGGTGTAACAACCAGGGAGTAACAATACTGAACGATTTGGATACTTAATTATGCTTGGGCTTATTTCTCATTCAGAATAAAGCAACGAGTGCATACATGAGCCACTATAGCTAAAACAAAGAGTAATTTTAGAAGCAGTTAGTTTCATCTAAGCATCTTTTTGTTAATGTAGGGGGAAAAAATCTCTGCAAGTCAACAAAGATACATTGTACTCATTGTGGTCAAAAGGATCTATAGCTCCAAAGTGGAATGCTCAGAATGTTTTAAAAAAGTAATTCATTTTCAAATAACAATTGCAACAGTAATACCCATGAATTTTCAGTAGAGTAGAAGCTAAACTATAATTAAAAATTAGCCAAGTAATAGACTTAATTGGACTTCTGTCAAGAAACACTTGGACAAGGAGATACATGTTAACAGTAAACCTAATGTATGCACCTGTTTCATCAGCATAATCCAGTTATGTATCCAATATGTTGACTAACCTCAGGATTGGAATGTGCCATTTTGTTTTTAAAAAAAGGGGGGGGGGAAACCCCCAAAGTGATTTAGATAAAGACAAGCACTTCCAGAAATGAATCTCAAAACCGTTGGGCATAGTCGTGCTTTTGATTCGTACCTAAGGATGCATAATCTACTAAACAGAAGGAAGATATCACTGTCAAGATGGATTGAGACTACATTGAAGGTCATTCTGGAGAGAATCTACCTGTGTGGTCACTCAGAGTCAACACCAAGTTGACGGCACTCCAGTCAAAGAAAGAATGCATGACTAGGAGATTGTTATGCTACCACACCCTCATTCATTTCCCAGAGACTATATGAAAATGATGGCACCCCTTTACTCCAGAATCAGAAATCTAGGACTGTTTTTTCATACCAAAGCTCACTTTTATCAGTGGAGCCCCAAACACTTCAGTTCACTGACCGCTTAATCAAGTTTCAGATTGTTCATCAACCACCAAATGTTTATTATATGAAAATAATTGAATAAATGTGACTTTAACTAATAGTACTACAAATAACAACCAAGTCCTTTTAAAACTTGGGGATTGATACTGGGCTAGACTGATGTTCAACATATTATAAATATACTATAGTATATAGCATTTCACCCATCATCCTGTAAGCTTATCTGGAAACAAGATCTCTGAGCTCTGGCATTGACTACTGCAATGACTATACATGGTGCTGCCCTTGATGAGTATTCAGAAGCTGTGGTATAGGCAGTAATGGATGTATCTTGGCAGGCTTGTGTGTCACTATTCCTCTATTGGTTGTTCTGGGGTTTCCAGTTGCAATTTAAGGTGCTGGTTACTACCTATCAAGCCCTTCCTGGCATAGAGCTAGGCTTTGCAAAATGAATACCTATCTCTTATTGTTTCTGCTCATCCAGTAAGATCATACAGAGTTGATGTGCTGTGTGTCTTGTACTATGAAGCCTAGGCGGGCTGGCAGGGGCCACTGCAGAGCATGAATAGGCAGGAGCAGGTGCTACTGAGTATGAGATCCAGAACATATTTATTTATTTATTTTCTTTGATTCTTTAGTCTCAACTGTCTTAATACTAAATTTTTAACAGCAGACTTTGCAGTCTCTAAAATAATCATCCAGATAGCTGACTTCTAAAGTAATATACATCAACAATTACTGGCACAGAAATTGTATCTTCCCAGCCAGAGGTGGGTTCCTATCGGTTTGGCTGAATAGGTAGTAACTTGGCAGCCTGGATCGCTGGAATCGGCAACAACCCAGGCCTGCCACGCCCCCAAATCGGTTCACTCGGTGGTGCCATAAGCGCTGCCATCTTGTTTGTGGCTTCTGCATGAATAGAAGCATTTTTTTTGTACTGTGCATGTGCGTGCGCGTCCCTGAGTGAATTGGCAGTAGCAGCAGAGATAATGAGATAATGAATGTCATTCAGATTTTCCTTTGCTTCAATCCAACCAACCATCAAATTTGTATGGTCATCCCTGTTCCCAGCCCTCTATTCCATATTTTGTAGGCACTCTGAACCACATCGTTAGAGAAAACTGGAGATCAGGTTGGTATTTAAACTTATTACAATTTCCTATGAATTTGGACCTGAACTATGACTCTGTGGGACTGTGGGTGGGTTTGGAATGAAGAATTGGCAATTTTGATCTTGATGGCGGGCATGATATAGGCTGACTGTAATGATGAGCTCACTCATTACCTCAAATGTCACAAAGTGCCAGATTACCACTAATCTCTTATGTAAGTGTCCATGGAGATTCTCAAACATTCAAATCATGGTTATCCCAAAGGTGCTTTTCAAAAGGCAACTGGACTTTATTGGGGTTTTTTCTCTTGAAAATGTTTTGCTTCTCATCCAAGAACTGAACGGAAGAAAATTCTTGGATGAGAAGCAAAAAAAATTTCAAGGAAAAAACCCAAGAAAACCCAGTTGCCTTTTAAAATATGCCTTTGGGTCTTCCGTCAGTGATTGCTGGGGACTGCCCAAGTGAGAGGTAAAGCAGGAGATTGGTGGGCCCTGTCTCTGGTGAAAGTCAGTCTGGGGATAAAGCCCAACCAACCAGACATTAGGAGCAAGAGAATGTAATATTGCAATATAGGAAAGGTATATAAATTAGTAAGTATGCATGATTATACAGTTGAATGTAAGAGACTCAGGATGAAAGGCTGTTCTTCTGGGATCAGGTCTGGATTACTGGGCTGGTTGAGGCAAAGGAAGTTCCTTTATAGTTGCAAAGGGAGGGAAGGAAAGATTGGTCAACTCTGCTATGAAGACAGTGGGGCAGACGTAGCACTGTAAGGAGATGTGGCCCGGGGGGGGGGGGGAGGTGTTGGAAGTGGAAGGCAGAGCTCCAAACTGATTTCCAGCCTCAAGACTACATCTTGGGAGCCAGGTGATAGACAGCTGGAGATCTCAGTCCCAAAGTATTAATAATTAATGTCAGACCTGTTTCAAATAAAATTGCCTTCATTTATAATTTGTTAGTGGACGAAAAGGCATGCCCATATAAAGGAAATGTCAATGTAATTAAACAGGCAGGTTAAGGAAATCAATTCTGTTATTCTTACCTGGAGATCTGATGCCCAGCATACAGCAGCAGTCCAGTCAGAAAATACAGGTAGAGATGAACCAGGTGTTGTCTGGGCAAGGTTAGGAGCACAACACTTAAGATATAACCTGAATAAGAAATTGAAATAATACAGGGTTAACTCTAGAAATCCTTACTGAATGATTTTCAAGTCATTTGTGTGAGGGCGTAATGACATCTCCTAGGGACCTCCATGCTTTCCCTGTCTCATTATTGATACTCAGCCTCTACTCATGAAGACCCAAGCATTACCCAAGCTTTTGGATGAACAGCACCTCCAACTTGCTGAGATTAAGTTCAACCTTTTTGTCCCTATCCAGTCCCTCACAACTTTCAGACAGCATGACTCAAAGGGGCCAAGATCATGCATTTTGCACTCAGGTCCTGAAAATTCTGAAACTCATGCCCCACTGGTTCCTCTAAGACTTTCCCTAAAAAGAGAAGGTTGGATATTGGGCAGAAGTCATCCAGTATGGTTGAACTCATTGCTTCCTTCAAGACAGCTGAGGAAAGAGAGATTCTCCCAGGATCACAAGAAACAGAGAGTCTACTCGAGAGTGGTGATATCCAATATTTGGGTTGGAGATTTGTAACTGCTCCTCCACTCTTTCTTCCATCTTTACCACAGAGGAGATAAACTGAACTCTTATCCATTGGAAGTTTAGGCTATCTGGTTTAATGCTTAATTTCAACATTAGTCTAAGATACCAACAAGTTCTGTTTGAGGGATAAGAGTTTCCCCCTGCTGTACAATCTGTTTAAAAAGTAGCAATCACAAGTCCATTGTTTCAGTGGGCACATTTTTCTTTTCAATAAAAGATGCTATCTTTTGGAAAACAGTCTATGTTTTGGAGCCAGGCAGAACTGACTCACAGCATCAACTGGTTGGAAGTCAGGGCATTCCGCCTGGCCCTGGTACAATTCCACTACTCTGTCAAGGACAGGCACATTCTAGTTCTCACAGACAACATCGCAACCAAGGCCCACTTAAACAGGCAGGGGTGGACCAAATCGAGGGCCCTTATGCGGGAGGCCAAAAGGCTGGGACAGTGGGCTGAAAGGAATGTTCTCTCCTTAAAGGCGGAACATATAGTGGGGGTGGACAACATCACAGCCGATTGACTCAGCCGGGTAGAAGTGGACAACTCGGAGTGGAGGCTGCATCCGGCCATCTTCAGAGAGGTGACAGACTGCTTCGGTCGCCCGGAGGTCGACCTATTTGCCACCCCCCGCAACACCCAACTCCCGAGGTTCTACTCCAGGTACCAAACACAGGGGGCAGAGGGGGCGGACGCTCTCTGATGCCCGTGGCCCCCGGGGACTTCTCTATGCATATCCACCCGTGCCCCTGATTCCCAGGGTCATTCAAAAAAATTCTTCAGGAGGGGGCGGAGGTGGTGCTGATTGGCCCCTACTGGCCCCAGAGGCCATGGTTTGCAGATCTCCAATCACTGGAGATCGGTGGGCAGAGCTTGGAGGATTCCCAAGGAAAGAATGTCCCTCAGCCAGGGGTCACTGGAGCACCCGGAACCCCAATGGCTCCAGTTGACCACGGTTGAGCGGAGCATCCTGAGGGAGGAAAGATTCTCCCCCAGGGTAATAGAAACTATCGAGGCCGCCCGAAGACCCTCCATGGAGCGCATTTATGGCGCAACCTGATGGGCCTTTTCCACATGGTGTAACTCCCGGGGACAGGACCCAGTGAGAGCCACCGTTCCCTTAGTGCTGGAATTTCTCCAGGTAGGCCTGGACAGGGGGTTAGCTCCCAACACAATTAGGAGACAAGTCTCGGCCATCTCATCTGTGCTTTTGTGTGGCAGACCCCAGACTCTCACTCACCAACCCTTGGTCAGGCAGTTCCTGAAGGGGGCGTCCAATCTCAAACCACTCACGGTACATAGGTACCCCTCCTGGGACTTGCATAAGGTGTTGGGATGCTCTGATGGGGGCCCCGTTTGAGCCATTGCGAACAGTGTCACTAAAGTTTTTAACCCTTAAGGGGGTATTTCTGGTGCCCATCACATCCGCCAGATGGATATCAGAGCTGCAGGCCCTGTCCACCAGGGAGGACCTCTGCATTTTTCACCAGGACAGAGTGGTGTTGTGATTGGACCCCTCCTTCATACCTAAGGTGTGGTCATACTTTCACAGGTCGCAGGAGCTGATTTTGCCCAATTTTTGTCCAGACCCTTCTCGCCCACTAGAGAGGAAGTGGCACACCTTAGACATAAGGAGGGCTCTGAGGATTTACCTCAGAAGAACCCGGCCGAATAGAAAGTCCGAGGCCATGTTTGTCTCATTCCAACTGGGGTCTCTGGGCAAGAAGGTGACTTCCACCACCATAGGCAGGACCTGCATTGCTATGGCCTACCAGTCTCAGGGCATACAGTCACCGAGCCCCATCACAGCACACTCCACATGAAGTGTGGCCACCACTGCGGCCTGGGCAATGCAGGCCTCATTGACAGAGATATGTAAGGCAGCCACATGGTCTTCCCCCTCACCCTTCGTGAGGAACTACAAGTTGAATACCTTTGCCTCGGTGGAGGCTTCGTTTGGTCACAGGGTATTACAGGCGGTTCATAGGGCAGGGGACATACTCCACCAGGTTTACTTTGGCCATGTTCCCTCAGTAGGTTACCCTCCCTAGGGACGTGTTAGCTTTAGTACGTCCCGTCCTGGATACTCCTCCCCTCACTATGGAGAAAGGGCGTTGGTACTTACCTGATACAACTCTTCTCATAGTGGGGGAGGAGTATCCAGACCCTCCCTGTCGTGATAATGTAACATGTGTTATGATGGATGTTGCACTAATATGTTCAAGTTATAACTCAATAAAAAGTTTGAAACCATAACAAAGGTATGGAGTGGATGGAGCAATGGGTCGGATAGAGTTCTTCGCCGAAAACTGGGCGGTGCCTGGTGGACCAGGGGCGTATCCCAAGAGCTTATCTGACTCAGTCCAATCAACGAGAGGATAAGGTCAACCCATCTTAGATACTCCTCCTCCACTATGAGAAGAGGCGTATCAGGTAAGTACCAACACCCTATTGCTGATGGGAAACAAAGTATACAAAATTATTTTCTCCTTCCCACATCGATCACTAGGCCAGATATCAAAAGCTTTAAAATATGATCTTGTATCTTTCAACAAAGAAGACAACAATGAACAGAGTTAATTTTTCAATCATATGCATCTTTTCTTTCCGCAAGTTTCCGTACAATGGCAGGACTGCCTGGAATGAATTATAAAAAGTATCTTTCTTTTTGCCAAAAATTCATTTTAAAAATCAAGATTTGAAACATACCTATAGTAAAGTCTAGCAGCTACTTCAAATAGTAAACAAAGTTTCTAAATGGATGTTAGCAAATGGCAATGATATTATAATAGTGCATATACAACACGAGTCACCATCGGGATCAGAGTTTGAAGTCAGTAATTTAAAAACCCAATGTTCAGATTTAAATCTGTGCATGATCAACAAAAAACAAAAGAAAGGCAGGCCAACTGCCTTTCATTTAGGCCAGATATTCTAGATTTGCATCTGATTTAGTTAAAGGTGGAGAACTGGATCTGATCTATTCACAGGAAAAAAGGAAAGCCCATTCATTTTTAAAAGTATCATTAAACCTTAACAAAGTGGAATAATATAGATTACACTCTCCATTACACTGTTCGCTAGCTGAGACATAAAAAGAAACTGTAAATCTGGTGTTACACAGTCTTTCCAATATTAATCTTTTTTTGCAGTGTCCTATGTTCAACAAATCCATAATTGTTCATATAATGAAGCATCAGTATCTAATTAAAAAGCACATTCATTTTCTAAAACCATATTGATCTCTGTAATACAATAAGCATCATTCGTAAGCACATATATTTTAGATGGTAAATGTTATATTTGTAACATTATCTGAATGCTAACTTTTTAAAAGTATTCTTTACCATGTCTAATAGGAAAACAAATCTTTTGCTAAATTAGCCAACTTTTAAGTTTGCAATAAATTTAAAATTTCTCAAAATCTTTAGTGAGGAAGGAAATTTTTTGAATTTGAAAAGATTAAGTAAACCTTGAAGTTATTTTATGCAACAAATACAATGAAATCTATAAATATTAAAAGATGTTAATATGCTAGTGAATTATATTCCAAAACTGGAATCTGACTGTTTCTGAGGAATTCTGGTTGGATCAGGGATTGAAGATTACAAAAAGAATTATTCTGAGAAATTGAAAAAGTGGTGTTATTGTAGTCATTAAGGATTTGTTTTGGGAAATATGTAAACCCATAATGGCAAAATAAATAAATAAATAAATAAGAATAAAAATAGAAATATGCTGGGCAACTCCCTATCCTTAGTTTTTTCCTTCGCCATACAAATCTAAATGTCTCTTTCTGCCATTGCTTCAATGGTACATCAGTTGTCAATAGATACGGTTTGAAACGAATACATAATTCTACGCAATGTTCACATCTCTTTAATATGACAGCGTGTTGAATTTCGATACCACGGTATGAATGCAGACACCAGCCTTCCCCAGGCTAGAGTGCCAGATGTGTTAATGTCTAATACATATAGAAGTCAAAAGACTGAAGTGGGAAAATATAGAAAATGTATTAATAGAGTTAAATCAAGTAGAGAGGATTGTTAGATCATTAGACATTTAAGGTATTGATATTAAGCTAAGAATAGACTAAATAATGAATATGATTGCAAATTTAAATTGTTATTGCACAAAACATTTGTGCCCAGACGACACACTGTTTGATGGAAGATGGACTGTTTGTATTAAAATAAAATAAAAAAATTCTACAAAAAAAGAAGACCTTGGGTTGCCTACATTACAAATTCTGAACTACCTAGAGCAGTGGTAGTCAACCTTTTTCTACCTACCGCCCACTAATGGATCTTTCTTGATGGAAAATTTTCCTTACCGCCCACCAGTTTTTGCGCAAGTGCGGAACATGAGCATATTTCTTTTTTTCCGACATACGTTCTAAATTTGTTTCACAATTTAACAACTACTTTTACTCTTATGTTTTGATCTGCACTCCACACAGTGCTTTTTTCCCCTCTTCTTTTCCATTTTATTACAAACACCAAAAACAATGCTGTATTGGGTGCCAATTTTTATTAAGTGTCACCATCAAAACAAAATTCCTTTTCCTGCCTTCTTCTTCTTTACCTTTCTTATAGTATTTCACTATATCAAGGATCTCTTTTTCCCTTTTTTATTTTCTCCTTCTTCATTTCTTTCTTTCTTTTATTTTATAAGATAACAAAACTTAATTTATGAGCCAGACTAAACACTGCTTACTCTCTTCCTTTATTTTATCCCCTTTTCTCTATTTTTCTTCCCTTTTTTTGTTAATTTTTTTTATCTTTTCCTTTTTATCTTCTTTTTTTTAACCTTCCTTAGGGCAATGTACAAAAGTAAGGCTAAGCTAGTTAGCCCAATTATTATTATTAGCCAACAATAATTCTCTCCTGCCTATAACTTTTCTTTCTCCTATTTTGCAACTGCTTTGCTCTGCTTTATTTTATAAGATAACAAAACTTATCTGCCTGTCCCTGCTATCAGTTTCCACTCCTCCCCTTCCTCTTCCCATGTGTTTGCTTGTTTGCGTGCACGCGCACGTTGGTTTATTGATGTGTGAGCTCGCGCTTGCCCACTCGCTCAAAAGGAGGTTTTAACCTCCGAAGTCCCTACCGCCCACCTGGAATCCCGAAATGCCCACTAGTGGGCGGTAGGGACCAGGTTGACGACCCATGACCTAGAGTGATGAGCAAGCTGTTTCTTCCAAATGAGTGGTCCTGGAAAGTGAACATGGGAGTACTAGGAATTAATTCTTCTTTCTCAGCCTGTCTGATGAAGACAGCTCCTAAACTTGGGATAGGACACACAGACAAATTTGAAAAGTTCTCTGCACACTTTAGTAATACTACGAGGGTGGGATTAAATAATGACATAAGGAAAAGATTCCATGTTCCCATCCAATCTTTATGTGTTGTGCTCATCCTTCCTTTTTAGTTATTTTTCTTCAGAAAACTAATGATTTCTTTTAATGATCAAGGAAGCCTTTGATTAGACCTCCTGTGTAAGTCAGTCCAACAAAATAAAACCAGACTTAGAAAACATAACTGATCCTTTTGGAACTATTAGCCTAAACTGCCATTCATCATTACTTCAATTTTCTAACTCTAACAATAGTAAACTAATTGAGAAAGCAGCTGATTGTGAACCCTTGAGAACATTTTGCAGACAAAAAACCCCCACTTAATATGTTACTCAGAGTCAGTATACATTGCTTTGCTTCAAGTATGAAGTATTCAGTCACCAATCAAAGAAAGCTCTTTACTTTAAAATGGAGAACACTATTTTAACTAAGGATATTAGGAATCTTACAAGTAGAATAGCTATGGAAGGACACTTGAAAAAAAGAAGATACCCCAAAGACTTTCTTCGCTTTTCCTTAAAAACATTTCACTTCTCATTCAAGAAGCTTCTTCAGTTCTGACTGAATGTTGGGTAATGGAAGGATTTAAACCCCACGATTCAGTCAGGACTGAAGAAGCTTCTTGGATGAGAAGTGAAACATCTTCAAGGAAAAACAAAGAAAGTCCAGTTGCCTCTTGAAAATGCACCTTTGGCATAACCATGACTTGGATGGCTAACATTCTCCATAGACAAGATATTAAAATGCAACCTATAGGAGTCAAATAACTTTTGGGCATGATTTTTTAGTTTTAATTCTTAGCTTAGATACCCAAGAGTAAATAAAATAGCACAAACTCCAGAGAAGAATAGGAAAAGCTAGTATTAGACCCAACTCATTTTTCCACCTCCCTTAAAATAAATGATTTAGAAGGATTCAAATTTGGGCTACAGGATCCATTAGGGATTTTGGACCAATATGTTAGAAGCACAACAAGTTTATTTTTATCTGCATTCTTTCTGGCCATTATTTCTTTCTGGTTAGAATTCATAGATGCTTTATTTTATTAAAGTGACAAAGTATTCTGTATCTACTTGAAAAGAAGGCTAGAAAGATTTTCTCTCAAGTACTGATAATACAGTAAAAGGTCTGATGGTAGTTGTGTGTCCTCCCCGCTTTCCCACTTTGTTCCTTTTAGGTTTGGGAGAAATTTAGGCCTAAAAACCTGCTTCTCTGTCTTGCTGGACATTTTGCAAAAAGAAATAGCTGCAACAGTTCAGTACAAAGGGACCTCGGATGCCAATCGTAATCCGTTCCAGGACTTCGGTTGACACCCAATTTGGTCGTAACCAGAAGCAGGACAAACTGCGCATGAATACATACAAAAAATGGCGCAGAGAAATCGCTGCAGCAGGGAAAATCACCATGGCTGTGTTTATTTGGTACCCGAGGATGTGTTTGTGACTTGAGTTTAGCATTTAGCAGATTTTTCAATCAGCACCCGAATTGTTCATCGTCTGAGCCATTTGGGACCCGAGGTCCCACAGTACATACAGATGCATCTGCTTATGGGAAATAAGTAGCTTTGAGCAGAATTTCCATGAGGGAGGGAGGCTAGGTTTCTTTCCCTTCCAAGGAACCAGATTACTGAAAGAGAGAAATCTCCCAGCTTGGCAACTAAAGCAATCTTCTGGGATTAAAAAAAAATGCTCACCCCTAACTTACTTGAATGCTGTTTCATATGTATTTAATGCATTCTAGGATGAACATCTGCAGAAATAATTTTTCATTTTTTCCCCTTTATTTCATTCATGGCAAGACTGGGAACTCTGGGTTTTGGGGGCCTGTCAGCTCTATGACTATCTTTGGAGCTGGATGCCATTGCATTGTCCCAAAGAGACCTATTATGCAATCTGGGGATCCTCCTGAACTCATGACTCCTGCTCAAAGAGCAGAGTCATGGCTAGGAGCGCCTTTGCACTGCTCAGTGTCTTGGACCAGTTGTAACTGCTCTTAAATTGGGGAGGGGGGGCTCTGTAATATGGTCTACATGGGACCGCTCTTGAAAAATATCCAGAAGTTTTAGCTGATGCAGAATACAGTGGTGTGGGCAGTTATGCGTGCTTCAATATCACACCTTTGTTCCATGAACTGCATTGGCTGTCACTTTGCTTCCAGGTTCAATTCAAGGTGATGATTTTAACCTTTAAAGCTCTTCATGGCATAGGACCAGGTTATCTACCTCTCCCTAATTATATCAGCTTGGCCTCTTAGATCTGGCAGAGACAGTCTGCTGCAGGAGGTGGGCTTTCTCTGCTATGGCGCCTGCCTTGTGGAACACCCCACTCTCCAAAATAAGGTTTGCTCCATCCCTCTTAATGTTCCAGAAATCCCTCAAGATATGGCTATGTGAAACAGAATATTGCGGATGACTTTAGGGAACAAGGGGAAGAGATGTTGCCTGCAAAACAATCAACAATCAAGCCTTAAACACACACAAAACAAACTTAGGAAGGACACACCCTAATTGAAGCTTGGATCTTCAGACTTGCAAGAGTCAGTTAATGTAGTTTTATGGTAAAGAATTAGCTCATCTAATTGTCTTTACTGTTTGGTTTACGAGGAAGGGCTGTCATCAGGTCTAGGGATCCAGGAGACTGGTGACATTTTAAGATGGCTCCATCATTGTACTTAATATTTACTTTCTCCTATGCCTTGCATTTTTTAAATATATTTTAACACTGATTGCTTTATATTTTTAATAAATCATTTTTATATGTTCATACGGTATACGGCCCAGAGTCACTTTTTGTGAATTGAATGACCATACAAATTTGATGGTTGGTTGGATTGAAGCAAAGGAAAATCTGAATGACATTCATTATCTCAACATTTTAATAGTTCAATTAGACCCATCTTAACTGGAAATATTATTAACTAAAGGTAAAAGTGATTCCCTGTCCAGTTGTGTCTGACTGTAGGAGGCAATGCTCATCTCTGTTTCTTAGTGGAAGAAACTGAGGAAGCCAGTGTTGCCCGAAGATGTTACCATGGTCATATGGCCAGCATGACTATCGTATTTTTCGGCGTATAGCACATACTTCCCCCCCCCGAAAGAGAGTAAAAATTTGGGTGTGTCTTATACACTGAATGTAGCCCCCCACATCACCCCCAAGCCTTTGGACTCTGTAGTCCCCCATCAGCCTCAAGCCTTTGGCCTCTGCCACCCAGCAATTTACCTCCTTGCAACAAATGGGGGCTTGCAAAGGCTGCAATAGATTATCGCAATCCCTGCAGCCTGAAACAGCTTGTGACCGAGAGAAACTGAAAGTGAAACTTGCTGTTTGCTCCACTAGGCAAATTGCTGGGAGGCAGATTTTTTTTTTCTTGTACTAATCAGGCTGTTTGCTGCAAGGAGGTAAGTCAATAACTATAAATGCCTATAGAATGTTCAAATTATTAGACTTATTTTTTAAAGACTGCTTTATTATTGTTCTAGATAGCTAACAAAATGAAGAAGCTTTTAAAAATAAATGCTTGATCTGAAGAGGCTCAGTGCTATTGTAGCTTCTTTTAAATAGCGAATAACTATACTTCCAAAAAGCACATCAATTTTAACAGCATCTGTACAAGTAAAGTCTGAAATGTAACACTATAGAAAGTGTATATTGTCTGTACTGTTTGCTGTTTGTTGCAAGGAGGCAAATTGCTGGGAGGCAGAGACACATATTTTTCCCTTGTTTTCCTCCCCAAAAACAAGGTGCGTATTATACTTCGTAACATCTTATACTCCGAAAAATCATGACCCGACAAAAGCGCGTACGACAAAAGCGCGCCGACAAAACTGCATCGCTAAAACCGTGACGTTCATCAATGCGCCAACAACAATGCAGCAACAACAGCGCAGAGACAGAAGGGCGCTTTACAACAGTGCATCGACAAAAGCCAATTTAACTTAAGTTAAGGGTTAGGTTTAGGGTTAGTTTTAGTTTTACAGCGCGCTTCTGTCGCCACGCTGTTGTCGGCGCGATTCAGCGCTCATTCGTCGGAGCGCTTTAGAACACGTGGTTTTGTCACCACGGTTTAGTCGGGCGCGGTTTTGTCATTCGCCCTTTTGGGCGGTGAACCCCGAAAAATATGGTATATACCAAAGTGCATGGAACGCTGTTATCTTCCAAATGAAGCAATATCTATTTTCTACTCACATTTGCATGCTTTCAAACTGTGAGATGGGCAGGAATGAGAGCTCACTCTGTTGCACAGCATTGAGGTGTCGGACTTGGGCTATTAGCTTTCCAGCCATCGTGTCCACATTAATTCACTAACTACATAAGTGGATTTACTTTCTGGCAATCTTGGAAAAATTGGAAGGTCCTTCAACTTCCATTTTGGACCCAATGTGAACTGAGAAATCTGAATTTCCCTTTCCTTAAAGCGTAAAAAGGTAGCAAGCCTATCATAGTCACTAAGTGTGTGGGAACTGTTCAGTAAATATTTCCCAATATGGGCTCACCTTCTGTGCTTGAAACAGCAGTGCCTGCATTTTAACAACCAGCCACGATGGAAAGGGAACAGAAATAGATTGTACAGTGAGTTCCAAGCACAAGAGAAGCACATTAGATCTCATGTGCCTTCTCATTGTGTTAAATAACTAATTTTCTAAAAGGAACTCAAGATAGAGATTGATCATCACACTCCAGAGGAGTTCATTCCTCCATGTCATCAGAAAAGTGATACAAAACCAAATCATAAGATTGTGTGTTCACTTAAAAATAGCTGTGCTCTAAAATAAAACATTCAAAAATTAGATCTGTCATTCAGCCTAATATCTGCTTAAGCATAAAACTCACTTGGAGATGTCATTAATCAAGGTTACAATCCTGAGAATTTCATGCAGACATAGGCATAAAACATTTGCTCCTGTGACTATATATGTTTTCGTAGTTTTTCACAGGTGTAGGTATGCTGGTCTTGTTGTATTCTGGTCTTTTCCCATGTAAGATTGAAATTGTCTTGGCAACGTTTCGGTGAGGTCTCATTCACCATCCTCAGGCTGGTGTTTTCAGCTTAAAGTGTGATCGGAACTACCGTCTTTCTATAAATCTTGGTAGGGGTGTGTGGAGTGCTGGCGTTGTTTCAGTAAGTGGATTGATTGGATGTGTGGCTGTATCATGATTGGTAGTTTTGGAGATTTGAAGGAACCAGGTTAATCTCCAAAACTGAACACTTCAACAAGAGAACAATTATGGAAGCTATCGAAATAGAGAAACATTCCCACAACATGAATAAATGTGACAATACCTCCCGCCTACCAGACATCTGGAAACCAGCCCTAGTCAACAAATGAGCCCCACCCATCACCCATGCCATTACAACACGAAACAACAATGGACACACAACCAGCACCAATCTACCAATCATGATTCAGCCACACATCCAATCAATCCACTTATTGAAACGCCAGCACTCCATACCCACCCACCAAGATTTATAGAAAGACGACAGCTCTGATCACACTTTAAGCCGAAAACACCAGCCTGAGGATGGCGAGTGAGCCCTCGCCGAAACGTTGCCAAGACAATCTCAATACCTCTACAAATGTGCAGAGGAGTTCCATGGGCATAGAAAAGGGTATCTTGCAGCAGACAGACAAAAGCTGGTGAAGAGGGTGTGAGGAAATTGGAAACTGGATGAGTTATGATATGCCAGGACTCAGTTCTTTCAACTGAAATGTAATAATTATTTTTTGTGCAAGGAAGTTGCTCCTGTATCTTAATCACCCCTGAAATGAGAAGACATCTACAGACATTCTTGAATTAAGCTCCGCTATTGCTGACTACACAGACACAAGCATGCTATTTTCTTGGCAATAACATGGAAGTGCCTTTCCACTGCCTTCTTCCAGGATGTTTTTCTAATTTCCCAGTCTAGCCTAGAGCCCTGGAATTCACTGACAGTCTTCTCATTCACTCAACCAGGGCCGAACCTGCTCAGACAAGGACACTCAAGGGCTTCAAAACTCTGCATTACTTTTAGCTACGTAGTTCTATTCCAATTTAGGAAGGCAGATAGGTTATGTAATATAATTTTAGTCAAAAGGTTCCTGACATTTAAAATGTATTTAATGATACCAGTTTTAATTTTTTTTAAAAGCGAAAGTAATCCGAAAGTGACCTCCCCTAACCAACCAATCAAAAAAGATGAACAAATATCAACACTTAAAACAGTAAAACAAGATTATTGCAATAATGGTGGAAACACATTAATGACATAGCAACACAGGTTTAGTCAAACACTTGGACAAACTAATACATCTTTAGCTCATATCAAAAGAGAGATAGCATAAAGCATAAATAAATAAGAGAGGAATCACAATACTGAGAACATTTGCGTCAGTAAGGCACCTGAATAGTTGCACAGCAATTGTATAGCAATTGTAACATGTTAGATTGTTGTGGGTGGGTGGCCCAATAATCTTTTTAAATAAATAAATGAGGTGGTATTCACCACTTCAACTGAATTGCTGAACAAATATATAAAGATGATGATCTAAGAGACATCTAGGTTACCATTGTAATAACAGAAAACATGAATTCATAGTTATGAAACCAAGAATACTTTCTTGTGATCACCAACTAATTAGGCTTTGATTATTCCTTCATACATTCAATTATATATCCACCCATCCCAACACCTAACATTGAATTTGGCATTATGCTCCCCAATCCTGAAAAAGGCTGTGATTAAACATATATTCCTTTAGTAATGGAAACACTTTGCTGTGGGCTTCCTTTAAACTGAAATACTTGAAAAGGGGAATCTATATGGATACTTTACTTGATTTAATTTTAAGAATATTAATGGTAATCATCAAATTATTGAAATCAATTTCTGAGTTTTGAAAAGAATAGGTCATTCAGTCTTGAAATATCTGCATCTCCTTCTGTCTCTTTCTCACACAGGAGGATCCTCACATTACTGTCAAAATATTTTTCCCAAATCGCTCTTCACAAATTCAGAAGGGGGAGAGTATCCAGAATATGTGCAGTGCCACACACAATAATCACAGCAGTAAATGTTTCCCCATATTTAAACACAAAGTACTGCAGGTGATTAATTACAGACAACAAGAGGAAAACACTGAGCAAATCCCTCAGATATAAAAAAATATTTACATGCATTTATTTATGAGGTCTTTTTTTAGCTCATGCTGTAAAATCCTACGTATCTTCATGGAATTCTATAACTAAAATTGTTTGAGTATATTTAGCATGACAAGCAAAATTTTCATATTATCTGAATTCCCCCTCCCCCAATCTTAGGGTGGTGTGTATGTTTGTGTCTGCTTAGTTTGGTAAGATCTTCCCTAACTGGAAGAACTGAAAAGTGTGCATGCTCATTTTGATTGAGTAATGGGTTTCTACACTATCAAAACAGATACATGTGAATAAAGTTTATCTAGTAGAAAATAGTACCAAAGAATTGAAGCGCTCTACATGGGGCTGCCCCTGAAAAGTGTTCGGAGACTATAGTTGGTCCAGAATGCAGCCTTGCAAGCGATATCGGGTGTACCTAGGTACACCCATGTTACACCTATCCTCCGTGAGCTGCACTGGCTTCCTATTGGTCTCCGAACGCGCATCAAGGTGCTAGTTATTACTTTTAAAGCCCTACATGGCTTAGGATCTGGATATCTGAGGGACCGCCTCCTGCCACATACCTCCCAACGACCAATAAGATCTCACAGGTTGGGCCTTCTCCGAGTCCTGTTGACCGGACAATGCCGGCTGGCGGCTCCTCAGGGGAGGGCCTTCTCTGTAGCTGCTCCAGCCCTGTGGAACGATCTACCCATAGAGATCCGGACCCTTCCCACTCTCTCGGCCTTCCGAAAAGCCACTAAAACCTGGCTGTTCCGGCAGGCCTGGGGCTGTTGAACAAGGTTCAGCCCCACCCAGACAGAATGTATGGTGTGTTGTTTTTTTAAATTGTATCTCATATTACTTTTTAACTTTTATTTTTATCTTTCTGTAAGCTGCCCAGAGTCCTACGGGATTGGGCGGCATACAAATTTATTAAATTGCCAATTGCCAATTGCCTTTGAACTATGGTGCTGGAGAAGACTCCTGCGAGTCCCTTGGACTGCAAGGCGATCAAACAAGGCAATCAGTCCTAGAGATCAACCCTGAATGCTTTTTAGAAGGCCAGATTCTGAAGATGAAACTCAAATACTCTGGCCACCTAATGGGAAGGAAGGACTCATTGGAGAACAGCCTAATGCTGGGAAAGCTTGAGGGCAAAAGAAGAAGGGGACAACAGAGAATGAGGTGACTGGATGGAGTCACCGAAGCAGTAGGCGTGAGCTTAAATGGACTCTGGAGGACGGTATAGGACAGGAAGGCCTGGAGGAATGCTGTCCATGGGGTCACAATGGGTTGGACACAACTTCGTGACTTACAACAACAAATAGAAAAGACATGCATTTGCCACAAGATTCAACTTTTGGGAGGCTTTATTAAAAAAATTAAAAAAGCAGAATATTTTGAATGCTTTTATTTAGCTCTCCTGGAGGGTAAACTTTACGCCAACTTTAAAGGTGCTACAAAAGTTAAATATCTACAGGTAATCTTCACCCAACAACGTGAACAATGTTTTTAGATGAAACATTATGTGACCACATCGCTTAGTGATGGCAGTTCTAGTACTCTCAGTTGCAGTTGTTAGGCAAGTGACCACTTCTTTTAACAACTGAGTTTTAGGAAATGGGAATAGTTAACATCACAAACTTCATCTATGCCAAAGTTCCTCTGATTTTAAATACTCAGCTGTTATCCTCTGCCTGGAATGCTTCACCACCTTCCAGTACTGAATCTCATTTGCTTCTGCAAACACAACATCAAGGCTCAACACTTCTGCTGTTTCTGATACTACAATGACAATAGGTGAGAAACTTTCCTTGAAGCCCCAGTCCAGGATTGAGAAAGGAAGCCATTGAAATAGAGAAGGCAACAACAAGCAAAGGATATATAACTAGTTAGCTGTTCCACACAAAGAGATGAGATGGGCAGAGGAAATTAGTGGCAGCTTATGATGGAAGGCGAAATGAAGACTCACAGAGCATAAGTAAGCCATGGGTCCATGACTTGCTAGAGCTAACATGCCAATCAGCAGGACCATACTTCATATGGTTGCTTTGCAAGAACAGGGGACCACTGCTGGCCTGCCCAAACATTACAATGTAGAATCAATAAGCTATAAGCACAAAGAGGGACTGCATATTCAGACAGGAATTGGTTTGTTTAGACTGTGATGGGGATGAAATTCATTTGCACATTTTTCCAGCATACACTTCTTAAGCCCATGTATAAACCAGAATGCAGTGACTTCTAAATCTCCACTTTTCCACATTCGCAGTTGGGAGTTTACCATCTGGAAAAATACATATATTTGTGGGGATTTTACACAAAAAATAGTAGACAGAGTATGTATGCTAGAATCTGGCATGGATGTTGATGAAAACAAACATTGAGCAGTATTTTTTAAAAATAGAGCCATACTCTAATTGAGATGTGAGCTTACCCCAATATGCTGAACAGTGCATTTATGCAGGAGAGCAGTGCTGGTGAAGAAGGTGAAGGAAAGTCAGCAATAATGCAAATTGCAGGTATGATTTCCACCCACATCCAGCACAACTCCCACTAAATCCTGCTACATCATTCATCCTGGCACCATGGAGCCAAGCAGTCAGGAAGCCAAAAAATGATATTGCCTTTATCTTCAATCTGATTTCACCCTGAAATCTGTGTTATGTCCGGCACAATATTACAACACTAGCTGGGAAAAAGAAAAATGCTTCCCTGTTCCTCTGCCACTCTGCTAATTCTGAAGGGTATAATTTTTCCTTCTATGACCAACATGGAATGCAGCAAGATACTCAAGGTAGAAAGTTGCTCCATCCCTTTTTCATAGAAGGTTTTGACAGAAAGCCTTATAAATACAAAAAACTAGCTGGCACAAAGAATGGTGGTCTACTCTCTTTATCTGACAGGGAAATGCTATGCTAACATTCTTCTTCCCTTCCCTTGCCACTGTACTATATAACTCATTATTTCATGCCACAATAATGTTTCTAGTAACTTTTCCAAGCTGCTTTCTAAAACTCTAGCATTAACGTCATCTTCTACTTGCACCTATTTTGTTCTACCATGCTCTTCCTGGTATCCCACAATACCATGCCTTTTGTTTCTTAAGATTTAGACCCTTCTTTCCTTCTAAAGTTTGGGATGTCATATACAGTTCATCTTCCACCGTTCCAAGTTTTCTCCACCAAAGAATTCAGTGATATGGATTAAGCTGAGCAAAAAAGGATAGCTGATGAATACATCTTAAGATAATAAGCAAAAATATTAGCATAAATTTTGATTGCTCAGATGTTCCTTCTATATATGAATGAATCAGTAAACCAGGAAATCTTACAAACTTGACTTGATCTGAATAGGAATATTAACCAAATTCAAAGTAGAGAATCAAAGACTGCCTTGTTCCAGAGACATTTAGTCATAGATCTCTGACTCAAGAAAACTGGGAAACTATAACACATGGAAGATTTCTGGTTTCAATAGAAGAGAATATATGTAGCTCAGAGTTGAACTGTGAAGTCATTGGTGCTTTCTGAGCATGGCACTAGAAGCAAAAAGCACTGAGGACTCCACTTTCTGGTTTGACAGTTCATTCATGCACATAGGAAGAGTTTTGACTACTGACTGGTCCAAAGTTATTCATATGATACGTAACTCTTATTTTAACACTGTAACCACACTATTTGACTGTAGCTGCAACATACAATTAACTTATGAATCTTGACTCTTTTTTTATATTGAGCAAGAGATTTTCCATCCTCTGAGCCAATCGTTAAAGAGCTATTCTCAATTAAAGCAGAATCATCTAGATATTTGAGTAGGGGAAAAGAGGAAACACTACGTTCTTCTGAATAAGCAGATAGCTCTGCTATCTCTGCAAGGCATAAATTAACTGTGGCGGTGAACAACAGATAACATGTAATCTGCAAAGAAAAACAAGATGCTGCAGGCAATAGACAGGTAGGCAGATACTAATCCTACACCCACAGTAACAGGATTAAAACTGAGTTACTGAACCACGCCAAGCAAAAACGGTATCGCTTAGACCAACGTTTTGGAGACCAAGAGAAGCATTTAGCATTATTTTCCAAGGATGGGTTTGGAGGTATCTTAACTTCTTAAATATGCCCATCTCAAAATGGTAGGAAACTCTTTGAAGTAGAAGATCCCAGTGTTTGGGGAAATGGAGAGACAGCTCTACTATTCTGAGCACTTGGATCTCTTCAGATATTCCTGTGTGGAAATTAAAAAAAGAAAAAGAAAAGCCTTCCAAAGAGGACTCTTCAAAGCATAGGTAGGCAAGGTTGCCTTCCTCCAGATATTAGCAAACCATAACTCCCAACAGTTCCACTCACTTTAAAGGGGAGACATCCAGAGCACCATACATTTGCACCACACTTTAAAGCTAAAGTGCACCAATGGAGACTAATCTATTGGATCAGCTGAATATCAGAAATAGTTTTCATTAGTTGAAAATTGCTGGAGATCTAGAATGTGCAACCTCTCACAATCGGATGAGTCAGAAAAAACGGGGAATACCTGGTGCCAGGGGGCGTTGCCCAAAGAGCTTATCTGACTTGATCCAATCATGAGAGGATAAGGTCAGCCCATTCTGGATACTCCTCCCCCCTCACTACGGAGAACCTCTGAATACAGGAGCCTTATCAAGCCCCATACTGTCAAGTCCCATATGACCAAGGAATAAAAAATCATAACAACTTCAATAGGGAGTTTTAAAGCAACGTTAGCGATATGATATAGGATCTAGGGAACTGACAGGAACCCCAGATTTCTTTTATAAGGGAGTTCATTAAGGCATAGTCCTTGAATGTTTTGAATCTGATTCTTAATCGTTTCTACAGTCAACAAATTGGACATTCCCACAGACTATTGCTCATCTTCCCAAATCCATAGCTATCTTATTATTATAAACACCCATGTTATATCACACATATTACTAAACCAGGATTTAAATAATGGTTATTTAATAAGACACAAAAACCCAAACTAATCAACCATTATGGCTTAGTTAGAGATGTGATGTGAATAGTTTCCAATGCACAAAGCTTTCATAAACCCGAACATATTCTTCCAAATCTCATATATTTGCAAATAATAGTGCCAGTTTCTGTATGTCCTGACAAATATGCTAATAATACATAGAGATTGAATTCAAATACCAATGATAAAAATATGCAAGAAGAAGACTTACTGGTATTTTAACATTCATGTTATTGTATATTGATCTGTTTTATTGATTTCATCCTGCCCTGAGATCCATTTTTAAAGGTAGGTTACAAATATTTTAATTAAATATTGCTTCAGAATTAAAGAACTATCTCACTAATGGAATTGGGTAGACTGCACTGTGAAATTCAAGAGGCCCTGAGAAAGACTCTGACTATGTACTTGATAGTCTTAACTTAAACTTTACACTTTTTGGACCGAAGTGTAGAGGTTAAACTATGAAACTACTTAAGCCAATAGCCTCCTCCACATATACAAGAAGTGCAATTAATTCTTGTTCCAACTGCTTTCCTTCCTGAAGGAAACTCCTTTGCTTTGAAGAGCTTCCTGGTGGGATGGACAATAAGCCATAATTGAGTGCTATGATAGAGCTTAGGACAACATGGTCCAGAAAGCATGAAAAAAGAGATTATACACTATTGTATTTGTTTCCAACCACCCCATATTGTTCTTATGCACCAAACACTGCATGAATCAGTTTTAACATTCCTGGAAGAATCAAGACAATAAATGACTGATTCAATCTGGTTTCTCCAAATAAACCATAATTAAAACTAAACACATTTACCCTAGCAGATCTGTTAATGACAAATTACTGTTCACTGAAATTGAAAGTAAAAGCCTCAATTTTCCTTTTGTTACTGCTTCGAAGGAACATGGCAAAAGGAACTGAACAGTTTTTCTAACAAGGTACTGATATATCTGAATGCAATTTTCTTATCTGTCCAAGCAAGCACAATATAATCTCTGCTTCCCCCCACCCCTACTTCCTAGTGTCTACTGAGGAATTGATTCCTCATTCATATCAGAAATAAAAAGGAGGAAGGGTAGAGTCCAGCATGGCTGAGTTCATCTTAAAGAGAGAAAGCAGTGATAAATATTGTGTTTTAAGCATGGCACAAGGGCTTTTTTTAAACAGAATTTCCTGTCTAGAAAACACCACCTCAGAACAGTTCCTAGGGTCAATTATGACATAACTGAATGCTCTGAATCTAGTCAGAAAGAGGTTTTACTTCAGCGGAATGTAACAATTACCTACAAGTTCTCAATCTTGACAACTTTAAGCTATATGAACGTCAGCTCCTAGAATTCCCCACTAGCATGTTCTCCAGTCGAGAAATACTGGTCTGTAACAATCATCTCTCCACGTATATACTCACCCACGTAATGCATGTTAAAGGCCAAATACTTGTACTGGAAGAGGGGATTGTTGTTTAGGCTACTTCTTTGGATCTGTTGGAAGAAAGAACTGACATCCCATCGGTATAAGACATCCAAAAGCATGATGCTTGGCACTCGTAAGGCCACATTCAACATTGCTTCCAATTTCTCCTTTGCAGCCATGCTGTTTCGTTGTTGTGATGTGGGGCAGACTGTAAAGAACCAAAAGCAGCAAGTAAGTTTAACAGTTGCCATAGATGTAATACTGATGAACATTGCATTTGTTTGTTTTAAGATTTAAAAAGCTACCCAATTTGCTGTGTGACTTTGGGCAATGTATCAGCAATAACTACCTAGCAACAAATATACAAATACAAAAGTGTAAAATAGTAACCAAGCATACAACAAATACAATTTGGGGCAGGAGGTGCTCCCACTCAATCAGATGCTAATACCAGGGGGAAGGGCCAAGTCTTAAGGGTTTCCTAAAGGCAAGGAGAATTGGGGACAACTATATATTGGTGAGAGATCATTCCAGAAAGCAAGGGCAACTACAGAAAAGCTTTCTAAATACCATAAGATGCCAACCCCCCCACGGAAGCATGTGGGACTGGCAAATGTTCTTGGGGGGAGAGCTGTCAAGTAACCCAGTCCTATCTCCAGTGTTACCGTTATCTTGAATAATACCCAGAAACCTACTAGGAGCCAGTACAGCTCACAGTACTGGTAGCAGTATTTAGTGGTATAACAGGCTGAACCCGTAACTACTCACAATGCTGCAATAGTTCAATTGGGAGGTGACTAAGGTGTGAGTGACCATGAACAGGGCCTTCAAGTTCCAGAATGAGTGTGACTGGTGCACAAGACCCAATTTTGCAAAGGATCCTATAGTTAAAGGTGCTTCCTGCTCTTTCAGCACAGATTGTTCACCAAGTCTGAATGGGATAGTGTCATCCCATCTAGAACCAAAGATGGAAACTCTGCAACTTCCAAGTCCAGGAGACCCAAAACCCATAACCAGTTAGTCTTGACAGAGTTGAACAATAACCTATTCTTCCCCATCCAGATGCTCCTAGCTTCCAGATACTAGGAACGGACTCGGCACTTTACCTGGACAGCTGGAGACAGCTGGGTATCATCAGCACCTAATCCTGAACTAATTTATGGCCTTCCTCAATGGCTTGACATGGATATTAAAAAGGAGGAGGATAAGGCAGAATTCTGAGGCATATGGGCCTAGGGCTCAACAGCTCCCATTATTTCACCAACCAAGTAGGAGAACCCTTGCAGAATAGTGGTCCTCACCACAACCTCTTAACTGATCCAGAAGTATACCATGGCCAATGGTACCAAAAGCTGCTGAGAGATCAAGGAGAGCCAGAATGGATACCCTCCCTTGAGCTTGCCATAGGTCACTAACAAGCACAACCAAATACCTCTCCATACCATACCCAGGTTTGAATTCATTCAAAACTCTGGGTACATCCAATGGACATTCACACACAGCCTAGAATTTGTCATGCTAAACCAGTCTTTACAAGGAAGCAGAAAAGCTGAGCTTCTATTTTCTGAGCACAACTTGAATAAACAGTAGGTAAATAAATTGAGTCACAGCATGATGGAAGACAAATACTACTATAGTAAATCCCATCAGTATGGATGGAGATATAGTCCCAGTTATCTTTTCGGTCCTGAAAATAGAATAAAAACATCACTAAAATAGCAGAATGGAAACATTCAACTGCCTCTCATCACTACTGAGTTTCCCCCAATATATGAAAAGAATTAAATGACTATCTTTTAGATTAAAAAAAACCAAGCCTACATATTAGTTTACCACTTGATACAGCTCAAACTCACTTGCAAACTGAATGTTGTGGGGATTCTTATCAAGCCTTGTCTTTATTCTGACAATCATTAAGAAATGCATTTTCCTTATCTAAGGCACAAGTTTCTGTTCCAATAATTTGCTAATGATGTTCTACACTCTATAGAGTTATTTCCCTCATACCTAAGGAATCTCTTTAGAAAGAAAAATAAATTAAGATGTCTAACCTTTACCTGCCACATTCAAATTGATTTCTGGAGGAGGGGGCCCTGGCATAAAGAAAATGCAGGGGCTTCACAATATCAATTCTTCAATTAGGCAAATTTAATGGGAACCAAAGAGTGAGAGTTCAATTCAGGGCTAGCATGTTTAACTACCTATTGCAATTTTTTGAACCCAGGAATGTTATATAATTCAGGGGTAAGGCAACTTTCAAATAACTCCATAATAAAAGGCAATAGTTCACATGGAAGCCTCCTTATAAAAGACACGCCTTATGAAGCAAAGCTTACTTATGTCATATAATTTGGACCAGCCATAAAAAGTGTCCAACATATTTATTTTATAAATGCATAAGGCTGCCCAAATTGTACATACAATGAAGCTGGATAATGATATCAATAATAGGGTGGGTGTTTCTTCTGTTTAAATAAGATTTTTTTTAAAATTCTGCATCATAAAAATGAATATAACCAGGAACGTAACTTTTAATTGATATTGTTTTACTTTCTAAAATGGTGATTTAAAAAAAAATCATTCTAAAATGAGAGGAAGCAGCGTCCTGCAGTCACTTTGATCACAATTTGTGATATTTTTTGCCAGTTTCCAGCATTTTCTGTGCGACATAAAATGGTTAGCACTTATAGATATGAATCAATTTACACACACAAACACACACACACACACACACACACACACACACACACACACACACACGGTACCTTAGTTTACAGGCATTTACTTTAATCAAATTATTACTTCAATTAACATTGTTTCTTTTTTCCTGACTCCACCTTTATTGACAATGTGGCTTTTGGCAGATATATACATCCATACATATATGCACACACAATATAAATGTGCTCATTTATTCAAAAGTCTCCAAAATTAGTTTCAGCCAGAGCCGAGAACTATAGGATGACAAACAGAAGTTGAATGTTCAGCAGGATTTTTGTCTCTGTTATATTGCTATTTCTGTCAATTCTTGGGGAGGGTGAGAGAGATCTTACATTCTGCTTGATAACTGATCTCTTTCTAAAAGTAAATGATAAAGAAGGTCAATGAATACAGGGATTTTGGAATAATGGAGAAAACTTTGGGAAGGACTAAGGCTTTTGAGCATATACTGTATATAGGGGAAAAGCACTGAAAGCAAAATACAAAGTGAATTCCTACAATCCTGATCCTGAAGATTTGAAGGATAGGCTTCTGATATATCAAACAATTCTAAACATGACAGTAAGCCATAAACCAGATCCTTTTGGGGACATATTTCCATAAATAGTCTATAATTAGGGGTAAGAGACATTGCCCGTTAAGATTAAATTTATCTGGAAAAAAAATCTGATTAGTTGGTCTGTATAATATGTACCTTCTAAAAACCAAATCTGCAAGTACTGCTAAATCCTGAAGAATATAAATTTGTGTTACACCAAACAAAAATGCATTTTATCAGAAATTATAGAGCCTTCCAGACTTGAGAATATGGTGGTTTAAACTGTAACGAAATCTTCCCAACTAGTGATTTAAACCATTATTTATATGGATCTGATTTAAATCTACCCTAATTTACAGGGCAGTTTGCCCATATTCTGGGATCTTCTAAGCTCATAGAAAATGACTGAGCAAAAAGCCTTTCATTGATTCATTACTGGGAGCACTAAAAAAAAGTTCCCAATGTCTTTAATTTTAATTTTATTCTGTGGAACACTCAGGAAAAGTGCACTGGGGGTTCCAATGTTGAAGCCCAATGATGTCGGCAACACATTCTCTGTAGTTTTAAAGGTAAATCTCCTTTTTGTGACATCACCTCCATATCTCTCCCACCCTCCTCTCCAGCACACAGTTGGGAAAGGATCTGATTACTTTGGCGAAAAGTTTGAATTGTTTGCAAAAAGCTTTTGAAATTAGGTCAAGAAACCCATATATTTCCCATCTGTTGTACTGCAAGTAGATCTATGCCAGCAATAAATGAATAACAAACCACATGCTAATAAATTACAGCAAGAGAGAAAGGTTCTGGGAATTCCACTTCCAACCTATCTATAGATGATATTAGTTCTTAATGAATTGTTTGTTTTATTTCTTTAGTTGCCCACCTCAACAAGTGATTCTGGGTGGTATCTCTCGGCTACTGTATCAAAATGGAGAACAGGAAAATCACATTGTCATTTTATATGAAACGTGCATAATTTTTTATTTTATATCATTTTCACCTACTGTGTTTTCCCGAAAATAAGAGAGGGTCTTATTTTCTTTTGACCCCACGAAATAAGCACTTGGCCTTATTTTTGGGGAAGTCTTATTATTTTTGAGGTGCAGGAGGCGGTGAGTGTGGTGACCTCATGGCTGCTGCTGTGTTGCGATATTTTTTGGGGGGGGCTTATTTTCAGGGGAGGGCTTATTTTACCGCATGCGCTCAAAAGCACAATTGGGCTTATTATCTGGGGAGGTTTTATTTTCAGGAAAACAGGGTATTACAGGCTTGTGAAACTTACACATACACAAACGTACATGCTGCAAAATACATTGTTACAACCAAAACCTCTGCCCATAGTCAGAGATCAATAGCAATTGTGCTTAGACTTTTATTCCACCCCCACAATGCTTTACAGCCCTCTCTAAGCAGTTTACTGAGTCATCATATTGCATCCAACAATCTGGGTCCTCATTTTACTTCCATGATATCGGAAGGATAGAAGGCTGAGTCAACCTTGAGCTGCTCAGAATTGAACTCCTAGAGAGAGCAGTGAATTAGCCCAGAAGTACTGCATTCTAACCACTGCCACCACCACAGATACATTGTTATGCCAGTTTTGAAGAATAAATGGGTGGAATAGTTAAAATATTTTCATTTAGCTATAGATACAGATTATGCTTTTACCTTGTGCTCCAACCAGCCAACCATCTCCAGGCAAGAATTTTCATGCGTTCATTTCAGTTGGGCAGTCAGGCACATTATATTTATACCCTTAAATTGTTTACTGTTAATGCACACACACTTAAAATCTGTAAAATTCTAATGCTACCTTTATATACTACACCTAGAGCCTAAATTGAACTTGATGAATCCTTCTTCCAAGCAGACCTTTGGCTGAATTCAATATTGACCACAACTAGGGGAATTAAAAGTCATGGCAGAATGAATTCACAGAAATGATAAAAGCATCAACTTATTCTCAGCTGCTATTAGATAACATACATGGGACAAGAGCAAGAAAACTGATTACGTGAGCAGAAGTCTACTTCCCTAAAGTAGGGTGTAGCCCACATTTAGATATCAAAACTCTTGATTGGAAGGCATTAGGTAATAGATATTAAATATAATTTGGCATTTGCTTGCCTTCACACTTATATTATTCATCTCATCCCTGGGGGCTGCAAAATGTTTAGCGGAATGAGCTGTTACAACAGGTTAAACATTTATCCAAACCTGCAGTTCTAAAGTCTAGGGGAACTAATATGTCTAAGATAAATTAGTATGCATGTCATTTTGAAGTTCTCAAAAGATAATCTTGGATTTGTAAAGTGTTATCTTTCCAGAACAAAACAAATATTGAATTAAATGTTTTATATTTCATGTTGGTCTTATGGCAAACTGATCAATAAATTTTATATTTACAAAAAACCTTGTTTACATCTTCAAGTACGATTGCCGCTTCTCTTTTCAAACACCGGAACTTAAGAACCTAAGTAGTGCTCTGATGGATTTGATACTTGGCCTACCTAGTCCAGCAAGGATGGCCTTCAGGGGAAGAAGTCACACTGCCATCAAGGCTAAGAGACCTCGATCCCCCTGACTTATATTAATTGGTCTGATCCTTTTTTGAAGCCAGCCAAACTGGAAGCCACCACACATCTTGTGGTAGCAAAGTTAATTTCATGGTGCAGTAAATGTATATCGATTTGTTTTACCCACCCTGAATGCTCCTTTAACACAACATACTGCTGGGGACTGCACCTTTTCTCTTTGCTCCTTTTAACCACTATTGCAAATGGTGAGAGAGAAATAAAGGTCTTAACACACTGTTCCTGCATCCCTCTCTCACCTGGCCCATTGTTTATTAAATATGTCTTCATGTTTTAAGAGAAAAAAAGGAACTTTTCCCCTCTCTTCTTTCTCTCTCTTCAATATTTAATTTAAAAAGAAGTGGGAATTTCCTATCTTATGCATTTCTTCAAAATCTTACTTCTCTTCAAACATAATGCTTGTTAATATTTATTGTCTGCTATTCTAGCATCCAAGACAATATTTTTGTGTTCTTGCCTGAAAATGCTTGAGAAAACTGAACTATGCAGCACTATTTGGCTAATCCTGAAATGTGCAAACGCTTTTAAATGCCGTAAACAACAACACTACTAAACTGGTTCTCAACTTGTTTCAGAGCAGGTTTTTTTTTTCTGTCAACAGGACAAACAGCTCAAAAGCTAATTCTTCTGAACTTCTGCAATGCAAAAAGCAAATAAGATGCCTGCTGAAACAGTTCTAAAACCTGCAAAGATTCTCCCCCAATGTTACTAACTTTTGCCAGGTGTAGCTACTATGGTTCACTGAACTTACTCAAATGAAAGAAACATGTAACAAGAGTAAGGTTGTTCTGGACAGCTGCCACAGATTAAAGAAACAGCCATAGTACAAAAGAAACAAGATATAATACAATGTTTAACTAAGGAAAGAAGCCTTAGTAAACAAACCAACCTCTCTACACAGTTCAGAGAATAATACATAACAGCTTCCGAACAGAAGCATTTATAGGCAGCTATTTAGCACAATGCCTTTAACAGTAAGGGATCCTTTTCTATTAAAAATAAAGCGGATAACAGAGACTCTTGCTAGACCACTGCTTACAGTGCTTCCATAAGGATGCACACCCTACCAGTGCTTAGATCCAAAAAAGTGGAATGAATTATTTCAGCAAATATAGGCGGGTGTGTGTATGACAGCGGGTCTCCATTATGGGAGAGTATTTGATGTTTACGAGCCAACTACCATATTTTTTGGATTATAATGCACACCTTTTCCCCCCTTAAAAGAGCGTGAAAATGTTGGTGCGTCTTATACACCGGTGCATCTTATAGTCCCAAAAATATGGTAACTCTGTCCAACCTTTTTGCCACATGCTGAAATCTACTTGAAGGCAAACCTAAGTAAATAAATGGACCTGGGAAGTGTACACGTTAACCAGAAATCCACAGAAGATGCTATCACTTATCAGATTATGCCAAAGCTACTTCAGCCTTTCACCCTGCTAGTTAAATAACTGAAGTAGTTTGGAACCCCAGGGATTCTATTCAAGCAGCCTCTGTCCAGTGACAGAAAGCTGGTCAGGACATTTCCCCCCATATTAGATTTAGAAAGTGTCAATGAACAAGGAGAGGGAAAATGAACATGAGAAAAGCAATATCCAAAGTTTTCTTGATTGGCCTTGGGGAATTAAACAACATCTTCCATATTTGGCTGTATGTTAGAGCCAGCCCAATAAAATTTATTGGCTAAAGCAATGGTTAATGATGTTCTTCCCTCCCCCCCCCAAATTTAAATGATCAGAAAATTAAATGAATAGAATAAAATTCTTTATTGGTCAAGTATGCATGATTGTGCACGTAAGGAATTTGGGGCCAGGCTTTCTGGGGGGATCCCTCTCTCTGATTACACCAGCCCATCCAATTAAGATCTGGGAGAGACAGTATGTTGCAGGTACCACATGCTTGGGCCTTACACTTGGATGTGAGACATTCCCCACCCACCCACCCGAAAGCCATCCTTGTTAACATTCTGGACATCCTCCAAGACCTGATTATGTTATTAGGCCTCAGGGTCCCAGGGAACCAGAGATGCTCTTAGATTGCTCCACTGTAGTTGATACCGCTACAGTCACACTCTGTGTATGGTCTGTACATTTGAAACTTTTAATATTCTAATTTTTAATAATGCTTTTTTATATTTTTGTAATGACTGTTTATATATTTGTTTTCAAATGTTTTATTATGATTGTACACTGCCTAGAGTAGCTTCAAGCTGAGTGCACTGTACTATTTAATTAGTACGGTAAAATGTGTGAACTTCAACTTTCAGTATTTCTTATTCGGCATGAACTTTGAAGACTCCAGATTCAGGAAAAGTAGCATAAAGGTTTCAGAGGCAGCCCTGTTATATAAAACCTTTTCCTCAAATCTGTTGCCATCTCTCAGTACCTGCCAACTGATGCCACTGACTAATCATATAAACAACTCTACAGCAAATGTCAATGGAGATTCTCGGTCATCCAGGTCATGGTTGTCTCAAAGTTCCTTTTTCAAGAGGCTTTCTGGGTTTTTTTTGAAGACGTTTCACTTATCATCCAAGATGCTTCTTCAGCTCTGGATGAGAAGCAAAACGTCTTCAAAGAAAAAACAGAAAGTCCAGTTGCCTCTTTAAAAAGCACATTTGGGACTCTGCAATAAATCCATATCCATATTTATTTCACAGTAGAAAATTTTGTTTAACAAAGATTATCAGTTTCTCTGGGTGGGAAAAGAAGTTACTACTCACCAATTAGTAAGACCAAACTGCTGTTCAAAACTGCTGTATAGATAATCCTTGACTTACAACCGATCACTTAACAACTGTTCAAAATTATGACAAGCCCAGAATGGGTGTTTATGGCACATAAAGCACTTCTGGCCATCATAAAATGCTGTGCCACACCCCTTCCTGACATTCATCTGATTGCATTTTGGCTGCCTTGAAGCCTTCTTGCTTCTACAACTAGTTGCAACATCTCATAGTCACATGGCAGTGATTTGCAAAACATGCTCATTCAGAAAAATGGGTTCACACGTATGACCATAGAATTTGCTTAACAATCCTGATGATTCACTTAATTACCACTACAATAATGTCCTAACATTAGGTGTGGTCACTTAAGTGCCTCAATTTATGATGTAATAGCTTACAACTAGAAATCCCATTCCAATGGCGGTCACAAGTCAAGGATTACCTATAATACAAAATATAGAATAGTTCAAAGAACTGAACCAGGTTCCTTTTTTACACACTCAAAATTATAGCAGAGCTATTAAAAAAGTTACATCAAAGTTAAATTTCAAGTTGGTAATACTGGTGGTAGAAATAAATAAGTTTATGGAGTTTCAGTAGCAAAACACTAACTTAATTTTGAATGATAGTTTTGATTCCGAAAAGAAAAAACTTTATACAGAATTCCAGAGAAGTCACTTGAATTCATTCATCCCACAGATTCGAAAATTGTATAGCAACCTCATTACGTTTTGAACAATGTTCTCAGTGATTTTTCAGATCACTGGACACTTGATAACCATTCATGATTCTGCAGTTTTTTAAAAAATTCAAATGATGCACAATAGTACCAATCAATAGATTAATTCAAAAGAAAGCCAGAATTTAATACATGAATTGCACTTCCAATATCTGAACTACCAAAAGGGTAACTGAAAGGCAATGAAAAGTGTGCTTAGTTTTCTTAAAGCAAACTGGAAGACATAAGAAAGGGTATTCAATGTTTCCTCAGCACAGGGGACATCCTTTCTCAAGATCTCCAGAAGCTGAATAACTATTTGAAAAAATGGTGCCTCCAACCAACTTAACAAAACAGAAGTAGCCACTTTACACCTCAGCAATGGAAATGCAAATTACCAGCCTTCAGTGAAGTTCTGAAACTGTATTTTACAATGTAATAACTCTGAAAGTACTTATGGATTACACTGGACAGATCACTAACTTTCTGACAATATCTGCAAAAAACAGCTGAAAAATTGAACAGCCACCATAACTTACTGAATAGATTGGCTTGAACATCTTGGGGTGCTGATGCTGACACCCTACAAGCAACAACTTTGGTTTATTCCACAGCTAAATATTGTACCAGTGTGTGGCTGAATAGCACCTACCCACAAACTGTCGATGTGCAACTCCACCAGACAATGCTTATCAACTCTGGAACACTGCATCTCACTTCTGTTACCAGTCCTTAGTAACATCATACCACCGCACATTAGAAGACAACAAGCTTGTGCTTGACTATGGTCAAGGATGCTGAATAACAAGGCTCTCCCTATTCACCAGGACAATGTGCAGTCCATCACAAGATTGAAGTCCTGTAAGTCAGCATGGAAAATAGCTATTCACTTAACATGTACCCAGTTTAACCCAGAGAATGCTTGGAGAGAAAACTGACCCAAGGTACTTTTTTGTGAACTGACCATTAGTGATCCCTCTATCTAACCACCTGGTTTTGAACTACCTTGCTCTGTCTCAGGGGTGTCAAACTCATGTCGTCATGGGAGTATCACATGACATATTGGGACTTTTCCCCCCTTCGCTAAACCAAGCTAGGGCGTGGCCAGTGCATGACAGATCCAGCCTATGGGCTGGGAGTTTGACAGCCTTGCTCTATCTGAACAAAACTGAACAGAATTAGATGTGATATTGGAAGAAGTGCCTCGGCCCTATATCAGTGGGGATGGAAAGTTTCCCTTTGTTGTGACTGTGGTCCTGACATGCAAACCATTAAACAAATTATGCCAGATTGCCCACGATATATGTTCTCTAATTTCCTAGAAGACCTACATAGCTGAACTGGACGTTCAGTTATGAAGCCACTGACATACCCTCATAGAAGTTTTACTTACAATAATGTGAACTGAATATGTTTTCTTCCCTTCTGTCATGTTCTCATCATATGCTAAATAAATAATCAGCACAAATTCTACCAAGGACTTTATCTAGTTTAGCTACAGTTTTTATACACTTTCAGAGATATCTGAAGTTGAGGGAGATTAAAGTAGATTTTTGTCTAATAGAGTAGTTTTCGTGTGAAGATGAACAAAGTGGACTTTCTTGTTATTATTCAAATTATGTCCATGTCTCATCTAACTTCTCATATTATTTTTAGCAATTGAATAGCAACCCCATGCCCTTCAATGTTCAGAACATCAGTTACTGTTAACATTGGAAAACATGGGATCATGACAAAGGATGATGAGAATTGTAGACCAAAACAGCATAAGGTGATATTGCTTTTCAAAAGATTCAGCAATTGTGCTAAATAGTCAATCTGTGAGAAATCAGCCCCTATGATTTCTAAAACATGGTCTCTGGCTCAGCACAAAGAGCCAACTCAACCAATTACAATTTATTCAGCAAACCACAGATTAGTATGGTATGTGAACTAAGCCCTTATTTTGAAAATATATGAGACATTGTTATAACTCACAGAAGCCTGTTTTTCCTTAACAAACAGAATTTTATATCCCCCTTAGATCATAGTCAAATTGGGTTACTAATCTTTTCCCCAGCAAGGTTGTTATGCCTCAAACAGCTATAAAAGAAGTAGAATTGTAGCAAATAAGGAGCTTTCACACTATTTTAAGAAGAACTACAGCTGAAAAATTTCTGTTTGGTATAACACAGAACCTTTGGAAGCTACCATTCCCCATAAGAAAATCAACAAATATCATAAAACTATCTGAGCTGTTTGTTTTTGAGACTGAAGCAAACTAGAAGTCTTACCTTCAAACACAATTACAAACACAAATTAGTGTTTTAGTTTGTTAAAGAATATTACTTGAGAAGGGGAAGCCTAGGTTCACATTTCTACTCAACCACTGGGCTCACCAAATGACTTTAAGCTAATCATTTTCTATTTCAGTCCATTTTACAGAGTCCCTGTTATGAAATAAATTTAGAAATGGCCCTCATATACAGACCTAGAGATCTCAGAGAAAAGCTAGACTATAAATGCAATAAAGGAACATGTCAAGCAATTAAATAAGCAATTGTTGCCTTATTACACTTTTGATCCCAGTCTGTAAATTTAGATAGCAACGGTTACTTCCAAATAAGTTAATATCACCTGCAACTCAAACATTTGTAGTGCACCCTGTTGTTTCCAAGAGAGTAAATCTGAGTTTGCAGTTTTGCATACCTAAAGTTAAAAAGGGGGAAATTAACATATGTTAACTGTTGTTTATTTAGAAGATAAAATGGAGAAAAAAAATACCTCCATGCTAAGAGTAGCAAACATAATCAGTAAAAAAAACCAAACTACATCTAGAATAATCACAGGTCACTATTTTAAATTGTTCTGAAGTTTACTTTAGAAAAAAATTGAATGCCTGAAAAACACTAGTTAGCATTTCTTCGTGTTTCCTAATACAGAAACTGCCCATGGAATTACTGTACCTTTAACATCACATTTTCCTTCAAACCAGTTCAACTCACTCATTAACACATGACTCTTGGGTTCTTGCCAAGGGAAAAGGTAATACCTAATTTGAGGAAAGCTTTCCAGTAAACTATCTGCCTCTCAGCATAAACTCAGTGAATTGAGTTGATAAATGGTCCCAAATGGATTTTTTTTAAAAAAAAGAAAAGATAATTACAGGTTACAATTTTGGAAAAGAAAAAGTGCTTAACAAAATTTGATCTGATAAGCAAGAGCAGCAAGGCAGAGGCCCTTCAACAAAGCATTTTCCCCCCCATAAGCGTTTGCTTTCTACAATAATTGTACTTCTCCACTTCCTTGTAGACTCTCTGCACATAATAGGAAAGTTTTAAAAGGAAGGGAACATAAAACCCCAACTATGGGAAGTCGTTAACAAATTGAAGCCTTTTTTCCTAGTCGCATGATCTGGAACCTTGGATAGGCTTTTATTTCCTTCACCAACTTTCAGATTTCAGAACTAGTGGTTTTATCATTATCTCTTGCTCTGGGAAAAACCAGATAGTAATCAGACCAAATATTTAAGGAAGCAGAGTACTGTAAGTGATGCATAATAAAAATCACAACCAGGGTCAATCACCCAACTTCCCGCCCCCGAATCAATCTAGCCGATGGCTGGCATCACACGAATCCAATCTGTTCCTTAGAAACCGAAGTCTTCCCAGCTCCCCACAGTCTTCCCCTCCTCACTTCCTTGCAAAATGGGGGGATTTCCCCGTTCTCTGCCTCGGACGCTGAATGCAATGTCAAAAAGTCCCAATATTTACCAATGTGTTGCAGAACGCCCCCCTCGTCTTGGGAGCCCCCCGGGTAAAAAGCTCCGCCGCGTTTGAACTCTAGTAACCCCAGCACAGCTAGCTGCCAATCGAAAGCGGTCGACGACGCCTGCCTAGCAGGAAAAGGGACCGACGGGGGTTCCCGACATCAATCGGCGTTCCTTGGGGAGGGTGGGAGACAACGTTAAAAAGGGTTTCCTCCCGTCATGGAGCGGGGGAGGGGCGGAATTGGGGGCGTTGCAACATTCCAAGAGCAATAAAGGGATTTTTCCTGGGCCTTTTAGGAACCACCGGTTTAATGGCCAAGCGGGGAGTTTGGTGAGGAGGGGGCGGAGAAGGCCGTTGGCTGCACGGGGCGGACGGGTGGTTGAGATCTGCGGGCCGGGGAGCGGGAAAAGTCAGCCAACTTGGCAGGCAGCCGGAATACTGGGGGGCTGGAGGAAAGACGGGGGCGTAAAGAAGGATAACGCCGAGATGGAGTAAAAGCAGGGAAGGGTACAGAAGAAGGAAAAAAGAGAGAGAGAGGCAACGGGCCGTAGGAAAGATTCACCCGCGAGAGTGGCGAGGTGGACGCGGCTCCAAAAAAGGATCCGGACCCGGCTGTCTCCTGCGGATCTCTCACCTGGCCGTGCGATTGATCTTCACCCCAATCGGGGCTGGAGAAGGGGGGTCCTTGGTTGCTTTGCCCGTTCGGCTCCCGTCTTCCTTCCTTCCTCCTCCGCCTCGGCGCAGTTCCTCCAGCAGCCGCTACGGCACCATGCCTGGCCTGCGCTGGCGTGGCTGCAACCGATCGCGCCTCCAGGGCAGCATCGCCGCTGCCGCCGCGGTTCGTCTACCCGCTGAGGGCCACAAAGCCGACCCCAAGCGAGCTCTCCTTCCCCATGAACGGGCGCCCGGGGCCCGCGCGAGCTCCTGCGTTGAGCGCTTCCAGCTTCGCCAACAAACCGCCGGGATCAGGCAGCCTCCTCCGCCCCCCTACCCTAGCGGCGAAGAGCGCATGCGCTCCGGGGGCATCGAGACAAAGTGGCTGCCTGCGCCGTGGCGGGACGCGAGTGGAAGAGGGCCGCCCTCTCCTGGGGAGCGCGGCGTTTGCGCCTCTCCTTTCGGTCCCCAACGCTGCCCCGGGCAGCCATGTTCCCGCCAAAGCCGTTCGGAGCTGTAAACCCGATACTCTCATCTTTACGTGGGCAGGCATAGCCCTCTGATCCCCGCCGATGTTTCCAAGCGCTTTCACATTCTCCTGCTTTCCTTTACTAAGAAGTAAGCGGGCTATTTAATGGTGCCGTCGCTCGAGTAAAGGTGGAGGATGTAACTGCGCGTGGAAGAAGCAAACTCGGAATGGGCACGATCTCGGAACCAAGCCCCGGGTGGCTTTACGAGAGCTTGTTCTATTTAAGTGACTTCGAATGCAACCAGGTTGGGTGGTTATGTGCCATCGGATGGTATGACCACGTAGATTTTCTCCAGGATGATTTATCGCAGACTTTGGTCTTCATGTGTTCCATCCATGGATCCATCGCTGCTGCTATCAGGTCCATCCACCTTGCCGTTGCTTGTCCGCTTATCTTTTCCACCACTTTCCTCCAGCATTTAGAGATCTAATTCTTTGCCTCCCATATCCAAAGTATGAAAAATTGAGTCTGGTCATTTATGTTTAAGTGGGAACTCTGGGTTGATTTATTGCCTTCTCCCTTTGTTTGGTTTCTTGGCTATCCATGGTACCCTCAGGGGTCTTCTTCAACACCAAAGTTCAAAAGCTTTAACACTGTTAATGTTTATTTGGAAGTAAACATAAATGGGAGTAAAAATATGCCTGAAGAGAAAGGAATTTTCCCTCATGCCTAATCATAATCTGGGCAAGGTGGATTCCCTGGAGTGGAGTTGGGTGTCTTCATAGACATGGGTGTATTTACTGGGGTGGGGCAGGGAAGGCAAGACAAGTGACAAAACACATATGTCACATTCTAGTACACATAATTAACTTCCATGACATTTAGTATGATAAAAATTGTAATGCTACATTACAAACCTGTGCTTTCTGTTTTAATGCAATCCACTCTCTGTAACTACTGTATGATGAGATGTGTAGAGAACTTAACGTTAAAATATGTATTGTTCCACATAACTTGCTGTGATTTAAGTTACTTGCATGTGAATAGCAAATGACTCAGATTTCAAGATTTCATCTGGCTGGACACAGATGAAAATTTGGATGATCATTAGAGACTTATTGATCTATTGATTTCAGTCCCTTCCATCTATGAATCGAAATATGGCCTGAAGATCTGTTCATTATACTTAGCAAATTTCCAAAGATAACTAATTTGGCAATGCACTCCTATAAAGGCTACTCAGATCTGGTGAGTTCAGTGACCCTTACTTCCAAGAAAGTTTGTTAAATGTTGCAATTTCAGAAAGATAAGAGTGAAAAGATAGCCTTTTGGTTGCCCCAGCAAAAATAGTTTTCAGATCTCAGGTGTTTTAAATGACGGTATTTCAGAATATGTTTTTGGGGTTTATTTTTATTTTGTTCTCTTTGCTTTAGGTACAAATCACAGCTGTCATTGTGATTCATTTTTGAACATCTGAAATTATATATTATATTATACACTTCCCACAACTGGAGTTCGATCCTTATGGGGCTCAAGGTTCATTCAGCCTTCCATCCTTCCAAGGTTGATGAAGAACCAGATTGTTGGGGGGGGGGGCAATATGCAAATAATGCTTACATTGTAAACTACCCACAGAGTGTCATAAAGTGCTATGAGGTAGTATATAAGCCTAAATGTTTATGGGGATTCTCAATGCTTTAAAAAAAGTGCTTTTTTAAAAGATAGCTGGACTTTGTATTTCCTTGAAGATGTTATACTTCTCATCCAAGAAGCTTTATATCTTTTGGTGTAAGCCTAAATGCTATTGCTCTGTTAAGATTAATATTATTATAAGTGGTCTGGCAGGATGTTTCTAATAAAGTTGTTGACATCAGATAGTATCAAGCATTTTGTTCCAGGATGAGCACTTACCTGTGGAATAATGAACCCACTTAACACTAAGTAAGTATTATCTCACTAGATAAACCTTAATAGTTTTAGCCACACACAATTCTAATTGTGTAGAATTACCTGAAGAGAATGGGATTAAGTCAGTCTTTTTTCTTCTGTTACATAGGATAAGTTCATTGTTTTCTAAGCAACATATTTGGAAATTGCTATTGCCTACTTCTTCCTGAAGTTGAGTGTACTTGGCTCAAAGTTACTCAGATGACTTCCATGTCTATGGAACTAGTTGGTTTCCCATTCCTAGTCCATTGGTCCAATGCCTTAACCACTAACTAAACTGGATATATAGTATCTGAATAAAGGGGAGGGGGGTTGTGGCTTTTCCTTTCCCATGTCCTGTTTTTTTTTTTTTGACATAGCATTTGTACCAACTTCATTATTACAAATATTGTTGTTGGTTTTTTTTGCAAGGACAGTTCATATTTTTCCAACCACAAATAACTTGGATAGAATTGCTTTCTGGAAAGCATTATGACTCAGAAATACATAAATCTTCCAATGGGACAACCAGGCAGATGTTTTTTTTTAAGAAAAACACACAACAAGCATTTCAAAGAGTCATTTGTTGCTCGTTCCAAAATCTGCAATTATAATTTACAAAGATTTACTGAATAGAAAAATGTATTTTTCAACATTCCAAGTCAACTTGAAAAAGTTGAGAGCTTTTGTTTCTTAGAGAAAAAGACACTTCTGTCAGAAACAAAAGCTCTGTTGAGATGTGAAAATAAAAGTTTGCAGGATGCAGGGAAAGTTCATTAAATGTTTAAAGTTTTTCTGAGACCTGGAAGATAATATTGAAGTCTGATATCAATGACTGAAATATAGCTGTCCTCTTCAATGTGATCTCATTGGTTGCTAATTTGTTCCCTGATTCAATTCAAGGTGCTGGTTTTAACCTTTAAAGCCCTTCCTGGCATAGGGCTGAGCTATTTGAGGGTGTGCCTCTCCCAAATTATATCAGCCTGTCCAATAAGATCTGGGAGAGATGGCGTTGGCGAGAGACTGGGAGAGACTCACTTGATGAGTCCCAAAAGACATGCCTTCTCTGTCATGGTATCCATTTTATGGAACATTTTCGTTCCCCTTGAAAATAGATTAGCTCCACCTCTTCCAGAAGGCCCTCAAGACTTGACTATATTGTCAGGCCCGGGTCTCCCTGGCAACCAGAGACTTGCTCAGATGATTCCATTGTTGAGGGAACTATTTTCCTGTTATATTTTTTCTCACTTTTATGATATTTATTAATATGGATTTTTGTATTTTATATTTTTGTTTTTATCTGATTGTTGAGTACTGCCCAGGGTTGCTTTTGGTGAGAGGGGTGAGTATATAATTTTGATTGATAATCAGTCAAAAGATTGTTTCAGGGAGATTTTGAGCATCATAGGGAAAAATCATGGGACAAAGTGCATGGCCTAAAAGATGCTCTCTCTTCAGAATTATTCCAAAAAGAATAGAAATTGTTGCTTTATGGAATCAATTGCCTAGGCATTTCAAGATATTTTTAAGGATGTATATGTGAGTAAGTGGTGGTATCTTCAGTGATTCAACAAAGTCTTAGTAGACTTGGAGGGTAGAAAACTATAGGTGATCCAAACACTATAGGTTTAAAACAGTTCCCAGGAGGCAGAATTGCTGCATTGTGGTGAATGCATGGATATATAGTGTTAGATTGGGTAAAGGAAGGCACACAAAGGCTCCAGTAACAACAGCTCTTTATTGCAAGTCAGGTAAACATCCGGCTGAAGACGGGTCGGGCAGCATCCCCTTTTAAAGGGATCTGTCAGACCTCTTGACCAATGGGATTAAACCTCTGTTCCTGCCGGAATAGAGGACCTTGGTGGAAACCTCTATCAGTGCGGGGGGGGGGGAATCTAACACCCCTCCCCTCTAGAATAGATCAACCCAGCTGATGATGTAGTCATACAGGTAGATGGGCCTTTGCGTAGCTCTGCCTGACCTGCACAGTTCAGTGTGAATGGTTTCTTCGGACAAGTCGGACGGACTTGTTTGCTCCGCGGCTCTACCTGATGGAAAGTCCTGGAACTTTCCACAGGCCGCGGCTGGAGCTTCTGGAGTTAACTCACTCGGACCTTGCTGCAGGCCTGCATCAAAGTCAGATAAGTCTTCTGAAACTCTCGGGCTTGAGTTGGACATGGAGGAATTGCTATTTTGTTTCGTGCGGCTTTGACTATCTCGTGCAGGGGTTACTGTTGGTTGTCTAAGTTTGGAGTTGCAAATCCGGCTACGGAGTTGGTCAATATGCCTTCTCCAATTTCTACCATCCTCGAGCTCTACTGTATACAGTGAGGCAAAAAAGTATTTAGTCAGGCACCAATTGTGCAAGTTCTCCCACTTAAAAAGATGAGAGAGGCCTGTAATTGACATCATAGGTAGACTTCAACTATGAGAGACAAAATGAGAAAACAAATTCAGAAAATCACATTGTCTGATTTGGAAAGAATTTTTTTGCAAATTATGGTGGAAAATAAGTATTTGGTCAATATCAAAAGTTCATCTCAATACTTTGTTATATATCCTTTGTTGGCAATGACAGAGGTCAAACGTTTTCTGTAAGTCTTCACAAGGTTGGCACACACTGTTGCTGGTATGTTGGCCCATTCCTCCATGCAGATCTCCTCTAGAGCAGTGATGTTTTGGGGCTGTTGCTGGGCAACACGGACTTTCACCTCCCTCCAAAGGTTTTCTATGGGATTGAGATCTGGAGACTGGCTAGGCCACTCCAGGACCTTGAAATGCTTCTTACGAAGCCACTCCTTTGTTGCCCGGGCAGTGTGTTTGGGATCATTGTCCTGCTGAAAGACGTTTCATCTTCAATGCCCTTGCTGATGGAAGGAGGTTTGCACTCAAAATCTCATGATACATGGCCCCATTCATTCCTTTCTGTACACGGATCAGTCGTCTTGGTCCCTTTGCAGAGAAACAGCCCCAGAGCATGATGTTGCCACCCCCGTGCTTCACAGTAGGTATGGTGTTCTTTGGATGCAACTCAGCATTCTCTCTTCTCCAAACACAACGAGTTGTGTTTCTACCAAACAGTTCTACTTTGGTTTCATCTGATCATATGACATTCTTCCAATCCTCTTCTGGATCATCTAAATGCTCTCTAGCAAACTTCAGACAGGCCCGGACATGTACTGGCTTAAGCAGGGGGACATATCTGGTACTGCAGGATCTGAGTCCCTGGCGGCGTAGTGTGTTACTGATGTAGCCTTTGTTACATTGGTTCCAGCTCTCTGCAGGTCATTCACTAGGTCCCCCCATGTGGTTCTGGGATTTTTGCTTACCGTTTTTGTGATCATTTTGATCCCACGGGGTGAGATCTTGTGTGGCGCCCCAGATTGAGGGAGATTATCAGTGATCTTGTATGTCTTCCATTTTCTAATTATTGCTCCCACAGTTGATATCTTCACACCAAGCTGCTTGCCTATTGCAGATTCAGTCTTCCCAGCCTGGTGCAGGTCTACAATTTTGTTTCTGGCGTCCTTCGACAGCTCTTTGGTCTTCACCATAGTGGAGTTTGGAATGTGACTGTTTGAGGTTGTGGACAGGTGTCTTTTATACTGCTAACAAGTTCAAACAGGTGCCATTAATGCAGGTAATGAGTGGAAGACAGAGGAGCCTCTTAAAGAAGAAGTTACAGGTCTGTGAGAGCCAGAAATCTTGCTTTTTTGTAGGTGACCAAATACTTATTTTCCACCATAATTTGCAAAAACATTCTTTCCAAAACAGACAATGTGATTGTCTGGATTTGTTTTTTCATTTTGTCTCTCATAGTTGAGGTCTACCTATGATGTTAATTACAGGCCTCTCTCATCTTTTTAAGTGGGAGAACTTGCACAATTGGTGGCTGACTAAATACCTTTTTGCCCCACTGTACGATAGAGGACCAATAATTCTGGTTACCGTGGCAGAAATCCACAGCGTTCCCCCTGTGTAGTTGTGTGTATATACCGAATCACCTATAGAAAAGGATTGAACCTTGCTTGTGGAGTCAGGGGCTGATGAGGTAGAATAATTTGGATGTAGCCGGTCTAGGTGAGACCTTAGGCGGCGGCCCATGACAAGCTCAGAAGGGCATCTCCCAGTGGTAGCACTGGGTGTGATGTGTTGGATCAATAAGTAGTGGTCGATTTGTATTTGCCAATCACCTGAGCCCATCCTAGCGAGGGCCTCCTTTGCAGATCTCACCATTCTCTCCGCCTGACCATTGGAGGCCAGATGGAATGGCGTGACCAGGACATGCCTGATTCCCTGAGATGCTAGGAAGGTCTCGAATGGCATGGCCGTAAATTGGGTGCCGTTGTCAGAGACCAAGATATCGGGCAGGCCGTGCGTGAAAAGAGTCTCTATAGTATTTTGATTACCGCTTCCGCTGTAGTGGAAGTCATCAGGACTACTACTAACCATTTTGAGTAAGCGTCCACAACTATGAAGAATGTTTGGCCAGGTCCAGCATAATCAATGTGCACCCTGGACCATGTTGCTTGTGGTCGCTTCTGCTCCTTAGCAGGCACTTCTAGGGGAGCCGGTCTGGATTCCTGACAGGGTGTGCATGTGGCCACCCATTCTTCAATCTCCCTGTCCATGTTAGGCCACCATACGTAACTCCTTGCCAGAGACTTCATCCTGACTATCCAAGGATTCCCTACATGTAATGCTTCTAGTACTGTGATGCGCAGTTTGTTGCGAATAATTACCCGGTCCCCCCCACAGCAAACACCCATTAATAACCGACAATTCATTGCGTTTGGCAACATACATTTTGAAATTAGCCCCGATAGGCCCCTTGGGCCACCCCCTCCACACCCAGTTCAAAATTTGCTTTATTTGGGGGTCCTTTGCAGAGTGGCATGCAACATTGCTAGAGGAGATGGGTCCAGTTTCCAGGCAGTCAATGAGGAGGACCATTGTCTCGGGGATGGGGTCAGCGAGAACTTAGGGCAAGGGGCAGCGGCTCAAAGCATCTGCATGCCCTAAAGTGGGGCCGGGTTGGTGAATCAGGCGGTAGGAATAGGCAGCCAGGAAAATAGTCCACCTGGTCATTTGGGGAGATAATGATATCAGGGTGGGGCGATCCCCAGCCAGTAAACCCAACAATGGCTTATGGTCTGTAGCCAGTTCAAAATCCTGGCCGTAGAGATATTCATGGAATCTTTTCACTCTGGCCACTGCAGCCAAAGCTCGCGGTCCAATTGGCTGTAGTTCCACTCTGTGGCAGACAGTGTCCTGGAGTAAAATGCAATGGGGGCTTGGTTCAGTTGGACATGCGATAGCTGAGGACAGTACCGACACCGAAAGGAGAGGCGTCACAGATCAATACCAATGGTGGGGTCCGGCTGTATTGTACAAGGAAAGAATCCGCTGACAAAAGCTGTTTTACTGCGGCAAATGCGGCGGTCTTGGCTTTGCCCCAGGACCTTTGGCATTCTTGGCTAGGAGGTGATGTAATGGTTCAGCAAGGATGGCTTTCTGTTTGAGAAAGACGTTGTAGAAATTAAGGAGCCCGAGGAATGCCTGAAGTTCGGTCTAATTGCGAGGTGTGGGGGTGTCCTTAATATCTTTAATTTTTTGTGAGGTCGGGTGGATTCCAGACCCATCGATCAGGTACCCTAGGAATTCCACTTTTGATATATTAATTTGACATTTTTCTTTTTTGAGGTGGAGACCCTTGTCTCTAATTCTGGCCAAAATTCTTTGTACACATTTTAAAAGTTGCGCCTCATTTGCAGCCAATTCCAAGATGTTGTCAAAATAGAGGACGACTCCTGGAATCCCCTGCAAAAGTCGTTCCATGACGCTTTGGAACAGTCCAAGGGCGATACTAACACCACATTGCAGGCAGTGGCATTTGAACGCACATCTGTGCATCACAATAGTTTGGGCCTCCGCGGTAGCACCATCTACTGTCAATTGTTGGTATGCCTGTGCCATATCCAATTTTGCAAAGATTTTTCCTAGGCCGAGTGAATGTAGAAGGTGCTGTACAATGGGTACAGGGTATGCACCTTGTTGTAACGCTTTATTAATTGTGCACTTATAGTCTGCGTAGACAGGTGTCACAATTGGCGTCTCCCAGTGTGCATGATCAACTGGCTCTAAGATGCCCTGGCTCACAAGATTGTCAATTTCTTTGTCAATTTTAGGACAGAGAGCGAAAGGTACTCTCCTGGGTTTTAGCCTAATTGGGGCTATTGTGGGGTCCAAGCTAAAGGAAATTGGAGTTCCTTTGTATCTATCCAGACCAGTGCTGAAAACATCCTCGAACTCCTTAAAGATGGCTTCAGTGCCTTCGTCACTCATGAAGTTGATTCGGGTCACTTCCATCCCCAAAGCTTGGAACCAATCAAGCTCCAGGAGGCTTTGAAGGTTTCCGCTGACCACCGTCACGGGGAGATTTTCACTGAATTGTTTGTAGTTCACCCAGAAGGAGCCTTGGCCCACGATGGGACCTGGTTCCCCGAGTAGCTGCGCAGGCGGATGTCGGGGTTTTGGAGGTGTCGCTTTTGTAGCTTTGGGATCACTTCCTTTGAGGACTGACCATGGAATTATGGTCAGTGATGATCCAGTGTCGATCTACATCTCGCATGAAGAGTCCTTGGTGAGGACTCTGGTACGGATTTGTCTAACTGGGACAGTGACATTCAGCTTTCTTGGGTGCCCGGAGTGGATTTGTGTAACAGGCGTCTGACTGCCGTGGGTACTTCTGCCAAGCCCCTGGTTTGGATCGCAGTTGGTGGCTTTGTGAACCTTTGGGCTGTCTGGTGGTGGTAGGGAAGTCGCTGTGGCACACCTTGGCGATGTGCACCTTCTGCTCACATCGCTGGCAAATTGCTTCATGAAAACAGCAGGATGCTCACGCATCCTTCATAGCTGGCGCAGGGTGGAGCTTACGAATTGAATTTTCATGCCGGCTTGGTGCGGCTATTGCGCATGTGGTAGCTGTCATCTTCCCTGCTTTCGGAGCTCTCGGACTTGGTAGTCTCGTGATATACATGGGTACTCTTCCACGCATCTTGAAGTGCACTCTGGTACTATAGAGTTTCCGTCGATTTGGCGGCTGATTCGGATGCCCTAGCCTCGTCTAGTGCAATCTGCAGAGAGGGGTTAGACTTAGCGAGTAGCCTCCTCTGCAGAGTAATGTCTCGCACGACGCAAATTATGCGGTCCAGAATCAGCTTGTCCAGGTCTTGGAACTCACAGTAGGCTGCGGTTTTCCGTAGTGCTGCTACATACTCATTGAAAGATTCACCCTCCATCTGGTTTCAGATGTTAAATTCGTGCCGGCGAACATATTTAGACGGCTTGGGTGCGTAGTGGGTCTTCAACGCTTGTTGCAGTGCAGACTAGGATACTGTTTGGAGCGGTGTTGGTTCCAAGAGGTTTTTCGCCATTTCGAACACTTCCCGGCCACAGTAACCGAGGAACATGTCCTTCTTACGGGCTTCTGGAATGCCCGTGAGATCGTTTGCTTCGAGGAAACACTCGAATCATAACATGTATGATTCCCAGTGCTCGGTGGCTGGATCATATGGAGTTGGTGGGGCGTGCATAGCCATCCTGATTTAATTTCGTCTTCAGCGATGGTTTGTACTTGCAGGATCACATTTGCTCTTTTAGTTCACCTAGTTGCCTTCGTCGCCAGTGTTTGATCGGGTAAAGAAAGGCACACAAAGGCTCCAATAACAACAGCTCTTTATTGCAAGTCAGGTAAACATCCGGCTGAAGACGGGTCGGGCAGCATCCCCTTTTAAAGGGATCTGTCAGACCTCTTGACCAATGGGATTAAACCTGTTTCCACTGGAACAGAGGACCTTGGTGGAAACCTCTATCGGTGGGGGGGGGATATCTAACATATAGTCATTAAGAACTAAATTTGACTTATCAGATATAAGGAAATGACATTTATTGATTCACATGCTACTGTGAAGGAACCCCATTTGAAATATATGAGTCAGCATGTGAAATGATCTGATGGATTTAAATTCAATTTAGTAGCATTAATTTTCCCTCAGATTCCTACTTCCTTGGCCACTAACAATGAAAAAAATCAGCATAGGATACAATGAAGTGGGGTGGGGAGGTTAGTCAAATGAATATTCTGCCTTGAGGTCTTCAAAATGGTATTAAATGTTCATTTAGACCCAGAAGCTGCAGTCTGAAGGATTAATTTAAATTATTCCACTGACTGGGCTAATTCAATGGCTATAAAGTCATGATCTCCATGGGAACCTTTCACAGTTTCACTAATTGCACATTTCAGATGCTGCAGTTAAAATCTCTTAGAACAAAAGCTTTCTGCTTCATTGGCTTTTTTGAGTAAATTCTTCTTAGCTGAGAGAAATTTGAAAAATATTAGATTTTTGCATTAAGTTTCCAATGTTCAAATTTAGAAAGAAACCTTGTTTCAAGTAGCAAACCAGTAGGCACAATTGAACATAGTGGGAGTTGGTTTTCAGATGTGGTATGTTGAATTCCTAAAGATTCCTAAAAAATTTGGGATCCATGACTAGAGGGATCACCAGCAGGGAAAAGGAGGTGCAAATTCCACTTACAGTATATAGGATTTAGTCAAACCCCATTTGGAATACCATGTCCAGTTTAAAGACCTAACTTTAAAAAAGATGTAAGTTTGAGCAAGTCCAGAGATGGGCAACAAAAATGGTGCAAGGTCTGAGGGACAAAACATATCAGGAGACATTGGATGAACTGAATATGTACAGCCTGGAGGACACAAGGGAAAGGGGTGACTTTATTACAACCTTTAAATATATTAAGGATGTAAATAAGGCTCTGGAAGACAATATTTTTAATATTAAGCAAAAATCAAGAACGTGGAGGCATAACTTCAAACTGACAGGAGGGAAGTTCAAAAGTAATGTTAGAAAGCATTACTTCATAAAAAGAGTAATGGAAGCTTGGAACCAACTTCCAGTTTAAACATGTTTGGGATAAACACATGTCCATCATCTGTCAAAAATTAAAAGATGAAATAATATATCTCAAGGTGCAGACACAAGGACTACTAGTCTTTTCTGCCATCAGTATACTATGGGTCTAGGGCACTTCTGAACAGGAATGAACCAACAAAATTTCCCGCACCTTTCACAACTGGCGTATTCAGGGACAAGACTGCATTCACAATTATTCCTACTCAGAATGTATATCTTGTCCTATATACAGTTTTTGATTCATAAATTGTTTTAAGATCACCCTATTCATGCTGAAATCCTTTCAAGGTGACTGCATTTAAGGAGCCAAGGCGAAATCTTTTGTTTCCTCATACTTTCAGTGCTAGCCATAAGATTATGCATTATTGTATACATTGGTATAGATTGAAGGTTATACTTTTGAATTTAGGAATCAGGAGTCTCTCTCGGAGCAAAAGTTCAATACAAACAAGAACAGGCTGAAATATCTGTTGATCTTGCTGTAGATGAACAAACTGTTCATTGTATTTTCCAAGTAGATATGATATATACTAGCTGAATATTCTCTAAGGTAACAATCTTTCATTCCTTATTCCCGTCAGGAACCATAAAGTTGCTTTTGAAGATTTAGAATCTGTTCCCAATCCAGAACACAGCAATTAATCTCACAAATACTAGTCAAAAAGCAATTTAATATCTGTTCTTATGGAGCAAACTTTCATATATAAAGGTGATTTGGAAAAGCACCCAATATTAATCACCTGAAGAAAAATCTCTTTTATATCATGGTTTCTTGCCATTGTAGATGGGAAGCACCATTCTCCAAACTTAGAATAGGCTTAGTGTAATCCCAAGTCTCAAGAAAACCAAACCAAATTTCTTGCCCAAGAAACCCAGGAAAATACAAGGCATTCTCAACCTTCTCATATAAGGACATTCTTCTATTACCCCTATTCTTTGGAGCATTGTAAGCAAATCATCTCGCTCTACTTTCATACCATCTCGAACAATTTAAGTAACACTGAACATACCCTTTTGTTCATAATTAAATTTACACCTTGGTTTCTCTCTTTCAGCTCCAGTATAATAAGTACATATGTTAAAATAAATGTTTTTATTTATTTATTTATTTATTTATTTATTTATTTATTTATTTAGGTTTCTCAAGCATGTATGAGAAAACAAGTATAAGTACGAATATAACATACAACTATATAAGTATAAGCAGGTATACGTATATACATAAGAAGTGAGTACAAATAAATGGGAATAATAGGACAGGGACGGTACGCTGGTGCGCTTATGCACGCCCCCTTACAGACCTCTTAGGAAAGGGGTGAGGTCCCCGGTAGACAGTTTAAGGTTAAAGTTTTGTGAGTTTGAGGATGTAACAACAGAGTCGGGTAGTGCATTCCAGGCATACAATAAACACAAAATGCTTCACACAAAATGAAATCTGAAAGCTGCAATTCTTCTTTTTCCCGTCTTCACCGATAGACTTCTTTCCTAACTTCTTTGAACAGCGCTCGCTTCTTGAAAGGAAAAAGGGCGTTCACGGGAGTTCCTAAACTGAAACTCGGAAGCCCCACGTGCCAGCGTCCGGTGGCTCCCCTCTTCTTTTCTTGTCTCTGCGCTTCCGCGACCCGGCCGTTGCAGCCTAATGCTTCGGAAACTGCTTCCGGTTCGCGAGGGCCCTTGGCTGCCGGGATCTGGTTGTCGGGGCGGTCTCTTAGGAGTGAGGTAGGGTCGCCGGCGGTCCTTGTCCTTTCTTTAGTGTGCGCGGATGCCCAATGCAGCTTCTTCCGCCAATAAGCCATTCCTGAAGGGAAGGGATCCCCTCGATTCAGGAAAGGGCAGGGAGCGCGCCGGCAGATCTCCATCCTACATGCTCGCGATCTGCAGGTGGATTTGCTCCCTCCCTCCGCGCAGATCCCGAGGGGCGTCTGAAGCTCCCAGGTAGCCTTGGGCAGAGGCACTCGCTGCAGTTCGGTTTCTGGCTGAGTTTAACATGCCAGGCTGGCTTAGCTGACAAGATCTGCCTTGCAAACTTCTAAGCCGCGGGGTGCGCCTTCCGCTTGCAAAAGAAAACGGGACAAAAGCCCAGCGCGGTTTAGAGAATTGCTACTATCTTTCCTCTTACGCTCTTGTTCCCTGCATAAGCAGACTGATAAAGAAGCAGCTTTCTCTAAAACCACATTGAAATCAACATCTCAATGGTGATAATTTACTGAAGTGACAATAGGGTTCAACTGAGAAAACGCTCTACTGTGCCATTGTATTGGAAGCTTGAAATACATAAATGTAGAGGCTTTGCTTCGAGTAGGGTTCTTTATTATTAATGGTTGAATCTTCATTTGCTTGAATTAGATTCCAGTGGTTATTTAAGCAAGGGGTGTCTGGTGTGTTTGTGAGATATATTATTGTTTGTTAAAGAATTCTTAAACAGAGGGTTAATTTTTTGTATGGTGCTGATGTGTATGTGTGTATATGTGTAAATATAATGCTTGTGTACAGATCTGTTGGTCTGTATACAAACAATGTGGTTATGCTGTTATTTTCTCTGGCACTCCCCCCCCCCCCTTTGATTTCTAAATACCTCTCTATTATGCATACTTTCCTGGGAGTCTATTTTATTAAAATTATTGGAACAATATTGTGTAAAAGAGAATATAGAAGTTTGTAAGATGTTGCAAAAATAACGTCCTGGATTTGTTACAGTGCAATCAGATACCTATGTATTGAGAAGTAAATCCCATTAAGTGTGTTGAGGATGGCTCTCAAGATTAAACATCTAGGTTGTTTTTCCTATTATATCTTTTAAAAAGTTAGATATCTGGGATTGTCTGACCATTTTTCTCTTTGTTTGTTTGTTGTTTTTTCATAGGATTGTTTTAAACATATGTTAGAAATATGGCCGTGTCTATCATTATAAAATGGGGTGGGCAAGAATTTTTAATAACCACCTTGTCAGAAGAGGACACAGTGTTGGATCTCAAGCAATCACTCAAAGGACTAACAGGAGTGCTACCAGAACGCCAAAAACTTCTGGGACTTAAAGTAAAAGGTAATCTTCTCCTTGACTTTCTTTGTTAAATGAGGTAGCTGTGATAGTGCTTGTTGTTTAAAAGGTAAAATGTTAAAGCACTTCTTAAAAAATAATATAACATAAACACTAGTCTAAGATTTATCCCTCACACCATGCACAAGAAGCAGACCGATACTTGCGCAGTCAACAATAGTCCATCCTCTATAACAGAATATTCTGGTGATGTATCAATGCATAGAGAGCTGTTCAGCTAATTTAATTATGTGCTGTGTGTGTATGTGTATGTGATATATATGTATATGTGACATATATATTTCCATTTGTTTTCAAAGGAGCTTGCTTTCTAATGCAGGCATATTCATTTATGAAAAAAATGGAATACAATTGTAGCATGTTAAAGGGTTAGAAACAACAATGTATCTATCCCACAAAGAGAAAACCTTATCTCTAAGACTATAGCTTTAGACATACTTGTTTATGAAGATCTTTGTTCATTCCCCCTTGGGATTTTCCAGTAGCATATTGGCTGAATGGATTAAAATAATTTATTTATATATTTGTTTGTTAGAGTGGCATCCCTTTTTTTTACTTCATGAACCTATGACATTGTACATAGCATACTTTACTTAATGTATTTTCCCCAATCCTCTGAAGCAGATTGGACTGAGACATTGATTAGCTCATTGTTACTCAATGAGTTTTCATGGTTAAATTTGAACCTGAGTTTCTGTGATTCTTGTCAAGCTCTTAATCACTATACAACAACTCAAATACTCTTTCAAAGTATTCTTTATACTTGGAATCCTAATAGGATTTGGAAATGTGATAGATGGGACAGGGTCATCCTTGAATGCACAGTGCAAATGAGACACAAGTTGAGCTAGTGTCTCCAAGCATGGCAGATCAGAATCAGTAAACTGCTAAGTCACTGTTGGGAGATGGCTATTCATCCTAGTTACTTTACCTCCACACCACGGTCATGCTTGTGAATTGGGCAGTCATTCCAGTTGAATGAATAAATTGCTTTTAACATCCAAAGAAACCAGAATGTGTAAAACAACCAACATTCGCAGTTTAGCTATAACAGTCAGGACTGGAGTTGAAAATTATAAACACATAATTTCTAGTTTATTTAGTTACCTGCATTTGCAGGAAAAGCTGAAAAATATATATTTACTTCCAGTAATGGACAGCTTGTTCTTAACTTTCTACAATGTTTGTATTAGTTGTGATTGCAATAATTTTAATACCATTACACAAAGGACTAAGTGCAAGTTAACAGCTACCTAGGGAAAACAAGTGAAACTGCTCAGGATGTAAGCCCCAGAAGTTCTTTAGACTGGCTGTTCTTATTTGAAAAGAAAGAGAAATATTTGTCTGAATTAAACAAAGTAAATACCAAGCTGTGTAAGAGAAGCAGCCAAGAGAATTCTCACTGATTTATTGAAGCCTTTCCAGCATGCCTAGTAGAAAAATAAATAGCAATAGCACATAGACCTATATACCGCTTCACAGTGCTTTAGTGTACCTCCTCTAAGCAGTTTACAGAGTCAGCATATTGCCTCCAACAATCTGGGTCCTCATTTTACTGACCTCGGAAAGATGGAAGGCTGAATCACCCTTGAGTCTGGTGAGACCCGAACTGCCTAAATAAATACATAAATAGATAAATGAATTTATTTGATATCTTACCTCAGGGTAACTCTGGGCGTCCTTCAATCATAAAAAAAGTTATATAGAAAGAATTTTGTCAACATTGATTTGTTTTATGTGATTAAAGGGATATTTTGCTTCATTGACTTTAATGTGTCAGTGATTCAAAAATGGCATGCAGAATAAGCAAGAAGGGGAAATTGCACACTGTTAATTAAGAAATCTAATCTGTTTATTTTGCAGGCAAGCCAGCAGAAAATGATGTGAAGCTTGGATCATTAAAATTGAAACCAAATACTAAAATCATGATGATGGGGACTCGTGAGGAAAGTTTGGTAAAATATCATCTTGCTCTATTAAAGCACAGATACCAATTTCTAATGGCTATAAAACTGACTAAAATGTAACAATCAAAATAATGTTAAAATGATGTAAAGAGCCTGCTTTTGTGAAAACTTTCAGTGTGGTCCTTTGTGTAAGTATTTGTCTTTGCACAATACACATTAATGGACCAAATTTATTATTCCAAATGCAGGATTCCTATATATCATGTGAGCCTATGGAATACAGTACCATTTGCTTTCCATTTTATTTATTTCCATGTTCTTTTTTGTTGTTGGCAGTAGCCTTTAATTAAATGGCAGCTGCTGATTTCCTGTGAGTGTCTATAAATTCATTCAACCATGTTTATGCTATTAATTCTTATAGTATGAATAGCTATCAAGAAATCATTGGTCTGGGCTGCAGTCCTTTGATTCTTAAGATAATGTCGTGAAGGCCATTGGACAAATCAGATTCTCTTTCAAGGTCTGTGAAAATGTTCCAACTTGAAAAAACGAGATTCAGGATTTGTTTCCTCTCTTGGTTTCTGAACACACATTCCCATTTTTTTCTGTCCCAGTGGTACTCTTAAAATAGGAGATCAAAAAAGAGAGAAGATTGAGGTATGTAACATATCACACGATAGGAGCAGGGACGTTATTGCCACCAAGCACTTCTATAACTGCATGATACTTCTAAGAGAGAAATTTAGTGCAACACTTGACTTGGACTAAACTTTTTCTTCCATTGCTTGAAGTGGAAAAGATTTTTAAAAATGGAGCCTTTAATATTAAAAGTGTAGACTGCATTTCCCCTTTTCTTCCCATATGGATCAAGATCCAAGTTCTTTGTGGGTTCCAGAAGTTTGAATGGTAATCTGAGTTTATTCTTTGCTTACAAATCCCAGGATTTTTAAATGCTAACAAGACTGCAGCTGATTTATTTGCAGGAACAATTAAGTAAGAGTGAAGGGATGCTGTGCTGCAGCAGACAAATTATTTCATAGTAAGCCAAGAATTCATGGTTCTGTGGCTGCTTCTTTCTTTCTTTTTTCTTTTTTGGGTAATCCACCAAATTAGGCAAACACATGACTATTTCTGTGCTAATTTGTTTAAAAAATTACCTTCATTATAGGAAGATGTCCTCGGGCCACCTCCTGATAATGAAGATGTAGTCAATGATTTTGATATTGAAGAGGAAGTTGTTGAAGTAGAAAATCGGTGAGTCACAGAGTAATAAGTGAATGACTAGCTAAAGAAATTACACCTATATGATGCTTATATTGTTTGTGTTTAGGGAAGAGAATCTGCTGAAAATCTCCCGCAGAGTTAAGGAGTACAAAATAGAAATACTGAACCCTCCAAGAGAAGGGAAGAAATTGTTGGTCCTTGATGTTGACTACACATTGTTTGGTAAGTCATTAACCTTAAGGTTGAAACTGTTACTTGCTACTTAACGTTTTATAGCTTGCTTATTACTTTTACTGTATACCTTATAGTTCAGTATGGTTTACAACAGGGGTGTCAAACTCAGTTTCATTGAGGGCTGCATCAGGGTTGTGTTTGACCTCGGGGGGCTGGGGGAGAGTGGCTGGAGTGGGCATGGCCAGCTCAACATCACTCATGTCAGAGGTACCTGTGAAGACCTAAGCACTCTGCCAGCGAAAACAGACTCCCAGGCTCCATTTTTGATTGTGATGGCCTCCTGCAACCGTCTGCCAATGAAAACAGAACTCGTGAGGGCTGCCTCCAGCACTCCCAAGCTCAGTTTTCACTGGTAGAGGCTCCTTCACTGTTTTCAGGGCAGCCCCACGGGCCAGATTTAAGCACCCTGCAGGCTAGCTCTGGCTCCCGGGCCTTGAGTTTGACACCCCTGATTTACAACAATAATTACTATATCTCAAATAGTTTAGTTTGAATAGTAGCAGGCAGATCATGATGACAACATAAAACCATAAGATAGTAAGCAACATGACACAAACATTTTAAGCATCTTTTTAAAAACCACCAGTGAAGGGAATATAAACATATTTAAGTGAAATAATTTCAATAAATCAAATTGATTATGAAAATCTTTCATTTCCTGTTATCTGCTAATCCAATGGCCCTTAATCACCAGCTGTAAAATATGTTCTTTTAAGACTAATTGTATGGTATACATAGGGTTAGTTCTTTGGTAAACATATAGGTCAAGGCTTTAAAGATAAAATGTTGAACATGAAAACAAGCAGGTAGTCAATTGGTTGCAGTCATGTTTTTTAAATATATGCTTTCTCTTTACATCGCAGGGAAAAAACACTGATAACAGTAATTTAATATAAAATATTTCACATCACAGTAAGCATTATAATTCTCTCTGAGGTAGCTTTGATTAAGTAATATTTAAATTCAGATGTAAACAAAAATCTGAAATCAATAGGTCAGTTGAAACAATGCGTATAGATCGTAGTTCCAGGTAATCAAAGTTTTAGATGTAACAGAGATAGAACATAAGCTAACAAGAGTATGTGCTGACGGTAATGTATGTAAAAAAAGATGAAAAACTGATGTTCACTTGGGTCTAATATTGATCCTCAGCTTATTGAAATCTGATTTAGCAATTTGGGAGTGTCATGTCCACAGGGTAGTAGTGATCTTGAATTGTATATTGTGGAATCATTATCTTATATTTTTTAATTAAAAGTTTTACAAGGAACATTAAAACAAAAAGTTAGAGAAAGAAAAAAAATGTAGGAAGAATGAAAACAAATTAGAAAGAAAAAGCTTCCAAGTTCCTTTGCAGCAAATATGTGTAAAATTACCAAATAATCTCTTACTCTATAAGTACAAAAAATGCTCATTCTTTTCTATTATCCAGGTTTTTTTCCTAATTACCCAAACCACAAATGCACTTTTTCATTTTATGCAATACATTTCTAGGGGGAGGGGGGTGATTTCCAATCAGCCATAAATATAATGTTTTGTCTCTAAATAAAGAAGTTAGCCATTTCTATAAGGATTTTTTTTAAAAAAAATCCACCTTTTTTATAAATAACTCAAAGTGGTGAAGATACTTAATATTCCTTCCTTCTTCTATTATCCCTACAATAACAACCCTGAGAGGCGAGTTAGGCTGAGAGAGCGTGCAACTGTCCAAAGTCAGATGGCTTTCATGCCTAAGTTAGGGCAGGAACTCACAGTCTCCTGGTTTCTAGTCTGATGCATTAACTGCCAGACCAGTTCCAATCTGTTCACCAACCTTTACTCCATTGTAGTACTTTTTCACTTTTAAGCTTACAGTAATCTCACTGCACTTATCATATATTTTTAAAAAAATCATTATTAGGCTGGTATAAAGTAATTTAGTTTCACTCTGTGGGGATAGGGGTTGTTTTGCCTTAAATTACTTCAGGTCTGGTACTGCAGGAGAAGACTCTGCTTATTGGTCTCCCCTAAACTAGCCTAAATGGAACCATGGCCGTTCGGCATTGGCAAGTGCTGTAGGGATTGTCTACACCAAGGATGTCAAACTCACGTCATCACAGCAGTGTGACATGACATATTGGGACTTTTTCCTCTTTTGCTAAACTGGGCGTGGCCACCGCATGACGCATCCAGCCCACGGGATGGGAGTTTGACAGCCCTGGATTACACTGTGTTCTAGAAAACCTCCAAGGCACACTGTAAAATTGTTTATGGGATTCACTAAAACTGTCCAGCTTGGAAGGCTTTTTTGGTGCTTTTACTCCTAGCTATGCAGCTTAGGTCATAGTAAGGAACTACATGTAGTATGGCTTTAAGTGGCCAACATGGAAAACCTTGGTCACAGTAAGAGCACTCCAGGTTTGGTGGCAACAGCACCTGCTGCAGGATCTATGAAACTGATGGTTTCTATGCATACAGTTCCACATTTTGATGCAATATTTGGAGCAGTACACCTTTCAGATGAATTAAAATTTTACCTATCGGCTGGTATGAGATTGGAATTTTTCCTCCTTTCCCTTGTCTGCAAACTCTGATTTGTAGTATTTTAGGCTTTTTTAAAAAAAACTGCAACTAGCTTACGTCAGAATGTCAATTTATGGGGATGATGTTCAAAGAAAATTTAAACCAAGTCCAATGAATCAGACAACTTTCTTTTCAGATCACAGGTCATGTGCAGAAACAGGAATTGAGCTGATGAGGCCCTACCTTCATGAGTTTCTGACATCTGCATATGAAGATTATGATATTGTAATTTGGTGTAAGTCATTTACTTTACAAACAGAAATAATTTTATTACTTGCCATTTTTATTTGCAGTGCATGAGTCTGATGATACATATTGAAGCTTATGTTTCCATCTTTTTTGCTGTTCAGTCTTTCTGTTTCATTTAATCCTGTTTAATTTTGGTCAGTTGGACAAACTGTGTTGACGAAAAATACAGCGGTTCCTAGGGGGAAAGAGATTAGAAATCCCTTTGGAAAGTAAACCAGAAATACTGCACTTTGACCAAGATGTTAGGAAAGATACATTATTCTTAATTGGCAGATTCCCTGTGCCTTATCATTCCTTATTACAAACTGCTTTGAAAGCTTTCCTTGATCTCCAAGAAGTGTAGTTGCTCCAGTGGAAGAGCGAGAAAGAGATGACACTGTGAATCCAATTTTTTCTAAAGCTGTGCAGTTTTTAGATGGTACGATGAATCTAGGCCAGGGGTGTCAAACATCACATGCCCTCCCCCCTTGGGAAGGGGGAAAAATCCCTATACATCATGTGACGACGCGAGTGATGACACGAGTTTGACACACCTGATCTAGACCATGAGGCATCACTCTGAGCGCTAGTTATTGTATCATGTATCTATTATTCTCTTGGTGTTCATATTATATAAAATTATGTCTTAATGCTTCCTCCTGATTTATACTAAAGTGAATGGGCAATAGAATAAGTCTGTACTTCACATATACCCTTGGATTTTTTCTATATTTATTGATATATTCATACCTTCATTTATTCATATATGGTGGTACTATATCTTTTCTATCTATTGACAATCAAATGGTTTCTTGCTAAGAGTTTTGATACTTCTTCCAATACATCTGAGTAGTACTAGGTTGGGGAAAGCTTTCTTAGAAATATGCAAATCATACCTTCTTAATAACTGGTGGGCAAAACCCCTTGGGCTTCAATAGGTAGGATGATTTGTTAATAATAAGAGTGAAAGCTAAATTTAAAAATATCATAATAATTACCCTTATTTTAAAAACAGAACAGCTTTTCATTTTATAATCTCTTTTTCTACTTCAGCTGCGACTAATATGAAATGGATTGAAGCCAAAATGAAAGTAAGTATTCCATATGGCTTTCTCTTTCTAATGTTCTATTTAGATTGTTTAGAATTTGCGTGGTTTTTAAAATGATCTAGACACAAAATTCTAAATCTACTTTAAATTAGAATGCAGAATGCTGGCGTTGATAAACTGGCATAAATAAATCTATTGGCTTGGATCCTTACATTTCCATAAATAAAGTATTTTAATTCTGCAGATGGGAAATTCCTGCAAATGGGCAAGGAGTTTAATTTTCACCAATTCTCCTTTTAAAAATATTGTTGTTGCAACTATTTTGGATGTGGCCCTATGAGCAGTAGAGGAGCAAAGAAATTGACAAAATGAACCCTCTTGTTAACTACAGGGCCTCAATTCAGTCAGATTATTTTCTGAATAAAAAGAAACTTTCTGAGGATTCAATGACCTGAATCCAGGTCATTGAGGAACTTTTCTTAGGAGAGTTCATGGGATTGTTACTTCTCATATATTTCCTAGTAAAGATTAACAGCCAATGTACATGCTGGCCTATGGTTAAATGCCAAAATAGCAGCAGAGTCTGAGTTAAATCAGTAAGAATCTAACAACAACTCATCCCCAGTTCCTGAAATCATCCCATATTTTTTTCCTCTGGATCAGATATTTCCCTCAAGCCTAGGTTGTAGACATAGTTCCTTGAGAAACATTCCCATAAATGCATCTGAAGAATGTGGAAAATAATAAGAATGCTGTCCATTTTTCAGCCCAGCTGGCTCCTCACTCACCATATTAGACAATGTGTTTGGCAGGACTTCATGTAATCCACCACATAATTTTTCAGAGGTCCTAATCTAGACAGAGTTATGCTAAATCACTCTATCTTATTCAGCTCTATGTTATACTATATGTAAAAAAGCCTGAACCTATTTTATACCTGCAGCCTGTTCGGAACTACAGGAATAATGCAACTGTGTTTGCAGACCACAATCAATGGCTATGGGTTGGTGCATTGGAAGTTCTGGAGACAGGATGACCAGCTTTAGATACTGCCTATAAAAATAGAAGAATGTTGTTTTATTTGAAATATCTTAGTCACTTTCACAAATTTTGCTGGGCTGCATCCATATAGCTGTGATAGAAAATGTGTCCTATTTTTAATCTTAACAATTAACAGTTTGTGAACGTGTACTCAGGAACAAAAGAAGGTATTTTACTTAAATTAGATCAGTTCACTATAGAGTCTCCCTGTGAAACAGATGGGAAATTCTTAAATATGACAGTTTAGGTGATAATAGTAGTTGCAGAAGAATCAAAAGCTACCATTAAGAAGTTTATCTTACTATAAAACTATCATAACTTTTGTAACACTTAATAAAGTTGTTCATAAAAGTTGTGCTTTTACATGATATTGTCGAACATTCTTAGCTTTTGAATGCCCTGAGCACTTCTAGGTAAACATGGGTAGCACTTTTATATACAATATACAGTATGTAACCAAAGGACTGCTAGGTGTTTTGGCATCCCATTCCTGACGCAAAGCACATTTTCAAGCATTTCCCCTCAAAACATGGTCTCTGACTTGACAATGATAGTCATCCCAACTAGGTGCAAAAATGAAGCTGCTCTGTTTGTATATAGAGAGTTGCATTGTCTCTTGCAAATAGTTTGTTACACAAAAAAAGATGCCAAGCTGCTCAAACACATTGAGATATTAAAAAAAGAAAAGAAATTGGGTAACTGGCCTGTTAAAGCACCTGATTACTTTTGTAGAGTAATCTTTTTACATATCCAATCCTTTCAAAATGTGCCTGTAAATAACCTGAGAAATAAAAATAAAATGAAGAGTGTCTTCTGTTGACCATGATAACTTAGTAAAGTAGCCAGTTCTGTTCCTTGACTGCAGTGCCACAATTTGTAGATACAAATTGGGCAGCCTATATTTTTTTATAAACAAACAAATAAGGCCTGCCTTCCAACCCTAGCCTGTCACAGTTTCTTTCAAGAGAGGAGTGGGCATTTATTTTAACATGTTTAACAATCTCTCTTATTTGTTAGGCAAATTTGTTAGGTAAATTATAGCAGAAGGGTAGCTAGAGCACAAAAGTTCAATCATTGTTCTTTTTGCATTTCAGGAGCTGGGAGTAAGCACCAATGCAAACTACAAGATAACCTTCATGTTGGATAGTGCCGCCATGATAACTGTGCACACTCCAAGGCGAGGCTTAATTGATGTATGAGCAATTACTTTTCTTTAGAGGGGATATTTTCTCAATTTTTAGAAGTCTCTATTTATGTAGTCTATTTATTTTATAAAATGTGGATTAAGCATCCAATGACTCCCAATCAAAGCTTTTCCATGTCTGAAAGATTATTGTATGGAATCCTCAGGGATTAGAGTATATCATTCAGTTATTAGTATCTTCAAAGTGGGAACTCCACAGTGAAATTATCTAAGGAGCGATAGTTTTAGATGATGAAGTATTCAATACAAATGTACACTTTAATTTGTTTTGTCTACTTGAGGCATCTAGATTGCAGTATATATCTTGTAGAAAGGGAGGGAGATGCTTGAACAACTTTAAAAAGTGAGACAAGCTGCAATTAATTCTCAAATTTCCCAAAGCAATGCTATGATGAATTACAGAGTTGGAGATCTTATCATCACATATTTCATTTTAAAGATCATGTTGGAATAAATTCTATTAAATTCAGTGATATATATTCTGAGATAGTGAGTAGACCAGTGGTAGTCAACCTGGTCCCTACCGCCCACTTGTGGGCGTTCCAGCTTTCATGGTGGGCAGTAGAGGTTTTGTCCGATACTGAAGCACTTTCCTTTTTTTAATTTAATTGACTTCCCTACTTTATAAATCACCATTACTATGGAACTGGTGGGCGGTTAGAAAATTTTACTACTAACAGGGATACAAAAATGGGCGGTAGGTATAAAAAGGTTGACTACCCCTGGAGTAGACGATTGCAGGTTTTAGGTTCCTAAAATTGTTTAAACTCAGCAATTTTAACTTGATTTTCTTCTAACTTTGCTTTTATAGGTGAAACCTCTAGGAGTTATATGGGGCAAATTTTCAGAGTTTTACAACAAGAAAAATACTATTATGTTTGATGACATTGGTCGAAATTTTCTGATGAACCCACAGAATGGACTAAAGGTAACTTTTTACTTAGAAAAAAAATAGCTGGCTAAAAAAAAGGTAAACGGTGGTAGATTTACATTTGAAGAGTTTTGATGCTGTCGTTGGAACCAGTCTTTGATCTGTCAGCATTGTTGCTACTAGGAGTGCTGCTTCCTTTTTCTTTCATGCCACTATCTACATAAATCCCTGTATTATGTTAAAAAAAATTATATGGGGACATCGGTTCTGTTCCGTGCCTTAGTGGCTAAGTATTTGCAATCTGATATTGGAAAGAAAGGCTTGAGCGAACTAGGATCTCCATGAGCCTGTTCTAGCACCTCACCCACTGACATCACACTGTCTTTCTACTTACAGTTATTTTAACCAAGCTCTTTTAGAACTTGTGCAACTACTTCTGAATAAGGCCACATTGTACTTTACTACTAACTTTTGGGTACAGAATGTGGTAAAAACTGTTTTGGTGCTAGCGCTGATGCAATTTTTTTAAGTGCTCTTTTTTTTCCAACTATGGAAAATATGGCAGGTACCTCTGGTGGGCAGTAGCTAGTTTGGAGGAAGGCTTGGGGATTTTAACAAAACACTATGTTAGGTATTTTAAACCTATTTAATACAAAGAAGAACAAGAAAAATCATACAATTTTTCCATATTTTGCTACTACTTTTTGGTGAGTGGGGGTTGCCTTTTCCTGATTCAGAGTGGATAAAGCATGTCAAATCATCCTACAAATCTGTTCTGAATATTAATTTGGTATATTATGTGCATATTAAAAATGGGGAGCTGAAAGGCTTACATAACACTTTTTGTTAGTTGACAGGAAAGGAGTTGAAACATGTAAATAAATAGTATATATAGAACTACTATACAACATCTATTCTCTGATTTATGTATATATGTGTGTATGTATATGTGTATATACACACACACATATATATATATATATATATATATATATATATACATACACACACACACACACACATACATGCATACATACACACACACACACATACATAAATCAGAGAATAGATGTTGTGTGTATGTTTGTGTGTATGTATGTATGTATGTATGTATGTATGTATGTATGTATATGCAATTGTTTGATATCATTGAATAATTCAACAGCAGCATTTTGTTACTTTTGCTAATAACTGGTAGAAGTTTCTACCTGCTGATAAAATATTTCTGTCAGAAGGGGAGACAGAATTTGTTCTGAGCAGAATAAAAGTGTGGCATGCATGTTCTGAAATGACAGGTAAAATTGCAGATCTGTTTCTTCCCATCCTCAAATTTGGCAGGAGTTTAGTAAGATGTTTTACAGCTGTCATGATTCAAGCTAGTATTCCCTTCCTAATCTCTCTACTTTGGGGAAATATAGCCAATGAATGGATATAACCTTAAAATCAGTGATCATATGGATAGGAAACTTGATAGAGCAAAACACTGACAAAATAATTTCAGCGTTTCCTTCTGGAGAAAAAAACAAACAGTGTTAAGATTTTATTGACAGCAAGACAAATTGTGGGTGACTGCTTCTGAGAATGTTGCTGTAGGAGGAATCGAGACCAGATGTTTTACTAGGTACAGCAAATTTTAATTAGCTGTTCCATAGAGCATTAATTAATTGTGATCAAGGCTTAATAAACATGACAAGTGGCTGGGATAAGTTTTATAATCCTCTTAGAAGGACATGAAACCTGGTGGCAACTATTGCAACAAAGTTAATAATAGTTGCTTTTCCAGTTAATTTTTGTTCTTTGCAATTAAACATATATGGTGCACTTTTCCCCCCTCCTAAGTCACAGATTGTCAGGTTCATGGAGAAGCCAAACATGCATTTATATAATTTGGTAGAGCAAGTACTTTGAATACACAATTCTGTACCATCTCAAGCTGCCCTTGAGGATTATCCAGAAGCTACAGCTAGTCCAAAATATGGCAGTGCAGGGAGTGTTGGGTTTCTCACATTATGCTCATGTAACCCCACTGCTTTGCAAGCTATGCTGATTACCAGTCAGCTTCCAGGTGAATTCAGAGTATTTCAGGGCTCTCATAACAGGCTACCTGAGGGATTTCCAATCTCTAGTTGTTGGTGGCCATCCAATATGGTCAAGTAGAATGGGTGTGCTCTTGATCTCATCAGTTAAATGGCATCATCTTGTGTTATCTTCTCTGTTGCAATGCCTGCCCTCTGAAACAACTTATCCCCTCCCAAAGTTCATATGACTCCCATCATAATAACATTTAAATTGAGACAAGTTGACATGAGATTATTTTCCTCATTATAATAGAAGAGAATATACATAGCTCAGAGTTGAGCTGTGAAAGGGGAAACTTCACTCTCACTAGCACTGGTGAAGTCAATTAATCATGTAACCAAACATCTACAACAAACAGCCAAGCTCAAGAGAGAACCAAAGACTTCATTATCTCACAGGAGGTTTCATATATTTGATTGGAAAGAAAATAATGTATTGTGGCTCTGCTACAATCTGATGACTGTACACTGGAGGGCAGTCTTACTCTCTAGCAACAAGTCAGAGTAGCCAATGTTCTCTGCGTGAATGATGCAAAATGGAAAGCTGGTAAAGTTAAAAAGTAAGTTTATTTCTGGAATGAGCTTGCAGTAAGTGATTACATATGAACAATAGTACATGCAGTACTGTTTTTTATGTTCCTTTATCTGACATGCAATTGTATTTTCTGTCCAATACATAGAGGTAACACTAATTTAGCTGGTTTGAATATATGGGTATTGTTCAATGTATCTAGCTAATATAAGTTCTCAAATGTAGAATGCCAGGCTTCTCTACTCTTACATACAAAACCTAGTGACCTTTTTACAGCAAATACAGTTTTTCTTAGAAAGATTCCATCAAAGTCCCATTCGAAAGGAAATTACTCTTGCTCTCAAGTTCAGTTGCAATATGCTGCCTCACAGCTAGTTTAAGTGTGTGTACAGTATTAGTAAAAAAAAAATGCATCTGCCTGGATCTTTTGAGTTGCTGCATGGATATGACTAGTACACAGGAGCATATCCAAGGTCCTTTGCTCAGGATTTCTTGATTGTAGTGAGAGAGTCAGAACATTATGATCTGAGGTGGGAGGTGAGAGATTGGCTGAATTCAAACTGTACAGCTAAATTCAATTGGCTGAATTCAAACTGTACAGCTAAAGCTGATCTACGAGATTAGGCTGCGAATACACCATCCACCATGTTAGTATACTCTTTATGTAATTAACCTCCATTTTATTTTTTGGTCAACAGATAAAACCCTTCATGAAGGCACATTTAAACAGAGATAAAGATAAAGAGCTTTTAAAACTTACTCAGTATCTCAAGGAAATAGCAAAATTAGATGACTTTTTGGAGTTGAACCACAAACACTGGGAAAGGTAAAGATTATGTAATTTGATATATAAGTGAATTAGGATTGGTCGTGAGATGTGTGTTGCCTTAAAATCGTTAGAGGAGTTACATCCTTGGCCATGAAGTACAGTGCACTTGTGTTTGTTTGTTTTTAGAATTCACATTCAAATGTTTATGGAAATGAAAAAAAGGCAGCCACATGTTCTGCAACCAGATCCACATCTTTTCTTTCCCTGGTTGAATGGAACAATTTGAAGGGAAGTTGTAGGTATGCTGAGTTGAACTTAGTTTTAGTCCTTCCTAGGATCTGGCTCCTCAGTGAAACAGACCGTACTTATAGCACCTCTTCAGATCTTCCTTCGTGGCACCAAGAGGTTGGGAAAAAATGGGTTCACCACACACTGCCTTGCACGCTCTCTACAGATACACTTTTGAGTGTCTAAATAGGGCCAATATGATAATTGGAGGGTTGAAATTAAGCTGCCATTGACAATCTGCCGATCACCAACATCTGTCTTCAGTGATCTTGGTGGAATCTGGTATCTCTTCTGCTCTGTGTTGGCCCCTCAAAATTCTGTTCGTGACTTGGCAATACATGAGATTGAAGTATAGTTGACTAAAGTGAAAAGCAATACCAAGCCTTTTACTGAAACTGCGAAGAAACATTATCCACAACTGATGTGTTATTCCCCTTCCCATTATGGTTCTGAAGGCTACGTGGTACCCAATCTAAAATGAATATATACATTAATCCAATATATATGTTTCCAGAATATCAACCAGCTCAGTAGCGGTTGTAGCGGTTTGAAATGCCCTGTGTTTCTGATTATATGCATCATGTTAATGCGGAATTATATTTCATGTTACAAATACATAATGTTTTGATTTATTTCAGGTACCTCTCAAAGAAACAAGGACAGTAATTTTAATTTTGTGATGCTGAAACCAAACAGAAGATAGAGATTCTTTGATCTTGTATAAGCTAGAACAAAGTAGTGCTGGACACTGACTTAATCCACCTGAGTGACTCTTATACCTGGCCTTTTGGTTTGTACTGGTCTCTTTTGTGAAGATCAGTGCTGACAAAATAAAGGAAAAGAAAACTCGGAGATAACCTTATCTCTGAGGCTATGTAGAACAATCTCCTTCTTACTGCTATTGTAGTATTGCCAAATGTTTGAAGATTGTATTGTTTTTCAAGGGGTGGGGGATAGAAAATAATTATTCAGTCTATCAGTACTGTAAATCAATTTCCAAATTCTGATCTTGACCATGGAGCCAGTTTTTTTGTATTCTCAGTTTGAGAAACAAGTACATTTCATGTTATGGTATTTAAGTTTATGAATTATAAATTGTCTGATTATGTAATGGTTTGTTAAGTGTTCCTTTTGTGCAGGAAAGCACTATCAAGAGGGAAATATGCCTTCATGCGCAGATCTGGATGACAAGATCCTTTATACAAAATGTTTCAAATAAGAGAAAGCATTTAAACCTGAAGAGAATCAGGATTAACTTCTTAAAAGATGGAACATTTGTTGTTCTGTTCTAAATCAATCTTCTTCAGGATACAAGTGCTTTCAGTGACAACATTCAGCAGCAATTGTTCTAAAGCATCACATTAGTTGTGCTGCTTTGGCCGAAATTGTGGAAGTTTGATAAATATCAACCGATAGTCCCTCACTGTGCTGTTCTTATGCTCAAAAGCAGGTTGCCTGTTTCAAATTAAGATAACAAAATAGTTCTGAACAAAGTAGAACAGGCATGCTAATATGAAAAATGGTAATAAATGCATTTCTTAAAATTGGTTTCCTGTCATTCTTAATTTTATTACAGAAACTCAGCTTTAGGGATGTAAGTAATTGATTTTAATGGCCAGTAATAGTTCAGTCTGTGCGAGATGTTCTTGCTTGAATCTAAGAAACTCTTGATGGAGATATAAAACCAATACAGCAATCGTTCAGAGACTCAAATGCTGTGTTTTCTGGTGGATGGATTTGCCACTGAGTTATGATTTTGCCAGAAAATCATAACTGGAGTTTAGCTAACAATTCCATTGAAACATGGATTGTTTCTTGAGATCCAACAGAAGTAAAACCTCTAGAGCAGGGATGCAATTCTTTGTATATAGCATTACATAAACTGGAATATGTTTGATTGATCATGAGAGGGTGGATTCTGTGACATAAGGTGGTTCGAACTATGAAACCAATACACTGAGAAAACAAAGACAATATAAGCTTGGTTACTTTTATGAGCTTAAACTCATAAACTTTATCTCATATTGACTTTGCTTACCATAGCCTTTGCTTCCTTCTAGTATCTTCCAGCGTTATCAATGTTCTTTAGCCTTCCAACTGTTCTTTTGGTGAGCAGAACAGGTTTTATGGTTTATCAAGTCCTTGAAAATATACTTTAGGGAGTGGCTTGGTTTGCTTTTCCTAACAAATGCCACATTTCCCATGCACATTAAAGAACACTTGATTTTTCTTCTCTCCAAAATGTATTGCAAAGTAAAGCTATATTTTTTAAAAACACTAGTTTCTAATTAGTTTTCCAAAATTTGTTCAACTTGCTTTTTATGCATTCTCACCAATCAGCAAAATGTAGGTGGGGGCTATAAACTGTTGTCTTTGATATATGAATGAATCATGCAGCATTGGTGTGGCTAAACAATCCTCCAGCTGTAAAAAGAAGCTGCCCGTCACTGAGTCACTTAGACTGTTGTGCCGACCAAGGGACCAGAGCGCTGCTGCTGGTGCTGGATACCATTGGTCCCCACACGCTTCTGCCTCTGGTGCATGCGGCAGGGGAGTGAGGCACCCAGCCAGGCTGATCACCCTGAAATGTTTTCCCAAAATAAGCCCTAGCGCTTATTTTGGTGCCCTCCCAAATAAGACCGGGTCTTATTTTAGGAGAAATGCAGTATATGTTATAGAAGATCTATATGATATACACCGAATGCAGAAGTTAAAAAGCAAGACAGATTATGTTGCTTACTTGTTTATTAAACAATTATACTGTTACAGGTTATAAGAAATATTCAGAAAAATTAGAGAATAAGCAAAGAAAGATAGCATTCTTTATTATGATAGATGAGCAAGGAACCAAGAGATTTGGGGTGGTAGTTGGTTTTTTAGTACAGTGGTTGTGCATTCCTGATTTCCTCAACATGGTCCATAGTGCTGTAGCTTAAGTGCTCCACGACTCAGTCTGGTAAGAGAAAAGCAAAGTGAGGTGTGAAAATTCAGAAGATGTAAAATTACTCATTATTAAATGAATAAAAAAAACACGAGAAGCATTAACCCCCAATGTAAGGTCTATTGAAATGGATGATGAACTCAGCATCTTCTGTCGGCCACTTCATTTAACAAAACAGCACCTTTCTCCAATTTCTAATGTTCATTTCTGTTAGAATATTCTTAGTAAGGAAGCAAGATGAGATCAAATATAAGAATCTTAAATTCCCTACATGCTGAGAGCAAAGTACACAATGGTTCTGGGCATCACTTGTTTTTCATTTTCCAAAACATGAAAGTTATACTTACACAACTGCATTGCAGAACAAGCATTGGTTGCCGTAGGTTGTACCATCAGAACCACAGTGTGGTCTAAGCTCCAAAGTACAGGCCTCTTGAAACTCACCACTACATTGAATCTGCAGAAAGCAACAATACATTTTTTTTCAAATCTTAGGATTGAAATCATAAACATTTAATTGTTATAAAATTAATTGTGTAGAAATATGGTGGTTGGATTTACTTGCTCCATCAGCAAAAAGTTCCTTTTTCGAAGGACACTACCTCATAAGGATAAAGGGTCTGTATCATTCTTCCAGGGGGGTTAAGAGAGGCCTGTAACATCTTAGGTAGAGCGTCTATGGAGATCTTCCATCATGCAGGCCATGATTGTCCAAAAGCTGCTTTTTCCTTTTTCCTTTGGAAATATTTTGCTTCTAATCCAAGAACTGAAGAAGCTTCTTGGATGAGAAGCAAAATGTTTTCAAAGAAAGAAACAAGGGAGTCCAGTTGCCTTTTGTAAAAAAAAACACCTTTGGGAGATCTTTGGAAGAACTATATCTTATTAAGCTGAATTTCATTAATAGTAAGTTAGGTGGTTATATATGTGCTTTCATTCTTCCAAACAAAATAAATGGTCCCTCACAATTGGCTACATTGAAGCTAATTAGAATATAGTTGATTTTTACTCTAGATGAGAGAGGAAAACCATAAACCTACTATTCCCAACTTCCCTTACTGACTGTCTAGTGCTCCCAGGGATGGCTGACAGTTGTAGTCTAATATAACTCCTGAAGGTCTCAGATTCATCACTTCTGAGATAAATAGCACATAAAACTGATTACAGAAGTATTCATACTTTAAGCCTAGCTCAGCCATTATTACCTTGTTCTACTAATTGCAAAAGAACTAAAATTGAACCAATAGAGGCTGGATTCAAGATGTAAGATAATACAAGGTAGGTACCTATTCTTGGGCAACAAATCTTATCCTGAAATGCACAGTAATAACTGGCCTTATTTTCTGCTTAACTCTTGATAATTTGGGAGCAAGAAACCTCTTCTGTGGAGTATCATTAAATGGATAATTTAGAAGCTCTAAGTTCCTACTGCATAGACAGTTTTCACAGGAAGAATGTAGAACAGGGATTATGGATTATGGAATAGATTCATCTGAGACAAGGCAAGGCTTCTATTTCTTCAGTCCATTAACTTATTCCAGTAAAGTTGGAGTAATCTGAACTATACCATCTGCTCCAATGAAGATATAATAGATTAAAGGTAATCTTACATACTGTAGATCCATAGTCTACACCAGGGGATGGCAACCTTAAACACTCAGAGTCACCAAGGTCCTAACCGGAACCCTCTCGTTCAATTCTGGAGCCAATTGGTTCCCCCCACCATAGAGTCTCCTCCTAGTTCCTTTTTTCTCTACCTGTCCTAACTGAAAGCAGTATCAATTGTGGAGCCAACTGGCAATAGGGAGCCACAGCAGAGGGATGAAAGAACCACATGTGGCTCCAGAGCCGCAGGTTGCTGACCCCTGGTCTACATTATCTAGATTTATAAACCTTGTTATCTTTAGAACTATCACCTTTCAGTTACTAATGAGACTCTTTTCAGATTGGAAGGATTGAAATCCTGATCTCAGAACATTCAAAGTGAACCAATGTTAAAAGCCTAAGAACACTGAAGTTATAGTTGGGGTATGCACAAGTGTGTGTGTGTGTTCGCGCGTGTGTGTGTGTGTGTGTGTGTGTGTGTGTAAGTTGAGATATTGCAGCCACTTGATTGCAGCTTTGAGCCTTTGTTGTGTTTTCCATTTGTAACCCCCATTTGTGACCATGGATGCTTTCTTAAAGACATCCAACAATCCTTCATTCCAGCTATAAATGCCATAAATAGAGCAAGAATTTGTTCAATTCCTTTTCAAACAATCAAAATTGGCCATCACTATTTCTGATGGTAGTGAATTCCATAGTTCAAATATATGATGTGAATGAAAATGAAATGTACTTCCTGGCCTGATTCTGCCTGGATGTATTTGTAATGGAAGTTCTAACGTAGGAAATGGGAAAAAAGCCTCTCTACCCACATATACCATGATATTTATGATTTTACAGACTTGTCTTCTATTACCCAATTTTATTTCAAGGTGAAGAAACCAAACCAAACCCATGTATGATATGCTTTTCTCCTGGAGAACTGTAGCAATCACCTAATAATCTGATGATTATATTTTTTTTTGTTTTATACTTTCCTTTCTCAGGTGTGAGTGACCCAGTAGTCTCACCATAGGTTCATATAAACATACTATTTGTCTGATGTATTTCCATTCCCCTTTCTAATGCTTCCAAGCATGGAAATTGCAAATTGGGCTGACTCTTTTCTTAATCAATCACCTACTAACTTAGATTACACAAATATACCTGTGAAGATCAGTGTTTGTATTAATATGTTTGTCTGTATGTGTACATGTATGTACCTTTACACTTATTCACACTGAAGTGTGTTTAGAAAGATCTTGAGTTTTTTGCAGTTCCTTTTCAGTTTGATTATTCTGATCAGTTTGTTACCTGGGGAAATTTTGATCCTCAGGAATCAAATTGATTATAAACAAATTGATGAATATAGGTGATTGTTCTCAGCTCTAGTGATTAATCTTTTCCATATATCTCTGGCAAAACTGTAATAATTTAGATATTGAACCATGTTTTTTTTTCTGAAGGTGCATTTTAATAGCCAAGCCATTTCTCAACTTAGAAACTGAACACAATTAGAATTAGAGTTTACTTCTGCACCATGTAAATCTGTCAAAATAAACATTGCAAATGATTTTCATACTTAAATTTGCTTTTTATTTTCCTTTGCTCTGTAAAATCACTGATCTTAATTTTCAACTATAATAATATGGATTTAATAATGTATTTAAAAGACACAATTGCACTTACGTTTTCTTCCGCTGCTTCAGTACCAACATCTAGAACCAAACAATAGTAATATAAAAGAATTAAATTCAAAGCTGATGTTGAAAAATGGTTGACTGGATAACATTTCTTTGATTATATAAACATGAATGTGTTTTATTTCACATTCTCCTTTATTTTCTCAAAAGAAACCAAATACCAATATGTGGATATTATTTTTAATATCACTGAATTACATTTGCAACAAAAACAACCCACAAAAACAATCCAGCATAAAGTAAACAATATTTCCTTCAAAAGGTATTCATAACCAATTATGACCTTCAAGATTCTTTCCATGGATATCTGAAACTAGATGGAGGTTTTGAAACTTTGATGTGAAATGTGAAATTTCTGCATCTTAACATGAGCCATGTTAAGTGTACATCTAAACCATGTTAAGTATAGATCATAAACACTTACTATGATATGGAAGCTTTTTTTGCCTATAGATTTACCTCATAACATGGGGATTTTCATGCCTCATCAACTAACAATGTGTGATTTCTTCATGCAAGAAGATAACATCCATATGATACACTTCAAAATTAATTATGGTCCTTCCACTTAATCAGAGGTGGTATTCAGATGGTTCTCACCGTTTCTGACGAACCACTAGCAGAAAGTTTGAATAGTTCGGCAAATACCGACAAATACCACTGACTGGCACCACTCCCATCTATTCTCTACCTCCCTAGTCCCAGATGATCAGCTGGGTCTTTTTTTGTTGCCCTGCAGAGGAGAATGGAGCTGGAATGCAGGTTAGTGGTGTGGGAATGGAATGGAGATTTTGCAGCATCCTTCTTCCAGGAGTGGGGAGGGAATGGAGATTTTACAGTTTCCTTCCCCTGGAGTGAGGAGGGAATTTGTATTTTTCAGTATCCTTCTCCTAGAGTGGGGTGGGAATGGAGATTTTGCAGTATCCTTCCTCTGCCACACCCACCAAGCCACACCCACCAAGCCAAGGCCCCAGAACCGTTAGTAAAAAAATTGAATCCCACCACTGCATTGAATCCTTAATTTAAAGGATTATTTTTGATTGCAGAAGCTTTTAGAATGCCTGAATGTTCCTCTTTCTGAGGAATACATGATGGAATATGACCATTTCTAAGAGGGAGGCTTCTTTGGAAAGGAATTTTTGCGATTATGATGTGGGACTCACCCATATAAAACGTTAGCATCAGGGGAACAAGCAGAACCCCTGCTGTCTTCATGTTTGCTTTTTCTGAACTCCCTGCTATTTCTTTCTGATCCACAGATTCCACTGCCAGAGTGGAAGGTATGTAATAACTCTTTTATGTTAGTGCTTTATTTTATGGAATGTATATGCCAATACTATGATGATTTTTCAGGTTAATATTTAGCTATGGAAATATGATACTTCTGCATTAAATTCAAATAACAACTTCCTTATCTGCATAGTGAACAGTTGGCCTCCAGCTTGGTTAAAAAATAAGGTATAAATTTGCTTGGGTTTTTTGCTAATAAGCCATAAGACCTGAAATGATTAAAAGAGAAATGGCAGCCAATTCCATATAATAAACTTCAGAACAAATGTTTTTAAATTAAGGAGGCATATACAATAACATTCTGTATTCTTCAAGGCTGCTTTTTACATAGGTTTCTAGGTAAAATATATTTCAACCATAAAACAAGGAATAGAATCTTTCCTTCTCTGCTTATTCTACTATGGTTGGTAAGCTCAGCTTAGTTTTTGAGAATTAACAATCTTATTTTGTCTTCAGATCCTGAGATTCCTACTACCAGTGCCTGCAGGGTTCTAGATTGGGGAAGTATGATGGTCTTGGAATAATATTCTATACACATTAGAGTAGAGACCTTGTTTCAGTACACAATATATCGATATGACTGATGCAGTCATATTGGTGCTGTTCATTTTACACCCTCTCTCTGTTAATCACAGAGAGAGAGTGATACACAAAAATAGAAAAAGAATGACTATTATAAAGCGCAACTAAATGATCCAATCTGTAAAAGAATATAAAGAAAATCTATAGCTTGAATTAGGGCCAACTAAATATTTTTTTTACTGCAAAAAAAGAGAGGAAGATTTGATCTTACACATTTCTTTCTGTCCCAAATGCACATGTATTCATATTAACACAGCTATCACTGAATAATACTTGACCTGAACATGAAGAAATTAAATATCAATTTATTTAATCTGCTGACAACATAAAAACAAACATAAATAATCAAAAACAACTTAGTGGATCTAAATTTACACCTTTTTAAAAAATACAATGTTGGGTTAAGGATAATGGGTAGTTAGGTTTTAGTTGATTAAAGCCGGGCTTCCAGTTTTTGATTCCAGGTTCACCATCAAAAATGCTTTCTGGGGCTTTAGCACTTCAAAGCTGCTTATTCTTTAAATTTTGGTATCTATTGGAGTCGGGATTATGGATTATTTTATTTCTAAAGATTCATATTATTTCTACATAATACCAGCTATCATTTGGGATGGGAAATCTGTCATAAATATAATATTCCTGTAAAGAAGCCTTTAAAATGCCCACTTTTGTGAGGCTGAGTAGATAATGTGGAACTAGGTCTCAAAATGCTATCTAACTGAAAAGGATCTTTTGCAAGGTCCTTAATCAAGGAGAGAAGCAACCTAGAACTAAGAAGAAATTTCCTGGCAGTTAGAACAATTAATCAGTGGAACAACTTGCCTCCAGAAGTTGTAAATGCTCCAATACTGGAAGTTTTTAAGAAGAGATTGGACAACCAATTGTCACAAATGGTAAAGGGTTTCTGTCTGAGCAGGGAATTGGACTAGAACACCTCCAAGATCCCTTCCAATTATTCTATTCTGTTCTGTTCAGCTTACCTGAGTACAAAAAGAAGAGGGCCAGGGTGAAAAATACGCAAAAAGCCACCTTCATGTTGGTAGGAGAGGATAAACCACACTAGGCTCTTCCACTGAAATGTCTTCTAGCTATCACAGACACAGGTGCTGTTTAAGCTCTAGCTAGGCATTTATGAGTATATATAAGCATATTGCCGCAGCCTTATCAAAAGAAGATAAGAGAATGTTGACATTGCAAGTCCCTATAGGCACTTTTCAGTTTCCCCATTCTATTGTGTTAGTCAGCTTCTATTAGTAAATATTGAGTGAATCTTTGGGAACAGTAAACATTTGGTAACCCATAAATCATAAGCAAGAAAACCATTTATACGTTCAAAGGGGAAACGTGAAAAATATCATTATGCACTGAACAACAAATATTAAAGAATACACAGAATTCAGTTCTTAGGTAGACTTATGATAACCTTCAGTGTTTGTTTCTAGATACGATCCCGATTATGAAGTTTGACCACAAAGCAATAAAATTGTGTTACTATTACAACTGATTAGCTGTGGCTGAGAAGAACGCATGTGGCCATTTTGCCATTCTTTAAAGAGCTACTCTACTGTATGTGTAGTCTTGTAATCTACTACCTAAGAGGCTGTTTCTCAACTTTGGCAACTTTAAGATGTATGAAGTTCAACTCGCAAAATACCTATTTCCTCCAAGTCCTATAATTCTATGAATTCCATAATTCAATTATGTCTGGATATGCGAGATTATGAATATTTAAAGTAAATAGAAAAATAAACCCATTGCAGAAACAGCTAGTAAACAGAAGAGAGGGGGTATCTGCTTTTATATTAACAATTGATGTATCACTGCACTAAAAGAAATTTGGACTATTCATTAACTGCATACCCTTTTATTCCGCCTGGGAGTTCTGTTCATTTTTTCTACTTGTGGTCTTGCAAAAACTTGCATAAACAAGGCATTGCAAACCTTGGCTGACCAAATCCTGTGGACTGAGTAGAGATATGGAGACTCCCTACTCATTGTACTAGGAGATTTTAACAGTGCTAACCTAAGCCAGGAGCTGCCAAGATACACTCAGCATGTCAGCTGTCTCGCTAGAGGCAAGAATATTCTAGACCACTGGTACTCAACACTAAAAGATGCCTATCACTCTCTACCAAGAGCAGCTATAGGACCCACTGATCACTGTGTGAATCACCGGGTACCTGTTTATATAAAAAGACTTAAAACCATAAAATCTATAGTTAAAACAGTGAAATCTTGGACTGAAGAATGTTAAAGCTATAGGCTTGCCCCAACTGCACAGACTGGAGCATTTTCAAAGCTTCCTCAGTGGACTTGGATGAACTCACTGACACTATGATATCATACATTAGCTTTTGTGAAGACGTATGTATGCCAACCAAAACCTTATGCATCTACAATAATACCAAACTGTGGTTCACAGCTAAGCTTAAACAACTACATCATGCTACAGAGGAAGCCTACAGGAAAGGAGATAGAATGCTGTACCAGGAATGTATTAACAAGTGGGATCAGAGCAACAAAGAGAAGCTACTCTGAAAAGTTGAGGAATCAGCTGTCAACAAATGAACCAGCAAATATGTGGAAAAGACTGAAAAATATCACTGGCTATAACAACCTCCCTCCATTGCTGAAGGGAATTGGCAATTGGCAGAAGATCTGAATATATTCTACTGTAGATTTAAGAAGAAACCACTGTCAACTATCACTTCCATCTCCATCTCAGATACACCAACAACAGCCAAGTCCCCTACACCTGGTAACATCCCTCTGGGGCCCCCACCTCTGGTGATCACAGAAAAAGACATATGCAAGGTCTATTTCACAGACAAAAGCTTAGAAAAGCACCAGGCCCAGACAGGGCAACCCCTTCTTGCTTGAAAGTGTGTACTAATCAACTAACCGCCATCTCTAATAAATCATTGAATATGTGTTATGTCTGTTCTTGCTACTATCATCCTGGTGCCCAAGAAACCCTCCATCAAGGAACTGAATGACTACAGACTGCTTGCTCTGACATCCGTAGTTATGAAAAGCATTGAAAGTTTATTGCTGGCCCATCTAAAAGCCATCACAGATCCAATGCTAGACCCCCTTGTAATTTGCCTACCATGCAAATAGATCGGCAGATGATGCTGTCAAGATGACACTGCAGTCTATCTTAAATCTTGTATCCGCAAAAACCTATGCAAGGATCCTCTTGTAGCCTTCAGCTTGGCATTCAACAACATTATTACAGAAACCATTCTCTCCAAACTGACCCAAACTAGTTGTTCCTGACCACACTTGCAGATGGGTTATAAACATTTGCACAGATAGGAAGCAGCAGGTGAAGCTAGGTAGAATCACATCAAATATTCATTCAATTAGCACTGGAGCCCCCCCAGGGCTAGGTGCTCTCTCCCTTACTTCTTTCTTTATATACCAATAACTGCATCTCAAAGGATCCCTCTGTTAAAGTACTGAAGTTTGCAGATACAACAGTGTGGTCTCATTTGAAATGGTGATGAATCTGTCTATAGATCTGAGGTTGAACAACTGGCCCTGTGGTGGAACCAGAACTATCTAGAACTTAACACACTTAAAACTGTAGAAATGATAGCTGATTTTAGGAGAAACCCTCCTATTTTATCACCTCTTAGAATATTACTCCCAGAACTTGAAAAGGTCATGTAACATTAGAACCATCATTAAAAAGGCACAACAAAGAATGTTCTTCCTGTGTCAACTCAGGAAACTCAGATTGCCCAAAGATCTGCTGATACTGTTCTACAGAGGAATTATTGATTCCTCTATAACAGCCTGGTTTGGCACAGCAAGCAAACAGGACAAGTACAGATTTCAATGCATAGTTACAACTGCATAAAAATAGATTTGCAACCAGTCTGCCTTCTATTGAACCTGTACGTTGTATGAACCAGAAAGAGGGTTGAAAAAATATCTACAGATCCCTCACATCCTGGACACAAACTGTTTCAACTTTTACCCTCAGGATGCATTGCATGCCACAACAACCAGACACAAAGATAGTTTCTTCCCCCATGCCATCACTTTGCTAAATACCTAGCTCCAACAGCACTGTCTTATGTCTAAAGATATTTACACACATAGTAGGCTGTATTGCTATTATCCATGTCATTCTCTCATATTTCCCATCTTCCCATTTTGTCATCTTTCTCGTTTTTCATCTTTCCTACTACCTTCTCCTGCTGGTATATTATGATTTAGAATTGCATCTTATGATTTATGATCTATGACAATACTTTGGTTTTGTTTTTATGTACACTGAGAGCTTATGCACTGGAGATAATTTCCTGATGTGTCCAATCACACTTGGTCAATGAAGAATTCTATTCTGTTCTGTTCTGTTCTATCAATAGCATAGAATAGAACAGAATAGAATAGTATAGTGTGTATGTTGTCATTTTACAAATAAAACAAAGGGCAAATATCTGCTAAATGCTCACTAACATTTCTTATAATCAGGTGCTAAACATGTAAGGAAATTGTCATCTTTTTCCACCTTGAATTAAGGTTGCTTGCAGAAGATATTGAAGTATACTTTAGCCGTGATTCAGCTGCATTGGTGTCATTTAACTGAAAGGACTTCTTTGGAAGCCAAAAGGAGAACATCTAAACAAAGTAAATTAATATTCCACAGTCATTTCATTTGATAGCAGCCAGGAAATTTCCTTCAGGGAACCTTAAGACAGTTTTGAGGGTGCATGTGAACATTTCAACATTTCTTCCTCCTTGCATGAAATTAGGTTCAGGAACAGAAACTCCATCTTATTCTTCCGATATCAGTGGCTGAAAATTTTCCTTTCTTCTTTGGAGGGGCTAGAAAATGTGATTGTATCTGAAGGTTAATCAAGTTTAGTGTTTTCCCTTTCACACACTTGTGGCTTTCCTTCCTCCTTAAAAGCGCAAAGTTGTAAGAATGGCAAACAGTACAATATGTTATATACATATATACATAACACACAAAGGTGGTCTTTCTCATTTTAAAATTCTAGGCTAGAGGTATGTAGCCTTTTCTGGGCCAAGAACCACCTTATGGGCATAATTCTGAGTCAAACTTTATCTCTACCTTTTATCTTTATCTTTACCTCAAGTTTTCCACCTCTTTTATAAGCAAAACCCACTCTTATGCAGGTATGTATTTTTTAAAGAATGATAATCCTTACTTGACAAATTTTAAAGAAAAAATAAATATGCCACTTATGTTTGACTAGATAAAATTTGAAAAGGCGCTTGGTTAATTTATGAACTGATCTTGGCAAGATTGTGGTTTTGAGGAAGTAATCAGTCTTGGTTCTCTTCTTTAATATGTTTTATAAGCTCAATCAGTTTTTTCAAACTGCTATATCTATGTTTAAATTGCTTGAGATCACCTCAGGACCTGTGACCCACAGTTTCAGAAGTCCTAATATAATCTCTGTAATATAATCAAATTTGTATAAGCAACCACTTTTATTTGATTGTGGTATACAACCTTTTGAGACGTGCATGTCAAATTTCTAAGAAAAAGAATGCCACATGTGTTTGGCTAGATAAAATTTGAAAAGCCACCTGCTTAATTTATGAGCTGATCTTAGTAAGATAGAGGAATCAGAAAAACTAATCAGTGTTGGTTCTCCTCCTATGTTTTCATAAGCTTGATCAGGTTTTTTTTAACTGCTGTATCTTTGTTTAAACTGCTTGAGACCATCTCAAGACCTGTGACCTACAGTTTGAGAAGTCCTAGTACAGGTAGTCCGCAAGTTAGGAATGTAATGGAGCCTGCCTATTCCATTCGTAACCCAAGGATTTGTGGGAGTGAATCTTGTACCTTGAACGTGATCATGCCCTCCTTTTGCTCATGCGTCACTAATCAAATGCGAGACTTGTTAAGTGCAATGAGTTATTTAGGGTGGGGAAGGCCATGTACTGATGGAACAGGCCACCTGCTTAAGACCACCCAAGACCTCCGCAACCCACTAAAATACCTCATGCTCCCCACAATTGCTTCTCCCCCACCCAACCTCCCATGGCTGGTCACTTATTTTGTGAGGATCAGTCTCCTCTCCAGCGTCCCTGTTTCTTTGCCTGCTGCCAGCAAGCAGAAAGAGCAAAGGGAGAACAGGATGAGCACAATCTGCTCGGTTTCTCTGATCATTGAGGCTGCCTCCTATTTCTGGAGTGGAGGACCGCCTAAATGAGTCTCCTCCAAAGGATTTCAGGCGCCATGCAGAAAAGCATTTGCATGAAGTGAGGCTTTGGGGCAGTGAACTCAGATTGAACCAAGTCCCTCCTTAGCCATTTTTCCCATGGAGACTGGAACCTCCTGTGTGCCCTGATCCCACGGGATGTCAGTCACCCATTCTCTGCAAAAGTGGATAGGTGCCTGAACTCATGCGAGGTTATGCACCCCAGAAGTTTCCAGTCTTCATCTGTGTGAACAGTTTTTGAGTGACCCTCGGGGATTGGAAATGGAGTGAAAAACTCAATTTTCAAGCAATTCACTCCGTTTTCAACTCCCCTCCCAGTCCTATTCAAATACTTGTCCCCCTGATGGAGACTGCAAACTTTGTCTGCATGGAAATGGGGCTCTTGAAAACAGAGCTTTTCTTCAGACAAGGCTTGAAGAAAGACCTTTCCTGGTGAAAACAAAGCTCTGGAATAATGCGCGCTTGCTCCAGTGGTCCGTTCTCAGCAGTAAAGGCTTTTTGCAAAGATGGCAAAAGGCTTTGCAAACATAGGGAAAGCCTCGATGTTTCAGGCTTTCCCTCCATTTGCAAAGCCTTTTGCTTCAGCTCTCATCCAGGCCACCATTTGCAGAGAACAGTGGCCTAAAGTATCATGAGATTATGTAAGATCAATAGTGTGAGTTCTCATGCTACTGATCCAGGGTGATCTTGTGGTACTTTAGGCCTCCATTCTCTGCATACACACGGGAGGCCAAGAAAGTGAAGGCTCTCTAGATCTTTACAAGGAGAGTATCCACAGACCTAGTGCCTATGGAGACCCAGCGCAAGGGGAGGGAGAGGGAAAATAGACAGGACTAATGTTGCAGAGCCTCTACAGTTGTTTGTGAGAGCGAACAACTGCTTGGTGCTGCAACATTAATAGTTTCGGGCCTTGTTTGTAAACACTAGGGGACGCTTATCATGTAACGTCAAATATTTGCTAAGCGAACCTTCGTAATCTGGATATTACCTGTATAGACATTTTCTCTGTGATATATTCATATTTGTATAAATAGCCACTTGCTATTATTTGATTCTGGGATGGAACCCTTTGAGACATGCATGTCGACGGTTTTAAGAAAAAAATACCACAAGTGTTTGGCTAGATAACATTTGAAAAGACACTCGGTTTGAATTTCTTATGGAAATGTGATATGACATGTTGATTTGTACCAATTTCAGATGTTTCTTCTTAGAAGACAATTCAGGACAGATGACATGTGAAGCAAGAAGCAAGTGGCAACCAGACTTCAAAGAGATAAGAAGAAAGGTAGGTTTTATTTACATTGGGGGTGTGTGTGAGAGAGAATTGTCCTTTCCCTTTTGAATGGGGCTTAGAATTACTTTGTGACATCCAAACTAACTTTTTAGTCAAGATTATCACCCACATTACAAGTAAAATTCACTCAAAGTGTACGAGAACAATCATTATAAAGAGCAACAATATCCACTAGATGGCATACTGTGAAATATTTTTCCTACATAGAGCAGTACAGATAAGGAAAATAACTATAAATTCCTAGTTGGGTTTTAATCTTTCTGCTCATTATCCCAAAGGTGATTTTTCAGGAGGCAACTGGATTTTTTTTGGTTTTTCATTGAAGACGTTTTGCTTCTCATCCAAGAAGCTTCTTCAGCCCTGACAGGATAATGGGAATGGAAGGATTTGTATTCCTTGCAGACAGCTGGTCATTTGCATCCTTTTAAAGGGTCTTTGAAGCACTTGGAGGTTTATTTGTGTCCTCAGTATCACCCGAGTAATGCTCCTGGTTCCTGTAGTCTGCATTTTTTCTCTGAAAATCCATTCCTACTCTCTCACAATTCCAAGGGTGTTCATCCCAAATTGTATAGCTAAAGGTCTGTAGAGATTCTCAGTCATCCAGGTCATGGTTGTCCCAAAGATGCTTTTCAGGAGGCCTTTCTTGTTTTTTCTTTGAAGACGTTTCACTTCTCATCCACTTGAAGCACTTGGAAGTTTATCTGTGTCCTCAGAGTCATCTGAATTCGGTTCGGGAGAACCATGACCTGGATGACTGAGAATCTCTACAGATAATCTGCTCGTTACTTTAAGTGATATTTAAGTGGTGCACGCTAAAACATTATTATCATAAAAAATTGCCTTGTTTTATTTTTTGCACTGTTGTGAACAGGTTTATGAAGCTCAGCTGTGCGTCTCTTAGTTCCTGTTCGAATAACAAATGACAGCATTGATTATAAACTAAAACATAGGGAAGCAACATGGCCATTTATCAGTTGTGTCAGCTGCACAGGTTTTGAAGAGCAGAACCAAGTTGTGAATAGCTCTGGACTGAGTGTTTATGTGTGCACGGTGAGGTTTGGGAGATACATTTGCTGCACCTTTTTTATACATGCATTCACCCCAAACATACAGTGGGGGTCAGGACTTGGATAACAAGGCTGTACACACCACCTCACTTGTAGTCACTGTTGCATCTGGGTGTATGTCCGTACACCTGTTTGTATACAGTCTGAAAAATCTTTTCTGCTCTATTGTTGTAGCTTTAAAGAGCCAGCAGATGGTGCTCTCACACATTTTTTGGTTTGAGTGTTTTCTGCTGGTGCCAAATTGCTTTCTGGACTAACTGTTCCCACAAAGGGAAAAGCAGAAGGGAATCTCCCCCTCTCTCCCAGAGGAGAAGATAAGCTTTTTGTTACCTTTTGTTTGGTCTTGAACCTTTAATAACCTTTAGATTGATTGCCTGACTTCACACTTCAGATGAGGAGGAAGAAATAACTTTTATTGGCAGCTGAGGTATACTGACCCTAGGGAACAATTTAAATGGGAGGGGGTAGAAGGAGCACAGGTGCAAGCTCCTTGAGCAGCCTGTGCTTCCATAGAGCAATAGCATCACTATGCTGATGATACCATGTAGACCTCACCATCAGTGGTGGGATTCAATTTTTTTTACTAAAGTTCTGTGGGCGTGGCTTGGTGGGCATGGCAGGGGAGGATACTGTAAAATCTCCATTCCTTCCCTGTTCTGCCTCGAGCATTGTAGGCTTGCTTGGGGCATGCAGTTAACTCCATGCTTAGGAATCTCTTTCAGATCAAGTTTATTATCAGGCATTCTTAATAGCAAAACTTAAAAGTTCAGTGTTAAGATACTTCGGACTTTCCATAATCTGTCCCATCACGTGGTGTAAAAAGATGATGAATTCACTCCCATGCTGAGCACTCCCATACAAACACTACTCTTCCGGTTCACAAGGGCATTCAAACTGACTGGCTATAAACATTTCATGCGGACAAAATGTCCCAGTGGCCAATCAGCAACACAGATGTGATCACATGTTATGGAACTACATTTCCCATAAGGCAGTCTCTGCCTACATTTCCCATGAGGTAGTTTCTTAAAGAAGATAGTTCTTAATTTCTACACTAGCTATATACTGCTGGGGCAGCACACTCCCCATTCCAGGGGAAGGTTACTGCAAAATCCCCAATCCCTCCTGATCAGCTGGGACTTGGGAAGCAGAGAATAGATGCGGGTGGGGTCAGTCAGAGATGATATTTACCAGTTCTCTGAACTACTCAAAATTTCCACTACTGCTTCTCCAGAACTGGACAGAACTTGCTGAATACCACCTCTGGTCTCCACCCTGGGCCATCCAGGTGAAATTGTCAAGGTTCAGCCCCAGTGCCTGGAAGTTATAGGGATCTGATTGGGGAACAACATGCTTTGCTTCAAACATGCAAAGACTGAGTGGCCACGGGTTTTGACAATCACCTAAATATGAGACAGCACTGTGCAGCAGTTGCCGCCACTGCCCAAAAAGTAAATATAATCCTTGGTTGTATAAACAGAGGCATTGAATCAAAATCATATGAAGTATTAGTACCACTTTATAAAGCCTCAGTAAGGCCACACCTGGACTACTGTATCCAATTTTGGTTATCACATTACAAAAAAAGATGTTTAGACTTTGGAAAAAGTGCAGAGAAGAGCAGCTAAGACAATTAAAGGCTTGGAGACAAAAACATATGAAGAACAGTTGCAGGATTTTGATTTGGCTATCTAGAGGAAAGAAGGCCTGATGGGGATATGATAGCAGTATTCCTGTATTCGAAGGGCTGCGACAAAGAGGATGGAGTCAATTCATTTTCCAAAGCTCCTGAGCGCAGGACAAGAAACAATGGAATGAAACTAATCAAGGAGAGAGGCAACCTGGAATCAAGGAGGAACTTCCTAATAGTGAGGACAATTAACCAGAGGAACGTGCCGTCAGAGGTTGTGGGTGCTTCTTCACTGGAGGTTTTTTAAGAAGAGTATCTGTATAGTATAGTATATTATATTATAGTATAGTATAAATCTTTATTACGGTCAAAGACCAGCAATACACATTACTTTTTACAATATGTTAAAAAGTACTGACATTAAGATATAATTAAAAAGTATTGACGTTAAAAGTGGAAAATAACATACATGTTCTCAATTTATTCGGATCACTTCCTGGTTTACCTGGGTGCAAAGCTGTTAAGTATGGAAGTAAATACAATGGTCCAAAAATTGTTAGAGATATGTCCAGATATTTGGTACAAGATGGCAACTATCCTTCTGTAACCGGTTTTTTTTCTTGTGGACATTGCAGCAGCACAGAAGTTTGCCACTGCATACGTGGTAACCGGGTTTGTGTCCTGGAGGAGAAAGCCTAGATAAAAATTGCCTGCCCTCCCTGGCAATCTCTCTAATAAGGGGAGAATATGTGCAGACCTACAAGCTCTGTATAGCTTGCAGTGTAATAGAACATGTGAATCATCTTCCACTTCTCCTTTACCACATATACAAACCCGTTCTGCTATAGGTGTTCTATTATACCTGCCCTGGAGGAGTGCTGAAGGAAGAATGTTAAATCTGGCTCTGAAGAAAGCTATTCTTTGTTTTGGGAAGATCAGGTCATTTAGATATCTTGCCGATCCCCACACACCCTGTTTGATTCTGTCCCTACTGTGGAGAGGCAACCTATTTAGTTCTTCTTGGAATTCCATGTCCCTCATTCTATTGATTACTACTTGCTTTGCTTGATCAAAACCTAGGGACATTAAGAATACTGGTGAGAGCCCATAAGAGCCCAGCTTGTGTTCAATTGCCTGTTTCCAGAAGGAGGGGAAGTTGTCAGTCAACACTGGTGGGGACAGTCCCTCTGGAAAGAAATCCATTTTAAGCCAATGAATGATCATCCATCATCTTCCAGGCTTTTACCTGAATTTGAGGCATGCCTGTCTCAATTCTTAACTGGGCATTTGGAGTTCCGTTGGGTGCAGCTAAGATGGCTCACAGGAATTTGGTTTGTATGGTTCCTAGCAAGTCTTTCTTTGCAAGGATTCCTGTTTGCATCCCATATAGAATTTGTGCCAATGTTTTAGCCTCAAAAAGTTTTAAGACAGCAGGCACTAACTGATCTCTGCCTGTGTAAAAGAAATGTTCAATTGCGTTTGAGAACCTATTGGCTACTTGCAATGTGTGATCCAGGTGTGCCTTCCATGTCCCTTGAGAGTGGAAAACTATCCCAAGATATCTAAATGTTTTAACCTGTTCCAAACTATGTCCTTCTATTTCCCAGGAGTATTTTACTTAGGTCTTTTAGCAAAATCTAAAATTTTTGATTTATCAAAGTTAAGGACCAGCTTGTTTTGCCTGCCCTAATTGCTCTCTTCAGTCCTACAGGGGTTTGTGAAATAATAGCGGCATCATCAGCATATAAGAGAATTGGCACTTTGCATTGTGCTAGGTTAGGAGGATGGAAATCAGGGTTCTGTAAGAGATCAATCAGGGGATTAATATAGAAGTTAAAGAGGGAGGGGGATAGTATGCAACTCTGCCGTACCCCTTTTTGTTCCCTTACTGGGCCGGTTAAACTCCCTTGGGGATTGCACCTCACTTTCAAGGTGGAATTGGCGTACGATTTTTGTATGAGGAAGAGGAGGTGTTTATCGATAGTGGTGCATTTTAATTTCTCCCAGAGGGTGATCCTGGATATTGAATCAAAGGCCTGCTTAAAATCAAGGAAGACCACAAAAAGAGAGGATTTTTTTATATGTGTATTTTTGTACTAAATGGTGGAGTACCAAGATATGATCCATCATAGATCTTCCTTCTTTAAAAGTGGCTTGTTCATCTTTGATTATCTCCCCTGAAATTAGCCAATCCTGAAGTTTATAATTTAGGTGTTTGGCATAGTTTACTAATAATGCTCAGAAGACTAATGGGTCTATAATTGCCTGGGTCATTTCTATTGCCTTTTTTATAAATTGGTATGATAATTGCTACTCCCCAATCTCTAGGCATATGGCCTGTTTTATCTATAAATATAAACAGTGATGCTAAAAGTGGAGCCCACCAACTGGCGTTCTTTTTTATTATTTCTGGCAGGACATTATCAGCCCCGGATGCCTTATTAGCCTTTAGGGCTCCGATCAACCGGGATATCTCTTCTGGTGTAACAGGGGTCCAGTAAGGAGTTTGGTCAGTAAGGAGTCAATTAGCTTGACTCTCCTTGGTTACATTGTCTTCTTTTTAAGAAGAGACTGGGCCGTCACTCAGTGTCACTATCCCTCAGAATCTCATCTGCACATGATCATCATTAATGTGATGGTTCTGTGAATTTACACTTTATGACCATGTTGCCTAGTAATGGAGTTTCCAGTCCAAATTACACATTAACTGAAGAGTATCTACATTCAGAAAAAAATCCAGACATGCTTCTCCCAAATTCATTGGATAGAAGAGGAAGGGGAGTAAAGCACAATCAACATTGCATGATTCTGTTCTATTGCTTATTCAGTATAGTCCTAGTCTTCTAATAGAATCTGTTTCCTGATCTAGTCTATGTTGAAGAGCTGACAACATAATAATATTGCCCAATCACCCACTGTAATAGGGAATCTAGACCTAGTCTAGATCCTTTCACTAGGAGCCAGGATATGTCTTCTCAGCAGCAACCGATTTATGAGCCACCTTCTTCCCAACATGCAGTTGGCCCAGTGGTGGGATTCAGCCAGTCTGCACCTATTCGGGAGAACCGGTTCTTAACTTTCTAAGCAGTTCGGAGAACCGGTTGTTGGAAGAAATCTCATTTTGTCCCCCCTCCCCACTTTACAGAGCTAATCCTGTAAAGAAGGCAGGAAGGAAACATTCTGGGGTTGTTTCTAGCCTAATCTTTATTATCCTGCTTACAGAAACTGCCTCTCCGGTTAACCCTTGTTACATTGTAACACTAAGGCGAAGTGCCCATTGACCTGAGTGACATTGAGTTGGCCACGCTCACCCAGTCACATGACCACTGATCCCTGCCTACCCAGCTGGTCATCAGTGCAGAGAACCAGTTGTTAAATTATTTGAATCCCACCACTGAGTTTTTTTTCCTTGAGCCTTTGAGTCATGATGTGTGCTGCCCGAATTGAATGAAGGTGTGATTTCTGCCTCAATCACCATTTTATTTTTTTATTGCTGTTTGTAGGTTCATGTTCCACAGGTTTATTTATTTTTTGTTAGGTTGATAAGCAACCCAGACTTACCTTGATTGAGTTGGCTGACTGTGTAATGTTACCAATCAATTAATATGGTTTCTAGAGATGTGGAAAATGGTTCTCTCCTGACATATTCCAAGCCTAAATTGACTATTTTGAGTGTTTTGAGGATGGAACAAAATATATGTGTTTTTGAGTCTGAAACAAAATGTGGCTGCTTTGAGATGGATGGCTTTCAGTAGGGACATACAAAACATTTGTTCCTTGAAATGTTCCAACTTCGAAATATTGATTTGAGAGTCCCAAGCATGAAACAAAGCATAGATTTTAAGAGTTCTATAAGGAGTATGAAACAAAATATATTAAAACAAACCAAAGTGTGAACCAAATCCCCTTTTATTGGAGCAGCTCTAGATTTAATACCGCTGAATCCCCAAAGAAACTGGCTAACAATTCCAAAACTCAGAGAATAACAATAGAAAGTTATGATCCTGCCCATATGTGTCATTGAATCTTGTGCATTTTAAGCCATTCCCTCATTCACAGGGAACCTCAACCACATCTCCAGGTCCCAGAGGGGGACCTACCTGGGAAACTGCTATGAAACACAGATCCCATCTTCATTTTGTGTTTTAAATGTTTTCTTTTGGGAATAAACACTACACTTTTTTTTTGAATCAGCCCCAAAATGATTGCCTCCTCATGCTATGGATTGGAGGTTGTCCATAAACCTTTTATAAAATCTTATTTTGTAATAGAGTTGCATTATTGTTGTTGTTGTTTGTAACCCTGCAGTCTAACAGACATTAGGAAACAGAGATTGTGGAGCAAAAGAAACTCAAAAGCAGGTTAGGATGCATAGTTCATTTTATTGATGAGTGAAATTAATTTAGAAGTTATTCCCCAGCTAAGCAAACAAAAGTGGAGGGGAAAAGGATGGAGGAACAGCCATGTTGCTTGGAGTAATATCTCAGTCCTCTGGATCTGAATTGCATTACTCTTTACATTTTCCATAGTAGTTCAATGTTATTAGTCCACGACTTTCACTATGAAAAGAAAGATATAGCACAGAATTTGAAAAGCCAGAAGATGTAAGCTTTTTCACAAGTACAAACCCAACACATTTTACAGCAACTACAATTGAAACATAGGGTCTACTGTAATTAGCAGAATTAACCCTTGCTTCATCTTGGCTGGTATGAGTGAAACCGATACTTACACAAGTGCATTGCAGAAATAGCATCTGTTGGCATAGGTCTGTCCATTGGAGGCACAATGGGGCTGGTACTCCTTGGTGCACGCTTTTCTGGGATAGTTAGTGCAATCAACCTTCAGAGAGAACAACATTGGTTTTATTTTCCCTTGGTTAATCTAAGGCTCCAAAAGATCTTGTAATCTTCCACATTCAGTGTTTTCCAATTTGTAGAATTCCATGTGTGTAGACTTCAACTCCCAGAAATTTCTGCAATGGTCATACTGGTTGAGGAATTCTGGGCAATGAAGTCTACATACCAGAAGGAATTGGGCATGTAGAGAATCCATGAGGAACCCTGGTGATGCAGTGGTTAGAATGCAGTATTGCAGGTTAATCCTGCCCACAGCCTGGAGTTTGATCCTGATGGGCTCAAGGTTGACACAATCTTCCATCCTTCCAAGGTCAGTAAAATGAAAACCCAGATTATGGGGTGCAATGTGCTGACATTTGTAAACCACACAGAGCTTTTTGTGCTTTTTGGGAAAAAACACTTTTGGGACAACCAGGACCTGGATGATTGAGAATCTCTGTGGACAACTTTGGAAAACCTTCTTGAAATCAGGCTGCCCTGAGATTATGTGTCTTTTGGTATCAGATTAAAAAACGTATGTGCTTATTACTGACTTAACTTTCTGTTATTAGGTCATCTTGTAAGATTCTCTTAGTAAATGGGCTACAAATATTTTGTATAAATACAAAGGGATAGGACCAAAATTTATTTGGCTTTAGTATTTGTATTGAAAAAATGCTCTTAATATGATTGCTCTTTAAAACAAGGGGAAGGCAGTCCCGTCTAGAACTACTGCATTTCAAAGGAGAAACCTAATTTTTCTCCCAGACCTTCATCTAATAATATTAATTCCTTACATTTAGGGACAAGGTTTAAAATCCTTAGATTGTTTTGGCATGAAGGCATGCCATTCTAGGAACCATCCATCTGGATTCACTATCATGGAGAGAGGAAATTGGGCAGCAAATGGTTGACATATCAGCATCTTTCTTTCAACATTTTAATCCTGTTTTGAGTTTTCAGCATCTATATTTGGAAGGGGTTGATAGTTGGATGTCTTGTCAGGCAAAACAATGGGATTCTAGTAGTGAAGACTCCCTTTCATGGCAAGCTTGACACTGCAAAAGGTCGCATCTTTTTGTTATTTTTTAAAATCCAAATTAATGTATCAATAAAGGAGAATATTTGTAGCTCAGGGTTGAAATGAAGGGTCCTTAGTGTTCTCTGAACTTATTTGTTTTCTTGCAGACATTTCATTACCCAAACTAGGTATCATTGTCAGTGCTAGTGTGGATTAGCAATTACCTAGTTTGGGTAATGAAACATCTGCAAGAAAACCATCAAGCTCAGAGAGCACCAAGGAACACCCTTTCCCCCAAATTAATGTATTATGCTCTTCTTGAAGTCATGTACTTTCCTAATATTAAGAGGAGGAAGAAGACATCTAAATTATTATTCAGTTCTCTAATTATGTCTATTATACTGTAAAGTCTATTTCCTTGAATTTATTCTGTCTTTTCCCCCATGTAACATAAATCACAATTTTACCATTTCATATCAAAAACTGATTACATTACATAATCCATAAAGTCCATATAAATTTCATCCCAGACATTGATTTCATTGCTATCTTCCCCCTCCCCCTCACCCCACCTTTGCAAAATCATTACATATCTAAATCTTCAACTATGATCATTTGGGTTTATTACATAGTTGACACTTACGGGCTTGTCTTCATCTTCAAAAGCATCTAAAAAGAAAGATCAAATCCATAAACAATGTAATGTAAAACCATAGCTTGAATAAGGACCAACTAAATAATTTCTTTCACTGCAAAAAAAGAGTATTTGACCTTACATGTTTCTTTCTGTCTCAAATGCAAATATATTCAAATTCATATAACTATCACTGAATAATAGTTGTACTAAACATGATGAAAGTAAATATTTATTTACAAATAAATGGTGACAGTAGAACAGGGACAGTAGGCAGCAGTGGTGGGTTCCGAATCCCATTGCAATCAGTAAAGTGCAACAGGGCTGGGTGTCCACTACATGAACGCATGCAGCATGCACGTGCACACGCGCAGTGCACACATGCGTACTTACCGCCCACGACACTCCAGCTGCTTGGTAGAGCATTGTGCAGGCGACATATGCACTGTGCACATGCGTGGAAGCCCCAAAACACTTCAAATACTGGTAAGGAGCATGGGTGGGTGGGCCCTCTGGAGCACTGTACTGAAACGGTACCTGGTGCTCCTGGAAGGCACCGGTGCTGGTGTGCTGGTGCACGCCCCCTTACAGACCACTTGGGAATGGGGTGAGGTCCACCGTAGACAGTTTAAGGTTGAAGCTATGGGAGTTAATCAGCTGACAACATAAAAAAAAATAAGCAATCAAAAACAACTATAAAGTTATAATCCTTTTGGTGGAATACAATGCTGGACTAAGTATAATGGATAGTTAGTTGATTAAAGATTTAGTCGAAGAGCCGAGGTGGCGCAGTGGTTAGAGTGCAGCACTGCAGGCTACTTCAGCTGACTGCAGTTCTGCAGTTCGGCTGTTCAAATCTCACTGGCTCAAAGGTTGACTCAGCCTTCCATCCTTCCGAGGTGGGTAAAATGAGGACCCGGATTGTTGGGGGCAATATGCTGACTCTGTAAACCGCTTAGAGAGGGCTGAAAGCCCTATGAAGCGGTATGTAAGTCTAACTGCTATTGCTATTGCTATTGCTATAATTGATTACAACCAGGATTCATGATCAGAAGTGCTTTCTGGGTCTTTAAAACTCGAAAGCTGCTTAGCTTTAAATTTTGATATCTGTTGGTGTCAGGATTGTGGAGAGCTGCAGTTTTATTTTCTAAAGATTCATGTGATTTCTATATAAATTGTAATTTGGGGTTTGAAATCCCTCATAAATACAACATTCCTGTAAAGGAGCCTTTAAAATGCCCCTTTTTGTAAGGCTGAGTGGATAATGGGGATCTAAGTCTCAAAATGCCATGTACCTGAAAAGAATCTTTTGCAAGATGATGCTCGGCTTACCTGCGTACAAAAAGAAGAGTGCCAGGGTGAAAAACAGGCAAAAAGCGACCTTCATGTTGGTAGGAGAGGATAAACCACACCAAGCTCTTCCACTGAAATGTCTTCTAGCTATCACAGACGCAGGCGCTGTTTAAACTCTAGCTGGGAGTTTATGTTTATATAAGCATATTGCCGCAGCCTTATCAAAAGAAGATAAGAGAATGTTGACATTGCAAGTCCCTATAGGCACTTTTCAGTTTCCCCATTCTATTAGTATAAGGGAATGTGAAAGGCTTGTATTAGTCAGCTTCTATTAGTAAATATTGAGCGAATCTTGGGAACAGTAAACATTTGTTAAGTCATAAATCATAAGCAAGTAAATCATTTATACGTTCAAAGGGGAAATGTGAAAAATATCATTACTCACCAAATAGCAGTTATATATATTAAAGAACACAGAGAATATAGTTCTTAGATAGCCTTGCGATAATCTTCATGTGTTTCTAGATATGATCCGGATTATGAAATTCTACCACAAAGCATTGAAATTGTGTTATTGTTACAATTGATTGAAGAGCTATGGCTGAGAAGAATGGCCATTTTGCCATTTCTTGAAGAATTACTCTATATGTATTCTTGCAATCTAGCAGCCAAGAGGCTGTTTCTCAATCTTGGCAACTTGTACAATGAAATTTCATTTTAATGTATGCCGATTAGTATACATTTAAAATTATTCTAAGTCTAATTTTAAGGTATGTGAAGTTCAATTCACAGAATACCTATTTCCTCCAAGTCCCGTAATTCTATAAGTTATTTTCTGGATATGTGAGTTCACGAATATTTAAATAGAAAAATAAAGTGATTAAATCAGTGGTTCCCAACGTGGGGCCCACGCCACACAGGAGGGCAATTTGACTTTTAATCAGAGCAATTTGAAAATGAGCTATTAACTGAATTTTTGAAAGCCTGCTAATTTTTGTTATATATTTGTTATAAAACAGTTGTGTTTCATTTACCTATTGTTGTCTTTGTTAAAGTCCATTTCCTGGTCTGAAAAGGATATCCTAGCTGGGGTTGGGAGACCAAATACCAGTCAATCAGATGTGTTCCCACTAAGGATCATGGGACTGGCAGAGTCTCTTCCTCTTTCTTTCCTGTGGGCTTTGTTGCTGGGAGGTTGCAGGGAGAGCTGCTCTGTGGGGAAGACAGAGTGGATGGCTGCTGGGGGAATCCCAGCAGTGAGGATACAGAACCAGGACCCAGGTTTAAGTAAGACATTGTTAGATTTACAGTTATTTTTAGTCTGTGTTTTCCCAGGCCGTGTTTTAAAAATCCTTTTTCTCTCAGAGCAATCTGGGGCTGGGTCACATGTGTGTAGACCTTGCCTGGCCTGTGTAATTCACTCCACCTACTGAACTACCAAAGCATTTCCTGACTAAGTTGCAGATTCAAACCAAGTGAGCAAGTGGGGGGGGGTCATAGGTTACAACCCCCCTTTCATTCATGATAATCTTATTATTCATACATTATGCTAAGAATGTTTTTTTTAATTTCCCTTTTTCTGAGCCATCATTTTTAATAGTTATTTCTTTTAATAATTTGCATCTTTGGAACCCTGTTTAAACCAAGTTAATAGCCTTTTTGGCTTCCTCCACATGAGTAGGAGTTCACTTTTTGAATAGTAAGAATTATATAGGGGGGCATCAGGATTTTAGAGATGCTCACGTGGGATATGGCCAGAAAAAGTTTGGGAACCACTGGATTAAATAGTATAGTGTGTATGTTATCATATTACAAATAAAACAATGTGCAAACTTCTGCTAAGTGCTACACCAATATTCCTTAAATTAAAGTGCTAAATGTGTAAGGAAATTGTCACCTTTTCCCACCTAGAATTAAGGTTGCTTGCAGAAATTGTGGTATAGCTTCAGCCTTATATGACTGAAATGGCAATTTCTCAGCCCCAGCTATTCAATCAGTTGTAATAATAAAGCAATTTCATAATCAGGATCATATCTAGAAATACATGCTCAAGGTTATTGTGAGGCTTTCTTAAGAGCTACCGTATTTTTGGGGAGCATAAGACGCACCGGAGTATAAAACGCACCAAGATTTTGAAGAGGCAAATTAAACGAAAAAGTTTTTGCACTCTGCAGACCTCCCAAAAATGGCCCGTTTTTCTCAAGAAAGCCCCCCCCCTTTTTAAAAGGGCATACATAGCCTTTAGGAACCTTGTAGAGTACTCCTGGGGAGAGGGGGCAAAAATGAACAAAAAACGGCCCATTTTTTGCTCATTTTTGCCTTCTCCATCTTATTCTTCTGACATCAGTGGCTGAAAATTTTCCTTTCTTCTTTGGAGGGACTAGAAAATATGATTAGTTTAGGAAAACAAGCATCTGATATCTGAAGGTTAATCAAGTTTAGTGTTTTCCCTTTCACATACTTGTGGCTTTCCTTCCTCCTTAAAAGCGCAAAGTTGTAAGAATGGCAAACAGTGTTATATACATAACACACAAAGGTGGTCTTTCTCATTTTTAAATTGTAGGCTAGAGGTATGTAGCCTTTTCTGGGCCAAGAATCACCTTCTGGGCATAATTCTGAGTCAACCTTTATCTCTACTTTTTATCTTTATCTTTACCTCAAGCTTCCCACCTCTTTTGTAAGCAAAACCCACTCTTATACAGATGTTTTTTTTAAAAAGAATGGTAAACTATACTTGACAAATTTTAAAGAAAAAATAAATATGCCACTTATGTTTGACTAGATAAAATTTGAAAAGGCACCTGGTTGATTTATGAGATGATCTTGGCAAGATACTGGTTTAGAAGAAATGTCTTGGTTCTCTTCCTTACTATGATTTCATCAGCCTGATCAAGTTTTTTAAAAGTGTTGTATCTATGTTTAAACTGCTTGAGACCACCACAGGACTTGTGAGCCACAGTTTGAGAAGTCCTAGTATAGTGATTTTCCCTGTGGTATAATCAAATATAAGTAGGCACTTGCTTCTATTTGGTTCTGATATGGAACCCTTTGAGACATGTGTGTCAAGTTTCTAAGGAAAAAAATGCCACATTTGTTTGGCTAGATAAAATTTGAAGAGCAACTTGGTTTGAAGTTTTCATGGAAATAAGATGTGATAGAGGCACACGTTGAGTTGTACCAACTTGAGATGTTCCTTTTTAGATGAGAGCTCAAAATAGAAGCAGAAAGTGACAACTGGCCTTCAAAAAGGTAAGAAAAAAAGGAAGGTTTTATTTATATTTTTCTGGGCCAAGAAATTATTTTCCCTTCTGAAAGGGGCTTAGAGTTATTTTGTGACATCCAGATCTACTTTCACCTTTTACTTAAGACTATCATCCACTTTTCAAGCAAAATGCACTCATTCTGGGCAGCCATAGGATAAATTACAGAATAAAACCGATTAGATCCCACAGATTAGGCCTCCTCCAAATTCCATCCGCCGGCCAGTGTCGACTGGCGACTACCTGGAGGAGAGCCTTCTCTGTGGCTGCTCCGACCCTCTGGAACGAACTCCCCGTGGAGATTCGAACCCTCACCACCCTCCAGGCCTTCCGCAAAGCCCTTAAAACCTGGCTGTTCCGACAGGCCTGGGGCTAAAGAACTGTTGCCCCCGTCTCGAATTGGTATGACTGTTGTGTGTTTTAAATTATGCATTGTTTTGTGTCGTTTTAATTTTTTGTTTGTATCCCCCTTCCCTGGTTGAGTTGTGAGCCGCCCTGAGTCCCCTTCGGGGGAAAAGGGCGGCATATAAATAAAATCAACATTCAACATTCAACATTCATTCAACATAAAAGATTTGGAAGGGACCTTGGAAATCCTAACCCTAACCCTAGTTCAACCCCCTGCTCAAGGAGGAAACCCTATATCATTTCAGACAAATGGCTCTCCAATCTCTTCCTAAAAACCTCCGGTGTTGTGGCACCCACAAATTCTGGAGACAAGTCATTTCATTGACTAATTGTTCTAACTATCAGGAAATTTCCACTTACCATAGCTCTAGGTTGCTTTTCTCCTTGATTAGTTTTTCATTCCTTCTTTCTTGTCCTGCCCTCAGGTGTTTTGGAGAATAGCCTGATTCCCTCTTCTTTGTGGCATCCCCTTAAATATTGTTTTCATGTTACCCCTAGTCCTTCTTTTCATCAAACTAGCAATACCCAACTCCTGCAACTCTTTTTCATATGCTTTAGCCATATATGTATGTATGTATGTATGTATGTATGTATGTATGTATGTATGTATGTCAGTGATGTGCGGTGAGGGATAGCGTTGGTGAGGCAAGAGCGCGGCAGCGGCGAGAAGCAATGTCCCCGCCGCTGTGTCCGACAGGCGTCTCTCATTTATGATGGACATAAGCACGAGATGCCTGTCGGACACAGCGGCAGGGGTGTTGCTTCTCGCCGCTGCCGCGCTCTGCCGCCTCGCCCCCCGCCTCCTCCATCCCCGCTGACATTCTTGGGAGCAGGTCGGGTGGCTGGCTGGCTGGGAGGAGAAGAGCGGTGAGTCTTTGTGCCGGCTGGCCAGCCAGGCAGGGAGCAGGTCGGGTGGGGGTGGCTGTCTGGCTGGCTGGGAGGAGAAGCGCGGTGAGTCTTTGTGCCGGCCGGCCGGCTGGCCGGCCAAGCAGGGAGCAGGTCGGGTGGGGGTGAGTGGCTGGCTGGGAGAAGAGCGGTGAGTCCCTCCCCAGCCAGCCACAAGGGCTCACTGCTCTTCTCCTCCTCCTCCTCCCCGCTCGGTGCTGCAAAAGAAATGGCGGCTGGTGAAAGAAAAACCTCTCCAGAATCACTTGAGCAGTCGCTCAAGTGCAAGACATGATTCGCTGATCCCAGATCAGGAGGCGGGAGAATCAGTGCCTCTTTTGCATATTAAATCTTTTGCTTTTTAACTCCGCCTTAACTTTTAAAAGGCGAAAAGTTCCTTAAGCAAAAGAGGCCCCGAGTTCTCTGGCCTCCTCCTAGTTAACACTGAGAGCAGACACCAAGCCACTGTGACTTGAAAGTAGCAACTATCCTGGCTTTAATTCATTAAAAAAAATATTTAAAACTCTTTCTCTCAGGAGACTGGGGAGGCTCCACCTCCCTTGCCTCTAGTGACTGCACGTCCCTGATGTATGTATGTATGTATGTATGTATGTATGTATGTATGTATGTATGTATGTATAGCTTAGTGGCTAATATAATTGCTTAATATGTAATACAGCCCAGGTTCGATTCCCAGTAAGGATATGGCTAGCTGATGAGAGCTAAATAGCTTGAAATAGATCTATACTAGTCTCCCTTTATTTATTTATCAGCACAATTGCAACACAAATGTAACAAAGGCAACATTTTAAAAAAAAGGCTTTCTGCCTGGATGGCTCCCAGAGTGAGTCGATAGACAGAAAAGGGAAGCAGTATGCTCCCTCCCATATTTGGGCATACCAGGGGTTGTGACACAATACATACCTATTTTCCTGGCTTAGCTGATAAAAGAGAAGAGACTGTGACTTAGTGGCTAATATAACTGCCTAATATGTAATACAGCCCAGGTTCGATTCCCAGTAAGGGTATGGTTAGCTGATAAGAGCTAAATAGCTTGAAATAGATCTATACTAGTCTCCCTTTATTTATTTATCACACAAATGCAACACACACACACATACACGCACACACACACACACACACACAAACACACACATTGTGGTGATCAACATTGGATGCACTATTCCAAGTGTGGTTTTACCAAGGCTTTATAAAGTGGTACAGCTAGTCTTAGACTGATGACCACAGTTGAGTCCAACAATTCTGTGACTAAGCAAAACATTTGTTAAGTTAATTTCTCCCATGTTGCGACCTTTCTTGCAGTTTAAGTGCATCCCTACAGTAATGTGATTGTTAAGTGAATCTGGCTTTCCCCTTGACTTTGCTTGTCAGAAGATCACAAAATGTGATCAAATGATCCAGTGGTGGGTTTCAATTTTTTTTAGAACCTCTTCTGTAAGTGTGGCCTGCTTTGTGGGAGTGACTTGCCAGTCATGTGACTGGGTGGGTGAGGCCAAATTGTAAAATGTGGTGAAACTCACTTAACAATGCTCTTGCTTAGCAACCAAAATATTGGCTCAGAAACTCTGACATTTGAAGCACGCAAGTCTTAAAGCTGTCAAGTTACAAGACCCTTGCACCCCTAACCCTTTAGAAAAAAACCAGGGGTGTTCAAACTTGACAGCTTTAAGACTTGTGGACTTCAACTCCCAGAATTCCTCCTCTCGCTCTTCATCTTGATGATGTGCGGACGGGCGGGGGAAGTGAGCGGGAACTGGTTCTAAGCGGCACTGTAGATTTGTGGAACCTCTTCTATAGAAGAGGTTAGAACTGGCAGGAACCCACCTCTGATATGACCCCAGGACACTGCAATTGTCATAGATATAAGCCAGTTGCCAAGCAGCTGAATTTTGATCACTTAACTATGGGGATGCTGCAATGGTCTTAAATGTGAAAATAAAAACAAAGATATAAAATGGTTAGTATGTGTAAGCTGTAAAAAAGAAGCTGCCCGTCACTGAGTCACTTAGACTATTGTGCCGACCAAGGGGCCGGAGTGCTGCTGCTGGTGCTGGATACCATTGGTCCCCACATGCTTCTGCCTCTGGTGCGTGCGGCAGGGGAGTGGGGCACCCAGCCAGGCTGATCACTCTGAAATGTTTTCCCCAAAATAAGTCCTAGCGCTTATTTTGGTGCCCTCCCAAATAAGACCGGGTCTTATTTTAGGAGAAATGCAGTATATGTTATAGAAGATCTATATGATATACACTGAATGCAGAAGTTAAAAAGCAAGACAGATTATGTTGCTTACTTGTTTATTAAACAATTATACTGTTACACGTTATAAGAAATATTCATAAAAATTAGAGAATAAGCAAAGAAAGATAGCATTCTTTATTATGATGGATGAGCAAGGAACCAAGAGATTTGGGATGGTAGTTGGTTTTTTAGTACAGTGGTTGTGCATTCCCGATTTCCTCACATGACCCATAGTGCTGTAGCTTAAGTGCTCCACGACTCAGTCTGGTAAGAGAAAAGTAAAGTGAGGTGTGAAAATTCAGAAGATGTAAAATTATGCGCTCTACATGGGGCAGCCCTTGAAGAGCATTCGGAGACTTCAGCTCGTCCAGAATGCAGCCGCGCGAGCGATTGTGGGTGCACCTCGGTATACCCATGTTACACCTATCCTCCGCGAGCTGCACTGGTTACCGATTGGTCTCCGGATATGCTTCAAGGTGCTAGTCGTCACTTATAAAGCCCTTCATGGTATTGGACCTGGGTACTTGAGAGACCGCCTGTTGCCAATTACCTCCCAAAGACCCATTAGATCACACAGGGTTGGCCTCCTCCGGGTCCCGTCTGCCAGCCAATGCCATCTGGCTACTACTCGGGGGAGAGCCTTCTATGTGGCAGCGCCGGCCCTTTGGAACGAACTCCCCGCCGAGATTCGGACCCTCACCTCTCTCCAGGCCTTCCGAAAAGCCGTTAAAATCTGGATATGTCGGCAGGCCTGGGGTTGATGAGTTCCCTTCCTCTCTTGATTGTGTGTCTGTTGGTTATTTTAAATGCTTGTATTTGTAGTTCTTGTGTTTCCCTTCCCCCCTTGGGTTTGTGAGCCGCCCTGAGTCCCGCTGGGAATAGGGCGGCATATAAATAAAACGAAACCTGAAACCTCATTATTAAATGAATAAAAAAAAAAGCACGAGAAGCGTTAACTCCCAATGTAAAGTCTATTGAAATGGATGATGAACTCAGCATCTTCTATTGGCCACTTTGTTTGACAAAACAGCCCCTTTCTCCAATTTCTAATGTTCATTTATGTTAGAAAATTCTTAGTCAGGAAGCAAGATGAGATCAAATATAAGACTCTTAAATTCCCTACATGCTGAGAGCAAAGTACACAATGGTTCTGGGCATCACTTGTTTTTCATTTTCCAAAACATGAAAGTTATACTTACACAACTGCATTGCAGAACAAGCACTGGTTGCCGTAGGTTGTACCATCAGAACCACAGTGTGGTCTAAGCTCCAAAGTACAGGCCTCTTGAAACTCACCACTACATTGAATCTGCAGAAAGCAACAATACATTTTTTTTTCAAATCTTAGGATTGAAATCATAAACATTTAATTGTTATAAAATTAATTGTGTAGAAATATGGTGGTTGGATTTACTTGCTCCATCAGCAAAAAGTTCCTTTTTCGAAGGACACTACCTCATAAGGATAAAGGGTCTGTATCATTCTTCCAGGGGGGTTAAGAGAGGCCTGTAACATCTTAGGTAGAGCGTCTACGGAGATCTTCCATCATCCAGGCCATGATTGTCCAAAAGCTGCTTTTTCCTTTTTCCTTTGGAAATATTTTGCTTCTAATCCAAGAACTGAAGAAGCTTGTTGAATGAGAAGCAAAATGTTTTCAAAGAAAGAAACAAGGGAGTCCAGTTGCCTTTTGTAAAAAAAAACACCTTTGGGAGATCTTTGGAAGAACTATATCTTATTAAGCTGAATTTCATTAATAGTAAGTTAGGTGGTTATATATGTGCTTTCATTCTTCCAAACAAAATAAATGGTCCCTCACAATTGGCTACATTGAAGCTAATTAGAATATAGTTGATTTTTACTCATGAGATGAGAGAGGAAAACCAGAAACCTACTATTCCCAACTTCCCTTACTGACTGTCTAGTGCTCCCAGGGATGGCTGACAGTTGTAGTCTATCCAGTAATATAACTCCTGAAGGTCTCAGATTCATCACTTCTGAGATAAATAGCACATAAAACTGATTACAGAAGTATTCATACTTTAAGCCTAGCAGGACCTAGATCAGCCATTATTACCTTGTTCTACTAATTGCAAAAGAACTAAAATTGAACTAATAGAGGCTGGATTCAAGATGTAAGATAATACAAGGTAGGTACCTATTCTTGGGCAACAAATCTTATCCTGAAATGCACAGTAATAACTGTGGCCTTATTTTCTGCTTAACTCTTGATAATTTGGGAGCAAGAAACCTCTTCTGTGGAGTATCATTAAATGGATAATTTAGAAGCTCTAAGTTCCTACTGCATAGACAGTTTTCACAGGAAGAATGTAGAACAGGGATTATGGATTATGGAATAGATTCATCTGAGACAAGGCAAGGCTTCTATTTCTTCAGTCCATTAATTTATTCCAGTAAAGTTGGAGTAATCTGAACCATACCATCTGCTCCAATGAAGATATAATAGATTAAAGGTAATCTTACATACTATAGATCGATAGTCTACACCAGGGGATGGCAACCTTAAACACTCAAGAGTCACCAAGGTCCTAACCGGAAACCTCTCATTCAATTCTGGAGCCAACTGGTTCCCCCCACCATAGAGTCTCCTCCTAGCTCCTTTTTTCTCTACCTGTCCTAACTGAAAGCAGTATCAATTGTGGAGCCAACCGGCAATAGGGAGCCACAGCAGAGGGATGAAAGAACCACATGTGGCTCCAGAGCCGCAGGTTGCTGACCCCTGGTCTACATTATCTAGATTTATAAACCTTGTTATCTTTGGAACTATCACCTTTCAGTTACTAATAAGACTCTTTTCAGATTGGAAGGATTGAAATCCTGATCTCAGAACATTCAAAGTGAACCAATGTTAAAAGCCTAAGAACACTGAAGTTATAGTTGGGGTATGCACAACTATGTGTGTGTGTGTTTGTCTGTGTGTGTATAAGTTGAGATATTGCAGCCACTTGATTGCAGCTTTGAGCCTTTGTTGTGTTTTCCATTTGTAACCCTCATTTGTGACCATGGATGCTTTCTTAAAGGCATCCAACAGTCCTTCATTCCAGCTATAAATGCCATAAATAGAGCAAGAATTTGTTCAATTCCTTTTCAAACAATCAAAATTGTCCATCACTATTTTTGATGGTAGTGAATTCCATAGTTCAAATATATGATGTGAATGAAAATGAAATGTACTTCCTGGCCTGATTCTGCCTGGATTTATTTGTAATGGAAGTTCTAACATTGTAGGAAATGGGAAAAAAGCCTCTCTACCCACATATACCATGATATTTATGATTTTATAGACTTGTCTTCTATTACCCAGTTTTATTTCAAGGTGAAGAAACCAAACCATACCCATGTATGATATGCTTTTCTTCTGGAGAACTGTAGCAATCGCCTAATAATCTGATGATGACATTTTTTTTTGTTTTATACTTTCCTTTCTCAGGTGTGAGTGACCCAGTAGTCTCACCATAGGTTCATATAAACATACTATTTGTCTGATGTATTTCCATTCCCCTTTCTAATGCTTCCAAGCATGGAAATTGCAAATTGGGCTGACTCTTTTCTTAATCAATCACCTACCAACTTAGATTACACAAATATGCCTGTGAAGATCAGTGTTTGTATTAATATGTTTGTCTGTATGTGTACATGTATGTACCTTTACACTTATTCACACTGAAGTGTGTTTAGAAAGATCTTGAGTTTTTTGCAGTTCCTTTTCAGTTTGATTATTCTGATCAGTTTGTTACCTGGGGAAATTTTGATCCTCAGGAATCAAATTGATTATAAACAAATTGATGAATATAGGTGATTGTTCTCAGCTCTAGTGATTAATCTTTTCCATATGTCTCTGGCAAAACTGTAATAATTGAGATATTGAACCATGTTTTTTTTTCTGAAGGTGAATTTTAATAGCCAAGCCATTTCTCAACTTAGAAACTGAACACAATTAGAATTAGAGTTTACTTCTGCACCATGTAAATCTGTCAAAATAAACATTGCAAATGATTTTCATACTTAAATTTGCTTTTTATTTTCCTTTGCTCTGTAAAATCACTGATCTTAATTTTCAACTATAATAATATGGATTTAATAATGTATTTAAAAGACACAATTGCACTTACGTTTTCTTCCGCTGCTTCAGTACCAACATCTAGAACCAAACAATAGTAATATAAAAGAATTAAATTCAAAGCTGATGTTGAAAAATGGTTGACTGGATAACATTTCTTTGATTATATAAACATGAATGTGTTTTATTTCACATTCTCCTTTATTTTCTCAAAAGAAACCAAATACCAATATGTGGATATTATTTTTAATATCACTGAATTACATTTGCAACAAAAACAACCCACAAAAACAATCCAGCATAAAGTAAACAATATTTCCTTCAAAAGGTATTCATAACCAATTATGACCTTCAAGATTCTTTCCATGGATATCTGAAACTAGATGGAGGTTTTGAAACTTTGATGTGAAATGTGAAATTTCTGCATCTTAACATGAGCCATGTTAAGTGTACATCTAAACCATGTTAAGTATAGATCATAAACACTTACTATGATATGGAAGCTTTTTTTGCCTATAGATTTACCTCATAACATGGGGATTTTCATGCCTCATCAACTAACAATGTATGATTTCTTCATGCAAGAAGATAAAATCCATATCATACACTTCAAAATTAATTATGGTCCTTCCACTTAATCCAAGGTGGTATTCAGATGGTTCTCACTGTTTCTGGTGAACCGGTAGCAGAAAGTTTGAATAATTCGGCAAATACCGGCAAACCGTTTCTGGTGAACCAGGAGCGGAAATTTTGAATAGTTCGGCAAATACTGGCAAATACCACCTCTGATTGGCACCACTCCCATGTATTCTCTACCTCCCTAGTCCCAGATCAGCTGGCTTCTTTTTTTGTTGCCCTGCACAGGAGAATGGAGCTGGAATGCAGGTTAGTGGCGTGGGAATGGAATGGAGATTTTGCAGCATCCTTCTTCCAGGAGTGGGGAGGGAATGGAGATTTTGCAGGTTCCTTCCCCTGGAGTGGGGAGGGAATTTGTATTTTTCAGTATCCTTCTCCTAGAGTGGGGTGGGAATGGAGATTTTGCAGTATCCTTCCTCTGCCACACCCACCAAGCCACACCCACCAAGCCAAGGCCCCAGAACCGTTAGTAAAAAAATTTGAATCCCACCACTGCATTGAATCCTTAATTTAAAGGATTATTTTTGATTGCAGAAGCTTTTAGAATGCCTGAATCAGGGACGTGCAGTCACTAGAGGCAAGGGAGGCGGAGTGTCCCCAGTCTCCTGAGAGAAAGGAAAGAGTTTTAAATATTTTTTTTAATGAATTAAAGCCAGGATAGTTGCTACCAGATTTCAAGTCACAGTGGCTTGGTGTCTGCTCTCAGTGTTAACTAGGAAGAGGCCAGAGAACTCGGAGCCTCTTTTGCTTAAGGAATTTTTTGCCTTTTAAAAGTTAAGGCGGAGTTAAAAAGCAAAAGATTTAAAATACAAAAGAGGCACTGATTCTCCCGCCTCCTGATCTGGGAGCAGCGAATCATGTCTTGCACTTGAGCGACTGCACAAGTGCAAGGGTGATTCTGGAGAGGTTTTTCTTTCACCAGCCGCCATTTCTTCTGCAGCCAGCCCAGCACCGAGCGGGGAGGAGGAGGAGGAGGAGGAGAAGAGCGGTGAGCCCTTGTGGCTGGCTGGGGAGGGACTCACCGCTCTTCTCCCAGCCAGCCAGCCACTCACCCCCACCCGACCTGCTCCCTGCTTGGCCGGCCAGCCGGCCGGCCGGCACAAAGACTCACCGCTCTTCTCCTCCCAGCGAGCCAGCCACCCGACCTGCTCCCAAGAATGTCAGCGGAGACGGAGGAGGCGGGGGGCGAGGCGGCAGAGCGTGGGAGCAGTGAGAAGCAACACCCCCGCCGCTGTGTCCGACAGGCATCTCGCATTTATGTCCATCATAAACGAGAGACGCCTGTCGGACACAGCAGCGGGGACGTTACTTCTCGCCGCTGCTGCGCTCTTGCCTCACCAACGGTATCCCTCACCGCACGTCACTGGCCTGAATGTTCCTCTTTCTGAGGAATACATGATGGAATATGACCATTTCTAAGAGCGAGGCTTCTTTGGAAAGGAATTTTTGCGATTATGATGTGGGACTCACCCATATAAAACATTAGCATCAGGGGAACAAGCAGAACCCCTGCTGTCTTCATGTTTGCTTTTTCTGAACTCCCTGCTATTTCTTTCTGATCCACAGATTCCACTGCCAGAGTGGAAGGGATGTAATAACTCTTTTATGTTAGTTATGTTAGTTATGTTATGTTATGTTAATCACAGAGAGAGAGTGATACACAAAAATAGAAAAAGAATGACTATTATAAAGCGCAACTAAATGATCCAATCTGTAAAAGAATATAAAGAAAATCTATAGCTTGAATTAGGGCCAACTAAATATTTTTTTTACTGCAAAAAAAGAGAGGAAGATTTGATCTTACACATTTCTTTCTATCCCAAATGCACATGTATTCATATTAACACAGCTATCACTGAATAATACTTGACCTGAACATGAAGAAATTAAATATCAATTTATTTAATCTGCTGACAACATAAAAACAAACATAATTAATCAAAAACAACTTAGTGGATCTAAATTTACACCTTTTTAAAAAATACAATGTTGGGTTAAAGATAATGGGTAGTTAGGTTTTAGTTGATTAAAGCCGGGCTTCCAGTTTTTGATTCCAGGTTCACCATCAAAAATGCTTTCTGGGGCTTTAGCACTTCAAAGCTGCTTATTCTTTAAATTTTGGTATCTATTGGAGTCGGGATTATGGATTATTTTATTTCTAAAGATTCATATTATTTCTACATAATACCAGCTATCATTTGGGATGGGAAATCTGTCATAAATATAATATTCCTGTAAAGAAGCCTTTAAAATGCCCACTTTTGTGAGGCTGAGTAGATAATGTGGAACTAGGTCTCAAAATGCTATCTAACTGAAAAGGATCTTTTGCAAGGTCCTTAATCAAGGAGAGAAGCAACCTAGAACTAAGAAGAAATTTCCTGGCAGTTAGAACAATTAATCAGTGGAACAACTTGCCTCCAGAAGTTGTAAATGCTCCAATACTGGAAGTTTTTAAGAAGAGATTGGACAACCAATTGTCACAAATGGTAAAGGGTTTCTGTCTGAGCAGGGAGTTGGACTAGAACACCTCCAAGATCCCTTCCAATTATTCTATTCTGTTCTGTTCAGCTTACCTGAGTACAAAAAGAAGAGGGCCAGGGTGAAAAATACGCAAAAAGCCACCTTCATGTTGGTAGGAGAGGATAAACCACACTAGGCTCTTCCACTGAAATGTCTGCTAGCTATCACAGACACAGGTGCTGTTTAAGCTCTAGCTAGGCATTTATGAGTATATATAAGCATATTGCCGCAGCCTTATCAAAAGAAGATAAGAGAATGTTGACATTGCAAGTCCCTATAGGCACTTTTCAGTTTCCCCATTCTATTGTGTTAGTCAGCTTCTATTAGTAAATATTGAGTGAATCTTTGGGAACAGTAAACATTTGGTAACCCATAAATCATAAGCAAGAAAACCATTTATACGTTCAAAGGGGAAACGTGAAAAATATCATTATGCACTGAACAACAAATATTAAAGAATACACAGAATTCAGTTCTTAGGTAGACTTATGATAACCTTCAGTGTTTGTTTCTAGATATGATCCCGATTATGAAGTTTGACCACAAAGCAATAAAATTGTGTTACTATTACAACTGATTAGCTGTGGCTGAGAAGAACGCATGTGGCCATTTTGCCATTCTTTAAAGAGCTACTCTACTGTATGTGTAGTCTTGTAATCTACTACCTAAGAGGCTGTTTCTCAACTTTGGCAACTTTAAGATGTATGAAGTTCAACTCGCAAAATACCTATTTCCTCCAAGTCCTATAATTCTATGAATTCCATAATTCAATTATGTCTGGATATGCGAGATTATGAATATTTAAAGTAAATAGAAAAATAAACCCATTGCAGAAACAGCTAGTAAACAGAAGAGAGGGGGTATCTGCTTTTATATTAACAATTGATGTATCACTGCACTAAAAGAAATTTGGACTATTCATTAACTGCATACCCTTTTATTCCGCCTGGGAGTTCTGTTCATTTTTTCTACTTGTGGTCTTGCAAAAACTTGCATAAACAAGGCATTGCAAACCTTGGCTGACCAAATCCTGTGGACTGAGTAGAGATATGCAGACTCCCTACTCATTGTACTAGGAGATTTTAACAGTGCTAACCTAAGCCAGGAGCTGCCAAGATACACTCAGCATGTCAGCTGTCTCGCTAGAGGCAAGAATATTCTAGACCACTGGTACTCAACACTAAAAGATGCCTATCACTCTCTACCAAGAGCAGTTATAGGACCCACTGATCACTGTGTGAATCACCGGGTACCTGTTTATATAAAAAGACTTAAAACCATAAAATCTATAGTTAAAACAGTGAAATCTTGGACTGAAGAATGTTAAAGCTATAGGCTTGCCCCAACTGCACAGACTGGAGCATTTTCAAAGCTTCCTCAGTGGACTTGGATGAACTCACTGACACTATGACATCATACATTAGCTTTTGTGAAGACGTATGTATGCCAACCAAAACCTTATGCATCTACAATAATACCAAACTGTGGTTCACAGCTAAGCTTAAACAACTACATCATGCTACAGAGGGAGCCTACAGGAAAGGAGATAGAATGCTGTACCAGGAATGTATTAACAAGTGGGATCAGAGCAACAAAGAGAAGCTACTCTGAAAAGCTGAGGAATCAGCTGTCAACAAATGAACCAGCAAATGTGTGGAAAAGACTGAAAAATATCACTGGCTATAACAACCTCCCTCCATTGCTGAAGGGAATTGGCAATTGGCAGAAGATCTGAATATATTCTACTGTAGATTTAAGAAGAAACCACTGTCAACTATCACTTCCATCTCCATCTCAGATACACCAACAACAGCCAAGTCCCCTACACCTGGTAACATCCCTCTGGGGCCCCCACCTCTGGTGATCACAGAAAAAGACATATGCAAGGTCTATTTCACAGACAAAAGCTTAGAAAAGCACCAGGCCCAGACAGGGCAACCCCTTCTTGCTTGAAAGTGTGTACTAATCAACTAACCGCCATCTCTAATAAATCATTGAATATGTGTTATGTCTGTTCTTGCTACTATCATCCTGGTGCCCAAGAAACCCTCCATCAAGGAACTGAATGACTACAGACTGCTTGCTCTGACATCCGTAGTTATGAAAAGCATTGAAAGTTTATTGCTGGCCCATCTAAAAGCCATCACAGATCCAATGCTAGACCCCCTTGTAATTTGCCTACCATGCAAATAGATCGGCAGATGATGCTGTCAAGATGACACTGCAGTCTATCTTAAATATTGTATCCGCAAAAACCTATGCAAGGATCCTCTTGTAGCCTTCAGCTTGGCATTCAACAACATTATTACAGAAACCATTCTCTCCAAACTGACCCAAACTAGTTGTTCCTGACCACACTTGCAGATGGGTTATAAACATTTGCACAGATAGGAAGCAGCAGGTGAAGCTAGGTAGAATCACATCAAATATTCATTCAATTAGCACTGGAGCCCCCCCAGGGCTAGGTGCTCTCTCCCTTACTTCTTTCTTTATATACCAATAACTGCATCTCAAAGGATCCCTCTGTTAAAGTACTGAAGTTTGCAGATACAACAGTGTGGTCTCATTTGAAATGGTGATGAATCTGTCTATAGATCTGAGGTTGAACAACTGGCCCTGTGGTGGAACCAGAACTATCTAGAACTTAACACACTTAAAACTGTAGAAATGATAGCTGATTTTAGGAGAAACCCTCCTATTTTATCACCTCTTAGAATATTACTCCCAGAACTTGAAAAGGTCATGTAACATTAGAACCATCATTAAAAAGGCACAACAAAGAATGTTCTTCCTGTGTCAACTCAGGAAACTCAAATTGCCCAAAGATCTGCTGATACTGTTCTACAGAGGAATTATTGATTCCTCTATAACAGCCTGGTTTGGCACAGCAAGCAAACAGGACAAGTACAGATTTCAATGGATAGTTAAAACTGCATAAAAATAGATTTGCAACCAGTCTGCCTTCTATTGAACCTGTACGTTGTATGAACCAGAAAGAGGGTTGAAAAAATATCTACAGATCCCTCACATCCTGGACACAAACTGTTTCAACTTCTACCCTCAGGATGCATTGCATGCCACAACAACCAGACACAAAAATAGTTTCTTCCCCCATGCCATCACTTTGCTAAATACCTAACTCCAACAGCACTGTCTTATGTCTAAAGATATTTACACACATAGTAGGCTGTATTGCTATTATCCATGTCATTCTCTCATATTTCCCATCTTCCCATTTTGTCATCTTTCTCGTTTTTCATCTTTCCTACTACCTTCTCCTGCTGGTATATTATGATTTAGAATTGCATCTTATGATTTATGATCTATGACAATACTTTGGTTTTGTTTTTATGTACACTGAGAGCTTATGCACTGGAGATAATTTCCTGATGTGTCCAATCACACTTGGTCAATGAAGAATTCTATTCTGTTCTGTTCTATCAATAGCATAGAATAGAACAGAATAGAATAGTATAGTGTGTATGTTGTCATTTTACAAATAAAACAAAGGGCAAATATCTGCTAAATGCTCACTAACATTTCTTATAATCAGGTGCTAAACATGTAAGGAAATTGTCATCTTTTTCCACCTTGAATTAAGGTTGCTTGCAGAAGATATTGAAGTATACTTTAGCCGTGATTCAGCTGCATTGGTGTCATTTAACTGAAAGGACTTCTTTGGAAGCCAAAAGGAGAACATCTAAACAAAGTAAATTAATATTCCACAGTCATTTCATTTGATAGCAGCCAGGAAATTTCCTTCAGGGAACCTTAAGACAGTTTTGAGGGTGCATGTGAACATTTCAACATTTCTTCCTCCTTGCATGAAATTAGGTTCAGGAACAGAAACTCCATCTTATTCTTCCGATATCAGTGGCTGAAAATTTTCCTTTCTTCTTTGGAGGGGCTAGAAAATGTGATTGTATCTGAAGGTTAATCAAGTTTAGTGTTTTCCCTTTCACACACTTGTGGCTTTCCTTCCTCCTTAAAAGCGCAAAGTTGTAAGAATGGCAAACAATACAATATGTTATATACATATACATAACACACAAAGGTGGTCTTTCTCATTTTAAAATTCTAGGCTAGAGGTATGTAGCCTTTTCTGGGCCAAGAACCACCTTATGGGCATAATTCTGAGTCAAACTTTATCTCTACCTTTTATCTTTATCTTTACCTCAAGTTTTCCACCTCTTTTATAAGCAAAACCCACTCTTATGCAGGTATGTATTTTTTAAAGAATGATAATCCTTACTTGACAAATTTTAAAGAAAAAATAAATATGCCACTTATGTTTGACTAGATAAAATTTGAAAAGGCGCTTGGTTAATTTATGAACTGATCTTGGCAAGATTGTGGTTTTGAGGAAGTAATCAGTCTTGGTTCTCTTCTTTAATATGTTTTATAAGCTCAATCAGTTTTTTCAAACTGCTATATCTATGTTTAAATTGCTTGAGATCACCTCAGGACCTGTGACCCACAGTTTCAGAAGTCCTAATATAATCTCTGTAATATAATCAAATTTGTATAAGCAACCACTTTTATTTGATTGTGGTATACAACCTTTTGAGACGTGCATGTCAAATTTCTAAGAAAAAGAATGCCACATGTGTTTGGCTAGATAAAATTTGAAAAGCCACCTGCTTAATTTATGAGCTGATCTTAGTAAGATAGAGGAATCAGAAAAACTAATCAGTGTTGGTTCTCCTCCTATGTTTTCATAAGCTTGATCAGGTTTTTTTTAACTGCTGTATCTTTGTTTAAACTGCTTGAGACCATCTCAAGACCTGTGACCTACAGTTTGAGAAGTCCTAGTACAGGTAGTCCGCAAGTTAGGAATGTAATGGAGCCTGCCTATTCCATTCGTAACCCAAGGATTTGTGGGAGTGAATCTTGTACCTTGAACGTGATCATGCCCTCCTTTTGCTCATGCGTCACTAATCAAATGCGAGACTTGTTAAGTGCAATGAGTTATTTAGGGTGGGGAAGGCCATGTACTGATGGAACAGGCCACCTGCTTAAGACCACCCAAGACCTCCGCAACCCACTAAAATACCTCATGCTCCCCACAATTGCTTCTCCCCCACCCAACCTCCCATGGCTGGTCACTTATTTTGTGAGGATCAGTCTCCTCTCCAGCGTCCCTGTTTCTTTGCCTGCTGCCAGCAAGCAGAAAGAGCAAAGGGAGAACAGGATGAGCACAATCTGCTCGGTTTCTCTGATCATTGAGGCTGCCTCCTATTTCTGGAGTGGAGGACCGCCTAAATGAGTCTCCTCCAAAGGATTTCAGGCGCCATGCAGAAAAGCATTTGCATGAAGTGAGGCTTTGGGGCAGTGAACTCAGATTGAACCAAGTCCCTCCTTAGCCATTTTTCCCATGGAGACTGGAACCTCCTGTGTGCCCTGATCCCACGGGATGTCAGTCACCCATTCTCTGCAAAAGTGGATAGGTGCCTGAACTCATGCGAGGTTATGCACCCCAGAAGTTTCCAGTCTTCATCTGTGTGAACAGTTTTTGAGTGACCCTCGGGGATTGGAAATGGAGTGAAAAACTCAATTTTCAAGCAATTCACTCCGTTTTCAACTCCCCTCCCAGTCCTATTCAAATACTTGTCCCCCTGATGGAGACTGCAAACTTTGTCTGCATGGAAATGGGGCTCTTGAAAACAGAGCTTTTCTTCAGACAAGGCCTTGAAGAAAGACCTTTCCTGGTGAAAACAAAGCTCTGGAATAATGCGCGCTTGCTCCAGTGGTCCGTTCTCAGCAGTAAAGGCTTTTTGCAAAGATGGCAAAAGGCTTTGCAAACATAGGGAAAGCCTCGATGTTTCAGGCTTTCCCTCCATTTGCAAAGCCTTTTGCTTCAGCTCTCATCCAGGCCACCATTTGCAGAGAACAGTGGCCTAAAGTATCATGAGATTATGTAAGATCAATAGTGTGAGTTCTCATGCTACTGATCCAGGGTGATCTTGTGGTACTTTAGGCCTCCATTCTCTGCATACACACGGGAGGCCAAGAAAGTGAAGGCTCTCTAGATCTTTACAAGGAGAGTATCCACAGACCTAGTGCCTATGGAGACCCAGCGCAAGGGGAGGGAGAGGGAAAATAGACAGGACTAATGTTGCAGAGCCTCTACAGTTGTTTGTGAGAGCGAACAACTGCTTGGTGCTGCAACATTAATAGTTTCGGGCCTTGTTTGTAAACACTAGGGGACGCTTATCATGTAACGTCAAATATTTGCTAAGCGAACCTTCGTAATCTGGATATTACCTGTATAGACATTTTCTCTGTGATATATTCATATTTGTATAAATAGCCACTTGCTATTATTTGATTCTGGGATGGAACCCTTTGAGACATGCATGTCGACGGTTTTAAGAAAAAAATACCACAAGTGTTTGGCTAGATAACATTTGAAAAGACACTCGGTTTGAATTTCTTATGGAAATGTGATATGACATGTTGATTTGTACCAATTTTAGATGTTTCTTCTTAGAAGACAATTCAGGACAGATGATGTGTGAAGCAAGAAGCAAGTGGCAACCAGACTTCAAAGAGATAAGAAGAAAGGTAGGTTTTATTTACATTGGGGGTGTGTGTGAGAGAGAATTGTCCTTTCCCTTTTGAATGGGGCTTAGAATTACTTTGTGACATCCAAACTAACTTTTTAGTCAAGATTATCACCCACATTACAAGTAAAATTCACTCAAAGTGTATGAGAACAATCATTATAAAGAGCAACAATATCCACTAGATGGCATACTGCGAAATATTTTTCCTACATAGAGCAGTACAGACAAGGAAAATAACTATAAATTCCTAGTAGAGTTTTAATCTCTCTGCTCATTATCCCAAAGGTGCTTTTTCAGTGGAGCCCACCAACTGGCGTTCTTTTTTATTATTTCTGGCAGGACATTATCAGCCCCGGATGCCTTATTAGCCTTTAGGGCTCCGATCAACCGGGATATCTCTTCTGGTGTAACAGGGGTCCAGTAAGGAGTTTGGTCAGTAAGGAGTCAATTAGCTTGACTCTCCTTGGTTACATTGTCTTCTTTTTAAGAAGAGACTGGGCCGTCACTCAGTGTCACTATCCCTCAGATTCCCATCTGCACATGATCATCATTAATGTGATGGTTCTGTGAATTTACACTTTATGACCATGTTGCCTAGTAATGGAGTTTCCAGTCCAAATTACACATTAACTGAAGAGTATCTACATTCAGAAAAAAATCCAGACATGCTTCTCCCAAATTCATTGGATAGAAGAGGAAGGGGAGTAAAGCACAATCAACATTGCATGATTCTGTTCTATTGTAATTGTAATTGTAATTGTAAGTTTATTTATAGGCCGCCCTTTTCCCTGAGGGGACTCAGGGCGGCTTACAACTTGTGGGGAAGGGAATACAGACAGTGACATATAAAAACAGTACATAATTAAAAATAGAAACAACATTCATCATTCGGGTGGGGACGAATTACAATCTTTAACCCCAGGCCTGACGGGATAGCCAGATCTTGAGGGCTGTGCGGAAGGTCTGGAGGGTGGTGAGGGTACGAATCTCCACGGGGAGATCGTTCCAAAGGGTCGGAGCTACTACTGAAAAGGCTCTCCTCCGCGTGGTTGCCAGTCGACACTGACTGGCGGATGGAACTCGGAGGAGGCCTAATCTGTGTGATCTGATAGGTCGCGAGGAGGTAATTGGCAGGAGGCGGTCTCTCAAGTACCCAGATCCACTACCATGAAGGGCTTTATGCGTGGTAAGTAGCACCTTGAAGCGCACCCGGAGATCAACAGGTAGCCAGCGCAGCTCGCGGAGGATAGGTGTTATGTGGGCGAACCGAGGTGCAATTCATTGGATAGAAGAGGAAGGGGAGTAAAGCACAATCAACATTGCATGATTCTGTTCTATTGCTTATTCAGTATAGTCCTAGTCTTCTAATAGAATCTGTTTCCTGATGTATTCTATGTTGAAGAGCTGGCAACATAATAATATTGCCCAATCACCCACTGTAATAGGGAATCTAGACCTAGTCTAGATCCTTTCACTAGGAGCCAGGATATGTCTTCTCAGCAGCAACCGATTTATGAGCCACCTTCTTCCCAACATGCAGTTGGCCCAGTGGTGGGATTCAGCCAGTCTGCACCTATTCGGGAGAACCGGTTCTTAACTTTCTAAGCAGTTCGGAGAACCAGTTGTTGGAAGAAATCTCATTTTGTCCCCCCTCCCCACTTTACAGAGCTAATCCTGTAAAGAAGGCAGGAAGGAAACATTCTGGGGTTGTTTCTAGCCTAATCTTTATTACCCTGCTTACAGAAACTGCCTCTTCAGTTAACCCTTGTTACATTGTAACACTAAGGCGAAGTGCCCATTGACCTGAGTGACATTGAGTTGGCCACGCCCACCCAGTCACATGACCACTGATCCCTGCCTACCCAGCTGGTCATCAGTGCAGAGAACCAGTTGTTAAATTATTTGAATCCCACCACTGAGTTTTTTTCCTTGAGCCTTTGAGTCATGATGTGTGCTGCCCGAATTGAATGAAGGTGTGATTTCTGCCTCAATCACCATTTTATTGTTTTATTGCTGTTTGTAGGTTCATGTTCCACAGGTTTATTTATTTTTTGTTAGGTTGATAAGCCACCCAGACTTACCTTGATTGAGTTGGCTGACTGTGTAATGTTACCAATCAATTAATATGGTATCTAGAGATGTGGAAAATGGTTCTCTCCTGACATATTCCAAGCCTAAATTGACTATTTTGAGTGTTTTGAGGATGGAACAAAATATATGTGTTTTTGAGTCTGAAACAAAATGTGGCTGCTTTGAGATGGATGGCTTTCAGTAGGGACATACAAAACATTTGTTCCTTGAAATGTTCCAACTTCGAAATATTGATTTGAGAGTCCCAAGCATGAAACAAAGCATAGATTTTAAGAGTTCTATAAGGAGTATGAAACAAAATATATTAAAACAAACCAAAGTGTGAACCAAATCCCCTTTTATTGGAGCAGCTCTAGATTTAATACCGCTGAATCCCCAAAGAAACTGGCTAACAATTCCAAAACTCAGAGAATAACAATAGAAAGTTATGATCCTACCCATATGTGTCATTGAATCTTGTGCATTTTAAGCCATTCCCTCATTCACAGGGAACCTCAACCACATCTCCAGGTCCCAGAGGGGACCTACCTGGGAAACTGCTATGAAACACAGATCCCATCTTCATTTTGTGTTTTAAATGTTTTCTTTTGGGAATAAACACTACACTTTTTTTTTTGGAATCAGCCCCAAAATGATTGCCTCCTCATGCTATGGATTGGAGGTTGTCCATAAACCTTTTATAAAATCTTATTTTGTAATAGAGTTGCATTATTGTTGTTGTTGTTTGTAACCCTGCAGTCTAACAGACATTAGGAAACAGAGATTGTGGAGCAAAAGAAACTCAAAAGCAGGTTAGGATGCATAGTTCATTTTATTGATGAGTGAAATTAATTTAGAAGTTATTCCCCAGCTAAGCAAACAAAAGTGGAGGGAAAAAGGATGGAGGAACAGCCATGTTGCTTGGAGTAATATCTCAGTCCTCTGGATCTGAATTGCATTACTCTTTACATTTTCCATAGTAGTTCAATGTTATTAGTCCACGACTTTCACTATGAAAAGAAAGATATAGCACAGAATTTGAAAAGCCAGAAGATGTAAGCTTTTTCACAAGTACAAACCCAACATATTTTACAGCAACTACAATTGAAACATAGGGTCTACTGTAATTAGCAGAATTAACCCTTGCTTCATCTTGGCTGGTATGAGTGAAACCGATACTTACACAAGTGCATTGCAGAAATAGCATCTGTTGGCATAGGTCTGTCCATTGGAGGCACAATGGGGCTGGTACTCCTTGGTGCACGCTTTTCTGGGATAGTTAGTGCAATCAACCTTCAGAGAGAACAACATTGGTTTTATTTTCCCTTGGTTAATCTAAGGCTCCAAAAGATCTTGTAATCTTCCACATTCAGTGTTTTCCAATGTGTAGAATTCCATGTGTGTAGACTTCAACTCCCAGAAATTTCTGCAATGGTCATACTGGTTGAGGAATTCTGGGCAATGAAGTCTACATACCAGAAGGAATTGGGCATGTAGAGAATCCATGAGGAACCCTGGTGATGCAGTGGTTAGAATGCAGTATTGCAGGTTAATCCTGCCCACAGCCTGGAGTTTGATCCTGATGGGCTCAAGGTTGACACAATCTTCCATCCTTCCAAGGTCAGTAAAATGAAAACCCAGATTATTGGGTACAATGTGCTGATATTTGTAAACCACACAGAGCTTTTTGTGCTTTTTGGGAAAAAACACTTTTGGGACAACCAGGACCTGGATGATTGAGAATCTCTGTGGACAACTTTGGAAAACCTTCTTGAAATCAGGCTGCCCTGAGATTATGTGTCTTTTGGTATCAGATTAAAAAACGTACGTGCTTATTACTGACTTAACTTTTTGTTATTAGGTCATCTTGTAAGATTCTCTTAGTAAATGGGCTACAAATATTTTGTATAAATACAAAGGGATAGGACCAAAATTTATTTGGCTTTAGTATTTGTATTGAAAAAATGCTCTTAATATGATTGCTCTTTAAAACAAGGGGAAGGCAGACCCGTCTAGAACTACTGCATTTCAAAGGAGAAACCTAATTTTTCTCCCAGACCCTTTATCTAATAATATTAATTCCTTACATTTAGGGACAAGGTTTAAAATCCTTAGATTGTTTTGGCATGAAGGCATGCCATTCTAGGAACCATCCATCTGGATTCACTATCATGGAGAGAGGAAATTGGGCAGCAAATGAATGACAAATCAGCATCTTTCTTTCAACATTTTAATCCTGTTTTGAGTTTTCAGCATCTATATTTGGAAGGGGTTGATAGTTGGATGTCTTGTCAGGCAAAACAATGGGATTCTAGTAGTGAAGACTCCCTTTCATGGCAAGCTTGACACTGCAAAAGGTCACATCTTTTTGTTATTTTTTAAAATCCAAATTAATGTATCAATAAAGGAGAATATTTGTAGCTCAGGGTTGAAATGAAGGGTCCTTAGTGTTCTCTGAACTTATTTGTTTTCTTGCAGACATTTCATTACCCAAACTAGGTATCATTGTCAGTGCTAATGTGGATTAGCAATTACCTAGTTTGGGTAATGAAACATCTGCAAGAAAACCATCAAGCTCAGAGAGCACCAAGGAACACCCTTTCCCTCAAATTAATGTATTATGCTCTTCTTGAAGTCATGTACTTTCCTAATATTAAGAGGAGGAAGAAGACATCTAAATTATTAGTTCTCTAATTATGTCTATTATACTGTAAAGTCTATTTCCTTGAATTTATTCTGTCTTTTCCCCCATGTAACATAAATCACAATTTTACCATTTCATATCAAAAACTGATTACATAATCCATAAAGTCCATATAAATTTCATCCCAGACATTGATTTCATTGCTATCTTCCCCCTCCCCCTCACCCCACCTTTGCAAAATCATTACATATCTAAATCTTCAACTATGATCATTTGGGTTTATTACATAGTTGACACTTACGGGCTTGTCTTCATCTTCAAAAGCATCTAAAAAGAAAGATCAAATCCATAAACAATGTAATGTAAAACCATAGCTTGAATAAGGACCAACTAAATAATTTCTTTCACTGCAAAAAAAAGAGTATTTGACCTTACATGTTTCTTTCTGTCTCAAATGCAAATATATTCAAATTCATATAACTATCACTGAATAATAGTTGTACTAAACATGATGAAAGTAAATATTTATTTACAAATAAATGGGGACAGTAGAACAGGGACAGTAGGCAGCAGTGGTGGGTTCCGAATCCCATTGCAATCAGTAAAGTGCAACAGGGCTGGGCGTCCACTACATGAACGCATGCAGCATGCACGTGAACACGCGCAGTGCACACATGCGTACTTACCGCCCATGACACTCCAGCTGCTTGGTAGAGCATTGTGCAGGCGACATATGCACTGTGCACATGCGTGGAAGCCCCAAAACACTTCAAATACTGGTAAGGAGCATGGGTGGGTGGGCCCTCTGGAGCACTGTACTGAAACGGTACCTGGTGCTCCTGGAAGGCACCGGTGCTGGTGTGCTGGTGCATGCCCCCTTACAGACCACTTGGGAATGGGGTGAGGTCCACCATAGACAGTTTAAGGTTGAAGCTATGGGAGTTAATCAGCTGACAACATAAAAAAAAATAAGCAATCAAAAACAACTATAAAGTTATAATCCTTTTGGTGGAATACAATGCTGGACTAAGTATAATGGATAGTTAGTTGATTAAAGATTTAGTCGAAGAGCCGAGGTGGCGCAGTGGTTAGAGTGCAGCACTGCAGGCTACTTCAGCTGACTGCAGTTCTGCAGTTCGGCTGTTCAAATCTCACTGGCTCAAAGGTTGACTCAGCCTTCCATCCTTCCGAGGTGGGTAAAATGAGGACCCGGATTGTTGGGGGCAATATGCTGACTCTGTAAACCGCTTAGAGAGGGCTGAAAGCCCTATGAAGCGGTATGTAAGTCTAACTGCTATTGCTATTGCTATTGCTATAATTGATTACAACCAGGATTCATGATCAGAAGTGCTTTCTGGGTCTTTAAAACTCGAAAGCTGCTTAGCTTTAAATTTTGATATCTGTTGGTGTCAGGATTGTGGAGAGCTGCAGTTTTATTTTCTAAAGATTCATGTGATTTCTATATAAATTGTAATTTGGGGTTTGAAATCCCTCATAAATACAACATTCCTGTAAAGGAACCTTTAAAATGCCCCTTTTTGTAAGGCTGAGTGGATAATGGGGATCTAAGTCTCAAAATGCCATGTACCTGAAAAGAATCTTTTGCAAGATGATGCTCGGCTTACCTGCGTACAAAAAGAAGAGTGCCAGGGTGAAAAACAGGCAAAAAGCGACCTTCATGTTGGTAGGAGAGGATAAACCACACTAAGCTCTTCCACTGAAATGTCTTCTAGCTATCACAGACGCAGGCGCTGTTTAAACTCTAGCTGGGAGTTTATGTTTATATAAGCATATTGCTGCAGCCTTATCAAAAGAAGATAAGAGAATGTTGACATTGCAAGTCCCTATAGGCACTTTTCAGTTTCCCCATTCTATTAGTATAAGGGAATGTGAAAGGCTTGTATTAGTCAGCTTCTATTAGTAAATATTGAGCGAATCTTGGGAACAGTAAACATTTGTTAAGTCATAAATCATAAGCAAGTAAATCATTTATACGTTCAAAGGGGAAATGTGAAAAATATCATTACTCACCAAATAGCAGTTATATATATTAAAGAACACAGAGAATATAGTTCTTAGATAGCCTTGCGATAATCTTCATGTGTTTCTAGATATGATCCGGATTATGAAATTCTACCACAAAGCATTGAAATTGTGTTATTGTTACAATTGATTGAAGAGCTATGGCTGAGAAGAATGGCCATTTTGCCATTTCTTGAAGAATTACTCTATATGTATTCTTGCAATCTAGCAGCCAAGAGGCTGTTTCTCAATCTTGGCAACTTGTACAATGAAATTTCATTTTAATGTATGCCGATTAGTATACATTTAAAATTATTCTAAGTCTAATTTTAAGGTATATGAAGTTCAATTCACAGAATACCTATTTCCTCCAAGTCCCGTAATTCTATAAGTTATTTTCTGGATATGTGAGTTCACGAATATTTAAATAGAAAAATAAAGTGATTAAATCAGTGGTTCCCAATGTGAGGCCCACGCCGCACAGGAGGGCAATTTGACTTTTAATCAGAGCAATTTGAAAATGAGCTATTAACTGAATTTTTGAAAGCCTGCTAATTTTTGTTATATATTTGTTATGAAACAGTTGTGTTTCATTTACCTATTGTTGTCTTTGTTAAAGTCCATTTCCTGGTCTGAAAAGGATATCCTAGCTGGGGTTGGGAGAGCAAATACCAGTCAATCAGATGTGTTCCCACTAAGGATCATGGGACTGGCAGAGTCTCTTCCTCTTTCTTTCCTGTGGGCTTTGTTGCTGGGAGGTTGCAGGGAGAGCTGCTCTGTGGGGAAGACAGAGTGGATGGCTGCTGGGGGAATCCCAGCAGTGAGGATACAGAACCAGGACCCAGGTTTAAGTAAGACATTGTTAGATTTACAGTTATTTTTAGTCTGTGTTTTCCCAGGCCGTGTTTTAAAAATCCTTTTTCTCTCAGAGCAATCTGGGGCTGGGTCACATGTGTGTAGACCTTGCCTGGCCTGTGTAATTCACTCCACCTACTGAACTACCAAAGCATTTCCTGACTAAGTTGCAGATTCAAACCAAGTGAGCAAGTGGGGGGGGGGTCATAGGTTACAACCCCCCTTTCATTCATGATAATCTTATTATTCATACATTATGCTAAGAATGTTTTTTTTAATTTCCCTTTTTCTGAGCCATCATTTTTAATAGTTATTTCTTTTAATAATTTGCATCTTTGGAACCCTGTTTAAACCAAGTTAATAGCCTTTTTGGCTTCCTCCACGTGAGTAGGAGTTCACTTTTTGAATAGTAAGAATTATATAGGGGGGCATCAGGATTTTAGAGATGCTCACGTGGGATATGGCCAGAAAAAGTTTGGGAACCACTGGATTAAATAGTATAGTGTGTATGTTATCATATTACAAATAAAACAATGTGCAAACTTCTGCTAAGTGCTACACCAATATTCCTTAAATTAAAGTGCTAAATGTGTAAGGAAATTGTCACCTTTTCCCACCTAGAATTAAGGTTGCTTGCAGAAATTGTGGTATAGCTTCAGCCTTATATGACTGAAATGGCAATTTCTCAGCCCCAGCTATTCAATCAGTTGTAATAATAAAGCAATTTCATAATCGGGATCATATCTAGAAACACATGCTTAAGTTTATTGTGAGGCTTTCTTAAGAACTACCGTGTTTTTTGGGAGCATAAGACGCATCGGAGTATAAAATGCACCAAGATTTTGAAGAGGCAAATTAAACGAAAAAGTTTTTGCACTCTGCAGACCTCCCAAAAATGGCCCGTTTTTCTCAAGAAAGCCCCCACCCCTTTTTAAAAGGGCATACATAGCCTTTAGGAACCTTGTAGAGTACTCCTGGAGAGAGGGGGCAAAAATGAACAAAAAATGGCCCATTTTTTGCTCATTTTTGCCTTCTCCATCTTATTCTTCTGACATCAGTGGCTGAAAATTTTCCTTTTTTCTTTGGAGGGACTAGAAAATATGATTAGTTTAGGAAAACAAGCATCTGATATCTGAAGGTTAATCAAGTTTAGTGTTTTCCCTTTTATATACTTGTGACTTTCCTTCCTCCTTAAAAGCGCAAAGTTGTAAGAATGGCAAACAATACAATATGTTATATACATAACACACAAAGGTGGTCTTTCTCATTTTTAAATTGTAGGCTAGAGGTATGTAGCCTTTTCTGGGCCAAGAATCACCTTCTGGGCATAATTCTGAGTCAACCTTTATCTCTACTTTTTATCTTTATCTTTACCTCAAGCTTCCCACCTCTTTTGTAAGCAAACCCACTCTTATACAGAAGTTTTTTTAAAAAAAGAATGGTAATCTATACTTGACAAATTTTAAAGAAAAAATAAATATGCCACTTATGTTTGACTAGATAAAATTTGATTTATGAGATGATCTTGGCAAGATACTGGTTTAGAAGAAATGTCTTGGTTCTCTTCCTTACTATGATTTCATCAGCCTGATCAAGTTTTTTAAAAGTGTTGTATCTATGTTTAAACTGCTTGAGACCACCACAGGACTTGTGAGCCACAGTTTGAGAAGTCCTAGTATAGTGATTTTCCCTGTGGTATAATCAAATATAAGTAGGCACTTGCTTTTATTTGGTTCTGATATGGAACCCTTTGAGACATGTGTGTCAAGTTTCTAAGGAAAAAAATGCCACATTTGTTTGGCTAGATAAAATTTGAAGAGCGACTTGGTTTGAAGTTTTCATGGAAATAAGATGTGATAGAGGCACACGTTGAGTTGTACCAACTTGAGATGTTCCTTTTTAGATGAGAGCTCAAAATAGAAGCAGAAAATGACAACTGGCCTTCAAAAAGGGAAGAAAAAAAGGAAGGTTTTATTTATATTTTTCTGGGCCAAGAAATTATTTTCCCTTCTGAAAGGGGCTTAGAGTTATTTTGTGACATCCAGATCTACTTTCACCTTTTACTTAAGACTATCATCCACTTTTCAAGCAAAATGCACTCATTCTGGGCAGCCATAGGATAAATTACAGAATAAAAGAGTTGGAAGGGACCTTGGAGATCCTAACCCTAACCCTAGTTCAACCCCCTGCTCAAGCAGGAAACCCTATATTATTTCAGACAAATGGCTCTCCAATCTCTTCCTAAAAACCTCCGGTGTTGTGGCACCCACTCATTTCATTGACTAATTGTTCTAACTATCAGGAAATTTCCACTTACCATAGCTCTAGGTTACTTTTCTCCTTGATTAGTTTTTCATCAATTCTTTCTTGTCCTGCCCTCAGGTGTTTTCTTTTCGAAAATAGCTTGACTCCCTCTTCTTTGTGGCATCCCCCTAAATATTGGAACACTGTTTTCATGTTACCCCTATTCCTTCTTTTCATCAAACTAGCAATACCCACTCCTGCAACTCTTTCTCATATGCTTTAGTCATATATATATATATATATATATATATATATATATATATATGTATATATGTATATATGTATATATGTATATATGTATATATGTATATATGTATATATGTATATATGTATATATGTATATATGTATATATGTATATATGTATATATGTATATATGTATATATGTATATATGTATATATGTATATATGTATATATGTATATATGTATATATGTATATATGTATATATGTATATATGTATATATGTATATATGTATATATGTATATATAGTGTATAGTGTATAGTGTATAGTGTATATATTGTGCTGATAAATAAATAAAGGGAGACTAGTATAGATCTATTTCAAGCTATTTAGCTCTCATCAGCTAGCAATACCCTTACTGGGATTTGAACCTGGACTATATTACATACTAGGCAAACATCTTAGCCATTAGGCCACAGGCTCTTATCCGTTATCAGCGAAGCCAGGGTGAAAGATATCTATTAGATAATTACAACCCCCTGTATGCCCAAATATGGGAGGAAGATCACTACTTCCATTCTCTGTCCTTCGGCTCGTCACAAGAGACCATCTAATAGATATTGCGACCTTTCTTGCCATAGTTTTGTGGCAGTTTAAGTGAATCCCTACAGTAATGTGATTGTTAATTGAATCTGGCTTTCCCCTTGACTTTGCTTGTCAGAAGATCACAAAATGTGATCATATGACCCAGTGGTGGGTTTCAAATTTTTTTAGAACTTCTTCTGTAGGTGTGGCCTGCTTTGTGGGAGTGACTTGCCAGTCATGTGACTGGGTGGGTGAGGCCAAATTGTAAAATGTGGTGAAACTCACTTAACAATACTCTTGCTTAGCAACCAAAATATTGGCTCAGAAACTCTGGCATTTGAAGCACGCAAGTCTTAAAGCTGTCAAGTTACAAGACTCTTGCACCCCTAACCCTTTAGAAAAAAAAACTCAAGGGGTGTTCAAACTTGACAGCTTTAAGACTTGTGGACTTCAACTCCCAAAATTCCTCCTCTCGCTTTTCATCTTGATGATGTGCAGACGGGCGGGGGAGGGAGCGGGAACCGGTTCTAAACGGCACTGTAGATTTGTGGAACCTTTTCTATAGAAGAGGTTAGAACTGGCAGGAACCCACCTCTGATATGACCCCAGGACACTGCAATTGTCATAAATATAAGCCAGTTGCCAAGCAGCTGAATTTTGATCACTTGACTATGGGGATGCTGCAATGGTCTTACATGTGAAAATAAAAATAAAGATATAAAACGGTTAGTATGTGTAAGGTAAGAATAATAATGTATAATGTTGATATATTATTACAAGAAGATAGTAAGAAGAAAAATGGAGAGTTTTATCATGTTTAAATGCTTAATATATTATAATACTAAACTTAGGGAAATAATGTTAATATGAATGTGAAAGATGTGGTAAAAGACGAATGATGTTGCACAGAGATGTTTGTACCCAGACGACACACTGCTTAAGGAAAGATGTTTATTTTTGTAATTGAAAAACAATAAAACTCTTTTAAAAAAATGTGAAAAAGGTCATAAATAACTTTTTTCAGTTATGTTGTAACTTTGAACAGTCACTAAGTCGAGAACTACCTGTATCAACACTTTGTGTGATTTTGATTCTATTCCTCTGTTAATTATCCTAGGACTGTGTTGCCCTTTTTGGCAACTTCAGCATGACATACAGTATAAACAAACAAACATACATACATACATACATACATACATACATACATACATACATACATACAACAGAACTCTGAGGGGGATTATCCTGCATAATGTAGTAGTAGTATAATAAGTATTACCCTGCATAATAAGTAGAGACTTGTGTTGATTTTTGTGTTAAGACCTAAAGTTATCAGAGACTTCTAAATAAATTATTTGCGTTCGTGTGTATATTTATAGATAATGGTTATCAATACGGATGTAGATCTTTATAGATTTGGCAACAGAAATGAAAGTAGATAAGGACTAAGGATAAGAATAAGTATGGACTTGAAAGGCCCAAATGGCAATATCACTGAAACAACATTGGTGAGTGTTGTAGTTGTAAAGTGAATACATTCCTATATGACCACACCCACTTATAGGCTGTGTTTGTTAAGCAAATAACCTACAGTCATTAAGTGCCACATGATGTGACCATGAATTGCAACTTCCTGTCAGTTTCCCCATTGAGTTTGTTTGTTGGAAGCCATCTGCAGTCAAGTGACCGTGGGTCACTGTGATCATTGTAACTATCTGCTGGTTGCCAAGCACTTGAATTACAATTGTATAACTACAATTTTTCCCACAGAGAGAAACTTTCTCACAGGGGAAACAAAAATTGTTAGGTTGAAAAAAGAAGAAGAAAAGGTTGGTTAGAAGAGTTGAGGACAGAAAAAACCAAGTTGGATTTTACATAGTGCTGAAGATTTGTTTCTTCTAGAGAAGCCTGGGACTAAGTTCCTAATATTCTTGGATGAAGTCTGGATAAAATCACCAAAGAAGAAAAATAGACAGCAGTGAACATGATTTCCTGGGTTTGATGGCCCCAAGAAAGAAAATCAGGTATTGCCAGCCCAAGGGAGAATTCCAACCAGTTTAATGAACACCTTTGTTCAACTCTAAAAGGGGAGGATGCTGTAAGAAAAACTATACACAGATATTCCTCATTTAGCAATTGCCTCGTACAGTGACATTCAGCGTTATGATGGTGAAGAAAGGGTAACTGGATCAATCCTCACATTTACAAGTTTCGCAAGTCTGTATAGCAAAGGAAAGCTGAAGGAAGATCATAAGGAGAGTCTCAGTTTCACTTAGCAACTACTTCACTTAATGACCACGTTGTCGGTCCCAATTGTGGTCACCAAACAAAGACTATCAGCACTTACATAGTGTCAAGCTTAAGCTAATTACTTGATACGCAGAGAAGACTTGACTTAGATTTATTTATACAGATAGCAATGAACCATTGCCATATTCCTATTCTCTTCTAGCTAAGGGTAAAGAATATAAAAAAGAGTAAAGCAGATCAAGCAGCAATGGATGGAAACTAATCAAGGAGAGAATCACCCGTGAATTAAGGAGAAATTTCCTGACAGAACAATTCAGTGGAACCACTTGCCCCCAGAAGTTGTGAGTGCTCCAACAGTGGAGGTTTTTAAGAAGAGATTGCACAACCATTGGTCTGAAATGGTGCAGGGTTTCCTGCTTGAGCAGAGGATTGTACTGGAAGACCTCCAAGGTCCCTTATAATTCTCTTATTCTGTTAACATGGAGAAAAATGCATTTGGCAAACCATCTTAATGGAATACTGCTTAGATTGCTTTAGAAAACTGAGAAGCTTGCTTATCGCTTGCTTTTTTTCCTTGAGGAAGAAGAAGACAACATTTCTCTCCTTAACCAAGCAGCGTTATCAGTTCTGGCAGGATGGTGGGAGCAATGAACGGATTCGTTCTTACAAAATGGGATGGTGGTAGTTTGGAAGGATCATATTTCTTTGCAGTCATCTGGTCATTAGTGCTGTCCCTGAGAGTTCTTGAGGCCACTTTGAGGTTTATCTATGCAGTTATTGTAATTAATAGTAATAATAAAACACATACAAAATAAGAAGACAGACTACATAATGATTTTATTATTTATTGATAAATGAAACTGAGGCACAGGAAAGTTTCACTGAGTAAAGCAGCAGGAGGAGAGGGAAGAATACAGTGATGTTTCTGTATTTGAAGGAATCAAATACTTTTAGCCAATCTTCTTCTACGTCTTCAAATTACTTGCATTTTCCAAAGTATTTCAGCTGAAGAGTTCTACCACTGTGACTGATAAGGAAACAAAGGCAAGAATTAAGTCAAGAATCTATTGGCTGTCATTGCACAACCAAAAGAAGGAATCTAGAATTCAGCAAGGGAACTAAGGATCCACTGAAATTGACCAAGGAGTTATTTCCTTTTATCCGCTAACAATAAAATATACTGTTTAACACCACGTCACGATTCATTTCTGTTAGAAAATCATTTATTTTAAAAGATCTGTCAATAAAAGTGCTCTTGTCACCAGCTGTTCTTAGTAAAACTTATACTCACATATATGCATTGCAGAAGAAACACTGATTATCGTAGGTTTTTCCATCAGAGGCACAGTGCGGATTGTACTCCTTTGTGCAGGCTTCCTTTGGGTATCCCTTACAATAAATCTACACAAAAGGCAAATGATATATTTACTTTTCCTACTGTTCTTTATAGTAAGATAATAACTATTGATGTTAATATGTACTTTGTGCACATGATCATGTAAGACACCGATTATGCATTATTATTATGCTGTCAAGTTGTAATTCCATTTTTTGTAAGACAAGTGAAGCTAAGTCCAGTGGTCCCCTCTTGTTCCATATGGCTTTACTCTTCCTTGTGTGAGGAGCAAGTGGCAGTCCTTCCAGTAAGCCTTCCTTCCTCTTTCCATATCTTCTGCCAATTACTACCATTCCTGCTGCAGGAGACTTTTGGTCACTCATGTCTTGGTTTCTTCTCAAGTGAACTCTTACAACGCACAAGACTATCCTTGAAGAGACCCTGGAAGGTACAGATGATCTAGGAGTTATATTTTATTTTTCCTAGCTCACCCCACTACTTCGGGAACTTCACTAGCTACCAATGCCCACTGATTTTGCTTATCTATAACATCTGGAAAGAAGGGATCCCTACTGTGAGGGATTGTCACCTTCACGGACCATGAAGTTGGGCCTTTTCCATTGCTGCATCCCATCTGTGGAACAGCATTCCTTCAGGAATCTGAAAACTACCAATCTTGCTGATATTTAGGAAATCTATCAAGACTCAGTTGTTCCAGGAAGCCTTTGAGAACTGATTTGAGAGATGGAACACTTCAACATATGATTGAATTAGATTAATTTTTTCTATTATTGTATTTTTAAAATCAGTTTACTGAATTTAAGTGTACACTACCCTGCTTCCCTGAAAATAAGACCTCCCCGGATAATAAGCCCAATCGGGCTTTTGAGCGCATGAGCTAAAATAAACCCTTCCCTGAGAATAAGCCCTCCCCCAAAATTTTTTGCAACACAGCAGCAGTCATGAGGTGACCACGCTTGCTGCTTCCTGCACCTCAAAAATAATAAGACCTCCCCAAAAATAAGGCCAAGCGCTTATTTTGGGGGCCAAAAGAAAATAAGACCCTGTCTTATTTTCAGGGAAACACTGTATTTAAAGATGGTTATAACCAAAGTAACATTTAAGCCTGAGCTAGCTAAAGAATATAGATCCCAGCTATTATTAGTGACACTGCAGAAACATACAGCTGCTTTTATTATTGTATGTTGTATTTACAGTATATTATTCAAATTCTCTGAGTGTTTTATACCTCCCACTTATTAAAAATCATATACATGCACTAATAGTAAAAGAACCATAAAAGTAACATTACACAATAGATTATATTGCAGAGTTTGTGATGTATTGTGATTTTAAGTGTGTACTGAGCCTTTCAGGACTTTGGGAGGATGAGTCAAAGGACAGGAGTGAGTGGATAAAAGGGAAAGAATTGGTGTGTTATGCTGGTGAATGTAATTGTTAGTTGTTATAAATTCACCTATGGGAAGAGAAAGGTAGAGAATCCATGCTACTATGTAACGCTGCCTTGAGAATTTTGATGAGCCTTCTTCTTTTTCTAAGTACTTTTCTATGTACTTTTCTAAGGTACATTATCTTAATGAATTTAACCAGCATGTAATTACAGTACAGTGGTGAGTTCCGGCAGAGACTACTTCTGGCTCGTTCAGGGGTGTGCTGCGCGCATGTGCAATAAAACTAAAATTGCTCTGCACATGCGCAGAAGCAAAAAACAAGATTGGCTTTGCCAATATGATATATCCAATAAACCTATTCTTTGAGGAGTTTATCTGCCCTGGAGGTTGATTTCCTATGGGTGTATTATTTGAAAGCCTGACACAATTCATAATCAAATCATGAAATACAAGGGACTTGAATAAGAAAAAAAAATTGTGACTCATCTTGAGATCTTTTGCAGTGGCAACATCTGCAACCAAAACATTCCAAATGAAAACATTTAGAAGAAATCTATACCATCTTATATTTTGTTGATCACATTACACCCCCCTCCCCAAGACACTGCAACTGCATTAATACATGCCAGTTACCAAGGATCCACATTTTGAGCTTGTGATCAGGGGGAAGCTGAAATAGTTATAGGTGTCATAAATCACATTTTTTTAAACTTCAAATGATCAATGAATGAATGGTTATAATTTGAGGACTCCCTGTAGTAAATAAAATAACTGCCATCTTTCCAAAGTCACCAGGGCTATTTTCTATACTTTTCCTGTGTAGCCTGCCTGTTCAGCTGTACAAAAAGTTGCATTCCCCACAAGTTGCTGTAGATGACCCCACAGTTTGAGAAGCCCTGATGTACAATATCTTCTTGCAATACAATCATCTCTGCATAAGTAACACCTTGCTTTCCTTTGAGTCTTCTATTGATGTTCCTGAAGGAGGAATCAGATTCTACTGAGACTGATTTGAGATAGTTGGTGGATTATGGACTTGTTTTCTCCATGACCCATCTAATGGAGTATAAGTCCTGAAAACAAAATCCCCCACCCAAGGAAAAGTAGCAATATGAAATACAGCCCACAATTATGGGTTTGACTTTGTGGTAATTGGAAATCTTACTGTGTGGTAGTGATGACCATATTATTGATAAGGTTTATAAAATGAAGGAACTTTGGCCATAATTTGATGCTTGAGCAATGGGAAAATATGTGAACGAAAGGTTTAAAATTCACATGAAACTATAATTTAAAAGAATGTTTTTATAAAACGATATATCGCTAGTATTTAACATCAGATAGGTTATCTAGAATGAATAAAGGTATTTCAAATGAATGTTGGAAATGTAAAAGTAACTTCCGGTTGAGCTTCCTGTGGAGTTGAAAGTGAGGAACGCGACCACCGTGATCCTGCTCTGAGCTCACCCTATCAGAAGGCTCAAATCCGAGCCGTAGTCCCCCTGGAAGGGTGATAAAGTAAAGGGACACTGCCTTGCAGGTCGGGGAGAGCCGCATCTCTCCTCCCTGACTTGGAAAGCCCCCTCATCTGAAGACGAGGAGCAGCAGCAGTCAAAATGGCTGCCATGAAGCAGGAACCAGCCAGAATACCCAAGACAGTGCAGGAATGTAGAGAGCCATGAAAGAAACTGGTTGAGATGATTCTTTTTTCTTTAAAGTTACCCTAGGGATAAGAAAGAACTCTAAAGGAGAGACTCTAAAATGATTTTGCTAGCTGCAGAAAATACCATTCTTATAGAGATTTATGTTGAAAAGTATGTTGAGAGCGCCATCTATTGACAGAAGGAAAATGACTCTTAGATTCCTGGAAACTTACAGAGATCCTGGGCAGCTAGAATAAAAGACTAAAAATACAGAGTAGACTCAAAGTACTTGGAAAATATTTTGGATTAACAGAGTACTGAGTAAATGATGGGATTTGCCCATCTGAAAAATGGAGATTGATTGAAATAAATATCTGCTGGAAAGAAAGGCAGGGTGAGAATTGGAGAGGAGAGTCTTATTTATCAAAGCATACTCCCAGGATCTTGGATTCCCTGGATGTTGGAGTTAATTGAGGCATAATTGTTTACCCTACACTTATTGTCATTATGGCTGGAGCTGAAGGAACAGTGCTGGGAATGAGAGAATTTCTAAATGAGATGGCCTTTGGTGTTTCAAAATATTTTGAACTTAATTGATGGTATGGATCAGAAAGCGGACTGTATTTCGCAAAGAATGAGAAACCAAGACCAAAATGTATATGAACTGGTGGAAACAACAGAAAGATTGGATGAAATGGACCTCTTAAGTCAGCAAATAGAATACAAACAGGAAAAAATATATGGATCAGAAAAATCGGCAAATAAAACAACAACCTGATAAAGAAAAGGAGGGGAACGAACAGAAGGATTGGCTATATCCACAGATAAACCAAGGACTGGAGCAAAAAAGGGAACTGACAAATCAGCTGACAAAGGAAGAAATACTGAAGAAAACAAAACAGATAAATCAACAATTGGAGAGGCAAGAAGTTACTTTTGGAGATTAGGACAAGGGCAGATAATCGGAAGAATTGGCAGTACAAAATTATACTGGGAGAAATGTTTAGAGTGAACAAAAAAGAGATAGATGAAAGTAGAGATAAAACGGAGGAGTGTGGGAGCAGAATTAAAAATAGATAAGAATTGGAGTACTAAAAAAGAGAAGAAATGATGGGAAGAAAAATTGCCCTTTAAATATTACATCAGCCTATTATAAGCTAGAGAGGCAGAAATAAAAAGTAGATAGGGGAAATAAACTGCTTATAGAATGAATAAAAGTAACAGATTAGAAGTTTACAGATGTTATGTATTTTTCTTTCAATGTATATTTTAACAATGTAACAAGACTATAATTTGCTTAATGTGATAGAAATAATTAATAATGTTAATGTGAATTGGATCAACATAAATGACATCTAGTTAAACTTGTTCATACTATTATTGTGAATTGGATTAAGATGGAAAAATGGATAAGAATTGAAATACTAAAGAGGAAATATATAAATAATATAAGGATTATATAAACTTGATAATTGTATTTGGTTTATTTGTATGCCGCCCTTCTCCAGGAGGGACTCAGGGCGGCATACATAAATGTGATAAATGTGATAGAGATTATTAACAATGATAGCATAAACTGGATCAATATAAATGAAACTTTAAATGTGTTCATATATAATAGAGAAATGTTTAGAGAGAACAAGAAAGATATAGATGTAGATAGATAAAGATGAGGAGTTAGCATTTTTTGAATATATAATGATTATTAAATTTGAGAAATGTGATAGAGATTACTAATATTGATATTGGGAATTGGATTACCATATTTTTCAGAATATAAGATGCACTGGAGTATAAAACGCATCAAGATTTTGAAGAGGCAAATTTTTAAAGAGTCTCCACATCTTTTCTACATCGTGGTGACCAAAACTGAATGCAGTATTCCAAGTGTGGCCTTACCAAGGCATTATAAAGTGGTATTAACACTTCACGTGACCTTGATTCCATCCCTCTGTTTATGTAGCCTAGAACTGTGTTGGGTTTTTTGGCAGCTGCTGCACACTGTTGGCTCATATTCAAATGGTTGTCCACTAAGACTCCAACATCCCTCTCACAGTTACTACTATTGAGACTACTATTGAGGAAGGTACCACCTATACTGTACTTGTGCACTTCGTTTTTCTTGCCTAAATGTAGAACCTTACTCTTTTCACCATTAAATTTCATTTTATTTGATAGTGCTCAATGTTCAAGTTTGTCAAGATCCTTCTGTATCTTAAGACTGTCTTCTGGAGTGTTGGCTATTCCTGCCAGCTTGGTGTCATCTGCAAATTTGATAAGTTCCCCATTTATTCCCTCATCCAAATCATTGATTAAGATGTTGAACTGGGCCTAAAACAAAAACGTGGGGTACTCCACTGCATGCTTCCCTCCATGTAGATGCAGTTCCATTGAGGACTACACGTTGAGTGCGGTTGGTCAGCCAGTTACGAATCCATCTGATGGTGATGCTGTCCAACCCACATTCTTCTACTTTATCTAGTAGTAGGTTATGGTCTACTTTATCAAGTGTTTTACTGAAGTCCAAGTAAACTATATCAACAGCATTCCTCTGCTCCACTAATTTTGTCACTTTGTCAAAGAATGCAATAAGATTAGTTTGGCATGATCTGTTTTTGACAAACCCATGTTGGCTTTTGGCTATTACTTTGTTTACTTCTAGGTGTTCGCTAATTCATTGCTTGATTATCTTTTCCAGAATCTTTCCTGGTATTGAGGTCAGGTTGATAGGTCTGTAGTTTCCAGGATGTATTTTTTCCCCTTTTTTGAAGATGGGAACCACATCAACTCTTTTCCAGTCCTCTGGCAGTTCCCTGGTGCTCCAGGATCTCTGAAATATATAGTTCAGTGGTTCTGAGATCTCATCTGCCAGTTCCTTCAGAACCCTGGGGTGTAATCTGTCCGGTCCTGGTGACTTGAACCAGGACCGGACAGGTGCTCACTTACCATTTTCTTCCCTATTTCAATTTGTGTTCCTAATATGATTTTGTGGTGCTCTTTTTGATAGGTTGGACTGTTTTATCCCTTTGTGTAAAGACAGATGCAAAAAATGAGTAAAATAGTTCTGCTTTCTCCCTGTTGCTTGTCACTTTCTTGCCACTTTCTCCGAGCAATGGACCAATTGTTTCCTTAACCTTTTTCTTGTTTTTAACATATTGGAAGAAGCTTTTTTTGGTTATTTTTTACTTTTGTGGCAAGCCTTTCTTCATTGTGAGCCTTAGCTTTCCTTACTTCATCTTTACAGGCTCGGGCTATTTGCTCATATTCTGCCTTAGTTATATCCCCCTCTTTCCACTTTTTATACTTAACTTTTTTGTCTTTCAATTTGTCAGAGAGTTCATTATGCAGCCATGCTGGTTTTTTTGGGGAGCTGTTATTTTTCTTCTTCATTGGTATTGTGCTAGACTGGGCTTTTGTAATCTCATTTTTCAAAATTTCCCAAGCTTCTTGAGTTGTTTCTTTGGCTTCTCCTATAACTGGATGCAGCTATAGGACAAGCCAAAGAAATACAGCAAGGATGTGTCTTGGATAAAACATTTGTATAAAAATAAAAATAAAAAGTTGAAATGAAAGAACTTATAATACAGGTAGTCCTTGACTTACAAGAGTTCATTTAGGGAAAAATATGGCTGTACACAGTACAATACAGGGAAATATTGGTGGGCTTCAGGCGTTACGCCACGGTATGGGCCTACCGGAGCCTGCCCAGAGCATCAGATACCATTCCGGCACGGTACTCCGGAGGGCCCACCCAGCCGCTCGACCTCCTTACCTGCCTTTTAAGGTTTCCACGCTTCCGCACACGGACCTGACACATACAGCACCTGTGCGACGCTCCGCGGAGCAGCTAGAGAGTCACAGAGGCTTGCAGAGGTGCTAAGATTTATCCGTACGGTGCACACATTTGCGCGTGTGCTGCACCCGTCCATGTGGATCCCACCGGGCCCGTTCCAACTGTACCAATTGGAATGGGATCCTGAACCCACCACTTCAGGGAAAGGACCATGGGACATTTTCACTTTCAATATTGGTATGCATTGTTGATGGATGAAATAGAGAATGGGTTGTTTGAGAGTTAAAAAGAGAAATTTCACATTTTCGGCATACAATCTCCATGACTATGTATGCATTTGTGCTCCTAAAGTTACCCAGCTCCTGCTTTAGAGATGAATATCATCAAAGGCGCATTCATTATGAAAAGGGCAACATGTAATTTGAGTCTCATATCAGGAGATGATTGAGAAATCTCATATTTGAATATTTCTGAATGGGAAACTGTTCCCGCATAAAGATAACTAAAACATTATTGAGATTGCTCTACCTTGAGGGAATGTGATAAAAAACTTCCTGCTTTATGTGGTACCAGTAACCAACCTTTAATTATTGTCTCTTGTCAATAATACAAAAATATACATTATGAATACATACCAATATGTTCCCAATTGCATATCTACCAGTATGAAGTTATTGTGCATTTTAAAATGCAATAAAACTATAAATGTATTCCAATGTGAGCCAGCTTGGTGTAGTGGCTAAAGCCCCGGCTAAAAAAGCAGGGGACCATGAGTCAGCTAATTGTTCTTGGCCAGTCACTGCTAGGAAGAAGGTAAGGGCAAATCACTTCTGAAAAACTATGTGCCAAGAAAACTGCAGTTGAGGTGGATGCAATGAGTCAACTTTGACTCAAAGGAACTAAAACAAAAAAAGGAGGCTCATATATTGGTTTAAAAAGAAGATTCATAGAGATGTAATGCTTTGGATTTTTTATTGATAAATCAGATTAAGACATTTAATAGAGCAACGTAGCAGAAGAAGAGGGAAGCACAGATGTTTTCATGGGGTTGTTAATTAACAAGGTATCAAGATTGTGGGATATTCTCTGGTAAATGTTCTTTAATCTTCTGCATCTTCAAATTTTACACATTTTCCAAGATATCTCAGCCGAAGTTTTCTACCACTTTTACTGATGGGAAAACAGAACCAAAAATTAAAAATAAGAACCACCGGGAGTGCATCCACCATCAAGTCCCAGCCAAGCAAAGGACTAGAATAATTAGCAATATCATTTGTGATCTCCTAAAACTAGAAAGGTGTCTATAGTTTGCCTTCCCCTTAAGATTGGTAAAACTGACACTATTACATAACCTATCTGGGACAATGTTTTCTGAGAGCCTACTTTAAAAAAGGATCAGTGTTCCAAGGTTTTTTCACAGCTGTACAGAATGAACGGTATACTTACATATACCCATTGCAGAAGCCACATTTGTTGCCATAGGTTTTGCCATTAGAAGCACAATGGGGGTTATACTCCAAGGTGCAGAATTCCGATGGTACAGAATACTCCTTACAATACTCCTATGGGAAGAAGCAAATGATTCATAGCACTATCCTCTTAAGGCCAATGATAAGTTGAATAACATGATTATGTCTGAACCAGAGGTGGGTTCCTACCAGTTAGGTAGCAACTCGGCCTGCCATGCCCCCAAACCAGTTCTCTTCGCAGTACCATAGGTGCCACCATCTTGTCTTGTCTGCATGCGCAGAAGCATTTTCTTTAGTACACAGTGCATCCCTGAGCGAACCAGCAGTAGCAGCAGCTGGAACCCACCCCTGCTCTGAACTGATTATCTCTTATCTTGTCAAGTTGTAATTCAGCGGAGTTCATTTCTGTTTTGGTTGATCCTCCTAGTCCCCATGTAGGCCATCATGCATTAGCAATGCTGGAAAATAGGTCTGGGATTTTTAGGAATTATATCTTACAGTCTTTATAATGCTATGCAGACAAATTCTACGTGGTTTGCAAGATCCCTCTCAACATTAAACACACAAACATATATAAGATACACTGAAAGAAAAAGCTCCACAACAGTGGTATAAAACATTGCTTAGTTTGTTATGGTTTTGGTGCAGATGTTTTTAATTGCGTGCTGTGCCCTTAAAGGGCTTAGGAGGGTATGTAGGTTGGAAGAGGGAGTAGATAAAAGCAGAAAACCTGGCCTGAAATATGTTCCAAATCTTATTGTATCTGAGAATACAATACGTTGGCAATAAAGGATGTGGTGGTAAGGAGGGAGAGGGATGAGGCTATTATGCATCCACATTTCTGGGTCCTACACAGAGACTTAAAACTTAAACTTAAATCTGGTACTCACCTTCTCATTGATTTTTTGGGCAGCAATGTCTGTAAAAAAATCATATGAATGAAAATATTTGAAACAACTCCACATTATCTCCTATTTTTTTATTTATTTACTTGTGTTTGTAAGTGCCTTTCTCCTTCCCTGCAATTAAACTCCTTGACCAGTTGAATAAACATAGCAAATTAACACAAAAAGGGCCAGTTTAAAAACCAAACGTATAGTACTAATAAGTCAACTGGGATATTATTAGGGAGTTCAATATTGTTGATTTCTACAGGAATTCTGCTTATGTTACACCTGAAAGGACCACTTGATTCCAACGATGGGAATGCTGAGCACTGGTGATTATAGCAGGGCTTCACCATTCCCCAAAATGGCAGATGATCTTGTGATCCCTTACTTGTCTAAAACTAAATTTAAACAACAATAAATAAAATCAATGCAATGGGCTCACTTCCTCACAATGCCTAATCAGCTGGTATTAACCCTTGAATTGATTTTTAGGACAGTTGGATCTGGAATGAAAACATACAAAATTATTGAAATAGGTCTCTATTAGCTCCTATATTTTTAAAATTTTACTTGTATGCACCCTGTTCCTTTGCCCCCTCCGCTGAAATTAAAATCCTTAACTAGCTGAACAAAAATTATTTAAAGCTGAATAAGCTTCCAGTAAAATAGCCAATTCTGCATCATTAACCTATAACCTTTTTTTTTAATTTGTTCCTTGTTCCTCTTACCAGGAATAATTTGTCACTGAACCAGCCTTGAAGATATCTGTGGATTATTGTCTCTTTTTTCCTGGGGATAAAGGGCTCATCAAATCTCTCAGAAAAGGAAAAGTTGGATTAGTAAGCAGAACTTACTGGAGTACAAGAAGAAGAGCAGCAGAGTGAGCAGCAGAAAGCTTCCTGGCTTCATGATTCCTCGCTGAATTTGGTTGAAGTAGGACTCTCTGGAGTAGTTGATGCTGAAGGTGAGGCCTCATAGCTTTCCGCTGCCCTTCCAGGCTATATATGCACACCCTGACTACTTTGGTGATGAAATCTATCCTTCCGCACGCAATTGGATGTGGAGTTGGCTATTGCTGAAGTCTGTAGCAAACTGGTCAGTTTGTAAACTTCCTTTTGCACAATTAGCCCAGAATGCAAGAAGTGTATGGCAACCAGATTTAACAGACATGTAGCAGTTACGAAGTAACTTGATTAGAACCATTCAGATCTTTTTATTGTCTCGGGAGCCAATTCTTAGACTCCAAAGTTACCCTTCCATTTTCTTCTCATTTTAGAACCCCCAATCCCCCCTATGTGAAGACCAGCTTTAAGCAAAGAGATAAACTATGTGTGACAAGTTTCTAGTGCTGTATGTTCAAAATGTATCATATCAATTGGCTTGGAGTCTCCAATGTATCATCTGAGCCCTCTCTTGTAGTTCTAAAGGGGAGGTTTTTAGGGAGTGCTATGACCCGTACTCCTGGAAGATTAAGGTGACCAGATTTTCAGATTGGAAAAGAGGGACGCCTTTGACCGGGGGGGGGGGGTTGATTAAAAAAATTTTTTTTTGTCAAAAGGTCACCCCAGGACACTGAAACCAGCATAAATACGAATCTGTTGCCAAACAAAATTTTGATCACGTGACCATGAGGATGCTGCAACGGTCGCTAAGTGTAAAAAATGGTCGCAACGGTCGCTAAGTGTGAAAAATGGTCATCAGTCACTTTTTTCAATGCCATTGTAACTTTGGTCACTAAATGTTTTCCCCCTCCTCGAGACTCCTCACTTCTTCCTTCATTCCTCTTGCTTATCTACCGTCACCTTATCTGTCTTCTGCTCTTTCCCTCTCTTCCTTCCTTTCTCCTTCCATCCTCTCTTCTTTCCTCACTCACTCCCTTCCTCCTTTTTTCTCTTCCTTCCTCCTTCCATTCTTTCAGCTTCATTTCTTTTGCCTATCTATCTTCTCTGTCTTTCTGCTCTTTCCATTTCTCTCTTCCTCTTCGCTTCTGTTCCTTCCTCCTTCCCTCCTTTCCTATTTCTTCCTTCTTCCTTCCTTCTGCCTATCTACCTTCACCTTCTCTGTTTTTCTGCTCTCTCCCTGTCTTCCCCTTTCCTCCCTCCCTCCCTTCTTTCCTTTCTAGTTCCATCTTTTCTTCTTTCCTCTCTCCCTCCCTTTTTCTTTTTTCCTTCCTTCCTCTTTCCTCTTGCCTATCAACTTCATCCTCTTTGTCTTTCTGCTCTTTCCCTCTCTTCCCCTTTTCTTCCTACCTCCTTCCCTCTTTTCTCCCTCCCTTCTTCTTTTTCTTCTTTTTTCTTCCATCTTTCTCCTTCTCCTTCCATTCTTTCTCCTTCCATCCATCTTTTCTCCTTCCATCTTCTCCCCCCTCCCTTCTTCTTTTCCTTCCCCCCTCCCTTCTTCTTTTCCTTCCCCCCTCCCTCCTTCCTTCCTCTCCTTCCCTTTCTCGCACACAGGAAGGGGAGGGGAGGCTTTCTAGTCGCTTTCACAGCATAATTTCTTTATCTAACTTTTAAAAAACTGTGCAAATCAAACTTGAGATTTTCGTAACCTGCGAAGCACCAAGTTATTATCTTCTGTTGTTGTTACAAATTCGCAGCTACTCCATTCTTTCCGATAGGGAACTGCATTTCCCAAGATGCCTCAGGTCCTCAAAGTGCTGAACGCGGTTTTGCAATTGACTCCAGCGAGGCCCGGTAGCCGCCGGCTGGGGTGGCTGTCAAGGCGCTGACAGCGGAGCAGACGCGCCGTTTGTTACTGCTTCCAGCAATCGAGACAGACGAGGGAAGCGGCGGTGGCGGACGTCAGCAGCGACTGTAATGACCGTGCAGGCGAGGTGCGGAGGAAGAACGGAAGGTCCCTCCCGCCCGCGACGACGGCTCCAGCCATGGACGAGCAGGCTGGCTCCGGCGTCTTCTTCAACAACAACAACAACGCGCTGCTCTTGCCGCCACCTCCGGGTGGGAAGCAACCATGCCTTGCAGACTCGCTTCCCACCGCAGCACAGGGGCCGCACAGGCGTGGTTGCTTCCCATCCGGAGGTGGCGGCAAGAGCAGTGCGTTGTTGTTGTTGGGGCCAGCCTGCTCATCCATGGCTGGAGCCGTCATCACGGGCGGGAGGGACCTTCCGTTCTTCCTCCGCACCTCGCCCGAGCAGTCGTTACAGTCGCTGCCGACGTCCGCCACCGCCACTTCTAATTAATATAATTCTCCCTCTCTTTTTCACTTTCTCTCCAGCACACAAACACAAATGCATAGGGCAGCTTACAACATTATGATGCACGTCTCCCCATAGGAGAGGAGATGGGGAAGCCGGGGGCCCAGAGATCACCTGGGGGATGCTGAGGATGCCTTAACCAATCGAAAGCCGGCGTACCTCGTCATAATGGGGGATGGATTTCTTGCCAGGAAACGCGAGGGTTGGACAATGGCGGAGGCTCGGGTTTGTTTTTTTCCCCAGGAATAAAAGTGAACATAAGACTTCTAAATCCCCAGCAAGAAAAGAAATGCAACTGTAGTGGTCTCTCCCCCCCTTCCTCTAAAGAACAAACGTTATCCTGCCGCAGAAGCGAAGAAATCTCAGATTTCGCCCTTCTGCAACAGCCTCCCTCAGGATCCCGCTCCTCCGCTACAGATGCATCGCGTCCCAACAGCGGAACTTCACAGCCCCAAACCCAGTTTCTGGGTGACCCGTCGAGAGACTAACTGCTTCTTCTCCCCACCCCGAAGACTGTATTTCCCCGCCGCTCCCTCCCCCCGCCCCGCAAAGCTCTCTACAGCCCTTCCAAGCCTACCCAGCACTACGTCCTCCTCTCCAGCAAATCCTACATGCACCCGACGCTCCTCAGTGCACATGTCCCTTGCCGGCTCCGGGAGACCTTTTTGGAAACGCGCAGCTGCTGCTTCTCTTTCAAACTACACAGCTCCCAAGTCGGGGCATCTCTCCCTCCCCTCGCAGCTCAGGGGCTCCCTTGAAGGGCTCCTGCTGCTGCGGCGGCTCCCCCAGCTAGCGCTCCATTTTCAGAGATTTTCCAAAGCGCTCACCCTCTTCCCACCCGGCTGTCTCCTTTTAAGCCCCCCCCCCAAGTAACTGCTCCGCCCCCCACTCATCCTTTTCGCAGCCGAGGGAAGGAAAGGGGGGGGAAGGCTTCTGGCGGCTCCCGTGTGGCGACCCCACTGCCATCCGCTCGCGCCTCTTCTTTGGATGCCCAAAGCCTTCCAGCCCACTCAGGGCGAGTCAGCTGCGGTGCAGCCGGTGGTGGGCAGGAAGGTTTTCGGGCAGCTCCTGGGCGGCAGGTGTCTGGGTGGGAAGAGCCAGAGGGGGTGGCGGTGGCATTTTCGCTGCAGAGCAGAGGCGCACAATCACGAACGGACTCCGCGGCAGGAGGAGAGGGGGGGGGCAGCGGCAGCCGCCCGCAGAGAAACTCCACGCGGTTCAGAGGCTTCTGCCGGGCGGCGGGAGCCCCGGAAGCGAGAGGAACTTCTCTGCGGGTGGCTGCCCCCTCCCTCTCCTGCCGCGGCGATCCCAAATTTAATTCATTCACTCAGCTGGGGCAGGCAGAAAATTCTCTGCACGAACGGACTCCGCGGCAGGAGGAGAGGGAGGGGGCAGCCGCCCGCGCTTCAGGGGCTTCTGCCGGGCAGCGGGAGCCCCGGAAGTGAGAGGACGTTCTCTGCGGGCGGCTGCCGCTGCACCCACGCTCTCGGAGGCAGCGATCCCATTCACGAAGAGGCAGGAGGAGAGGTGGGCGCAGCGGCAGCCACCCGCAGAGAACTTCCACGTGCTTCAGGGGCTTCTGCCGGGCGGCGGGAGCCCCGGAAGTGAGAGGAACTTCTCTGCGGGCGGCTGCAGCTGCCCCTACCCTCTTCTCCTGCCGCGGCGAGCGGAAAATTCTCTGATTATTAGATAGAATAGATTAGATTACTCACCAGTGAGTAAGCGCAGCTGCAACCCCAAAAGAGGAAAGGAAATGGAGACTTGCGCAGGCGTGCTCAGCTAAGCGGAGTCCAGCCAATCAGTGAGCTGGTTGGGATGGAAAATTTTCAGCACGTGGCGTGCTGAAAATTTCCCATCCCAGCCAGCTCACTGATTGGCTGGAGTCCAGGCCAATCCGATCAGTGAGCGGCAGGCTGGGCTGGCTTAAATTTGTAAGTAGGTAGGATAGAGAACAGAACGATGAGCCAGCCCAGCAAGCTAGCAGCTGATGGGCGGGAGCTGCGAGCGCCAAAAAAAGCGTGCTTTTTAAAAAAGCGGGCTGGACGCGGGAAAATGCATTAAAAAGCGGGGGTGTCCCGCCAAAAGCGGGACGTCTGGTCACCTTATGGAAGATCCAATTGTGGGATGAAGTCCAAAGGAGTAATCCTTCCTTTATCATTCACAGATTAGGATCCAATTTTTCTGAAACTAGATTGGCTCTTCTACAAAAAGATCACGTCTCGTGTTTCTATAGTCTTGAATCAGTTCCACATAGTTTACTTTGCGCAGATTGTCATTCCTGCTTGGAAGTCTATTAAAAATGAAAAATTACCAATGAAACTATGTTAGGAATGCCAATATTCCTGAGACGCAAACATATTATCAGTCTGAATTGTTTTTTAGAAGACATAATAACAGAAATTTCTCTGATTAGAAGAGCAGTATTAGGCTGAATAGAACAAGGCAGGCGGGCCAACGAAAATCCATTTTATTAAAAATAGAATAAATCTGATCAAACATAGTATATTAATCATTTTTATGACCTTTAGAATAAGGCCCATTTGCAATGATTTTAATCTCATGGAGTTAAAAAAATGGGAAGATAGCAGGTAGAACTGCACAATCAAACTCATCCATTTTTTTTAATGTTTCCACCACTTGACATGTTCAATATATATATATATATATAATTTCTGTAAGTGTATATGTATATGTGTATGTGTATATGTTATGTTAAAGGGTGGGTGACAAATAGGTAAAAAATATGAAAGTAGCAAAACAATAAAATAGATCACACAATCAAAACAACATCAGCCATAAAATCCTGTAAAATAAGAGACGAGATGGTGTAATGGTTAGAGTGCAGAACTGCAGGCTACTTCAGTTCAGCAGTTCAAATCTCACCAGGCTCAAGGTTGACTCAGCCTTCCATCCTTCCGAGGAGGGTAAAATGAAGACCCAGATTATTGGGGACAATATGCTGACTTTGCAAACCAGTGAGAGAAGGCTATCAAAGCACTGTGAAGCGGTATATAAGACTAAATGCTAAATGCTAACTGATATGTGATATCACAAAATTCTAAATTTACTTCTAAAGTGAACACATCCCTCTATGTAGTCAGTGTATCCACTATACATCCTCACACTCCCAGATTCCCATTGACAAAAACATGTTTTAAGGGCTTTATGAAATGCTAGCAGGATCAGGACTACTATGATCTTGATGTGATGATGGTCCATAGGGTGGGAGCCATAACAGAAAAAGTTCTCCTCCTGGACCCCATCAGTCAGCATTTCCTAGACATAGAGTGTGCGTCCCCAGCTGGACCTGATGGAATGGGCCACAGGAGACAAGGTTGTGACTGTCCAATAAATAAATAAATAAATAAATAAATAAATAAATAAATAAATAAATAAATAAATAAAGTAAATAAAATTATTCTTTCTATGTTGATTTCTTGACGTTCTGTCTCACAGTCTCACAGTCCCAACTCCAGTATGATATTCTAGTGATGTGATGAGGTCCATTTTCCTTCTACCAAAACCTCCCAAAACCCCAAGTCTTTCATTTCATTCTCTTAAACCTTGCTTTTATTTGACATTTTTTTATCATCTTGCTTATGTTTCTAGGCCTCTTCTGAGTTCCTTCTTAACTGTTGTGGAAACACATTACAAAGACAACAAAAATAATTGATATAATTATTTGTTAATTGATGTCTCAAGAGGAAGTACAAAGTGAAGTGCAGGTGTAGTAAGAGGGAAGGCCAGATCATGTATCTCTGGTTGAAAAAACAGCAGCAAGAGTCGCTAAGAGTTGGGTGACAAATAAATTTAATAAATTATTAATAGTATTAATCGTGGGCAGACCATTCAAGTTGGCTGATAGGAATCACACAGACGAATATTTGGACCAGGAGCAACCCACCTCTGTTCATAGTGCTTTACAGGTTTGCCTGAAATACTGCATTCTAACCACCAGGCTTACATTTTTTGTATATACAAAACCACCTAGATAATATACTGGATTGAGATCTGAAATAATTAGTTTTGGTTTTGCCCTTTATAAGTGATCTGGTACAGGCAGTTGCTTCTGTGGAGAGCTAACCATTTTTTCCAGGTTTAAGTTTCTTGTAAAAGCACATGAACAGTCAGTTCTCAATGGTTACAACACAATCAAGGTGCACGCTTACTTTGAGCAATTCACTTCCTCTTCTGTAAACTGATATTGTGACCATCCAGAATCTTAATTGTGCAAAAACATTTCCATTGCATAAACATGATTCTTCTTTTGTCTTAAGTGCTTCTTGGGCTAAAATACCTTGCAACCCATCAGGGGTTTTACATGTTCTTCAGTTCATAATAAAACATTAGTAGTCCAATCCTTTCATCTCACACATTCTGCAAAAAGTTTCAGAAGTTTCAAATTTAATGGCCTAAATGGAATGCTATTTATTTATTTAATTTATTAATTTATTTATTCATTTCTTTATGCCACAAAGATATGTGTGTGTGTGTGTGTGTGTGTATGTGTGTGTGTGTGTGTGTGTGTATGTATGTATGTATGTATGTATGTATATGAGGTCCCACTCGTCATCCTCAGGCTGGTGTCTTCGGTCTCATGCCTGTGCGAGCAAAGTGTGATCAGAGCCGTGTTCTCTCCCCTCTTTGTCTGTCTGTCTGTCTGTCTGTCTGTCTGTCTGTCTGTCTGTCTGTCTGTCTGTCTGCCTGCCTGCCTGCCTGCCTGCCTGCCTGCCTGCCTGCCTGCCTGCCTGCCTGCCTGCCTGCCTGCCTGCCTGCCTGCCTACCTACCTACCTACCTACCTACCTACCTACCTACCTACCTACCTACCTACCTATCTATCTATCTATCTATCTATCTATCTATCTATCTATCTATCTATCTATTCATAGATTTTCACAGGTGTAGGTATGCTGGTCTTGTAGCATTCGGATCTTTTCCTGTGTAAGATTGAGATTGTCTTGGCAACGTTTCGGTGAGGTCTCATTCACCATCTTCAGGCTGGTGGTTTTGGCTTAAAGCGTGGTCAGAGTTGCCATCTTTCTATAAATCTGGGTGGGGTGTGTGTGGAGTGCTGTCTTTCTTTCAGTAAGTGGAATGATTGGTTGTGTGGTTGTATTGGTGCTGATTGGTGCTGGCTGTGTGTCCATTGTTGTTTTGTGTTGTAACAGCCTGGGTGGTGGGTGGGGTTCATTTGTTGACTAGGGCTGGTTTCCAGATGTCTGGTAGGTGGGAGGTATTGTCACATTTATTCATGTTGTGGGTTAGGGTTAGGGTTATATAATTCTTTGATTATTCTTTCTCCTGCTCCCATAAGTATCTTATCCAACTCCGAACTTCCTAAGTTAAAACCATACTCCCTTTTATCTTTTCCCTATCTTGATTGTATTTGCAAAAAACCAACCTATATCAATCCCTTGTTTTTCTAATTCTTGTTTTTTTTAGTTCCCCGCTTTCTGTTAAGATATCTTTGTATCTAGTATTTTTCATTCTACTAATATTTGGATGTGTCAATGCTTCCATTGTTGAATGCCACATTGATATTTCTAAATAATGTTTCCCTTTCACTCTTTCCCACATTGTTAATAATCCATTCCTTACATAATGTCTTTGAAAATAGCTATGCGCCCTACTTTTATCATACCACAAAAAAGCAGGCCAACCCAGTTGCAAATCATGCCCCTCCTGTTTCAATAATCTTGTATTTCTCAGTAAAATCCATTCTTTCATCCAAGTTAGACCCGCTGCTTGGTAGTACAGTTCCCAGTTTGGTAATCCAAATCCTTCTCAAATCTTTGCATCTTGTAACATTTTTATATTAATTCTTGCTTTTTTCCCTTGCCATATATATTTCCCCACTATTTTGTTCATACTTTCTAAGATTTTTTTCTCTAGTTTTATTGGTATTATTTGAAATAGGTATAACAATCTTGGTAATATATTCATCTTTACTACTGGTATTCTTCCCATCATTGATAATTGTAGGTTTATCCATCTTTCCAAGTCTATTTCAATTTGTTTAAAGTACCCAGATGACACACTATTAAATGGAAAGGGTGAGGGGAAGAAAAGAAAATATTAAACATATATGTATATATTCAAGAACAAGACATAAAGGGGGAAAACATACTAGGGTAGACTAGTGAAGGTAAGGGAATAAGAAATGATACTAAAGTATATTTGGGATGACAGAAATACCATCCCAAGGAAACATAAACTGAGTTTTAAATATACACCAACAATAATAGAAAAAGAAAGGGAGAGAGGAGGAGAGAAAGAAAAGAAGACAGGAGAAAGAAGAAAGAGGCGAGGAGGATGGAAGGGGGAGAAAGAGAAGGAGAGAGGGTAGGAAGGGGAAGAGGAAGAGCAGGAGTAGGAGAAAGTAAGGGAAGAAGGGAGGAGAAGGAGAGGAGGAAGGAAAAATGTAGAGAAGGGAGGAAGGGAGAAAAGAAAGGGAAAACAAGGAGGTGTTACAAAAGGAGGAAGGGATGGTAAATAAAGCAACCCAAATTGTACATTATAACTTATTAAATGAAATAATAATGTATAAGAGTGATAAATGTAAAGAAGAATACCAATTATGTGAATATATACTTAAAATGGTATGTAAGAGAATAAAAAATAATAACAATCCTTTGGGGAAAAAGGATAGGAATATTGAAGGAACATGTGGACCAAAATGATGGACTATTATCAAAAATGATTATTTCAAAATATCAGACATTAAAATGAGTAGGTAAATATTTCTGAAAATATCTTCCTCTGCCCAAGTTAATCATGCAGTATATATAGAAGTTGTTAAAAAATGATGAAAGAATAGAGTGATGGTAAAATAATTATTGGCCAAGAATCTCTTTTTCTCCTCAGAAAGCCCACTATTGCTCTCCATGATAAGCATGGTAAGCATCTTGGTAACCATGATGTACTTGATTTGGGAACAATATGAATATTATTATTGATGAGCTGATTATGCAGAGTGGGAGATGTCAGAAACCAAGATTTTCTGCTTTTCCTGACTAGGAAGGCAATGGGAGATTTAAGCTGTTTGGGGCATACAATTCAGTGTTTTTATTTTTAGAGGGAAACTATGCCTGTTGGTAATTTTGTTATTGGGGACTTGAGAGGGCTGAATAAAAATGGGATTTTGGAGCCACAAAAGTTGCCCACCAGTGCCCAACTGAATTTTCACTGTATTCAGGTTGAAGAGAAGGGACAGAATTCTCCTTTGCATGTCTCCTTTGCATATTTTTTGCATGTTTCATCCCTTGGAAAGATACTATCAGCCAGAGTAGACATTGCTAAGCTAGATGCATCAGATCAGAGGTCCCCAACCCCTGGGCCGTGTCCCACTACTGGGACGTGGCCTGTTCGGAACTGGGCCCCATTAGTGGTTGGCCAGCACGAGCACACCCAGCATGACTTGCATGAATGGCCAGCCGGTGTGCACACGTGAAGCTCAAGTTGCGCAAATGGCGGGGCCATTTCTCCCCTCCCCTCCCCACTAAGACACCAAGCTGTAAAGATTGGGGACCATTGCATCAGATGACCTGAAAAAAATAACTTTCCCATATGTGTATTCAAGAACACGGGAGCTTTTCCCAAAAATTGTGAACTTGCCACATATATAAAGATGGAAGTTCTGCAAAAAGAAGAAAAAGAAGTCATTAATAGTTATTCTATTCTGTCAGGGAGTATTGCACAAAGTATAAAGAAGTAAGAAAAATAGACAGCTGTTAGCAATAACATGTAACAACCCATATTGCAGTTTTTTTATTTAATTAATCAAATTTGTACAGCAGCTCATCTCATCAAAAGTTTTGATCCCCCTGCCCCTGAAAAAAATTCTGCTCATTTTACATATGAATACCTCCATGCTATTCACTCTAGTCCATGTCCACTACAACCACCCAAAGCTATATGTCAATCCTGAGCTCAGCTGTACAGCCAGGAAATGTTGCGATACAAACACGGTGTGGTTTAAAAACATTGCAATTGTTGCTCCATTTCTTTTGACACCAATAATCCAGCTTTGCAAAACTAAAGATTCAGTTAGACCACAGGGTTAATGAAGAAATCAGTGAGGGATTTCAGAAACACTCCAAATCTCCAAGAACAAAAATATAATTAAGGAAGTTTTGAATGAATTAGACTATGGATAAATGGCAAAATTCAGATTTCCGGGGCCAACTTTGTTGTTTACTAACTCCCACAAAAAACATCAAATAGAATTTGGGTACAGTAAGAACAAACAGATACAGTAAACACAGAAAGAACAGCTTTAATAGAAAAGAATTTGCTTTGAACATCGAAAGAAATATAAGGAGCTTATGACCTATTCCACAAAATCACAGCAAACTTTTAATTTGTTGCTGCTTATATTAAAATGCTGGGAGTTGATGTGAACTGCTGTTTATTCCAGAATCTCCTAGCAGATCTAAATCTATTATTTTCAGCTACCAGACCAAAATAATGTAACATTTATCTAATTAAAGTACATGAAAACTCTGAAAGGAACAATATGTGGGAATCTCATTTTTAGATACATATCCACCTTTGTTTTATGCAACATTTTAAGATACATATCCACCTTTGTTTTATGCAACTCAAGATGGTGTATACAATGGTATCAATTGATCTCCATCCCATTTTATTTTGATTTAATTAAACCTCTGATTTTGGCCTTGTAGCCTTTCATAAACTGGGATTAAAATATCAGGACAATATTTAACACTTTCACAGAAACCTTCCCTACTATGTTAAATGTGCAGTGCAAAGTTCTAGATACAATGATGGCCCCAGAGAAAAAAATTGAATGTAAGGCCTTTTAAATACTTTGAAAATCCAAGGACTAATTTATGCCAAAATATGTGAATATTCCATAGACAACTAATAGGCAGGGAATTCTCTATTCTGACAGGATTTGCCTATTCTACCAGACATACACACACACAAATACACACGTACATCAAACAAACAAACATAAACAAACAAACAAACAAACAAATAATAGTTCTAGGTATTTGAGACAATAGCTAAAATTTGTTCATAGAACTCTTGAAAACTCTGAATGCCTGTGTCCATTGGATAATCCAAAACTCTATAAACATACTGGTACTGTAAGAAACAGTAATAAAACCAAGACAAATTTTAAAAAATTATAAATGCAGACAGCATTACAATTGAAACCATGTGGAATGTAAACAACGGTAACATAAAAACATCATTATGACACCATGGGTGGGTTGTTGCCAGTATTACTGCCGGTTCGTTGTGCAAAAAATTTTTGCACTACGCGTGTGCGCATTTGCACCTAAACAGGTCTGTGCATGCACACTACATTAGAAAAGGGGAAAATACAATTTTGCAATGAAGATTGTTCTGTGCATGCGCAGAACCAAAAATCAAGATGGCGCCACCGCTGATGCAACCGGTTTGAGGGCGTGACAGGTTGAGTTACTACTTACTCAGCCGAACCAGTCCGAACTTGTAGGAACCCACCTCTGTATGACACCATTAAAATATAATAATGACATAGCAGCACGAGTTCAAACTAAGAAACATGTAAATCTTCAACTGAGGAAGTCAATCAAAATTGGTTGAATTCAATGAGGGTTTTTTTGTCTGTGTTTTAAATTTTTTTCCTATGAGAATGGATTTTCCAGTCAAGACTGATCATGTGATTCTCTGTCCTTCAGTGTCTGGAACTCATTCAAATAATATATATATTTTTTTGCAAAATTCCACCATGAATCAGTAAAACCTCCATTGAAGTGAGGTCAAACTAAGATTGTCTGTCTGTCTGTCTGTCTGTCTGTCTGTCTCTCTGTCTCTGTCTCTCTCTCTCTCTCTCTCTCTCTCTCTCTCTCTATCTATCTATCATCTATCATCTATCTCTATCATGATTTCATAAGAGAGTATCAGAAAAAGAAATTGTTTATAAAAAATTGATCTTTCACCAGATCAATACAAAACTTCAATATTTTACATGTTTTCCAGTCATATTCTGGTTAGAAATTATTACTTATCAAGTTCAGATTCACAAATCTTTATCAGAATCTGATAATACTTTGAATGCAAAGGACATTTTTCTTACCCTTAAAAATGCTGTTGGAAAAGCTTGGTTGTGTGTAGTAGATGTCAGAGATGCCTATAAAGTAATAATAGGATATGATTTTAATGAAGAATTCAAAAGATGAAAATTGCCTATATGATAATGGCTTAGATTTTGTTCTTCCCATTGAGTTGATTCTGGATGACCTATTTTATCCTGTATGAGACTTGGATTTTGCTGTCTTCTTGCCTCCCCATTGTGGTTTCCATATGAATATGGGATATCAGGGTTCTTAAAGCTGGTCTGTATGTATCTACCCTATTAGTTTTAACTACCTTCCCTCTCTTGATTGCCATTTGACCACAATTTTCCAATCAGAATGACATTTCATTCACTCTTATACAGCTTAATGTCATCCATACAGAGGAGGTGTCTGATGATTCTTTTACTCTTAACTCTGTATCTATACCGAGTCTTTGTGATTAGCCTATCTGGCTGAAGGAGTTCAAGCCTATAGAGAACAGAGGCCAGGACAATGTATAACATTGGTATGTGCTGTACCTAAAGGCCACTAGTGTCAGATGTCACAAACTGACTTCCAGTTTCTTCAGCCAGTAAGCATGGATCATGCCTGAGCCAGGTGCTAGTGGCCTTGTGCATGTTCTTAACCTGCTGTTAGATTTCTGCTACTGTGATGACTAGTTCCTGTTCTGAAGGATTGTTATGGTATGCTCTTAGGTCCTGCATCCACTCTGCGCTGGAGTTATATGTTTTCCCATATAGATAGTCATGATCAGAATGGAGTCTGTCCCTTATGGTTACAATTCACAGTGGTCATTAACCAAGGTACCCATGTGATCATCTCACTTGATGATCCCGATCTCTTCTCTCCCTAATGCAATCATTAAGCAACCACACAAGTCATTAAGAGGAGCATAGAGTACCTCAGGAATGAGGGAGGCCCTGGAAGATCTAGCACAGGCTCGGGTCCACACTGTAACATCTCACTAGCTCACACACAGCCTGCCCAAGTTCCCCCAAGGCCTTCTCCACCCCTTAAATCATCCTCTGGTCTACTTCCTGCTCCTGGAGGTACTTGCAGAGCTTGAGTCTCCTTTCCCACCCCATTGGCTTCCACAACCTCCTTCCCACCCTGATCATGGATCTCTCACTTAAGTTTTCAGTAAATCTTCTAGAAGTAGCTTTTCCACTGTGTGACTTTCCTATGCAGCAGAGACTTCGCTATTCTGGACACAGGCACAATTTTGGGAGTGGCTGCAATTAATTGCTCAAAAATCCACTCTGCTGTTCCAGATTTCTTCTGTCTATCTTTGTGAACATAGTAGTCTTGCTGTAATAATAAAGTCACTAAGAAACCTTCGGATTTCAATTTCACATCAATTGTCAGAATTTTCTGAAGATTTCTTAACTCCCTTGCAGGTCCACCAAAGAAGGCAAAAAGTTATATTCAGATTGATAACATTTCCAACGTTTGTTTCAAATTATACATCTTTGATAGTTTGTCAGGAGTTGAATAACATCGCTAAATAATTTTATAAAAGATTTCTGTCAAATTACCAGTATAATGTAGATCTCAAACTTGTGTCCATATATTTTCCCAGTGATCAAGAATAATCCTATACCCAAAAATTTGAAAATCTGTTGTTTTCATCTACCATCCACAATCATTCAGAGATTCATCTTCAAGATTAAATTTCAATAACAATTTATACTTTTATATTAAGATACTCATCATTGGTACCTAATTCCTCCTCAAACTCCTTTTTGATTGAAACTCCTCAAAAACCTTTTCTTTTATCTAGAGAACTAGTGAACTATGAAGACATATAGTGCAATTTATCTCCTCCCACATTGTGTAAATTAGACCAAATAATCAATTAATTATTAGTGCCAATTCTAGGTCATCAATATGTTTTCCAGGACAGTAGTTTCAGCTATTCTGTAACTCTGCTGTGGAAAATTCAATATGGCTTTTGGGGGAAAAGGTTGGGCTTTCCAAGAGTAGGCAGGGATCACCTCCAGTTGTAACTTTGCCCTCCCCATCCCCAGAGAAGATAATCCAAGTATTTCAGATATATCTTTTCTCTAAATCACCATTTTAATCTGGAGCACTTCAATGGCCTCCCAGAAGCAGGGCAGTTCCCTTGTGACACCCCCCCCCCCCAAATCCTTTATAATGACTCCTACCTGACAAACAAATGATCAGGCAACATTGCTTTCCCTTTGCTTCCTTCACTGTTGGAAAAGAGCATTTCCATAAGGAGGAAGAGGGAGTCCAGACCCCGGCAAACTGCAGAAGGCAGTTTGACACAAAGAAACTCCTCAGGCATAATTTATAATTATCTTTTGGGTAATTTCTGCAGATACCCAGATGCAGGTTACAAAGCTGTCCAATGACATATAAACTGAGAGGAGGGAAGAAGGAACCAGGTTTTATTCTCACATTGTCCTTTCCTATGGTATTCTCATGTGGCCAAAACCAAAGCAGACAACCAGGATTAGAATGGAAGGAAACTTAAACGAAGAGCTAAGCCTAAAGTGATGGAACCTAATTTCTCTTCTCCTCAAAACTGTCTGGATTTTCTCATAAAAAGGACCATCTTACCCCTTGCTCCAGTACTTCTTAAACAGCAGAATTCTTGAAGCAGAATTTATCAAGCTATGTCAGTCACTGTCTACTCTGGAGTATTTAGCAAGGCAATAATATGGCAAGACAGAGAAAGGATTATGTGAGATTGACATTTTCAATGTGGGCCTGCATTGATGATGCATAAAATGGAGACTGAGATATTTCATCTCTATAAAGAGAAAAAGAAAATGTCACATTTTCTACTTGCAAACTTTGTGCCCATGTGTGCAGTTGTGCTCCCGCTTTAAAGATATCTCTAATCAAATGTGCATTCATTTTCAGAAGGAGACTATATGATTTGGCTCTCATGTGAGGAGATGATGGAGAAACCTCGTATTTGAATACTTCTGAATGGGAAACAGTTGCTGCATATAGATGTTTGAGAGATTACTGAAAAGGTTTTACCTTGAATGTACTGTGCAGAAATGCTGTTTCTGTCATGAGGTAAATTCACCTGATATTTTTTTTGTTATATCACTAATGAACTTTTAATTACTGACTCTTGAAAAATCCATAAATGTACATTTTAAAACTATTTTTTTTTGCTTTTATTTATTTAAAATAATAACAGAAGAACAAAAGCAAAAGGTACAAAACACAATCTTTATCCAATCGGGCGTGGGTGTAAAAACTCGATTGCGTCACAGGCCAGATCGTGAGGGGTTTTTTACCTTTGTTCTCCAGGGTGGGCTTGGCCTGCATGTGATGTATCTGGCCCGCGGGTCTCCAGGCCTATAATAGGGTATCTATAACGTTAGTGTGCACTATAAAATATAATAAAACTAGTAATGGTTAAAGCATCAGGCTAGAAGTCTGGTGAATTATAATCCTGTTTAGGCTTGAAGCAAGCTGGCTGACCTCGGAACACACTCTCTCTCTCAACCCTAAGAAGGAGGCAAGGGCGAACCAGTTCTAAAAGAATAAACATGTCAAGAAGACTTCAGGGATTTGTCGAGATAGCTACTAGGAATCAACGCTGATTCAAATAAACAAGAATAGCAGAAATTTAGGATGATGAACTGCTTCCAAAAGAAGACTCATGGAGAGACAACGCTTTGCTTTGTTTATTGATAAATCAACAAAAACCATTTAAAGGACTAACAGACCAAAAGAAGAGGGAAAAAACAGACTTTTTGTGGGGTTAATAAGGAACACAGGAAGATCATGGGATATTCTTTAGAGAATGTGCCTTCATCTTCTGCATTTCAGATTTCAACATTCTCCAAAATATCTCAGCCGAAGTCTTCTACCACTGTAACTGATGGGAAAACAGCCAAAAAATAAAAATAAGAATTATAGAGATGTATTCACCATTATGGCCCAGTCAACCAAAAGGCTATATTAATTAGCAATTTTACTTAAGAGTTCTAAAATAAAGTATTGCAGGCTGACTCTGCTCACTGCATAAGAGTTTGGCTCAGCCTTTCGTTCTTCTGATGTTGGTAAAATGAGGACCCAGATTGTTGGGGGCAATATGCTGTCTCTGTAAACTGTTAAGAGAGGGCTGTAAAGCACTGTGAAGCCATATATAAATCTAAGCGCTATTGCTATTTCTACTTTGGATATCCTGAAAATGGCAAGCTGGCTCTGCTTCCCTTACCTCCTAAAATATTCTCCTTGGCACCACTACAAATCTATATGTGACAGAATTTTTGTATGAATATTCACAGCCTACTTGAATGGAGGATGAGTTTTAATGTCTTTTTTAAAAAATCCTAGAAATCCTGGGCTGCCTATACAGATGATCTCTTCTCCAGCTCCACAGAGTCAACCCTATACTTACATATATGCATTGCAGAAATTACACTTGTTTTCATATGTTTTGCCATCAGAGCCACAGTGGCCTTGATACTCCTTGGTGCAGAAATCTTTTGGGTACCCCTTGCAATAATTCTATGGGGAAAAGCAAATGGTTCATTTTATAAGGCTACCCTGCTCTACTTCTGAAGCAGAAAGGATCACAGAACCTATAAATCTGACCTGAACATTTAATCTGGGACAAGCTGATTATCTATTGTTATCCTGCCAAACAACAATTCCTTCTTCTAAAAGATAAGAAAGCACAATTCCAGAAGATTAGTTCCTGTTTCAAAATGGCCATCTTATAGAGTTTACACAACTGTTCATGTTAAAAAAAATATTAAGAAAAATATCTTTATTTTATTCTGTTTATTTATGATTCATAACTTTACCTAAATAACTTTTGCATTCTAAAAGTTAGACATTACTAACTTTTAGTAATTAAAGAATTTAATTCTTTTAATTATAAAGAATCAAATTGTAAATAGTTTAATCTGTCATCATTTCTGGTTGCTGAAGAGGATTTCATGTAATAAGCATACACTGGTACTTACCCGGAGATCATTTTTTTGGGCAGCAATATCTGGAACAAAAAAATACAAGACATATATATAAATAAATATTTGAAACAAGTTTATATTTTGTGATTCCTTTTTGTCTTTAATTTATTTATGTGTTTGTAGCTGGTGCCCCCTCCCCTTCCAATTAATCATTGACTAGCTGTAAGAAAATGAAGAAAAAAAATCAGTACAAATTCAGTAATAACTGGCAGTAGTAATAACTGGCAGTAGTAATAATGCTGGCAGGATATCTGAAGCACATCCGCAACAGAGCTAAGTAGACACCATTGTTATTGATTTAATTAGAGATTACAGTTACATTAGACATGAAAGTTCCACTTTATTTCTACTACAGGAAAAAAATTGCTTACCGACTGCCTTCCTCAGTGACTATTTGAAGTTACCATTGCGTGAAAATAAGTTTGTGACCAATACCTTCATTGATAACCATCACAGCATTCCTCTGTTGAATTATCACCATTACAGTCAATCTGCATTGTCCTATCCCTCACCTGTTGTTTTTCTTTCCTCCCTCCATCTTGTAGAGTAGAGAGATTGAAGAGGAAGTTATTACACAAGAGTAAATATGCCTATTATGAGGACTACATATAGCAATCAATGCAATGGTTCTCACTGTGAGCTGGAAAACTGGTGCATTCTCCACACTGTTCCTCTTTACTCTCCTGTAATTCCTTTTTTTTTTGGGACTCTCTCCACTCTGGAAGAAGGGAAGAAGGAAAAAATAGACACGAGAGATTGCCAGCAGACATTGTCTTGCCAACTTACTCAAATTTGTTTAAGCAATCTCTGTAGGCAATATCTCCTGTGTCTGACCCATTTCTTTCCCCCTCTCCCCTCCCCACCCCAAAAAGAGGGATTGGAGAGGAAAGGATTACAAAACAATAAGCAGACAAACATCAGGGAATATATCAGGCTATTTAATATGATACTCCAGGTTCCCTGCCTTGAGCATGGTAATAGCTGCCACTGCCACCACATTCTTTTTCATGTTATTAGACAATTGAATGCCTGCACATTTCCCAAAATGAAGATATTGGCATAGAAAATTGAATTTATCAGAATACAAGAAGAACACCATCAGAGCAAGCAGCAGAAAATCTTGCTGTGTGATCATGTTATGAGTTTGGCCTCTGTGAAATCACTGAAGTACGGGGGAAGCTGCATCAATGTAAAAAACATCTATCTAGATAAATCATCCAGGAAGGCAGAAACATTTGTCATCCCAAAATTAAGGACTAACCAGAAATGCAGTAGTAACTAGAACTTACTAGAGTACAAGAAGAAAAGTAGCAGAGTGAGCATCAGAAGGCTTCCTTGCTTCATGATTGTGTCACAGAACTTGGTTGAAGTAGGACTCTCTGGAGCAGTTGATGATGAAGGTGAGGTCTCAAAAGCTTTCTCCTGTCCTTCTAGTTTATATGTGCATACCTTGACTACTTTTGTGATATTGCACCTCCCACTTCCAGATGCAATTGGATGAGGAACTGATCTGTTGCTGAAATGTGTGGCAAGCTAGTCTGTTTGTAAATTTCCTTCTAACACAATGACCGCAAGATTCAAGAAATGTCTTCCCCTTCAGTACAGGCAGGGAAAGGAACAGGTGACATTGGGACTTTCAGCATGTGATGATGCATAAAATGGAGATTGAGCTTTAGAAAGTGAAATGGGAGATGTCACATTTTCTGCTTATAGACTCCATGCCTCTGTATGATGTTGTATTCCTGCTTTAGAGGTGATTCTCATCAGAGAGATGCATCCATTTTCAAAAAGAAAAAAACAGGATTTGGTTCTTGTGAGATGATGGAGAGCTCATATTTGAATACTTGCTGAATGGGAAATATTTCCTGTGTATCCAAGACATTGCTGAGAAGATTCTACTTGGAGGCAATGTTACCTCAGTGAGCCATCCAACCTGATCTAGCAGAATGGGCATGCTGCAAATTCTCCAGAGCCAAAGAGTGTCAGCTGACAGTGATGAGAAGAGGGGCCTTTTCTGCTCTAGCCCCTGCCATATGGAATATTGTGCCCTTGGAGAGTCGAATGGCTACAACCCTGTTAGCTTTACTTTGTGGATGTTATTGCATTCTTTTAAATGTTTTATAAAACTGTTTTAATTGTTCTATAATTTTAGAATGGTAAGCTTCCCAGAGTCACTTGGTTGAGCTGAGTGGCTGTAAAATTGTATATTGTGGCTGTATATGTCATTATTGTGCATTTTAAAATATAATAATAAATATAGCAATGTATGCTGATGCAAGCCAGTTCAAGTGTTGTGGTTAAAGCATCAGGCTAGCAACCAGGGGAACATGAGTTCTAGCCCTACCTTGCGCACAAAGTCCACTGGGTGACCTTGGGCTAGTCACTCTCTGTCAGCTCTAAGAAAGGAAGCAGGACAAACCACTTATGAAATAAAAAAAAATGGTGCCAAGAAAACTTCAGGGACTTTTGGAGGCAGTTAACAGGAGTCAACAGTAACTGAAAGGTCCACCCACCCATATAAACAGTATCCTGATAAATTGATTGCAAAAGAAGACTCATTCAGAGATGTTTTCCTTTATTTGTTGATAAATCAACCAAAAACATTTAATGGATCAACAGAGGAGAAGCAGATGGGAGAAGTTTTGTGGGGAAGTTAATGAACAAGGCATGAGGATCCTGTGGCATTCTTTAGTGAATTTTCCTTAGTCTTCAACACGTCCAGGTTTATAACATGGTGCAAACTTTATTAGATGAAGTTTTCTACCACTGAAACTGATGGGGAAACAAAGTCAAAATATAAGTGTCAGAACCATGAAGGTATTCACCATTATGGCCCAGCAAAACAAAGGACTAAAATAATCAGCTAGGTTCCTTGGGATCTCCTGGCACTGGCAAGTTGGCTACCTTTCCCTCACCCTCCAAACATTAATAAGGTGGGCTCTTTGGCACCACTCTATGGTTTACCTGTGACAGAACATGAATTCTGAGTGAATACTGATAGTCTATTTGAAATGAGGATCAGTTCACACTTTTTAAAAAAAACCTAGACATTCTGGGCTACTAGAAAAATGGTCTCTTCTCCAGGTGCAGGGAGTCGGCCATATACTTACGCATATGCATCGCAGAATTCACACTGGTTGCCGTAGGTTTTGCCATTAGAAGCGCAGTGGGGTCTTTTCTCAAAAGTGCATCTGGTTTTTGAATACCCCTTGCAATAGATCTGTGGGAGAAAAGAAAATGATTTGTTTGATAGAGCTGCCTGATCTATTTATCAAGAAGGCAGGACCACAGAACGTACGATCATAACATGAACACCCAATCTTTGACAAACTGATTATTGTTATACTCCCAAACTGTGATTGCTTTTTCTGAAACATAAAAAGCACAATCCTATTTGCTCCTATTCCCCAAATGTCCATCCCCCATTTGTGATGCCAGACAATGGATTTTTTCTTTTGATGAACTATGTCTTGTATCTTTAAGCTACCATTCATATAAAATAATAAAAGTAACTTCTTTATTTTATCATGTTTAGTTATGGTTCATAACTTTCCTTAAATGATTTTTGCCTTCTAAAAGTTAGGTATTATAATATATAATTATAAAGAACTAAGCAATAAATATACTTTCTCCATTATCATGTCTCATCACTTCTGTTGGTCAAAGGAACATCATTTAATAAGAATAAACTGGTTCTCACCTCAAGATCAGGTATCTTTGCAGCAGCATCTGGAACAAAAAAAGTACAAAATGTAAACATTTGAAACAATGCCTTATTAGCTTTTTTAAAACTTTAATTTATATATGTGTGTGTTTGCACCCTGTCCAACCCTTCCCACTTTCCATTGGAAAATTGACTAGCTGAAAAAAAAATTAAACAAGTAATAATGGTGCTAGCACGTTATAAAGCAGATCCAATGCATAGCTACTGTTTTGATTTCATTAGAAAATATGTGTACATTATACATGAAACCTCCATTTCATTTCCATTGCAGATGTTACAATGTGCTGAAAAAACAACTTTGCAACCAATGCCTGTGTTCATGACCTTTGCAGTATCCCTCAGTCGCATCTAAAGGATGGGGTGGTGAGACCCCTCGTTACGAAACCATCCCTGGATCCAGCCATTTTAAACAACTATCACCCAGTCTCCAACCTCCCGTTCATAGGGAAAGTTGTTGAGAAGGTGGTGGCCTTTCAACTCCAGCGGACCTTGGATGAAGCAGATTATCTGGATCCCTTTCAGTCGGGTTTCAGGCCTGGTTACGGCACAGAAACTGGTTTGGTCGCCCTGATCCATGATCTCTGGCGGGCCAGGGATAGAGGACATTCCTCTATCCTAGTGCTCCTTGACCTTTCAGCGGCCTTCGATACCATCGATCATGGTATCCTTCTGCGACGGTTACGGGAGATGGGAGTGGGAGGCACCGTTTTAAGGTGGTTCTCCTCCTACCTCTCAGACAGGTCGCAGTTGGTGTTGGTTGGAGGACAGAGGTAGACTCCTAGGCCCCTCAAATCTGGGGTGCTGCAGGGTTCGGTCCTGTCCCCCCTCTTATTTAACATCTACATGAAGCCACTGGGTGAGATCATACGCTGGCATGGGATCAAATACCATCAATATGCAGATGATACTCAATTGTATCTGTCTGCCCTGTGCCAATTCAGCAAAGCAGTGGGAGTGATGTGCCAGTGCCTGGGGGTTGTCAGGGTCTGGATGGGAGTGAACAAGCTTGCACTCAATCCAGACAAGACCGAGTGGCTATTGATGTTGCCTCCCAAGGTTATTCCAGACATTCCACCTCTTAGCCTGGTGGGTGAAATTATACACCCCTCAGAGAGGGCCCAGAGTTTGGGTGTCCTCTTGGATCCACAGCTGACATTAGAGCACCATCTATCGGCTGTGACCAGGGGTGCCTTCACCCAGGTTTGCCTGGTGCACCAGTTGCGGCCCTACCTGGACCGGGAGGCACTTTGAATAGTCACTCATGCCCTCGTCACCTCAAGACTGGATTACTGTAACGCGCTCTACATGGGGCTGCCCCTGAAGAGTGTTCGAAGATTACAGCTGGTCCAGAATGCAGCCGTGCGAGCGATATGTGGTGTATCTAGATACACCCATGTTACACCTATCCTCCGGGAGCTGCACTGGCTCCCCATTGGTCTCCAGATGCGCTTCAAGGTGCTAGTCATTACTTTTAAAGCCCTACATGGTTTAGGACCTGGCTACCTGAGAGACCACCTCCTGCCACTTATCTCCCAACGACCAACAAGATCGCACAGGTTGGGCCTCCTTCGGGTGCCATCAACCGGACAATGCCGCTGGCAGTTCCCCGGGGGAGGGTCTTCTCTGTTGCTGCGCCGGCCCTGTGGAATGATCTACCCACAGAGATCCGGACCCTTAACACTCTCCCGGCTTTCCGTAAAGCCGTCAAGACCTGGCTGTTCCAGCAGGCCTGGGGCTGTTGATCGATATCCAGCCCCACTTAGATAGAATGGATGATATGGAATTTTAATATTGCATTTTCTATTTTTAAATTTTAATTGTTTCTTTGTTTTGTTGTGAGCCACCCAGAGTCCCAATGGGAGTGGGTGGCATACAAATTTTATTAAACTTGGAAACTTGGAAACATGGTCACCATTTCAATCAGTATGCATTGTTCTATGCTTGTCCTATTGTTTCCCCCCCTTCCAAAGTGGAGAGATTGGAGAGAAAGGGATTGCATGATCCTTAGCAGAAAATTAAAGTAGAATAGACGTAGAAAGAAATGCGCTGGAGCCTAATGGGGGCCACAAGCACATTCAGAAATACCTGCTGTATTCCCCATGTTGTGCCTATTTACTCTCTTCAAATATTTATTCCCTTTGTAGTAGTTACTCTAGAATCAGTGACATGTAGTCAGGGGAGGCAGGGCCTCACCACTGTCATCATGAAAAGAAAAAAAAATTAAAGGAAAAAGGCTGAGGTAGTTGCTGCCAGAGTCACAGTGGATGACTCTGCTTAGTCCTTAACTGTTTTAAAAAAGCCTCTAAAAAGTGCCCTCTACAGGGGGAGGTGGGAGAACCACGTGCCTCATTTAGTCTGACTTTATGATCACTTGACCAGAGTTAAGCAAGGGTTAAAAGCCAAAAAATTATTTAAGTAGATGAGGCAAGTGGTTCTCTTGCCTCCTGCTGTAGAGGAATTTTTTAGAGGCTTTTTTAAACAGCTAAGCAGAGTCATCCATTGGGGACTCTGGCAGCAGCTAACCCAGCCTGACCTCAGCAGCTCTTGCCTTTTTCCTTTTATATTTTTACATTTTCATCATGGCAGGTAAGAGCAGAGTTGAAATCCTCTGTGATTGTGAAACATCTGGAAAAGGTATGTGGGTTGGAGGGAGGGGGAGGAATTCAAAATTAATGTAATTTGTAAGTAATTGTAAGTAATTTGTGTTTGTCTTTGTGTGTGTCTGTGTCTGTGTGTGTGTGCGTGCGTGCGTGCGTGCGTGTGTGTGTGTGTGTGTGTGTGCTATTCTTCACTCAGAGGGAGAGGCAGGGAGGGCAGCCCACCAGCTTTCTTTCTCTGTGTCGGGGCACCCCGCGAGCAGAGGCAGATCTTTTACCTGCCTCTGCTGGCAGGCTGGCACTTTCTTTCTTTCTTTCTTTCTTTCTTTCTTTCTTTCTTTCTTTCTTTCTTTCTTTCTTTCTTTCTTTCTTTCTTTCTTTCTTTCTTTCTTTCTTTCTAGAAAGCAGCTTTTGACCACCCCGGTGCTATGTCCGACATAGAGGCGGGACGCCTCTATGTCAGACATAGCGGCAGGGCGGCTTTTGCCCGATTTCAAGAAAGCCACCCTGCCACTACGTCCGACATAGAGGTGTCCCGGCGCTAGAGCCGAGGTGGCGCAGTGGTTAAATGCAGCACTGCAGGCTACTGCTAGATCAGCAGTTCAGCGGTTCAAATCTCACCGGCTCAGGGTTGACTCAGCCTTCCATCCTTCCGAGGTGGGTAAAATGAGGACCCAGATTGTTGGGGGCAATATGCTGACTCTCTGTAAACCGCTTAGAGAGGGCTGAAAGCCCTATGAAGCGGTATATAAGTCCACTGCTATTGCTATTGCTATTGCCTCTATGTCGGACATAGCGGCAGGGCAGCTTTTGCCCGCTTTCAAAAAGCTTTCTTCAAACCTCACCGCACGTCACTGTCTGGAACAAAAAAACACAAGACATATATATATAAATAAATATTTGAAAGATGTTGATATTTTCTCATTCCTTTTGGTCTTTAATTTATTTATGTTATTGATTTAATTAGGGATTACAGTTACATTAGACATGAAAGTTCCACTTTATTTCTACTACAGGAAAAAAATTGCTTACCGACTGCCTTCCTCAGTGACTATTTGAAGTTACCATTGCTGAAAATAAGTTTCTGACCAATACCTTCATTGATAACCATCACAGCATTCCTCTGTTGAATTATCACCATTACAGTCAATCTGCATTGTCCTATCCCTCACCTGTTGTTTTTCTTTCCTCCCTCCATCTTGTAGAGTAGAGAGATTGAAGAGGAAGTTATTACACAAGAGTAAATATGCCTATTATGAGGACTACATATAGCAATCAATGCAATGGTTCTCACTGTGAGCTGGAAAACTGGTGCATTCTCCACACTGTTCCTCTTTACTCTCCTGTAATTCCTTTTTTTTTTTTTTTGCACTCTCTCCACTCTGGAAGAAGGGAAGAAGGAAAAAATAGACACGAGAGATTGCCAGCAGACATTGTCTTGCCACCTTACTCAAATTTGTTTAAGCAATCTCTGTAGGCAATATCTCCTGTGTCTGACCCATTTCTTTCCCCCTCTCCCCTCCCCACCCCAAAAAGAGGGATTGGAGAGGAAAGGATTACAAAACAATAAGCAGACAAACATCAGGGAATATATCAGGCTATTCAATATGATACTCCAGGTTCCCTGCCTTGAGCATGGTAATAGCTGCCCCTACCACCACATTCTTTTTCATGTTATTAGACAATTGAATGCCTGCAAATTTCCCAAAATGAAGATATTGGCATAGAAAATTGAATTTATCAGAATACAAGAAGAACATCATCAGAGCAAGCAGCAGAAAACCTCCTTGCTTCGTGATCGTGTTATGAGTTTGGTTGAAACAGGCCTCTGTGAAGTCACTGAAGTACGGGGGAAGCTGCATCAATGTAAAAAAGCATCTATCTAGATAAATCATCCAGGAAGGCAGAAACATTTGTCATCCCAAAATTAAGGACTAACCAGAAATGCAGTAGTAATTAGAACTTACTGGAGTACAAGAAGAAAAGTAGCAGAGTGAGCATCAGAAGGCTTCCTTGCTTCATGATTGTGTCACAGAGCTTGGTTGAAGTAGGACTCTCTGGAGCAGTTGATGATGAAGGTGAGGTCTCAAAAGCTTTCTCCTGTCCTTCTAGTTTATATGTGCATACCTTGACTACTTTTGTGATATTGCACCTCCCACTTCCAGATGCAATTGGATGAGGAACTGATCTGTTGCTGAAATGTGTGGCAAGCTAGTCTGTTTGTAAATTTCCTTCTAACACAATGACCGCAAGATTCAAGAAATGCCTCCCCCTTCAGTACAGGCAGGGAAGGGAGCAGGTGACATTGGCACTTTCAGCGTGTGATGATGCATAAAATGGAGATTGATCTTTAGAAAGTGAAATGGAAGATGTCACGTTTTCTGCTTATAGACTCCATGCCTCTGTATGACGTTGTACTCCTGCTTTAGAGGTGATTCTCATCAGAGAGATGCATCCATTTTCAGAAAAAAAAAAACAGGATTTGGCTCTTGTGAGATGATGGAGAGCTCATATTTGAATACTTGCTGAATGGGAAATAGTTCCTGTATATCCAAGACATTGCTGAGAAGATTCTACTTGGAGGCAATGTTACCTCAGTGAGCCATCCAACCTGATCTAGCAGAATGGGCATGCTGCAAATTCTCCAGAGCCAAAGAGTGTCAGCTGACAGTGATGAGAAGAGGGGCCTTTTCTGCTGTAGGCCCTGCCATATGGAATATTGTGCCCTTGGAGAGTTGAATGGCTACAACCCTGTTAGCTTTACTTTGTGGATGTTATTGTATTCTTTCAAATGTTTCATAAAACTGCTTTAATTGTTCTATAATTTTAGAATGGTAAACTTCCCAGAGTCACTTGGTTGAGCTGAGTGGCTGTAAAATTGTATATTGTGGCTGTATATGTCATTATTGTGCATTTTAAAATATAATAATAAATATAGCAATGTATGCTGATGCAAGCCAGTTCAAGTGTCGTGGTTAAAGCATCAGGCTAGCAACCAGGAGAACATGAGTTGTACCCTAGCTTGCACACAAAGTCCACTGGGTGCTCTTGGGCTAGTCGCTCTCTGTCAGCTCTAAGAAAGGAAGCAGGGCAAACCACTTCCGAAATAAAAAAAAATGGTGCCAAGAAAACTTCAGGGACTTGTGGAGGCAGTTAACAGGAGTCAACAGTAACTGAAAGGTCCACCCACCCATATAAACAGTATCCTGATAAATTGATTGCAAAAGAAGACTCATTCAGAGACGTTTTCCTTTATTTGTTGATAAATCAACTAAAAACATTTAATGGATCAACAGAGCAGAAGCAGATGGGAGAAGTTTTGTGGGGAAGTTAATGAACAAGGCATGTGGATCCTGTGGCATTCTTTAGTGAATTTTCCTTAGTCTTCAACACGTCCAGGTTTATAACATGGTGCAAACTTTATTAGACGAAGTTTTCTACCACTGTAACTGATGGGGAAACAAAGTCAAAATATAAGTGTAAGAACCATGGAGGTATTCACCATTACGGCCCAGCCAAACAAAGGACTAAAATAATCAGCTAGGTTCCTTGGGATCTCCTGGCACTGGCAAGTTGGCTACCTTCCCTCACCCTCCAAACATTAATAAGGTGGGCTCTTTGGCACCACTCTATGGTTTACCTGTGACAGAACATGAATTCTGAGTGAATACTGATAGTCTATTTGAAATGAGGATCAGTTCACACTTTTTTTAAAGCCTAGACATTCTGGGCTACCTAGAAAAATGGTCTCTTCTCCAGGTGCAGGGAGTCGGCCATATACTTACGCATATGCATTGCAGAAACCACACCGGTTGCCATAGGTTTTGCCATTAGAAGCACAGTGGGGTCTTTTCTCTAAAGTGCATATGGATTTTGGGTACCCCTTGCAATAGATCTGTGGGAGAAAACCGAATGATTTGTTTGATGGAGCTGCCTGATCTATTTATCAAGAAGGCAGGACCACAGAACGTACGATCATAACATGAACACCCAATCTTTGACAAACTGATTATTGTTATACTCCCAAACTGTGATTGCTTTTTCTGAAACATAAAAAGCACAATCCTATTTGCTCCTATTCCCCAAATGTCCATCCCCCATTTGTGATGCCAGACAATGGATTTTTTCTTTTGATGAACTATGTCTTGTATCTTTAAGCTACCATTCATATAAAATAATAAAAGTAACTTCTTTATTTTATCATGTTTAGTTATGGTTCATAACTTTCCTTAAATGATTTTTGCCTTCTAAAAGTTAGGTATTATAATATATAATTATAAAGAATTAAACAATAAATATACTTTCCCTTTTGTTGGTCAAAGGAACATCATTTAATAAGAATAAGCTGGTTCTCACCTCAAGATCAGGTATCTTTGCAGCAGCATCTGAAACAAAAAAAGTACAAAATGTAAACATTTGAAACAGTGCCTTATTAGCTTTTTTAAAACTTTAATTTATATATGTGTGTGTTTGCACCCTGTCCAACCCTTCCCACTTTCCATTGGAAAATTGACTAGCTGAAAAAAAATTAAACAAGTAATAATGATGCTAGCATGTTATAAAGCAGATCCAATACAAAGCCACTGTTTTGATTTTATTAGAAAATATGTGTACTTTATACATGAAACCTTCATTTCATTTCCATTGGAGATGTTACAATGTGCTGAAAAAACAACTTTGCAACCACCGCTTGTGTTCATGACTTTTGCAGTATCCCTCAGTCACATGGTCACCATTTCAGTCAGTATGCATTGTTCTGTGCTTGTCCAATTGTTTCCCCTCCCCTCCAAAGTGGAGAGATTGGAGAGAAAGGGATTACATGATACTTAGCATGCAATTAAAGTAAAATAGACATAGAAAGCAATGCGCTGGTGCCTAATGGAAGCCACAAGCACATTCAGAAACACCTGCTGTATTCCCCACATTGTGCCTACTTACTCTCTTCAAATATTTATTCCCTTTGTAGTAGTTACGCTAGAATCAGTGACGTGCAGTCAGGGGAGGCAGGGGAGGCAGGGCCTCACCACTGTTCATCATGAAAAGAAAAAATAATTTAAAAGGAAAAAGGCTGAGGTAGTTGCTGCCAGAGTCACAGTGGATGACTCTGCTTAGTGCTTAACTGTTTTTAAAAAAAGCCTTTAAAAAAGTGCCCTCTACAGGGGGAGGCGGGAGAACCACATGCCTCATTTAGTCTGACTTTATGATCACTTGAGCAGTGTTAAGCAAGGGTTAAAAGCCGAAAAATTCTTTATGTAGATGAGGCACGTGGTTCTCTTGCCTCCTCCTGTAAAGGGCATTTTTTAGAGGCTTTTTTAAACAGTAAAGCAGAGTCATCCATTGGGGACTCTGGCAGCAGCTAGCCCAGCCTGACCTCAGCAGCTCTTGCCTTTTTCCTTTTATATTTTTACATTTTCGTGATGTCAGGCAAGAGCAGAGTTGAAATCCTCTGTGATTGTGAAACAGCTGGAAAAGGTATGTGGGTCAGAGGGAGGGGGGAGTAATTCAAAATTAATGTAATTTGTAAGTAATTGTAAGTAATTTGTGTGTATGTGTGTGTGTGCTTTTCTTCACTCAGAGGGAGAGGCAGGGAGGCCCGCCAGCTTTCTTTCTCTTGTCAGGGCAGCCCACCAGCAGAGGCGGGTCTTTTACCCACCTCTGCTGGCAGGCTGGCACTTTCTTTCTTTCTAGAAAGCGGCTTTTGGCTGCCCCGGTGCTATGTCCAACATAGAGGCTTTTGCCCACTTTCAAGAAAGCTTTCTTGAAAGCAGGCAAAAGCCGCCCTGCTGCTATGTCCGACATAGAGGCATCCTGGTGCTATGTCGGGATGCCTCTATGTCGGACATAGTGGCAGGGTGACCAAAAGCCGCTTTCTTTCTTTTTGCCTCACCAGCCATCAACCTCACTGCATGTCACAGGCTAGAATCAGGGTAAGCATTCCAAAGTTTGGCAAAAAATGAAAGAATAGTCACAGTCATGTGATTTTCCACTTATTAGCCATTTTGTTTATTAATGAGTTTCCAATTAGGACTGAGGTCTACCTCTACACAGAATGCTAATGTGAACAATTCACAAATTCTGTATAAGGAAAAGTTTTCCCTTGCACAAATGTTCTAGTTTTTCCCGATTCCAGAGGTGTGTGTGCTCATCTCCATTTCAAAGCTGAAGAGCCAGCGTTGTCCAAAGACGTCTCTGTGGTGATGTGGCCAGCATGATTAAATGCCAAAGGCACACGGAATGCTGTTACCTTCTCACCAAAGTGGTCCCTATTTTTCTACTTGCATTTTACATGCTTTTGAACTGCTAGGTTGGCAGAAGCTGGGACAAGTAACGGGAGCTCACTCAGTTACACGTCACTAAGGATTTGAACTGCCAAATTGCTGACCTTTCTGATCAACAAGCTCAGTGTCTTAGCCACTGAGCCACTGCATCCCTGTAATACTTGAACATTAAAACTAAAAAGTGAATAAAACTATTGTGATTGATATATATATTTGACAAACTGACAACAGGATTAGATGTTTGATAGAAAGCACACAGTGTTATTTTCTTCTTATACCTCACCAGCTTTAAGTAAAATTATGCCTGCCCTCTAAGTTGCTTCACATTCTCCAAACACTACAAGTCACAGATTAAAAACAGTTGGTGTAGAGGATCTTCTACTGAGATGGTCAAATCTGCATCAACAGCCTCCTGGTTTCATTTCTATCTTATAAAGAAAGCCCTGAGCTTGAACCATTGTCAACTAAAGCAACCTTGAGGAAGTCTTTGGTCTTTTTTTAGATGACGGATTTAATGAAATATGGGTCCTTAGAGCAAATGTTCCAAAATGAAAAGTTTTGAGTAAGAAATCCAACTCACCAGAATACAAGAAGAACATTGCCAGAGCAAGCAGCAGAAAGACTCCGCCCTTCATGATTGTGCAAGTGAGTTTGGTTGAAGTAGGTCTTTTTGGATGCAGTAGATGCTGAGGGTTAAACCTCAAAGCTCTCTCATGTCTTATATATGCACATCCCTGCTTCTTTGGTGATGTAATCTCTTCATCTCAATACAATCACATTTCAGTTTGACATTGCTGAAATATGCAGGAAGCAGCACCAATTAAACAAAAATGTCTATGCAAATTATCCAGGAAGCTAGAAACATGTGGCCTCCAAAAATGAAGGAACTAGCCAAAAATATAGGCTAATATCTTGGTCAGGGCCACTTTTAATTTCAATGGTATTGAGACTTATTTTGTCTCAGGGCTTTCTTAACATATGGGCTTGATAGGCACTTTCCCATAGGCCCCACAAGCCTAGGGACCCCATACTAATCTGTTTATGTTAACCCTTCAATGCACCTTGTATCATATAAACACAGCAGCATATTTATTACATTTTACTGTAATTTTTAATTAATACTAACATGCATTTAGTAATTAACATTGGTTTTAATGCCACAAATGCTTGTTATAATAGGAAATTTGTAGTAATTTCATACTAATCTGAATGGCTTACTGAGTTTTATTGTGTTTTTCAAGCCTTGTGTACTGTTCAAATGTTGATTAGTTGTTGCTGCACAATGTGTTTTTAATATATCAGCACCGATTTTGTTGGAAGGGCCAATAAAATAAATACATGTTTAATTTTATCGACCATTTACATTTTTATTCCTGTGAGTAGTTGTCGTAGGGGTCCCAATACGCTGCTTTGCCCAAGGCCCATAATGCTGTTAAGACGGCCCTGCTCCAACTGTTCCTTTTTCTTTACATAAGCTCTTCACCTCCCTTGGCCATTACTCTATGGATCTTTAAAAATTAAAAAAGGATTTGTAAGACATTTTTAGTAAGGACAAAAATGTGGCATATATGTTGATTTAGATCATTTTTTAAAAAGACCTCTGAATGATTTCTCAGCTGTTCTTCTCAAAGTAGCTCTCACATGAAAGTTGGGGCTCTCAGTATGAATCTGCAAAACTTCATTTGACACCCTTCACTCATTTTATGGGAAAGATAATGAGTGGGTTTATGCTATTCCAAATCGATACTAATCTACAATGAGGTCCAAAGTAATAATGTGAATGCTACCATTCACAAGATTATGCAGTTTTCTATTCAGTTTCCTAATCCTGCCTCTATAGAACTTGATTATTTTTTTGAATGTATCCGGTGGACCAGTGGTGAGTTGCACTTACCATCACTACTGGTTCACTGATCGTGCACGCACCTGAGTTGTGCTGCGTGCGCATGTGCAATCTACCGTCCCTGCGACAACCAGCTGATTGTTGAGGCTAGTGCAAGCTCCACATGTTGTGTGTGTGTGCGCAATTTGCCTTTTGCCATAAATACAGGTATAGAGCATGAGCGGGCAGGCCAAAAGACCCACTGTACCGGTTTGGTCTCCGCTGCTCCGAGCCACTACCGGTTTGGCTGAACCGGGCCAAACTGGCAGAAATCCACCTTTGCCGTAGACTAGTTTTGTTCAACATGCTTTTTACTAGTGTCATTTCTGGAAAACATACTTATATCCTTGGTACTTTTGTGTAATATAATATTACTATTGATTGCATAACTAAAAGCAAGCAAGAAAAATGTGAATAGGGAAATAAGGATTGCATGTTGAATAACGGTTCATCGGAGAACAGGAAACAGAGATGTTGACTTATAAGAACATCAAAAATTAATGGCAATGTCACACGATATAACAATTGCTGCAACAGCTGAAGTTACAGACATCAAACTGAGTGTCAATTTTTTGGTAAGGGAGACCTTTGATTGAAATTTCTGTTCACTTATCTTGAAATGGCCCTGTTGATTCCTTTTGAACTGGATGGGTGTCTGAAGTGTTCAAAACATCAAAAAATACTACAATAATAACAACAGTAAGAGTTTAGTATTAGAATTTAGTAAATTTATAGGCCACCTAATTCTCACATCCACAAGATCCTTGAATCATATTTCTCTTCCCCTAGGGATGTTGAAGTGTAGAAATATAACATTATAGGAAATTGTAGGAATGGTTTCTTAATTGACTGATTAAATTTATTTTATTTATTCATTAAGTTTATTTTTGCATTCACTTAAAAGTCCTGGACTACACAACACCATTCCATCTATAAGAAGGGCAAAATATGGAACAAGTCAAAGCAGTGCACTACAATACAAACAATTCAAAAAGTAAACATCCAGAAAATATAAGTCAGATTCTAACCTCCATAAGGTGTTCTTTCCTGACTACAGTCCAAGAACTGTGGAAAGAGCCAGCTTTTAAGGGCGGACTTAAGCTTTCTTTGTGACTGTGGAATGCAGGGAACACATGAAAACCATCTTGTTAAGAAATGGTCATTAAACTTTGAAACTATAAACATTTGTTCCAGTCATAAGGAAGTCATGAAGGAAGGAAGGCATTTAAGGACCGATAAGGCACAATACAAGGGACACGGTGAGTCAGTGGCTAAGACACTAAGCTTGTTGATCAGAAAGGTCAGCAGTTCAGCGGTTTGAATCCCTAGCACTGTGTAAAAGAGTGAGTCCCAGTTTCTGTCAACCTAGCATGTACAAATGCAAGTAGAAAAATAGGAACCACTTTTGGTGGGAAGGTAACAGCACTCTATGCATCTTTGGTGTTTAGTCATGCCGGCCACATGACCACAAAGATGTCTTTGGACAGTACTGGCTCTTCGGCTTTGTAACGGAGATGAGCACTGCCCCCTAGAGTCAGGAATGACTAGCACATATGTGCAAGGGGAACTTTTACCTTTAAGACACAGTGATAATTTTTACACCATAACTGATAGACCATTCTTCAGAACATACTTTTGATTTCAGATTGGTTATTTAGGGTATTTTCATATTATGCTTTAGTATCTCAGTCAGCCATATTATCTTTTTCTTTGATTTAGGGTATTTTTAATTTTACTTCCCTTTATAGTCTTAAAATATCAATATTAATCTCAATTGCATTAAACTTTCTGGGATCGTTCATCAGTTTCACAATGACTTTCTATGCAGTTTCTATATTCAGATGAAGTCAATTCACTTGAAGGCAGGAAAATGGAAACCTTCTTGTTATATAATAATGATTGGAACAATATTCTCCCTCCAGGCTATCCTTGGAGGGGGAGTATCCCTGGAGGGATGTTTCCTTGGCATAACAAGTAGGTAGAACACAGTCTTCCAGGAAGCCCATATGCAAAGCACTTTAAGATTGAACTTGTTAGTAGACTGTTCTCCCCATCTTCCCAGAGGATTGGTGAACTATTTTGCAATGAAGGTATCTAGTATGATTCACTCAAATTCCTTCCAAATCGAGTTAGTGTGTGCCAAATCTAGTCCATGGATGTGTTTTCAAGCTGTGACATCAAGCTGGCCATGCCCACTTTGGCCATGCCCTGGCCTCCATCAAACACAACCCTACTGCAGCCCTCAATGAAATTGAGTTTTACACCCCTGCTCCAGACCATGTCAGACAAATGGCTGTTCAATCTCTTCTTAAAAACATCCAATGATGGCACATTCAACCCTTTATAATGTCTCCCAGCTGAGAAAAAAATGACCAAGCCATGTTGCTCTCCCTTTGTTTCATTCACTGTTGGAAAAGAGCATTTCCATTTGCTTTCTTTCAATAGGCAGGGGGACAGAGACCAGATGTTGGCAAAGCATGTTCCCTTGGGTGTTATAATTATATTTTGCATAATCAATGCAATTGTCCAGATGTAGATTGCAAGGTTTTCCAATGACGTACTGTATGACAGAGGGAAGATGCAAAGAAGCAACCAGATTCCATTCTCACGTTCCCCTTCCCTACTCTCATGTGCTCAAAACTAAAGCAGACAACCAGAATTAGAGTGGAAGGGAACTCAAGCCAAGAGCTAAGCCGGATAAAACCTAATTTCTCCCCTCTTCAAAACTTTTCCTGTTTCTTGTTCCAGTACATAGTTTCTTAACACTGAAGCAGAATTTGTCAAGCTATGTCAGTTACTGTCAGTTTGCAATACATTTACCAAGGCAATAATATGGCAATACAGAGAATAGTGCAGGGAAAGGATCATGTGACAAAGGCACTTTCAATGTGGGCTTGTTTGGGAGGCCTGCAGAGTGCAAAAACTTTTTTTAAATCTACCTCTTCAAAATCTTGCGTCTTATACTCTGGTGCATCTTACAGTCCAAAAAATACGGTACATTTTTAAAAGCTATGAATAAAAGAAAATGTGAATATTTAAAGAAATAAAGAAAAAGCTGTATGTTAAAAACTGCTTGTTGGAGAACAGGAAACAGATGTTGACTTATAACTACATGGAAATTAATGACAATAATGCATTGAATAGCAATTGCCATAGCAAGTGAAATGACAGCCAAATCTAGTATCAATTTTTTGGTTAAGGAGAGCCTTGATTCAAATTTTTGTTTACTTATCTTAAACATGGCGCCATTGATTCCATTTGAAATGGTTGGGTGTTTGAGACGTGCAGAACATAATCATTTTTTTTAAATCATTTTATTGAGATTTATAGGCCGCCCTTCTCCCTGAGGGGACTCAGGGCGGCTTACAATCACAAGGGGAGGGGGTGCAGTACCAAGAGACAAACAATAGTGAACAAAATAAAATGGTGAACCACAACATGCATTCAACAGTCAACACTCGGGCGGGTAAATTGGAAACCTATCCCCAGGCCTGCTGGGAGAGCCAGGTCTTGAGGGCTGTGCGGAAGGTCTGGATGGTGGTGAGGGTACGAATCTCAACGGGGAGCTCGTTCCACAGGGTCAGAGCTGCAACAGAAAAGGCTCTCCTCCGTGTAGGGGTAAACCCGCGCACAGGGGTAAAAATAGGTAAGTGTGGAATATTATAAAAGTAACAATAGTAATATTAATTTATTAAATTTATGTTATGCTCAACTCCCAGTGACTCCCATTGACAATTTTTACACATGAAGATATCAATACAAATCAGGATTGTTTGATATACAGATTAGCCTTTCTATATGCAGGCCACAGTGCTGGTATTCTATGTCTCTATTGAATTTAGCATGTTCTCTTTGGTGAGTCATTTGATCATCAAATTTCTAGCTCTTTACAACAGAACCATTACAACTATCCAGACTCCACTGATTTAGGAATTTAGTAAATTTATACAATTCCAAATTCCCAGTGTCAATCTTCATATGTGAGGATATCACCAATGTGTATGGATGTTTGATATGTAGCTTAGCCCTTCTACATAAAGGCTGGTGTTATATGTATCTATTGAATTCAGCACATCCTCTTTGGTGAGACAGCATACAGTCACCTGTACATCACATTTCTAGCTTTTTACAACAAAACCACTGCAACAATCCAGACTCCACTGATTGGAAGAAAAAATTTTTGTGGCTAAGGAGAAGATTGCACCCCACTTTTATGATGGTAGGAGGAGGTAAACCCATTTATTAAAAAAACAGGAGGAATTTCATATGGAAAAAAATCATTTGTTTGAATTTAGGAATAATAACTTCTTAAGGCGCAATTTCAAGGTTGCACCAGCCAACTTGACCACCAACTCTACAAGAAAGATACCACCTTGAACTCCAATATTCTCTATGTGTTAACTGAGGTTAAGATTTTTTTTAAAGATGAACTTTTTTTAAAATTATCTAGTCTTCTCCCAATGCTTGGGGGGAAAGCCGGGCCTTCAAAACGTTATGTTACTGGTGACTGTATTGAAGAATCTGATCTCTCTTTCATTCTCAATAAGTGTATAAACATGGGCCCATTCAAAGTCATTTATTTACAGACACACCCCAGCCATGAAGTTCTTTAATAATATTTCTCTTTCCCAAGGTATGTTCAAATAAGGAATTGTGACATTATGGGAAATTGTAGGTGTGGTTTATTGATGGATCGATTACATTTAATACATTTATTAATTATTATATTTATGCCCTCACATCTTTAATTTCTAGGCTAACTAAACCCACTGCATTTACAAGAAGAGTCAAGTCAAATCAATGCACTTCTATACAAACAATTCAAAAAGTTAATAACCAGAAAAAGTATGTCAGATTCTAATCTCCTTAAGGTGTTCTCCCTCACCAGCCCAAGGCATGTTTTTAAGAGTAGATTTAAATAGGCTAGCAATATTACATTTCTTTGTGAGTATGGAACCCAGGAAACATGAAAACCAGCTTCTTGTGAAATTGTTATCAAATTTTAAAACTGTAAACATTTTTTCTCAGCCATAAGGAAATAATAAGGAAGGACAGCATTCAAAGGGCACAATGATAATTTGTACATTGCAGTCCATAGAGGCTAGTAAAACTATCCTTCAGAATTTACCTTTAGTTTGGATTTGGTTATTTAGAATATTTTTCATGTTATAAGTTAGTCTCTCAATATCCCCTTTTATTTGATTTGGGCTATATTTAATTTTACTTCACTGAAAATAAATTCATAACGAAAATTTACAAATATTTATTAGAAGTAACATTAGAAGAAGAAAAAGTTAAAGGTTGCATGATAGCATAGGCCAAAACTTTTGGCTACAACATAGATCTAGTGGATTGGGAAAGAATTTGGAACACAAATTATAAACTAACACGATCAGCAGCACTTAAAGAAAATATGTACAAAATGTTTTATCGTTGGCATTTACTACCAACAAGATTGGCTAAAATGTACCCAAACATGAAGCCGACCTGCTGGAAGTGTAAAAAAGTACAAGGGACTTATTATCACATATGGTGGACCTGCCCGGAAACACAAAAATATTGGACAAAAATTTGGAAATGGGTGCAAGAAATTACAGGAGAACAGATAAAATACAAACCCAAAATCTTTCTACTGGGAATAATCAAAGGGAAGTATACAAAGAAAATTAAGTACATATTAACACATCTGCTAACTACAGCTAGAATAGCATTTGCCCAATGCTGGAAACAAAATAATACCCCCTCAGATGAATTAGTGATAAAAAGAATCTTTGGATTGTGCAGCGATGGACAAATTAATACTGAAATTAAAAGATAAAGAAGAGTCGGAATATTATGAAATTTGGAACAATTGGTACAAATGGCTGCAAAACAAGAATAAAATTAATTAAACCAATATATATATATATATATATATATATATATATATATATATATATATAAATCAGCATAAAGATAACATATATATATATATATATATATATATATATATATATATATATATATATATATAAATCAGCATAAAGATAACATACATATATATATATATATATATATATGTGTGTGTTTTTTTATTTGTGCTGATAAATAAATAAATATATATATAAACTGTGTATAAAGGTGTGTAAATATAGAAGTGAAATATTATATGCATGACAGGTATGATGACATAACAATGTTGATGTAATGACTGTAAGGTGTTGTAGAAGGGAAAAAATAATAAAATCTGCTAAAAAAATAATTTTACTTCACTGTAAACCACCCAGAATCAGGCAGTCTTGAAATATAAATATTAATTTAAATTGCAATAATCTCTGTGGGTTCATGTGGTAGTGTCACATTGACTACTTTCTGTATGGTTTCTGTACAGTACTCAGATGAGGCCAATCCAACAGAAGTCAGGGGAATGGCAAACTTCTTGCTGATATTACTTGCAAGAAGCCCCTCTTGGGCTACGCCTGGACAGTGATTTATTTCCCTGTTCTGACATAACAAGCAGATACAACACAGTCTTGGAATTCTTCCAAGAAGCCTGGAGGCAAAGTATCTTAAGATGCTGGTGGACCATTCTCCTCAGCTCCCAGAGGCAGGGTTATCTCAACAGCATCATTGGCCCCAAGCAAAGCAGTGTACTGGGTCCCCTACAACAACTACTCACAGAAATAAAAATGTAAATGGTCGATAAAATTAAAAATATATTTACTTTTTTTGGCACTTCCAACTAAGTCGGTGTTGGTATGGGGCCCCTATGCTTGTGGGGCTCATGGGCAAGTACCCATCAGGCCATGCATTAAGACAGCCCTGCCCAGAGGACTAGTGTACTATTTTGTAATGCTCAATGAAGACATCTAGCATGATCAACCTTACACTCCTCCCAATCTATGTTGACTCAGCATGTGCCAATTTCAGCCCATGTATGTGTTTCCCAGCTCAGAAGTTTCAGTTCTCCTGTAACTTTTCCAGCCCAGAAGTTTCAGCTCTTCTGTAACTTTGCTACAGAAAAATGAGCTTCATCAGTTTGGCCCTTTGGGAGGTAGTTTGGGTCATTCAAGAGAGGGAAGTGACCATCTCAGTGGCCTTCCACATCCATTTGCAATTTTGCCCTCTCCACTTCCCTTGGAGAAATTAGTCCAAATATTTCAGATTGATCCCTTCTCTAAAGTCCTTAAAGGCTTTCATTGAACCCTGGCAAGATGGAATTACTGCTTATATATATGGGTACTCTACACACCCTATTTTGTCTCTGGTTGGGTGGCTGTCTGAAGAGAATAAGGAAGATGACTGTGATGAATATTTGCAGTATCTGTTGCCCATTTAGATTTTCAGCCAAGAAAATCAACTTCACACAGAAGCTAACTTTGCACCTTGATTCTTGAACCTTCACTTCAGCTGCAAGAAAAGCAATGTGTGTTCAATGGAATCATATGCTATTCCGTAGATCTTCCTACGTTGTCTAATAGCACAAGTTAAAGGTTCCACACAGATATTAAAAAACAAAGGTGAAAGAAAGCTTGTCTAATTTCTCTAAATAAAGCAGGAGAAAATAATGCATTAACCTTTACTTTAGATGTGGGCAACTTCTATAGCATTTTTATCTGATTTATGAATTCCAAAGGAAATCCAAACCTTTTTAGTGCAATATACATATTTTGTTTATATCTTTTATCAAAGATTTTTTCAGCATCAACTAATACAATCACAAACATCTTTATTTTTATTCAAATCTATTAAAGCTACAATTACTAAACATAATTTGTTTATTGCTTAGCTAATTTTTATAAACTTGCTTGATCATTCTTAATAACGAACAGTATTACTTGCTGTAATCTGTTAATTATGCTGCTGTTAAGTCTATTAGTCAATGAGATTAAATGACAATTAGGCCACCATGTGTGATATTTATCTGCTTTTGATATAACTGCTATATAAGCCTACTTAAATGCTAGCAATTAAAGTCCCTTATTAAATATAACTTAATGTACTTGATGAAGTATACCAAAAGATGTGTAAATACCACTCAATAGGTTCTGTTATTTTACCATTTGCCATTTTTAAAATTATTGTTGTATTCTCTACCTCAGATAATGGAGCAAAAAAATGTTATTTTACAGTATCTCAATGTGAGGGATTAGTTTTATTTAAAAAATATTTAATATATAATTCTGAATAAAATCTTTAAACTGACTGTTTATATCCCCTGAAGTTTTATACATTTCATCTGTTTCACCTCTGATAATTGGAATCATTACTCTTATCTTCCTTTTGTTTTAAGCAATTAGCCAAGTTCTTACCAAGTCTACCATAATTTCTGTCATAAACACGTTAGCATAAATTCTGTCTGTTGTGATATTATAGTAGTTAATTTATATTTCTTTTTCTGTATTTTTCTGTATGAAACGGTAGATATCTATCTAACTACCTATGCCCATAAATGTTATCTTTGTCGTTGAAACTATTTTCCTTTTTATTTTTAGTCTTGTTTTTATATGATTCATAGCAAGAATACCTCAAAGACATGCTTTATATGCTTCCCATTCAAAAATTTGAAAACTTTAAGTTTCTGAATTCAAACCATAATAATAGAAGGACTTAATCCTCAGTTGTGGTACAAATTCTTTATCATTCAATAAAGAAACAATTCTCAATACCTTCATGAGCTTTGAAATGCACATTCCATATATGCACATTAAGCATATATATAACAAATATCAACAAATTCCTTTTTATAGGTGTTAATTGTTTCCCTCATAATTTTTCTTTTCTGTGCTGGTGTATTTCTACCAAATTCAGGATCAGATAACCCTTGTTATTATAAATGGACTAATTCAAATGTTGAAGAGATTCATGCAACCTAATAAGAAAGACTACATTAGGTCCATAAACATTAATAATAGCTATGTAGTTTCAGCTATTTTAACACATAGAATTAAATAATACTCATTTGCATCACTAATCAGTTGTACGTCAATTGGGAATCTTTTTTAAACTGAAATAACCACACCTTTAGCTTCTGCCAAAGAAGCAATAAGGTAAACCTGTCCTACCCAAGCCTTCATTAATTGATATCCATCTTGTTCCATTGCATGAATCTCCTGTAGATAAGCAACATACGCACTTAATAATTTTAAATATGCTAAGATTACATTTGTTTCTTGGGTTCTCACAAGCTTTTTATATTAAGACTAACCAGCTTCATAAACTTGATTTTGGCCTACTTATTAATATTCTCTCAATAGCAATTCATTCACCTCTATGGCTTATAAAACCTCATATAAAAACAATAACATTAATAAAAAAGAGTCTTATAGTAAATAAATATAATTAAATAATAATACAATACAATAGCAGAGTTGGAAGGGACCTTGGAGGTCTTCTAGTCCAACCCCCTGCCTTGGCAGGAAACCCTATATCATTTCAGACAAATGGCTATCCAACATCTTCTTAAAGACTTCCAGTGTTGGGGCATTCACAACTTCTGGAGGCAAGCTGTTCTATTGATTAATTGTTCTAACTGCCAGGAATTTTCTCCTCAGTTCTAAGTTGCTTCTCTCCTTGATTAGTTTCCACCCATTGCTTCTTGTTCTACCCTCAGGTGCCTTGGAAAATAGTTTGACTCCCTCTTCTTTGTGGCAACCCCTGAGATATTGGAACACTGCTATCATGTCTCCCCTAGTCCTTCTTTCTATTAAACTAGAGATACCCAGTTCCTGCAACCGTTCTTCATATGTTTTAGTCTCCAGTCCTCCAATCATGTTTGTTGCTCTTCTCTGCACTCTTTCTAGAGTCTCCACATCTTTTCTACATCGTGGCAACCAAAACTGAATGCAATACTCCAAGTGTGGCCTTACTAAGGTATTATAAAGTTGTATTAACACTTCACGTGATCTTGATTCTATCCCTCTGTTTATGCAGCCTAGAACTGTCTTGGCTTTTTTGGCAGCTGCTACACACTGCTGGCTCATATTTAAATGGTTGTCCACTAGGACTCCAAAATCCCTTTCACAGTTACTACAGTTGAGCAAGGTACCACCTATACTGCACCTGTGCATTTCGTTTTTGTTGCCTAAATGTAGAACTTTACTCTTTTCACCATTGAATTTCATTTTATTAGATAGTGCCCAATGTTTACGTTTGTCAAGATCCTTCTGTATCTTTAGCCTATCTTCTGGAGTGTTGGCTATTCCTGCTAGCTTGGATCACCCCCACCCTGGCACAGACCTCACAAGAGCCATTTAATGGGCTTCATCCTGCTCTGGGTTCCCCAGGCCGGCAGAACAAGGTCTTCAGTGCCTTCTGGAAGAGTGCTAGAGTGGGGGCCATTCTAATCTCTTGGAATGATGTTCCAGAGAGAGGGAGCCAACACCAAGAAGGTTCTGGCTCCCACCAGGTGTATCTCCCTAGGGGATGGGACCTGCAACATTCCTTGCCTCCCCACTCTGATGGGTTAATGTGGGTTAATGAGCACGTTGCAATAGTGAAGATGGGAAGTGATTAGAGTTTATAAATATAAAATGTAAAGAAAGAGTTCAGGGGGGAAATTAAATATAGGAACTTTTAAAGAAAATGTTTACTAGAGAACTGATTTAGGCAAAGACTTCTCCTGCAGTTGATTCCATAGAATTACAGTCTAGGGGTGGGCTGCTGGGGGTTCGCAGGGAGAACCTGTAGCTAAGATTCTGTGCAGTTTGGAGAATGAGACTGCTGGGCTGGAAATTGCAAATTGACAGAACCCTGAGATGCGAGAAAACTATACAAATACGCCAACATAAATAATCTTGCGGATTTTATATATAGATGTGTGAAAATTTTCCATGTTTTCTTTATTTATCAAGCAATAGTGAAAAATAAGCAAGTCAAACTGCATGGACTCAGAATGGACTCCTAGAATCTCCTTAATGTGGTACACATCCCTTTCCCTGGAGCTTCTAACAAGTATAGACAATGGGGAAAGTTGGATTCACTTAATAACTATGTGATTTCCTTAAAGACAGAAGCAAAAAGATCATAAAATCATGCACAACTCACTTAACAACTAATTTAGTAAGGAAAGTTTCAATCCCAGCTGTGGTCATCTTGTTTTTTCCCCCTGTAACTCTGATGTATGTTTACTTGAATATCTGTAATCTCTGCTTTTAAATAAATGCTTTTGCATTTTTAAATACAATCCAATATTTCTAGATTTGACTTTAAATCTGTTTCGATTACATCCATCTTAATCATTTACTTCTGTTGAGATTCTTGAAGGCTTTCTTTCACAAGGAACATTTGTCGATAATTATTCTTTCCCTCTCCTCTTTCACCGTTCTTTTGACATTCATTTTTTCCATCTTTGTAGATAACAAAAATATCTTCCATACACAACCATGTACTGTTACATTCTTTTAAAGTTCATATTCAATGATGGATCAGTTGACATACTGGTAGGATGGGGTGCTATTTCTCCTAATTACTTAGCCTTCTTTACAATAGGAGGGAGACGGGGGACCCCTTACAGGGTAAGGCTGAGGAGTATGTTCAGTTCTTGGCGGACAAAGTTGCCCGGTTTCGAGCGGACCTGGACTCCACTCTTGCAGAGCCAGCTGAGACACAGGGGAAAGACTTGGCAAACCATCTCTGGGTTGAGTTTCAGGAAGTTGCCTCTGGGGATGTGGACAAGGCTATGCGAGCTGTGAGTACCTCCACTTGTGTACTGGACCCGTGTCCCTCCTGGCTGGTTGCCAACAGCAGTGAGGTGACACGAGGCTGGATCCAAGCGGTTGCTGTGGCATCTCTTTGGGAGGGGCATTTTCCCACCGAGCTTAAGGCAGCGGTGGTGAGACCCCTTCTGAAGAAACCGTCCCTGGATCCAGCTATTCTTAATAACTACCGTCCAGTCTCCAACCTTCCCTATGTGGGGAAGGTTGTTGAGAAAGTGGTGGCCCTCCAGCTTCAGCGTACCTTGGAGGAAGCAAACTATCTTGACCCCTTCCAGTCCGGCTTCCGACCAGGTTACAGCACAGAAACCGCTTTGGTCGCATTGACCGATGATCTCTGGAGACCTAGGGATGGAGGCTTTGCGTCCATCCTGGTTCTCCTTGACCTCTCAGCGGCTTTCGATACCATCGACCATGGTATCCTTCTGCGACGACTGCGGGAGGTGGGAGTGGGCGGCACTGTTTTGCAGTAGTTCTCCTCCTACCTCTCAGACAGGTCGCAGTCGGTGTTGGTGGGTGGGCAGAGATCGTCCCCGAGGCCCCTAACATGTGGGGTGCCACAGGGGTCGGTCTTGTCCCCCCTCCTATTCAACATATACATGAAACCGCTGGGCGAGATCATTCGGAGGCACGGGATAAAGTATCACCAATATGCGGACGATACTCAATTGTATCTGTCCGCCCCGTGCCAACTCAATGAAGCGGTGGACGTGATGGAACAGGGTCTGGAAGCTGTTAAAGACTGGATGAGAGCAAACAAACTGGTGCTCAACCCAGACAAGACCGAGTGGCTGTTGTGTTTTCCTCCCAATAATTTGACCACCGTACCATCAATCAGGCTGGGGGGACAAAATTTATACCCCTCAGATAGGGTCCGCAACTTGGGAGTCCTCCTGGATCCACAGCTGAGTTTTGATCACCATCTATCGGCTGTGACCAGGGGGGCATTTGCCCAGGTTCGCCTGGTGCGCCAGTTGCGGCCCTACCTGAATCGGGAGGCTCTCACGACAGTCACTCGAGCCCTTGTGATCTCTAAGCTGGAATACTGCAACGTGCTCTACATGGGGCTGCCCTTGAAGAGCACCCGGAGACTTCAGCTAGTACAGAACGCGGCCGCGCGAGTGATTGTGGGCGCACCTCGGTTCGCCCACATAACACCTATCCTCCGCGAGCTGCGCTGGCTGCCTGTGGATCTCCGGGTGCAATTCAAGGTCTTACTTACCACCTATAAAGCGCTCCATGGTAGTGGATCTGACTATTTGAGAGACCGCCTTCTGCCAATAACCTCCCTGCGTCCCATCAGATCTCATAGAGCGGGCCTCCTCCGTATTCCATCCGCCAGTCAGTGCCGACTGGCGACTACCCGGAGGAGAGCCTTCTCAGTTGCTGCTCCGACGCTATGGAACAATCTCCCCGTGGAGATTCGTACCCTGACCACAGTCCAGGCCTTCCGTACAGCCCTCAAGATCTGGCTAGCCCGTCAGGCCTGGGGATAAACTCTTCCGCCCCTCCCGAATGCTGAGAGAATGTTGTGTTTTTAGTATTTTTCAGTTATTGCACATTTCTTTTTATGTTTTGTCTTCACTCCCCTTCCTTTATTATTGTAAGCTGCCCTGAGTCCCCTCAGGGAAAAGGGCGGCCTATAAATGCTATTAAAATATATTTACTATTAAGGTAAAGGTTCCCCTTGACAATAGGTGCTGGTTGTTCCTGACTCTAGGGGGTGGTGCTCATCTCTGTTTCAAAGTCAAAGTCCGAAGACGTCTCCATGGTCATGTGGCCAGCATGACGAAATGCCAAAGGTATACGGAACGCTGTTACCTTCCCACCAAAGGTGGTTCCTATTTTTCTACTTGCATTTTTATGTGCTTTTAAACTGCTAGGTTGGCAGAAGCTGGGACAAGTAACAGGAGCTCATTCTGTTGTTCGGCATGTTTCAAAGATCCATTCCAAAATCCTACTACAGTACACATTTCCTTTCTCTCCTCTCTTTATCTCCAACCACCCAAAACTGAATAAATTTATGCAAACTTTATACAAAACTATACATAGATTATATTTAAACACACATGCACACACTTAAATACTTTTCATTCATTTTGGCACTGAAGGTTTAGAGTTTGTAGGATTCTAATATATCAGTTTCTCATTTATCCTTAGGCGCCATCTGTTGGATCTTCTTCAGCAGAAATGTGAGGCAATACTATTTCAAGGTCAAGTAAGATATTTTGTCTTTACTGTCATAGTCTGCTGTGAGTCACGTGGATTTACAAAAATAGTTAAAGTTCTGGGATTGCTTTGATTGACAAATATTATTAATTGTCCAAGACTCTATTACTCAGCTATTCAAATCTGGCTGCTTTTAGCAAATGCTTTCAGGTCAAGAATTCAACTCAATTGAAAATTCCTTTGTAAAACAATATTCTCACCACTGTTTTATTCTGTTTTATTCTATACAAAGGGTAGCAGAGGATTATTTTTTAGCCATACAGATTGGTAGCAGAGAATGATTATTTTTTATGTATTTTATTTATTTAGTTTGTCACTAATGTAAAGGATAACAGGAATAAGAATAAACATGAATAAGAACACAGGAAGTGGGTACAAGAAAATGGGGACATTAGGACAGGGACATTTGGCACGATGGTGCACTGATATGCTACATCATGTAATATTATATATTATTACATTACAATACATTACGTTACGTTATGTTACGTTACATTACATTACATTACATTACATTATATTATATTATACTATATTGTTAATAATATAATGTAATATGCAATACTATGTATCACATAGTCATACAGATCAAATAAAGTGTACAGTGTACAGTCACCATGGTCCTTGCTGCTTAACAATGTCAAATGTCATAGAAAACTCTCTTCAGAACAAAAGGAACCATAGATTATAACCATAGATGCAAACTAAATACTGCCATCTACTTGCTGAATACTTCTGTAGTTGTTGCAAAACAAAATACATTCTAACATGTATTCCAATACCCCTACTCAACAACTACTCCTTATAATCATCTATCTCCAGTTTACAACACAGTCCTTTCAACAGTTCCAAGAAAGCTCCACACTCATTTGCACCACTCAGGTGACCCTGACAACATTGATAAACCTCCAGGTGGCCTTAATGAGTTGCTAAAATAATGCAAATGACCAGCTGTCCACAAGGAATATAAATCCTTCCATTCTCCACCATCCAGTCAGACCTAACAAAGCTTTTTGGATGAGAAGTGAAAGGTCTTCAAAGAAAAACCAGAAAGTCCAGTTGCCACTTGAAAAAAGCACCTTTGGTACTCCTTATCACAGTCCCATTTCTCATCTTAGTTTTGTCTCCTGTTGTTGTTTTTTTATTCATATCCTTCATTTTCCTCTTCTTCTGTGGACAGCTCTCCTGGCTGTCTGCTGCTGTGGTTTGAATGTTTTTTTCCTCTTTGGCAATATTAACTACCTGATTGCAATTCAGCTGATACAGCTCATCTGTAATTTTTGCCTTTGCATGTAAAATATCTCCTTTTGTTATGACAGAACTGTCCCCTTTAAAGGTTACTACAGTGCCTTGTTTTGTGTGTTTTTTCACTGACAAAAGATTAATTTCAAGAGCAGGGACATACAGTACAATTTTTAGAGGTACCTTTCTGTTGACACCCTGAGAAAAAGGAAAGTAAAGAAAACCATCTGCTATTTCTTCTCATTCTATTATTTGCCAACAAGCTGTGTAGTTTTTTTTTTCTGTTTTACTCTGCTCAAGGTGAGTAAAGAAATTTCTGTCATTTGCCCTGTGAATCAACAAACATAGCATGCTTTCAAAGATGAGGTGCAACTTTTGGATTGAAAAATATATTCATTATCTGAAGCAAAATCAGTTTTTTTTCTTCACACTGTTGGCTTGTTGTAGTTTTTGCATTCTAGCTTTCCAGATTCTGCAGTCTGCTTTTAAATGACCCTTTTTTCTTGCACACAAAGCATTCACGTGTTTCTTGCTTCATGTAACTTTTTAAAGCAGATTCTATGATAGAACCACCATGGCTATTAATATTTGTAATTATATTTGTAATCTGAAACAGGAAGATGGTTTTGTAATCTGAAACAGGAAGATGGCCATCCTTGAGGATATCTGTGAACTATTTTCTGTTTTTTCCTGAAGACAAGGGTGTCATCAAATCTCTCAGACAATGAAAAGTTAGAATAGAAAAGAGAACTTACCAGAGTACAAGAAGAAGAGCAGCAGAGTGAGAAGAAGAAAGCTTCCTGGCTTCATGATTCCTCACTGAACTTGATTGAGGTAGGACTCTTTGGAGCAGTTGATGCTGAACAGGAGGTCTCAAAGCTTTTCCCTGCCCTTCCAGGCTGTATGTGCATACCCTGACTGTTTTGGTGATGAAGTCTCTCCCTTCCGGATGCAACTGGATGTGGAATTGGCTGTTGTTGAAATCTGTGGTAAGCTTGTCAGTTTGTAAACTTCCTTTAACACAATTAACCAAGAGGAACCTCTCTCCTGATTGAAATATTTTCATACTTCTGCACGACAATGAAGAAATTAAAGTCCTCTAGTCCATCTGCCACAATAACACCACAGACTTAACAACTGTTGATAAGAAAGACAAAAATTTCTGGCCAGCAGAATAGAATAGAAAGACCTGGAGAAGGTAACAAAATACAAAGACTTGCAAATAAAAATAGAATGTCCATGGCAAAAGAAAGAAGGGTCAACCAAGTATGTGCTTCATGCCTGGAGAAGCAACTAGCTGTTCCTCATTTGGAGGAGATTGGGGGAGGTAAAGCAGGGAAACTCTGTTTTTTGGTAGTTGGCCAGAACTATTTGCCTCCAGAAAAGAAGACGTACTGAACCCTTGTGCCCATAACAAAAATTCCTTTAGAAGCAAAGTGTGTGATTTACTTCCCATGTCAGACAGCAGATGATAGAATTTCATATTTGAATACACCTGAACAGGAATGAGTTCCTGGATATAGATATAGATCTCCAAGGCAGATATTAAGGAAGGTTCTAGTGCCAATATGTTAGTGGTTCAGGGATTATACTATATGCAGTGGTACTTTTCCCATTATGAGAAAGGTTCTCCTCATTTACATGATATTAATAACCCATGTTTAAGTCTTGCCTCCTGTTGTTTACATATTCTAACGTATAATTTTAACAATACATATCAATATTTTACAAGTGATTATTAATAAATGTATCAGGAATTTCAATATATAATAATAAAGCATGTAAAATGGAATTGACACATTGATACTAACAAGGAAAGGTAATTGGAAAGACGATTTGTAGAATTCCTGGTCTCCTGTTCCCCCCCTCCATCCCCAATTAGAACGGGCATAAATGGGATAATCTGAGTCTTCAACATTAAACAAGTAAATTTTACCTTTACAAATAGTTATTGCAGAAAAAGAACATTGCTGTAAATTCAGTCACTGGAAGCACAGTGAAATGGGAACAGAAAACAGGACCTATTTCCATAATTATCATCAAATGTGGCAAAAAAATTATTTGTTATTAACTCCTTCCTCTGTAAGATAGTAGAGCATAAGGCCAGGTGGTCTTCCCCTCTTCTGAATGGTGCTGCCTTCTCCAATTTAGCTATCCCTTTGGTCATTGGGACACAGTCTGATGGGACCTTGAGAGGGCAAATTATTCACTTTATAACTTTAATCTATCCCTCTTTTTAATGATCCAGAAAACAGGACCTTTTTCCATAATTAGTATAAACCGTGACAGATTGATTGGTATTAAGTTGCCAAATAGTAACTCCATCCTATGTATGACAGGAGAGCAGAAAGCCAAGTAATTTCATAATTTTCCTAATCCTGCCTCTACAGAGATTGATTGATTTTTTCTTGAATTTATTATGCAAAATGTTTGGCTTTCTTCAAGTATGAATAACAATCTTAACTAAAAAATCTAGTATGGTGGAAACAAGTTCCAAAAGAAGACTCATGGAGAGATAATGCTTTGCTTTGTTTATTGATAAATCTGCGAAAGACATTTAATACAGCAACAGAGCAGAATCAGAGGGAAGAACAGCATTTTTGTGGGGATGTTAACGAGCAGGGCATGAAGATGGTGAGATATCCTTAATCAATAATCCTTAGTCTTCTGCATTTTAAGATTTCAACATTTTCCCCTTTTTCTCAGCCGAAGTTTTCTTCCACCGTGACTGAAGGAAACAGGGATAAAAATTGAATTAAAAACCCAGAAAGATACATCCACTATAGTGGCTCACCCAGCCAATAGTCTGTAATAGTCAGCAATATTACTTGGCATTTTCTGAAAGTGACAAGTTGTCTTTGCTTCCCCCCCCCCCCCCCCCGCCCTCTAAAATTAGTAAAATATTCTGCTTGGAACCACCATGCAACGTCTCTGTGGAGGAAAATGATTTTTGAGTGAATACTTGAAAAGAAGATAAGTTTGCATACTCCTTTTTTGAAGCCTAGAAATCCAGGGCTTCCCATCCAAATGCTTTCTTCTCCAGTTGCACAGAGTGAAACATGTACTTACATGTAGGCATTGCAGAAATTACATTTGTTGGTATAAGTCCTGCCATTAGAGCCACAATGGGGGTTATAATCCTGGGGACAGAAGGTTTTTGGGTACCCCCGACAATAACTCTATGGGAAAAAAGCATATGAATTATTTCATAAAACTACCCTGCCCTTCTTTTTATAGGGGCAAGTCTGATGATTATTTGAATACCGTGGGCCAAATTGATTATCTATTTTTATCCCATCAACTTTTAATTCTTTTCTTCTACAAAGTTCCTTCCTGCTCTGGGTGGTCCAACTTGTTGTAATATAAACCATTATACAACAGCAATGCTGGAAAATGGATCTGGGATTTTCAGGAATTATAATTTATAGTTGTTATATTTTTGTTTAGATCTCCATAGTTTGCAAACACTTGTCTCACTATTATGGATATGTATGCACGCCAGATACACTGAAAGAAACAGCTGTCTAATAATAACCTAAAATATTGTTTAGTTTGTTATGTTTTAGGTTTGCAGTGCAAATGTCTTTAATTGTGTGCTGTGACCTGGAAAGGCTTGGGAAGGTAAGCAGCTTGGGAGAGGGAATGGATAAAAACAGAAGAACTGGCCCGATGGGGGAGGATGAGTGGAAACAGAATGAAAAATCGTTCTGAGTCTTATTGTATCTGAGGTTACATGTTGTCCACGAAGGTGGTGGTGATGGGGAGGGACAGGCATGGGGTTATTATGTATCCACACTTCTGGGTCCTATCCAAGGACTTCATTTAGTAATTAAAATTTAATAACTAAAAGTACTCACATTTAAATTTTGTGCAGCAATATCTGAAAAAAAAACCATGCCAAATGTGAACATTTGAAACAATTTCATATTTTCTCTTATTTTTTATAATTTATTAGTGCATTTCAATTTGTATTGTCCCTTGCTCCCTTCCATTAAAATTATTGACCAGCTGAAATAAAAACAAAACATTAATAGAAAGTCCAGTGAAAACCAACTCTTACAAGTGATGTATATCAATAGGCAGTTCAATATTGTTGATTTCTACAGGAATTCTGCTTATGTTACACCTGAAAGTACCACTTTATTCCAAGTATTTAGAATGCTGCATAAGACCTCTTAGGAACTATGAAAAAATTATGTTTTTTTCCTGGAGACAAGGGTGTCCTCCAATCTCTCAGGCAAGGAAAAGTTAAAATAGAAAAGAGAACTTACCAGAGTACAAGAAGAAGAGCAGAAGAGTGAGCAGCAGAAAATTTCCTGGCTTCATGATTCCTCACTCAACTTGGACTCTTTGGAGCAGTAGATCCTAAAGGTGAGGCCTCTAAGCTTTCCCCTGCCCTTCCAGGCTATATATACACATCCTAACTACTTTGGTGATGAAATTTCTCCCTTCTGGATGCAATTGGATGTGGAATTGGCTGATGCTGAAGTGGGTGGCAAGCTTGGCAGTGGGTAAACTTCCTTTTACACAATTAACCCAGGATTCAAGAAGCATATATCTAAAATATTTAGATAGATAGATAGATAGATAGATAGATAGATAGATAGATGGATGGATGGATGGATGGATGGATGGATGGATGGATGGATGGATGGATGGATGGACGGACGGATGATAGGTGATAGAACAACTTTATTGTCACTTTGAATGTTACATACAGCTTTGAAAGTGTCATCGTCTCCAATATACACTACATAAACAAAACAAAATAAATAAAGAAATACAACATTATGAATATGCCCATATATATTGCATGACACAAAGAAACTAGTCTAGTTCAGATGTACACACGTATATGGAGCAGTGGTGGGTTCTTAATCGGTTTACTACTGGTTCTCTGAGTGTGTGTGAGCAATTGAATAAAAATTATGGAAAAATGAATGGAAAAAAGCAAAAAAGCTGAGGAGCGGGAATTCAATCTGCCACCCCAGATCAAGTGGGCTTTGGAAGCTGAAATAAAGGTAAGTATAACCCAGGGGTGGGCGGGCCCACTTTTAAAAAAAACAGAGAATAAGTTTGCTCTCTGTTTGAAGGCAGCACTACTGGTTCGGGAGAACTGGAAGGGACCCATCTCGGATATGGAGAGAAAAATGAATGAATCTTGCGAGTTTACTAGATGGATGGCATAGGAAACAACACTGTTATAGAATCTGGTAGTCCTGCTAGAAATACTTCAAAACCTCCTCCCGGAGGAGAGCAACAGAAACAGACCGTAAAGTGGATGTCTGGTGTCTTTAACAATGCTATTAAATCTTCAGAAGGGGTATTGACTGAGGTGAGGCAGCAGTTTAAACCAACCATTTATTTCCAACTGACAACAACAGTGCCACTCCCTCTTGGCTGGAGCATGCATGGCCACATCCTCGGGGCACAGACATAACACTCCTTTCCACCAGCCTGGCGCATGCGTAATCATGCAAGTATGCTGGCCGCCTATGCAGCTGGCCAGATCTTCTTACTTTCGTGGCAGCTCCTGGAGGCTGATTCTCCCAAAGAACTACTGGAGACTGCGCTGACTCCTCATTTGACAGACCCGATGCAGAACCTGCTCTGACAGGTAAATCCAGCACCGAAATGGCGGGAACACCCAGGGATTCAACTGGGCCAACTGGTGGTGAATCAGCTTGCATCAGCCTCGAGGCCTGCCACCCACGCAGCTGATCAATGTGGCAACACCAAATGCGCCCATTGCTCAAAGCGACCCTGTAAGAGCAGGGGGCGGTTAGTTGCAAAATATGTCCCAGTAACCATTTCAGCTCACCCCTGTAGTTGCACATGAATATTATGTTGCCCACTTGAAATGACCGGGCATGGCCGGTGATGTCCAGTGATTTATCCACACAGTAACTTGGGTCAAGCCAATCAAGGTTGGTTCAGAGGCAGCAACCCATTAACAACTCTGCAGGGCTATGGTTAGTAAATGGGCAGAGTACAGTGTGCTGTACTAAAAGGTACTTATTCACTCGGGCTTGCAAATCCCCTGGGCCTAACCTCACTAGGGATTCCTTAATGGATCATTCCATTCGCTCCACCATACCATTACTTGCAGGTTGGAAAGGAGCCACCAGGGCATGATGTATGCAATGCCCAGCCAAGAACATCTGGAAACGGTAAAAATCTTGTCAGAGTTTTGGCAGTGTGACTATTATTATGAGATAAATCCAGGAATAAAACACAGAGGACACAGCACACAGAGCCTTAATTAAGAGAGAACTTTTGTCTGATCCTGACGAGGCTGGCGTCAGCCACCTTAAAGCCACTGGGATTAGAGCAGGGCGCCCGAGGAAGGAGTCACCTCAGAACCATTGCACAGGCTGTGGCGGAAACCATCCCCATGCTTGGTGCCGTGTTAAAAATGCTGTGTGCTGAAATTGTGGAAAGAAAGTACATCTGGCGAAAGGGTGCCGCTCGACTCCCCCTCTCCGTAACCAAGCCAATGATTGTCCAGCCTATTGTACGCCAGCCGCCAAAACACCACAGACTGCTGAAGATTGTTTTGCAATCTTTCGTGACCAGTGGCATTCACCTGATGCTAGTTGTCAAGCCAAAGCAATGTCAGGCAGCAAAATCTACTTCGATGTCCACATTGAAGGCAACCTGTTCTGGTCTACCTTGAAGTATCTGATGCTGTCCCTTTCAAAGAAGCTCCTTCCCTTGCTTATCCTAGTAAGGCTCAGTTACAAGCTTTCCTGGGGCTTTTAAATTTTTATGCTGTGTTTTTGCTCCATAAGGTTCTATCAGATTGTTCGCGGATTACCGGTGCACGATAAATAAAGGGCTTGAGGCTAATCCTTACCTTGTCCCTGTGGTCCAGGAATTGCTCCCCACATTGGGGCAGGGCTCCATCTTCACCAAATTGGACCTTGCCCAGGCATATCAGCAGCTCTCTGTGGACGATGCGACTGCTGAAGCACAGACCATTGTTATCCACAGAGGAGTTTTTAAGTGCCGGTGGCTCCAGTTTGGTGTAAGTGTCGCCCCGGGAATCTTTCAGGGTCTTATGAAGTGGTTGCTCCATGGTATCCCTGAAGTCATCCCTTATTTTGACAATGTGTTTATTTCTGCCAGGGATAGCACTGATCTCCTTGCTAAAGTGTGAGCAGTTCTGTCAAAGTTCCAGGAAATGGGGTTAAAATTCAAACCTTCCAAATGCCAAATTGGGTTTCTGAAGTTGAATTTTTAGGGTACTTGATTGATGCCAAAGGCATCCATCCAACCCCCACGAAGTTGGCAGCCATTAAACAGGTGCTAGTGCTTACTAGTAAGTCTCAGTTACAATCTTTCCTGGGGCTTTAAAATTTTTATGCTCTGTTTTTGCTCCATAAGGTATCAGTGGCAGATCCACCGCATAGGCTCCTAGATGCCAAAGCTCTATGGAAGTGGGGTCACAAGGAGGCAGCAATATTCGCAGCTGTGAAAGATTTTTTGACTTCCAATGCTGTTTTTATCCAATACAGTGAACACCTTCCCCTGACTTTAACTTGCGATGCTTCCCCTTATGGGGTGGGTGCTGTCCTTAGTCATAGGTTGCCTAATGGGTCTGAAGCACCTTTCGCCTATTTCTCTAGAACTCTCTCCTCTACGGAGAGAAATTATAGTCAATTAGACAAAGAGGCCCTAGCCGCAGTAGCTGGTATCAAGCGTTTTCATAATTACCTTTATGGGCGTTTTTTTGAATTGGCAACTGACCATAAGCCATTACTCAGTCTTTTGGCAGGTGGCTCCTTACCACCACGCGAGTAATGGTATGGCAGAGCAAATGGTATGATCCGTTAATGAATCCCTAGCGAGATTAGGCACAGGGGATTGGCAAGCCTGGGTGAATAAGTACCTTTTAGTACAGCACACTGTACCCTGCCCATTGACTAACCATAGCCCCGCAGAGTTGTTAATGGGTTGCCTTGATCGGCTTCACCCAAGTTATTGCGCGGATAAATCACTGGACATCGCCAGCTGCTCCTGGTCATTTCAAATGGGTGACCTAATATTCAAGTGCTACTATAGGGATGAGCCGAAATGTTTACCCGGACATATTTTGCAACTAACCGGCCCCTTCTCTTACAGGGTCAGTTTGAGCGATGGGCACATTTGGCGTCGCCACATTGACAAGCTGCGTGGGCGGCAGGCCTTGATGCAGATGCAAGCTGATCCACCACCAGTTGACCCCGTTGAATCCCTGGGTGTTCCGGTTAGCCCCGCAGCCAAGTCATGTCCTCCTTCCAGTCGTCCCGCCGTTCCGGTGCCAGGTTTACCTGTCAGGGCAGTTTCTGCATTGGGGTTGTACTTGCAGGATTATGCATGTGCCAGGCTGGCGGAAAGGAGTGTTATGTCTGTGCCCCGCAGATGTGGCCATGCACACTCCAGCCAAGTGAAAATGGTGCTGGTCAGGGCAGGACATTGGGTGGCCCTTGATTGGCTGCCCCGCTTGACAGCATGCATATAAATAACTGTCAAGCGGGGAACTGTCATTTTTGCCTTGGTTCTGAAGTTGTTGTCAGTTGTAAATAAATGGTTCATTTAAACTGCTGCCTCACCTCAGTCAATAACCCTCTGACGATTTAATAGGGAGGACTTCAGAACCCATACCAACAGGCATCTGCCACATAACACGCTAGACTTAACAGTTTCCGATAAGAAACACAAAAAAGTCTGGATAATGGATAGTGCCTGGAGACAGCAGAATAGAAGAGAAAGAACTGGAGAAGATAACAAAATACAAAGACCTACAAATAGAAATTTAACAACAATGGCAAAGGCAAGCAATGGTAGCACCAATACTAATAGGCGCCATGGGTGCAATCCCAAAACAACTGGAGCCTCATTTGAACACCCTAGGCATTGACAAATTTGCCATCAGTCAATTGCAGAAGGTGGCTTTATTTGGAACTGCTTCCATCCTGTGATGATATCTGTAACACTTTCAAAAATCCAGATAAGGACGTGATAGGTAGACAAAAATGCCTAACCCCAGGCTGAACATCTGGCTAATTGTGCGATGATTAATTAGAATAATATAAAGCATGTAAAATGGGATTGGTGTGTTTATAGTAACATGGAAAGATAATTGGAAAGACAATTTGAAAAATTGCCCGTCTCCAATTCCCCACACCCCATCTAGTTAGAAAGGGCATAGTGGGGATACTCTGAATCTTCATCATTACACGAGGTCTTCTAGAGGGATCCTGGAAGCAAACCTTTTCTCTAAAATAGATAAAATATTCTGCTTAAGAGTTCTACAAAATCCATCTATGGCAAAATATGATAATTTTTTGAGCAAATACCGTATTTTTCAGAGTATAAGATGCACCTTTTTCCCTCAAAAAAGAGGTTGAAAATCTGGGTGCGTCTTATACACTGAATACAGCACTTTTGGTCTCCTGAAACCCAGCCCCCGTCACCAAAATGGCTGTGCATAGCTTTTAGGAAGCTTTCAGAGAGCACCTGGGGGCTGGGAAGGGCAGAAATGAGCAAAAAACGGGCTGTGTTTTGTTGAATTTTGCCTCCCCAACCTTTAGGAGCACTCTATCCATGCCTCTCTTTTTTTGACAAAAAACAGGCTAATTTACGGAAAACTGGGCCATTTTGGGGATGTTTGCAGAGTGCAAAAACTTTTTTTTAATTTGCCTCTTCAAAACCTTGGTACTTCTTATACTCTGGTGCATCTTATATTCTGAAAAATACAGTATTCACAAGAACAAGAATCAAATTAAACATCAATTTGTTTTTTCAAGCAGAAGGACTACCTATAGTAATGCTTTCTTCTCTAGCTATACAGAGTAAATCTTATACTTATAAATACTTCTAGCAGAAAAAGAACATTGCTGTAAGATTTGTCACTGGAGACACAATGGGATGGGAAGTTAAGATGGCAAATACCAGTGACGTGCGGTGAGGTTTATGGCTGGTGAGGCACTGACACAGGGCTTTCAAATTTTTTTAGACTTGTGGACTTCAACTCCCAGAATTCCACAGCCAGGCATGCTCCCTTCCGATTTAAAGCGATAGCATTTTTCTCCTTTGTGAAATAAGTTTTCCTTCATTCTTTTTCTTCTCCCTCCCCCTCCTTCCTCCCTCTCTCCCTCCCTTCCCCCTCTCTCAAACAGACACACGCACACTGAGAAGTTGGATCCCTCTCTCACTCACTCACTCATTCACTCTCAAACAAACACAAACACAGAAGTTGGATTGGATATATTTTCCAATGGCTTGAAAGCAGCTCATCTGCCATACCCCCCCACCCCATTCTCCTGCTGCCTTCCAATCCGAGCCTTTGATTGTATGTGGAGCCACATTGTCTTTTCAAACTGTAATCAGTGAAGCTGGGAGTATATACTTTTATCCATCTCTCTCTCTCTCTCTCTCTCTCTCTCTCTCTGTGTGTGTGTGTGTGTGTGTGTGTGTGTGTGTGTGTGTGTTTGAAAAGGCAACATGGCTCTGCATGCAATCAAACTTTTTGAATTCCTCCCCCATCCCCACACACACCTTTTACAGCTGTTTCAGAGAGGATTTCAACTCTGCCCTTGCTTGCCATCATGAAAAGAAAAAAAATGTAAAAGGAAAAAAGCATGAGTTCTGAGGTCAGACTGAGCTATTTGCTCCCAGAGCCTCTAAAAAGCCTCTAAAAAACTCCCTCTACAGGAAGCAGGAGGATGACGTGCCTCATCTACATAAGGAATTTTTCGGCTTTTAACCCTTGCTTAGCTCTGCTCGAGTGATCATAAAGTCAGAATAAATGAGGCACCTCGCTGTCCTGCCGCCCCCTGTAGAGGGCACTTTTTAGAGGTTTTTTTACACAGTTAAGCACTAAGCAGAGTCATCCACTGTGACTCTGGCAGCAACTACCTCAGCCTTTTTCCTTTTACATTTTTTTTCTTTTCATGATGACAGTGATGAGGCTCTGCCTCCCCTGCCTCCCCTGACAAATACTGTCTTGGGTATTGGAAGGTAAAGTTATAAAGTGAATGGCAAGCTATTCATTTTATAACTATAATCCATCCTTCCTTTTAATGACACAGGAAACAGGATTTATTGCCATAAACTGTGACAGAATTGTTGTAATTAACTTGCAAAATAGTTACTCCTTCCTATGTAAGACAGGAGAGGACAGGACCAAGTGGTCGTCTTCTCTTCTGTGTAGTCCTTCCTTCCCCAACTTAGACATCCCTCATAGGTGATCATTTACTCCTCTAATAGGGAAGCTATTAAGGAGGAGGGGGCGATGGTACCCCAAGTTGGATCCCAATCTGCAATAAGAGCCAAAGAAATAATTGTTACCATTCACATGAAATCTGTGAAAGTATTTTTTTAATTAAGTTTTTTTTTATCCTGCCTCAATAAAGAATGATTATTTTCTTGAATGTATTATCCCAACTACTTGGCTTACTTGAAACATGAACAACCACCTTATCTAAAAAAATCTAGTATGTATGGCAGAAATAGGTATCAAAAGAAGATTCGTGGAGAGATAATGCTTTGCTTTATTTATTGATTAAATCTGCTAAAGACATTAACAGAGCAACAGAGCAGAATCAGAGGGAAGAACAGCACTTTTTTGTGGGGATGTTAATGAGCAGGGCATGAGGATGGTGAGTTATCCTTAATCGATGATCCTTTATTTTCTGCATTTTTCAAAGCTTAACAGTTGAAGTGTTCTTCCACTGGAACTGATGGGAAAACAGAGAAAAAAGTTAAAATTTAAAAAACCACAGAGATGCATCCACCAGCCAAAAGTATGTTAAGAGTCAGCAAGATTACTTGGCATTTTCTGAAAGTGACAAGTTGACTATGCTTCCCTTTCCCCCTAAAATTACTAAAATTAGTAAAATATTCTCCTTGGAACCACCATGCAACTTCTCTGTGGCAGAAAATGGTTCTTGAATGAATACTTGAATGGAGGATAAGTTTACACACTTCTTTTTTTGAAGCCTAGAAATCCAGGGCTTCCTATCCAAATGCTTTCTTCTCCAGTTGCAAGAGTGAAACATGTACTTACAGGTAAGCATTGCAGTAATCACACTTGTTGGTATAAGTCCTGCCATCAGAGGCACAATGGGGTCGATTAGGCGCCTGACATACACGTATTGGGCATCCCTCACAATAACGCTATGGGAAAAAGCAAATGATTTATTTCATAGGGCTATCCTGCCCTTCTATATAAGGGTGTAGTTCTGATGATAATAAGGATAAACTGTGCCAAACTTGATTATGAGGTTCTATCCTATCAGCTTTTAATTCTTTCTTCTGCAAAGTTCCTTCCTATTCCAGGTGGTGCTCCTTGCAATATAGACCATCACACAACATCAATGCTGGAAAATGGATCTGTTTTTTTTTAGGAATTACAATTTACAATTATTATATTGCCGTTTAGAGCTGCATAATTTGCAATACCTCCCTCAGTATTAAGTTTATGTATGCACATAAGATGCACTGAAAGAAACAGTTCTGTAACATTGTTTAGGTTTCTTTATAGTTTACATTGTGCAGTGCGACTGTTTTTAATTGTAAGTCCTTGAAGGGCTTAGGAGGGTAAGCAATTTGGGAGAATGGATAAAAACAGAAGAAGTGGCCTGATAGGGGAAGTTTTTTTTTTTTTTTTGCCTTTATTTGTATGCCGCCCTTTTCCCTGGGGGGACTCAGGGCGGCTCACAATTCAAAAGAGGGAGGGGGAGAAGACAAACAATAGACAATACAGCATGTTAAAAAGAAAACACAACAATCGTACAATTCGAATGGGGCTACAATCTTAACCCCAGGCCAGCCGGGACAGCCAGATCTTTAAAGCGGCGCGGAAGGACTGGAGGGTGGTGAGGGTCCGAATCTCGACGGGGAGGTCGTTCCAAAGGGACGGAGCAGCCACCGAAAAGTTGAGAGGAAACTGACTGAAAAAAATTGTTCTGAGTCATATTGTATCTGAGCTTACATGTTGTCCACAAAGGTGGTGGTGATGGGGAGGAACAGGCATGGGGTTATTATTTTCTAAGGACTTCATTTAATGACTAAAATTTAATAACTAAAAGTACTCACCTCTGAAGTGAGGTCTAGCAGCAATATCTGGTGGGGGGAGAGAAATCATGCCAAATGAGAACATATGATCTATTTTTTTATAATAGGCGCATTTCAATTTGTGCTGTCCCTTGCTCCCTCCCTCCCTTCCATTAACATCATTGACCAGCTGAAATAAAAACAAAACATTAACACAAAACTCTTAACACAAAATCCAGTGAAAACCAACCATTACAGGTAATAGGGATGTCAATAGGCAGTTCAATATTCTTGATTTCCACAGGAATTCTGCTCACGTACCTGGAAGAACCATTTATTCCAAGAAATGAGAATGCTGCATCAGACCTCTTAGAAACTATGAGTCACAACTGGAAAACCCTGGTTAGAGGGTCTTCTAGTGAAATGGCCAATGCACACTTTTTGTGCAGATTTCCCGAGCAAGCATTAATTCCCATTGAACTGGCCTTGGGGGTATCCGTGGATTATTGCCTGTTTTTCCCTGGAGATAAGGGTGTCCTCAAATCTCCCAGAAAAGGAAAAGTTAGAATAGAAAACAGAACTTACCAGAGTACAAGAAGAAGAGGAGAAGAGTGAGCAGCAAAACGCTTCCTGGCTTCATGATTCCTCGCTGAAGTTGGTTGAAGTAGGACTCTTTGGAGCAGTTGATGCTGAAAGTGAGGTCTCAAAACTTTCCCCTGTTATTCCAGGCTACATACACATAACCTGACTACCCTGGTGATGAAATCTTTCCTTTCTGGATGCAATTGGATGTGAAGTTGGCTGTTGCTGAAGTGGGTGGCAAGTTTGCCAGTTGTAAACTTCCTTTTACACAATTATCACAGGATTCAAGAAGCACCCCTCTCCTGATTAAAATATTTTCAAACTTCTCCATAAAAATGAAGAAACTAAAATGCACTGGCACTTGAGATTCAAACAAAGAAGCATCTGCCACATAACACAACAGACTTAATTGTTGATAAGAAGAAGAAAAAAGCCTGGATAGTGGATATGGGAGCAGAATAGAAGAGAAAGAACTGGAAAAGATAATAAAAAACAAAGACTTGCAAATAGAAATAGAATGTCTCTGGCAAAAGAAAGGAAGGGTAGTACTACTACTACTACTAATAAATCCCTTGAGTGAAATCCCAAAACAACCAGAACATCACTTGAACACCATCAGCATTGATAAAATTACCATTATTCAATTGCAAAAGGCAGCTTTACCTGGAACAGCTTACATCCTGTGACTTTTAACTCAATCAGACATCAATATTTGCTTTTCACAGGTGTGTGGGGAGGAATTCATATGTGGACAAAAATGCCAAATCTAGTGTGAACATCTGGATAACTGTGTGATGAACCCTAGTAATAATAATAGCATCCAAATAAATGGGTCCCAGGACTAAGTGGAATGAGCTTTATGGAGCAGCCCTGAATTATCTGTAAGTTGTAAGTTGCATGAATCTGCATTCTCCATCCAACTTCTGAGAGAAATAGAAAACAAGTCCAGTTCCTCCTCTCTATGACAACCATCCATCTATATTCTCTATCAGGAAGTCTCCATGTTTCTCCTACTACAGTATTTCGATTGCCAAATACCATCCCACTCATTAGAGGCCACATCCTATTTGTGGACCATGTAAATTTAGCATTAATATTCATATAAAGAGACAGAAATTTTTAAATACCAATAAGAATAGGAACTAGTTTCTCATAGGAAAGAACAATATGTTTTAAAAGTCAATATTAAATTAGATTTCTAGCAATGTGCAGGCTTGCCAGGTTTAGTTTCCTACAAAAAATCAATCTATGCCTGAACAATAAGGAGGGTGGAGGATGCTAAAATATGGTCTATGCTAGATTCTTTCTTCATCTGTGCTCCTTCAGTACCTGAGATGCTGACAGAGCCTATTTTTCACACTCTATTCCTTTCCCAATTGGAGCATAGCATTGAAACACTCTTCATCATTCTGTGTGTTCACTGGGGCTCAACAGTTATGTTTTTAACTCGTGTTCTTTCAATGGACTTTGTGATGAAAGTGAGACTACTCCATTGGTGGAAACTAAGAATAATCTTATTGCAGTAATGAGGCTGTGCGATTCAAAATATAATGCAATTGTTTCTTCTTACCCCACAAGATAAATTGTTGACTAACCAAAGGGGAAAACAACTCAAAAAGCTTGGGAAAATGAAAAATATGATACAATAATACAATAGCAGAGTTGGAAGGGACCTTGGAGGTCTTCTAGTTCAACCCCCTGTCTAGACAGGAAACCCTACACCATTTCAGACAAATAGCTATCCAACATCTTCTTAAAGACTTCCAGTGTTAGGGAATTCATAACTTCTGGAGGCAAGCTGTTCCACTGATTAATTGTTCTAACTGTCAGGAAATTTCTCCTCAGTTCTAAGTTGCTTCTCTCCTTGCTACTTTAAGCATATATATATATATATATCAAACAAATATCAACAAATTCCTTTTTATAGATGTTAATTGTTTCCCTCTAATTTTTCTTTTCCCTGCTGGTGTATTTCTACCAAATTCAGGACCAAATAACCCTTGTTATTATAAATGGACTAATTCAAATGTTGAAGAGATTCATGCAACCTAATAAGAAAGACTACATTAGGTCCATAACGTTAATAATAGCTACGCAGTTTTGGCTATTTTAGCACATAGAATTAAATAATACTCATTTGCATCACTAATCAGCCGTACGTCTATTGGGAATTTTTAAAAAACTGAAATAACCACACCTTTAGCTTCTGCCAAAGAAGCAATGAGGTAAACCTGTCCTACCCAAGCCTTCATTAATTGATATCTATCTTGTTCCATTGCATGAATCTCCTGTAGATAAACAATATCTGCACTTAATAATTTTAAATATGCTAAGATTACATTTGTTTCTTGGGTTCCCACAAGCTTTTTATATTAATAGCAATAGCAATAGCAGTTAGACTTATATATCGCTTCATAGGGCTTTCAGCCCTCTCTAAGTGGTTTACAGAGTCAGCATATTGCCCCCACAGTCTGGGTCCTCATTTCACCCACCTCGGAAGGATGGAAGGCTGAGTCAACCTTGAGCCAGTGAGATTTGAACTGCTGAACTCAGTGATGTGCGGTGAGGTTGATACCTGGTGAGGCTCAGCAGGGCAGCGGTCGGCCTCGGCGGGGGGGGCGATTTGCATCGCGGGAGCAACCAAGCACCCGGGTCTGCAGCAAAGGCGCTTGGTGGCTCCCGCGATGCAAAGTGCCCCGCTGCCCCCCCCCCCCCGCTGTCCCAGCCTGCATCCGCTGGTAATCTCAGGCACACTTCGTCCTAAATCATGCCCTTGCCCGGCTCAAGGTATGCATGCTTCACTCTCTCGATATATCGGCAACGAACCCTTCCCAGATAATTTGGAGGAATAAGGCGGACTGGGGCGGGAAAGAAAGTACAAGGAGCGTTAAGGAGTTTCCAGAACATCCCGTTCGCCAACAATCGACCCGTTGGATGAAGTGCTTGTGAACCAAGGAAACGGCGCGAGTGGGACCTTTCTGTCCGGCCGAGAATTTAAAGCTTGGAGCATCTGATTCGTATCAGACGGATAATGACTTTGATCCTGCCAAATAAGAAGGAGCCAACTTCGAAAAACGCACACGGAGGCTCGCATATACTCTACTGCAACTCTGGGGGTGGGGAGACAACCACAAAAGCCAGCTTTTCTTTGCTAAAGAGAAGTCCAGCCCGCCCTGCCTGGCTTGGCGGGGCGGGCGCTCCTGGCTCTAGCGGTTCCCTCGGCTTGTTTGGCTCGTTTGGCTTCGAAGTCTCAGACACTGGAAGGAAAGGAGCGCCTTAAATGCAACCGGGAAGAGTTCCACTGATTAATTATTCTAACTGTCAGGAAATTTCTCCTCAGTTCTAAGTTGCTTCTCTCCTTGATTAGTTTCCACCCATTGCTTCTTCTTCCGCCCGACTTGGGTTTAATGAAGGTGGCACTCTGCACACGCCCAGAGGACCTCCCCACGTTTGCACGGCGGCATGCACTTTAAAGTTATAAAAAATAAAAAATAAAGTGCCAGCCCGTGTGCCAGCAGAGGCGGGTAAAACACACACACACATACACACACACACACACAAATTAACTACAATAATACAAATTACAATTACTTACAAATTACAATAATTTTGAATTCCTCCCCCCTCCCTCCGACCCACATACCTTTTCCAGCTGTGTCACAGAGGATTTCAACTCTGCTCTTGTCTGCCATGATGAAAATGTGAAAATGTAAAAAGAAAAAGGCAAGAGCTGCTGATTCCGGGCTGGGCTATTTGCTGCTAGAGTCACCATGTGGATGACTCTACTTAACTGTTAAAAAAAAGGCTCTAAAAAAAGTGCCCTCTGCAGGAGGAGGCGAGAGAACCACGTGCCTCCTCTGCATAAGGAATCTTTCACCTTTTAACCCCTGCTTAATTCTGCTCAAGTGATCATAAAGATAGACTAAAGGAGGCTCCTCCTGCAGTTAAGCACTAAACAAAGTCATCCACTGTGACTCTGGCAGCAACTACCTCAGCCTTTTTTATTTTTATTTTTATTTTATTTTCAAGATGACAGCGATGAGGCCCTGCCTCCCCTGACTGCACATCCCTGGATAAAGGCCTCTGCCTTCAAAGGATTGTTGAATCTGTGAATCTGATTTTTCAGATTAACATAGAATACAGCTGGAGAATATACAAAATAGTAATGTTTTATTGATCTGATAAGACTTTCAGCTTTTGGAAAGCATTTTTCTTATTTTCTAATCTAAACTTCCTTAGTGAAATCAGGATAAATCCATATCTTGTTTTGAATAGAACTTCATACTTCAAAGGAGATTTTCATGGAAAAATATGCAAAAAATCTCATCTCTTATGGTAAAATGGATAAATTGCACAATAATAATATTAGAATTAGTTTCAGTCATACATCTCATTAAAGGAATTTTAATACCACAATTAAATCTCAAATTACAAAAACTGTTCCCAAAGAAATGAACTTTTTGAAAAAATCTTCCATAAATTCAGCAATAATTGATTGATTTCGGAGATTATCAATGCCAATCCCATGTAGAGATTTCCTATACAGTTGTGACTCTAAGTAAATAGTTTGTTTATCCAAAATATTGCGACAGGCTTACATAATATTTTCATTGGCAGCCAGTTGAGTCTCATAGCAAGCTATCTGGCAAGGTAAAACATATTCTTGCATATCTTTTAAATAACATTTAAATGTTGTCAGACCTTGTGGTACTCAAGACCTATACATGAGCCAGGATCTCTTTTAACAAATTAGACTTGGCTTGATAGATGGTGACACAAGTGGAATTAAATGAACATTTGAATGTTTGGGTGTAGTTGCCATTCATGAAGCTCATTAAAAATAAAATAACATCATGCAATGTTTTATTTACCCAGATGAAAGTCTTTATCAATACGGTTTGATGATTCCAAGTCTGAAAACACTTTAAGCAGGAGAGATGTAAGATATGTACACTCACAGCACCATCCAGATTCTTGTCTTCATTTGTGCCCTTGTACCATAAATGTAAATCCATTGACTGAATATAATCCTTCTATAGTTGTAATGATAATAATGTTATTATTAGGAAATTGTAACCATTCTGTTACTCATAACAAACGGCTTTCTCTATAGTCTACACAAGTTACAATAGCAAATGGGCCCAGAATACTTGTCACTAAGCAATGTGGTCATAAAGCATGGCATCTTGTCACAACATCATTTAGCAATGACAATTCCAGCAATGCTGGTTGCCATTGTAACCCCAGGATCTCGCAGGGCATTAAAGAGGAAGAGGCAGGAGTCCTCTCTTTATTCTTTTTCCTTTCTTTGGATCTATTTTGTATGCTCACTTTTATGATTGCATAAAATTATTTAATAATAATTTCTCTGAATCCTTATATTATCAAGCACGAGGCAGTGGCTTAGGTGGCAGACAGTTGGTTCTTTGAAGATCCAGAGGCAATGAACACACCAGTAAAGAAGGAGATTTTAAACTTTATTATTAACTTTGGCAGACAGATTTAAAGGGAAACACAAAAGCATAACATACCAAACTACATGGTGACAAGTCTCCATTCAGATGTTGGGAGCCCCCATGGAAAAACAGTAAAGAGACCCCAAAATGATAAAAGTTACACAGCATTCAGCACTTTAGTCTGTGTGGAAGCACAACGTTCAAAGGGCATTTTTTTATTACTAAAACCCATGACCTTGTGCCCATGATAATGAGACTGCTGGGCTGGAAGTTGCAAATTGACAGAACCCTGAGATGCAAGAAAACTATACAAATACGCCAACATAAATAATCCTGCGGATTTTATATTGATCTGTGAAAATTTTCCATATTTTCTTTATTTATCAAGCAATAGTGAAAAATAAGCAAGTCAAACTGCATGGACTCAGAATGGACTCCTAGAATCTCCTTAATGTGGTACACATCCCTTTCCCTGGAGCTTCTAACAAGTATAGACAATGGGGAAGGTTGGATTCACTTAATAACTATGTGATTTCCTTGAAGACAGAAGCAAAAAGGTCATAAAATCATGCACAACTCACTTAACAACTAATTTAGTAAGGAAAGTTTCAATCCCAACTGTGGTCATCTTGTTTTTTCCCCCTGTAACTCTTATGTACGTTTATTTGGATATGTGTAATCTCTGCTTTTAAAAAATTTTTTTTGTATTTTTAAATACAATCCAATATTTCTAGATTTGACTTTAAATCTGTTTCGATTACATCCATCTTAATCATTTACTTCTGTTGAGATTCTTGAAGGCTTTCTTTCACAAGGAACATTTGTCAATAACTCTTCTTTCCCTCTCCTCTTTTACCTTTCTTTTGACATTCATTTTTCCATCTTTGTAGATAACAAAAATGTCTTCCATGCACAACCATGTACTGTTATGTTCTTTTTAAGTTTATATTCAATGATGGATCCGCTGACATACTGGTAGGATGGGGTGCTATTTCTCCTAATTACTTAGCCTTCTTTACAATATATTTATTATTAAGATAAAGGTTCCCCTTGCACATAGTTGTTCCTGACTCTAGGGGTTGGTGCTTATCTCTGTTTCAAAGTCAAAGATTGTCCGAAGACATTTCCATGGTCATGTGGTCGGCATGAGTGAATGCCGAAGGTACACGGAACGCTGTTACCTTCCCACCAAAGGTGGTTTCTATTTTTCTACTTGCATTTTTATATCTTTAGAACTGCTAGGTTGGCAGAAGCTGGGACAAGTAACAGGAGCTCATTCTGTTATTTGGCATGTTGCAAAATCCTACTACAATACAGATTTCCTTTCTCTCCTCTCTTCATCTCTAACCACCCAAAACTGAACAAATTTATACAATCTTTATACAAAACTATACATAGATTATATTTAAACACACATGCAGACACTTAAATACTTTTCATTCATTTTGGCACTGAAGGTTTAGAGTTTGTAGAATTCTAATATATCAGTTTCTCATTTACGTGGTACGACAAAACCGCGATCGTCAAAATAGCGGTGATAAAACCTCGTCGCTAAAGCCGCGACATCATCACCGTGACGTCATCACTGCCGCAACAACAGCGCAGCAACAGAAGGGCGCTTTAAAACAGCGCGGCGACAGAAGGGCGCTTTAAAACAGCAGAAAGCGGATTTAAATTAAGGTAAGGGTTAGGATTAGGTTTAGAGGTTTGCTTTATGGTTAGGTTTAGGGTTAGGGTTAGGGTTAGGTTAGGGTTAGGGTTAGGTTTAGGGTTAGGTTTAGGGTTAGGTTTAGGGTTAGGGTTAGGGTTAGGTTTAGGGTTAGGTTTAGGGTTAGGTTTAGGGTGCTGAGTGCTTCGGAAGGCGCGGATTTTCCCTCCGCGGTTATGTCATCGCGGTAGGGTCGCCTTTTTCCTTAGCGCTTTGGACGGCACGGATTTGCCCTCCGCACTTATGTCGGCGCAGATAAGTGCTTCGCGGTTTTGTGGTGGAACCTCTCATTTATCCTTAGGTGCATCTGCTGGATCTTCTTCAGCAGAAATATGAGGCAATATTATTTCAAGGTCAAGTAAGGTATTTTTTCTTTGCTGTCATAGTTTGTTGTGAGTCACGTGGATTTACAAAAATAGTTAAAGTTCTGGGATTGCTTTGATTGACAAATATTATTAATTGTCCAAGACTCTATTACTCAGTTATTCACATCTGGCTGCTTTTAGCAAATGCTTTCAGTTCAAGAATTCAACTCAATTAAAAGTTCCTTTATAAAACAATATTCTCACCACTGTTTTATTCTGTTTTATTCTATACAAATGGTAGCAGAGAATTATTTTATAGCCATACAGATTGGTAGCAGAGAATGATTATTTTTTATTTATTTTGAAATAAACATACAAATGAAATAAACATTTTATTTATTTAGTTTGTCACTAATGTACAAGATAACAGGAATAAGAATAAATATGAATAAAAACACAGGAAATGGGTACAAGAAAATGGGGACATTAGGACAGGAACATTTGGCACGAAGGTGCACTTATATGCTACATCATGTAATATTATATATTATTACATTAAATTACACTATATTATATTTTACTATATTGTTAATAATATAATGTAATATGCAATACTATGTATTACATAGTCATATAGATCAAATAAAGTGTACAGTGTACAGTCACCATGGTCCTTGCTGCTTAACAGTGTCAAATGTCATAGAAAACTCTCTTCAGAACAAAAGGAACCATAGATTATAACCATAGATGCAAACTAAATACTGCCATCTACTGGCTGAATGCTTCTGTAGTTGTTGCAAAACAAAATACATTCTAACATGTATTCCAATAACCCTACTCAACCACTACTCCTTATAATCATCTATCTCCAGTTTACAACACAGTCCTTTCAAGCTCCACACTCATTTGCACCACTCAGGTGACCCTGACAACATTGATAAACCTCCAGGTGGCCTTAATGAGTTGCTAAAATAATGCAAATGACCAGCTGTCCGCAAGGAATATAAATCCTTCCATTCTCCACCATCCAGTCAGACCTAACAAAGCTTTTTGGATGAGAAGCGAAAGGTCTTCAAAGAAAAACCGGAAAATCCAATTGCCTCTTGAAAAAAGCACCTTTAGTACTCCTTATCACAGTCCCATTTCTCATCTTAGTTTTGTCTCCTGTTTTTGTTTTTTTATTCATATCCTTCATTTTCCTCTTCTTCTGTGGACAGCTCTCCTGGCTGTCTGTTGCTGTGGTTGGAATGTTTTTTTCCTCTTTGGCAATATTAACTACCTGATTGCAATTCAGCTGATACAGTTCATCTGTAATTTTTGCCTTTGCATGTAAGATATCTCCTTTTGTTATGACAAAACTGTCCCCTTTAAAGGTTACTACACTGCTCTGTTTTGTGAGTTTTTTCACTGACAAAAGATTAATTTCAAGAGCAGGGGCATGCAGAACAATTTTTAGAGGTACCTTTCTGTTGACACCCTGAGAAAAAGGAAAGTAAAGAAAACCATCTGCTATTTCTTCTCATTCTATTATTTGCCAACAAGCTGTGTAGATTTTTTTTCTGTTTTACTCTGCTCAAGGTGAGTAAAGAAATTTCTGTCATTTGCCCTGTAAATCAACAAACATAGCATGCTTTCAAAGATGAGGTGCAACTTTTGGATTGAAAAATATATTCATTATCTGAAGCAAAATCAGTTTTTTTTTCCTTCACACTGTTGGCTTTTTGTAGTTTTTGCATTCTAGCTTTCCAGATTCTGCAGTCTGCTTTTAAATGACCCTTTTTTCTTGAACACAAAGCATTCACGTGTTTCTTGCTTCATGTAACTTTTTAAAGCAGATTCTATGATAGAACCACCATGGCTATTAATATTTGTAATTATATTTGTAATCTGAAACAGGAAGATGGTTTTGACTGAGCCATCCTTGAGGATATATGTGAACTATTTTCTGTTTTTTCTTGGAGACAAGGGTGTCCTCAAATCTCTCAGACAAGGAAAAGTTAGAATAGAAAAGAAAACTTACCAGAGTACAAGAAGAAGAGCAGCAGAGTGAGCAGCAGGAAGCTTCCTGGCTTCATGATTCCTCACTGAACTTGATTGAGGTAGGACTCTTTGGAGCAGTTGATGCTGAACATGAGGTCTCAAAGCTTTCCCCTGCCCTTCCAGGCTGTATGTGCATACCCTGACTGTTTTGGTGATGAAGCCTCTCCCTTCCGGATACAACTGGATGTGGAATTGGCTGTTGTTGAAATCTGTGGTAAGCTGGCCACTTTGTAAACTTCCTTTAATACAATTACCCAAGAAGCACCTCTCTCCTGATTGAAATATTTTCATACTTCTGCACGACAATGAAGAAATTGAAGTCCTCTAGTCCATCTGCCACAATAACACCACAGACTTAACAAACGTTAATAAGAAAGATAAAAATTTCTGGCCAGCAGAATAGAATAGAAAGACATAAGGCCAGGTGGTCTTCCCCTCTTCTGAATGGTGCTGCCTTCTCCAATTTAGCTATCCCTTTGGTCATTGGGACACAGTCTGATGGGACCTTGAGAGGGCAAATTATTCACTTTATAACTTTAATCTATCCCCCTTTTTAACGACCCAGAAAACAGGACCTTTTGCCATAATTAGTATAAACCGTGACAAAATGATTGGTATTAAGTTGCCAAATAGTAACTCCTTCCTATGTATGACAGGAGAGCAGAAAGCCAAGTAATTTCATAATTTTCCTAATCCTGCCTCTACAGAGATTGATTGATTTTTTTCTTGAATTTATTATGCAAAATGTTTGGCTTTCTTCAAGTATGAACAACAATCTTAACTAAAAAATCTAGTATGGTGGAAACAAGTTCCAAAAGAAGACTCATGGAGAGATAATGCTTTGCTTTGTTTATTGATAAATCTGCGAAAGACATTTAATACAGCAACAGAGCAGAATCAGAGGGAAGAACAGCATTTTTGTGGGGATGTTAACGAGCAGGGCATGAAGATGGTGAGATATCCTTAATCAATAATCCTTAGTCTTCTGCATTTTAAGATTTCAACATTTTCCCCTTTTTCTCAGCCGAAGTTTTCTTCCACCGTGACTGAAGGAAACAGGGATAAAAATTGAATTAAAAACCCAGAAAGATACATCCACTATAGTGGCTCACCCAGCCAATAGTCTGTAATAGTCAGCAATATTACTTGGCATTTTCTAAAAGTGACAAGTTGTCTTTGCTTCCCTCCCACCCCCCGTAAAATTGGTAAAATATTCTCCTTGGAACACCCATGCAATGTCTCTGTGGCAGGAAATGGTTTTGGGGTGAATGCTTGAAAAGAAGATAAGTTTGCACACTCGTTTTTTGAAGTCTAGAAATCCAGGGCTTCCCATCCAAATGCTTTCTTCTCCAGTTGCACAGAGTGAAACATGTACTTACATGTAGGCATTGCAGAAATTACATTTGTTGGTATAAGTCCTGCCATTAGAGCCACAATGGGGGTCATAATCCCGGGGACAGAGGGTTTTTGGGTACCCCCGACAATAATTCTATAGGAAAAAAGCATATGAATTATTTCATAAGACTACCCTGCCCTTCTTTTTCAGAGGGCAAGTCTGATGATTATTTGAATACCATGGGCCAAATTGATTTATCCCATCAACTTTTAATTCTTTTCTTCTACAAAGTTCCTTCCTGCTCTGGGTGGTCCAACTTGTTGTAATATAAACCATTATACAACAGCAATGCTGGAAAATGGATCTGGGATTTTCAAGAATTATAATTTATAGTTGTTATATTTTTGTTTAGATCTCCATAGTTTGCAAACACTTGTCTCACTATTATGGATATGTATGCACGCCAGATACACTGAAATAAACAGCTGTCTAATAATAACCTAAAATATTGTTTAGTTTGTTATGTTTTAGGTTTGCAGTGCAAATGTCTTTAATTGTGTGCTGTGACCTGGAAAGGCTTGGGAAGGTAAGCAGCTTGGGAGAGGGAATGGATAAAAACAGAAGAACTGGCCCGATGGGGGAGGATGAGTGGAAACAGAATGAAAAATTGTTCTGAGTCTTATTGTATCTGAGTTTACATGTTGTCCACGAAGGTGGTGGTGATGGGGAGGGACAGGCATGGGGTTATTATGTATCCACACTTCTGGGTCCTATCCAAGGACTTCATTTAGTAATTAAAATTTAATAACTAAAAGTACTCACCCCTAAATTTTGTGCAGCAATATCTGAAAAAAAAAACCATGCCAAATGTGAACATTTGAAACAATTTCATATTTTCTCTTATTTTTTATAATTTATTAGTGCATTTCAATTTGTATTGTCCCTTGCTCCCTCCCATTAACATTATTGACCAGCTGAAATAAAAACAAAACATTAATAGAAAGTCCAGTGAAAACCAACCCTTACAAGTGATGTATATCAATAGGCAGTTCAATATTGTTGATTTCTACAGGAATTCTGCTTATGTTACACCTGAAAGAACCACTTTATTCCAACTATTTGGAATGCTGCATAAGACCTCTTAGGAACTATGAAAAATATATGTTTTTTTCCTGGAGACAAGGGTGTCCTCCAATCTCCCAGGCAAGGAAAAGTTAAAATAGATAAAAGAACTTACCAGAGTACAAGAAGAAGAGCAGAAGAGTGAGCAGCAGAAAATTTCCTGGCTTCATGATTCCTCACTGAACTTGGACTCTTTGGAGCAGCAAATCCTGAAGGTGAGGCCTCTAAGCTTTCCCCTGCCCTTCCAGGCTATATATAGATACTCTAACTACTTTGGTGATGAAATTTCTCCCTTCTGGATGCAATTGGATGTGGAATTGGCTGATGCTGAAGTGGGTGGCAAGCTTGGCAATGGGTAAACTTCCTTTTACACAATTATCCCAGGATTCAAGAAGCATATATCTAAAATATTTAGATAGATAGATAGATAGATAGATAGATAGATAGATAGATGGATGGATGGATGGATGGATGGATGGATGGATGGATGGATGGATGGATGGATGGATGGATGATAGATGACAGAACAACTTTATTGTCACTTTGAATGTTACATACAGCTTTGAAAGTGTCATCGTCCCCAATATACACTACATAAACATAACAAAATAAATAAAGAAATACAACATTATAAATATGCCCATATATATTGCATGACACAAAGAAACAACACAGTCTAGTTCAGATGTACACATGTATATGGAGCAGTGGTGGGTTCTTAATCGGTTTACTATTGGTTCTCTGAGTGCGTGTGTGCAATTGAATAAAAATTATGGAAAAAGGAATGGAAAAAAGCAAAAAAGCTGAGGAGCGGGAATTCAATCTGCCACCCAGATCAGCTGGGCTTTGGAAGCTGAAATAAAGGTAAGTATAACCCAGGGGTGGGCGGGCCCACTTTTTAAAAAACAGAATCAGTTCGCTTTCTGTTTGAAGGCAGCACTACTGGTTCAGGAGAACTGGAAGGGACCCATCTCTGATATGGAGAGAAAAATGAATCTTGCGAGTTTACCAGATGGATGGCATAGGAAACAACACTGTTATAGAATCTGGTAGTCCTGCTAGAAATACTTCAAAACCTCCTCCCGGAGGAGAGCAGCAGAAACAGACCGTAAAGTGGATGTGTGGTGTATTTAACAATGCTATTAAATCTTTAGAAGGGGTATTGACTGAGGTGAGGCAGCAGTTTAAACCAACCATTTATTTCCAACTGACAACAACAGTGCCACTCCCTCTTGGCTGGAGCATGCATGGCCACATCCTCGGGGCACAGACATAACACTCCTTTCCACCAGCCTGGCGTATGCGTAATCATGCAAGTATGCTGGCCGCCTATGCAGCTGGCCAGATCTTCTTACTTTCGTGGCAGCTCCTGGAGGCTGATTCTCCCAAAGAACTACTGGACACTGCGCTGACTCCTCATTTGACAGACCCAATGCAGAACCTGCTCTGACAGGTAAATCCAGCACCGAAATGGCAGTACAACTGGAAGGAGGATGTGACTTGGCTGTGGAACCAACCGGAACACCCAGGGTGGCGAATCTGCCTCGAGGCCTGCCACCCACGCAGCTGATCAATGTGGCAACACCAAATGCGCCCATTGCTCCAAACAACCCTGTAAGAGCGGGGGGCAGTTAGTTGCAAAATATGTCCCAGTAACCATTTCAGCTCACCCCTGTAGTTGCACATGAATATTACATCACCCACTTGAAATGACCAGGCGTGGCCGGCGATGTCCAGTGATTTATCCGCACAGTAACTTGGGTCAAGCCAATCAAGGTTGGTTCAGAGGCAGCAACCCATTAACAACTCTGCAGGGCTATGGTTAGTAAATGGGCAGAGTACAGTGTGCTGTACTAAAAGGTACTTATTCACTCGGGCTTGCAAATCCCCTGGGCCTAACCTCACTAGGGATTCCTTAATGGATCATTCCATTCACTCCACCATACCATTACTCGCAGATTGGAAAGGAGACACCAGGGCGTGATATATGCAATGCCCAGCCAAGAACATCTGGAAAGGGGTAAAAATCTTGTCAGAGTTTTGGCAGTGTGACTATTATTATGAGATAAACCCAGGAATAAAACACAGAGGACACAGCACACAGAGCCTTAATTAAGAGAGAACTTTTGTCTGATCCTGATGAGGCTGGCGTCAGCCGCCTTAAAGCCACTGGGGTTAGAGCAGGGCGCCCGAGGAAGGAGTCACCTCAGAACCATTGCACAGGCTGTGACGGAAACCATCCCCATGCTTGGTGCCGTTTTAAAAATGCTGTGTGCTGGAATTGCGGAAAGAAAGGACATCTGGCAAAAGTGTGCCGCTCAACTCCCCCTCTCCGTAACCAAGCCAATGATTGTCCAGCCTATTGTACACCAGCCGCCAAAGCACATCAGACTGCTGAAGATTGTTTTGCAATCTTTCGTGACCAGTGGCATTCACCTGAAGCTAGTTGTCAAGCCAAAGCAATGTCAGGCAGCGATGTCCACATTGAAGGCAACCTGTTCTGCTCTACCTTGAAGTATCTGATGCCGTCCCTTTCAAAGAAGCTCCTTCCCTTGCTTATCCTAGTAAGGCTCAGTTACAAGCTTTCCTGGGGCTTTTAAATTTTTATGCTGTGTTTTTGCTCCATAAGATTCTGTCAGATTGTGCGTGGATTACCGGTGCGCGATAAATAAAGCCCCGCAGAGTTGTTAATGGGTTGCCTTGATCGGCTTCACCCAAGTTATTGCGCGGATAAATCACTGGACATCGCCAGCCGCTCCTGGTCATTTCAAATGGGTGACCTAATATTCAAGTGCTACTATAGGGATGAGCCGAAATGTTTACCCGGACATATTTTGCAACTAACCGGCCCCTTCTCTTACAGGGTCAGTTTGAGCGATGGGCACATTTGGCGTCGCCACATTGATCAGCTGCGTGGGCGGCAGGCCTTGATGCAGATGCAAGCTGATCCACCACCAGTTGACCCCGTTGAATCCCTGGGTGTTCCGGTTAGCCCCGCAGCCAAGTCATGTCCTCCTTCCAGTCGTCCCGCCGTTCCGGTGCCAGGTTTACCTGTCAGGGCAGTTTCTGCATTGGGGTTGTACTTGCAGGATTATGCATGTGCCAGGCTGGCGGAAAGGAGTGTTATGTCTGTGCCCCGCGGATGTGGCCATGCACACTCCAGCCAAGTGAAAATGGTGCTGGTCAGGGCAGGACATTGGGTGGCCCTTGATTGGCTGCCCCGCTTGACAGCATGCATATAAATAACTGTCAAGCGGGGAACTGTCATTTTTGCCTTGGTTCTGAAGTTGTTGTCAGTTGTAAATAAATGGTTCATTTAAACTGCTGCCTCACCTCAGTCAATAACCCTCTGACGATTTAATAGGGAGGACTTCAGAACCCATACCAACAGGCATCTGCCACATAACACCCTAGACTTAACAGTTGCCGATAAGAAACACAAAAAAGTCTGGATAATGGATAGTGCCTGGAGACAGCAGAATAGAAGAGAAAGAACTGGAGAAGATAACAAAATACAAAGACCTACAAATAGAAATTTAACAACAATGGCAAAGGCAAGCAATGGTAGCACCAATAGTAATAGGCGCCATGGGTGCAATCCCAAAACAACTGGAGCCTCATTTGAACACCCTAGGCATTGACAAATTTGCCATCAGTCAATTGCAAAAGGTGGCTTTATTTGGAACTGCTTCCATCCTGTGATGATATCTGTAACACTTTCAAAAATCCAGATAAGGACGTGATAGGTAGACAAAAATGCCTAACCCCAGGCTGAACATCTGGCTAATTGTGCGATGATTAATTAGAATAATATAAAGCATGTAAAATGGGATTGGTGTGTTTATAGTAACATGGAAAGATAATTGGAAAGACAATTTGAAAAATTGACCGTCTCCAATTCCCCACACCCCATCTAGTTAGAAAGGGCATAGTGGGGATACTCTGAATCTTCATCATTACACGAGGTCTTCTAGAGGGATCCTGGAAGCAAACCTTTTCTCTAAAATAGATAAAATATTCTGCTTAAGAGTTCTACAAAATCCATCTATGGCAAAATATGATAATTTTTTGAGCAAATACCGTATTTTTCGGAGTATAAGATGCACCTTTTTCCCTCAAAAAAGAGGTTGAAAATCTGGGTGCGTCTTATACACTGAATACAGCACTTTTGGTCTCCTGAAACCCAGCCCCCGTCACCAAAATGGCCGTGAATAGCTTTTAGGAAGCTTTCAGAGAGCACCTGGGGGCTGGGAAGGGCAGAAATGAGCAAAAAACGGGCTGTGTTTTGCTGAATTTTGCCTCCCCAACCTTTAGGAGCACTCTATCCATGCCTCTCTTTTTTTGACAAAAAACAGGCTAATTTACGGAAAACTGGGCCATTTTGGGGATGTTTGCAGAGTGCAAAAACTTTTTTTTAATTTGCCTCTTCAAAACCTTGGTACTTCTTATACTCTGGTGCATCTTATATTCTGAAAAATACAGTATTCACAAGAACAAGAATCAAATTAAACATCAATTTGTTTTTTCAAGCAGAAGGACTACCTATAGTAATGCTTTCTTCTCTAGCTATACAGAGTAAATCTTATACTTATAAATACTTCTAGCAGAAAAAGAACATTGCTGTAAGATTTGTCACTGGAGACACAATGGGATGGGAAGTTAAGATGGCAAATACCAGTGACGTGCGGTGAGGTTTATGGCTGGTGAGGCACTGACACAGGGCTTTCAAATTTTTTTAGACTTGTGGACTTCAACTCCCAGAATTCCACAGCCAGGCATGCTCCCTTCCGATTTAAAGCGATAGCATTTTTCTCCTTTGTGAAATAAGTTTTCCTTCATTCTTTTTCTTCTCCCTCCCCCTCCTTCCTCCCTCTCTCCCTCCCTTCCCCCTCTCTCAAACAGACACACGCACACTGAGAAGTTGGATCCCTCTCTCACTCACTCACTCATTCACTCTCAAACAAACACAAACACAGAAGTTGGATTGGATATATTTTCCAATGGCTTGAAAGCAGCTCATCTGCCATACCCCCCCACCCCATTCTCCTGCTGCCTTCCAATCCGAGCCTTTGATTGTATGTGGAGCCACATTGTCTTTTCAAACTGTAATCAGTGAAGCTGGGAGTATATACTTTTATCCCTCTCTCTCTCTCTCTCTCTCTCTCTCTCTCTCTCTCTCTCTCTCTGTGTGTGTGTGTGTGTGTGTGTGTGTGTGTGTGTGTGTGTGTTTGAAAAGGCAACATGGCTCTGCATGCAATCAAACTTTTTGAATTCCTCCCCCATCCCCACACACACCTTTTACAGCTGTTTCAGAGAGGATTTCAACTCTGCCCTTGCTTGCCATCATGAAAAGAAAAAAAATGTAAAAGGAAAAAAGCATGAGTTCTGAGGTCAGACTGAGCTATTTGCTCCCAGAGCCTCTAAAAAGCCTCTAAAAAACTCCCTCTACAGGAAGCAGGAGGATGACGTGCCTCATCTACATAAGGAATTTTTCGGCTTTTAACCCTTGCTTAGCTCTGCTCGAGTGATCATAAAGTCAGAATAATGAGGCACCTCGCTGTCCTGCCGCCCCCCTGTAGAGGGCACTTTTTAGAGGTTTTTTTACACAGTTAAGCACTAAGCAGAGTCATCCACTGTGACTCTGGCAGCAACTACCTCAGCCTTTTTCCTTTTACATTTTTTTTCTTTTCATGATGACAGTGATGAGGCTCTGCCTCCCCTGCCTCCCCTGACAAATACTGTCTTGGGTATTGGAAGGTAAAGTTATAAAGTGAATGGCAAGCTATTCATTTTATAACTATAATCCATCCTTCCTTTTAATGACACAGGAAACAGGATTTATTGCCATAAACTGTGACAGAATTGTTGTAATTAACTTGCAAAATAGTTACTCCTTCCTATGTAAGACAGGAGAGGACAGGACCAAGTGGTCGTCTTCTCTTCTGTGTAGTCCTTCCTTCCCCAACTTAGACATCCCTCATAGGTGATCATTTACTCCTCTAATAGGGAAGCTATTAAGGAGGAGGGGGCGATGGTACCCCAAGTTGGATCCCAATCTGCAATAAGAGCCAAAGAAATAATTGTTACCATTCACATGAAATCTGTGAAAGTATTTTTTTAATTAAGTTTTTTTTTATCCTGCCTCAATAAAGAATGATTATTTTCTTGAATGTATTATCCCAACTACTTGGCTTACTTGAAACATGAACAACCACCTTATCTAAAAAAATCTAGTATGTATGGCAGAAATAGGTATCAAAAGAAGATTCGTGGAGAGATAATGCTTTGCTTTATTTATTGATTAAATCTGCTAAAGACATTAACAGAGCAACAGAGCAGAATCAGAGGGAAGAACAGCACTTTTTTGTGGGGATGTTAATGAGCAGGGCATGAGGATGGTGAGTTATCCTTAATCGATGATCCTTTATTTTCTGCATTTTTCAAAGCTTAACAGTTGAAGTGTTCTTCCACTGGAACTGATGGGAAAACAGAGAAAAAAGTTAAAATTTAAAAAACCACAGAGATGCATCCACCAGCCAAAAGTATGTTAAGAGTCAGCAAGATTACTTGGCATTTCTGAAAGTGACAAGTTGACTATGCTTCCCTTTCCCCCTAAAATTACTAAAATTAGTAAAATATTCTCCTTGGAACCACCATGCAACTTCTCTGTGGCAGAAAATGGTTCTTGAATGAATACTTGAATGGAGGATAAGTTTACACACTTCTTTTTTTGAAGCCTAGAAATCCAGGGCTTCCTATCCAAATGCTTTCTTCTCCAGTTGCAAGAGTGAAACATGTACTTACAGGTAAGCATTGCAGTAATCACACTTGTTGGTATAAGTCCTGCCATCAGAGGCACAATGGGGTCGATTAGGCGCCTGACATACACGTATTGGGCATCCCTCACAATAACGCTATGGGAAAAAGCAAATGATTTATTTCATAGGGCTATCCTGCCCTTCTATATAAGGGTGTAGTTCTGATGATAATAAGGATAAACTGTGCCAAACTTGATTATGAGGTTCTATCCTATCAGCTTTTAATTCTTTCTTCTGCAAAGTTCCTTCCTATTCCAGGTGGTGCTCCTTGCAATATAGACCATCACACAACATCAATGCTGGAAAATGGATCTGTTTTTTTTTAGGAATTACAATTTACAATTATTATATTGCCGTTTAGAGCTGCATAATTTGCAATACCTCCCTCAGTATTAAGTTTATGTATGCACATAAGATGCACTGAAAGAAACAGTTCTGTAACATTGTTTAGGTTTCTTTATAGTTTACATTGTGCAGTGCGACTGTTTTTAATTGTAAGTCCTTGAAGGGCTTAGGAGGGTAAGCAATTTGGGAGAATGGATAAAAACAGAAGAAGTGGCCTGATAGGGGAAGTTTTTTTTTTTTTTTTGCCTTTATTTGTATGCCGCCCTTTTCCCTGGGGGGACTCAGGGCGGCTCACAATTCAAAAGAGGGAGGGGGAGAAGACAAACAATAGACAATACAGCATGTTAAAAAGAAAACACAACAATCGTACAATTCGAATGGGGCTACAATCTTAACCCCAGGCCAGCCGGGACAGCCAGATCTTTAAAGCGGCGCGGAAGGACTGGAGGGTGGTGAGGGTCCGAATCTCGACGGGGAGGTCGTTCCAAAGGGACGGAGCAGCCACCGAAAAGTTGAGAGGAAACTGACTGAAAAAAATTGTTCTGAGTCATATTGTATCTGAGCTTACATGTTGTCCACAAAGGTGGTGGTGATGGGGAGGAACAGGCATGGGGTTATTATTTTCTAAGGACTTCATTTAATGACTAAAATTTAATAACTAAAAGTACTCACCTCTGAAGTGAGGTCTAGCAGCAATATCTGGTGGGGGGAGAGAAATCATGCCAAATGAGAACATATGATCTATTTTTTTATAATAGGCGCATTTCAATTTGTGCTGTCCCTTGCTCCCTCCCTCCCTTCCATTAACATCATTGACCAGCTGAAATAAAAACAAAACATTAACACAAAACTCTTAACACAAAATCCAGTGAAAACCAACCATTACAGGTAATAGGGATGTCAATAGGCAGTTCAATATTCTTGATTTCCACAGGAATTCTGCTCACGTACCTGGAAGAACCATTTATTCCAAGAAATGAGAATGCTGCATCAGACCTCTTAGAAACTATGAGTCACAACTGGAAAACCCTGGTTAGAGGGTCTTCTAGTGAAATGGCCAATGCACACTTTTTGTGCAGATTTCCCGAGCAAGCATTAATTCCCATTGAACTGGCCTTGGGGGTATCCGTGGATTATTGCCTGTTTTTCCCTGGAGATAAGGGTGTCCTCAAATCTCCCAGAAAAGGAAAAGTTAGAATAGAAAACAGAACTTACCAGAGTACAAGAAGAAGAGGAGAAGAGTGAGCAGCAAAACGCTTCCTGGCTTCATGATTCCTCGCTGAAGTTGGTTGAAGTAGGACTCTTTGGAGCAGTTGATGCTGAAAGTGAGGTCTCAAAACTTTCCCCTGTTATTCCAGGCTACATACACATAACCTGACTACCCTGGTGATGAAATCTTTCCTTTCTGGATGCAATTGGATGTGAAGTTGGCTGTTGCTGAAGTGGGTGGCAAGTTTGCCAGTTGTAAACTTCCTTTTACACAATTATCACAGGATTCAAGAAGCACCCCTCTCCTGATTAAAATATTTTCAAACTTCTCCATAAAAATGAAGAAACTAAAATGCACTGGCACTTGAGATTCAAACAAAGAAGCATCTGCCACATAACACAACAGACTTAATTGTTGATAAGAAGAAGAAAAAAGCCTGGATAGTGGATATGGGAGCAGAATAGAAGAGAAAGAACTGGAAAAGATAATAAAAACAAAGACTTGCAAATAGAAATAGAATGTCTCTGGCAAAAGAAAGGAAGGGTAGTACTACTACTACTACTAATAAATCCCTTGAGTGAAATCCCAAAACAACCAGAACATCACTTGAACACCATCAGCATTGATAAAATTACCATTATTCAATTGCAAAAGGCAGCTTTACCTGGAACAGCTTACATCCTGTGACTTTTAACTCAATCAGACATCAATATTTGCTTTTCACAGGTGTGTGGGGAGGAATTCATATGTGGACAAAAATGCCAAATCTAGTGTGAACATCTGGATAACTGTGTGATGAACCCTAGTAATAATAATAGCATCCAAATAAATGGGTCCCAGGACTAAGTGGAATGAGCTTTATGGAGCAGCCCTGAATTATCTGTAAGTTGTAAGTTGCATGAATCTGCATTCTCCATCCAACTTCTGAGAGAAATAGAAAACAAGTCCAGTTCCTCCTCTCTATGACAACCATCCATCTATATTCTCTATCAGGAAGTCTCCATGTTTCTCCTACTACAGTATTTCGATTGCCAAATACCATCCCACTCATTAGAGGCCACATCCTATTTGTGGACCATGTAAATTTAGCATTAATATTCATATAAAGAGACAGAAATTTTTAAATACCAATAAGAATAGGAACTAGTTTCTCATAGGAAAGAACAATATGTTTTAAAAGTCAATATTAAATTAGATTTCTAGCAATGTGCAGGCTTGCCAGGTTTAGTTTCCTACAAAAAATCAATCTATGCCTGAACAATAAGGAGGGTGGAGGATGCTAAAATATGGTCTATGCTAGATTCTTTCTTCATCTGTGCTCCTTCAGTACCTGAGATGCTGACAGAGCCTATTTTTCACACTCTATTCCTTTCCCAATTGGAGCATAGCATTGAAACACTCTTCATCATTCTGTGTGTTCACTGGGGCTCAACAGTTATGTTTTTAACTCGTGTTCTTTCAATGGACTTTGTGATGAAAGTGAGACTACTCCATTGGTGGAAACTAAGAATAATCTTATTGCAGTAATGAGGCTGTGCGATTCAAAATATAATGCAATTGTTTCTTCTTACCCCACAAGATAAATTGTTGACTAACCAAAGGGGAAAACAACTCAAAAAGCTTGGGAAAATGAAAAATATGATACAATAATACAATAGCAGAGTTGGAAGGGACCTTGGAGGTCTTCTAGTTCAACCCCCTGTCTAGACAGGAAACCCTACACCATTTCAGACAAATAGCTATCCAACATCTTCTTAAAGACTTCCAGTGTTAGGGAATTCATAACTTCTGGAGGCAAGCTGTTCCACTGATTAATTGTTCTAACTGTCAGGAAATTTCTCCTCAGTTCTAAGTTGCTTCTCTCCTTGCTACTTTAAGCATATATATATATATATATATCAAACAAATATCAACAAATTCCTTTTTATAGATGTTAATTGTTTCCCTCTAATTTTTCTTTTCCCTGCTGGTGTATTTCTACCAAATTCAGGACCAAATAACCCTTGTTATTATAAATGGACTAATTCAAATGTTGAAGAGATTCATGCAACCTAATAAGAAAGACTACATTAGGTCCATAACGTTAATAATAGCTACGCAGTTTTGGCTATTTTAGCACATAGAATTAAATAATACTCATTTGCATCACTAATCAGCCGTACGTCTATTGGGAATTTTTAAAAAACTGAAATAACCACACCTTTAGCTTCTGCCAAAGAAGCAATGAGGTAAACCTGTCCTACCCAAGCCTTCATTAATTGATATCTATCTTGTTCCATTGCATGAATCTCCTGTAGATAAACAATATCTGCACTTAATAATTTTAAATATGCTAAGATTACATTTGTTTCTTGGGTTCCCACAAGCTTTTTATATTAATAGCAATAGCAATAGCAGTTAGACTTATATATCGCTTCATAGGGCTTTCAGCCCTCTCTAAGTGGTTTACAGAGTCAGCATATTGCCCCCACAGTCTGGGTCCTCATTTCACCCACCTCGGAAGGATGGAAGGCTGAGTCAACCTTGAGCCAGTGAGATTTGAACTGCTGAACTCAGTGATGTGCGGTGAGGTTGATACCTGGTGAGGCTCAGCAGGGCAGCGGTCGGCCTCGGCGGGGGGGGCGATTTGCATCGCGGGAGCAACCAAGCACCCGGGTCTGCAGCAAAGGCGCTTGGTGGCTCCCGCGATGCAAAGTGCCCCGCTGCCCCCCCCCCCCGCTGTCCCAGCCTGCATCCGCTGGTAATCTCAGGCACACTTCGTCCTAAATCATGCCCTTGCCCGGCTCAAGGTATGCATGCTTCACTCTCTCGATATATCGGCAACGAACCCTTCCCAGATAATTTGGAGGAATAAGGCGGACTGGGGCGGGAAAGAAAGTACAAGGAGCGTTAAGGAGTTTCCAGAACATCCCGTTCGCCAACAATCGACCCGTTGGATGAAGTGCTTGTGAACCAAGGAAACGGCGCGAGTGGGACCTTTCTGTCCGGCCGAGAATTTAAAGCTTGGAGCATCTGATTCGTATCAGACGGATAATGACTTTGATCCTGCCAAATAAGAAGGAGCCAACTTCGAAAAACGCACACGGAGGCTCGCATATACTCTACTGCAACTCTGGGGGTGGGGAGACAACCACAAAAGCCAGCTTTTCTTTGCTAAAGAGAAGTCCAGCCCGCCCTGCCTGGCTTGGCGGGGCGGGCGCTCCTGGCTCTAGCGGTTCCCTCGGCTTGTTTGGCTCGTTTGGCTTCGAAGTCTCAGACACTGGAAGGAAAGGAGCGCCTTAAATGCAACCGGGAAGAGTTCCACTGATTAATTATTCTAACTGTCAGGAAATTTCTCCTCAGTTCTAAGTTGCTTCTCTCCTTGATTAGTTTCCACCCATTGCTTCTTCTTCCGCCCGACTTGGGTTTAATGAAGGTGGCACTCTGCACACGCCCAGAGGACCTCCCCACGTTTGCACGGCGGCATGCACTTTAAAGTTATAAAAAATAAAAAATAAAGTGCCAGCCCGTGTGCCAGCAGAGGCGGGTAAAACACACACACACATACACACACACACACACACACAAATTAACTACAATAATACAAATTACAATTACTTACAAATTACAATAATTTTGAATTCCTCCCCCCTCCCTCCGACCCACATACCTTTTCCAGCTGTGTCACAGAGGATTTCAACTCTGCTCTTGTCTGCCATGATGAAAATGTGAAAATGTAAAAAGAAAAAGGCAAGAGCTGCTGATTCCGGGCTGGGCTATTTGCTGCTAGAGTCACCATGTGGATGACTCTACTTAACTGTTAAAAAAAAGGCTCTAAAAAAAGTGCCCTCTGCAGGAGGAGGCGAGAGAACCACGTGCCTCCTCTGCATAAGGAATCTTTCACCTTTTAACCCCTGCTTAATTCTGCTCAAGTGATCATAAAGATAGACTAAAGGAGGCTCCTCCTGCAGTTAAGCACTAAACAAAGTCATCCACTGTGACTCTGGCAGCAACTACCTCAGCCTTTTTTATTTTTATTTTTATTTTATTTTCAAGATGACAGCGATGAGGCCCTGCCTCCCCTGACTGCACATCCCTGGATAAAGGCCTCTGCCTTCAAAGGATTGTTGAATCTGTGAATCTGATTTTTCAGATTAACATAGAATACAGCTGAAGAATACACAAAATAGTAACGTTATATTGATCTGGTAAGACTTTCAGCTTTTGGAAAGCATTTTTCTTATTTTCTAAACTTCCTTAATGAAATCAGAATAAATCAATATCTTGTTTTGAATAGAACTTCATACTTCAAAGGAGATTTTCATGGAAAAATATGCAAAAAATCTCATCTCTTATGGTAAAATGGATAAATTGCACAATAATATTAGAATTAGTTTCAGTCATACATCTCATTAAAGGAATTTTAATACCACAATTGAATCTCAAATTAGAAAATCTGTTCCCAAAGAAATGAACTTTTTGAAAAAATCTTCCATAAATTCAACAATATTTGATTGATTTCGGAGATTATCAATGCCAATGCCATGTAGAGATTTCCTATACAGTTGTGACTCTAAGTAAATAGTTTGTTTATCCAAAATATTGCGACAGGCTTACATAATATTTTCATTGGCAGCCAGTTGAGTCTCATAGCAAGCTATCTGGCAAGGTAAAACATATTCTTGCATATCTTTTAAATAACATTTAAATGTTGTCAGACCTTGTGGTACTCAAGACTTATACATGAGCCAGGATCTCTTTTAATAAATTAGACTTGGCTTGATAGATGGTGACACAAGTGGAATTAAATGAACATTTGAATGTTTGGGTGTAGTTGCCATTCATGAAGCTCATTAAAAATAAAATAATATCATGCAATGTTTTATTTACCCAGATGAAAGTCTTTATCTATACGGTTTGATGATTCAAAGTCTGAAAACACTTTAATCAGGAGAGATGTAAGATATGTACACTCACAGCACCATCCAGATTCTTGTCTTCATTTGTGCCCTTGTACCATAAATGTAAATCCACTGACTGAATATAATCCTCCTACAGTTGTAATGATAATAATGTTATTATTAGGAAATTGTAACCATTCTGTTACTCATAACAAACAGCTTTCTCTGTAGTCTATACAAGTTACAATGGCAAATGGGCCCAGAAAACTTGTCACTAAGCAATGTGGTCATAAAGCATGGCATCTTGTCACAACATCACTTAGCGATGACAATCCCAGCAATGCTGGTTGCCATTGTAACCCCAGGATCTCGCAGGGCATTAAACAGGAAGAGGCAGGAGTCCTCTCTTTATTCTTTTTCCTTTCTTTGGATCTATTTTGTATGTTCACTTTTATTATTGCATAAAATTATATAAAAATAATTTCTCTGAATCCTTATATTATCAAGCACGAGGCAGTGGCTTAGGTGGCAGACAGTTGGTTCTTTGAAGATCCAGAGACAATGAACACACCAGTAAAGAAGGAGATTTTAAACTTTATTATTAACTTTGGCAGACAGATTTAAAGGGAAACACAAAAGCATAACATACCAAACTACATGGTGACAAGTCTCCATTCAGATGTTGGGAGCCCCTATAGAAAAACAGTAAAGAGACCCCAAAATGATAAAAGTTACACAGCATTCAGCACTTTAGTTCGTGTGGAAGCACAAACTTCAAAGGGCATTTTTTTATTACTAAAAACCATGACCTTGTGCCCATGATAATGAGGCTGCTGGGCTGGAAATTGCAAATTGACAGAACCCTGAGATGCAAGAAAACTATACAAATACGCCAACATAAATAATCCTGCGGATTTTATATAGATGTGTGAAAATTTTCCATATTTTCTTTATTTATCAAGCAATAGTGAAAAATAAGCAAGTCAAACTGCATGGACTCAGAATGGACTCCTAGAAACTCCTTAATGTGGTACACATCCCTTTCCCTGGAGCTTCTAACAAGTATAGACAATGGGGAAAGTTGGATTCACTTAATGTGTGATTTCCTTGAAGACAGAAGCAAAAAGGTCATAAAATCATGCACAACTCACTTAACAACTAATTTAGTAAGGAAAGTTTCAATCCCAATTGTGGTCATCTTGTTTTTTCCCCCTGTAACTCTTATGTATGTTTATTTGGATATCTGTAATCTCTGCTTTTAAATAAATGCTTTTGTATTTTTAAATACAATCCAATATTTCTAGATATGACTTTAAATCTGTTTCGATTACAGCCATCTTAATCATTTACTTCTGTTGAGATTCTTGAAGCCTTTCTTTCACAAGGAACATTTGTCGATAATTCTTCTTTCCCTCTCCTCTTTTACCTTTCTTTTGACATTCATTTTTTCCATCTTTGTAGATAACAAAAATGTCTTCCATGCACAACCATGTACTGTTATTTTCTTTTTAAGTTCATATTCAATGATGGATCAGTTGACATACTGGTAGGATGGGGTGCTATTTCTCCTAATTACTTAGCCTTCTTTACAATATATTTACTATTAAGGTAAAGTTTCCCCTTGCACATATGTGCTGGTTGTTCCTGACTCTAGGGGTTGGTGCTTATCTCTGTTTAAAAGTCAAAGATTATCCGAAGACATCTCCATGGTCATGTGGTCGGCATGACTAAATGCCGAAGGTACACGGAACGCTGTTACCTTCCCACCAAAGGTGGTTTCTATTTTTCTACTTGCATTTTTATATCTTTAGAACTGCTAGGTTGGCAGAAGCTGGGACAAGTAACAGGAGCTCATTCTGTTATTTGGCATGTTGCAAAATCCTACTACAATACACATTTCCTTTCTCTCCTCTCTTCATCTCTAACCACCCAAAACTGAACAAATTTATACAATCTTTATACAAAACTATACATAGATTATATTTAAACACACATGCAGACACTTAAATACTTTTCATTCATTTTGGCACTGAAGGTTTAGAGTTTGTAGAATTCTAATATATCAGTTTCTCATTTACGTGGTACGACAAAACCGCGATTGTCAAAATAGCGGTGATAAAACCTCGTTGCTAAAGCCGCGACATCATCACCGCGACGTCATCACCGCCGCAACAACAGCGCGGCGACAGAAGGGCGCTTTAAAACAGCGCGGCGACAGAAGGGCGCTTTAAAAAAGCGTGGCGGCAGAAAGCTGATTTAAATTAAGGTAAGGGTTAGGATTAGGTTTAGGGGTTTGCTTTAGGGTTAGGTTTAGGGTTAGGGTTAGGGTTAGGGTTAGGTTAGGGTTAGGGTTAGGGTTAGGGTTAGGGTTAGGTTTAGGTTTAGAGTTAGGTTTAGGGTTAGGTTTAGGGTTAGGTTTAGGGTTAGGTTTAGGGTTAGGTTTAGGGTTAGGTTTAGGGTTAGGTTTAGGGTTAGGTTTAGGGTGCTGAGTGCTTCGGAAGGCGCGGATTTTCCCTCCGCGGTTATGTCATCGCGGTAGGGTCGCCTTTTTCCTTAGCGCTTTGGACGGCGCGGATTTGCCCTCCGCACTTATGTCGGCGCAGATAAGTGCTTCGCGGTTTTGTGGTGGAACCTCTCATTTATCCCTAGGCGCATCTGCTGGATCTTCTTCAGCAGAAATATGAGGCAATACTATTTCAAGGTCAAGTAAGATATTTTTTCTTTGCTGTCATAGTTTGTTGTGAGTCACGTGGATTTACAAAAATAGTTAAAGTTCTGGGATTGCTTTGATTGACAAATATTATTAATTATCCAAGACTCTATTACTCAGTTATTCACATCTGGCTGCTTTTAGCAAATGCTTTCAGTTCAAGAATTCAACTCAATTAAAAGTTCCTTTATAAAACAATATTCTCACCACTGTTTTATTCTGTTTTATTCTATACAAATGGTAGCAGAGAATTATTTTATAGCCATACAGATTGGTAGCAGAGAATGATTATTTTTTATTTATTTTGAAATAAACATACAAATGAAATAAACATTTTATTTATTTAGTTTGTCACTAATGTACAAGATAACAGGAATAAGAATAAATATGAATAAGAACACAGGAAATGGGTACAAGAAAATGGGGACATTAGGACAGGAACATTTGGCACGAAGGTGCACTTATATGCTACATCATGTAATATTATATATTATTACATTAAATTACACTATATTATATTTTACTATATTGTTAATAATATAATGTAATATGCAATACTATGTATTACATAGTCATACAGATCAAATAAAGTGTACAGTGTACAGACACCATGGTCCTTGCTGCTTAACAGTGTCAACTGTCATAGAAAACTCTCTTCAGAACAAAAGGAACCATAGATTATAACCATAGATGCAAACTAAATACTGCCATCTACTGGCTGAATGCTTCTATAGTTGTTGCAAAACAAAATACATTCTAACATGTATTCCAATAACCCTACTCAACAACTACTCTTATAATCATCTAACTCCAGTTTACAACACAGTCCTTTCAAGCTCCACACTCATTTGCACCACTCAGGTGACCCTGACAACATTGATAAACCTCCAGGTGGCCTTAATGAGTTGCTAAAATAATGCAAATAGCAATAGCAGTAGACTTATATACCGCTTCATAGGCCTTTCAGGCCTCTCTAAGCGGTTTACAGAGAGTCAGCATATTGCCCCCAACAATCTGGGTCCTCATTTTACCCACCTCGGAAGGATGGAAGGCTGAGTCAACCCTGAGCCGGTGAGATTTGAACCGCTGACCTGCTGATCTAGCAGTAGCCTGCAGTGCTGCATCTAACCACTGCGCCACCTTGGCTCTTATGTCCGCAAATGACCAGCTGTCCGCAAGGAATATAAATCATTCCATTCTCCACCATCCAGTCAGAGCTGATAAAGCTTTTTGGATGAGAAGCAAAAGGTCTTCAAAGAAAAACCAGAAACTCCAGTTGCCTCTTGAAAAAAGCACCTTTGGTACTCCTTATCACAGTCCCATTTCTCATCTTAGTTTTGTCTCCGGTTGTTTTTTTTTTTATTCATATCCTTCATTTTCCTCTTCTTCTGTGGACAGCTCTCCTGGCTGTCTGCTGCTGTGGTTTGAATGTTTTTTCCTCTTTGGCAATATTAACTACCTGATTCCAATTCAGCTGATACAGTTCATCCGTAATTTTTGCCTTTGCATGAAAGATATCTCCTTTTGTTATGACAGAACTGTCCCCTTTAAAGGTTACTACACTGCCCTGTTTTGTGAGTTTTTTCATTGACAAAAGATTAATTTCAAGAGCAGGGACATACAGTACATTTTTTAGAGGTACCTTTCTGTTGACACCCTGAGAAAAAGGAAAGTAAAGAAAACCATCTCCTATTTGTTCTCATTCTATTATTTGCCCACTAGCTGTGTAAGTTTTTTTTCCGTTTTACTCTGCTCAAGGTGAGTAAAGAAATTTCTGTCATTTGCCTGTGAATCAACAAACATAGCATGCTTTCAAAGATGAGGTGCAACTTTGGGATTGAAAAATATATTCATTCTCTGAAGCAAAATCAGTTTTTGTTCTTCACACTGTTGTCTTTTTGTAGTTTTTGCATTCTAGCTTTCCAGATTCTGCAGTCTGCTTTTAAATGACCCTTTTTCTTGCACACAAAGCATTCACGTATTTCTTGCTTCATGTAACTTTTTAAAGCAGATTCTATGATAGAACCACCATGGCTATTAATATTTGTAATTATATTTGTAATCTGAAACAGGAAGATGGTTTTGACTGTATGATCAAAAACAAACAAACTATCCATAGACCCAACCATCATTCATGCCAGGAGAAGCAACTAGTTGTCCCTTATTTAGAGGATGTTAGGGGAGGAAAAGCAGGAAAACTCTTATTTTTTGATGATGGGACTGGAAATCTGGAATAACCTCCTAAAGATGATTTATTTGTTGATGGGTTCAGAAACTAGTCATAGCAGAGTATCCAAAATGCCTTTCTGCCTTTGCAGACTTTATTGCTTTTTATACAATTTTTCACAAGCAGCAAAGAGTATATGGCAACAGCATCGTTCTTGTGTATTCTCCTTGTCAATCTGTAAGAACATCCCAACCAGGGTAGAATCTCACATATCTAGATGGTTCCTGGTACTGCCTGGTGGTGCTAATTAGTTGAGCTCATGGACACTTGAGGTAAACAGTTACTGAGACACGGCAGTCTGCTGCACAGGAGCCTCTTTGTAACTTTTATATGACCTCTATCTCTACAATTTGCCTCTGACAAGGCCTTCCTTCCAGAAGAGAAGTGCTGAGCCTTTGTGCTCATAATCAAGCTATGCCTTTAGAAACAAAACATGTGATTTGGGGATATAATTAGATTGTTCAATACTGTTGCTTTCAGCCCAAATTCTTCTTATATTACACTCCAAAGGACCACTTTATTCTGACCCGTAGGAAGGGCTTCATACCTCCCAAAATGGAAGTTGATCATGGTACCTCAAATGAACCCCAATCTCAATAAGAGCCAAGGAAATAATTGTTACCATTCACAAGAGATCAATGAAGATATTTTTAATTAGATTTCTTAATTCTGCTTCTATAGAGATTGACTTCTTTTTTTTAATGTCTTATCCCAAATATTTTGCTTTCTTCAAGTATGAACAAAAACCTTATCTAAAAAAATCTAGTATGGCAGAAACACATTCCAAAAGAAGATTTGTGGAGAGATAATGCTTTGCTTTGGTTATTGATGGATCCGCCAAAGACATTTAATAGAGCAACAGAGCAGAACCAGAGGGAAGAACAGCATTTTTTGTGGGGATGTTAATGAGCAAGGCATGAAGATGGTAAGATATTCTTAATCAATAATCTTTAGTCTTCTGCATTTTTAGATTTCAACATGGTCCCAAGAGTTTCAGCTGAAGTCTTCTTCCACTGCAACTGATGGGAAAACGGAGAGAAAAATTAAATGAAAAACCCCACAGACATGCATCCACTATCATGACTCACCATCAGCCAAAAGACTAGAATAGTCAACAAGATTACTTGGGATTTTCTGAAATAACAAGTTGGCTATGCTTCCCTCTCACTTTAAAATTCATGAATGTTCTTGGAACCACCATGCAACTTATCTGTCGAAGAAAATGCTTTCTGAATAATTGGAAGGAGGCTAAGTTTGCACACTTCTTTTTTAAAACCTAAAAAACCAGGGCTCCCTGTCCAAAAGATTTCTTCTTCAGTTGCATGGAGTGAAACATGTACTTACATGTAATCATTGCAGAAAGAACACTTGTTGGTATAAGTCCTGCCATCAGAGCCACAGAGGGGTTGATTTTCCAGGAGGCAGATGGAACAACATAGATACTCATTACAATCAGCCGAGGTAGCACAGTGGTAAGGGTGCAGTACTGCAGGCCACTTTAGCTGACTGTGATCTGCAGTTCAGTGGTTCAAATCTCACCGGCTCAAGGTCGACTCAGCCTTCCATCCTTCTGAGGTGGGTGAAATGAGGACCCGGACTGTGGGGGCAAGTTGCTGACTCAATTTGCTAAAAAAAATTGTAAACCACTTAGAGAGGGCTGAAAGCCCTATGAAGCGGTATATAAGTCTAATAAATAAATAAATAAATAATAAATAAATACAACTATGGAAAAAAGCAAATGATTTATTTCATAGAGCTACCCTTCCCTTCTTTTTAAGAGGACAGGTCTTATGATAATTTGAATAACCCAGAAAAACTGGTTATTCTTTTTTTGCGGCAAGCTTGTAATTCTTTTTTCTGCAAAGTTCTTTCCTGTTCCAGGAGCTACTCATTGTTCTGATATAGACCATCATATATCAGCAATGCTGGAAAATGGATCTTGGATTTTTAAGAATTATACCTTAAAGTCTTTATATTGTTGTTTAGATCTCCATGACTTGCAACACCTGTGCCACACTTTAGGGTGCATATGCATGAAACATCCTCTGAATGGAACATGTTCCATAACAGTAACATAAAACATTGTTCACTTTGTTAAATTTTAAATGCTATTTTTTTATGTTTTATGGTGGATGTGTTTTTAACTTTGTGCTGTGCCCTTAAAGCACTTAGGAGGATAAGCAGCTGGAGAGAGGGAGTGGATAAAAGCAGAAGACCAGGCCTGAGAAGGGAGATTGAGAGGCAACTTCCTGAAAAATGTTCTGATCTTATTCTATCTAAGGATACAATACGTTGGCAACAAATGCGGTTGTGAGGATGGTGAGGTACGAGGTTGTTATGCAACACACTACTGGGTTCTACACAAGGACTTCTCTTAATAACTAAAATCTGGTACTCACCCTTAAGTTGTTTTTTGGGGGGCAGCAATATCTGAAAAATATATATATACCAAACACGAACATTTGAAACAGTTCCTTATTATCTACATTTTTAAAAAATAATTTACTAGTGTGTTTCTACTTCTGCTGTCCTTTCCTTCCCCCCTTTATTTAAAATCCTTGAGCAGCTGAAATAAAAAGAAAATATCAACACAAAATCCATATAGTACTAACATAGCTGAGGGGAAATCATTAGGCAGTTCAACACTCTTGATTTCTTCAGGAGTTCTGCTTATGTTACACCTGAAAGGATCACGTTATTCCAACTATTGGGAATGCTGTGCATGGGTGTATAGAGCAGGGCTTCATCACTCATCAAAATAGCAGGTGATCCCTCACTTGTCTAAAACTAAAACAAAAGTAAAATGAATGTAACAAAATACTCCTCACAGAACCCTCCTAATCAACTTTATGAAAAGTTGTGATTGCTCTCTGACCTTCATCATTCCCCTTAGAAACTTTGAGACTAGAAAAACCTTGATGTAGAGGAATCAAAATGAAACCAATACCCTTCAATTTTTATTTGCTTCTTGTGCAGATCCCTTGAGCAAGAATTATTTCTCACTGAGCCATCCGTGAGGATATATGTGGACTATTGTCTGTTTTTTTTTTCCTGGAGACAAGGGTGTCCTCAAATCTCTCAGACAAGGAAAAGTTAGAATAGAAAAGAGAACTTACCAGAAGAAGAGCAGCAGAGTGAGCAGCCGAAAGCTTCCTGGCTTCATGATTCCTCACTGAACTTGATTGAGGTAGGACCCTTTGGAGCAGTTGATGCTGAACGTGAGGTCTCAAAGCTTTTCCCTGCCCTTCCAGGCTGTATGTGCATACCCTGAATGTTTTGGTGATGACGCCTCTCCCTTCCAGATGCAACTGGAAGTGGAATTGGCTGTTGTTGAAATCTGTGGTAAGCTGGTCTGTTTGTAAACTTCCTTTAACACAATTAACCAAGAAGCACCTCTCTCCTGATTGAAATATTTTCATACTTCTGCACTACAATGAAGAAATTAAAGTCCTCTAGGACTTTAGATTCAAAGAAGACAACCATCTGCAACAATAACACCACAGACTTAACAACCGTTGATAAGAAAGACAAAAATTTCTGGCCAGCAGAATAGAATAGAAAGAACTGGAGAAGGTAACAAAATACAAAGACTTGCAAACAAAAATAGAACGTCCATGGCAAAAGAAAGAAGGGTCAACCAAGTATGTGCTTCATGCCAGGAGAAGCAACTAGCTGTTCCTCATTTGGAGGAGATTGGGGGAGGCAAAGCAGGGTAACTCTGCTTTTTGGTAGTTGGCCAGAACTGTTTGCCTCCAGAAAAGAAGACGTACTGAACAGGAATGAGTTCCTGGATATAGATATAGATCTCCAAGGCAGATATTAAGGAAGGTTCTAGTGCCAATATGTTAATGGTTCAGGGATTATACTATATGCAGTGGTACTTTTCCCATTATGAGAAAGGTTCTCCTCATTTACATGATATTAATAACCCATGTTTAAGTCTTGCCTCCTGTTGTTTACATATTCTAACATATAATATTAATAATACATATCAATATTGTACAAGTGATTATTAATGAATGTATCATGCATTTCAATATATAATAATAAAGCATGTAAAATGGAATTGATACGTTGATACTAACAAGGAAAGGTAATTTGAAAGACAATTTGTAGAATTCCTGGTCTCTTATTCCCCCCCTCAACCCCCAATTAGAACGGGCATAAATGGGATAATCTGAGTCTTCAACATTAAACAAGTAAATCTTATATCCGCCCTGAGTCTCCCGGGAATAGGGCGGCATACAAATTGAATAAATAAATCAAATAGTTATTGCAGAAAAGAACATTGCTGTAAATTCAGTCACTGGAAGCACAGTGGAATGGGAACAGAAAACAGGACCTATTTCCATAATTATAATAAAATGTGACAAAACAATTATTTGCTATTAACTCCTTCCTCTGTAAGATAGTAGAGCATAAGGCCAGGTGGTCTTCCCCTCTTCTGAATGGTGCTGCCTTCTCCAATTTAGCTATCCCTTTGGTCATTGGGACGTAGTCTGATGGGACCTTGAGAGGGCAAATTATTCACTTTATAACTTTAATCTATCCCTCTTTTTAATGACCCAGAAAACAGGACTTATTGCCATAATTAGTATAAACCGTGACAGAATGATTGTTATTAAGTTGCCAAATAGTAACTCCTTCCTATGTATGACAGGAGAGCAGAAAACCAAGTAGTTTCTTAATTTTCCTAATCCTGCCTCTACAGAGATTGATTGATTTTTTCTTGAATTTATTATGCAAAATGTTTGGCTTTCTTCAAGTATGAATAACAACCTTAACTAAAAAATCTAGTATGGTGGAAACAAGTTCCAAAAGAAGACTCATGGAGAGATAATGCTTTGCTTTGTTTATTGATAAATCTGCTAAAGACATTTAATAGAGCAACAGAGCAGAATCAGAGGGAAGAACAGCAATTTTGTGGGGATGTTAATGAGCAGGTCATGAAGATGGTGAAATATCCTTAATCAATAATCCTTAGTGTTCTGCATTTTAAGATTTCAACATTCTCCCAGGTGTCTCAGCCAAAGTGTTCTTCCACTGTAACTGAAGGGAAACAAGGATAAAAATTGAATTAAAAACTCAGAGAGATACATCCACTATAGTGGCTCACCCAGCCAATAGTCAGTAATAGTCAGCAATATTACTTGGCATTTTCTGAAAGTGACAGGTTGTCTTTGCTTCCCTCCCACCCCTCGTAAGATTGGTAAAATATTCTCCTTGGAACCACCATGCAACTTCTCTGTGACAGAATATGGTTTTTGGGTGAATGCTTGAAAAGAAGATAAGTTTGCACACTTCTTTTTTTGAAGCCTAGAACTCCAGGGCTTCCCACCCAAATGCTTTCTTCTCCAGTTGCACAGAGTGAAAGATGTACTTACATGTAAGCATTGCAGAAATAACATTTGTTGACATAAGTCTCGCCATCAGAGCCACAATGGGGTCTTTTTTCCCGGGTACAGGCGCTTTTTGGATACCCCTGACAAAACAACTATGGTAAAAAAGCAAATGAATTATTTCATAAGACTACCCTGCCCTTCTTTTTAAGGGGGCAAGTCTGATGATTATTTGAATACCGTGGGCCAAATTGATTATCTATTTTTATCCCATCAACTTTTAATTCTTTTCTTCTACAAAGTTCCTTCCTGCTCTATGTGGTCCAACTTGGTGTAATATAAACCATTATACAACAGCAATTCTGGAAAATGGATCTGGGATTTTCAGGAATTATAATTTATAGTTGTTATATTTTTGTTTAGATCTCCATAGTTTGCAAACACTTGTCTTACTATTATGGATATGTATGCACGCAAAATACACTGAAAGAAACGGCTGTCTAATAATAACCTAAAATATTGTTTAGTTTGTTATGTTAGTGTAAATGTCTTATACATAATTGTGTGCTGTGCCCTGGAAGGGCTTAGGAAGGCAAACAGCTTGGGAGAGGGAATGGATAAAAACAGAAGAACCGGCCCAATGTGGGAGGATGAGAGGAAACAGAATGAAAAATCGTTCTGAGTCTTATTGTATCTGAGGTTACATGTTGTCCACAAAGGTGGTGGTGATGGTGAGGGACAGGCATAGGGTTATTATGTATCCACACTTCTGGGTCCTATCCAAGGACTTCATTTAGTAATTAAAATTTAATAACTAAAAGTACTCACCTCTAAATTTTGTGCAACAATATCTGAAAAAAAACATGCCAAATGTGAACGTTTGAAACAATTTCATATTTTCTCTTATTTTTTATAATTTATTAGTGCATTTCAATTTGTATTGTCCCTTGCTCCCTCCCATTAAAATTATTGACCAGCTGAAATAAAAACAAAACCTTAATATAAAGTCTAGTGAAAACCAACCCTTACAAGTGATGTATATCATTAGGCAGTTCAATACTGTTGATTTCTACAGGAATTCTGCTTATGTTACACCTGAAAGAACCACTTTATTCCAACTATTTGGAATACACCTCTTAGAAACTATGAGTCACAACTGGAAAACCTCTGGTTAGCGAGCCCTCCAGTGAAATAATCAGTTCTGCACCAATAGCCTCCAATTTTTATTTGCTTCTTGTGCAGATCCCTTGAGCAAGAATAATTTTTCACTGAGCCATCCTTGAGTATATCTGTGAACTATTATCTGCTTTTTCCTGGAGACAAGGATGTCCTCAAATCTCTCAGACAAGGAAGTTAGAATAGAAAAGAGAATTTACCAGAGTACAAGAAGAAGAGCAGCAGAGTGAGCAGCAGAAAGCTTCCTGGCTTCATGATTCCTCACTCAACTTGGACTCTTTGGAGCAGTAGATCCTGAAGGTGAGGCCTCTAAGCTTTTCCCTGCCCTTCCAGGCTATATATACATACTCTAACTACTTTGGTGATGAAATTTCTCCTTTCTGGATGCAATTGGATGTGGAATTGGCTGATGCTGAAGTGGGTGGCAAGCTTGGCAGTTGGTAAACTTCCTTTTACACAATTAACCCAGGATTCAAGAAGCGTCTATCTAAAATATTTAGATAGATAGACAGACAGATGATAGATAGATGGATAGATGGATAGTTAGATAGATGGATAGATGGATAGATGGGTAGATGGGTAGGTGGGTAGATGGGTAGATGAGGGACCAACCAGAACACCCAGGGATTTAACGGGGTCAAATGGTGGTGGATCAGCTTGCATCTGCCTCGAAGCCTGCCACCCACACAGCTGATCAATGTGGTGATTCCAAATGCGCCCATCGCTCAAACTGACCCTGTAAGAGCAGGGGCGGGTTAGTTGCAAAATGTGTCCCGGTAACCATTTTGGCTCACCCATGTAGTTGCATGCAAATATTAGGTCGCCAACTTGAAATGACCGGGTGTGGCCGGCGATGTCCAGTGATTTATCCACGCAGCAACTTAGTTGAAGCCAATCAAGGTTGGTTCGTAGATGGCAACCCATTAACAACTCTGCGGGCCACGGTGAGTAAATGAACAGAGTACAGTGTGCTGTACTAAAAGGTACCTATTCACTCGGGCTTACCAATCTCCTGGGCCTAACCTCACTAGGGATTCCTTAATAGATCACACCATCTGCTCCACCATACCATTACTCGCAGGATGGTAAGGAGCTACCAGGGCTTGACGTATGCAATGCCTAGCCAAGAACATCTGGAAAGGGGTAGCCATTAGTTGGGCCCCATTATCGGATTTGGTGACACTTACACCAAACTGGAGTCACTGGCACTTAAAAGCTCCTCTGTGGATAACAATGGTCTACGCTTCAGCAGTCACATCATCCACAGTGAGCTGCTGATACACCTGGACAAGGTCCAATTTGGTGAAGATGGAGCCCTGCCCCAATGTGGGGAACAATTCCTGGACCACAGGGACAAGAATTAGCCTCAAGCCCTTTATTTATTGTGCACCGGTAATCCGCGCACAATCTGATAGAACATCTGACTTCAAAGGTATAACAATAGGAGTCTCCCACTTAGCATAACCTACTGGCTCTAATACACCCTGGGCTATTAATTTCTCTAACTCAGCATCCACCTTGGACGCAAAGCCAGAGGCACCCTTCTAGGTTTAAGGCAGATGGGTGGTACCTGAGGGTCTAGGTTAAAACTAATGGGGGTTCCCCTACAGACCTGTGAAGGACGGTGGCAAACTCATCACTGCCCCTAATGATATGCACGCCAGCAATGCTGAGGCCCAGGGCTTCGAAACAGTCTAAACCCAATAGACTGGGTAAAGTGCCTTGGACCACAATGAGTGGCAGTACCCTGAAAATTTCATGGTGGCCACTATAAATTTACCACTGCCCACAGTTGGGATATTATTCCCTTGGTAGTCCCACAATTTCAGGGAGCAAGGGAAAAGGAGCTTCTTTGAAAGGGACGGCATCAGATACTTCAAGGTAGACCAGAACAGGTTGCCTTCAATGTGGACATCGAAGTAGATGTTGCTGCCTGACATGCTTTGGCTTGACAACTAGCATCTGGTGAATGCCACTGGTCATGAAAGGTTGCAAAACAATCTTCAGCAGTCTGTTGTGCTTTGGCGGCTGGTGTACAATAGGCTGGACAATCATTGGCTTGGTTATGGAGAGGGGGAGTCGAGCGGCACACTTTTGCCAGATGTCCTTTGTTTCCGCAATTTCAGCACACAGCATTTTTAAAACGGCACCAAGCATGGAGATGGTTTCCGCTACAGCCTGCACAATAGTTCTGAGGTGACTCCTTCCTTGGGCGCCCTGCTCTAATCCCAGTGGCTTTAAGGTGGTTGACGCCAGCCTCGTCAGGATCAGACAAAAGGTCATTCTTAATTAAGGCTCTGTGTGCTATGTGTGCTCTGTGTTTTATTCCTGGGTTTATCTCATAATAACAGTCACACTGCCAAAACTATGACAAGATTTTTACATATCAATTAGAATAGGAGCTGGTTTCTCATAGGAAAGCATGTTTTAACAATAAGTAATAAATTACATTTCTATAAATGTGTGGGCTTTCCAGTTTTCGTTTTCTACAAAAAATTCAATCTATGCCTACAAAATAAAGGAGAAGGGGGAGGATGCTAAAATATGGTCTATGCTGGATTGTTGCTTCAGCCCTTCTCATTCAGTATCCTAGATGCTGAGAGTCAGAGACTTTTCTTTACACACTATTCCATCACTGGCTGGAGCATGGAAGTGAGACACTCTTCATCATTCACTCTATTCTCCGTGGCTCAGTGATTATATTTTTAATTCTGCTTTCTTTCAATGGGCTTCATGATAAAAGTGAGTCCATAATGCTCTTGGAAGATAAGAAAAGTCTTATTGTAATGATGAGGTAGTGTGGTTTAAGACATGGAGCAATTGTTTCAGTTGTGTTCAGTTAAACCACAACCTCATGGTGCTTGCTTAATGATGGCAGCTGTGACTGCGGGAACTTTATTTCTAGGTGCTGCAGTCATATGATGTTTCACTTTATGACTACACCTATTATAACAGGCAATTCTAGCCTCAATTGCCATTACAAACAAAGAGCTACAATAGAGTCAACCAACTATATTGGGCATGGCAGGAAAAGCAACAAGTTCTTCCTCATTTAGAGGAGATTGGGACAGAAAATCTTAGAAACTTTTTTTGATAGTGGAGCCATAACTATCATCCCCCCTCCTGCCCCGACACTGCCTATCTTCCACAAAAGTAGTGCTAAATCCTTGTCCCCATAATCAAGATATTCCTTTAGAAACAAAATGTATGATTTGCTTCCCAAGTCAGACAGCAGCTGATAGAATTTCATATTTGAATATATCTGAATGGGATTCAATTTCTGGTTACAGTTATAGATAGGCATTTTAAAATATAACAATAAAGCATGGAAAATGGAATTGATGTGTCTCCAATCCCACCCCCACCCCATCTAGTTAGAAAGGGCATAGTGGGGATACTCTGAGTCTTAACCATTACACAAGGTTTTCTAGAGGGATCCTGGAAGCAAAACTTCTGTCTTGTGGCAACTTAAATAGATAAAATATTCTGCTTGAGAGTTCTACCAAATCCATCTACGACAGAATATGATAAATTTCTGAGTAAATAAAATCACAAGAACAAGAATCAAATTAAACATCAATTTGTTTTCTTTTTCAAGCAGAAGGACTGGGCTACCTATGGTAATGCTTTCTTCTCTAGATATATAGAGTAAATCTTATACTTACAAAGACTTCTTGCAGAAAAAAGAACATTGCTGTAAGTTTTGTCACTGGAGACACAATGGGATGGGAATATGAGATGGCAAATGCTTGTTTTGGTACTGTAGGTGAAGTGTGGACATGCCAAACAGGCTCCCAGTCCCTTCCTTTCTTTCTTTCGGCAGCAGGAGAAGAGAAAGTTCTCTGGTCCGACTGCACCTAAGCTGGTGTAGCGCCGCCCTCTTGGAGCAACCACGCAGCTCACCTGCACTGGCTGTCTCCCTGATGACGGGCAGGCAGTTGTGGGCACTTCACCAGCTCGGGTGCAGCCAGATCGGAGAACTTTCTCCTGCTGCTGGGAGACTGCAGGACTGCAAGCCTTTTGGGGAGGGAGCTGTGGCAGCCTGCCTGTTCCTTTCTGGTACTTCGACCCTCAGGAGGGAGTGGACCAGGGGGGTCATAAATACTACAGCAGAGAGAATCCGAACTTTTTCCTCTTCCCTCTGTTCAGAGCAAAGCTGCTGCAGTGTCTCCCCAAGATGCTGCCCAGTTATGGGTCCAGCCTGTCTACCATGCAGTATTTGGGTGGAGGGGTCCTGTGTTATTTTGGGGGGGAGAGAGAATTTGGTTGCAAAAATACCAAAGTGTGGGAAGCCTTGGAGGACCTGTTCTTCCTTCCCCTTTTCCTCTCAGCCCTGCAAAGCCAGAAATCTCCCCCCTCCCTCCAAGAAGCAACTGAGATTGTGCAGGGGGAAGGAGCAGGGGCAGGAGAAGATAATCGGACAAGAGAAGCTGAAAGCCAGGAAGGACAGAGCAATCCCAATTCTGCAGCAAGAGGAGTTTCTGCAAAAGGGAGGTGGAGGGGGCAGCTGCAGCTTCCAAAGGCTTTTTGCTTTTAGGCAGGGATGCTGGCCAGCACTCGCTTCACTTACTGCTCACCACCGATGCTCCATTGGCCCACTGGCTGGTTGGGCAAAGGAAGTGGGTGAGCAGGGCAAGCATGGTGTGGATGGGTGGGGTGAGCGAGCAGCAACCGGGAGGGCGAGGGGAGCAAGGGGACACAGGCCAGGGGACCGACCTTACCGGTACGGGGGCATGACCACGCCACCATTGGCAACGGTATGAAAAGATACGGCCAATTTCTGGTACTGTGTACCAGTCAAAACCCACCTCTGCAACAGGCCTACTGGAAGCTTGTTTCCTAACTTCCAGTAGGCCCATTGGGCCTGTTCTTTGCCACCACAGGCTCCATTGGCTTTCCTGAAACCTGGGAAGGGTGAAAAATGCCTCAACTGCCCTATGGAAGGCCAAAAATCAGCTGACATGTGTGCTGGAGCTGACATAGGGCAATGCCTCGCATGTCCTCAGAACTGGCCCTGTGTGCCACATGTGACATGCGTGCTATAAGTTCGTCATCACAGCCCTAGATGCTGATAATCAGAACCTAGCCCATTCTTCACTGGTTGGAGCATAAAAATGAGACACTTTTCATCATTCTGTGTGTTCTCTGTAATCAATGGTTATCTTTTCATCTCTGTTCTTTCAGTGGGCTTTGTGATAAAAGCATGTCCACAATACTCTTCGAAGCTAAGAAATATCCTATTGCAGTAATGAGGCAGTGTGGTTTAAGATACAGTGAAATTGTTTCTTCTTACACCATAAAATACACTGTTGACACACTAAACCTTCAGTTAAACCCTCACAATTAAGTTTATGTATGTACATAAGATGCACTGAAAGAAACAATTCTGTAACGTTGTTTAGTTTTTTTATAGTTTACATTGTGTAGTGCAAATGTTTTTAATTGTAAGTCCTTGAAGGGCTTAGGAGGGGAAGCAATTTGGGAGAATGGAAAAAACAGAAGAACTGGCCTGATAGGGGAAGTTGAGAGGAAACTGACTGAAAAAAATTGTTCTGAGTCATATTGTATCTGAGCTCACATGTTTTCCACAAAGGTGGTGGTGATGGGGAGGAACAGGCATAGGGTTACTATGCACCCACACACTTCTGGGTGTTTTCTAAGGACTTCATTTAATAACTAAAATTTAATAACTAAAAGTACTCACCTCTATTCTGAAGCCTCCTTGTGCAGCAATATCTGGGGGGCGGGGAAATCATGCCAAATGTGAACATATGATCTCCTAATTTTTTAATAATAGGTACATTTCTATTTGTGCTGTCCCTTGCTCCCTCCCTCCCTTCCATTAACATCATTGACCAGCTGAAATAAAAACAAAACATTAACACAAAACTCTAACACAAAATCCAGTGAAAAGCAACCATTACAGGTAATAGGGATGTCAATAGACAGTTCAATATTCTTGATTTCCACAGGAATTCTGCTTACGTACCCGGAAGAACCATTTACTCCAAGAAATGAGAATGCTGCACCATGCATTCTTAGAACTCAGGGTTTTCCAGTTGTGACTCTTAGAAACTATGAGTCACAACTGGAAAACCCTGGTTAGAGGGTCCTCTAGTGAAATAACCAATACACACTGGAAAAGATAATAAAATACAAAGACTTGCAAATAGAAATAGAATGTCTGTGGCAAAAGAAAGCAAGGGTACTACCACTACTACTAATAATAAATCCCTTGAGTGAAATCACAAAACAACCAGAGCATCACTTGAACAACATCAGCATTGATAAAATTACCATTATTCAATTGCAAAAGGCAGCTTTACCTGGAACAGCTTACACCCTGTGACCTTTAACTCCATCGGACATCAATATTTGCTTTTCACAGGTCTGTGGAGAGGACTTCATATGTGGACAAAAATGCCAAATCTAGTCTGAACATCTGGATGACTGTGTGATGAACCCTAGTAATAATAATAGCATGCAAATAAATGGGTCCCAGGACTAGGTAGTTAAGTGGAACAAGCTTTATGGAGCAGCCCTGAATTATCTACTTATTGTAATCCTGCAGCCATGAGTGCCTTTCCTAGACATGAAATTTATATACAGAAAACCTGAATTCTGTACTCTCATTTTGTTTAGATTCCATTCAAACTCTAACCATTCACAGGCAAGTATTTTGAGGAGTTAAATTAATTATTGTGATGAAATACATTTGTGTGTCATCCAATGCTCAGCTCTAAATGACTTGATGGTCTCTTCCTAGGTCCTTATAGGTTGACACAGCCATATAAAATTTGTAGATAGTGTACAGGAAGAAGAGAAGAAAAGTCTCCAATGCCATCTCCTTGCATTCAGGCTCCCCACAGGGCTGTATCTCAAGTGCACTGCTCTTCACCTTGATGACCCATGACTGATGTGCCAAATCTGCCAGAAATCATTTGTGAAGTAAGTGGATAACACGGCAGTGGTGGGTTTTATGTGGGACAACAGTAAAGATGCATATAGTGAAGAGGTGAAGACTCTGATGGACTGTAGAATAAAAGAAACCTGGTTCTAAATGTTAATAAAACAAAGGAGATCATTGTAGATTTTAGAAAGAGACAGCAAGGTCATACTCCACTCAGTATCTATGATGCAGCTATAGAGGTGGTCAACAGCATTAAGTACCTGGGGTGCAGATAACTAACAATCTGAACTGGTCTCTCAACACATCATCCTTAGTGAAGCGTGCAAAGCAGTGTCTGCATTTCCAGCTTTGGATGAGGAGAGCACATCTTTCTCCTTTTATCATGGCCCCTTTTTACAGAGATGGAATTGAGTGTTTTAACAAACAGCATCACTGTTTAGTTTGGTGGCAGCAGTGCCTCAGATAGAAAGTCCATTCAGAGAGTGGTAAGGACAGCCAAGAAGATTCTAGGAAGCTTTTTTCCTGTCATTCAGGATACTGCTTATATGTGCTTAGAGCTCAAAGAATTGTTAGACACCCCACACACTCACTTCACAGCCTGCTTCTGTTGTTCCCCTTTGGGAGGAGGTTCCAAAGTATTTCCAGCAGAACTTCCAGATTCTGTAACAGCATTGTTCCCTATGCCCACTATCGGGAAAATCACAAGATTTGTTTCTCTCGCTATGTAAATGTATACACCCAGACTAGACTGTATTGTTTCTTTGTGTCATATAATATATGTGGATATATACGTATCTATCTATCTATCTATCTATCTATCTATCTATCTATCTATCTATCTATCTATCATCTATCTATCTATCTATCTATCTATCTATCTATCTATCTATCTATCCATTTATCTATTTATCTATCTAGTCATTTTTATATAGTGTATATTAGTGGTGGGGACCCTTTGAGAGCTGTATACATTGAAATTGCAGTATGCCATTTAGTGTACATTCAAAGTGACAATAAAGTTATTCTAAATCCGTGATGGCAAACCTATGGCACCCGTGCCCAAATTGGCATGCAAAGCCATGTAGTCTGGCACATGCAGCATCACCCATTCCTCTTCTGGGTTGCTGACACATATGCGCACACGACAATCAGCTGGCCTTTGTACATACGCAGTACTGGAAATCAGGAGAGCTGGTCTTCCATTTTCTGGTATAAGCATGTGCGCTGACCAGCTGATCGGTGCGTGTCCATGAGTGTCAGTAACTGGAAGACTTGCTGGCCATTGTGCATGTGCATCCTGGTAACCAGAAGTTCATTTTCTGGTGGAGGCATGTTCCCTTGGCAGCTCCCTCTTCCTTGTTGAGGCCCAGATGAGTGCGAGCAAAATGCTCCCTTTTCAGCACTCAGTGCTGAAAAAGTTCACCATCACCGTTCTAGGTTGTAAGTTGCATGAACCTGCATCATTCTCCATCCAACTTCTAAGAGAAAAAGAAAAGAAGTGCAGATCCTCCTCTCTATGACAACCATCCATCTATATTCACTATCAGGAAGTCTCCATGTTTCTCCTAACTACAGTATTTCGAAACTCTGGGTTTTTTTTGGTAGCTTGGCCAGAACTGTTTGCCTCTGACACTGCCTGCCTTCCAGAAAAGAAGACGTACTGAACCCTTGTGCCCATAACCAAAATTCCTTTAGAAGCAAAGTGTGTGATTTATTTCCCATGTCAGACAGCAGATGATAGAATTTCATATTTGAATACACCTGAACGGGAATGAGTTCCTGGATATAGATATAGATCTCCAAGGCAGATATTAAGGAAGGTTCTAGTGCCAATATGTTAGTGGTTCAGGGATTATACTATATGCAGTGGTACTTTTCCCATTATGAGAAAGGTTCTCCTCATTTACATGATATTAATAACCCATGTTTAAGTCTTGCTTCCTGTTGTTTACATATTCTAACATATAATATTAATAATACATATCAATATCGTACAAGTGATTATTAATGAATGTAACATGAATTTTAATATATAATAATAAAGCATGTAAAATGGAATTGATACGTTGATACTAACAAGGAAAGGTAATTGGAAAGACAATTTGTAGAATTCCTGGTCTCCTATTCCCCCCCTCCACCCCCAATTAGAACGGGCATAAATGGGATAATCTGAGTCTTCAACATTAAACAAGTAAATCTTATATTTACAAATAGTTATTGCAGAAAAAGAACATTGCTGTAAATTCAGTTACTGGAAGCCCAGTGGAATGGGAACAGAAAACAGGACCTATTTCCATAATTATAAAATGTGACAAAACGATTATTTGTTATTAACTCCTTCCTCTGTAAGATAGTAGAGCATAAGGCCAGGTGGTCTTCCCCTCTTCTGAATGGTGCGGCCTTCTCCAATTTAGCTATCCCTTTGGTCATTGAGACACAGTCTGATGGGATCTTGAGAGGGCAAATTATTCACTTTATAACTTTAATCTATCCCCCTTTTTAATGACCCAGAAAACAGGACCTATTGCCATAATTAGTATAAACCGTGACAGAATGATTGTTATTAAGTTGTCAAATAGTAACTCCTTCCTATCTATGACAGGAGAGCAGAAAACCAAGTAGTTTCATAATTTTCCTAATCCTGCCTCTACAAAGATTGATTGATTCTTTATTGAATTTATTATGCAAAATGTTTGGCTTTCTTCAAGTATGAACAACAACCTTAACTAAAAAATCTAGTATGGTGGAAACAAGTTCCAAAAGAAGACTCATGGAGAGATAATGCTTTGCTTTGTTTATTGATAAATCTGCGAAAGACATTTAATAGAGCAACAGAGCAGAATCAGAGGGAAGAACAGCATTTTTGTGGGGATGTTAATGAGCAAGGCATGAAGATGGTGAGATATCCTTAATCAATAATCCTTTGTCTTCTGCATTTTTAGATTTCTACATTCTCCCAGGTGTCTCAGCCGAAGTGTTCTTCCACTGCGACTGAAGGGAAACAGGGATAAAAATTGAATTAAAAACCCAGAGAGATATATCCACTATAGTGGCTCACCTAGCCAATAGTCTGTAATAGTCAGCAATATTACTTGGCATTTTCTGAAAGTGACAAGTTGTCTTTGCTTCCCTCCCACCCCCCGTAAAATTGGTAAAATATTCTCCTTGGAACCACCATGCAACTTCTCTGTGACAGAATATGGTTTTTGGGTGAATGCTTGAAAAGAAGATAAGTTTGCACACTCCTTTTTTGAAGCCTAGAAATCCAGGGCTTCCGATCCAAATGCTTTCTTCTCCAGTTGCACAGAGTGAAACATGTACTTACAGGTAAGCAGTGCAGAAATAACATTTGTTGATATAAGTCTTGCCATCAGCGCCACAATGGGGTTGATAATCCAGGGTACAGAAGTTTGTTGGGTACCCCTGACAATAAATCTATGGGAAAAAAGCAAATGATTTATTTCATAAGACTACCCTGCCCTTCTTTTTAAGAGGGCAAGTCTGATGATTATTTGAATACTGTGGGCCAAATTGATTATCTATATTTATCCCATCAACTTTTAATTCTTTTCTTCTACAAAGTTCCTTTCTGCTTTAGGTGGTCCAACTTGTTGTAATATAAACCATTATACAACAGCAATGCTGGAAAATGGATCTGGGATTTTCAGGAGTTATAATTTATAGTTGTTATATTTTTGTTTAGATCTCCATAGTTTGCAAACACTTGTCTCACTATTATGGATAGGTATGAACGCAAGATATACCGAAAGAAACAGCTGTCTAATAATAATGTAAAACATTGTTTAGTTTGTTATGTTTTAGGTTTTGCAGTGCTAATGTCTTTAATTGTGCCCTGTGCCCTGTAAGGGCTTAGGAAGGTAAGCAGCTTGGGAGAGGGAATAGATAAAAACAGAAGAACTGGCCCGATGGTGGAGGATGAGAGGAAACACAATGAAAAATCGTTCTGAGTCTTATTGTATCTGAGATTACATGTTGTCCACAAAGGTGGTGGTGATGGGGAGGGACAGGCATAGGGTTATTATGTATCCAACTTCTGGGTCCTATCCAAGGACTTCATTTAGTAATTAAAATTTAATAACTAAAAGTACTCACCTCTAAATTTTGTGCAGCAATGTCTGAAAAAAACATGCCAAATGTGAACATTTGAAACAATTTCATATTTTCTCTTATTTTTTATAATTTATTAGTGCATTTCAATTTGTATTGTCCCTTGCTCCCTCCCATTAAAATTATTGACCAGCTGAAATAAAAACAAAACATTAATAGAAAGTCCAGTGAAAATCAACCCTTACAAGTGATGTATATCAATAGACAGTTCAATACTGTTGATTTCTACAGGAATTCTGCTTATGTTACACCTGAAAGAACCATTTTATTCCAACTATTTGGAATAGACCTCTTAGAAACTATGACTCACAACTGGAAAACCTCTGGTTAGGGAGCCCACCAGTGAAATAATCAATTCTGCACCAATAGCCTCCAATTTTTATTTGCTACTTGTGCAGATCCCTTGAGCAAGAATTATTTCTCACTGAGCTATCCTTGAGTATATCTGTGAACTATCATCTGCTTTTCCTGGAGACAAGGATGTCTTCAAATCTCCCAGAAAAGGAAAAGTTAGAATAGAAAAGTGAACTTACCAGAGTACAAGAAGAAGAGCAGCAGAGTGAGCAGCAGAAAGCTTCCTGGCTTCATGATTCCTCACTCAACTCGAACTCTTTGGAGCAGTAGATCCTGAAGGTGATGCCCCTAAGCTTTCCCCTGCCCTTCCAGGCTATATATAAATACTCTAACTACTTTGGTGATGAAATTTCTCCTTTCTGGATGCAATTGGATGTGGAATTGGCTGATGTTGAAGTGGGTGGCAAGCTTGGCAGTTGGTAAACTTCCTTTTACACAATTAACCCAGGATTCAAGAAGCATCTATCTAAATATTAGATGATAGATAGATGGATGGATAGATGGATAGTTAGATAGATGGATAGATGGATAGATGGATAGATGGATAGATGGATAGATGGATAGATGGGTAGATGGGTAGATGGGTAGATGGGTAGATGGGTAGATGATAGATAGAACAACTGTGTTGTCACTTTGAATGTTACATACAGCTTTCAAAGGGTCATCGTCTCCAATGTATACTATATAAACATTAGAATAAATAAAGAAATACAACATTATGAATATGCCCATATATATTGCATGACACAAAGAAACAACACAGTCTAGTTCAGATGTATACATGTATATGGGGCAGGGGTGGATTTACTACTGGTTCTCTGAGTGCGTGTGAGCAATTGAATAAAAATTATGGAAAAAGGAATGGAAAAAAGCAAAAAAGCTGAGGGGCAGCAATTCAATCTGCCACCCTAGATCAAGTGGGCTTTGGAGGCTGTAATAAAGGTAAGTATAACCCAGGGGTGGGCGGGCCCACTTTTAAAAAAAACAGAGAATCAGTTCGCTCTCTGTTTGAAGGCAGCACTACTGGTTTGGGAGAACTGGAAGGGACCCATCTCTGATATAGAGAGAAAAATGAACCTTGCGAGTTTACCAGATGAATGGCATAGGAAACAACACTGTTACAGAATCTGGTAGTCCTGCTAAAAATACTTCAAAACCTCCTCCTGGAGGAGAGCAGCAGAAACAGACCATAAAGTGGATGTGTGGTGTCTTTAACAATGCTACTAAATCTTCAGAAGGGGTATTGACTGAGGCGAGGCAGCAGTTTAAACCAACTATTTACTTCCAACTGACAGTAACAGTGCCACTCCCACTTGGCCGGAGCATGCGTGGCCACGTCCTCGGGGCACGGACATAACACTCCTTTCCACCAGCCTGGCGCATGCATAATCATACAAGTATGCTGGCCGCCTACGCAGCTGGCCAGATCTTCTTACTTTTGTGGCAGCTGCTGGAGGCTGATTCTCCCGAGGAACTTCTGGAGACTGTGCCGACTCCTCATTTGACAAACCCAATCAGAACCTGCTCTGACAGGTAAACCCGGCACAGGAACCTTGGTACGACTGGAAAGAGAATGTGACTTGGCTGCGGGACCAACCAGAACACCCAGGGATTCAACGGGGTCAACTGGTGGTGGATCATCTTGCATCTGCCTCGAGGCCTGCTGCCCACACAGCTGATCAATGTGGTAATGTCAAATGCGCTAATCGCTCAAACTGACCCTGTAAGAGCAGGGGCTGGTTAGTTGCAAAATGTGTCCCGGTAACCATTTTGGCTCACCCTTGTAGTTGCACGCAAATATTAGGTCACCAACTTGAAATTACCGGGTGCGGCCGGTGATGTGTAGTGATTTCTCCGTGCAGCAACGTAGGTGAAGCCAATCAAGGTTGGTTCGTAGGCGGCAACCCATTAACAACTCTGCAGGGCTACGGTGAGTAAATGAACAGAGTACAGTGTGCTGTACTAAAAGATACTTATTCACTCGGGCTTGCCAATCTCCTGGGCCTAACCTCACTAGGGATTCCTTAATGGATCATACCGTTTGCTCCACCATACCATTACTCGCAGGATGGTAAGGAGCCACCAGGGCTTGACATATGCAATACCCAGCCAAGAACATCTGGAAAGGGGAAGCCGTTAGTTGGGCCCCATTATCGGATACCACAATGTCCAGCACCCGTGGGTTTCGAACAGTCGTTGCAATGTCCATATGAGAGCCTCGGTAGTGGTCAATGGCATCATTATGAACTCCACCCACTTAGAATATGCATTGACAACTTCCAAGAACATCTGTCCGTGAATAGTCCCTGCGAAATCCAAATGGATCCATGACCACGAGCCCTTTGGCACTTCCCATTTTCTTGACGGGAAGGTGTTCGCTGTATTGGATAAGAACAGCATTGGAAGTCAAAAGATCTTTCACAGCTGTGAATGCTGCTGCCTCCTTGTGACCCCACTTCCATACAGCTTTGGCAACTAGGAGCCTATGCAGTGGCTCTGCCACTGATACCTTATGGGGCAAAAACCGTGACCCGTCAAAACCGCGGACGACAAAAGCGCGCTCGACGAAAGCGCGTACCTGACGTCATCAGCAGCGCGACAAAAAAATTAAAAAATAAATTAAATTAAAATTAAAATAAAATTAAAGCAAGCCGATTCACATAAAGGTAAGGGTTAGGGTTAGGGTTAGTGTTAGGGTTGGGTTAAGGGTTAGGGTTAGGTTTAGGGTTACGTTAAGCATTAGGATTAGGTTTAGCGTTAGGTTAAGGGTTAGCGTTAGGTTTAGCGTTAGGTTAAGGGTTAGGTTTAGGGTTAGGTTAAGGGTTAGGTTTAGGGTTAGGTTTAGGGTTAGGTTTGGGGGGGTTAGGGTAAGGTTTTCGCTTTAATTTTAAATTTTACGATCACAGCGCGATGTTTTCGTCGCGCTGTGATGACGTCACGTACGTGCTTTCGTCGAGCGCGATTTTGTCGTCCGCGGTTTTGTGGTGGAACCGCAAAAACAGAGCGTAAAAATTTAAAAGCCCCTGGAAAGCTTGTAACTGAGCCTTACTAGTAGGCACTGGTGCCTGTTTAATGGCTGCCAACTTTGAGGGGGTTGGATGGATGCCTTTGGCATCAATCAAGTTCCCTAAAAATTAACTTCAGAAACCCAATTTGGCATTTGGAAGGTTTGAGTTTTAACCCCACTTCCTGGAACTTTGACAAAACTGCTCACACTTTAGCAAGGAGATCAATGCTATCCCTGGCAGAGAGGAACCCATCATCGAAATAAGGGACGACTTCAGGGATACCATGGAGCAATTGCTCCATAAGACCCTGAAAGATGCCCAGGGCGGCATTTACACCAAACTGGAGCCACTGGCACTTAAAAGCTCCTCTGTGGGTAACAATGGTCTACGCTTCAGCAGTCGCATCGTCCACAGGGAGCTGCTGTAACGCCTGGGCAAGGTCCAATTTGGCTAAGATGGAGCCCTGCCCCAACATGCGGAGCAATTCCTAGACCACAGGGACAAGGTAAGGATTATCCTCAAGCCCTTTATTTATCGTGCACCGGTAATCCACGCACAATCTGATAGAACATCTGACTTCAAAGGTATAACAATAGGAGTCTCCCACTTAGCAGAATCCACTGGCTCTAATACACCCTGGGCTATTAATTTGTCTAACTCAGCATACACCTTGGACGCAAAGCCAGAGGCACCCTTGTAGGTTTAAGGCAGATGGGTGGTACCTGAGGTTCTAGGTTAAAACTAATGGGGTTTCCCCCATAATACCTACAGACCTGTGAAGGACTGTGGCAAACCCGTCACTGCCCCTAATGGCATGTACGCCAGCAATGCTGAGGCATTATAACAGGCAATTCTAGTCTCAATTGCCATTACAAACAAAGAGCTACAATAGAGTCAACAAACTATATAGTTCATGGCAGGAAAAGCAACAAGTTCTTCCATATTTAGAGGAGATTGGGAAAGAAAATCTTAGAAACTTTTTTTGGTAGTGGAGCTATAACTATCATCCCCCCCTCCTGCCCCGACACTGCCTATCTTCCACAAAAGTAGTGCTAAATCCTTGTCCTCATAATCAAGATATTCCTTTAGAAACAAAATGTATGATTTGCTTCCCAAGTCAGACAGCAGGGATAGAATTTCATATTTGAATACATCTGAATGGGATTCAATTTCTGGTTACAGTTATAGATAGGCATTTTAAAATATAACAATAAAGCATGGAAAATGGAATTGATGTGTCTTCAATGCCCCCCACCATCTAGTTAGAAAGGGCATAGTGGGGATACTCTGAGTCTCAACCATTACACAAGGACTTATAGAGGGATCCTGGAAGCAAAACTTCTGTCTTGTGGCAACTAAAATAGATAAAATATTCTGCTTGAGAGTTCTACAAAATCCATCTACGACAGAATATGATAAATTTCTGAGTAAATAAAATCACAAGAACAAGAATCAAATTAAACATCAATTTGTTTTCTTTTTCAAGCAGAAGGACTGGGCTACCTGTAGTAATGCTTTCTTCTCTAGATATATAGAGTAAATCTTATACTTACAAAGACTTCTTGCAGAAAAAAGAACATTGCTGTAAGTTTTGTCACTGGAGACACAATGGGATGGGAATATGAGATGGCAAATGCTTGTTTTGGTACTGTAGGTGAAGTGTGGACATGCCAAACAGGCTCCCAGTCCCGTCCTTTCTTTCTTTCGGCAGCAGGAGAAGAGAAAGTTCTCTGGTCCGACTGCACCTAAGCTGGTGTAGCGCCGCCCGCTTGGAGCAACCACGCAGCTCACCTGCACTGACTGTCTTCCTGATGACGGGCAGGCAGTTGTGGGCACTTCACCAGCTCGGGTGCAGCCAGACCGGAGAACTTTCTCCTGCTGCTGGGAGACTGCAGGACTGCAAGCCTTTTGGGAAGGGAGCTGTGGCAGCCTGCCTGTTCCTTTCAGGTACTTCGACCCTCAGGAGGGAGTGGACCAGGGGGGCCATAAATACTACAGCAGAGAGAATCCGAACTTTTTCCCTTTCCCTTTGTTCAGAACAGAGCTGCTGCAGTGTCTCTCCAAGATGCTGCCCAGTTATGGGCCCAGCCTGTCTACCATGCAGTATTTGGGTGGAGGGGTCCTGTGTTTGGTGGGGGGAAAGAGAATTTGGTTGCAAAAATACCAAAGAGTGGGCAGCCTTGGAGGGCCTGTTCCTCCTTCCCCTTTTCCTCTCAGTCCTGCAAAGCCAGAAATCTCCCCCCCCCTCCAAGAAGCAACTGAGACTGTGCAGAGGGAAGGAGCAGGGGCAGGAGAAGACAATTGGACAAGACAAGCTGAAAGCCAGGAAGGACAGAGCAATCCCAATTCTGCAGCAAGAGGAGTTTCTGCAAAAGGGAGGTGGAGGGGGCAGCTGCAGCTTCCAAAGGCTTTTTGCTTTTAGGCAGGGATGCTGGCCAGCACTCGCTTCACTTACTGCTCACCACCGATGCTCCATTGGCCCACTGGCGGGTTGGGCAAAGGAAGTGGGTGAGCAGGACAAGCATGGTGGGGATGGGTGGGGTGAGCGAGCAGAAATCAGGAGGGTGAGGGGAGCAAGGGGACACAGGCCAGGGGACTGACCATACCAGTACGAAGGCATGACCATGCCGTCATTGGCAACGGTATGGAAAGATACGGCCAGTTTCTGGTACTGCGTACCAGTCAAAACCCACCTCTGCAACAGGCCTACTGGAAGTTTGTTTCCTAACTTCCAGTAGGCCCATTGGGCCTGTTCTTTGCCATCCACAGGCTCCATTGGCTTTCCTGAAACCTGGGAAGGGCGAAAAACGCCTCAACTGCCCTCTGGAAGGCCAAAAATCAGCTGACATATGCACTGGAGCTGACATAGGGCAATGCCTCGCATGCCCTCAGATATGGCCCTGTGTGCCACACGTGACATGCGTGCCATAGGTTTGCCATCACAGCCCTAGATGCTGATACTCAGAACCTAGCCCATTCTTCACTGGTTGGAGCATAGAAATGAGACACTTTTCATCATTCTGTGTGTTCTCTGTAATCAATGGTTATGTTTTTATCTCTGTGTTCTTTCAGTGGTCTTTGTGATAAAAGCATGTCCACAATACTCTTGGAAGCTAAGAAATATCCTATTGCAGTAATGAGGCAGTGTGGTTTAAGATACAGTGAAATTGTTTCTTCTTACACCATAAAATACACTGTTGACACACTAAATGTTCAGTTAAACCACAACCTCTGCTAAGTAAATAGATCTGGATTTCTGAAATATTCAAAATTTCTAAGAACACAAAATGGAACCAAGTAAAATCTGAATTAAAAAGGCCTCGGAAGTCATGATCTACTCTATTTTCTTTTTTAAAAACTTAGAAGACATGAAATGGAACATGTTGCCAAGTTAGAACTGAAAAATTTGCATTCCAAAATTTACTTTAAGGAGCAGAATGATTCAATCAATTTTTGTACAGAAGATAAACTGCTTACTTGCAGTTCACTATCATAAAATCATGTATCAAGAATGCATTTGCCAACTTTCTTGATTCAGGTGAGTGGCAGCATGTCATTAGATTTAATTTATATTGATGGCCAGATGTTATCATCCATAGTGATTCAATGGAGCATAGGTTTTTCCTATATTTTTGAGAGATTTAAAGGGCAGGATCATCCACGTTGACCCTTCCCTGTCATTCCTTTATCCAGAATCACAATAAGCCAGCAATTCTCTGTCATATTTCATTTCATATTTCACTGTTTTTAGTATGGCTGCCCATCTCAGACCAATGATTCTGGGCAGCAAACTATCATAAAAACAATTAAGACTTATTTAAGAAAAGAAATAAACCACAAATAACAGCCAAGATTTATGACAATCCATCAGTGTCAGCATGAACAGGAAACAAGGTTCTTCACACATTCAGGACCTCAGTCCCAGGTACATAGCCAGGACTTTAAAGACTTCCCAAAGGTCACCAGGGTCAGGTCCATCCTCATCTAAGGAAGGAGGTTTTTTCCAGAAGAAAGGCTCTATGGCAGAAAAAGTAAGACTCCTCGTCCATTGGTGGGTTCTGGATCCCGTTACTACTGGTACGCTGCAACGGGGCCGGGCGTCCACCACAAGCATGTGAGATGCGCACGCATGCGCACCCACTGTCTGTGATGCTCTAGCTGCTCAGCGGAGTGTCACGCAGGTGCTGTATGCTGCGCGTGTGTGCACAAATGGCCCGGTTGGCTCAAATATAGGTAAGGAACGAGGGCAGGTGGGTGGGCCCTCCAAAGCACCATTCCAGTATAGTGCCTGCTGCTTCCGGTAGGCACCAGTACGCCCATACCGGGGCATACCACCTGGAACCCCCCACTCTCTTGGTCCCTGTCAGCTGACATTCTTTGACTGATGAGACCCAGGGTGCCCATCTTGCTGGGCCAGATTAGATAGATAGGAACAGATTATAAAAGATGGTCCATCAGGTAACCCAGTTTCAAGCCATAAAGGCTTTGCACTTTCAACATGGAAGCAGGTGCCATTTCAGGAACACCCAATTTTTGGCCTTAGTTTCAAAGTTGGTGCCTGCTTCCAATGTATGGCCCTGCAGTTTCTACCCTTTAAAGAGGATGCTCTGACCCTATTTTAAATTTCTTTGGTAGAAAAGAAGGAGGGAAATGAAATGGCTGTTTTGGGAGTTCCGCAAGGAAAAAAGGAAAAGGAAAAAATAATATCAGTTACTAGGTACTAGATAATGAAATGGAATACTCATAGGAGTTGGTTGTTGAAGCTGCGTTACTTCTTTTCTGGAGTTCCCTTCTAGGCCTCACTTAATGATGGTAACGGTGACTGTCAAAATTTCCACTACTACCCATTTTTCCCCCAAAAAATAAGACCGAGTCTTATATTAATTTTGGCTCCAAAAGACCCATTAGAGCCCATTAGGTAGGAAACCCTACACCACTTCAGATAAATCTCCAGCCTCCAGTCCCCTAAACATCTTTGTTGCTGTTCTCTGCACTCTTTCTAGAGTGTCCACATTTTTTCCCATAATCTCCACATGATTATGGATAAAACATGTAACAGTAATACTTATTGTCATCGGAACACTTGGTACCATGTCCCAGAATTTTATAGACCACTGGTCATTATGTAAAAAATACGACTTACCTGTATCCAAAAAGTCATGGGAACATAAAGTGGAAAAGGTTATTAAAAATGAGAAGGTGAAGAACTTGTGGGACTTTAGAATACAGATGGATTGTCATTTGGAACACAACATGCCAGATATCCCACTTGTTGAAAACCAAAAGGTACAATTTATTGATATTGTGGTACCAGAGTCGAAGAAAAAGAACTGCAAAAAAAAATCACGAAATATCACAACCTGGCGTAGAAACTATGTGATCATGGATGAAACATGTAACAGTGTCATGGGGTACTTGGTACCATGTTGAAGAATTTTATAAAATACATCAAGAATTTGCAGCTTCCTGCAATAACATCAGCAGAACTGCAAAAAACTGCACTACTCGGAACACCCTACATCTTAAGAAGATACTTGGTTGATACCTAGGATGCTGGCAGCAACCTGTATCAACCATTATCACCATGGTATTGTTATTAGTGATGCATTTTTGAATGTTCAGTTGACTAAGTTTCATGTTTAATGAATAAAGTATATAATCATGATCAGCATATAAAAGGGGATTGATGTGTTTATAGTAACATGGAAAGAGAATTGGAAAGAGAATTTGAAATATTGCCTTCCAATTTCTCCTCCCCCTCACTTCTAGTTAGAAAGGGCATAGTGAGGATACTCTGAATCTTCACCATTACACAAGGATTTCTAGAGAGATCATGGAAGCAAACCTTCTCTCTAAAATAAATAAAATATTCTGCTTGATAGTTGTACAAAATTCATCTATGGCAGAATATGATAAATTTCTGAGTAAATATTCACAAGAACAAGAATCAATGTAAACGTTGTTTGTTTGTTCAAGCAGAAGGTCAGGGCTACCTGTAGTAAAGCTTTCTTCTCTAGCTGTACAGAGTAAGTCTTATAGTTATAAATACTTCTAGCAGAAAAAGAACATTGCTGTAAGATTTGTCACTGGAGGCACAATGGGATGGGAATTTGTTTTGGCAAATTCTTGTTTTAGGTATTGGAAGTTAGAGTAAAGTTAAAAGGTGAATGGCAAGTTATTCATTTTATAACTATAATCCATCCTTCTTTTTAATGACAAAGGAAACAGAATCTATTGCCATAAACTGTGACAGAATTGTTGTTATTAATTTGCCAAATGTAACTCCTTCCTCTGTAAGACAGGAGAGGACAGGACCAAGTGATCCTCATCTCTTCTGGGTATTCCTTCCATCCCCACTTAGCTATCTGTCATATGTGATCATTTACTCCTCTAATAGGGACGCTATTAAATGGGAGGGGGCGATGGTACCCCAAGTTGGACCCCAATCTGCAATAACAACCAAAGAAATAATTGTTACCATTCACATAAGATCTGTGAAGGTATTTTTTTTTAATTAAGTTTTCTAATACTGCCTTGATAAAGGGTGATCATTTTCTTGAATGTATTATCCCAAATATTTGGCTTTCTTCAAGTATGAACAACCACCTTATCTCAAAAATCTAATATGGCAGAAACAGATATCAAAAGAAGATTCGTGGAGAGATAATGCTTTTCTTGGTTTATTGATAAATCCGCCAAAGACATTTAATAGAGCAACAGAGCAAAATCAGAGGGAAGAACAGCATTTTTGTGGGGATGTTAATGAGCAAGGCAAGAAGATGGTGAAACATTCATAATCAATGTTCCTTAGTTTTCTGCATTTTAAGGTTTCAACATCTTCCAAAGCGTACCAGCCGAAGTCGTCTTCCACTGCGACTGAAGAGAAACAGAGAAGGTAAACAGGGATAAAAACTAATTTAAACACACACACACACACACACACACACACAGACATATATATATCCACTACAGTGGCTCACCCAGCTAAAAGACTGTAATAGTCAGCAAGATTACCTGGATTTTTCTCAAAGTGACAAGTTCCCTATGCTTCCTCCCCACACCCTAAAACCACCATGCAACTTCTCTTTGACAGAAAATGGTTTTAGTGTGAATACTTGAAAGGAAGATAAATTTGTACACTCCTTTTTTGAACCCTAGAAATCCAGGGCTTCCAGTTGCGCAGAGTAAAACATGTACTTACATGTAAGCATTGCAGAAATTACACTTGTTGGGATATGTCCTGCGATCAGAGCCACAATGGGGTCGATAATCCCGGGGACAGAGGCGTTTTGGGTATCCCCGACAATAACGCTATGGGAAAAAGCAAATGAGATATTTCATAGGGTTGCCCTGCCCTTCGATTTAAGGTGCAGTTCAGTGGTGGGTTCCTACCAGTTTGGCCCAGTTTGGTCGAACCGGCAGTTGTTTGGTGGCCTGGGTCACTGGAACCGGCAGCAACCCAGGCCTGCCATATCCCCGAACCACCGGTAACACCGTAAGTGCTGCCATCTTGTTTTTTGCTTCTGCACATGCGCAGAGCAATTTTTATTGCAGTGCTCATGCGCGCACAGTGGCAGTAGTGACTGCTGGAACCCATCTTTTGTGCAGTTCTAATGATAATTTGGATAAACTGAGCCAAACTGATTATGAGGTTCTATCCTATCAGCTTTTAATTCTTTCTTCTGTAAGCTTCCTTCCTGCTCCAGGTGGTGCTCCTTCTTGCAATATAGACCATTACACAACATCAATGCTGGAAAATGGATCTGGTTTTTTAGGAATTACAATTTACAGTTGTTATATTACTGATCATATCTGCAAAGTTTGCAACCCTTGCCTAACTATTAAGGGTTCCATATGCACGCAAGATACATTAAAAAAACAGCTCTGTAACATTGTTTAGGTTTTTTTTTAATAGTTTACGTTGTGCAGTGCAAATGTGTTCAATTGTAAGCCCTTGAAGGGCTTAGAAGGGTAAGCAGCTTGGGAGAATGGATAAAAACAGAAGAACTGGCCTGATAGGGGAAGTTGGGAGGAAACTGACTGAAAAAACTGTTATGACTTGTTTGTCCTCCCTCCCCTTGAGTTGTGAGCCGCCCTGAGTCCCCCCAGGGAAAAGGGTGGCATACAAATAAAGCATCTCAATCTCAATCTCATTCATATTGTATCTGAGCTTACATGTTGTCCACAAAGGTGGTGGTGATGGGGAGGAACAGGCATGGGGTTATTATGCACCCACACTTCTGGGTCATATCCAAGGACTTAATTTAATAACTAAAAATTAATAATGAAAAGTACTCACCCTTAAATTGAGTCTTTGTGCTGCAATATCTGGGAACATTTGAAACAATTCCATGTTATCTACTATTTTTTTTTATAATAGGTGCATTTCTATTTTTGCTGTCCCGTGCTTCCTCCCTCCCTTCCTTCCATTAACATCATTGACCAGCTGAAATAAAAACAAAACATTAACACAAAACTCTAACACAAAATCCAGTGAAAACCAACCATTACAGGTAATAGGGATGTCAATAGACAGTTCAATATTCTTGATTTCCACAGGAATTCTGCTTATGTACCCGGAAGAACCATTTACTCCAAGAAATGAGAATGCTGTGTCAGACCTCATAGAAACTATGAGTCACAACTGGAAAACCCTGGTTAGAGGGTCTTCTAGTGAAATAGCCAATGCACACATTTTGTGCAGATTTCCCGAGCAAGAATTAATTCCCATTGAACTGGCCTTGGGGGTATCCATGGATTATTGCCTGTTTTTCCATGGAGATAGGGTGTCCTCAAATCTCCCAGAAAAGGAAAAGTTAGAATATAAAACAGAACTTACCAGAGTACAAGAAGAAGAGGAGAAGAGTGAGCAGCAGAAAGCTTCCTGGCTTCATGATTCCTCACTGAACTTGGTTGAAGTAGGACTCTTTGGAGCAGTTGATGCTGAAAGTGAGGCCTCAAAACTTCCCCCTGTCATTCCAGGCTATATACACTTAACCTGACTACTCTGGTGATGAAATCTGTCCTTTCTGGGTGCAATTGGATGTGAAATTGGCTGTTGCTAAAGTGGGTGGCAGGTTTGCTAGTTGTAAACTTCCTTTTGCACAATTATCACAGGATTCAAGAAGCACTCCTCTCCTCTATTAAAATATTTTCAAACTTCTCCATAAAAATAGAGAAACTAAAATGCTGTGGTACTTGAGATTCAAACAAACAAGCATTTGGCACATAGCACAACCGACTTCATTGTTGATAAGAAGAAGAAAGAAGCCTGGATAGTGGATATGGGAGCAGACTAGAAGAGAAAGAACTGGAAAAGATAATAAAATACAAAGATTTGCAAATAGAAAGAGAATGTCTGTGGCAAAAGAAAGGAAGGGTAGTACTACTACTACTACTAATAAATCCCTTGAGTGAAATCCCAAAACAACCAGAGCATCACTTGAACACCATCAGCATTGAAAAAATCACCATTATTCAATTGCAAAAGGCAGCTTTACTTGGAACAACTTACATCCTGTGACCTTTAACTCCATCGGACATCAATATTTCTTTTTCACAGGTCTGTCGGGAGTGTTATGTCCATGCCCCAAGGACATGGCCATGCACACTCCAGCCAAGTGGGAGTGGCGCCGGACAGGGCGGGACATTAGGTGGCTGTTGATTGGCTGCCCCTCTTGACAGCATTCATATGAAATAGCTGTCAAGCGGGGAACTGTCGTTGTTGCCTTGGTTCAGAAGTTGTTGTCAGTTGGAAATAAATGGTTGGTTTAAACTGCTGCCTCGCCTCAGTCAACACCCCTCTGAGGATTTAATATAGAGGACTTCATATGTGGACAAAAATGCCAAATCTAGTCTGAACATCTGGATGACTGTGAGATGAACCTTAGTAATAATAATAGCATCCAAATAAATGGGCCCCAAGTAGTTAAGTGGAATGAGCTTTATGGAGCAGCCCTGAATTACCTACTTATTGTAATCCTGCAGCCATGAGTGCCATCCCTAGACATGACATTTTATATACAGAAAACCTGAATTCTGTACTTTCATTTTGCTTAGATTCAGCTCTTCTATTCAAACTCTAACCATGGCAAGTATTTTGAGGAGTCATGCTACGAGTTAAATGAATTATTGTGATGAAATAGATTTGTGCGTCATCCAATGATCAGCTCTAAATGAATTGATGGTCTATTCCTATGTCCCTATAGGTTGACACAGCTATATAAAATGCATGAATCAATAAACCAATCCTATCTTTCATTTCCCTCCAGCTTATTGTTTATAATTTTCTTCATAATAGGGTTAAAATCTGTACGTAGTGACTTGTAGATAGTGTACAGGTACTTTGTATGAGTTGGAAGAAAAGTCTCCAATTCCATGTCTTTGAGTTCAGGTTCTCCACAGGGCTGTGTAGTGAGTGGTCTATGCTAGATTCTTTCTTCATCTGTGTTTCTTCAGTACCATAGATGCTGACATTCAGAACCAAACTTGTTGACAAACCTCAGTGGAGACCCCCAACCTTGGAGGGGACTTTGGGCTGTTTGTTAGAATAGAATAGAATAGAATAGAATAGAATAAGAGAGTTTGGAGATCTTCTAGTCCAACCCCCTGCCTTGGCAGGAAACCCTACACTACTTCAAACAAATCCAACATCTTCTTAAAAACTTCCAGTGTTGGGGCATCACAACTTCTGGAGGAAAGTTATTCCACTGATTAATTGTTCTAACTGTCATGAAATTTCTCCTCAATTCTAAGCTCCTTTTCTCCTTGATTAGTTTCCACCCATTGCTTCTTGTCCTGCCCTCAGGTGCTTTGAAGAATAGCTTTACTCCCTCTTCTTTGTGGCAACCCCTGAGATATTGGAACACTGCTATCATGTCTTCCCTAGTCCTTGTTTCTATTAAACTAGACATACCCAGTTCCTGCAACCGTTCTTCATTTGTTTTAGTCTCCAGACCCCTAATCATGTTTTTGAAACCTACCCAGGCAAAACCTTTATTTCCAAGACTGTTTTTGGTTTGGCTGTAAGTTTCTTTTGCTTTTAGTTGTCTACTCAGCTGCAAGCCAAATACTGTGCTGAGCTTGCAGCTGGGGGTTAACTGAAAACCTGAAATAAAACTGTTGAGGGAACAGACTGAATAAAGCTCTCTACACCAACCCTGAAGTGTGGGTGAGTGTGGACAGCACACATTATGAGGAAGGGAAGGGGAAAAATATCTGCATAAATTCTAAATAAGGTCAGAGAGGAGGTTGCAAAATTTCATATTTGAATAGAAGTTTAAGAAGTTTAAGAAGTTTATTACAATTTATAGGCCACCCTTTTCCCTGAGGGGACTCAGGGCGGCTTACATAAAATCGGGGGAAGGGAATACAAACAGTGACGTAGACAACATAGAGTAAAATAATGAGCAACATTCATTCATCATTCGGGAGGGGCGATTATCTTTGTCCCCAGGCCTGACGGGCTAGCCAGGTCTTAAGGGCTATGCGGAAGGCCTGGACGGTGGTGAGGGTACGAATCTCCACGGGGAGCTCGTTCCAAAGGGTCGGAGCTACTACAGAAAAGGCTCTCCTCCTTGTAGTTGCCAGAATACACCTGCATGGGAATGAATTCCTGGATATACATATTGATATCCAAGGCAGATATTGAGGATGGTTCTAGTTCCAATATGTTAGTGGTTCAGGGATCACACTATATACAAAAGTGCTTAGGCTATTATGAGAAAGGTTCTCCTTGTTTATGTGATAACAGTAACCCATGCTTAATTCTTACTTCCTGTTATTTACTTATACTAACATATAATATTAGTAATACATATCAATATTATATAAGTGAATTTTATTAATGCATTTATCATATTTATGAAACAACAACAACAATAATCATAATAATCCCCAGTGAGGCACTGCCTTGATGTGGCTGTGGGTCTTGTGTGCTCTGAGGAAGATGAGAGCTATGCCAGAGCTCTCATACTAGACAGGTCTCATCAGAGGAGTCAGACAAAAGAGTATCTCTCCCCGCAAAATATGGTGAGATTTAAATTTCAGAAAGCCCTACTGGATGTCACCCAGGTTAACAAGGTGTAGGCTAGATGTAGGAGTTCCTAGATGTCTGGTGAAAAATGGGCTACAGGACTCAGGACTGTTGGCTGAGCAATCAGGGTCAGCAGTTGCAAAACTACTGGAAGAAAAGGTGTTTACCCGTCGCAAATATACAGTGATTGAAAACAAAGAAATTATTATCTGTTATTACAGAGCAACCCCAACAAGAAGAGGATATTTGGAAAGAATGCACCAGTCCTAGAAAGAATAATATCCAAAATCAGAAATAACAGAACAGAGGCTAGACAATCAATGTCGATTGATAATATGAAATAAAGTATTCACAGAAGCAGAATTGGAAGAACTGCAAAGGTTTACCCAGGGCAAAGATATCAAAGCCTTGCCAGAAGAAGTACAGAATGTAGAGGCAAACCCGGGAAAGTTAGTGGTAGAAGAATCCAACAGAGATGTACAATTATTTTCATTTAGAAACCAGGCACCCACTCCTCTGCCACAGGAAGAACAAAACCCCATAGCAAAAGAAGTAAAAGAATTGAAACAAAGAATAACTGAGCATCTAGAACAGCACAAAAGCACCACAATAAGGCTGCCTGCTTTGAAGCTTGTTCCAAAGAAACAGCTAACACAAGCATTAAAAGATACAAATACAGCAATATCAAGTATAAGCAGCAACTCACTGCACGAAACAAACCAACTAATGTACAGCACAGCTGCAGTTATAACTGAATACCTGGGATGCAAAATCAACAGCGAAGAAAAAAATCACAAAAATGGAAGATTAGATTAAAAAATAAGATTAGCAAATTGAGATCCGATGTAAGCTAGCTAAAACAGATGAAAAAAGAATAAGAAGACAAAAGATGTAAGCTAGCTAAAACAGATGAAAAAAGAATAAGAAGACCAAAGAATACTTAATCAAGAAATATCACCTAGAAAAAAGGAAGATCAAAGAAGCACTGGAAATAATAAAACAGCAAATAATAGCAATATCCAAGATGATTAGCAGCTAGGAAGCTCAAATTGCAAATTATAGGCAGAACCTCCAATTTCAATCCAAACAGAAACTTTTCTATCAATCCATCAATGGTGAAACTGTCGTGCATCAGTTATTACCTGGCAAGGAAGAAACAGTGCAGTTCTGGATGCAGAAATGGGATAACAAAGAAATACAACAAGGATGCAGCTTGGTTAAAAGACATAGATAAGAATAAAAAAGAAGTTGAAACATAATAACAAGTAATAACAGCAGAAATGGTAGGGAAAAGAGGAAAGAAGATCAAGAATTGGACAGCACCAGGTGAAGATGAACTTCATGGTTTTTGGTTGAAACATCTAACTGATTTATTCCCACTCATTGCCAGGCATTTAACAACATACTACAAGGAGGTTAAATTGAAGAGTGGCTAACATCTGGCAAAAACTACCTGATAATGGAAGATCCAGCAAAAGAGGTAGCACCAGGCAACTACAGGCCAATTACCTACTTACCAACAACTTTCAAATTGTTAACTGGTGTGATAGCTGATGCAATCCAACAGCATCTAGTAGAAAACAATCTCTTTCTACCTGAACAGAAAGGAAACTGCCAAAATAGCAGAGGGACAAAAGATCAACTCCTAATTGACGAAATGATTTTGGAAAACTGCAAGAGAAGGAAGACCAACCTGAATGTAGAATGGATTGTCTACAAAAAGGCATTTGACTCTCTGCGACATGACTGGATAATCAAGTGTCTAGAAATAACAGGCATCAGTAGAAAAATCAGAAGCTTTGTGCAAAGATTGATGGCACAATGGAAGGCACAGTTGCAAGTCAATGATGAGAGATTTGGAAAAGTTAATATCAAGACATGAATGTTTCAAGGAGATTCACTATCACCACTTCTACTTGTCATTGCACTGTTTCTCTGTCAACAATACTGAATAATTCAGGCCATGGCTATCAAACATCAAAAACACTGGCCAGTCTATCCCACCTCCTTTACATGGATGGTCTGAAGCTGTATGGAAAAACACCATCTGAAATAGAATCTGTGTTCAACACTGTTCATATATATAGCCAAGACATTGCAATGGAGTTTGGATTGGACAAATGTACCACACTCACTATCAAAGAAGAAAAATAGTGAAAACTAAAGGAATCAAGATGCTCAATGAAAATAACATTAAGATGATTACTACAAATACCTGGGTATCTTTCAAACTGATAACATTAAGCACACTGAAGTCAAGAAAAAGATTAGCGGTGAATATATCAAGAGAGTGAAAAAGATCTTAAAGTCCAAACTCAGTGGAGGAAAAACCACAAGGCAATCAACACCTGGGCAATACCAGTCCTTAGATACAGAGCTGGAGTAGTGAACTGGACTCAAACAGAATTAAAAGCAATGGATAGGAAGACCAGAAAAATAATGACAATTGAATCATGCCCTTATATCCTCACAGTGACATTGACAGACTCTATCTACCAAAGCAAATAGATGGGTGTGGGATGTTGCAAGTACATCAGATTGTTGAAGAAGAAAAGGGGGCTTTGGAAGAATATCTGAAGGACAATGAAGAAAATGCACTGAAGTTAGCATGCCAGGAAGACTTGATGACTACTGGAAAGACCAAACTGGCCTACAAGAAAGACCAAATGAAGAACAGAGGCATGGGAAGACAAAGCACTACATGGCCAGTACATTAAAAACATAGCAGGGAAAGCAGATAATAACAAGACCTGGCAATGGCTAAGAGCAGGAAAGTTAAAAAAAAATAGACCAAGGGATTAATTCTGGCTGCACAAGACCAATCTTTAAGGATAAATGAATACAAAGCCAGAATTGAGAATACAGCAGCAGGCAGTAAGTACAGCCCAGTGGTGGGTTGCTCCCGGCTTGGCCCAGTTCAGCCGAATCACTAGTAGCAGCGGCAGGAGGCCCTGCCCACCTGCCCAGATGCATGTGTGTGTACAGACGAGCACACACAGGAGCGTGCCCAAACCGGTAGTAAAAATATTTGCAACCTGCCACTGTTGCTGCCTATGCAAAGAAACTGAAGAAACAGTGGACCACCTAGTAAGAATTGCACAAACTGACTACAAGCAGCAGCATGACAAAGTAGCAAAGTAGATGAAAGATCTGCAAGAAATAACATTTGCCTGTAAACAAGAACTACTGGGACCATAAAATACAAAAGGTCATAGAAAATGAAGACATTAAATTGGGATTTCAGAACCCAGACTAACAGCATCTGCCACATAAAACCCTAGACTTAACAGTTGTCGATAAGAAACACAAAAAAGTCTGGATAATGGATGTGGCAGTGCCTGGAGACAGCAGAATAGAAGAGAAAGAACTGGAGAAGATAACAAAATACAAAGACCTACAAATAGAAATTTAACAATAATTGCAAAGGCAAGCAATGGTAGCACCAATAGTAATAGGCGCCATGGGTGCAATCCCAAAACAACTGGAGCTTCACTTGAACACCCTAGGCATTGACAAATTTGCCATCAGTCAATTGCAGAAGGTGGCTTTACTTGGAACTGCTTCCATCCTGTGATGATATCTGTAACACTTTCAAAAATCCAGATAAGGACGTGATAGGTAGACAAAAATGCCTAACCCCAGGCTGAACATCTGGCTGATTGTGCGATGATTAATAACAATAATATAAAGCATGTAAAATGGGATTGGTGTGTTTATGGTAACGTGGAAAGATAATTGGAAAGACAATTTGAAAAATTGCCCATCTCCAATTCCCCACGCCCCATCTAGTTAGAAAGGGCATAGTGGGGATACTCTGAATCTTCATCATTACACGAGGTCTTCTAGAGGGATCCTGGAAGCAAACCTTCTCTCTAAAATAGATAAAATATTCTGCTTGAGACTTCTACAAAATCCATCTATGTCAAAACATAATAAATTTTTGAGCAAGTACTATATTTTTTGAAGTATAAGATGCACCTTTTCCCCTCAAAAAATAGGTTGAAAATCTGGATGCATCTTATACACTGAATAGAGCACTTTTGGTCTCCTGAAACCCAGCCCACTTCACCAAAATGGCCGTGCATAGCTTTTAGGAGACTTTCAGAGAGCACCTGGGGGCTGGGGAGGGCAGAAATGAGCAAAAAAGGGCTGTTTTTTGCTCAATTCCCCCCCCCAACCCCCAGGAGCACTCTATAAGCCTCCTAAAGACTATCCATGCCCTTTTTTGGACAAAAAATGGGCCAATTTGTGTGAAAACTGGGCCATTTTTAGGACCTTTGCAGAGTGCAAAAACTTTTTTTTAAAATTTGCCTCTTCAAAACCCTGGTACGTCTTATACTCTGGTGCACCTTATACTCCGAAAGATACAGTTTTCATAAGAACAAGAATCAAATTAAACATCAATTTGTTTTTTCAAGCAGAAGGACTACCTATAGTAATGCTTTCTTCTCTAGCTATATAGAGTAAATCTTATACTTATAAATACTTCTAGCAAAAAAAGAACATTGCTTAAGATTTGTCACTGGAGGCCCAATGGGATGGGAATTTAAGATGGCAAATACTTGTCTTGGGTATGGGAAGGTAAAGTAAAGTTATAAAGTGAATGGCAAGCTATTCATTTTATAACTATAATCCATCCTTTTTAATGATACTGGAAACAGAATCTATTGCCATAAACTGTGACAGAATTATTGTTATTAATTTGCCAAAGAGTAATTCCTTCCTATGTAAGACAAGAGAGGACAGGACCAAGTGGTCGTCTTCTCTTCTGTGTAGTCCTTCCTTCCCCAACTTAGACATCCCTCATAGGTGATCATTTACTCCTCTAATAGGGAAGCTATTAAGGAGGAGGGGGCGATGGTACCCCAAGTTGGATCCCAATCTGCAATAAGAGCCAAAGAAATAATTGTTACCTTTCACATGAGATCTGTGAAGGTATTTAAGTTTTCTAATCCTGCCTCGATAGAGTGTCATTATTTTTTAAAATGTATTATCTCAAATACCTGGCTTTCTTAAAGTATGAACAGTAACCTTATCTAAAAAATCTAGTATGGCAGAAACAGGTATCAAAAGAAGATTCATGGAGAGATAATGCTTTTCTTTATTTATTGATAAATCTGCGAAAGACATTTAATAGAGCAACAGAACAGAATTGGGGGGGGGCATGTTAATGAGCAGGGCATGAAGATGGTGAGATATCCTTAATTGATGATCCTTTATTTTCTGCATTTTTCAAAGCCTAAGAGTCGAAGTGTTCTTCCACTGTAACTGATGGGAAAACAGAGACAAAAGTTAAAATTAAAAAACCACAAAGATGCATCCGCCATCACAGCTCACCCAGCCAAAAGTCTGTTAATAGTCAGCAAAATTTCTTGGCATTTTCTGAAAGTGACAAGTTGACTATGTTCCCCTTTCTCCCTAAAATTAGTAAAATATTCTCCTTGGAACCACCATGCAACTTCTCTGGCAGAAAATGGTTCTTGAATGAATACTTGAATGGAGGATAAGTTTACACACTTTTTTTGAAGCCTAGAAATCCAGGGCTTCCCATCCAAATGCTTCCTTCTCCAGTTGCACAGAGTGAAACATGTACTTACATGTAAGCATTGCAGAAATCACACTTGTTGGTATAAGTCCTGCCATCAGAGCCACAATGGAGCCGATAAGGAGCCTGACATACACGTTTTGGGTATCCCTTACAATAACGCTATGGGAAAAAGCAAATGATTTATTTCATAGGGCTGTCCTGCCCTTCTATTTAAGGGTGTAGTTCTGATGATAATATGGATAAACTGCGCCAAACTGATTATGAGGTTCTATCCTATCAGCTTTTAATTCTTTCTTCTGCAAAGTTCCTTCCTATTCCAGGTGGTGCTCCTTCTTGCAATATAGACCATCACACAACATCAATGCTGGAAAATGGATCTGGTTTTTTTTAGGAATTACAATTTACAATTATTATATTGCCGTTTAGAGCTGCATAATTTGCAACACTTCCCTCACTATTAAGTTTATGTATGCACATAAGATGCACTGAAAGAAACAGTTCTGTAACATTGTTTAGGTTTTTTTTTATAGTTTACATTGTGTAGTGCGACTGTTTTTAATTGTAAGTCCTTGAAGGGCTTAGGAGGGTAAGCAATTTGGGGGAATGGATAAAAACAGAAGAAGTGGCCTGATAGGGGAAGTTGAGAGGAAACTGAAAAAAAAATGTTCTGAGTCATATTGTATCTGAGCTTACATGTTTTCCACAAAGGTGGTGGTGATGGGGAGGAACAGGCATGGGGTTATTATGCACACACACTTCTGGGTCTTTCTAAGGACTTCCTTTAATAACTAAAATTTAATAACTAAAAGTACTCACCTCTATTCTGAAGCCTCCTTGTGCAGCAATATCTGGGGGGAGGGGAGGGAGAGAAATCATGCCAAATGTGAACATATGATCTCTTATTTTTTAACAATAGGTGCATTTCTATTTGTGCTGTCCCTTGCTCCCTCCCTCCCTTCCATTAACATCATTGACCAGCTGAAATAAAAACAAAACATTAACACAAAACTCTAACACAAAATCCAGTGAAAACCAACCATTACAGGTAATAGGAATGTCAATAGACAGTTCAATATTCTTGATTTCCACAGGAATTCTGCTTACGTACCTGGAAGAACCATTTACCATGCACACTTTTTATTTGCCTTTTGCATAGATTCCCCGAGCAAGAATTAATTCCCACTGGATTATTGTCTGTTTTTCCCTGGAGACAAGGGTGTCCTCAAATCTCCCAGAAAAGGAAAAGTTAGAATAGAAAACAGAACTTACCAGAGTACAAGAAGAAGAGGAGAAGAGTGAGCAGCAGAAAGCTTCCTGGCTTCATGATTCCTCACTGAACTTGGTTGAAGTAGGACTCTTTGGAGCAGTTGATGCTGAAAGTGAGGCCTCAAAACTTTCCCCTGTCATTCCAGGCTATATACACATAACCTGACTACTCTGTGATGAAATCTGTCCTTTCTGGATGCAATTGGATGTGAAATTGGCTGTTGCTGAAGTGGGTGGCAAGTTTGCCAGTTGTACATTTCCTTTTACACAATTATCACAGGATTCAAGAAGCACTCCTCTCCTGATTAAAATATTTCCAAACTTCTCCATAAAAACGAAGAAACTAAAATGTGCTGGCACTTGAGATTCAAACAAACAAGCATTTGCCACATAGCACAACAGACTTCATTGCTGATAAGAAGAAGATAAAAGCCTGGATAGTGGATATGGGAGCAGAATAGAAGAGAAAGAACTGGAAAAGATAATAAAATACAAAGACTTGCAAATAGAAATAGTATGTCTGTGGCAAAAGAAAGGAAGGGTAGTACTACTACTACTACTAATAAATCCCTTGAGTGAAATCCCAAAACAACCAGAGCATCACTTGAACACCATCAGCATTGAAAAAATCACCATTATTCAATTGCAAAAGGCAGCTTTACCTGGAACAGCTTCCATCCTCTGACCTTTAACTCCATCAGACAACAATATTTGCTTTTCACAGGTCTGTGGGGAGGACTTCATATGTGGACAAAAATGCCAAATCTAGTCTGAACATCTGGATGACTGTGTGATGAACCCTAGTAATAATAATACTAACCAAATAAATGGGTCCCAGGACTAGGTAGTTAAGTGGAATGAGCTTTATGGAGCAGCCCTGAATTATCTACTTATTGTAATCCTGTCTGCAGCCATGAGTGCCATTCCTAGACATGACATTTTATATACCAAAAACCTGAATTCTGTACTTTCATTTTGCTTAGATTCAGCTCTTCCATTCAAACGCTAACCATTCACAGGCAAGTATTTTGAGGAGTCATGCTACGAGTTAAATTAATTATTGTGATGAAATAGATTTGTGTGTTATCCAATGATCAGCTCTAAATGATTTGATGGTCTCTTCCGGCCACATAAAATGCATGAATCAATAAACCAATCCTATCTTTCATTTCCCTCCAGCCTTATAGTTTATAATTTTCTTCATAATAGGGTTAAAATCTGTACATAGTGACTTGTAGACAGTGTACACGTACTATGTATGAGTTGGAAGAAAAGTCTCCAATTCCATATCCTTGCATTCAGGTTCCCCACAGGGCTGTATCTCAAGTGCACTGCTCTTCACCTTGATGACCCATGAATGATGTGCCAAATCTGCCAGAAATCATTTGTGAAGTATGTGGATAACACGGCAGTGGTGGGTTTTATGTGGGACAACAGTAAATGCATATAGGGAAGAGCTGAAGACTCTGATGGACTGGTTCTAAATAAAACAAAGGAGATCATTGTAGATTTTAGAAAGAGACGGTATGGTCATACTCCACTCAGTATCTATGATGCAGCTGTAGAGGTGGTCAACAGCATTAAGTATCTGGGGATGCAGATGACTAACAATCTGAACTGGTCTCTCAACACATCATCCTTAGTGATGCGTGCAAAGCAATGTCTATCTATCTATCTATCTATCTATCTATCTATCTATCTATCTATCTATCTATCTATCTATTATCTATTATCTATCTATCTATCTATCTATCTATCTATCTACCTATCTATTATCTATCTATCTATTATCTATCTATCTATCTATCTATCTATCTATCTATCTATCTATCTATCTATCTATCTATCTATCTATCTTGTCATGTTTATATATTAGTGGTGGGGACCCTTTGAGAGCTGTATACACTGAAATTGCAGTATGCCATTTAGTGTACAATCAAAGTGACAATAAAGTTATTCTAAATCTGTGGTGGCAAACCTATGGCACCCATGCCAAAGCCATGTAGCCTAGCACATGCAGCATCACCTATTCCTTTTCCGGGTTTCTGGCACATATGCGCACATGACAATCAGCTGGCCTTTGTACATGCAGCAGTACTGGAAACCAAGAGAGCTGGTCTTCCATTTTCTGGTATAAGCATGTGTGCTGACCAGCTGATCTATGCGTGTGCATGAGTGGCAGTAACTGGAAGACTTGCTGGCCATTGCGCATGTGCATCCTGGTAACCAGAAGTTCATTTTCTGGTGGATGCATGCTCCCTGGGCAGCTCCTCTTCCTTGTTGCGGCCCAGATGGGTGCGCACAAAGTGCTCCCTTTCCAGCACTCAGTGCTGAAAAACTTTGCCATCACTGTTCTAAGTTGTAAGTTGCATGAACCTGCATTCTCCATCCAACTTCTGAGAGAAAAAGAAAACAAGTCCAGTTCTTCCTTTCTATGACAACCATCCATCTATATTCTCTATCAGGAAGTCTCCATGTTTCTCCTAACTACAGTATTTCTATTGCCAAATACCATCCCACTCATTAGAGGCCACATCCTATTTGTGGACCATGTAAATTTAGCATTAATTTTCATATAAAGAGACAGAATTTTTTAAATACCAATTAGAATAGGAACTAGCTTCTCATAGGAAAGAACAATATGTTTTAAAAGTCAATATTAAATTAGATTTCTAGCAATGTGCAGGCTTGCCAGGTTTAGTTTCCTACAAAAAATTCAATCTATGCCTGAACAATATGAATGGTGGAGGATGCTAAAATATGGTCTATGCTAGATTCTTTCTCCATCTGTGCTCCTTCAGTACCATAGATGCTGACACTCAGAGCCTATTTTTCACACTCTAATCCTTTCCCAACTGGAGCATAGCATTGAAACACACTTCATCATTCTGTGTGCTTACTGGGGCTCAACAGTTACGTTTTTAACTCATGTTCTTTCACGATTTTGTGATAAAAGTGAGACCACTACACTGGTGGAAACTAAGAAGAATCTTATTGCAGTAATGAGGCTGTGTGGTTCAAAATATAATGCAATTGTTTCTTCTTACCCCACAAGATAAACTGTTGACAAACCAAATGTTCAGTTAAACCACAATATCAGCCAGGTAAACAGGATTGGATTTCTGCAATATTAAAAATTTCTAAAAGGTCTGGGAAGACATGATCTGTTTCATTTTCTTTCAAAACAGAAGACATGAAATGGAGTGTGTTGTCAAGTTAGAACTGAATACTTCTGCATTCCAGAATTTACTTTAAGGTGCAGAAGGATTCAGTCAATTTACCCTGTTGCTCAGAAGATAAACTGCTTACTCTAAACTAATTACCAGAAATTCTTGTATCATGAATGGCTTTGCCAACTTTCTTGATTCAGGTGAGTGGCAGCATGTCATTAGATTTAATTCGTTTTTGTGGCCACATCTCCCATCCATAGTGATTCTATGGAGCTAGAGAAAGTGATATGAAAAAGCAGCAGCACCCTCAATCCCCCTTCCCTGTCCTCTCCTTTATCAAGAATCGTAATATCCCAGCAATTCTCAATCTTATTTTATTTCATCTCTGATTTTTTTCCCCCAATTTTTGCATCTGCCCACCTCAAGCCAGTGGTTCTGGGCAGCAAACAATCATAAAAACAATTAAAACACATTTAGAAAAATAAATTAAGTACAAATAGCTAGAAAATATGGTGGGAGGGAAAACGTCCATGTTGGGAGTTGAGAAGTCAGCCTTTAAAAGAAAAAAAAGCCATACCTGAATAGGTACAAGATAGTGAAATCTAATCTAAGGGAGTCAAAGATCGTTTAGCTATAGTTTTTTAGCTTAACTCATGACAGGCAGAACTGAAGAAGCTTGTTGGGTGAGAACAGGTAGGGGGGCGGAATATCAGGATAGTTCAGTTGCCTTTTGGAAAAGCACTTTTGGGACAATCATAACCTGAGTGACTGAGAATCGCCATAGACTTTTGGTTCGGATGCCTAACAATTAATACAAATATTACTAATCAAAGTGGAACAAGAAAAGCTCCTGTCAACAGACAACCTGACTTTACCTCCCTCCTAATTTTAAAATTAGGATGTTAAAAATTTGGAAAATGCCTAACTTGACATTACTGGTGTATCACACAGACCTGCAAGAAAAGAAACACTTTTCTATTTTCCCCTTCCATCTAGTCCAGCCTGAATAGTGACACTAGCCAGAGGTGGGCAGCGATTGCAACTATGGCAACTGCACCATCAGGAACTCTGCTGGTGCATTTTTAGTTGCACCAGCAGTGTTGCAGGCTAACCCTTGGCCCTAGTCTGGAGTTCGATCCTGACAGACTCAAGATTGACTCAACCTCTCATCCTTCCAAGATCAGTAAAATGAGGATCTCAATTATTGGGGGCAATATGCTGACATTGTAAACTGCTCAGAAGAGTATTGTAAAGCATTATGGGGCAGTATATACATCTAAATAGCTATTGTTATTTACGACTTGTGGACTTCAACTTGCAGAATTCCTGAGGCAGCCATACTGGCTCAGGGATTCTGGGAGCCGAAGTCCACAGGTCATAAAATTATCATAGTTGCCCATCCCCATACTACGTGACCCTCCTGCGTGACTTATAGAGATTCAGAAGCTATACAACAGCGCCCCTTTTCTCATAAAGCCTTCATGGCCTCTGAAAATTGTACGAGAATGGGGCATACTTTTGAGAATCATTGTTGGGGAATCTTGGTGTGTCATAGAAAACATATGGCACGTCACTTTGACTTCACTGACTTAGATACTGTTGGAAAAGGTCTCTGAATTATTTCGGAGCTCTTCTTTGAAAGGTGGCTGAGGCATGAAAGTTTGGGTTCTCAGTTTTTGGGTCTGCAAAAATCTCATTTGAGACCCCTTACTCATTTTTATGGGAAAGATATTAGAAAGGGGGGGTGGACGGGCCCCCAAGTGGGTTCCAATCTACAATGAGTTCCAAAGTACTAACTATTACAATCCACGAGATATTTATGGAGTTTTCTATTACATTTTCTAATCCTGCCTTTGTAGAGGTTATTTTCTTGAGTGTATCCCAAATATTTGGATTTCTTCAAATATGAGCACAACCTTATCTTGACATGAGGAAAATCAGTCAAATAAAAAATGAGCAGGGCATAAACAAGTTCCAAAAGAAAACTCATGGAGAGATAGCACTTTATTTATTGATAAATCAACAAAAGACATTGAATACAGAATGTATCTGTTTAGATACATTCTGCATGGTTTACAATATCCTTCCCAACATTAAGTGGTGTATGTGGGTGTGTGGGTGTGGGTGTATATGTGTGTATCTATAAACTTGGCCTGATGGGGGAGGATGAGAGGTAACTGCCTGAAAGATCGTATACAACATGTTGTCAACAAAGTTGGTAGTGATGGGGAGGGACAGGCAGAGGGTTATTATGTATATGCACTTCTGAATCCTGCACATGGACGTCATCAAATGACTAAAATCTGATACTCACCCTTTTTATATTGAAATTTTGGGCAGCAATATCTGGAAAAAAAACCATACCAAATGTGAACATTTGAAACAACTGCACATTATCTCATATTTTTTTTAAAAAATAGCTGTGTGTTCTATTTGCACTGTCCCTTGCTCCCTTCCTCCTTCCCTCCAATTGAAATCCTTAAAATAAAAAGAAAAAATTAACACAAAATCCAGTAAAAAGCAGCAGTTCACTACTAATAAAACTGATGGGGATATCCTTGGGCAGTTCAATACTTCTGATTTTGTCAGGAATTTTCCTTATGTTACACCCGAAAGCACTACTTGATATCTCTCAGAAAAGGAAAAGTTGGAATAGTAAACAGAACTTACAGAGTATAAGAAGAACAGGAGAGTGAGCAGCAGAAAGCTTCCTGGCTTCATGATTATGTCACTGAACTTGATTGAAGTAGGATTCTCTGAAGCAGTTGATGCTGAAGGTGAGGCCTCAAAGCTTTCCCCTCCCCTTCCAGGCTGTATATCAGTGGTGGGTTTCAAAATTTTTTAAAACCTCTTCTGTAGATGTGGCCTGCTTTGTGGGAGTGGCTTGCCAGCCATGTGACTGGGTAGGAGTGGCTTGCCGGCCATGTGACCACATGGGAGTGGCCTGGCAGTCATGTGACTGGGTGGGAGTGGCCAACTTGTAAAATGTGGTGAAACTCACTTAACAATGCTCTAACTGAGCAACCAAAATGTTGGCTCAGAAACTCTGAAATTTGAAGCACGCAAGTCTTAAAGCTGTCAAATTACAAGACCCTTGCACCCTTTAGAAAAAAACTCTCAGGAGTGTTCAAACTTTACAGCTTTAAGACTTGTGGACTTCAACTCCCAGAATTCTTCTTCTCACTCTTCATCTTTTTTTTTAAATAAATGTTTTTTAATTTTAGTTTAAAACAGGTACACATCTTTCTTTACATCTGTAAAAAATATATCAATCAATTACAGATAAGTTTTGGTACATCTCCTCCACAGTCAACCAACATAACTCATATTAACTAAGGCATTATTATATATCCATTTTCATTTAACTGTAATTATTATTTAGCAATATTGATGAAAGTAATAATCTTGAACAGTCCCTGCCCACACCGGTGGGAGAGGAAAAAATAAAAAAAAATAAAAAAAAAAGGACAGATAAAAAATAAAAATAAAAAATAAAAAATAAAGATAATACAAAAAAAGACAAAAACGACAAGAGACAAGGCAGGAAAACGAAACAAAACACAGGTGTCTATCATGAGAAAAAAAAGAAGTATATCAACTGGTTACAACATGCTTTGGTGCTTCTCTTCCATTAACTCATATTAATTCAAATATCTTAACTCGAATATTTACCATATCAACATCATTATACCTCCAGTTTTAATTACCTATGGTTATTTAAACATCCTTCATCCTTAGCTATGCATTACATAATTAATCCATAACACATGCTGACAATTCATTTACTTATTTATAAAATCCTCTATTATCATCAAATCCTCATATCCTATTTTAGCTGGACATCCATAATATTTGATAATATCATATATCAGAACATTTTCCCAGTATTGATTAACATTTGATTGTATGTATTTTATTTAGTTTTTAATAGTGATAATTATTGTAGTTAATACTCTTTATGTATAATCTTCCAATTGTTAGTTATCATATCAACTCCACATTATATACATTACTATCAATATCAATTATTATTCAACTATATCTGTTACAAGAAAAAGCAATTAGGTTTAACTAGTTTTCAATTGTGTTCTTCAATCTATCAGCCAGTTCCAAATTATATATATTACTATCCATATCAGTCATTATACAGCTATATCTATTACACATTAAGGTAATCAGATTTAGCTAAATTTTAAATTACGTTCTTCCATCTATCAGCCAGTGTCTCTCCAATAGTAAGATCCTCTCCAGCCAATTGCCACGCGTTGGATAAATTTACCAAATGTTTTCATAATCAAATCCAGACAAAGGTATTTTGGCACCTTTGGACTCTGAATGTCAGTGAAGAAATAATAATAATGTTGTCCTGGGCTTGTAAAATTTTCCAAATTAACTTTAATTCTCAAGGGTGGATTTTCCATTCCTCCTGCACTCTGTCTTTTTAAATGAGTCTTCTTTATGGCTTCCCCCCTCCTTTCTTCCTCTGAGATAGACCAGACACCATTTCTCAAATTTTCCGTTTGTATTTCAGGAGCATTTAAACATTCAACAATCTCAGTTTTTGCTTCATATTTTAAAATCAGATGATCCAATTTTCTTTCCAGTCTTTGATAAGAATCAAAGAGTCCTCTACATGCGGAAAAAAGTCTCTGAAATGAAATCTTAGAGGTATTTTGGGACGCCATGATGTGTGTCGCAGTTAAAAATTGCAAACTCTTTTTTTTTCCCCACGGACTTCTTAGTCTCTCACAGGCTGTGATTGTAAACAAAGCCGAGTAGTGAAGTAATAAAAGTGTCGAATCGTGACGGGCTAATTAGTAGAAAATAAATTTTACGATCCACTTAAGGAGATTCAGAGGGGGGAGAGTGTCGAGGAGTTTCTTGAAGCATTTAAGAAGTAAAGTAACCACCAGCCATAAATCCATTAGAAAAAGCCAATTCGCCGCTAAATTTCCCTGTTCTTTGGTTTCAGTTATCTTAAGTTTTTAACGCGAACAGTCTCTCTTGGATAATAAAATCAGCTTACCAGATGACATCACTTCTAGCATTCTTAGGGGCAACCTGCAGTTTCAGTTAGCACGCAGCTAATCCAGAAAGGAATTGGCACGAGGAGTTAATACAACCCCCCCCCCCAGAGATTTGCGGGTATCTCTGAGGTCCTGGGTCTCTCCTCACCTTCACTGTCTTCTCCGGGACAGCTAGGGTTCAAAGAACCCATCCAAAAATCCTTCGGTATAGAGGAATTTCAGGAGTAGCCTGAAACTCCATCTTCTCACTGCTAAGCCCTGCCTTCTTCCTCTCACTCTTCATCTTGATAATATGCGGATGGGTGGGGGGAGGGAGCTGGAACTTGTTTTAAATGGCACTGTAAATTTGTGGAACCTCTTCTATAGAAGAGGTTAGAACTGGCAGGAACCCACCCTTGCTCTATATGCATACCCTGACTACTTTGGTAATGAAATCTCTCACTTCTGGATACAACTGGATGTGGAGCTGGTCTGTTGCTGAAGTCAGTGGCAAGTTGGTCAGTTTGTAAACTTTTCTTTACAAAATTAATCCAGGATTCAATAATTACCTCTCTCTTGATTAAATTGGCTTCAAATTTCTGCATTATCAGGCTTTGTGGATAAAGACTTTGATAACTAAGTAAATAAATCCCAATATCTTGTTTCCTAAACCGAATAGGTTCCTGACCAACTGACAACTTTGTTGTTCAAAAGGTAGAGGAGGGAACTAGAGGGGCAGCATTCTGGACTTAATACTTACAAACAGAGTAAAAGTGATAGAGGGAGTTGAAATTGCCGGAACTTTAGGTGAGAGTAACCAGGTCACACTGGTACACATAAACACAAGCAATAGAACACAATGATACCAGAGTCCTAGATTTTAAACTGCTGATTTTAATAAAACCAGAGCAAACTTGGGAAAGATTTCTTGGATGAAAATCCTAAAGGGGAAAAAAACTCAAAAAGCTTGGGAAAATGAAAAATATGATACAATAATACAATAGGAGAGTTGGAAGGGACCTTGGAGGTCTTCTAGTTCAACCCCCTGTCTAGACAGGAAACCCTACACCATTTCAGACAAATAGCTATCCAACATCTTCTTAAAGTCTTCCAGTGTTAGGGAATTCATAATTTCTCGAGGCAAGCTGTTCCACTGATTAATTGTTCTAACTGTTAGGAAATTTCTCCTCAGTTCTAAGTTGCTTTTCTCCTTGATTAGTTTGCACCCATTGCTTCTTGTTCTGCCCTCAGGTGTTTTGAAGAATAGCTGGACCCCCTCTTCTTTGTGGCTGCCCCTGAGATATTGGAACACTGCTATCATGTCTCCCCTAGTCCTTCTTTCTATTAAACTAGACATACCCAGTTCTTGCAACTGTTCCTCATATGTTTTAGCCTCCAGTCCCCTAATCATCTTTGTTGCTCTTCTCTGCACTCTTTCTAGAGTCTCCACATCTTTTTTTACATTGTGACGTCCAGCCTAGTCAATCTTACCTCCTTATACCATGTTGTTAAAATGCATAGCAATGAGTGTGTGTAGACTAGTCAGATGTTTCAACCAAAAACCATGAGTTAAATGCAGTTCATCTTCAAGTGATGCTGACTCATTCTTGGTGTTCCTTGCCATTTCCTCCACTATTTCTGCAGTTATTACAAGTTCTTTTATTTCAACTTGGTTTTTATTCTTCTCCACCTCTTTTATCCAAGCTGCATTCTCATTGTATTTCTTTGGGTTATCCCAAAGCTGCACCCAGAACTGTCATGTTTCTTCTTTGTGAGATATTGACTGGTTTGCTGCAGCCTCTCCACTGATGGATTACTAGAAGCATTTCTGATTAAACTGAATTTGGAGATTCTGCAATTTGAGGCACTATCTGCAGATCTTCTGGGATATAGCTGTTATTTGGTGCTTTATTATTTCCAGTTCTTCCTTAATCTTCAATGCTTCTAGGTGACATTTCTTGATCCAGTATTTTTTGGTCTGCTGTTCTTCAGCTTTGTTTCTTTTATGTGTTCAAAATTAATTTTCATAAGAGGTTAGGGAGAGCTTTAAATATCAAATAAAATAGGCATTTTTTACAGTATGTTTTAAGGTAAATAGTTCTGCCACCATTAAAATTTGAGAGGCTATCACAGAGAAGAGGGTAGGTCAACCTATTATTCAAAACACCTGGAAGCAGAACAAAAAGCAAACTTATCGAGGAAAGATCCAACTTAGAACTAAGATATTCCCTGACAGTGAGAATAATTGATGACCGGAATGGCTTGCCTCCAGAAGTTGTGGGTGCTTCATTAATTGAGGTTTTTAAGAAGAGATTGGACAGCCATTTATCCAGAATAGTATAGGGTCTCCGGCTTGAGCAGGCTATTCAACTAGAGGGCCTCCAAGGTGCCTTCCAACTCTATTGTTCTGTATTCTATTCTGTATATTAATTTTTATTTTTATAGATATGCAGGCCTGAAGAAACCATCCTTGGATCCAGCCATTTTAAACAACTATCGTCCTGTCTCCAACCTCCCCTTCATTGGGAAGGTTGTCGAGAAGGTGGTGGCCTTCCAGCTTCAACGGGCCTTGGAGGAAGCTAGCTATTTTGACCCCTTCCAGTCCTGCTTCAGACCTGGTTACAGCACTGAAACCGCTTTGGTCGCATTGACCGATGATCTCTGGAGAGCCAGAGATGGAGGCCATGCGTCCATCCTGGTCCTCCTTGACCTCTCAGCGGCTTTCGATACCATCGACCATGGTATCCTTCTGCGACGACTGCGGGAGGTGGGGGTGGGAGGCACTGTTTTGCAGTGGTTCTCCTCCTACCTCTCGGACAGGTCGCAGTCGGTGTTGGTCGGGGGGCAGAGATCGTCCCTGAGGCCCCTAACATATGGGGTGCCGCAGGGTTCGGTCTTATCCCCCCTACTATTTAACATATACATGAAACCGCTGGGCGAGATCATCCGGAGGCACGGGATAAAATACCATCAATATGCGGACGATACACAACTGTATCTGTCCACCCCGTGCCAACTCAATGAAGCGGTGGACGTGATGAACCAGGGCCTTGAGGCCGTTAAGAACTGGATGAGCGCTAACAAACTGGTACTCAACCCGGACAAGACCGAGTGGCTGTTGTGTTTCCCTCCCAACAATTTGGCTGATATTCCAACACTCAGGCTGGGGGGTCAAATTTTATACCCCTCAGATAGGGTCCGTAATCTGGGAGTCCTCCTGGATCCACAGCTGACCTTTGACCATCAGTTGTCGGCTGTGACCAGGGGGGCATTTGCCCAGGTTCGCCTGGTCCGTCAGTTACGGCCCTACCTGAACCGGGAGGCTCTCGCAACAGTCACTCGAGCCCTTGTGATCTCTAGGCTGGAATACTGCAATGGGCTCTACATGGGGTTGCCCTTGAAGTGCATCCGGCGACTGCAGTTAGTCCAGAATGCAGCTGCGCGAGTGATAGTGGGCGCACCGCGATTCGCCCACATTACACCCATCCTCCGCGAGCTGCACTGGCTACCTGTCGATCTCCGGGTGCGCTTCAGGGTATTGATGACCACCTTTAAAGCACTCCATGGTAGTGGATCTGGGTACTTGAGAGACCGCCTTCTGCCGATTACCTCCCTTCGACCGATTAGATCGCACAGACTGGGCCTCCTCCGGATTCCATCTGCCAGTCAATGTCGACTGGCGACTACACGGAGGAGAGCCTTTTCTGTTGCAGCTCCGACCCTGTGGAACGATCTCCCCGTTGAGATCCGTACCCTCACCACCATCCAGACCTTCCGCACGGCCCTTAAGACCTGGCTCTCCCAGCAGGCCTGGGGATAAGTTCCTAAATTACCCGCCCGAGTGTTGACTGTTGAATGCAAGTTGTGTTTTATTAATTATTTAGTTTACCCACTGTTTGTCTTTTATTATTGCACCCCCTTCCCTGTGGTTGTAAGCCGCCCTGAGTCCCCTCAGGGAAAAGGGCGGCCTATAAATCTTAATAAATGTCTAAAAAATGTCTAAATGGCCTGCCAGATTTAATTTCCTACAAAATATTCAATCTATCCTTAAACAATGGAGGGGAGACTAGAATGTGGTCCATGCTGGAATCTTTGTTTAGCTGCTCTCTTTCCCTCAGAATGCTAGATGTTGACACTCAGAGATTTTTCTTCCAACTCTATCTCTTCACCAACTCGAGCCATAGAAGTGGAACACTCTTCATCATTCGGTGTGTTCTATGTGATTGCCTATGTTTTAAACTATGTGTTCTTTTAGTGGACTTTGTGATGAAAGTGATCCTACAAAATTGGACAGCTACAGTTTAAGAATAATGCAATTGACCTTCTTACACCACAATATACAGTACATTATTGACAAACTAACAGTTCAATTAAACCACAACCTCAGCTAAGAAACTGACTGGATGTCTACATTATTCCAAATATTTTTGAGCGAGAAATGGAACAAGAACATTGAATTAAAAAGGTCATGGAAATCATGATCTGCTTCACTTTCTTTTAAAACGCTTAGAAGACATGAAATGGAACATGTTGTAAAAGCTAGAATTGAAGAATTCTACATTCCAAAATTTATTTTAAGGTGGAGAATGATTCAGTCAATTTACATTGTTATAGGGAAGATAAACAGCTTACTTTAAACTTGTTACCAGACAATCCTGCATCAAGAATGCCTTTGCCAAATTTCTTGATTCAGGTGAGAGGCAGCATGTCAGTAGATTTAATTTATATTTATGGCCAGATATTACCATCCATTGTGATTCTATGGAGCATAGGTTCTTCCACTTTTTATATTTTTGAGAAAGTTTATATAAAGTTATATAAAGAGCAACACTTCCTTAATGACCCTTCCCTGTTCTTTCCTTTATCCTGAATATGCCAGCAATTCTCTGTCTTATTTCATTGCATATTTCATGGTTTTTTGTATAGCTATCCATCTCAAACCAGCGACTCTGGGAAACAATCATAAATTACAATTAAAACACATTAAAGAAATTAAATGCAAATAACAGCCAAGAAATATTATAATCTGCCAGTGTCAACATAACCAGGAAATAGGGCACACACTATTTCCCATCCTAGGCACATAACCCAGTGTTAAAGGCCTTCCCAAAGGCCAGCAGGTTCAGATCCATCCTAATCCCTGGGAGAAGGGCTTTCCAGACTGCTTTACCCCTATTCTTACCATATCTTTTGTCCTTCAGACTCTGGTACTTCTCCAATTTTTCATAGTCCTTGTTTCTGGTGTTGCTGTACTTGCACCATTATATCAATTGCCACCACTGTCTTCTGGTCCCTGTCTACTTCCAAAATGTCTGATTGATTGACTATATATAAGGTGACCAGATTTTCAGATTGGTAAAGAGGGACACCATTGACCGGGGGGGGGGGGGCTTGATTAAAAAATTTATATTTTGTCAAAAGGTCACAAAAGACGATTACATGACCCCAGGACACTGAAACCATCATAAATATGAATCTGTTGCCAAACATCAAAATTTTGATCATGTGACCATGAGGATGCTGCAACGGTCGCTAAATGTGAAAAATGGTCGCTAAGTCTGAAAAATTGTCATCAGTCACTTTTTTCAATGCTATTGTAACTTTGGTCACTAAATGAACTGTTTGAAAGCTAAGGCTAGCTTGCATTATAATGCCTTATGCTAGCTTACATTTTCAAAAGAGAGAAGCTAAACTCCTAAAGACACAAGGAATTTGTCTTTGGTGAATATGCTCTCAGTATACATAAAGAAAAATAAAATAGAATACATTCATCAAGAATCATAAGCTACAACACTTAGTGATAGTCACTAAAGCCTGGAGGATTGTTCCCTCTGTGCTTCTTTAAAACAGTATATGTTAGAATAGAATAACAGAGTTGGAAGGCACCTTGGAGATCTTCTAGTCCAACCCCCTGCTTAGGAAGGAAACCCTGCACCATTTCAGACAAATGGTTATCCAACATCTTTTAAAAAACTTCCAGTGTTGGAACATTCACAACTTCTCTCCTTGATTAGTTTCCACCCATTGCTTCTTGTTCTACCCTCACGTGCCTTGGAGAATAGTTTGACACCCTCTTCTTTGTGGCAATCCCTGAGATATTGGAACACTGCTATCATGTCTCTCCTAGTCCTTCTTTTCATTAAACTAGACATACCTAGTTCCAGAAACAGTTCCTCATATGTTTTGACCTCCAGTCCCCTAATCATCTTTGTTGCTCTTCTGACTTGTGATTGTTTTTCTCCTTTATGACCACTGCACCATCCTCATGACCACATGATCAAAATTTGCTTGGCACCTGGCATGTGTTCATGATAGTTGCAGTATCCAGGATTATGTGATCACCATTTGTCACTTTCCCAGCTGGTTTCCAACAAGCAAAGTGACTGGAAAAAGCCAAACTTGCTTAATGACTGCATGGTTCACTTAACAACTGCAGTGACTCACTTAACAACTGTGGAAAGAAAGGTCATGAAATGAGGAACCATCTTGCTTCGCAATGGAAATTTTAGGGTCAATTGTGGTTGTAAATCGAGGTCTAGCTGTACAGTATATGGAAATAATCCCAGTCCCTTAAAATTGAAGTGTGCTTGCCTTGCATTCTAAACAACAAAATATACAACCATTTTTTTCTTAAATATTTTAAGCAAATGTTGTACAAAATCTCCCAATGCAATAAGCTTAACACTGTATCCTGAAGTGTTGGAATATAAAAACTGTCTCATTCACATAGTATGTGAAAATAGCAATGAATTTAAATGTATGACTTTAAAACTAAATTTGGAGCTATTGTTTATTAGCCAATGTTGCACTCTATTTTATACAAATGCTTCCGTAACAGAACACCCATGTTCTGTAATGACCCCAAAGGACAGCTATTTGTCTATGACCTTCTATAACAAATTCATGGCTTTATACAGAGATACAGTAATATCAACACCCAACTCTGCTCACTGGGTAGTTTCAGATAACTGCTATTTGAGGAGAAGTTTTAGAAGTTACTTGCAATCTTGTGGCGAGTTTGCTGTTTAATCTGCTAGTTTTGCAAAAGGAGAAACTACACAGCCGTAATGCAGTTGCTCAATGCAGCTGTGCTGAGCTGCTTTCCTGGCACGATTTGGAAGATATTTGGTCACAGTAGATTAAATATGGATAAGAGAGCCAGTAGGCCTAGTAGTGGTTCAGGCACCAGACAAGAAATCAGCAGTTTCTAGTCCCATTTTAGGCATGAAAACCTGCTTGGATGAAATGAGGCCAGTCACTCTTTTTCCCCCTTCTTTCCTTCCTTCCTCCTTTCCTTCCCTCTTTCTTTCCTTTCCTTCCTTCTTTCCTTCCTTCCCTAACTTTCTTCCCTCCCTCCCTTTCTCTGTTGTGGGGAGTTGGAAGGAGCATTAGATCTGCTCACCGCCTTAAAAGTGGGATTTTTTAAAAATGGCTTTAAAATGGTTTTTGGTGCTCCGTTTGGGAGGGGGATGCAGGAGGTCCAAATAAGAGGCGAGCTCAGCCTCTGCTGGGATGGAGTAAGGAAAGGCAAGAGCAAGGGGGATGGGACTTCAATGGCAGTTGCAAAGCAGCCCTCCCTGATTGCCTTCCCCCCCCAACCCTTTCAAAAGCCACCCCCATCACCAGCCTCTCCCAACCGGATCCCCACCTGCCTCCTTGCCATGTTGCCACCACTCTCCCTGCAGAAAAACGGCCTGCGTCGGTGCACGCACGCACAGGAGGGGAGGGAGGGAAACCACTGCCCTTTAAAGGCCACATTGGGAATGACACTTCAGAGAAATTTTTTAAAAAATTACGGCGTCCTTTTTAAAATTGATTTTCTTTCTTTTGGAAAATTGGAATTTTTTGAACACGCCGTGGGACACGGGACAAATTATTAAAAATCGTGACTGTCCCACCAAAATCGGGAAATCTGGTCACCTTAGCTATATACCTGCCTGTCTGTCTGGATTTGGAAGTTCCACAGGATCTTGGCCCTCTTATTACTCATAACCTTCTTTGCAATCTCAAATACTGAGAGCAGCTTCCTTTTCACTATGTACAAATGCTGAGTAAATGCTGTTTCTCATTTTGTATGGATCTTGTGTAAATCCATTGTTTCTTCATACACTTCATATATCCCCTCTCATTAAGTCCACTGTTGTAGTAACACTGTTGTAGCAACACTGCATCAATACAATACTAGGTTCTCTTGTCTCACCTATGTATGTGGTTTTTTTCCAGTAGTCCATCTATTGTCAGATTGTACTGATTTCTCCACTTGTGTTGTGAATCGTATTAATCTGATCGACATCCGAGTCAGCATGACTCTCCTAATTTTGTTATTTCCATATTTAAAGTAGGCAGGTGATAACATAATGATTAGAGCACTGCTTTTAACACAAGACTCTCTCTCTGTGTGTGTGTGTGTGTGTGTGTGTGTGTGTTTGTGTGTGTGTGTGTGTGTGTGTGTGTGTGTAAATGTTAACTTAGCCTTCCCTCTTAACACCAATATATTTGCACTAAATTAAAACTACATGAACAATTTCTTAAAAACTATAATAACTGAGGAAAAAGTAATGACGTTTGCCTGGAAAATATGGACAAAAATAAAAGCAATAAAAACAGTAGAAATCTTCCATGTTTATTTTATTGAATATGAATAGTGATATTTATTTATGTGAGAAAATACTCAAGCATGTCTATGGTGACCATGATAATGAAATCAATGACTGGATGAGTAGATCTGCTAATTTAAACTAGAACTTTGCAAAACGTTGTCTCATTTCCAACCAATGTAATGGTTATTGCCCATTTCCTATAAGCTTGTTATACTCTTTAAAGATAGGATGAAGATTTGATACCACTTGAGATATGACTGTTCTGTTGAATGTCAATTCTTCACAGTTTCCTCTAGAAAAAACAGAAGGAATTTAGCACTAGCAAATTGTCCACAAAATAATATGTTTCTAAGTTGTTATTTATGAAACTGGTTATGATTACTTGCATTCACAATAGATATGTGCATATGAGGATTTTTTTTCAAAATAATATTGTGTACTACTTACACAATACTTACTACTATTACTTGCTTGAATAAAAGAGACTGGCTTTCAAAGATTTTTTTTTGCTTAATGTACAAAACAATGTCTGTTGAAACCTTCTAAAAACACATTTTAACATAGATTTTTTTATAAAATATACAAACTTTTCATTTTCTTCGAAAATTTTCATTTCATTTTCAATTTTCTTTTCGTTAGCTATATATCATACAATCCCTGACTCTGTTATCTCTGGCGTTATGACCATAGTAACATGCTACGTTCTTAATTACTATAAACTGTTCTGGAATCAATCAATATAGAATGAACAGAACAAACCTTGGGGCATGGTCCTATATTCTGTATGCCAATCTCAGATTTAGTTTTCCTGGAAAAACAAAGTAGAGATAGAAAGACCATACATAAATCCCTAATTTAAAATTGAACAATATTGTGAATATTATGGCTAGTTATACGAACATGAATCTAGCTTAAATCAGATTAATTTAGTTCATTAATTAATGAACTATGATCTAAACTTTTCCAAGAAGATATTTAGTATTAAGAGAAAGTTCTAATCCACCATCAAAATTTAGAAATGTTCTTTATCCTAATTTCAGTTCAAATATTTTTTGCTGATGGCTCTTTCTGCCCTGTAACCATGACAGTGTCTTCTTTCATCTGGAAAATTTGAGTATATTATTGTCCTTATAATTGTGTGAGGATAAAAAGGGAGGCTAGATAATATACGGTAAGCATGTATGTTAACTTCTTGAAAGGAAAAGACACCATATGCAGAAATAAATCAGGCAAAGTAGACTGATAAATTTCAATAATTGAATTATATACTTCTTAACCGCATATGATTATGGGGTGGGGTTGTTGCAGTGGTTCAAGGTGCTAGAATAAAAGTTGTGGGGGGAAATTCTTTCTTCAGTGATCATTTGTTCCAATTTGGAAAAACCTTTGTCTTTTAGCTAGACAAAAGTGTCCAAGATGACTACAGGTAAGGCAAATTGTGGAGAGGAGACGTGTAAGTATATACTCACAGAATGTGATTGCAGAGCAAACATTCATTCTTATATGTCACACCATCAGTGCCACAAACTTCTGGAGGGATCGGTTTGCAAAGAACTTGTCCTCTGGTTTGGGGATATTTGCTGCAATCAACCTAAAGAGAATTATTAGTATGGGCAACTTGCAGAATCCAGCTAGACTTGATTCTTCTCTGTGTCTTCCACCATTAAACATATTTTGCAAAATGAAATGCAACAAGTCTTTGGCAAAACTTAGTATTTGAGTTATTCCATTTCATTTCACCAGTAAAAAGGTATACCACTATGGAACTGACCTCACTCTTGGGATCCCTTGAGCTGAATTCAGCACTAACCCCACCCCCATTTCTTCTTATTTAAGAATTCTCTATGATGAGAACCATAGGTAGATATTATTTGACGTTGAAATGACACTTGAACATCTATCTTTTTATATCTATGGTTCAGTGACGTGCGTGAAGTTATGGCTGGTGAGGCAAAAAGAAAGAAAGCGGCTTTTGCCGGCCCTCAGCAGCTATGTCTGAAATAGAGGTGTCCCGCACCCTGTAGCTATGTCCGACCCAGCTGCGGGGCACAGGATGCCTCTATGTCAGACAGAAGCTGCGGGGCGCTTTCTTTCGGCTTTTGCCCACCCTGCAGGGCAAACACTTCCACCTTCCAGGCGCCGGAGCTGCAGGCCACCAGGAGTACATCCCACCTGCAGTAGAAGAGCGCCGGTTCCTGCTTCAGAGGGACAACTTGCTGAGACCCAAAGGGGTGCAAGTTGTAGACCTGCACCATGGCTGCAGCTTGCCCAGGCTCCGCACTCAAAATTAACAGTCTCCTGTGCGATCCTCGCCTCGTAACCGCTGCAAAGGCTACCGCTTCTGCAAAGGGCCCCACCTCAGGCCGGTCAGCTGGAAGGAGGCATCAGTCATGCCCCCAATCCAGCCACTGCTTCCTGCGAAGGCAGCTTCTCTATCGGAGGCTGCTTGAAGCCATTTATACCAGGTGACAGGGCTTAAGGCTGAAGCCTGCAATCGTTTACCTTCTCCCCGAAGGTGATCTAGTTCTAAGTGTGGAACAGAATTGTGCACTTCTGTCTCCACAAGTGAGAGCTTCTCCCGCCTGGCGGGAGAAGAATTGGGGCCACCAAAGCTCACCCACCCACCCACCTTTGGGATGCAAGAGACGGCAAGGCTTGCAGCGAAGGGAATCTGGACCCCGGGAAGGTTGGGGAGGGGGGCTTCTACATTAGGGGGACTCGGCTCTCGTGCAGTCTCTTCTGACAAGAGCGAGCCTCCTCCTTCTCCCCCACTCCTCTCTCCTCTGAAGCGCACCCTCCGAAATAACCCGCCCACCGTAAGCGTGTTCAACTGCAAGGCATGATTCGCTGCTCCCAAATCAGGAGGAGAGAGAATCACATGCCTCCTTTGCATACAAATTTTTTTTGCTTTTTAACCCTTGCTTAACTTTCAGAAGGCGAAAAATTCCTTATGCAAAGGAGGCCCATAGTTCTCTCACCTCCTATAGTTAACACTAAGCAGACTCCAAGTCACTGTGACTTGGAGTCTGGCAGCAACTACCTTAGCTTTAATTATTTTTAAAAAATTCTTTAAAATTCTTTCCTTTTCCTCAGGAGACTGGTGAGGCCCTGCCTCCCCTGCCTCTAGTAACTGCACGTCCCTGCTATGGTTACTATCACAGCAGATCGCTTTAATTGAAATTAATGTTTCCTTTGGTGTTCATATTTGAAAACAAGGGCTACTTGTTTCATAAATACTCTCTAATTCCAGGACAGCCGACTACAAAACATTCAAACAAGAATCCTCCCAATGATAGTTTACAAACCTTAGTACTACCAGGTTGAATGCTATGATTTCTCTTTGCTCAGTTGCACAAGGGTGCTTAGAGAAGAATCATAGGAGTAATTAAGTTTTTCAATTATAGTTCATTCTATAAATCTTCAAAGATGACTTTGATATCAGTTTCTCTATTATGGCTCCTCTCTTTATACCCATCTCTGAAACCTCCAACATCTTAACACCCAATATACATATTTAACGTGACAATCTGCTAAATATTTTTTGGGAAATAATATCTAATATTCATCACTGAACTGATGAATCCAAGTATCAAATATTTACTTTTAGATTCCAAGCAAGCATGCCAAGCATTATATTCCTAGTCCTGGCACCGTCATTAAAAATATAGTCTTACCGTTTCATGAATGACTTCGGTACATTCACCTTCATGCTTTATTGCAGGGATATATTTGGCATTCCTGCAAACAACATACAAAGTGCTATTACATGAGTTTTGATTATCCCAGATAATTATTGTGATGATCAATCAAAAACCTGATGGGTAGGTTAGGTTACAGAACAAATAAAACTCACAGACGCACTCACATTTACAGAAGACACAAAAATGTCAGTTTAAAAGTGGAGAAATACCCCAAATCTCAGCTGAAGCATTGGGAATTGGGATAATTATACCCGGTTGAGTTAATATATGGCTTAGTAACCATTGCAGACCTTGGTTGTTGTGCATAATTTAGCATGACAAACTGGATTCTTGCTTTCCAAATTGCTCCAGTTTTGTAAGTTCATCAAATTTTGGACGATCCTATGCTAGAATGCTAACATTTCTTGAAAAAAACAAGCAAGGTGTATCACATTTCAGCTATTTTTATATTTAAAATAATGTGAAGTTATCTGAGAGAGCAAGCATATCATGGAAGGAAGATGACCACTCTAGTAACTGTAGACCCCATACTACTTCTTTTTAATTTGTATGACTGTGTTAGGGCACGATCAAACACACAAAACCTGGTTTTGTGGCAAAAACCTTCTAACTCTAGGAGCTGCAAGGACTTCCCCCTTTTGCTTTAAGTTATCTTGTTTCATTAGTCTTTTAAAATATGCTTTTCAGCTGTTATCTTCCCACCAACTGATGTGAAAAACAGAATAACTAAAATTTTAATAATAAGAACAATAAAATTACAAGGGAAATCCCAGACATTCTTTAGTGCCCAACTATAATATGTCTTTAAGGTTTTCAGCAAATAAAGTTGTCAGTTTTGAGGATTTATTCATGAGGAATAATATTGTTGGAAAGCTTATGCTAAAACAAGGCATTCCCACAGTGCCTGTGCAGTCTCTATACCTGAAGCACACCTTTGTGTTGCAAAACCCAGATAAATTGACCCAACCTTTAAAGACTTGTCACACAGACCTTTTAGACTGTCTACCATCATTCAACATTCAGTGGATGATACAATTTGTCAAATCAACTTCACTAGTCACTGTACAGATGCTTGGTATTTTGCATCAAAATTTTAGAATCTGTTCCTGATCCATACACAAGATGTTGCCATGTCTTTACATTTCTACAGTCATTGTTTCTTATCAGCACTATTAAATTTAGATTTTCTTTTGGATCATCTAGTTGATTTAGGTTAGGTTTAGGTTTCGTTTTATTTATATGCCGCCCTATTCCCAGCGGGACTCAGGGCGGCGCACAAACCCAAAGGGGGAAAGGGAAACACAAAAACTACAAATACAAGCATTTAAAAATAACCAACAGACACACAAATCGAGAGGGGAAGGGAACTCATCAACCCCAGGCCTGCCGACACAGCCAGGTCTTAACGGCTTTTTGGAAGGCCTGGAAAGAGGTGAGGGTCCGAATCTCTGTGGGGAGTTCATTCCAAAGGGCTGGAGCTGCCACAGAGAAGGCCCTCCCCCGGGTAGTAGCCAGATGGCATTGGCTGGTAGATGGAACCCAGAGGAGGCCAGCCCTGTGTGATCTAATGGGTCTTTAGGAGGTAATTGGCAGCAGGCGGTCTCTCAAGTACCCAGGTCCAATACCATGAAGGGCTTTATAAGTGAAGATTTGCAATTCTCTGCCTCAAAATAAACACCACATGCACTTTCTCATTATGAGACAAGTTCTATCTTAACCAGTAATTAAACAAGCCTGAAGTCTCTAAAAGAACAGTGATCAAGATAATATTTGTAAGTGCATCACACTTATACTGCATTGTTTTCATTTTAATTGAAGCTTTTCTGTGTTTGTCATAGCAAATCACCAATCAAATATTAGATAGCTTGCTATGGTGTAAACATAATTAATACTCTACTGCAAAGATGTACATGAGTCAAATTACCTTTACAGTGCAACAGGAAATAATGTTTATACTCACGCAATTGCTAAGCACATGAAACATTTATTGCTGTATGTTTTTGCATCAGTGCCACAAACAGGAGACCACAAATCCTGGCAGGAAGTCTTGTTTTTTTTAAGGTTGGCTAGAATTCTAATGCAGTTCAGCTAAACAGCAAAAAAAAAAAAATTACCTAGGATCATTCCAAGCTGTATTAGGCTTTGCTCAAGTAATGAAAGCCAGCTCTAAGGACAGCTATAGCAATGTAGTTCTGGCAACTGGCCTTAGTTGGAAATGGAATTAGTACATACAAATAAGCTGATCTAAATATGTGTATTATAAAGCAAGTTTGCAGTCCTATCCAGTGCAGTCTCACACTAATAGTCTTCAATTCCCTGTAGAGTGTTTGAATTCCATAGGTAGTATGGAATTCCCCAGTAGTATGAAACCAATCACATAGTACCTCCTGGTGGTCAATGTAGGTGACAATACCACACAGAATACACATTGTGCGAAAGTAGATGTTGGGTTGGGGGTGGAAGTCATGTAAAGTTCAATTTATATAGGGATGACATAGTGTAACATCTTTATTCCTGCTCTGAGTGCTTAAAGAAAAGTGGTCTTTATATATCATTCCGAAAACATCTATGATAAAGAGTTCTTAGCATGAACTCACTATGAAAATCTTTTCCCCAAATTAGGTTTAAAAAAAAAAACTAAAATGCTTTATGGCCAACAACTTGTGGGCCACCAAATGTTGGCTGGTTTCATCTTCCAGCAGTTCCACCTAGCATGGCTAATGGTAAGATATAGTGGGAGTCATTGTTCAACAATTTCTAAATAGCACAGGTTACCTATTTAAGGTCATTATTTTTGTTAGAATTTTATTTTATGTTGTAATTTGGAAGATTGGAAACAGTCCCTCCTGGAGAAGGGCAGCATACAAATAAACCAAATACAAATACAATAGTTAAAAGATTTGTACAGTCACCCCTTTTAAATAATAACTCTGGGCAGCTCAAAACAACAAAACTACAAAAACATAAAACTGGACTTTTTATTGTACAGGTAAAGGTTCCCCTCACACATATGCGCTAGTCTTTCCCAACTCTAGGGGCGGTGCTCATCCCCATTTCAAAGCTGAAGAGCCAGCGCTGTCCGAAGACATCTCTGTGGTCATGTGGCCAGCATCACTAAATGCCGAATGCAAGGAACACTGTTACCTTCTCACCAAAGGTGGTTCCTATTTTTCTACTTGCATTTTTACATTCTTTTGAACTGCTAGGTTGGCAGAAGCTGGGAGAAGTAACGGGAACTCACTCCATTATGTGGTGCTAGAGATTCGAACTGCCAACCTTTCTGATCAACAAGCTCAGTGTCTTAGCCACTGAGCCACTGCATCCCTTTTTATTGTACTTATATATAAATATCACACCTGTATATCAGGGGTGGGTTCTGGCCGGCTTTACTGCCAGTTTGCTCAATTAAAATTGTTCTGCACATGCGCAGAACTCAAAAAAAAAGATGGTGGTGACTGGGGAACCAGTTCTGGAGTGTGGCATGCCTGAGTCGCTGCCAGTTCCAGTGACCCAGGCCGCCATATCACTACCGAACCAGGCTGAATAGGTAGGGAACCACCGCTGCTGTACACCCTATCAGTTCACTGTTAGTATTTCTGATCAGTAACTTTTATGGCTTTCCTTCCCCCAGCAGTGATTCTCAGTCCAAACATTATTTGGATAATAATGCAGAATATATATAGAAATGTTATTACTTTGTTCTGTAAGTGGAATTAAGCTTGTTTATATCTTTAAAACAGCTGTTACATTTAGTGAACATAAAATTCTATCTTTTTGCGGGGGGAACTGTCAAAGTCTTTGCTTTCTGATAACTCAACTAGTCAGCAATATAATTGGAAGAGTTATATTCATCCATACGGTCTGTCAAATATATGTCAGCTTTGTCAATATTTATACACAAGACTGCATTTCTATCAACTGCAAGTCTCTTAAAAATAACTGTGATTCAACTGTAAAATATATGCAAAATGTAATGTAGCTGTTTGCAAACCCAAAATGCAAATGTGGGAGAGATCATGAAACACATACAAAGCTATCAACTAAAGGGGTAACTGCTAATCTTCATAGACTTGCCTTGATTAAAATGTCATGAATTAGCTATAAACTCAAAACTTCCACCTGTTGATCTGACAATAGAATTGAATATTACTACCCCAGAACATTATATACCAAGTAAGGCTACATGAATTAATAAATCTATCTACCCAACAACACATCTGCACTCTTTGTATGCAGCTGATATCCTGTGAAGAGATCACCTTTGACAGAAGATCCAATAATTGAATAGATAGAACTTCTTTGATTCCTGCCACTAGAGGGCAACACTTCTGCCCAACAATGACAGTATCAATAAAACTGTTCTATCATATTTCTCCAAAAATAAGACAGGATCTTATTTTCTTTTGAGCCCAGAAATAAGCGCTTGGCCTTATTTTGGGGGAGATCTTATTATTTTTGAGGTTCAGGAGGCAGTAAGTGTAGTCACCTCATGGCTGCTGCTGTGTTGCAATATTTTCAGGGAGGGCTTATTTTCAGGGGAGGGCTTATTTTAGTCCATGTTCTCAAAAGCCCAATTGGGCTTATTATCCAGGGAGGTCTTCTTTTTGGAGAAACAGGGTATAATGTATGGAACAGAATTGTGTGTCCATTTTTAAAGGTGTTTTGTACTTAAGCATAAATGCTACATTTTCTGTAGCAACTCTGGAAACATGAAACACTAATCTTTGCTAATCTTAACAAAATTATATTGTCCAAACACAGTTCTTGACCAGTGATAAACATTTATTCCATTTTTATATTAGGAAAGACTTTTACCTTGTTGTCAATGGTAGTGCCACTTTTCTTTCTGTTTCTTAAAAGACCTTTTTGACAATTTTCACTATACGATGAGTCTCCTGTCCTAGAAGAAATAATATGTACATTTGTTTTTAAAATGACTTGGGCCTAATGGCGAACATATTTCCAGTGATGATCTCACTCATACCAAGTGCTGATATGGTCAAGATAGGTACAAAATTGCATCATGAGCAACACAACATGTTCTCACATGATCTGAGTAAATTGGCTTCAGATGCTAGCATTAGTAAGATTGTGCTGATGTAAGTTGACCTTTATAGACATATACAGAAACTATTGTGTAGGCGAAAGGGGCTGCAGGATTTGTTAAAGTCCGAGATAACATTTGGTGGTGGATCAGGAAAACACCTCTCTAATTCAGTGAAGTATAAGAAAGAGGAGAAACTATATCAGTGATGGCGAACCTTTTTTGGCTGTTGTGCCAAAAGTGGGGGGGGAGCATGGGGCAGGGGGGTTGTGTGCCAGCGTGCCACATCCATAATGCTATGTGTGTGACACCTCCTTTGCTTTTGCCACAGTTTTTTCACCCTCCCCAGGCTCCAGAGGCTTTCTAGGAGTCTGAGGAGGGCAAAAACAGCCTCCCCCGCCACCCCCCGGACACCCTCCGGAGGCCTCAGGAGCTTCCCTAAAGTTTCCAGAGGGTGAAAAACAGACTTATAGGGAATCTGGAAGTTCAGGAATGGTGACTTCTGGTTTGTCCATGGGGCTGATTTTCAATCTCCAGAGCCTTCAGGAAGGCAAAAACAGACCTACGGACAAACCAGAAGTCACTTACAATTTGCTCGTAGCAGCGGTTTTTGCTCTCCACAGCCTTCAGGGAAGCCTCCTGAAGGCTCCGGAGGTCGAAAATCAGCCCTACAGACAAACCGGAAGTCACCATTTCTGAACTTCCGGGTTCCCATTAGGTCCGTTTTTTGCCCTCTGAAGGCTCCGGAGGGCAAAAACCGCCCCTACGAGCAAACCAGAAGTCGGTTCCTGAATTTCTGGTTTGCCCATAGGACCAGTTTTTCATACTCTGGAGGTTTCAGGGAAGTGTCCGGAGGGCAAAAAACAGTCTCAAAAAAAGGCCGAAGTCAGCTGGCCAGAGTGCACCTGCACAGTGGCCAGCTGACAGGGCAACGCCTCACATACCATAGGTTTGCCATCATGGAACTATAGCATAACCAGACTTGCAAGATTATGTTTTCAGAGCCAATCCCAATAAAAATAGTAAAATACTTTTAACCTTCCTAAGGAGTTGATTCCTTGGTCTGGTCTACCAGATAGCTTCCAAGGATTCGTAGCTTGTACTTTATAACCTGAGAAGGGAAACTGATTAATCCAAGATCACCTGCAAGGGTTGGGTCTTGGAGTCCTGTGCTTCATTGGTTCTACTCCTGCCTGAGAGGAGAGAACTAATCAATGGGAGGGAGTGGCACAGTATTGCAGACTAACTGGCCACAGTCTGGAATTTGATCCTGATGAGCTCAAGGTTGACTCAGCCTTTCATCCTTCCAAGGTTAGTAAAATGAGAACCCAGATTGTTGGGGGCAATATGTAAACTGCTTAGAAAGGGCTGCAAAGTCTTATGGAGCTGTATATAAATCTAAGTGCTATTGCTATCATTATCTGATCATTATCTAAAGAACATACTGCAATGTTCTTTACAAGGGGTTGAAGCCTCCCTTGGAAGCTCCAATGGATACAAAATGCAGTGACCTGTATGTTACCAAATTAAAGGCATGACTTTTATATAAGACCCATTTTATCATCCTTGTATTGGTGGCCAATAAATTTTCTGGTTATGATTCAAAGTGCTGGTATTGGTCTACAGAGAGCATGGGATTGAGGCATATTCGGAACTGCCTTCTCCAATAGAAATGTGGTTGTTCCATCAAGAACTTTAATGTTTAAGATGAAGAGAGACAGGTAATTGAAATGGGTGTTTTTGTTCCAGCCATCAAATTATGAACTACCTCCTGCTGGAAATTAAGCTGTTAACCTCATTGTTGGCCTTCTGGAAGTTATATTATTTGGGGAGGGGGGATAACAGAAAGGAGCATTGTGCATTCAGCCTTGAGCTGCATAATAAAAATGGGAAATAACAGGATTTGGCAATGGCTAAAATCAGGAAAGATGAAGAAAGAGACAGAGGGGCTAACCAAATATTAAGAACAAGTATATGCAAAACCCGAATTGAGAAAATAGCAACAGACATCAAACACCAATTCTGCAAAGAAGCTGAAGAAACAGTAGACCACCTAGATAGATGCTATAAGAAGTTCCCATAGACTGACTAAAACAATGGCATGAAAAAATAGTAACAATGGTGCATTGGAAGATCTCAAACAACTGCCTGCAAACAACAACTGGAAGGAACACAAAATGATAGAAATTAAGTGATAAGTGCCTTAGATGCGATCCCAAAACAAGTGGAGCACCATTTGAACACCACTGGCATTGACAAAATCGTCATTGGTCAGCTACAAAAGACAGCTTTACTTTTACATCTTGTGGTGATGCCTTTAACACCAAGAAACATTTAAAAATAAAAATGTCAAATCCAGTTTAAATATCTTGCTGATTGTGCAACCAACCATAACAGGCAAATATTTTCTGGAGGGCCTTGAGAATAAATTGTCACCACCTGCACATATTTATATTATGATATATTTGTATTTAACTTGATTTTGGATTTTTACCATTTCACATTTGTATTATATGATCTATTGCAATAATTTGGAAAACAACAGTATGAGTATAAAAGCCTAATAGTTAAATCCATAAGCAGGGTCCTAGATTGTCTTCTGAAATATTTCATTATGCCAGGCGCTTTCATGAACGATCACATAAGTCCACATTGTCAGAAGCCAGGTTGATAGAAAACTGACCATTCTTTATGTTTTCTCCTTTGCAACTACTCTTACACAATTCTTTGCCTACTTAGCATACTCACCCTCCACAATTGGTAGTTGTTCTGTAATCACCATCTGCAATCTTCTCTCCTGTGCAGGAGTTATATCCCATATTCGATTGAGTCACACCATCACGCTGATCACAATTTCTCTGTCAATAAAGAAGTATATTATTTGCTTGTGGATGAATGGAAGCCCTGAGAGACAAGATGAGATTATCTCTTTGAGACAGATGACCTTAGATGTATTTTGTTATTTTATTGATGATGAAATTGCAATATTCAAAAGTTCAGAATTTTAAGCAGCAACACATGTATCCTCCAACTCTTTTATGTAAAATTCATTTTTTATTTAGACTTTGGAAAGTTAGTCCTTGAAACTTTTTAAAGTTATAGATTATGTGTTCTTGGCTCAGAATGTATCCATTTAATCATCCAGTCCTTAGTCTACAAGTTGCTTGAAATCTCACATGGACTGCCAGATAGTTGGATAAGAGTCCATAGGCCAGTGTTGGCAAATCTTTTTGGCACCGAGTGGTGAAACCAGAATGTGTGAGCAGGGAGTGCACCAGAAACAAGATGAACAGCTGCCTGGTGTGCATGCGCAAGAGTGCCAGAAACTGGAAGACAGCTCCCCAGAGTGCATGCACACTCCAGGAAGCTGCGCTTTCAGTTTACAGCATACACATGCATGTCAGTCATGGTTTCTAGTTTCTGGTGCACATGCACACATGAAGACCAGTTGGCTGGTGCATGTGCTGGAAATCAGAAGCTCAGATCCCAGTGTGCAAATGCACGTCAGGGAGTTGCTCTTTTGATTTCCAGCACTCCCGCACACCTGAAGACCAGCTAGCTTGAGATTTGAGATTTTATTAATATTTGTAGGCCGCCCTTTTCCCTGAGGGGACTCAGGGCGGCTCACATAAAATCAGGGAGGGGGAATACAAACATTGACATAGAGACATATAATAAAATAATAAGCAACATACATTCATCATTCGGGAGGGGCGGCTATCCTTGTCCCCAGGCCTGACGGGCTAGCCAGTTCTTAAGGGCTGTGCGGAAGGCCTGGACGGTGGAGAGGGTACGAATCTCCACGGGGAGCTCGTTCCAAAGGGTCGGGGCTACTACTGAGAAGGCCCTCCTCCTTGTAGTTGCCAGCCGGCACTGGCTGGCCGATGGAATACGGAGGAGGCCTAATCTATGAGATCTAATTGGTCGCAGGGAGGTAATTGGCAGAAGGCGGTCTCTCAAGTATCCAGATCCACTACCATGCAGGGCTTTATGGGTGACTAATAACACCTTGAAGCGCATCCGGAGATCGACAGGTAGCCAGCGCAGCTCGCGGAGGATAGGTGTTATGTGGGTGAACCGAGGTGCACCCACAATCACTCGCGCGGCCGCGTTCTGTACTAGCTGAAGTCGCCGGATGCTCTTCAAGGGCAGCCCCATGTAGAGCACATTGCAGTATTCCAGCCTAGAGGTCACAAGGGCCCGAGTGACTGTTGTGAGAGCCTCCCGATTCAGGTAGGGTCGCAACTGGCGCACCAGGCGAACCTGGGCGAATGCCCCCCTGGTCACAGCCGTCAAGTGGTGGTCAAACGATAGCTGTGGATCCAGGAGGACTCCCAAGTTGCGAACCCTCTCTGAGGGGTATAGAATTTGACCCCCCAGCCTGAGTGATGGAATATTGATCGAATCTTTGGGAGGGAAGCACAACAGCCACTCGGTCTTTTCTGGGTTGAGCACAAGGTTGTTAACCCTCATCCAGTCCATAACGGCCTCAAGGCCTCGGTTCATCACGTCTGCCGCTTCATTGAGTTGGCACGGGGCGGACAGATACAACTGGGTATCGTCCGCATATTGATGGTATCTGATCCCGTGCCTGCGGATGATCTCTCCCAGCGGTTTCATGTAGATGTTGAATAGTAGGGGGGATAAGACCGAGCCCTGAGGCACCCCATATGTTAGGGGCCTAGGGGACGATCTCTGCCCCCCCACTAACACCGACTGCGACCTGTCCGAGAGGTAGGAGGAGAACCACCGCAACACGGTGCCTCCCACTCCCACCTCCCGCAGTTGTCGCAGAAGGATACCATGGTCGATGGTATCGAAAGCCGCTGAGAGGTCAAGGAGGACCAGGATGGAGGAATGTCCTCCATCTCTGGCTCTCCAGAGATCATCGGTCAATGCGACCAAAGCGGTTTCTGTGCTGTAACCGGGTCTGAAGCCTGACTGGAAGGGGTCGAGATAGTTTGCTTCCTCCAAGGACCGTTGGAGCTGGAAGGCCACCACCTTCTCAACAACCTTCCCAAGAAAGGGAAGGTTGGAGACTGGGCGATAGTTATTAAGAACAGCTGGATCCAGAGATGGCTTCTTTAGGAGGGGTCTCACCACCGCCGCTTTCAGTGCGGCGGGGAAGTTCCCCTCCCGAAGAGAGGCGGTAACAACTGCCTGGATCCAGCCTCGTGTCACCTCACTGCTGTTAGTAACCAGCCATGAGGGACACGGGTCCAGTACACAGGTGGAGGCACTTACAGCCCTCATGGCCTTGTCCACATCCCCGGGGGTAACATCCTGAAACTCAACCCAGAGATGTTCTACTTGATCCTCCTGTGCCTCGGCTGGAACTGCGGGGATGGAGTCCAAGTCCGACCGAAACCGAGCAATTTTGTCCGCTAAGAATTGGGCATAGTCCTCAGCTCTGCCCTGCAAGGGTTCCCCCGCTTCCCTTTTATTCAATAGGGAGCGGGTTATCCTAAACAGGGCGGCTGGGCGGGACTCAGCGGACGCAACCAAGGTGGCTATGTGAGATCTTTTCGCTGCCCTAAGTGCCCTGGTGTATTCCTTGGTGCAGGTGGTTACCATTGCTCGGCTCGATTCGGACTTATCGGACCTCCATCGGTGCTCTAGGCATCTCCTCCGGCGCTTCATCTCCCGGAGTTCCTCAGTGAACCAAGGAGGTCTCCGGGATCCGCCGCCTCGGAGGGGCCGTAGTGGCGCAATCCGGTCGAGGATTGCTAGGATGCATGTGCACGTCAGAACCTGGAAGAGCAACGGGTGATACCTGGAGTGCCCAGAGAGATGGCTCTGAATGCCATTTCTGGCAAGCGTGCCATAGGTTCAACATCACGGCTGTAGGCGGTTGTTCCCAGCTGGGCCATTTCCACCATAGTCATCATGGAAAGAGATCATTAATATGTTTGAAATGTTTTAATTTTGACTATGACTCACCAGTTTTAAATTTATTAAATTAATCAACTAATAGAATGGGTAGCCAATGTATGTTGATTTTATATATGCAAGTACCTGTTTTCCATAACCAGTATTTCTAAGTATATTCTAAATAGGGATAGAAACTTCTGGGTGGTACAAATATATCATATTAATGTTGCAGTTGTGATGAAATCCTTGAGAAATGCCTAGACTCTAGAGCAATCTACAGTCTTAGGAAAGAGCTTGGTGAGAAACAAAAACAAAGAATAAAGTCAAAAAAAGGGGAAGAATAAGAAAAAAAGAAAATAAAAATGGATGAGGTTCTCATCCTAATAATGTTAATGGAATGAGATGTTGAATATAAAGATTACTAGATCACAATCAAATCTATCAAAATTACTGAACCATATGGGTAGGAGGCCACATTTTAAACTGATTGTAAATGTCGTCTGCTTTAACATTTTAATACAGGTTACCTGTCTAAATTGACAATATGATTTATATAAGGCTTATTGTGGAAGGAAGGAGCAAGGCTCCTTAAAAAACAAAGTCATCAGAAAGAAAGCAATAATTTGTTGACATGCAACATTGCATCCTGAAATGAAAATTATTGTGCCTATGAACTATGGAATGCCCTATGATTTAAGTATTTCAAAATACGTAGGTATGACATTTGAAAAGAAGACTTATAGTACCTCTGAAAAGGCATAATAGAGTTGGAGTAGTAAAAAAAATAACAAAAATGATTTAGTGTTGGAAGTAACTGATATATTAGGCAAAAATATCAAGTTTGGGAGTTCACTAGTTTAAAAAAAACAAGTTGAAGGAAATGTAATAACATTCCACTAAATTATGCACAATATGAAGAAATTTGTTTGTTGTCCTCTTCTTTGTCTGTTATGAAGGAACTCCTGTTAGATTTGTCCACAAAAAGATCCAGCAGGAACTCCTCCATAACAGACAAAGAAGACAAACAGAACAATGTTGTCATTCCATATCTTGCAGGAATATCTGAAAAGCTTGGGAGGATACTCAGCCTATACAATATATGTTCACAATTTAAACCAGGAACACATTAAGGCAGAAGCTTATCCACCCAAGGATGAAACCCCCGGGCACAAACTGAACAATGTTGTATGGCCAATGCAATGCAGTGAGACATGTGCAGACTTGTATATTGGGAAAACAAAACAACTACTTCACAAACACATGGCACGGCCCAAATAGGAGACAAACTCATCAGGACAGGATTCAGCAGTCCATCTGCATCTGAAAGACCAGAGTCACTCTTCTGAAGACAGCAAAGTTGACATTCTGGACGGAAAGCAATACAACACCACCTAACTCCTGTTTACAGTGGAGCCCTTTCAGCATCCCAAGAAGGTTCCACATCCATTTGTACTCTGATTCAGGTGACTCTGAGGATACAGATAAACCCTCAAATTGACTCAATAACTCTCAGAATGTTAACAACCAGGTGACTGTAAAGAATATAAATCCTTCCATTCCTCACCAGTCAGTTAGAACTGAAGCAGTTTTTAGGGGGACAAGTGAAATGTTTTCAAAGGAAAAGCCAAGGAAGTCCAGTTGCCTTTTGGAAAAAAAAAGCACCTTTGAGATTATCTGGAGTCAAATGTGATTCAGAGTATGCCATTGCACCAACTGCTTCTTATACCAAGCACATATGTTCCTAGAACTGTTGGCTCTCTGATGGTAATCCTTCTCCACTTTTAAAGTACCTATGGTCTAATATAATTTCATCTAAATAAATTACATTATTGCAAATTCAGATCAGAGAAATAAAGTACTTTGTTACCTAGTAGCCATGGCATAAATCGCTGAAATGGCTAGCACAGCAATGGTGAATCTATGACATAAGTTGTCAAAGGTGATATGCCTGCCCACCAACACTGGCAGCTTCTAATCTTCAAAGCACATCCTTCCTCTCATGATTTTTGGGGGACTACATGGAGTGTATGGCATTCAGAGCCTCCAAATATCTCACACAAATAAGGCAATGCTTTTGCGCAATTTTTGGAGGCTGCATAAGCGGCAGGAGAGCATTCCGGAACAAAGGCCTCAAGTTGATGTTTTTAAGAAGAGTCTAGACAGTCACTTATCTGAAATGTATAGGTTCTCCTGCTTCAGCAGGGGGTTAGATTAGAAGACCTCCAAGGTCCCTTCCAGTTCATTCTATTCTATTCTAAAGAGATCCAGAACTGCCTCAGATAGGCCTCAGGGATCTGTCAACAGAAAGAAAACAGCTCCCTGAAGATAAGTAGTGAATGGCGGATCCTGGAAAGTGGGGAGGGGTGTCATACACATGATTGGACTATACTTTTTTTTTTAAAAAATGAATATGTAAAAAATTGTTTCTCTTCATTGAGGATGAATTGGGGGGGGGGGGGGGGTTGACATGCCAGCAGGGTCAAATTAGACATTTTCTGAAATTTTGACATGCCGACCCCAAAAGGTTCACCGTTACTGGGCTACCACAACATTTAGCCATGGGTGCCACTTTAAAGAGCTTCAAAGGGAAACAAGTCCTGTAGTCTGTGATCAAAGCTTGTTAGTCTTTATGCCTATCTTCAGTATCAAGAACAGCATGATTGCTAGTTGCTGAGATAGATGAGAAAGAGATTGTTGTTTACTCATTCTCTGCTCCTTGCTTTTTGTGTGTGGCTAATCCCTAAGGGGAAAATATGCAAGAGATATAATATGCAATTATTTTATACAACCAGAACTACCAGCAGAAACAAGAAGTGCAAGATAAAGTTAATTTTTTCTTCCTTCTTTTCAAAAGAGAGGCACAATATTTGATTGATAGTGCTGTTTGATAGAGCTCTGATCTATTAATTTTCCTATCTATAAAGTTAGAAACTGAAACTGAGAATACCGCTGATAATTCTTATATACATCTAATAAATACACAAGAAAAATGTGTATTTAAGATACATGATGCATTTAATAATAATCATATCTCCACAACTAATCCCTTATTTGATTTTTGGGCTTCCTCTAGAAATAATAGATGAAATGCACAAATTTGCCCTTGGATATCATTTGGAAGATATGCATTGCATTCTTACCTGAGCTTCTAATCATGATTATGTTAACTCAGTTTTCTGAGCTTGATAGGATTGTTTTACCAGCAAGTATGCATATGGATATCACCCGTAAAGTTAGATTTTATCAACTGATGGATGTAACAATGGATACACATTGATCAAAGGCAGGAGAAGCATCTACTTTGCTAATACAGGTAGTCCTTGACTTACGACCACAATTGAGGGAGTCAAAAAGAGGGCTGTGAAAATAACTACAGACCCCTCATATCCTGGACATAAATTTCAACTTCTATCCTCAAAACAACACTATTGAGCACTGCACACCAGAAGAACTAGGCACAAGAACAGTTTTTTCCTGAATGCCATCATTCTGCTAAACAACTAATTCCCACAACGCTGTCATATTACTTAGACTGTATTACCATTATTTTCTTCCTTCCTAGTACCTATCTCTTCCCACTTATGACTATAACCATGTTGCTTGTATCTTTAAAACTTATATTGTTTTATTTGTTTCCTAGTATAATTTGATTGTTTATTAGTAACCTATGACTATCACTAAGTGTTGTATCTTTTATTCTTGATCAATGTATTCTATTTTATTTTGCTTTATATACACTGAGAGCTTATGCACCAAAGACAAATTCCTTGTGTGTCCAATCACGCTTGACCAATAAAGAATTCTATTCTATTCTATTCTATTCTACTCTACTCTATTCTATTCTAATTTTGCTTGTCAGAAGGTCACAAAAGGAGATCACATGACCTTGAGATACAGCAAAAGTCATAAATATGAACCGGTTGCCAATCTTCTGAATTTTGATCACTTTATCATGGGAATGCTGCAAAGGTTGTAACTATGAAAAACAGTCATAAGTGATTTTTTTCAGTGCTGTTGTAACTTTGAACGGTCACTAAATGAACTGCTGTAAGTCGAGGACTACCTGTATAACTACCAACACTGCTCCAAAGAAAGAGTCATTGTAAATAATACATTTGTTTTAACTCTGTCATCTTCTTTCAACAATGAAGATCCTGTTCAATATCCTAGCATCATCAAGTTGCTCTCAGCCTGAGGCAAAAATAGTTTGTGTCAAAACTCAGCGTAATAGGAATGACATACAAATACAGGATGCTGGAGCTATTATTTGAGACTTCATCTCCCAACACCTCATTACACCTCTTTGCAATTTCACACCCGAGCTCTGATGAACCTTCAGGTAAATCACAGGATGTATGTGTTGCTTAGTATCCACAACAGAGATGATATTCATCAGGTTCTGACCAGTTCTGGAGAACCGATAGCAGAAATTTTGAGTAGTTCAGAGGTAGTAGATCCCACCTCTGACCCCACCCCCATCTATTCTCTGCCTCCTGAGTCCCAGCTGATCGGAAGGGAATGGGGATTTTGCAGTAACCTTCCCCTGGAGTGTATTCTTCCTTTGCTACACCCACCAAGCCACACGCACAAAGCCACACCTACCAAGCCACACCCACTGAACTGTTAGTAAAAAAAATTGAATCCCACCACTGATCAGCACAGCAAAAAGGAAAACTGGACAACTTCCAATATTAAATTTAATAGTGTAGGCAGATAAATAACTAGCAACATCCAGCACAAAATTCACAAAAATCTTCTCTGGCTGCCTGCTGGTCATCTTTACATCACAGGACCCTTTTTCCATAAACAGAATGGAATTTGTAAACCAAATACTTCCTTTTAAAAACTACATTTACTGCAGTTATCTCAAGATGACAATGAAAGGAGTTGAAAAACCAGCTTGTAGTTTAAATACTTCAGCTCTCAGAAGCTGACTGTAAAGTTAATAGACAAAGAAACAAAAATCTCAATTGCTGCAGCAAATCTCTAAGACCAAAACAGGCAAGAACCTTCTGCAAAAGTCTTGATCATTTGCAATAAGTCTCCAGTAAAATTACATAATTTGCATCATTACAGGATAAGGTCAAATGCCTTTGAAGTTACTTGCCCCACTTTGCCTCCCCTTGGGTGACCAGGCTTATTTCTGTACTTTGATAAAGACATTTAAGAAAACTACTTTGAAGTAACGAAATTCATTTTTATTTTTCACACTATTGGAGCTAGGATTCCATAGAGACGGAGAGAATTTAATTCTCCCTCCCAAAGAGTTTGTTATTACCAGCTTTTCCCACTTGGTGGCTACCAGCTATGCAGCATTGTCAGAAAATTCTGGAAATTTTGATTCCAACATCTTGGGGAGCTACTCTGTTGTGGATGTTGAACATAAGAATTCATTATTTTATACCAACATAATTAAGAACTGGAATTGAGCAACAGTCATTATGTCTGGATTTGTATGTCATTTGGCTGGCTCTCATGTTCAGACAAATTATTTGGTCATAATTTTGACACATTTACTTCTTATATTGCTGGGAATTGCCAGGACTTCTGTTTAATACTAGCAAGATAAATCTCCAGTATTACTGCTACCTGTTCTCATTCAATTGGAAGAAATAGAATTTGCTATAGAATGCCTTGAAAAAGGGAATGTTGGTAAAATTCTGACGTGAATTCTGTTCTTCTTTCACTTTTCTTTGCAATGTCTCTGATTCTCCATCTTTTAATTACATGTCAAGAGAAGTCAGATTCTGCCCTGCAAGACTCACACAGAAGAATAGGAAGTGTCCATTCCAGAGGTGGTATTCAGCAGGTTCTGACCAATTCTGGAGAACCGGTAAATACCACCTCTGACTGGCGCCGCCCCCATCTACTCTCTGCCTCCCGAGTCCCAGCTGATTGGAAGGGAATGGGGATTTTGCAATATCCTTCCCCCAGGAGTGAGGAGGGAATAGAAATTTTACAGTATCCTTCCCCTAACATGCCCACAGAACTGGTAGTAAAAAAAATTGAATCCCACCACTGGTCTGTTCGTCCATTTCCAGATGTAACTATCTTTTTTATTTTAAAATAAATAAAACTATATCTTAAGGTAAAGATAAAGGTTCCCCTGCACATGTGTGCTAGTTGTTTCTAGCTCTAGGGGCAGTGCTGATCTCCATTCCTAAGCCGAAGAGCTAGTGATGTCCAGTGACGTCTCTGTGGTCATGTGGCTGGCATGACTAAACGGCGAAGGTACATGGAACGCTGTTACCTTCCCACCAAAGTTTTTCTACTTGCCTTTTTGTGTGCTTTTGAACTGCTAGGTTGGCAGAAGCTGGGAAAAGTAACGGGAGCTCTCTCCACTACATAAAGCTAGGGATTCGAACTGCTGAACTGTCAACCTTCTGATCGACAAGCTCAGCGCCTTAGCCACTGAGCCACCATGTCCCTTACTTTATCTTACATACCATCTATTTTCTCTTCCCATATGTGAGACTTCACCATATTATATTTATATTTCTTGCAACTGAATTCTGAATTTTCTTTGTTATGATATCTCCCAGCATATCATAATGTATACAAACTTTGGTTGGTCTTCTAAAATAATTTGAATACTACTACCTGCCCCATGATCCCAGAATACCAATCCTGCACTGCTGCAAAAGACAATTTTTGATATGATGCTTCTGTTTTCCTTTGAAAATATGGAGCCTTCTTAATCAGAAAAGACTTTTGAGGCTATGATTGTTATGATGTAATATTTGTGCTGCCATAGCATCACAAATGCTATGAACAAACAAATCATTGGAAGCAAAACAAAATGAGAAAAAGAAACTGTTTTAACAGTTGTGGAGATAATGGCCAGGTAGAAGTGTGAGTAACATTTCCCCTCACCTCATTTAGGTTTCCTTGCGTATAATCCCCTTGAGTAGCTCTGTTCCCATTTGTATATGGGCTTGGTTGTACTTTTCCAGTTCCACTAAAAAGCTTGCCTTGTCTTGCTTCTTTTTTGCTAGAAGACACAGAGCATAGAAGAACAGGAATTGGTTTTCATAGTCCCAATGCTTGTTAGAACTCAAAATGTTTAGTAGAAGAGCAGGATAAAAACCAGTGACATGCGGTGAGGTTTGTGGCTGGTGAGGCACTGACACAGTGGTGGGTTTCAAATTTTTTTAGACTTGGGGACTTCAACTCCCAGAACTCCACAGCAGGCATGCTCAGTTTTGATTTAAAGCAACAGCATTTTTTTTCCTTTGCAAAAGAAGTTTCCTTCTTTCTTTTTCTTCTCCCTTCCCCTCCTTCCTCCCTCTCTCCTTCCCTCCTCCCCCTCTCAAACACACACACACACACACACACAGAAGTTGGATTGGACTATCTCTCCTACCCCCTTCTCTCTCACACTCACTCTCTCTCAAACACACACACACCCACACACACACACACAAAGTTGGATTGGAGGGAGAGCACCAGCGGGGAAACCACAGGAGGAGACAGGAAGCCAGTCAAAGAGCCATACTGGAGCACACATACTTTCCCCCAGCCCCGGAAGGATCCAGCCCAGCTTCACTGATTACAGGTTTGAAAAGGCAACGTGGCTCTGCCTGCAATCAAACTACCCTTGGGGAGGGAGAGCACAAGTGAGCCAGGGTCCTTCCCTCCAGCCTTTGCCCAAAGACTTGCACCAGGAGAATGAAGTTTGAATTCCTCCCCCTCCCTCCATTCCACACAGCTGTTTCAGAGAGGATTTCAATTCTGCTCTTGCCTCGGGTCCTCTGAAGACGCCCCACCCAAACGAGCGCCCTCTACTATGGGGAAGGAGAATGGCGTGCCTCACCTATGTCAGGAATTTTTAGGCTTTTAACCCTTACTTAACTCTGCTCGAGTAATCATAAAATGCCTAAAGTCGGACTAGATGAGGCACACCGTTCTCCTGCCTCATAGTAGAGGGTGCTTTTTTAGAGGCTTTTTTAAACAGTTAAGCAGAGTCATCCATGGTGAGGCAGCAAATAGTTCAGCCTGACCTCAGCTCTCGCCTTTTTCCTTTTACATTTTTTTTCTTTTCATGATGGGAGTGGTGAGGCTGTGCCTCCTCTACCTCACCTGACTGCACGTCACTGATAAAAAACACATCAAAGCAATATACAAAAATGGAAACAAAAAGAAAGACAAGACCACACCTATACCCAAACGTTGATGTGAACAAATGCTAATGAAAACACAATTGGGACATTTGCTTGTAACTTAATTGTAGGTTATTTTTTTTTTCAGGATTGTGGCTTGGCTTGCTGAAGCAGTTTAACAGAACAAAGAATGAGCTAAATGGAATAAATCTAGGGTTTGTTTGGTTTTTAAAAAAAATCTATTGTTGAGATCCTATCTCAGCTGAGAAAGTGACTGGATGACTTGAGTCAAGCCACAATATCCCAACCTATCTCAAGTATTTGTTATGTTGGATAAGAAGAGGCAGAGAAAAGTTAACGTCTTATGGAATGGGTAGAGTTAAGATTCAGTAAGGAAGGGGAATTTCACAGAGAGGATCATAGTAAGAAGGTTCTGCCAGGTTATCCAGCTTGAACAGCCCATTAAAATCATTAATTCTTTGCAAACATTATTATTATTATTGCTCTCCCCCAGAACACCACATATACTGATTAATAGGACTGCTTTGGAAAAGTCTCTAGGAATGTCATGGTCTGAGTTCTATTATCTGGCCAAAGTGGATCACTTCAGGCAGAGGTTTTTATAAGCAATGAATGGACATTGAAGATAACGAATTAATGACTCTTGTCACAGTTCATCCTGGGACTATATGTGCCTGGAATGCAGCTTCTAATCATCTTTAGGCTGAAATTTAAAGGCAATAGCATTACTAAACTGCCATTCTTCACAGACTTGATTGTATCATTTTTGGATATACTCTTCTTCTATGTACAAACATCATTATTTAGTTAAAGCACTTACAATTGCTCTGCACACATGATGCACTTGTTGCTGTGAGTCTGGCCAGAATCATCACGTACCGGATCACTCTCACGTGTGCACATGAGTTCTCCGTTTGGGCCGATCAGTGACCGATATTCATAGCAATTATCAATCTTCTGGAAAGAAAGGATATCAAATGATTTGTACTGATTCTTAGAAACTACTATGCAAATGCATCACTGATGTGCTTTGTATATTGTAAGGTCAACCATGTCACCAATCACTGAGAACCTTCCTTGGGGTCATTAAAAGAATCATTTGGTGTTATCTTGATATTGCATCCAATTATCATTCTTTTGCAAGGGTATTCAGAGTGTGCCATTGCTCCAGTTAATAAAATTTATTTCAGCAAGCTTGAAATACAGTCCAATTTTCCCTAATCATAGCAGCAGGTAGACAATATCATGAGGATAATTCAGAGAATGTGACCTCTGCTTCAATTGCTAATGAAAAGACAAGTGTTGCAAAATAAATGCAATAAGGCCCACAATATGATCTTCATGTGCCGTGACAAATCATTATATACTTGTTGTTTTAGAGAGAAGATAGAAATGAAAATACAGTGTAAATGTCATATATTTGTTCATGTTTAATTATAACAGATATTATAAATTATCAAACAAAGATGCAGATTTTAAAAAGGGATTGAATTTATTTAACCTAAACTTCCCCGGTAAACCCACATAGTACCTGCTATTAAGGAGACGGATAATTCAGTCTGCATGTAATTTAATGAATGAGATTTTTTATACCTTAAACAGGACAAGCATATTTTTAATACCAGACAAATACAGGTAGTCCTCGACTTATGAGGACTGAGCCCAAAATTTCTGTTGTTAAGTGTGTCATTTGTTAAGTGAGTTTTGCCCTATTTTATGATCTTCCTTGCCACAATTGTTAAGTGAATCAGTGCAGTTGACAAATTAGCAACTTTGATTAACTTTGATTGTCAGAAGGTTGCAAAAGGTGATCACCATGACCTTGGGGCACAGCAACAGTCATAAGTATGGACTTGTTGCCAAGCATCTGAATTTTGATCACATGATTATGGGGATGCTTCAAAGATCATAACTGAAAAAGTCATGTCACTTTTTTCAGTGCCGTTGTAATTTTGAACGGTCGCTAACTGAATTACTGTAAATTGATGACTACCTGTACTGCATGTGTTAGTATGCTATATATGCCTCCTGGTTGTTAGATTAAGACAATAAAAGATTGGCTTGCAAGACAGTCACTAGATTAGGGATCCTAGCCTTTAGAGAACACATTTGGAGTAAACTGGCCTTTGATTGCACCTATTGATATTGGTCTATTGATATATTGGTCTGTTGGTCAAAATGTTCCCTGTCCCAAACTAACTGATGTGGGAACGCTAGATACAGAAGCTATCTCAGAGTAAAAAGAATTATCTTACAGACAGCCATAGAAGGTATGGAGTTCCCCTTAGAGAACTTCTAAAAAGGCTCTGGGTGAGAAAGATGAATGCATGAAAATAATTGCTCCTTAAAATGGGAACAAAATATGTGTTGTTTAGAAAAAGATATGGTAGTTGCAAATAATGTAATCAAAAAGAACAAGTAATTTCACATTATACTAGGCAGTGGAAATTCAGAGGCATTTTCATGAAAGGTGAAAGAAAATTTAAAGAAGGAACCTACAAGACAATTAAGAATGAGAGAGATGAAATAAATTGGAACTGAAGTATTTTAGAGATTGATATGGGGATGATATTGATGTCAAAGAATTTAATTAAAATGAACGCTACATATGTTAGTGTCCATGGAAAAAAAAGGATGAAAAGAAGATCAGAAAAATGTAAGAATGTTGACAAGTGATAAAGGGTTTGCATGAAGATGATATCTCTGATTGGGAGAATGCCCTTATTTTCCCTTGTACAAAGTGAAAAGTAGCAAGAGTGAATGCAAAAAAGATGTGTGGCAAAAGATTAATTAAAGGATACAAGAGGTGACACTGGGCAAAATTTGGGAAGTGAAATGGGCCTTTATGCAGGGCAGGAAAAGCTCAAACCAGATGTTTCCTGCTCAACAACACAACGTGAACTAAGCATGGGCTGCATAGATAGAAAAGTATGGAGAAGTGTAATGATTGGTGTGGATGTAAACCAGCTTTAGTTATGCTTCTTTTCATTTTCTTTTTAATGGTTTTATAATTTCTTTGGTTTACTATTTCTTATTTCTTTCCTGCACTCTTTTCCCCTGAAGTGGTATAGTCTAATTTATATATGGCAGTGTACTAAAAATCTTTGAATGTGTGCAAGGCACAGCAAACTCTTGATGGTGTTTAGCATGCTAGAATATGTCTGGGAGGTCTGGTGTGGTGTGGTGCAGAATGATAATGGTGATAGAGAAACTTGGGTAAAATGTGATCTCACCTCATTGTTTCCATATTGTTGCTGTCTCTGTTCAAGAGAATTCATCTTACCTCCATTTTTGCTGCACAAAAAAGTATAAAACATTTTTTTAACTTTTCAGCAGACAGTAATCTAATGTAATTGAAAACCAATCACATTATCATCTACTCACAACTGCTGTAGGCACATCATGCACCTATTGCTGTGTTGTTTGCCTGAAGTATCACGAACTGGGTTAAGCTCTCTGGTGCAGAAACCCCACCCTTTAATGAAATAAGGCCAATATTCACGGCAACTTTCATCCTACAATGGAGAAAAACAAAACTTTTTTTCTTTTCATAGTCTCAGTTGAAGATACTGTTTATTACAAGTCACCAACTGTATACTAAATGAGTTGTACTAAGGCAGTGGTCCCCAACCCCCGGTCCGCGGACCGGTGCCGGGCCGTGGAGTACCTGGCACCGGGCCGCGCAGCGGCCGGGGGCCATGATCGCTGCAGCAGCCGGGGGCCATGATCGCTGCAGCGGCCGGGGGCCATGATCGCTGCAGCGGCCAGGGGCCATGATCGCTGTGCAAAGGCTCCTGGGCCGTGCGCAAAAGCTCCTGGGCCGTGCGCAAAGGCTCCAGGGAAGAGAGCCCCGCGCTGGTACGCACGTGATATATAAACAATCAATGTGTCATCGCGAACAACGCCCCCCCACCCCTGCACGCGCTCAGCGGGCCACGGTAAAATTATCAAAGGCTGACTGGTCCGCGGCAATAAAAAGGTTGGGGACCACTGTACTAAGGAACAATGCAGAATAATAATGCACAGGTCTGCAAAAAAATTTTTTTTTTCGAGAGCTGTTTTGGTTATTCCATGTAATCGTTATGTTTTTTGGTGCGCTGAATCCGAAAATGACCTCCATTTTGTCATAGGACATCACGTTTCCTGACAATTTAGGTAACTATGTTAAATAAGGCAATACCTCAAAATAAATGGAATTAGACATATAAAATTAAAGTTTTATTACAATATTTTCATGAAAATCCTTTTTTGAACTGAAATGAGCTCACCTACACACACTAAACTCGATTCTTCTTCCTTGCGAGGCTCCTCTTGGTGCATTTACGCTTGTGAGTAGCATCTGGAATGTCTCTCTGAAGCATCCAACAGTAGTCTGCCATCATCGTAATGCTCCATTTTCCCTGGTATCTCCTTTCCATCTCTTTAATGTCTTGGTGGAATCGTTCACCTTTGTTCCTCACTCACAGCTCCCAAATTTTCAGAAAAGTGGTCAAGGTGGGACTGGAGGAAATGCACTTTCAAACTCACCAGGCAACCTAAAGCTTGAATGCTTTCAGCATTCTTCCGACGATCTTTTTGTAGTGAGGATCTTTGTTAGTGCCTAAAAATTTCTGTACGACTTCTTTAAATGCAATCCACCCTTCTTTTTGAGGATCTGTCATGGTATTGACAAACTCTTGATCAACTATAAGCCTTCTAATGTCTGGTCCGACGAACACACCTTCCTTCAATTTTGCCTCTGACAGGCATGGAAACTTGATGACCAAGTATTTGAAGCATTCTCCATCTCTTGGAAGTCATTTTACGAATTGCTTCATCAATCCCAATTTTATGTGGAGAGGTGGTAGAAGAACTTTATGAGAAAGTACCAAAGTTTCTCAGAGGTCATTTTTTTTCACTGACTGTTAGCACCCTTGGATGCCAACTTTTCTTGGTCCAGTGATTTTGTCGGTCTCGACTGTCCCATAGACACAGAAAACAAGGGTATTTGGTATACCCAGCTGTGGCCCGAGCAGCATGCACAAGACCTTCAAGTCCCCACACACTTGCCAACTATGGTCTTCATATTTAAGTTTATGTAGAACCAATTCCAAGTTCTCCTAGGTTTCCTTCAAGTGTACGGAATGATCTACAGGCATGGAAACGTAAAAACCATTGTGGAGTAAAACTGCTTTGAGACTTCTTTTTGAAGAATCTATAAAAAGACGCCATTGCTCTGAATCATGTTGGATTTTAAATTGACCCATCAGACCTTCGACATCGATGCAATAAACCAACCAACTTATAAACCAACTTGTCCTCCTAGGCAAAGTAAGGAACAAACTCCTTTTCACGATATCTGAACCATGAAGATGGCATTCCTGGCAACAATAAATTCCTGCTTTTCAGCCTTGATCCAAGATTCAAGTCTCTTACCAAATCATTCATCTCCTCCTGAGAAAACAATTTTGGTCTTGTATCATCTTCAAAGTCAGAACTTGATTCATCATTTGGTTCAGGTATGACTTCACCTTCATCGGAGCTAGGTATCTCTTCCAGAGGGCTTGGGTACTGGTATATCTGTGCCATTGGGGATGGGACAAATTGCTGAGTGAAGATTGGGGTATGAAATGGAATGCTTCCATTTGGAATTAAACCCTTTCACATCGCATGAACAAAAGTAACAGTCATCACTATGGTTCTTTTGCTTTTGCCATACCATAGGAATCCCATAATGGAAAGATTTTTTCTTAACATTGAACCAGTTTCGGAGGTCCTCAACACTCCATTTGCACACTTTATGAGGCACCCAAACTTTATCTTGATCTCCAATTATTAGTCCAAAGTATGCAAAGTATATTTTTTCACAAAGTCTGTAATATTCTGCTGTTGCTTCAATACTGTATATTCACCACAGATGAACCACCACAGATGAAACACTTTCGTAGAGCCATAACATAATGGTTGAAGAATGACGAGCTAACATGAATTGCGATGAAAAAGTGTGAACAGCCTAGAACCAAGAACCTGATGATGATTCGTGCACAAGTGTGGCATGCAGGAGAGAGCAGCTCTGTGTCTGTACACAAGACATCACAGTGCTGGCCATGCCCCCTGCACTGACCGGAGATGCTGCTATCTGCCCTGTGTCTTCCTCCCACTGGATTCTTCAGGAAAGATTAACCCCTTCCACCATTAGAATCACAGACTTAAAACTTGCTTAGCTTATGTATATATTGCTGACCATCAGATTTACAGTGCTATATTTTTTTACATAACATGGACAAACCCATGAAGGTTTTTTGGCATTTTATATCTTAAATGCACTTATGTGAATTAATTAATAGTAATTTGGACCTTAAATTTGGTTAAAAACCTGTAATATAAAAAAATACCAAAAATTTTAAAAAAGTGATAAATTTGAAGACAATTTTGCATGTTGTGGCAAATCATCACGTCTAGGAGTTTTTTCAATATTTTATTTGTTTTCAACACACCAAAATACATGGAAATTAGATGAAAATAATCAAACAGCTTTTTAGTCACAGACCTGTGTAATGCATGTAATTATAGTCTCTTACAAAATGCCCCTATTGGTGGTTTTAAAATTAGAATTAAATGCATGCTATCCTTTTCCATACAAGTCAATAGAACTTATTGTTAAAAAAATCAATTTCTTTCTTTTCTCTTTCTCAAATCTGTTAGTTGGTTTTAGACAGACAGACAGACAGACAGACAAGCAGGCAGGCAGGCAGGCAGGCAGACAGACAGACAGATGATAGATAGATAGATGGATGGATGGATAGATAGATAGATAGATAGATAGATAGATAGATAGATAGATAGATAGATAGATAGATAGATAGATGGATGATACATATAGATATAGATCAGAGATGGTATTCAGCCGTTCGGGCGAATCAGTAGCGGTAGCTGTGGGAGGCTCTGCCAACCTGCCCTGATGTAATGTGCGAGCACAGCACATGCGCAGAAGGCAATGCACATGCACAGACACGGTGCATGAGAGCAAAGCACGTGTGTGTGCACTCACATTTGCAAATTGGTATGGAAGGTAAGTGAATCCCACTGCTGAGATATAGATATATATATAGATAGATATATAGATATAGATATAGATGATATAGATATAGATGATATAGATATAGATGATGATATAGATATAGATATAGATATAGATATAGAGATAGAGATAGAGATAGAGATAGAGATAGAGATAGAGATAGAGATAGAGATAGAGATAGAGATAGAGATAGAGATAGATAGATATAGATATGCACTTTTAACATTTCATAGTCACTGTTCTGATATTTTTTACTTTAGAAAAGCAATTTTAATATAGAAGAAGGACTAATTCCCTATCTTCCCTACTTGTGTCAGCTAGACAGCTAGATTCATCCTTATGGCATTTTGTGTGAACAATTGTGCCATGAAAGCTAGCTTTGTGATCCTACAAATGAGATCAGATTAATTAGAATGAATCCAAATGGTGCTGTGTAGAAACAAAGAAATTGAGAAAGAAAGGGTCACGAAACAATTTGCTGTCTAAATGAGAAAAGGTAGGGCCAAGACAAACAAGAGACAATTAGAGCTTGCTTGCACATGATTCCACACCTCACCCTAACTGGAGCAATCACAGCTTATTCATTACTCAATTACATATTAATGGAGTGCCAACAAACTGCTTGGAATTTTCTAAATAGACAGGGCTGCAGCTCTGGCTCTGCCCTGGCAAATATACACAGGACAGTTCATTCTCTCTCTCTCTCTCTCTCTCTCTCTCTCTCTCTCTCTCTCTCTCTCTCTCTCTCTCTCTCTCTCTCTCTGTGTGTGTGTGTGTGTGTGTGTTCAGAGTCCTAAAGGCCACTGAATTCCATGAGAATGACTTCTAGTAAGTATATATCATCCAATTTCAGTTCAAGAAAAAAATCACAAGAAAAAGCAAAACAAACTCAAAGCGTGCTTATTAAAGTATATAATTATAGCCCCAATGCATTTAAGCCCTAAATGACACCCCCCCCAAAAAAGGATGAGAGTGTATAATGATTATTTTAAAATAATTCCCTTAAGGTGAAGCTTCAGAAAGGGTAGCTCTTCCAGGAAACAAATCATTCATTAATGGACCTTTTGGCTGGGGTTGTTGAGAAGCGTATCTCTTCTTTTGGCTTAATAATATATGGTAATGCCCAAAAATTCCTGATGATCTGAATCTTGTTCAGCTTTGTGTCTAACGTGGATTAGTGACCAAGATAATTCTTATCAGTTATTTATGCTTGGAACTGAAAAGCAGTGTTTGAACTTTTGTACATTTCAGTAGTGTTTAATCATACTGTTCAAAGTATACTTTCAAGAATTCTGGCAAGGATAAACTTCAGATATGCATTTTTTAATATGTACTGTGTGCCACAAAGGCCATGTTTCATAATGTAATACAGAGGTTTTCCATCCATCCATATGATGTTTATCTTATGCTGTGTTCCATGCCAGTACTGTCTATCTCATTCACGAAGATCTATTGTCAGTGAAGTATGAAGCATAAGGCTTATGTGCATTTAATATTTCAACAGCTTTTGTCCTGTGCTCATGATGACTTGATGCTAAGCTAATTAAAGAAAATCTGTCTGGACCACGGTGCTCTGTCAGCAACCTTCAGGGGGTTCAGAGGTGGTATTCAGCAGGTTCTGACTAGTTCTGGAGAAGCAGTAGCGGATATTTTGAGCAGTTCAGAGAACTGGAAAATATCACCTCTGACTGACCCCGTCCCCATTTATTCTCTGCCTCCCAAGTCCCAGCTGATCGGGAGGGAATGGGGATTTTGCAATAACCTTCCCTGGAGTGGGAAGGGAGTGGAGATATTATAGTATCCTTCCCCTGCCACGCCCATCAAGCCACGCCCACCAAGTCATGCTATACCCACCAAGCCATGCCCACAGAACAGGTAGTAAAAATTTTTGAATCCCACCACCACTAAGAGGATTCACTCTTTGACAGCCTTGCGATCTAGCCCAGACAAGAAGCCCAGCCAGGAGTATTAGCTCTACCTTTATTGTTAGCTTACATTAACAGAAAAGTCTTTCTCTCCTTGCTTTTACATCTAAGAAACTAGGGAGGGTTCCTTCTGAGATGGTTGCAAGCCTTCATTCCTTCTGCGGGACTCAGCTGCTACTTGTCCAAACTTTGTCTAGCCTGCAGCGTTTCTGTTTCCCACGGTAATTCCTACATACCGTGTTTCCCCGAAAATAAGACAGGGTCTTATTTTCTTTTGATTCCCCCCCCCCAAAATAAGCACTTGACCTTATTTTGGGGGAACTCTTATTATTTTTGAGGTGCAGGAGGTGGTAAGCGTGGTCACCTCATGGCTGCTTCTGTTTTGCAATATTTTAGGAGAGGGCTTATTTTTGGGAAGGGCTTATTTTAGCTCATGCTCTCAAAAGCCCGATTGGGCTTATTATCCAAGGAGGTCTATTTTTGGGGAAACAGGGTACCATCACAGTCTGGACTGCAGGCCATTGGGTTCTCTCATTGGGCAAGTGCCCCATACTATAGGAGGCACACACATTATATTACACCAAACTATACTAAGAAATATATAGATTTTACAAGCTTTTGCCCAAGGCCCCAAACTCCCCCTAGGATACTTGAAAATTATTTGAAAGCTGAGAATGAATATTTTTTATTACAGGGGACTGGCAAATCAATTAAATTGAGAAATTACAGTATTTGGAAAATGATAACAATAAAGCAAATAGAAAAGGAGGAAAATCAGGGGGGAAAAAACCCAGTAATATAAAAAGAAGGTGTTCTTCCTGGGTTTCATACCAGCAACATTTGGGTTACAATGCAAAAGTTTTTAAAGATTGTATTATCAATAGGTTAAAAGAGTGTTTAAAAGTATTAGAGTTAATGCTAGGCACTGGCTCAGGTGGTCCTTCTTCTGCCAAGTAGCTGAAAAACTGCTGAGATTAGAATGCACCAAAATAAAAGCCCTCTGGCTTTTATTAGATAAGAGCATTTAAGATGATGTTGGGTGGACAAGCATATTTTTGAACTGGAGCAGGAAAATGTGTACAGAGATTTCTTTAAGGACAGTTCTGTGCTTTCTGCTTGCCTCATAACCAGTGAGGACTGCTCACCCAGAGTGCCGAAATGTGACATCATCTTTCTCCCATTCCCAGGCTATGGCAAAAGCATCCCAAGCCCATGTTTTCCAGCTTTGATTCATAAGCAATGTTCCTTGATTCAAGCCTTCTTGAGACTTTTAAAGAGGATGGTCCTCAGTACTTAATTCTGCCATGGTTGTTCTGATCAGTTCTGATAAACTGCAGAGCCTGGCATGTCCCTGCCTCCAGAGGCTGGTTATAGGCATTAGAAGGGACTTCTAGGGAAGTCTAGTCCAATGCCTTGCCCAAGGAAGGAGTCCTCATACCATCTCAGACAAATGGTGTCCAATCTTTTCTTGAAAACTTTAACAATGGAACACCCACAACTCCAGGAGTCAATTGCTTAAAAGTCTCACTGTCAGGAAATTCCTCCTTAATTCCAGATTGGATCTCCTTCTGATGACTTCTACTCATTGTTCTTGTTCTATCATCAGGTGCTATAGAGAATAAATTGACACCCTCTTCCCTGTGGTAGCACCTCAAGTATTGGAAATATGCTATCATGTGTCCCCTCAATCTTCTCTTCATAAACATATCTAATTTCTTTAGCTTTCTTCGTAGGATTTAGTCTCCAGACTGCTTATCATCTTTGTTGCTCTTCAATATACTCTTTTGTCTTTTTTTATTGTAGTGACCAGAATACCAGATGTGGTATAGAGCAGTACTATCACTTCCTTTAATCTTGATACTACTCTGTTGATGCAGCCTAGGACTGCATTGGCTTTTTTGGCAGCTGCAGCACACTGCTGATTTACACACTTAGTACTTGACTTACAATCAGTCACTTAGTGACTATTCAAAGTTATGATGGACTCTTCCCAAAACCTTTATGGCCAGTTGCAGCATTCCACAGTTATGTGGTCATGATTTACAACATTTTTGCCAGTTTCTGTTTGCCAGTTTCAAACATTTCTGTTTGCCAGTTTCTGGCAAAAATGTCCATAGGAACACAATGATTCATTTAATCACCATGGTATTTGCGTAACAACTATGGTGTTTAGTTAACAACCACCCCAAAAAATCATGAAATTGGGTCAGGTCATGTGGGTGCTTCAACTTACAACTATCATAACTTGTAATGAAAATTCTAGGCTCCATTATCGCCATAGGTTGAAGACTATCTGTACTTAAGTGATGGCCCATGAGGACACCTAATCCATTTCATAAGAACTAATCTTAAATCAGGTTCTGCCTATGCTGTACCTGTGAATCTGTGGGGTTTTTTTTTTTGCCTAAGTGTAGGACCTTACTTTTCTTGCCTTTGAACTGCATCTTGTTGGATAGGGTTCAATGCTCAATTCAAGATCCTTCTGAATCTTGAATTTATCTATCAAACTATTAGCAATTCCCCCTGGCTTGGTATCATTTGCAAATTTGATGTGTGCCCCTTCAATCCCCTCCTCTAGGTCATTTATGAAGAGATTGATGAACACTGGGTGGAATCTTGAGGTATCATGCTTCTCTCCATGTAGATGGAATTCCATTGAGGACTGCATGCTAGGTAGGGTTGATCAGTCAACTGCAAATCCATCCAGTAGTTCTATGGTCTATCCCACATTTATCTTACCAAGAAATAGCCTATGGTATATTTTATGAAATTCTGAGCAACCATTTCATCATGGACTGTTAGGCTGCTATGTCCTCTGCTAGTTGCTGTTTTTAAAATAATTTTGCAATTGTCAGAATACCATCTTCATGCTTGGGTCACTTTCTGTGTGGATTATTACAATGTGCACTGCATCGGGCTACCCTTGAAGAACATCCAGAAGTTTCTGTTAGTCCAAACAGGCAATTATGGGCATGTCTCGCTATGCCCATATGACATTGTTGTTCTACAAGCATTGGCCTCACATTTGCTTCCAGGTGCAATTTACTTATAAAGATCTACATGGCATGGGGACCACTTATATTCCATGTTTTCTACTCGGTTCCATGGCTTCTACTTGGCTACATCAGGCTGGAGGAACATGCTATGGGTCTCATCTATTAAGGGTTGTCATCCAGCAGAACCTTTTTCATAGCTGTCCTCTTGACACCTTTGCTCACTCTGCTCACCTTTGGGGAAATCTTGAAAACTGCCTTTTTTCCTTCAGGCATAGAATCCAGGAGAGAGCCCATGCTAGTGGTGGATGGCATGCTCAGAAGTTGCTGTGCGTTAGTTGGTCAGGATTTTTTTACAAAAATATGCATTGTATTTATATTGTGTTTTAATTCTTGTTACCTGCCCTGAATCTCATTAGTGAAAAAGGGGAAATATAAATAATAATAATATTTTAAAAGCGTTAGTATCAAAGGAGATAATATAGGAAAGGAGCCAAAAACAGTCATGTGTGCAAATATCAGGGGAAGCAAAGAATGGCACAGGGCTGCAAAATGAGTGAACAAACCCCAAGGGAGAAGGCAGGCTAGGGTAGATTAGAAATCAGCCACTAAGGCTTAACTTTGCTGCAAGGAAGTAACGGGCACCATTCTACTCTTGTGGTGTCCATGGTCCAGAATGAGCCCCAACCATGGCCAATAGCCAAACCATTAGATCTGTATTGGAATGTCTGGAGTTGGCTTAAAAATAGCTGGAAGAAGCACGCAAGAAAAGCAGCTTAGGTTGCAGGATACAATTGCCCTTAGAGTGAGTTCTGTACTGCATAAATAGTCATCAGCCACTTCTGATGACAAAATAAGAAGCAAGTCCAGACTGATTGTAGCTGAATAAGTAAAATAATGTATATTCCGGATAAGAAGGATGCAGCATTAGTCAAGGAGATGGCCAATCTACTATTGTTTTGTACTTTTCACTATAAACAACAGACTTCGCTATCAGGGCGGAGTATAATTCAAGTTTCAGAGAAGTCTGAAGCTTTCATTTCAACAGCAAAACCCCCAGAGTTTATGTTAAGTTTTTGGTTCAGAGTAGCATGCTTAAGATTTAGTATATTTTGTGCGTTAGTAACAATCGACATTTATCAAGTCCCTTCATACCACTTCAGAAGAAGAATCTTCAGACCCTCTACTTCCATTACTGCCAGCTATCCCTCTTTTTCTCCTGTAATAAAGAGATGGAAAAAAATATATGGAGAATGAAACTGCTACCTCCCTGTAAGGCAGCATCTCACAGTCTCTCCTTGGTAGTCCAGCAAGGCAGCTACCAACTATTGGCAGGGATGAGAATTGTAGTCAAAAATCAGAAGGTCGTGATCCTTTCATTTTATAAAATGAACTTTATAAGCTGTAGCATTTAAGCCCCGTATATTTTTTTATTTCCAAAATAGCTTCATATAGAATTCCCAATACCTTGAATTCCATGATGACAAAAAGGAAGAATGAAAATGTACTATATTTACAGCTGTGTGAAAAGTCCTGCATGCTTTCAGTTTTAAGCTATATTTACATGTTTAATCAACTTTTCACTCATAGAAACTGCGCAAAATTAGTACTTTGATGAAAATTTCTGTAGTCGGATTGAGATGCATAATTTTTATTAATATAACCAAAGTCTTCTTAAGGTTTCGACTGAGCTTATGTGCTAAAACAAACGCAACTTGCATTTTCGAGAATGTTAGGATCGAAAGTAGCCAATGAGCAGCGAGCTTTGGCTGACCAATCAAAATGCACAGAGGCTAAATCTAGGAGCCAATCAATGTTGTCATACTCTTTGACTATAAATAGGCATAAAAAGCATCGAGGAATTTAATTTAGCTCTGCCTGCAGGTAAGATGATGGCTTTTACTTTCACCAGTACTGAGCAGCGGCATCACATCATTGTGCTTCATGAAGAGGGTTACTCCTGTACAGAAATAGCCAAGAAAGTGAAATGCCATTGCACCATAGTGAGCAGAGTGGTTGAAAAATACAAATAACTGGTTCAGTTTGTGACAGGCTCCGCTCTGGAAGACCAAGAAAGTCAACAAAACGGCAAGATTGGGCTCTGCAACGCATTTCAATGGCTGACAGGAAGTTCATTCACTCAGATTACAAGAATTTGGGGTGAAACACGTGATGTAAAAGTGTGCACAAGCACAGTGCATTGCAGACTGCTTGCCAGAGGGCTCAAAGGCTGTAGGGCTCAAAGGGCTGTAGGGCTTTGTTCACAGACGCTCACCACTCTCGTCAATGTGCATTGGCCAAGAAGTATGCCAAGTGGACCAACATACAGTGGGCCAAGGTCATCTTCAATGATGAGAGCAATTTCTATTTGACTGGCAATCAGTGCAATAAGTATGTCAGAAGATTTCCAGCTGAAGAATTTAGGCCATATACTGCCTGAATCTATCTGTGAAGCATCCACTGCACGTGATGATCTGGGACCGTATCGCTGCTTCTGGTATTTGTTTGATACAAATCGTGCAGGGAATCATGAATTCCAAGCAGTATGTTGAATTCCTGGAAAAGACCATGCTTCCTTCATCTCAGCTACTTGTAGGGAAGGACTTTTACTTCCAGAATGACAACGCTCCTTGTCATCAAGCCAAGTCCATCTAGCAGTGGATGAAGAAGTTTGACTCCTGGATTGGCCAGATCAGAGCCCGTATTTGAACCCAATTGAGAACTTGTGGGCCAAGATTGGTTACGAAACAAGCAAGAAGCATCCAAAGACCAAGCAGGAGCTGATTGAATCCATTATTGCAGCTTTTCACCACTTTGTCATCAAAGATCATGTGCAGAGGCTTATACAGACTATGCTGAAGTGATGCCGCCTGGTGATAAGCAATAAGGGCTGGCCATTTTCATATTAGTAACCATGTTTGGTTACCTAAACGGTCCTTTTCAGGGCCACAAACAATAAAAATGTTAACAAAACACTAGCATCGGCCTTAGTAATTGCAACATGTATGCCACTAGGTATGCATCAGTTAATCTGTTTTCATAGTCATGGTAAACATGCATTGTAAGCATGCAAGAAAATTCACAATCCCCCTCCAAACAGCATCAAATTGCAAAAAGCCTATGCTTTTCACTTAAAAACCACCAGTATTTATTTAAATATAATAATATTTGCATAGCACTTAGCATAAAATATCATAAAATCAATGGCCTATCCAAAAAATGTTATTAACCGTAAACCGTAAAGCATGCAGGACTTTTTCAGACAGCTGTATATGCAAAGGGGAAATAAAAATGTTAACATAGGTAATGATGAATATTTTGCATTTTGCATATATAAAGTTTCTCCCCTCACTGAAGTCTTTCTCACTTAATCAAGTGTAGTCCTACCATATTAGAATACCATCAATAGCTTTCAATCTCATAATTATCTATATTATAATTGGGAAGCCTGAGATGCATTATTAGTAATGGAGATTGATTTTGAAATCAAATTGATTTCAAAACTGTTATCAGAAATTTTAAATTATTTGTAAAGTTGAAAGTGCTGACAATTATGTCTTATTGAATAAACAGTTGTAATATCCAATAATCGAACATCAATAGATTTGTCTATAAAATGTTGCATTTCTCTCTTTAAACTGACATGGAAACTAATACACCCAAGATCTTATTCTGAGTTTGTCATACAATCCATACAAAGAATGTATGGATTGTAGATTTTCTTTCTGGGTAATGTAAGAAATGTGAGGTATATTAACTCATGATTTGGTCATCTGGTTTTTCGGTTTCTTTTTTAATAATATTGCAACATATATAAATAGATGTATGGATAAACATCATGTGAAAAATATGAATATTATTTTAAAGTGATAGCCGACTATTTTTTAGGAATTTTGGTTGAGAATTACATCAAAAGAGTCCAAAAGCATTTTACTTTGGATATTAAAGTCTGGATTCAATAAATGTGTAACTTATCAGTTTTTGAAGAGGCTATTTTTTTTCTTATTAATCAAGCTGAAGCAATATCCCTTTGCCATGTATTTAATAATGTTTTATAAGAACAGGCGGTTTTTATATGCAATTTAATTTAAATCTGTTGACATACTGAAACTACTAGCTTCTTCTCAATTATAGCTATGCTCTTATTTACCCAATCTGAATGAATATGGAAAGATAAACATGTGGCCTATAAGTATAATTAAAATCTAATTTGGAGAAAGAAAGGGATTGGCATTAAATACAGAATGGATAAAGAAAAATGTATTATAATTATATATCTCTATCTCTATCTCTATCTCTATCTCTATCTCTATCTCTATCTCTATCTCTATCTCTATCTCTATCTCTATCTCTATCTATCTATCTATCTATCTATATATATATATATATATATATATATATATATATATATATACACACACACATACATAGACATATATATATATATATATTCACATACATTCATACATATATACATACATATATACATATACACATACATACACACCACAGGGTGGGTGCTCCCGGTTCGCACCGGTATGCCAGAAGGGGTTCATCAAATTTACTGTATCTTTTAGAACCTGTTCACCCGGTGGGACGGTACCAGAACGCTCTCTCCCACCTGCCCCCCCTCGCTTGCTTCCCCCACCTGTCCGGTCACCGCTTGCTCACCCCACCCATCCGCACCATGCTTTCCCTGCCCACCGCACACTGATTGGCTGGCTCACCAATCGCCCTGCCTCTGAGAGGGGGGGGGGCTTTCTCGCACGCCTTCTTTCTTTCTCTGAAGGTGTGTGAGAAAGCCCCCCCCATTGCCTGAACGTGTGAACTGTGAAGGAAGGAGGCTGCAGTGCAAGCTCATTTGCCTCGGCTATACAATCTCCTTTCATTCTCCATCTGCCTCATTCACTTGTTTGGGCAGCAGAGAACGAAAGGAGGTTGCCTAGCCAGGGGCAAATGATCCTGCCAGCCTCCTTCATTCACACATTTGGGCAGTGAGGGGCGGCTTTCTCACATGCCTTCTTTCTTTCCCCAAAGGCATGCAAGAAAGACACCCCCCACAATTGCCTGAACATGTGAACTGTAAAGGAAGGAGGCTGCAGTGCAGACTCATTTGTCTCGGTTGCGATCTCCTTTCATTCTCCATCTGCCTAATTTACTCATTCAGGCAGCAGAAAATGAAAAATGAAATACACACACACACACACACAGACACACACAAATGTATTTTCCTTTATCCATTCTGTATTTAATATCAATCCATTTTTTCTCCAAATTATATTTTAATTATATTGATAGGCCACATGTTATAAGTCACCCAGAACTGATCTTTCTGTTCTAAACTTATACATGTAGTCCTCGCTGTACGACCACAATTGAGCTCAGAACTGCTGTTCTTAAGTGAAACATTTGTTAAGTTAATTTTGCCCCATTTTACAACCTTTCAAGCCACAGTTCTTAAGTGAATCACTGCAGATGCTAAATGAGTATCCCAGTTGTTAAATGCAAATGGCTTCTCTGTTGACTGCTTGTCAGAGGATCACAAAAGGTGATGATCCTGGGACATAGCAAAGGTCATAAATATGAATCAGTTGCAAAACATCCGAATTTTTGTCACATGACCCTAGGGATGCTGCAAAGGTTGTAACTGTGAAATTTGGTCATAAGTTGCTTTTTTCACTGCCATTTGTAACTTTGGGTGGTCAATAAATGAAGTGTTGTAAGTTGAGGACTACCCGTATGCTTCTTTGTCTCCCTCAGGAAAGGCTTTCGGCTAAGCAGAAGAAACTAAGAATATAGTTTTTCAGTAGGAGAAGACGGTGCAGAGAAAATACTCAGTGTACTGCTTTCATCACTGCATCAGCATCTCTGAAGCAATCACTTATTTCAAATACTTACAAGAGTTCTCGGCACATGACACACATATTGGTATGGGTCTTGCCATCAGGGCCAAAAATAGGGTCAATGTCTCTGTTGCAGTATAAATTCCCATTGATGAATAATTGTTCGAATTGCCAGCACATGCCCTCCTACAGAGATAAAAGAGTATTGAATGAAGCTTTCCTCCTTCAAGAACTTCTATGGCGAATCTCCCACCATGTGTTGGTGATCCTTCTAACTTGGGGAGCTCAATGGTGTTTTATTTTATCTAGAATATAGACCCCCACAAATTCACTTTACGATCTGTTTCTGTTGCTCCCCTCTGGGAGGAGGTTTTGAAGTATTTCCAGCAAGACTACGAGATTATGTATCAGCTTTGTACCCTATGACATCCGTCTAGTAAATGCACAAGATTTGTTTTTCTCACCATGTACATTTATACAACCGAACTAGACTGTGTTGTTTCTCTGTGTTATATAATATATGTGGGTATATGGGTATATGCATAATTGTATTTATTTATGTATTTAGTTTTTTGTCATGTTTATTTAGTGTATATTGCAGGTGGTGATCCTCTGAGAGCTGTGTGCAGTGAAATTTCATATCCCGATTTGTTTACATATAAAGTGACAATAAAGATATTCTACGTCTAAATCTAATTCATCCTGTGCAAATTATGCTCCCCATTTATGGAATTTAATGTGAAGATTCATATATTGGATTTCCCATTTGTAAAACTCCACTTTTCATCATTCCTGTATGTTTTTGTTACCAGAACTATTAATTTAGAAGTTAATTGAGTTGAACAGGACATTAGGAAATGCTAGGAACTACCCCTCTCAAGGCATGCTAGCTTTGCTTATAATTCTATACCAAGTTACACCAATATGCCCTGATACACAATGTCATAGATATTCATTTTGACCTACTTTTTTTTTCGGTTCAAAAGTTTTATTTTCTTTTAAAACAAACATTTCATCATTCCTCAATCAGTAAGACATCGGAGTACAATTTTTTTGTGTGTCAAAATAGTTCTAGTTTACTACCAAATTCTTGTCTAGCCTAATGTATACAATTTTGACCTACTTTTGACCATGGATTAATGTTACCTGCAGTAACTGATATGACTTGGAGGTTTTCTCAACTCTGCTTAGACATGATAAACTGAACTTGGGATGTGAAATATGTTTTGTCCCGAGCACCTCTGGCTTTAATATGCCATATTTGTAAATAGACTATGAAAATAACTCTGAAGAAACACAGGGCAAGGGCAGAGATGAGTAATGCTTGAAAGGACAAGAACAGATAAATCAGAACTAACCTGGTATTTAACTTGACTGGTTACATCTGCAACAAAAAGAGAGACAGATCTATTTATCTTTTTTTGTGTGTGGTTTCATAGAAATGACTAAATTTTACTCAATGTTAAAAGATGATAGGCAGTTAAATCTGATATTCTTCAATCTGGTTGTTATTAAGCTTTGTTGCATATGAGATAAATAGAGATAGCCTTAGACATTGTCAGGAATAGATCCAGACTTCAAAAATAGTCCTGCCTGCCTCAGACTGGTCAGAGATAGTCCATTCCAAGCAGAGGTGGTATTCAGCAGGTTCTGACCAGAACCGGCAGTGGAAATTTTGAGTAGTTCGGAGAACCAGTAAATACCACCTTTGACTGGCCATGCCCCCATATACTCTCGCACCCCAGCTGATCAGGAGGGAATGGGGATTTTGCAATAACCTTCCCCTGGAGTGGGGAGGAAATGGGGATTTTACAGTATCCTTGCCCTGCCACACCCACCAAGCCACGCCCACCAAGCCATGCCCACCAAGTCATGCGCACAGAACTGGTAGTAAAAAAAATTAAATCCCACCATTGTTTCCAAGTGTTTCTGGCTAATTGCATAAAACAAGAAGAATAATTGCATTACCTCTACATTTTCTAGTAATACAGTAGTGGCTCCAATGTCTCCCAAGTTGGATGGCGACTTTAATCTAAATTTGGAAAAATTGTCCTAAACACCTGACTGTATTACCATTCTTTATTTGATTATGGTAACTCTTGGTTTAGGTAATTTATTTCACATTCTTAAACTTCTGAATAACATTTGCAAAGAGCTTGATTGAGAACTGTTTCCACTTTCCCCCTCCTTTAGTTCTTCAATCAGTTTCCTGCATGGCCCTATCTGTATTCAAGATGAGCTGTCTCCAAAATATTACTATTCATCTGTGATTGGAGTAACTGGGAAGATATTTTCAGCTAATTAATCAGAAGTCATAAGCAAATATAATTACTTTCTGGCTGGCTGCTTTAATTCCACATATTCCCATGATAGAGAGAGACTTCCACAGACAGCCATTGACCCAAGTGAAATTCATCTAAATATGGTACTGGGAAAGACCATGAAAACAGACCACAAATTCAGAATCTAAATTGTTTGAATCTAAACCATAGTCTAGGTAAGTAAACCATAAAAAGAGAGGAGACTCTTCAGTTTCAAACATAAGCAAATCCACTGGTCTAGAAAACCCAACATAAAATCCTAGGATAATAATCCCGCCATCCTGTTTTTCCACCCATTATTGCAAAGACAAAGACATCAGCTAATAATCATTGCAAATGAGGTGTAAATGACAGGCATTGAGATTTTTAAAAAATATACAATGGTGGAAAAATACTTCTAGACCAGTCTAATTTAATGCTGGATTTAGCAGTTTTTCTCATATTGAAAATCCACATATTTATGCAGAAAAAATATCAATTTCACCTGTCTTAATTATGGTATGGCTTTTTATAATATGCTATACATGACTAAGTGTCTGAAATTCAGCAGAACGTCCCAATTTTCTTCCTATCCTCTGTGCATTCTGTTAAAAACAATTTGTTTCATATCCCACCTATGCTGATAAGAAATTTGAAGTATTTTTTTTTCCTTACCTAGCACCAGCAATAAATTATCCCACAACAGTTGTGGTTGAGTTTTTACCACAACAGGTGTGCTCTAATTTAAGGGCCATTGTTTGCTGGAAATAAATAAATAATAAACTATAACAAACCATCTTTTTCTTTTGCAAAAAAATAATATTTATGAAGAATAAAAAGATCATTTATCCATATCATAAATCCTGCCAAAAAAGTTAATATAGTGTGAGTAGAGTCAAACCAGATTATTTGTTTTCCAGCCCCTTCTGCAATAATTTGATACATCTTTATAGTACAGATGATAAAGCACCTGGTCCACATGCAAAAGCAAGATACTCAATACATCTATCACACAGATATGTATTAGCAGCAACAAATGAAACTTACCTTCAAACTGGATGAAAAGTGCCAGAATAAAAAAGAGACCTATGGCCTTCATGGTTAGGATAATAGAAGCTCTTGCAAGATACTTTGATTTGAGAGTTCTCAAACAAGAACTCAAGGAAGAACTCCTAATCATGTTAATACATGTAGGAAGCCAGTTTCTCCACCCACCTGTTGACATAAACTTCAAAACTACCCTCATTAATTGTGCAAACCAGTCGGATGAGAGTTGATTTTAATTCTAATAAGTCTGTCAACAGAACATCCATCAGGATGCAACAGGACTAGGAAAGCACACCCTGGAATTTGTCAAAACATTTGCTAATAAGTTGTGACATTTTTCATCTCTGGCAGATAATGCTACTGTGTGATATTCACCTGAGGTACATTCAAATCAAAGATGTTTTTGTAAAATTATAATAATATAATTGAAGAGAGACAGGAAATATGTACCAGAGTAATAAATGCTAGCTTCTGAAGGCTGCATTTCAATATCAAAGGACCTTGCAATTTAACTTCTAAATCTAATACAAGGGTGTCAAACTGGCAGCCCATGGACCAGATGCCTCAGGTGTAGGCTACGTCCACCCCAGCTCCGTGAATGGGAAAAACATTGTGAAACATGACAGCAATGTGACACCATGAGTTTGACACCTGTGATCTAATACAAGATCAATCAATCAGAATTTCATTGTATTTAATTAATTAAGTACAATGTAATAATTAATTAATTAATATAATTTCATTGTATTTAAGGACAATGACAATAAAGATTATACTTATACTTAATAGAGCTGGAAGGGATCTCGGAGTGTAGTCCAACTCCCTGCTCAAGCAGGAGACCTTATACCATTTCAGATAGATGGTTGAACAGTCTTTTCTTTAAAAAGCTCCAGTGATGAAGTACCTACAACTTCTGAAGGCAAGCTGTTCCACTGGGTAATTGTCCTGACTATTAGGAAGTTTCTCCTTAATTCCCGATTGCTTCTCTCTTTGATTAGATTTCATCCATTGTTTCTTGTCTTGCCTTCTGGTGCTTTGGAAAATAAGTTGACCTCCCTCTTGTTTGTGGGAGCCTTTCCAAATACCGGAATACTGCTATCATGACAATCCTTCTTTTCTCTAGACTGGCCATATTCAATTCCTACAAGTTTTCTTCATATGTTTTTGTCTCTAGGCCCTTAATCATCTTAATTGCTCTTCTTTGCACTTTTTCCAAAGTCTCAACTTCTTTTTTTATAATGTGGTGCCTCTGTTAATACAACCAATAATTGTATTAGCTTTTTTGACTGCTGCCACACACTGCTGCCTCATGTTTAAGTGATCATCCACTAGGACTCCAAGGTCCCTTTCAATGAAAGTTTAAAGCAATTTTTAAATTGATTTCTGATAAATACCTGATAAGGAATTGACCTCTAATCTAGAAGCTTTTCAGTTTTATAAAGTTACTAGTGAAAATCATGAAAAAACACCAAGCAACTGAACACTGCAGAAATTCCCGCCTCCCCTCTTTCCCAAAAGAAGCCATTTTAGGAGCTGACCAAACAATAACAAGATTCCGTATGTGACTTTGAGACAATCCATTTTGTTTAGTAATCAGTTTGTTCTATTCTAACTCTATAGTGTGTGAATATAGAATGACAGATTGACTGACTGACTGAGTGACTGACTGACTGATTGAAACTGCTTTTGCTCATGCTCCAAACTAGAGGTTTGTGACCATTTGGACCTGAAATGAGAAAAGGAATGTGGACATATTCATTTCATCAGTGATTCCTTTAAAATCCACACCTTTTCCTGAGTTTGCACAGTAGTTGTATATTTGCATTTTTCTGGAATCATATAATTACCAATTAGAGTAGCTTTTCTTCTCCTCTATCTGACTCATACATAAGGTCACGTGTCCTGTTACAATTAATCATAAAATAATATTAAAATACATTTGTTTTTAAGCTTATACGCAACTTCAATAACCCTTGTTTAGTTAAATAAAATTGTGTATTTGCTCCACACAATTAGAAAAAAAGGAGTTTAAATTAGAAAAATTATTCTAAAGAACAAATTATTGTTCTTTTTCTACCACATACAAATTCTGTTGGGGATACAACAAATTTAATTTTCTTTAAAGAAAGGTGCTGGGAATCTGTGGCCTTTCAGAGATGACTGAACTACAGCTTTCAATGATTCTTAATTCACAATCCCTATTTAGGGAATTAATGTAATTCACTAGCAAAGGCTATGTTATAAATTACCAATCACCCAGAACATTTTCACAAGTATGTAAAGAGAAGTTTTTCAAACAAGAATAGCTTGTCTACATCTTCAGTTCTCTCAAAACCTGATGAAATTTCTAGAATGTTCTACTCAGCCTATTCTAGTATGTGATCACAGATTCTAATAATTCATCCCTAAATGTTATCTAGGTGGAGATAAAATGTAAGGGTATCACAGAGGCTGTCTTCCCTTGAGAATAGTCCCTTGATTACATATCCTCACAATACTGAAAAGCCTTTTCTTTGGCATAATGTTATGTTCTCTCCTTCACTGTCCTCGAAAACCAATACAGGGGGACTCCTTATCCAGAGCAACAATTCCCTGTGACTCTGGACCCAGAAATAATAGAACATGTGCTTCTGAGACCTTAATATTAGCCTTACCTCACTATTTTGAATAAATACCACCCTGCTCAGCATACAATGTTGTCAGGTTCTATAAAGCAGTGTTCAAAAATCATTGTGGTGGTACTGAAGCAGCCACGGGTTTTCCAAATTTCAATCCCACAGGAGTAATGGGCCTCAAATTTTGGATGCATCCTACAGTATAAGTTAGCCCATTTGGAGTACCCTGGCCTATTGTTGTTGCCCAGTGATGCACCTTTTTGTGCAATTGGAGATTTCAAACAGATAATCAGACCCAAGAGTTTTAGTAGTATATAGATAGATGTCACCCTGATAACAAAATAATATAGTACACATTCGAAATGCTTCCCAAACATAGTCTCTGTAAACATCGAACTGACATCACTATCCAAATGTGTCCTGTGTATGCAGGAGCATGTTCATTAAATAAGCAACAACATGCATTTAGCTATTACTTATTGAATAAAACACTACCACTAGCTTCTTTTAATATGTAGGCAGAGAAAGGACACTATGACTTAATATTGAATATAAAACTATTCAACTTCCTCTTAGACTAGCTTCTTCCCTCTTTCAATTTAACTCTCCAGAATTCCCCACATGCTGTACAATGTTTAAAAATTAGAAAATTCGGTTCTTTATCCTAGTCTGTCTGGTCCTTCCTTCCATTTGTAAAATCTATGGTATAGCTCCAGTTATAATGAAACTGAGCTTATATTTGTATAGGCCACTGGATAGAAGATATAATTTACTTTAGCCCCACCATTGTCTTCCACCCCAGGAGCAAATTTATATTCTAATTTCGTAGCTGCTTGTTTTTATCTTGCTTATATTATTGCAAACTGTCAAGCCTTCTTCTTGAGGGAAAGTCTAGACAATTTTTTTTTCAAATAATTGGAGTACAGTAGTTCTTGACTTATGACTGGTTGTTTAGCAATCATTTAAAATTACAACAGACCTACATGAGGGGATACTTAGGACAAAGATTCAATTCCAATGGCTGCCCTCCCCATAAAATGTAATCACCTCACCACACTTTGGTTGATCAGCAACCAAGTCACATTCACAGCTATTTACACCATCCCACCATCACATAACCATGTTTTGAAACAGTTATACCCAAAACCAGCATTTACTTCTATCAGCCTGTAGCAATCCGTGGGTTCTCTTAACAGCTGTGATGCTCACTTAATGACTGCTGAAAAAAAAGATCATAAAATTGTTCTGGTCACCTGGGTGATCCAATTTATGACCATCATGAATTATGACTCTAATGAGCAGGCTCTATTACAGTCATAACTCGAGAACTATTTGCTGGTTAAATTTCAACTATCCCATATGGTGTGTTAGAAACTTGTAGTTCCAATGAATGAGAGCAGGCACACACACTGACATTAAAGCCAAAATACCCATTTAATTTTTTAAAAAAACATATCCAATTGTCTATACTTAATTAGGATTTCACCTATATGTCCAGGATGAAATTGATATAAAACACTGTGGAGGTGGCAGGTTTTTTAAAATCACTATTATTGTCTTATTTAATAATTAGTGTAGAGGAACTGATGTCAAGGTGACCCTGGAGAGGATTGTCTGAACAGTGGTTAACTATTTCTTGCGGGATAGGGTAGTCCTGTGGACTCTTAACAAGGTTGTAGTCTGCCCTTTCCACAAAGAGAAATTTTGTGACCCAAGTAATGGAGAGTTTTCATCCATTCTCCAACCTTCTTTCTTAAAGATTATAGAGATAGTGTGTAAATGCATGGCAGCTTCAAAGGACCCTGGAGGAAGCAGGTTATCTTTCAGTTAGGATTCAGACCAATTTATGGGACTGAGACAGCATTGGTCACAGTCTTGGTTGACCTCGGGCCGGAAAGAGATGGGGATTGTACATCCATCCTTGCTCTTCTTGACCATCATAAACCTTTGATATAGAGGTGAAATTCAGCAAGTTCTGACCAGTTCTGGAGAATTGGAAGCAGAAATTTTGAGTAGTTTGGAGAACTGGCAAATACTACCTCTGGATGGCTCCAGAGTGGGGTGGGAATGGAGATTTTGCAGTACCCTTCCCCTGACATGCCCACCAAGCCATGCCCATAGAACCGGGAGTAAAAAAAAATTGAATTTCACCACTGCTTTGATACCATTGATCAAAGTATCCTTGAGGGTAGGCAAACTCTGTTATGCTAGTTCTCCTCCTTCCTCGGGGGTCAGTTCCAGTTGGTGTTGATAATTGGGGAGACTGTGGTGGAAACCCCTCCAGAGTTGCAGGAGGGAAGGGCTCTTTCCCAGGGAGCAAAGAGAAAACATAGCTTGAAATCTTTGGTAAAGCTCAAAGGTACCCCCCCCCCCCCCGCAACCGTTCACATGATAAATTGAATAGTTATAGAAATAAGTTTTTAGTCTGGCAAGATCTCTGTCTAGAGGCAAGCAACAATACAGAAGCCATTCTGAAGTAACTCCTCATGTCATTTTTGATTCCTTGATCCTGCAGAGACAGTGTTCAGCATCAATGTTTAAAACACTTTTTATATACTGTAATGAAGGCTGACAGTTTAAGCTTTCTAGATCTTTCCTTTATATAATGAGGAAGATTTGTAAATACCAAAACAGGCATATTTAAATCATGGTATTCGCACACACACAATAAATTGGAGCAATTCAGCTTACAAAATTTGCAAATTGGTTGTACAAAACAACATATTAGACTTATTTGAATTGAAGAACATCCCATGTTAATGGACTACCTTTGGAAGAAAAATGCTAATAATAAATTGATATACTAGTATTATGTACTAACATTTTTGATAATGTTAATGGCAGGTCCTTTCCAATCCTGTTATTATATGTTCTATATAAAAAAGGATAATTTGATTTTTAGTAAGGCATACAAGGATGCATACACATCCAACCTCTGAATGAAAATAAGTTGAGTTTTTGAACTACTAGTGTGAAGAACTGATTCACTGAAACAGTTGATCAAAAGAGAATAATACTTAAACATAAGATTGACATAGACTGGATTTATACTGATTCACATATTCATACTGCTGAGTTACATCTGGTTGAAATAATGTAGGTATTGCTAAATTTCTTCTGTAAATACAAACTTTTTAAAAAAATACTGTGACAAACTAATAATAGTAGCACTATGCTGTAGGGCAATTTTATTTCATCTTCCTTTTAAAAGTATGGAATGGTGACATAAATAGTTTCAGGGTGTGTCCAATTCACACTGAATGCATGTAGTCTCCAGTTTCTTTCATTCCCACTAATTATTGGATCAGCCTTCCTTTGTTGCTCTTCAGATGTTTGCTTAGTAGATGCAAGCTATCTTTGATGGATAAGAATTGTATAGTTCTTTAAAGCATGCAGTAGTCTTGTATTGCATAAGCCCTGGAAACTATTTTCCATTTTTATGACCTGGAACCTCCCTAGGTAATCCTGTCTCCACAAACCACATGTCCAGATTTTGACGGCAACTGTCTAGAGCCTCTGTCCACGGATTGCTTACTGTTGTAGGCAATTGAGCAAGTCCAGGTGGGTGGACACACACACCCATAATACCTGCAACTCTTGTCTATCACCACCCCCAGTTGCAGTGTGTAACATTTAAAAACAAATTCTTGTGTTGGGCACACAGATTCTCACACTCCCTCCTTGACAGGGAATCTCTGTTTGTGCAAGAACTGCATTACCAATGTCTTAGAATAAACATTGCTACTTTTATAATTCCTTGCAAACACAAACTACTTACATTTTATCTTATTTTAATTTTTGTTCCTTCAAGGCACAAAAATTCCTAGTAGCTGCCTGGACAAGTCCCTGCAGCTTTCTTGGCAAGGTTTTCCAGATGTAATTTGCCATTCCTGTCTTTTTAGAGTTGAGAGAGAGTTACTGGCCGAAAGTCACTCAGCTGGCTTTATGCCTAAGGCAGGGCTAGATATCATGGTCTCCTGGTCTCTAACCTAGTGCCTTAACCACTCCAAATGGTTCTTATTCAAATATTAAAAGTCTCTGTCTCTCTCCCTCCCTCTCTCCCTCTCTCCCCCTTTTCTCTGTGTACATGTATGTGCATGTATAACATCATGTTATTTTAACCCCATAATTATTTCACTTTATTTTCCAAACTTTAATTCATTATAAAAAGGTGAGCAAAATATGAACAAAATCAAAATACAGATCTTTTTCTAAATCAGAATGTTGAGCCTGAATTAATTTAGTAAGTGACTTAGCAATACACATTTCTCCTCCAAATAAATCAACAATTCACTTGAAAAAGAAGTACATTAATCTAAATATTTGCTTTTCAGTTAAAATTGTATATATAATTACATAGGTGTAAGCTTGAGATTTATAACTAAATAAGTATGTGTAGAAGTACATTGTTATCGGTGCACTTATTTTGTGTGTGTGTGTATAATTTGTTTAATTTTTTAGATTTATTTCCAACAATAATAGTTATAAGTAAATTAAATCATTTAACTATAGCAGTAACTTATCACCTGCTCCTAAAATACAACAAAAACTTTCTTGTTCCAGTATCCCATTTCTTATCTATAAACAAATTTTTAAAACCTCATCATTTCAGTGAAAGTCAATTAATTACCAGAGACAGAAACCCTGACCAAATAAATCAAATTTATGTTTCTTTTTTTTATTTTCAACAATCTTGATCTTTAACGGCTTCAAATAATATCCTAAAACTTTAGTTCTTCTCATTTTTTTTTTGTTCCTGCTCACAAAATTTTTCAGTTTAAAAAAAAACCTTTTCTAAATTCCTATGGGAAGATTAGCCCTCTCAACTCTCTTGGTTTGTTTTTAAATGTTGATTTTTTTTAATAAAGGATGATTTAATTATTAAGACATCATTTGATTTCTTTTGTATGTCCAATGAGCATCTTTTTCATATCATTCTTGCAGCTTGTCATCTTACAGTTCCATATCAGTTCAGTCTCATACTGTAAAGTTTGTCCTCTTCTATAACATCTTTTAAAATGTTTTCCTGCATTATATATTAGTCAAATTTAAATGTTCTTTTAATTGTACTCTTCAGTTCCTTCTAGTTCCATCTAGTGTTCAAGCTTCAAAGTTCCATCTTATCACTTTTTAAAAAAGAATTCAAAACAAAAGTATTTTCGCACAGGGAGGATTCTTATAATTCCATTTTTTTTAATTTCAAATTTATCTTGACCATTATTCTGCTTATAACTTTCTAAAATCAAATTTCTAATCATCCTTTTGCTGTTAATTCCATAAAATAAATTAAGTATTAAAACTTGTATTTAAAGTTTCACCGTATTGAACGATATCACCCAGTGCTGTAAAACTAGTTGATCTAAAGGTTCCTAAAGCTGAAAAGCTGCTAGCAATAAATTTCCAAAAGTGATTAGGACAGGAAGAATGCAAATCCTATGTCCTTAAAGGCTCTAACCATGAATCAAGTAGGATAGTTATTCCTTTACCTCCCAGAACTCTAAATCCAGCAGAGAACATTGCACTCTTCAGGAGGAATAACTACCATATATGGAACATTTGTGGGCAATCTCAAACTCTGTCATTGTCCAGAGAAGAATTATATAAAGAGCTGGTGTACTTGGTGGCTCTTCATTCTGGCAGGGTTGTCAGATTAACTTTTAGCAACACCACTTTCAGTTTGCCATTTCTTTCCTGGAAGTCCCATATCACATCAGTATATACAAACAGTATATATCAAATGAATGAATTAGTGCTATACTATTAGCCAGTGGAATAACCAGAAAATTATTTGCAATCATTTAGATATCAATTATTATTAATTAGCAATTAGAATAAATACATTGCCTTTTGTCTTTGCATATGTAAATGATATTTACCATTTTATGTACATACAAATGATGCAACATTTTCATGCAAGAAATACTTGTTAAAAGGGTTTGCCCTAGTTCCCTCCTTCTGTGTGCATGTGTGTGTGAGAGAGAGGGGGGGAGGGAGGGAGGGAGGGAGGGAGGGGGAGGAGATCAGGCATTTGGTATCTGCCGAAAATAAAAGTAAGGTTATTTTCCAAGCATTACTTATTAATGAGATTTTTTGAGAAGATGAGATTACAAGAATGTTGGCAACTGACTTACTTCCCATCTAAAATCAATGTACCCCAAGTTAGATTAAGGTGGAGCTTTCTTATCTTTTTTTAAAATAGCTTTCTTGAACCAACAAAGTGGTGGCCCTTTGAATTAATAACATGAGAGTTTCCAGGTGGTTAAATAATACATTTGTCCTGAGTCTTCATCAGTTTGAGAACTAATCTTTATAGCATATAATTGCCCAACACATTTTAACCAAATTACCTTGAAGGGCTCTTTAAGATAAATCTCAATCTTCACTACATAGGGATGTCTTAGTGCCTCTTTTAAATCTACGCAGTCTTGGAAAAAGACATTTACCATCCCTGGGAACAATCCCATTAACTAATTTCCCCTGCTGTTAGTAAGAATGCAAAAAGCAAGTAGCAGAAACCCATCCAATTGCCTTGGCCATGGCACATCCTTGGTTCTTGCTTCAGAGTGGAACAGAGTTGTTTTGCTTTCAGATCATCTGATCATCAACTCCTTTGCACTGGAACAATTCATTGTAACAAAAGACTTTGGCTAAATAGTTCTAAGGCTTAGAAATGCATTCCTGATATACTTACTTTACACACCACCCATCTTTAATAATTCATGACAGTAATACTTGGGAGTTAGCACTTTTCAGCTTCAAGATTATTTATAAACATGAGCTAATTAATCCTCTCAACACCTCAGTCACTATGACAATGATGAGGAAACCAACAGAGAAAAGGTAAACATGTGTTGAAGGCCACAACATGATTCACAGGTTGGGTGAAGGAAAAGGTTATAGAGCAGAGGTGACAAAATTGTGGCGCCCGTGGGCCAGATGCATCATACACTGGCCATGCCAATCCCTGTTTTAGCAAAGAGAAAAAAGTCACAATACGTAATCTGATAACATGACAACGCAAGTTTGACACCCCTGTTATAGAGGGATTTCCTCTCAAATTTTCAGGGAGTTTCCACTACTTCTAGAATTGGTTACAGCATCACTATGCTAGACCTAAAAGAACTTCAGGTCATTCCTTAGAAGAATGTTGGTCTGATGTAGCAAGAGATCACTAGAATTTGGATATGATTATAACTTCAGAATTGTCAAAGTAGGACATCTCTAATTTACAAAAAAAAGAAGCAAGGGCTACAGAGAAATCCCAGTTCACTTGATTTCACATCATTGACTCAATCTGCAAATCAAACCCCAGATCTTCATTGAAGTATGTGATGCACACTTATAGGTCTGCACCTATGCAGAGTTCTGTTGAGAGTTCACTTCCAGGTGTAGCAGAAATGTGTGCTTCCAAATCTTTACCAACATCTTCATTCCCTAGTTGTATAGCCTTGTTCTGTCATTTCTTCAATTTCTTCAAGAACTGATTGATAGTTCCCCAGGTTTGGGGGGGGGGAGATGGAGACCCTCACATCCACTGGATTACAACCTCACGTCCACTGGATTACTCCCTTCTCACACATTCACAATCTAGAACACACTTCTACATCAGTAATGGTATCCTACTCTCTTCACTATTGATTTGGTAGCAGGAACATGCATATCTGGGCATGGGTCCTTGATGACATCTGGCCACTACCAATTTGCATGAACCAGTGTGAACCGGCAGCATACAAGTTTGGAGTTTGGAGTTTATTCAATTTGTAGGCCGCCCTATTCCCCGAAGGGACTCAGGGCGGCTGAACAAAGCCAAGGGAGGGGAAATTACAAAACGTAAGACAAAGACAATCAGACAATACAAACAATTTAAAAGCACAACAGACACAGCAAATTCGAGTAGGGGGGGGGACTCAACCCCAGGCTTGCTGGGACAGCCAGGTCTTCACGGCCGTCTGGAAGGCCTGAAGGGTGGAGAAGGTCCGAATCTCCACGGGAAGATCGTTCCAAAGGGCCGGGGCAGCCACAGAGAAGGCCCTCCTCCGAGTAGTCACCAGCCGACATTGGCTGGCAGATGGAATACGGAGGAGGCCTAATCTGTGGGATCGAATGGGTCTGTGGGAGGTAATCGGCAGAAGGCGGTCTCTCAAGTACCCAGGTCCAATACCATGTAGGGCTTTATAAGTAATAACTAGCACCCTGAAGTGTATCCGGAGACCAATAGGTAGCCAGTGCAGCTCGCGGAGGATAGGTGTAATGTGGGTGTACCGGGGTGCAAGAAGAGCCAAGGTGGCGCAGTGGTTAAATGCAGCACTGCAGGCTACTGCTAGATCAGCAGGTCAGCGGTTCAAATCTCACCGGCTCAGGGTTGACTCAGCCTTCCATCCTTCCGAGGTGGGTAAAATGAGGACCCAGATTGTTGGGGGCAATATGCTGACTCTCTGTAAACCGCTTAGAGAGGCCTGAAAGGCCTATGAAGCGGTATATAAGTCTACTGCTATTGCTATTGCTATTGCACCCACAATCGCTCGCGCGGCTGCATTCTGGACCAGCTGGAGTCTCCGAACACTCTTCAAGGGCTGCCCCAGCAAGCCTGGGGTTGAGTACCCCCCCCTACTCGAAGCATGGGGCAGCCCTCTGTTTCTTATGATGTAGAACTTCTCTTCTACATCATAAGAAACAGAGGCTGAGCTATTGTTATCAATTCCAGCTTGAAACACTGTGACAAGCCTAAGGCTGGAGTTTTATAAATAGTAATTCTTGTTTTTGACTTCTCCTTCCTGCTTTTCTTCATTTGATAATTATCACTACAATTATTGTTTGTCACAAGTATGCCTGTGAATAATTTAATCTTGCTTTAATCTCACCATACTTTCAGTGCCCCAACAAGAGCTTATTTTTTTAAATTACCAGTTGATCGCTACACCGATATAGGCCACACACATGTATATCCAAGCTTTTATAAGCTATGAAAACATTGATTCAATTGGTTTTCAAGTGGTAATGGCTATTCAAATCTGTGTAATTGTTAGCAATGAATGTTGCTGTCCCAAAAATTAATTAATTATCCCTAAGATTATAACCGGACACCATTTGGGTAGTCTTTAAAAGAATTATGGCATCTCTTTAACTGCAACTAATTTCCACCTTCCTTCCATATCACTCATCCTGATCCATTGCCTTCATCCGGCATTCCTCTGGGGCATCCTACTTTTCTTGTGTATCATTAAAGAAATTGTGAAGAGCTTAAATAAATAACTATCCTAGGTATTTTGACAGTGGTACATTTCATACATTCACTCATGCTCTAGTCACCCCACTGTTTCACTCCTGCAATGTGCTGCACATGGGACTGTGCTTGAAGAACACCTGGAAGCTTCAATGGGTCCAGAATGTGTAGTGCAAGTACTAATGGGTTTCAGGAGCAGTAGTGATTGTCTGTTTGCTTCCAGATGCAATTTAAGATAGCAATAGCACTTAGACTTATATCACCTCAAAGTGCTTTTTACAGCCCTCTCTAAGCAGTTGACAGAGACAGTCTATTGACCCCCAACAATCTGGGTCCTCATTTTACCCACCTGGAATGAAGGAAGGCTGAGTCAGCGTTGAGCCTGGTGCGATTCGATCTGCCAAATTTCAGCCAGCCAGTAGTCAGGAGTATTGCATTCTAAATACTGTGCCACCGCAGCTCAGATGCTGGTTGTTACCTATGAAGCACTACACTTCATGGGACCTCATTACTTGAGGGACCTTTATGCAGTGTCATCTGCCTAGGTGATTTGATCCTGTAGGTTTGATCCACTCTGGGTTCCTTCAGTTAAACAATGTTGTCTCTCAAGGCTCTGGAACCACATTTTCTTTGTAGCAGCACCTTCCATCTGGAATGAAGAATTAATTCAATTGGTTTTCAAGACCTAATACCATTCTCTCTGCTATCATTTGGAAGAACTGTGAAGACTCTTCATCTAGGCCTTCAGTAAGAGAGATTGAATTTTTTTGCTTTATTTCTTATGTTTTATTGACTGTGTTGTAATTTCATTGATTGCTGTGTGCTGCCAAGATCTCTGGCAGTTTTTTGGGTAGCATGCATAATTAGTAAATTATTATAGTTACTCACACTGTCAGATATTTCTTTGTTTGTTTGTTTGTTTGTTTGTTTGTTTAATTTGTATGCAGCCACATTTGGCTGGGGTTGGCACCTTTGTCCACCTATTGAGCCCTACCCAAGGCCCTAGGATAGGCAGATGTTGTTGTTCAATAATATTAAAGGAATCATCACAGGATGTAAGCTGTTCCAAATAAAACTGCCTTTTCAATTAACTGATTGTGATTTTGTCAATGCTTATGGTGTTACCCCAGCCAAGAAATACAAGTGTAGGATTCATATTTTAATACAGAAGATTCTTGAAATTCTTTAAATTTATATTTATAATGTTATAAATAATATTATAATTTATATTTATAATATTATAAATGTAAAAATCAAACAGACTCTTCTTCTAGGTTTAATAAACAAGAAACTTGGGGGAAAATCTTGATCTTTGTTGTTCTACACATTGACAGCAGCTAGAATGGAGAGTATACTCATTCCCACAATGGAAAAATAGTTGGAAAAACTGATGGAGCTAGCAGAGACGGCCAAATTAATTTCTTTAATTAAAGAAAAGAATGCATCCAACTTTGTTTCTACCTGGAAACCACTTCTAGACTCGGTGCTTGAGACAGAAAAAAAATGAAATTCTGACTTTGCTTATTAGATAAGATTGTTGTTGTTTTTAAAAAGGGCTAGAATATATTAAGCATGCAATAGCAAGAAGTTGAGGCTGCAGTGTTATTACCTTTATTTTGCTGCACTGAAAATAATTGGAAGCTAATGCTCTTTTCCCCCTTTACCTTATACTTTTCTCTTCCCCTTTTCCCCTTCACAACTGCCCCACTATCTTTATTTTTGCTTGTATTTTATATTTTGACAAGTTTAATTAAGTTATATTTTTTAAATGCTGATGATGTTCAAATGGTGCTCCAGATTTTTTGGCATTACACCCAAGGGACCCATCAGTATTGGTACTATGATTTCTTTTGCCACCTTCATTCTAATTTTATTTACAGATCTTTGTATTTTGTAACTTTCTCCAGTTCTTTCTCTCCTATTCTGCTTTATCCACATATTGCAGTGTTCACTATCTGGACATTTTTGTCTTTCTTATCAACAAGTCCTACCACAACAAATGGTATGGCAAATGTTTGTCTGTCTGAATACTAAAGTCCAAGACTATTTTGGCTTATTTTATTGTCTATGTTGCGGTCCCATTAGTTCTTGCTTCCAGGTAGAACAGATCATGAACAGGCCCATACTGTTATGACTCAAAGCCTTCTTTATTTTTCACAATTAACAATATCTTTGTTAAAGAGGAAAAGATTTCCAAATGTATATGATTTAACTTAATGGGAATGAATGGTATTTAGATTCTTTTATTCTACCTGCTAATTCAGCATAGTTCTCAGAATTTAATAACTGCCCAGGTTATATCTGGAATGTTGTCTCAGTTTATGTTTATTTTTCAGCAACTGTGCTATGATTGGTAGAAAAAATTGCTATGGAAGTAAGCCACAAAATATTTGCAATTGTTTTATCAAATGAGAGATGAGCATAATAGCACATTTTATTTGGCTTTAATTGAAAGCAATATACAATAATTATAATCCTACCCGTTTAATCATAGCTTGCAATTGGGAATGAAGGACATTTCCTGACTATTCAAAAATGCTGCTTACATATTATCATTTTTTATCAATTATTACTACAGGATGGAGCAGATGGAATCAGTCTATATACAGACTGTATAGAAAAAAAAACACTGGTAAATTGTTCTTTGAATGTTTTTTCTATCAGTTTAGGAACCAACAAATCTGTAGCAGCTGGAAGAAGCTTAAAGGAATCACTGACATCTACATATTTTCCTTTTAGGGTGGGAAAACACTAAGAATCTTCCAGATATATAAACCAGTCCCCAAATTTCTCAGTAAGTCTGTGCTGTCTGGAGCATTCTGGAAGTCAAACGCCACACCTGTTTTTTCCTTTGGTTGAAAATGACTGTTTTTAGCGAAAATCTCAAAGAAAGGGTAAAATAGCTATTTGTCATCCTTTCTTGCCAGTTTTTCCTTAAGATTTCCACTCCCTTTCATGCAATGCCATGAATTATAGCTATTCCTCATTAATATATTACCTCCCTCTGATCCTTCAATAGAATGTCACTCATAATTGTTTAAGTCATCTAAAAAGCAACTATGCTTTCTTTTTAGCTGAGGTAGAAGTATAAAAGATACTTTAAGAAGAAACACCACTGGCCTTGGGGATACTGCAATGGTCCTGACTGTCGAAACTGTCAGGAATCACTTTTTTCAGTGTTGTTGTGGCTTTGGGCCATCGCTAAACAAATGGTTGTAAGTCGAGGACTACCTAGCAATTTGGGCTAGGGAGCTTTGTAGCTTTATTTGCTAAAATGAAATCCTCTTTTTTCCCCTCCAATGCATTTGTACCTCTTCATCCAGTTTTGGTCACAATATAAAAGGTGTTGAGATTCTAGAAAGGATGCAGAGAAGAGCCACAAAGACGATTAGGAGTCTGGAGGCTAAACTGTACAATGAATGCTTAAGGTATGTCTAGTTTAATGAAGAGAAGGACTGTGTGAGTGACTTGATAGCAGTCTTCTGTTATTTGAGTGGCTGTCACAGACAAGAAGGTGCCTTTTCTCCAAAGCACCTGAGGGCAAGACAAGAAGCAATAGATGGAAATTAATCAAGGAGACAAGCAAACTAGAAATAAGGAGAAATGTCCTGACAGTCAGAGCAAGTAGAGACTGGGTAACCATTTGTCTGGAATGGTAGAAGTTCTCCTGCTTGAGCAGAGGATTGAACTAAAAGATCTCCAAGGTTCCTTCCAACTCTGTTATTCTGTTATCTTCAAAAGAGACACCAATTTATTTAAATATGATTCTTCCTTCTACTTCCTGAAGATGGAAAAAGCAGTGATTAATGGACTAGGGTAGGCTACTTGACTGAGTCCCTAAAAACTATGTTCTGAATCTTAATTTTCATTGCATGATACATTCATAACTACTCGTGTTTCTTATCTATTGTTATTAATTTATTTATTAATATTTTGATGTATTGTAGTGATTAAGGAAACTCACACACATAAACTGAATTCCCAAAATTAATCAGTGATAGAAGAGAGGTAACTTGTAAAGCATCCTTTTGCAATCCAAAGCTTTCCAGTGGTTTTAATCTTGTCTGCTGAAGGACATCTTCCTAAACCTTACAAAAACAACATAAGACATTCTGACAGTACATTGTTAGATTTACTTCTTTCCCAAACATTATCTGTCTGTGTATCTACTGAAACTATATTTCTTTTCAGATGAAGTGTTTGGCAGATGTGGGTTCCTAGCAGTTGGGACCAGTGCAGCCGAATAGGTAGTAACTTGGCCACCCATGTATCCAAACTGGTTCTATCAGTGGCACCGTAGGCGCCACCATCTTGTTTTTTGAGCATGGACAGAAGCAAATTTTTACCTAATGCACATGCGTGCATAGTATGTCGCTGAGCGAACCAGCAATACAAGAATCCGGACCCCACCCCTGGTGCTTGGGTATCTTGAGTGGAATGAAGTCAAAGGAAAGGTGTCAGTTAATTCAACATTCTCCCTTTCTGATGAGAATCCCAGTTCTGATAGTCTCTTACCGCATTCTGTTTGCCTGATTTCATTTGCTAACACCTAATATCTTGTGGCTGACTAGGAAATCATGGAAGGTGATTCTTTCAGAATGAAGGACAGAGATGTAAAAGAATGAAGTTGCAATCCAGAAATGTTGATGATGAATAATGTGTAATGTTGTAAACTGTATTCCATAAAATAACTTATTTTTCTATTAATGTAAACCCACAATTTAATATACTGTATGTCATTCTCAGTTAATCATAAGAGAGAAATGAAAACAATACTACTTTCCAGAGCTAATATTTACTTATTTACTTAGGCATATATAATATATTGCTCCTGCTGAGAATAATTCTGACAGTTTTATATTCCTCGTTCCAGTAATAAGGAAAATGCTATTAAATTAACAAGATCAAACACAGAGCAATAATACAGACTACAGAGCAATAATAACCACACTGATATGAATTTACAAAGAAGCTGTTCTTGACATACAGTCCTGGCTAAATTATATCTAATGAAAAAAGCTGAAAACAACTGAATGAACAAATCACATTACTCAGAGAATTTCTCTGTTAGGAAGCACAAAAGTCCAATAAATAAATAAAATTAATAATGCTTTCTTGCATCATCACGGAGGGAATATGGGAATGATAGAGCTAGAAGAAGCTGTTCGTACCATACAATCCCAAATTAAATCATAGTGAACAAAAGGCTGTGAAGCCTTCACTTTGGATATGTCCAATAAATGCTGGCTCATCAGTTTAATGAATGATGGTTTCTATTTTCAAACTGCTTATACTATTAAGAATTGCTTGCAATATTCATTTGGAATCTGCCTTCTTGTCACATAAATCTTTTACTATGTATCCTGCATTTAGGAGGACAAAAGAGGCACTGAACGTCTTCTACATGATGTCTTTTCAGATATTTGAAAATGCTACCATATGTGTGCTTGTATGGTATTTTATTTAAAGTGGTACAGTAAAAGTGGCCTATGCTGTTTCATCAACAACTGAGGAAAAGCTGACGACAGTGTCATGGCAGAATAAAAAGCATTCACACCACAGTAAGATGCAAGATTGAAAACCCTTTTGTTGTTTTTTATGAGTAAGACTGGTAAGCTAGTTTAGTAGATTAGATTAGATTAGATTAGATTTATTTATTTATAGGCCGCCCTTTTCCCTGAGGGGACTCAGGGCGGCTTACAATCAAAAAGGAAGGGGAGTGTAGGACAATACGAAAAAAGAAATGTGCACAAAATAAATTAGACAATAAAACTCAACATTCACTCAGCATTCGGGAGGGGCGAAATAAGATTATCCCCAGGCCTGACGGGTTAGCCAGTTCTTGAGGGCTGTGCGGAAGGCCTGGACGGTGGTGAGGGTACGAATCTCCACGGGGAGATTGTTCCATAGTGTCGGAGCCGCAACAGAGAAGGCTCTCCTCCGAGTAGTCGCCAGTCGGCACTGACTGGCGGATGGAATACGGAGGAGGCCAACTCTATGCGATCTGATGGGACGCAGGGAGGTAATTGGCAGAAGGCGGTCTCTCAAATAGCCAGATCCACTACCATGGAGCGCTTTATAGGTGGTGAGTAGGACCTTGAAGTGCACCCGGAGACCAACAGGTAGCCAGTGTAGCTCACGGAGGATCGGTGTTATGTGGGCGAACCGTGGTGCGCCCACGATCACTCGCGCGGCCGTATTCTGGACTAGCTGAAGTCTTCGGATGCTCTTCAAGGGCAGCCCCATGTAGAGCACATTACAGTATTCCAGCCTAGAGATCACAAGGGCTCGAGTGACTGTTGTGAGGGCCTCCCGATTCAGGTAGGGCCGCAACTGGCGCACCAGGCGAACCTGGGCAAATGCCCCCCTGGTCACAGCTGAGAGATGGTGGTCAAAAGTTAGCTGTGAATCCAGGAGGACTCCCAAGTTGCGGGCCCTTTCTGAGGGGTTTAAATTTTGTCCCCCCAGCCTGAGTGATGGTATGGTGGTCAAATTTTTGGGAGGGAAACACAACAGCCACTCGGTCTTGTCTGGGTTGAGTATCAGCTTGTTTGCTCTCATCCAGTCTTTAACGGCTTCCAGTCCCCGGTTCATCACGTCCACCGCTTCATTGAGTTGGCACGGGGCGGACAGATACAACTGTGTATCGTCCGCATATTGGTGATATTTTATCCCGTGCCTTCGGATGATCTCGCCCAGCGGTTTCATGTAAATGTTAAATAGTAGGGGGGATAGGACTGACCCCTGCGGCACCCCATAGGTTAGGGGCCTCAGGGACGATCTCTGCCCCCCCACTAACACTGACTGCGACCTGTCCGAGAGATAGGAGGAGAACCACTGCAAGACAGTGCCGCCCACCCCTATCTCCCGCAGTCGTCACAGAAGGATACCATGGTCGATGGTATCGAAAGCCGCTGAGAGGTCCAGGAGAACTAGGATGGAAGCATAGCCTCCATCCCTAGCTCTCCAGAGATCATCAGTCAATGCGACCAAAGCGGTTTCTGTGCTGTAACCGGGTCTGAAGCCAGACTGGAAGGGGTCAAGATAGTTAGCTTCCTCCAAGGTACGCTGAAGCTGGAGAGCCACCACCTTCTCAACAACCTTCCCTACAAAGGGGAGGTTGGAGACTGGACGATAGTTATTAAGAACAGCTGTATCCAGAGACGGCTTCTTCAGGAGGGGTCTTACCACCGCTGTCTTAAGCGTGGTGGGAAAGTACCCCTCCCGAAGAGAAGCGGTAACAACCGCCTGGATCCAGCCTCGTGTCACCTCACTGCTGTTGGCAACCAGCCAGGAGGGACACGGGTCCAGTATGCAGGTGGAGGCACTCACAGCTCGCATAGCCTTGTCCACATCCCCAGAGGCAACTTCCTGAAACTCAACCCAGAGATGGTTTGCCAAGTTTTCTCCTTGTGTCTCGGCTGGATCTACTGGGGTGGAGTCCAGGTCCACTCGAAACCGGGCAACTTTGTCCGCCAAGAACTGGACATACTCCTCAGCCTTACCCTGTAAGGAGTCCCCCGTCTCCCTCCTATTTAGGAGGGAGCGGGTTATCCTAAACAGGGCGGCTGGGCGGGACTCGGCGGACGCTACCAAGGAGGCAATGTATGTTCTTTTTGTTGTTCTTAAGGTCCGAATATACTCCTTGGTGCATGCTGTCAAAAGTGCCCGTTTCGACTCGGACCTATCGGACCTCCACGAGTGCTCTAGGCGTCTCCTCCGGCGCTTTACCTCCCGGAGCTCCTCAGTAAACCAAGGAGGCCTCCGGGGGCCGCTGACCCGGAGGGGCCGTAGCGGCGCAATCCGGTCTAGAGACTCCGAAGCTGCCGAGTGCCAGGCAGCGACGAGGGTCTCCGCCGAACTGTGGGCGAGGGTATCAGGAATAACCCCAAGCTCCGTCTGGAACCTAACAGGATCCATCAGTCGCTTGGGGCGGAACCAGCTGGTCGGTTCCTCCTCCCTACGGTGGGGGTTTGGCCTCCGGAAGTCTAGCCTCAGTAGGTAGTGGTCTGACCACGACAGGGGTATGATCTCATTACCCCTCAGACCAAGATCGTAACTCCACTGCTCCGAGAGGAATACGAGGTCAAGCGTGTGACCCGCTGAGTGAGTTGGGCCTCGAATTACTTGAGTCAAGCCCATGGCTGTCATGGAAGCCATGAACTCCTGCGCTCCATCAGAGTGTTCACCGAGCGAAGGCAAGTTAAAGTCCCCCAGAACTATAAGTCTAGGGAACTCAACCGCTAGCTCGGCTACTGACTCGAGGAGCGAGGGGAGGGCTGCTGCAACGTAGTTGGGAGGCAGGTACGTAAGCAGCAAACCCACTTGACCCTTGAGGTCCAGCTTCACTAGCAGGGACTCACACCCGACAAGCTCCGGAGCAGGGATCCTACGAGGTACTAAAGACTCCCGGACTACAATAGCCACACCGCCACCCCTTCCCTGGGCTCTCGGCTGGTGTAGCACCTGAAATCCGGCTGGGCACATCTCGACGAGGGGGACTCCTCCCTCAGGGCCCAGCCATGTTTCAGTAATACATGCCAGGTCTGCGCCCTCATCAGTAATCAAGTCCCGGATGAGGGGGGCCTTATGAACAACAGACCTGGCATTTAGCGACAGCAGCCTGAGACCAGGGTCCTGAACACCCGCGCCATCTGACCTTGGAGTGGGACTCCTAGGGCCGGAAGGAGGGATCTCTATGACACAGCGAGCCCTCCTTCCCCGATGATGGCCTGCCCTAAAGTCCCCGCCATATCTGCCTCTCCCTGTCATGACCGCAATGCTCCGACCCTCACCCGTGGTTGTGGTCCTCCCAACCACCCCGATGACCCCCGCATACCCCGGCAGGTCCTCCGAATCAGTCATACCCAAACTCTCACTCAAACAATCCTCACGAAATAATTAAAACACAAAGTTACAACAGTAATAGTAATAAAAGTGAGATCATTCATATCATCCCAAGCAGTCCCATGCACTCAACATACCGTATTAAAATAAAAATTAAAAATTTAAAAATTTAAAAATTGCACAGGCTCATAGACACAATGTTCAGTTTATGGTAGTCCAAAGGTGTCTTCTGCCCTCTCCTCAGGGAGGGCCTACCTTGAGGGGGGGCTCTTCTGAAAAGTTCAGTATAGTCCACTAGTTCAGTAGTCTCCAACTTTCTGGCTCGGCAGACTAGCGGAGGCAGTGGTGACAGGATGGGGATGGGAAGGGGGAGTTGTACGCACATGCCGCTTTCACAAATACAGTTCACCCACCACTTCAGCGGGCCAGTTTCGAACAGGGTATGGCCCAGCACTGGATCATGGTCATTGACCGGGAGTTGGGGAGTCCTGAACTAATTGAAATATTAGACTAGTACTAGGGGAATTCAGATTCAAATCTACCCTCATTTACAGAAGCTTCCTGGATCAGTTTGAATCAATCTATCTAATAAAAATGAAGGGAGTTTCTATACACATTGTTTATAAACTGTTCAAAATTATAATAACACTGAAAAAGTATCTTTACAACCAGTCCACACAGCCATTGCAGCATCTCTGTAGTCATATGATCAAGATTTGGGCAGCTTGCAACCACTGGGCATTTATAACCATAACTACATTGTGCAATCATGAGATCACCATTTGCACATTACTATCTATCTATTTCACAACTGACTTCTGACAAGCAGAGTAAGCGGAGAAACCAGAAGTAAAATTGCAAGTTGCAATCACATGACCTTTCACTTAATAACTGCAAGCCACTTCCTTCACAACCATGGCTGAAGCAACATTATAAATTGATTGTGATTACATAATGCCTTGCTTAACAACTAACTCACTTAGTGAGAGAATTGCTTCCCCCAATAGTGGTTATTAAGCAAGAACTACTTGTAATAATTTTTTGTCTTGTCACTTATTAGAACTTGCTGCCATCTCATGGTATTATTATTAAGACTTGGATATTTTTATTAATAGCTTTACTGTAATTCAATCCACATTTTTGTATCCATAAGTAGTAATTCTGGCCTGGACTGAACATATTCAACTATGAAGAGAGATGCAATATGAGCTTGTCTTTTATAAGTATTTCCTGTATAAGTAAAAGATGGGTTCTTCATTGTATCAAACCACCTTTTTCTTAACCAAAAAACAGTATATTCCCTCTTTAGAAAGCTCAAAATTAGAATCCCAAATGGCTCATATTGGCAATGGAGGGTGTCTGAGCTCACAATCAGCAAAGACAAATAGGAACAAGGATAAAACTACAAGTAGAGCTGCCACTCATTTTGTAAACTTAGAGCCAAGGATACCAGTAAGTTCCTTACTATTTAGCAGCTAAGGTATCTGCATGTTTTTCTTCAACTACATGCCTTAGTTTTAAGATGAAATTTTAACTGAATGGTGTGCTGGCTATTTAATAGCAGGGGACTTTCTCTAACTCATTCAGTACACTTCACCTGGAGATATTTTTCAGATATAAATTCAGGACTTAAGCAGGTTGTATAGAAGTATTTTGATCTCAGATCAATAAAGTTTTTTAACATTAAAAAAATAGCCAGAAAATATATTGCATTGTATTATATTGTAGCAAACAGATAGTAAAATGCAAGAATCTTATAGTCAGTTCCTTCAGTTCCCATTAAAAATAATGCAGCTTTATACTTCAGTTCCTAAAGATTCCATAACATATTGGCAACGCAATATAAAATACATTGTAGTCATTCAAAGAAAAGTTGCCAAAACATGGGTGACTGAATAAAGACTTACCTGGGCGGATTAACTATCTGCCTCAGAATTATTATTTTCATCCTCCCCATTTCCATGTTCAGAAATATGGAGCAGATTGTCTAGCAAAATATTATAAATAGCTGCTGACTCTCCACTTCCATCAGATAATACATTTTTAAATATCTGTAAAACTACACTTGATAATATTGCATGGGTCAAGAGGTAGCAAACCATGTTTATTGTCCTATTCAGTGGCCATGGTTTGCTGGGTTTGTTTCATGAATCTGGTTCCATTTTTGCTGTACCAATCTCTACTGCTGCTTCATCAAGCTTTATTCCTTGATGAGCTAACAAATGAGAATTCTGGGAAGTGGGAAAGGGCATGCCAGAGTGGTTTTTACATTCCAGAGATCAACCAGAGTTATAATAGCGCCACTACTTAGTTGAAAAGAAAATTCTCCAGACTGACCAAGATCTATCTGACACTACTACCTGTGGGAGATTAGAAAGGGGCATATTAATTCCTTTCATCTGTTCAAATGCAAGTGTTGAAAGGAAAAGACGCTAAGAATGCAATTTGCTAGCATTGACTTCTTTTAATAAAGAGATTCAACTGTGCCAAGAAGGAATTCTGCCTATAAACTGTTTCCAAGCAAATATTAACTGCAGACAAGTTCCATAATAAATGCTAGGGCAGTGACGGATAACTTTTTTCAGATTGTGTGCCAAAAGCGGGGGGAGTGCAGGGGGGTCATGCATGGGTATACCACACCCATAATGCTATGCACGCGACCCCCCCTTCCCCCTGCTTTTGGCCCACAATGGACCCATTTTTTGCCCTTCCCAGAGGCTTTCTAGGAGCCTGGGGAGGGTGAAAACAGCCTCCCCCCACCCCCCAGAGGCCTCCGGAGGCTTCAGGAGGCTTTCCTGAAGGCTCCGGAGCACGAAAAATGGCCCAACAAACAAACTGGAAGTCCGTTCCTGAAAATGGCCAAAAAAGAAGGCCAAAGTTAGCTGGTCAGCATGCGCATTCGCGCTGGAGCTAACCAGGCAATGCCTCGTGTACCCTTACAAATGGCTACGCGTGCTACCTGTAGCACGCATGCCATAGGTTCACCATCGTGGTGCAAGGGTATTAGGGGAAAGAAGAGTATCCAACAGAAAACCATTTCTTTCTAGGATGGGAATCCTCCCCAAAAGGAAGCCTGATTTGGGCCCAGAGTTGACAGCATTCCTTCAGCTTAAAGTATTTCTTCCAGTACTTTCGCTCTGACATTTCTCTCTGTCATCTTGTTTTTTAGATGCCAAACATTCTCTTCCATGGGTTGTGCACAGATTCTTCACCTGCAGTAAGTAAATCACTCAGATTGCTATCCATAAAAGAAGCCCTCCCAAGTAGTCTAGCGATAGCATCCACAAAGCTGCTTTTCAATCATCTCCACTCTCCTTGCTGTAAGCCTTTTTAGAAGGAAAGCGTTTTTTAAGTACTACTATCTTTTTTCTCTTTCATTTGCTGCAACTGTATTGACAGTTCCGTTCTTCTGCTCTATCTCAGGTTCTATGAGGAGGATGGTCATATATTTAAGAGTGATTCAGGTGATTAAATTCTAAAAATAAAAACATTCATTCAGTTTAAGGAAAAAGTCCATACCACTATTTCTTTTATTTTTATATATATATATATATATATATATATATATATATATATATATATATATATATATATATATATATATATATATATATATATATATATATATATATATATATATATATAAAGTTTTTTTTGTTCTCTAAATATAGTTCTAGGATACATTCACATAGTTATTATTCTTTTTTTTTTACATTCATGGTTCTTATACATTTGTCATTCCATTTATAAAATTATAATATTCCATTTGGGTTGCTTTATTTACCATCCCTCACCTGTTTTGACACCACCTTCTTCTCCCTTTCTTTTCTCTCTCCCTTCCTTCTCTACTTCCTTCCTTCTTCCTTTCCCTTCCTTCTTCCCTTACATCTCCCCTCCTCCCCTCTTCCTCTTCCCCTTCCTAACCTCTCTCTTCTCTCTCTCCTTCTCCCTTCCATCTTCCTCTCCTCCTCTGTATCTTCCTTCCCTCCTTTTTTCTCTCATCTCCTTTCCTCTCTTCCTTTCTCTCCCTTCCTCCCTTCTCTACTTTCTTCTCTCCTCCTCTCCTTTCCCTTCCTTCTTCTCTTAACTCTCCCCTACTTCTCTCTACCCCTTCCCCATCCTACCTTCTCCTTCCCCTTTCCATCTTCCTCTCCTCGCCTCTTCCCTCCTTTTCCTCTCATTTCCTCTCCTCCTCTCTTCCTTTCTTTTTCTATTGTTGCAGGTGTCTCTTCCAGCTCTTAATTTATATTTTCTTGGGGTGGTATTTCCACAAAACCAAAAATCGTTGACTATCATTTCTTGTTCTCTCTCTCTCTCTCTCTCTCTCTCTCTCTCTCTCTCTATCTATCTATCTATCTATCTATCTATCTATCTATCTATCTATCTATTTATCTATCTCTTTTAAAAAAGAATATTTTTCTTTTTTGGACAGACAAAGACAGACAACACATAACACATAGAACCTTCTTCAATTACATACAGCATGTCATTTGGTTGCAGAGTTTTTGTGCATCATTTCCATAGACCTCACTTTCAATTGTACATAAAATCACAAATTATTAATCTAGTATATATGCATACATTATTAGCATTGTACATCATTTATTTGACAATAATTATTATTCCTTCATTTGGAACAAAATATTCTAGTTATTGGGTTCATTCATATTATAGCACTTCATTACATAACAATACCTTTGTATTGTTATCTGTATTATTCTATTATTCTTATATTATAAAAATTCCCCAACATTTTTCATTTACATTTTTTTTAATTTAACCACTGGTAAAATAAATCCCATACCTTATAAAATTTTTCATCTTCTTGTTCTCTAATTTCAAATATCAATTTACGCATTTCAGCACCTTCCATTATTTTCTGAATAACTTCTTCCTGCGTTGGTATTTTTTCATTTTTCCAATTTTTTGCAAATAAAATTCTAGCTACCGTTAACATGTTTCCAATCAAATATTTCAAGTCTCTATTGTATATTTCCAGTAATATCCCCAATTAAAAAAATCTCAGGTATATGTTTCTGAGTCATTTTTTCCCACCAAGCCCAATATCTTTTAGCTTCTACGCATGCCACCACATATGGTAATATCTGATGACATTTCCAACATTTTTCTGATTTGTCCTTGAATATTTGTGCTATTCTGGACAGGGGTAAGTGCCACCTGTAAAACATCTTATACAAGTTTTCTTTATATGCTGTTGACATAGTCATTTTATAATTTTGTGACTATAATTTTGCTATTTCTCTAAATCAATTCCATGACTAAACTTTTTCCACCAAGCAATCATAGATTCTTTAACTTGTTCTTCTTCTAGTTTAACCTCTAATAAGTATCCATATAATTTTTAATCACCTTTTCATCAGTACCTGTCAGAATTTTATCCAAGTCAGTCATTTTATCATAAAAATCTTCTATTTTAAAATCTTTATCATATCTAGAATGCATTTGTGTGTATGAAAACCAGTTCATTCTTTTATCTTGTTCTTCTCATTCTTGCATAGATTTAAGTTCACTCTTAGCATTCAATATTTCACCATATCTAACTGTTATATCTAACTCCCTTATACCATAAGAAAGCATGCCAACCCAACAACAAATCATGATCTTCCTTAACCCACATCAAGCTGGTTGCCTGGTAATATAACTCCCAGTTAGGTAGGCCAAATCCTCCTCTTATTCTAGCATCTTGTAACAGTTTACGTTTTATTCTTGCTTTCTTTCACTGCCAAATGTACTTCAATACTATTTTGTTAAGGTCTTCAAAGAAATATTTCCCTAATCTAATTGGAATTGTTTGGAACAAATATAAAATCCTGGGTAGTATATTCATCTTGATTGTTGATATTCTCCCTATTAGCGATAGTTGTAAGTTTTCCCATTTGGCCAGGTCTATTGCAATTTGTTGTTTAAGTTTATAATAAGTGTTCTCTTTAAGTGTACTACATCTTGCTGTCAAATATATCCCCAAATATTTAACCTTGTCCATGACCTGAATCTTCAAAGCTTCTGCCAGTACTTCCTTTTGTCTTGCTAGCATGTTCTTTGTTAAAATCTTCATTTTGTCTTTATTTATTTTCATACCTGCTACTTTTCCATATTCCTCTATTTTTTCTATCAATTTAGGTGCGGTTTCCAATGGATCCTCTAAAATGAAGACTAGGTCATCTGCAAATGCTTGCAATTTGTATTTTTCTTTTTAAACTTCCATTCCTTTTATGCCTTTATCTTCTCTAATGTTTCTATTTAAGACTTCTAACATTAACACGAACAACAAGGGTGATAGTGGGCAACTTTGTCTTGTCCCTTTCCCAATATCAATCTAATCTGTCAATTCTCCATTTATCATTATCTTTGCTGTTTGTTTGTGATATATGGTTTGTATGGTTTGAATAAATAAACCACTATTTCTATTTTCCTGGAAAGAAGTCTGAGAACAACCCACAACTAGTTTTACAGCTGCCAACTTTCCAGTACAGAAAATGAATGTAAAGTTAAGCTTGACTCCTAGTGGCTTTATTTTGGCAACTGTGTAGAAATGAGTTGCCATTATCTTCTTCTAGGATGCTTTCTTTGTGGAATTCCCAGGTTCAGAGGCAAACCAGGAATAATAACATCCTGTTTCTATAGGAGTGGGGGGAGAAGGAAGGAAGATATTTGGTGCTTTGTATAGCATTTGTTCCTTGAAGAATGGGAAACTGACTTAGCTTGGTACAAGATGAGTGGCTGTATAATTTGGGATTAGCCATTGCAGGACATCACCATTATTTCGGTGACACCCAGTTGTGGATCCTTTATATTGCCAACTTGAGCTGGAGCAAATGACCAGAGCTCACCCCATCCCAGGGCAACTCTCTGGTCTCAAACTCAGACTTGCTGCTTGCCAACTCAGTGTTCTAACCACACAAGCCACTGTGTTCCCACTACTTAAATAAATAAATGCCCTCAATTTTACCCTACTACATCAACCCCACATTCAAAGGAGCCACTAAGATGTCTGAAACTCAAGATTTTGGAGATGGAGCAAAGAAAAAGTTTCCTCCAATGTGAAAATGGTTGATCTATCATGCTATACAGAGGTGCAGTGTTTTCAATTGAAAATTGACCAGATAGGTTACCTAGGAAGCACAAGCACTTTTTCCAACTATTGACACATTAAAAAAAAAAAACCACTGAAATCAGTAAGTAATCTATATAAAATACAGACAAGATGTTTAATGAAAAGTATTCCTCCTCTATTTTTACTCAGAAATAGTAATAGGGAGTGTATCACAGCTGCCAATATTAAATAGGAGCAAGTTCTTCTAAGCTTTAGCTTAGTGTCTTTTTAAATGAATGCATGTTTATGGTGTTTACACTGAATGCTTACTAACCAAATTGGATTTCATTTCAATTAAGGAAAGGAAAGGGTCATCAGTCATTCAGCTATTGAAACTTAGCAAGCAGTTGGGCTAATTTTCTGTTTGGGCTGTTTTGAATTAAACATCTGCAACAGGACACAATGAAGCCTGACTCCAAGAATCAGCAATGTTTTGTTAGCAAAAGAGAATTTTTGCATGGTTCAGCGTTTACTCATACACTCATGTAGATTAACACATACAAAGGCTAATTTAGAGTTGAACTTTCTAAACTCTGTGAAAGTCTTTAGAAATCCTAATTGACTGAGTGGCTCAGTACTCTGTGTGATGTTGTCTATCAAAATGACATTTTGAATTCCAGCTTGCATTTTCCAGTCTGTGACAAAATAGAATTTACTCTCTTTTTCCCTGCCCAGAGTTCTTCCAACAAAGAGGGGAGTGGTTTTCTTTTTTCCCCTGCTTGAGGGATGAATTGCTGGCTTGCAAAGAGTGGAAGAAATGAAGCTGGATACTGGGAAAAATTGGGCAAGGGAACACAGGTGACTCATCCATGTCTGGGCCCTGTTAGAAAGCACATTTTGCAGCCTTGCTTCTGAAAACACATTCCAAATGGTGCAACCAGATTGTGGACTAGAACCAGTACAGAGCGCATATTGGCCCAGCTGGGAGCATTTCCAGTTCAAGGTTGCATAGCTAACCAATTATCTCTTTAGTTCTGAATCCTGTTGATAAATCTTCCTTTAAAAGCCTGTTTTAGTGTCAAGATTTCCCATATCAGTCCTATTAGATTTTGAATGGGACCCACTTGCCTCAGTAATGTTTTTATCACCTCTGATAACCATTTCCTAGATATCCGGAACCATTTTGAGGTTTGTATCACACTTCAATTATTTTTATTACTGTATCGTATAGTATTTATTATAAGCAAAACTTAGCACTGAATAAAAGAAATAGGGATATACTTTAAGTAAATAAAGGTAATATTACTGATCTCAATATACATGTGTGTATTTTTCAGGTAAAAGTGGGAAAAACAATTGTTTCTCATTGTGGATACTGAACTGAGTTTGCATTTTCAAATATTTCTCTCTTGATTTTTCCTGCAGTACAACTTGTATAATAAATGCAATTAAATTTAGTTTTGATCTTTGTTCCAATTTTTTGTGCAATGTCCAGTATGCTATTAAAAAACAAAACATTGTTTGTTTGTTTGTTTGTTTGTTTGTTTAATGAATGAATTTATATAGCTGCTCATCTCAAAAGTTATCTCTGGATTATGATAAAACTAATATACAAATAGATATGCAAAAATGTAAACAAACCACTGCTGAGAAGACCAACAATCATCCATCTAGCCAGAAATGGATCCCTTCACAACTTGGAGCTCTAGACACGGCCAAGCACACAGCCAGGTCTTTGGGGTCTTATCAGGCCCATCAGAATCAAGGCCAATCTGATCTCTGGAAGGAAATGTTCCAATGTGGGTCTATGGCACAAAAGGGTCTCAGCTCCTAAAATCTGAGCTTCAACCTTTCAAAAGTTGTAAAATCTGCTTTATTATTTTTTTCATAGCTCTGGTTATAGCATGCTATAATATGACATGAATGCAATATATCTGAGCAAGAGATATTTGCTCAGTTTATCCAGAATCGCTGAAAAACGGAGTAGCATTTACTGACCAGAATGCGCATTAAATGTGTAAAACAGATTTTTTTGGCCATTCACAGTTCATAAATTTTTTGTACTTAATCTTGCTTCTGATTTTTAAGCTATTGTCAGTTTTATGTTTGCATTATACATGACTATTGCATTCCAAACAAAACCAGTAATATTAACATTCGAGTAGAAAAGAATAATTTTTTTTCAAACTGTAACTGAGAAAAAACATTCTAAGCATGATTTTTATATTATAGCTCATCGCATAGTTAGACAGATGTTTGGACTGGATTTGGCATTTTTAGCCATCTATTGAATCCTTCCCAAAGATCTGGGATAGGCAGATGTGGATATTTGATAGTGTTAAATGTATCATCGCAAGATGTAAGCTGTTCCAAGTAAAGCTGCCTTTTACAAAGGACTGATTTGTCAATGCCAATGGTGTTCAAGAGGTGTTTCAATTGCTTTGGGATTGCACGTAAGGCTCCTAATACTATTGGTACTACCATTGCTTTCTTTTGCCGGTGATGTTCTATTTCTATTTGCAGGTCTTTGTGTCTTTCTCTTCTATTATGCTGTCTCCAGGTACTGCCTCAACCACTATCCCGTTTTTTTTTTCTTATCAACATTATTATTATTATTTTGATTGCCTTATTTTTAAAGATGACATATTTATGTTACTGATTGCAACATTATATTAAACTAGCATTTATGCTATTGATTGTAGAATTGTATTGAGGACTGTAAATACTTGATTGTAATTTTTTAATGGGATTTCCGCTGGGTAAATGTATAGGTAGATGTGATTTATTTGAAGTATATTTGAGGGGCTGCCACAGAGAGGAAGGGTCAAGCTATTTTCCAAGGCACCTGAAGGCCAGACAAGGAATAATGGATGGAAACTGATCATGGAGAGATTCAACCTAGAAATAAGGAGACGTTTTCTGACAGTGAGAACAATCAACCAATGGAACAGCTTGCTTTCTGAAGTTGTGGGAGCTTCATGACTGGAACCTTTCAAGAAGAGATTGGACTGTCATTTGTCAGAAATGGTGTAGGGTCTCCTGCTTGGGCGAGAGGTTGGACTAGAGACCTACAAGATCCCTTCCAACTCTGTTAATCTGTTAATCTGGTTAGTGTGCTGTAAAAGAAAAAAGAATTGGGGGGAATCCCATCCCTTCTTCCATTAGAAGGCCAACTATTAGATTTGTAAAATGAGAGTAATGTTATTAAATGTTTAAAGACCAAACAGGGAAATATTCATCCTGCTATAAATCAGCTAGAACTAGAAGAGGCTCTTCTAAGCAACATTTCACATTTTAGTTCCGTGATGGCAAACCTATAGCACGGGTGCCACAGGTGGCACACAGAGCTATATCTGCTGGCACACGAGTCGTGAGCTCCAGTGCACATCACACACCAGCCAGCTGATTTTTGGTCTTCCGGAGGGCCTTGGGAGGCCGTTTTCGCCCTCCCCATGATTCAGGAAAGCATCTGGAGCCAGGGGTGGGCAGAAAATGGGCCCAACAGGCCAACAAAACGTCTGGTTGGCCCATTGGTCCTGTTTTCACCCTTCCCAGGATCCGGAGGCTTTCTTGGAGTCTGGGGAGAGTGAAAACAGCCTCCCAAGGCCCCCAAGAGGAAATACCAACCTCGGCTTGAGGGTGAGTAGTGTGGTGCGTGTAGGGGGGGTTGTGCAGACATGCATGTGGGAGGGGCGCTTTTCATTATGGGTGCTGGCCAGAAATGGGTTCCTGCCAGTTCTAACCTCTTCCATAGAAGAGGTTCCATAAAATTACTGTGCCATTTAGAATCGGTTCCGGTTCCCTCCCCTTGCCTGTCCGCACATCATCAAGATGAAGAGCGAGAGGAGGAATTCTGGGAGTTGAAGTACACAAGTCTTAAAGCTGTCAAGTTTGAACACCCTTGGAGTTTTTTTCCTAAAGGGTTAGGGGTTCAAGGGTCTTATAACTTGACACCTTTAAGACCTGTGTGCTTCAAATGCTGGAATTTCTGAGGTAACATTTTGGTTGCTAAGCAAGAGCGTTGTTAAGTGAGTTCCACCATATGTTACAAGTTGGCCACACCCACCCAGTCACATGGCTGACAAGCCACTCCCACTCAGTCACATGGCTGGCAAGCCACTCCCACAAAGCAAGCCACACCTACAGAAGATGTTCTAAAAAAATTTGAAACCCACCACTGGTGCCGGCACACATGCATGCTACCATGCGCTGGCCTTCACATGTTTGGCACCCAACAACAAACAGGTTAGCCATCACTCTTGTAGTTAGTTATTTGTGTTACTTTATGCAGTGCAAAAATTGATGGAAATACCAATGGGAGTCAAACTGCCTTGATTGTTTAAGTGCAGTATTTCCTCCTTTAATGAAATTGTATGCTGCTAACATACAAATATACAAGATAATCTACCATGTTCTGAATTTAATTGTAAGCATACTAGCTGTTGCTGTCATCTAGAAAAACATTTATCTTGGAATCACCACACCCATGTGCTCTATGTTTTTCAATTTATAAAGCAAGCATGCACTATGATGCTTATTAACTATTAAGCAGGTAAGAGTCAAACAGCCACAATACTATCAAATTTCCCATTTGAGAATGAATAATACAAGGAACTATGATTAAGGAACCTGACGCTAATGATGTCACACAGAAAGCTTGAGACTGACTAGACTTTGTAACTCAGCTAAATATAAAACACCGGTGCTTTCAATGGAAACAGGTCCTCCTTTCTGAGATTTTCCATTTTTCACTCACAGTTAAAGAGAAGAACGCTTGTGATATAAAAATTTTGCTCAATATAGATTTGTACACCTTTTATTTCACAGTTAAGAGTCTATTTGATTTATTTTGCCATAAAATTTTTGATCCAGTCTGTGGCACTGACCAATGCACCTGTCTCAATGAGAATTTGCAGTATGTCAGTAATTGATAAATATTTGTTTGCCTTTCTATCTTTCGTGCTAAGATTGTGTTTTGGAATCTGTCAACAAATTCTCAAATTCTGTTTTATTTGGTCATTGTTTCAGACGATTGCAAAACACAAAGGTGGAAGTGAGAAATCTTTAGAAGATCTATATCTGGATCAGAAACCAGGAAAAGGACTCTAGCTCAGAGGTGAAACCTAGAATTTGTATGCAGGAGATTCCAGGCTCAATCACAAGCAAGTACAATTAAAAACATCAAACAGCAAATAATTGGAAAACTTCCTCCTCAGACTGTGGAAGGTCACCCCAGCCAATTCAGTTAATTCTGATAGAAGGACAAATAGTCTGATCTGATGAAAGGCAGATTTCAGAGTTCCCATGAACAAGAGAAACCTTGAGAACAAGAAAAACAAGGTTGTTTTGGAAACATTGGAAACACTACTCTAAAGATAATGTTCGGGTAGATTTAAATGTATTAGAAGTTCTTCTGTGGTATGTTCTGCAGTATTATCTGGCATCTGCGTCATAAAACACTCAGCACCTGCCGAATAAATCAAATATTGATATCTTTATTTGTTTAAAAAATACCTTTCCTGAGTCTTTTCAAGCGTATTAGCTAAATAACATAATTAAATATTAGCCCAAATTGTACGCTTCCTCTTATCTGCATGAAAATTAATGTAGAAATCAGTGCTATAGAGCAATTATTTTGTGGTGGAATGCATGCTCTTCTCTGATTGAAAGTTTACAGGTAATCCTCAACTTACAATAGTTCATTTAATTGTGTGATCACAATTCAGATGCTGGCTCATATTTATGATTGTGGCTGTGTCCCAAGGTCTTGTGATCCCCTTTTGTGACCTTCTGACAAGCAAAGCCAGATTCACTTAACAACCATGCTAGTAGCTTAACAACTGCAAGGATCCACTTAACAGTGGCAAGAAAGGTCATAAAGTGGGGCAAAACTCACTTAGCAATGTCTCTCTTAGCAACATTAACTTTGGTCTCAATAGTGATCATAAGTCGAGAACTACCTGTACTAGATTCCCTATTATTATTATTATTTTAGGTTAGCGCCAGTAGTGGGTTGCAGGCGGTATGCTCCAGTACGGGAGTATGGTACCTGCCCAGAGCACCAGGTACCATTCCGGTACAGTGTTCCGGAGGATCCACCCACCCACCCAAGCTCCTTACCTGTATTTGAGCTCTTTGGCGCTTCTGCACATGCGCATGGAGTGCATGGCACCTGCCCAACACTCCGCTGAGCAGCTGGAGTATCACGGAGGAGTCGCAAGAGGTAAGGATGCATGTGTGCACTGTGTGCGTGTGTGCGCATGCTGTGCACATTCATATGATGGACGCCGGGTCCCGGTTCGGTTGCAATGAGACCCACCACTGGTTAGCGCAATAGAGAGCAAGTAAGATATTTTCTTGGTATATTTGAGATGATACATTTGAATGTACAGAGAACAAATGGAAGATTCAGAAAGGATGAATAATTGAAGTTGCTTCCCCAGTAACAATTTAATAGCATCTTCTAGCATCATCTAAGCACTGTGTGCCAAAGGAACAGTTAAGAGGGTAGGTTTTGTAATATTTGAAACATAATTACATGATGCTAGCAAGACAATATAAGTCAACTGGGATGGAATGGCTTAAGGAGATCTAGCTCTGCAGCTATGCATTAAATATTATAGTAAGGTGAGATATTTATAACAGTTCTAGAAAAATCAATAGAAAATAAGTACATTGGTCAATAGAACCAATTCTAATTTCAATCTGTTCTTATTATTATTTTACAGATAGAGAGCAGGTATTTTGGCCTTCAGCAGTGAACAAAATTTTATTCACATGTTTTTAAAAAAGCAATAATTCAAAGTCAGTCAGATATGCATATGCTTATATTCTGACAAAGTATAATCTGCAAAACAGGAGCTGTTCAGTGTATTTTACATTGTTCCTTTTGGGTTTTAAAATGCATGGGTCAAAATAAGACATACAGAGCTTGTTGATTGTAGTAAACATGTATCATTTCTGTTAAAAAATACACAAATGGGATGTTGGTGAGTTCTTGATGAGGACCAGCAGGTCTGTAACTATTTTGTTGGTGGTCTATCTGCTAATGTCTTAAGTAAATACAAAAGATTTGAATAATTTGCATTTGTATCTGTGATAAGCAGTAGCTTTTAATTTATGAAACACTTTGCTCTGAGTCAGATGACAAAATATGTGTTACTTTTGGTCCAGCAACCTGTCCTTGGTTATGGAGAAGTACTTGGAGAAAATAGTTTGTGGAAAAGAAATGTGCATGAATATTTTTGTAGCCATTTTGATAATTACTGTTCAGCAATAAAAGATGTGACATACTGGATAATGTAGCACTAAAATAATTTTTTGCATGTTAGTGTCTTCTGAGGGACTGAGGGAACAAGTGACAAAATATGTCCTGATAGATGTGATATGCATACTTGCTTCAGATATCAGAACACAAATACACAAAGATGAAAGTATATCATGAGGTCACTGTAAAGGTACCACCATCTTGCTGTACTTTTCATTTGATGAAGAAACCTGTCCTTACAACAACAGTTGAACATTACTATTGGTAGAGCAGGAAACTGAAGAGAATTACCTGAATGATAAATAATAATGTTTGGCCACATGGTGGCAACATGGTATTGTACACTATCAGAGAGTTAAGAAATTCATCCTTTTCATGGAAACGTTTCATATTCCATTAAAAATAATGCTAAAAGTGTGATGAATTTATATAGGTTATATAAATATCAATTTGAAGTAACAGGAAAATTTCCATCTTAATTTTCTGCCAAATTTTATTAGAGAAAATTAAAACTAGCAAATTTGTTTCTAATAAAATGTCTATAAAATATATTTTTAAAACACTGTATAAAAAAGCATAGTTAAATACTTTTTAAAAACAAACAGACATATAAGCAAACATTTAATTTGTTTTTAATATATATATTGTCCCTCATTTTGTTCCACTACATAAATACAACTATCTTTTCATTTCACTAACTTCTAAATTTTGTGACGAAATTGTCCAATTTTCAAAATTAAATCTAGAGAAAGCTGTGTACAAAAATATTGAGTAGAAAAATATGGAATCAAATTCATATAATAATAATTCTTTATTGTCAGTGCACAACGTAGGTATAATGAGATTGGTTGAGCTTGAATTGAGAGACTGAAAGCAAAAGGCACTGAAACTTTTGTAATTGGTATCACTAATAAAAATAACATGTCCAATGGAAGCAGGACTGAACACTGCTGATTTTCAAAAAATAGTTGTACACAGAGAAGCCAACAAATGCAAATACTGGAGCCAACCGGATAAAAAACATAAATGAAATTAAAATAATAATAACAACAAGGAAGTGAAAATAGCCAAATTACACCAAGGGTATGCATGTCTAATGTGCCGTAGCTATTAGTACATGGGGACAAGAATATAAAAAGGCTGGGAAAACAAAAAATCAATTCTGAATTGACAAAAAGATACATAATATTAGTTCCAGGGCAATCTCCACTCCTCTTCTGCAGTATGCTCTGTCCCATATTTGAGTAGACCAGGTTGCCCTGATAAAAAACATTTAATCTCTCTCCTGATGTAGCTGACAAAGCCAAGAGAGCCTGTTGCTTAGAGGTTGATACATCGACTTAATATCTAAGTAGCCCAGGTTAAAATCCCAGAAGGGTATGGCTAGCTGATGAGAGATTAAATAGCTTGAAATAGATCTATACTACTCTCCCTTTATTTCTTTGTTGGTTAATATAAATTTAACCCAAACAATAGTTTGACACGAAAGTGACTGCCTGCGAAGACTCCTGGATTGGGGCTGAAAGGTGAAAGCGGAAGCAGTATGCTCCATTCCATATTTGGTAGACCAGGTGGCCCTGATATTAAAAAAAAAACTTAATCTAGACTGATATTTCATCTAGATTTCTATTTCTCTGCATTTTTAAAAATAGAATATTGTGATGGATCCAATGATGTTCCATTAAATTAATGAACAGTCCTCAACTCTACAGGTTCTCTATCCATTGAACTCTTACATGTCTCAGTGGGCACCTTTTGGGATTCTACTCAAGCTGGGTGAAATATGCCCCATTGCTTTCCAAGCTACTGCCCACAATACTCCAAAGCTTCCCTTCTATTTCCTTTTTAAAAAGGAAGAAAAGAGAATCTTTCAATTGCAAGACAAGGGTATTGCTGGTTTGTTTCTGTGGATTTGAGCTATCAGTTCTTCCTTGATGTTAAAGTATCCAGGACACAGAACAACCTATTTGTTTCTTGTTGCTTTGATGATTATAACAGTCTCTTCTACAACCAAAAGCAGCCAATGAGAGCTGAACACATCACACCCTCTAGTCACGTTTGTCACTGAAGGGGGTGGCTGAAGTAGACAGATTATAGCCAAAGCAAAAACTGTGTTACAGGGAGAAGACAAGAGGAAGTACTTATAAAGCGCTTCACTGGTGTATCTACTTTTAGAACTAGTACAGCTCAGGATAAGATAGTCTCCATCATAAGGAAATGATGGGGGGAGACCCCCAAAATTGAGATATGCCTTTGCCGCTGTAAGAAGGAAATGAAGAAGAGCTCAACCTCACATTGCAGCCTTTAGAAATTGGTATGATGGATAAAAATGGCAACACTTCTGCAATTACACGTAAGGGGAAATATTGTCTCCACGAAATTGGCTACACCTCAGTCATTTCCAAGAGCATTAATTTTCTAATGTATAATAAATGGTTCCAGGGAGACAGGTTTAGCATTGTTTTAAGTACTTGAGTAAGCTTGTATTGATTCATAGAAAATTGTGGAAATGAACATGTTTAAAGGCTATTTATCATTTCAATTTCCCACCCAATTACGATACATTACATTAGAGATTTGAATAATTTCTAAACAAGAAAAGAAATATAGTGAAGGCAGAAAAAGAAAAAAGGAAAAGAGTTCCACATCAAGAAGGGTATCTCACCGGACACAAGCATAATTCTTCTTCCTTACCATTCAGATATAAACATAAGAATGACTGGTTTGGTTAGAATTTGAAATGTGAGCATTCATTATGCCCCAGATAATGTATACTGGGGTTGGTGGGGGAGGATAAAAATATTTTTTTAAAAAAAAGTTAAATATGATTATCTTAGTTGACTTGAATAAAGATTTTCCTTTGTTGTATAACAAACTCAAAGTGCAATAGCATGTGCTCAAAAGGCTCAAGTTATTCAATGTAAGCATGTTTACAGAATAAACATGTTTACATAAGCATGTTTACAGAATGCAAATTCAGCACTGTAATTTAGTTAGTTACTTAGTTACCATAGTTAATTGTTAGTCAGTTCCTTTTATTAATTTTTATGCCACCCATCTTCCCTACAACGTTAATCTGAGAGGCTTACAGGTTATAAAAAGACAAAAAAAATGAGTAAAGTATTAAAACTATGCAAATTAAAAATTTTAAACTATACCACAAAAAAAACCTTTCAGGGTTGACATTTTCCAATCTCCAAGCTTCCCTCCTGCCGTAATTACCAAACATTGCAGGCATGATTTGCCACCCTCCCCCCCCCACCCCTTTGAGATAGGAAATACCCCTAAAACATAGTAAGTACCCTAATTGTGTTGGGGAGGTGACAGAAAACCTGTTTCAGTTTGGCAGACCACTGACCCACTAATGCTTCAACCAAGGTGGCTTTGGGTTCCTAAAAATGAGTTAAGTGTGCATATCCATCTACTACTTTCTCCTTTTCAGTGTAATATTGTTCAGAATGCCATTCAGCTGCTACCCTAAGGGAGGGGAGCAAAGAGAAGAGAATTACATTAGAAATAAGCAGGAAAAATTTCCTGTTGCTTTGTATGACTCACTCCCATCTTTTGTCCTATGTTCCAAGGGTAGCATTTCTAAAAATTGTCTGGGATAAATCTGAATGGACTTCAAATGAGGCAATTAGACGGGAGGGCCTCACTGCCTACTGGCAAATTTCATTCTCTAACTTTACAGTTTGTTCAGCATCTAGTCCTGAAAAGAATGCCAGCAGCAGCATCTGGATAGTATAATCAGAGAGTTGTAATCCTTTGGGCCTTCCCAACCCCCAAAAGATTTTTCTGAGTTTTACTCACAACTTTGGTGTGTGTGTGTGCGCACACGCACGCGCGCGCACACACCAGAGGTGGGTTCCTACCAGTTCGCACCTATTCGGTAGAACCAGTTCGTCAAATCTACCGAACCGGTTAGAAGAGGTTCCACCAGTGGACCCGGAAAGCAGGCCACACCTACAGAAGAGGTTCCAAAAATTTTTGAAACCCACCACTGGTCCTTGGATATGATTATTCTACACTATCATGCTCATATTTATAAAACTCAGTGCCTCTGTGAGAGGTAAGGATGACTACTGCGTTTGTGGTGCAATCTGAACATTGTGTGTGTTGAAGTGTTCTAACGCAAACCAAAGATGCCTTTTAAAATACAAGTTTACATCATATTCTTATGCATGCCAGTGCTGTGTGTGAGGTAATTTAAGGTGGTTCTGACAAGTGTCGTCAACATCTTCATATCCGGTCACATGGGCGGCAAGCCACTCCCATCCAGTCACATGGGCAGCAAGCCACTCCCACAAAGGAGGCCACACCCACAGAGTAGGTTCGAACAATTTTTGAAACCCACCACTGGTGTGCGCGTGCACACACACAGAGAGATATGTATATTACACAATACACACAGACACTTGTGTATCATTAAAAAAAAACAAATTATCACTTTCTTTATAGAGTAAATGAGGAAAAATATTGACCAATCACATAGGCACATGGAACCTAAATCCTGATAATTATATTTATTTGGCTTATGACATTTTTGATAGGTGTTGTTTTGCTCACTTTTCCCTTCAATATTCTCTGAAATACCTTTGGTGACCTTGATATAAAACATCTGAAGCTAAGTGGTACTGTGAGCAAAAGGTTAAGACCCATCAAGTTTAACAAGCATGCTGGCACCAATATCAAAACATCAGCTTAAAGGAAAACTATTGAACTGTCATGCTGGAAAAAAAGCAAATATCTGCCAGCGCTGGATCTAAAATAGAAGGCTAATTCACTTTCATGTCTCTTTCATGAAATCTGCTTCAGAGAAAGCCTCTATGATCTGCAGACTGGCAGGATATTCAAGCTAGCCTGTATGTTGTTGTTGTTTTAATTATTTATTATAGTGTTATACTACCCAATATTCAAAATTTGCTCTGGCCAATTTAAATTAAGCCCATAATTTAAAACTATAAAAAGAATATTAAAATAACGTAAGAATAATTTAAAAACCAATAGGGAGTATAACAAGCAGCATGACCTATGTTATAAAATCACAATAGAGTAGAGGACACATGAAAGATCCAAAAGTTCAAAATAGTATCTAGGAAGGTAATGATGCCATTGTAATCTAAGATCATTACTAGGCAAATCCAGCCCCTTAACTGAGCCAAGAAATACACCAACATTTGTTAGAGATGTCTAAACACTTGCATAATATGTTCACATTGACCAGTTAGCATCTGCTTGCCCTGTGTACCAAGGTAAGGCTTCAGATTATTTTCAAAGACATATTTCTTATTCTCAGAATATACAGTTAATTGGGAGACAGAGCAATATTTTTCTTCTTTAAAGTTTTTTTATCTGTCTTTCATGTTTCAAAATGTGGGCTCTGACCTCCCTGTCTCTATTCCCAGGCAAATTGATGTAGGATTTCATTGAATGTCGATTTACTAATTAATCCTGCAAATATCAAGGGGGGGCATTTTTTTAAATCTCTCTATGAAATTTAATCCTGGTTCCTAATTTGTGAGTTCTTCTTTAAATTTTGCTAATTGCTTCCATTCACTCCTTCCTGAGGTCTGCATATTTTGTAGACTGGTTCTACATTCCAAGCATTCTTTTAGCAACTTTTAATACAGACATATGCAAATGAAACCTTGCCTATTCCTACTGTATAAACATTCAGCTACAATATACTTTCAAGGACATCAATGGGTTCCTTTCCAAGAACTGAAATATCCTTGGGAAAATCCTTGGGACCTAGCCTGCCTCTCTAGTGCCAAGGAAAACAAACAAAAGGAACAGCTACCAGCTTTCCCATTTATTTTCTGCCCACAGATGCATTTAGCAGGCAAGCCCAAACAAGCATTTGTACATCTGCCATAACATTAAGCACAAAATGTTACTGGGAAACCAAAATTGCTGCTCAGTGTGTATTTTCAGAAGCACAGAACCTTTGGAAGAACTACTGCATAGAGTTATGAAGGAGACAGCTATATCTTCTCGAGAAAGATGCAGCTTTTGTTGCCTTCTAAAGTTCCTAAGAGTTGCTACATTTGTTTTCCTCTGTACCCCAGGCCTTTTTTGGAGATCAAAGTGTATACATGGGTATATGGGTGTGTGGGTGGTTGGGTGGGTGGGTGTTCTACACTTTAGTATTGGGGGAAAGCTGATAAAGAAAAAGCTGGTATAGAAATAGATATTCTATTTGTGTGGTTTTTTAACTTAAGAGTATTAAACAAATCTATATAAGATATATATTTTATCTTGATGCAAATAATTTTTCTTTGACAGTGAATAAATATATGCCAAAATGTAACCATCAATCCACAAGGAAGTATGCACAAGGTCATGACATCTCCAGATTTTCTGAAGTCCAACTTGAATTTTGGACTGATGTGCCATCAATATATGATGACACCTAATTTTAGTGGGTTTTGCTCTTTAATCCCAAGGAAGAAATTTATGCCCATGGATGTTGCCTATGTTTGACAATGGGATGAATGGTGAAGAACAAGCACTGAGGTGTGGTTGATCAGCAGAAAACCAGCTTCAGAGGTTGGAATTCAGACTGTTCAGGAGGGTATTATAGACCCCTTAAAAGGCAAGTTGCACCTTGATGCTCATGTTTCATTGAATTCTCAGATAGTAACAATGCTGAGAAATATGTTCATGAAATTTCACCTAATGGACAGTAGCAATTCTTCTGTAAAAATTATCTATGCCTATATTTCAACCTGATAGAATTGTTGCAACATGCACTACATATTACGTTTGGTATTGTGATTAAGTCACCAGATTCAAAACTAGGAGACCCATAAATTCTAATCCCAATTCAGGCACAAAACAAGCTCGCTGATCTTGTCTCTCTTTCAGCCCTAATAAGCAGGCAATGGCAAACCACTTCCAAAATCTTGTAAAGAAAACTGTAAGGATTTGTCCAAGTAGTCATCAGGAGCCAAAACTGATTTGAAGGGATACATGCATACAAATTCATGCACGATAGAGGCTACTTGTGAATAGAATCCACTTTAGCTTAGCTTGAAATTTGTATATGAGCAATTAATGATCTGTTCCATAGTCAGACATTTTGCTGTTCTAGTGGAGCACTTCCAACTTTAGCATCATATAGTCAACTTGATTTCTGTGTACTTCATCTGGTGTGTGTACAGTATATAGACATCATTCTGGTTATTGGAAAACTGTGTTGGCAATGAATGAAGAATGAAAAAAATCACTGGATTGACAGCAATTGATAAATCATTCCCCTGCTTCATTTTTGTTTCCTTACCAATGCAATCAAAGTACACTTTTCTTCTTAATATTTCTTACTTTGGCATTCCAGTCTCCATTGTGATGTGGCACATTTGGCTTGGATATTCTGTCAATTGAATGTCTGCATAAAATTCATCAACATCCTTTTCTGCCTCAATGGTTGGAGGATACACTTGGATAATCATCTCCACAAAGTCTAATTGATATTATTCAGTCATTGAATAATATCATTATTACTCAATGATGCATTATAGTCAAATACTGTTCTCACTAGATTCTTCCTATCTATGTAAGCAGTGCTGTCCCTCTTTGTTTTGGGGGTTGCAAATAATTAATAGCTGAAAATATCAAGTTTATAGTCCATTTCAACCCATTAATGAATAGTCCTTTCGTTTCATATTTCAGTGTGTTGAGCTTTTTTATGTCCATGCTTAATGTAGAATCCATGTTCTCACTGTAATTCTATCTGTGCTGCTTCAGATTTTTCTTCTACTGGAAATATCAGCAACCAGTTGTCCTGAATGATGTAACCATATTATTAACATTAATCCCCAAAAGTTTCACAGCTCTTTCTCAGTAATATGTTGAAAGCATTCAAATGAGGTGCCCATCATCTAGCACTATGTTATCAGTTCTTTTATATTGTCTGTCCATGTGGCTTTCTTAGTAAAATTTAAGAGAAATTTACCATTAAAGAAGAATATTTGTAGCTCAGGGTTGAAATGGGAGGGGGGATCCTTGCTGTTTTCTGAACATCTGCAAGAAAACAACCAAGCTCAGAGAGCATTAAGGACCCCTCAACTGTCCATTACCTACTCACATGGAGGATGAAATTGTACCTTTGCTGCTGTCACTATCTGATCATATACCTCTATTGTTTTTATTTGTTGTTTGTTTGTTCAATTTACAAAGCTGCCCATCTCACATTGTCTTTTATTGCTGCTGATTTATTTAGGTGCTTGCTTGCATCAGCTGAGCAGCTGTGATAAATTTCACATCTTGGGTGACCCTATTGAGAGTACAAATTCTTCTCTTACATTCCTAGCACTCATCCCTCCCAAGAACACACACCACAACAACCAACAAGGCAACAAGACTTAGTGGATGCATTTATTGAGCAGCTGCATGAATCCAGAGGACCATTACATTGCAGCCAATACATACAAATGTGTCAACTGTTGTGCCACCACCTAGTGACTGTTAGGTTCAATGGTTGACCCATAGCTTCAAAGAATAAAAAATAATTAACTTCAGCTGGTTGATGGAACAAGAGAAAAGAATAAAAGTACACTACATCTCTCAATCTAAATAGATATAGCCTTGGAGGAGGAATGAGGGTATTAGGAACGAGGTACAAGCCTTGAAGGAACAAAATGGGAATTAACTTGGGGAAGGAAGGAAGCTTTAGAAAGAAACTCAGAGTGGCTTTCTTCCCTCCTGCCTGGAGGATTTAACTTCGATAAATCAAAAAATTTAGTTTGTGCTAAAAGACCAAGCCAATACTCCTGGCAAATAGAAGGATATAGAAGGATAATTGTACCAATTATCTGGACATACCTTTAACAATCTTTGGGCCATAATGTTATTATCCACTTTTAATGTAAATACTTTTAATTATATTTTAATGTTAGTATTTTTAATACAGTGTAAAAACAAATGTATATTGCTGGTCTTTGACCGTAATAAAGATCTTACTTACTTGATTCTTGTTGGGATATAAGGGAAGGGAAAGAAAATACTGTCATATTTTTAACATTCTGATGCTGTATTCTATATTAATAGAGTTTTAGTATTTGAGGGGGTTAGAGTTTCCAAACTTGGCCTACCTCAAACTCCTGACAGTATGGAATCACCTGTTGTGGCCCGCAAGTGGCCAGTGGAGCTGTCAACAAAATCAGACAGTGAGGAGGTTGGGGAAGAGCGTGGGCCAGTCCTGAAGGCTCAGGAAGCCTCGAATGAGGGCTCTGTGTTGGAGGCAGAGATGGGGCCAAGGCCATCTGGCAGTGATCAGGTGCATATGAAGCTACACAGCAGTGAGGCAGAAGAACAGCTAGAGCCTGTTCCCAGTGTGCGCATGCGCAGAGCTGCCAGAAGAAAAGAACAACTCAAGAATCAGGGTAGACTTGAGAGTAAAGTTACAGGTGGAAGGTGATTGGCCCCTCCCATAGGAAATAAAAGAGGAGCAAAAGGGTAGTGGGATTTTGCAGGAAAAAGTTTGTTCATTCGGTCATTAGATTCATTTCAGGAATGTGAAGATCTGTCCATGAATCTCAGAGACTATGTGCCCAGTCTTTCCTTACACAGCACCTCATTTAGCAAATATTTACATTAAGATAGATAAGGTCTGTAGTCATAAATATTCCTTTGGAAGACTGTTTGCCAGGTCTTGCTGAATGTGAATGAGAGGAATTCGCATTTGTTTGATAAAAGGGGTTTTGTCAAGAACAGGACTTTGCCTAATCTTTTTTGGGGGAAACCTAGGTCAGAACATCACCACAGCAACTGAGAGAGGCTTTCCATATGATGAATGGTGTTGGGAGAGGATGGAAATCCAGACAAAGACACACCAATCACAGGTATTAGAATGCTGAGTATTGTATGGACAATAGCACAACTCAGAGTCAGAACCCATCCCAGGTGTGTAGTGAGGGTATGTTGGAGGGGGCGATCAGTGTGATTTCATGATGGGCGGAGAGCACAGCAAAGCATCCCTGTCGCTGTAACCTCTGCTATCAAGCCCCTTAGGCTTGAATGAAAGGCCACCTTCTCAATCATTCCCAGATGCTGGAATGGGTTCTCATAGGAAATGCATTTATTCTCTCCCCTTTCGAACTTCTTTCAGGATTTCATGCCAGATCTATCTCTTAGCCAGAGCTTAAATCATATTTCTTTTATTTATGCTTTGTTGTTATTTTCAACATGTTTTTTAATCATGTGAGCTGTTTGGGTAATCAATCAGTTTGGCAGGAAAATGGACTAGAAATAAGCCAGGGTGGTTATAGTGGGGAAAAATATGCAAACCAGGCAGCAGCGGGGAAGTTGAAATAAGATTGTTTGTAAAGGCATATAGTTGGCTGGCTAGCTGAAGTTGTGAATAAATTTCACTTTATTAGAGTTATTAGCTACATCATTAAAAAGATTTTTGGTCCACCGTCTGAATAAACCAATGTGAGGTTGGGGTATTTCATGCCATGATTATGAATATAATTACAGTCATGAGTATTTCATTCCCTGATTATAGGCTACACTCAGGGTTTACTATTGTGAGGGTGGACTCTTGACTGGATTTTGTAATAAGTTTCTTTCTTCATTCTTTTGCAGAATTTTCCTTTGTAACAGCAGGGGTAAGCAGCGGTTTTATGCCTGCAACAACTACCAGCTACCAAATTCAAGTGCAAAATAGCTGCCTGGGTTGTGGTTGATTACGTATATACTGAGTGTGAGTCATGGAATAGTAGCTGATTACAAACTGAATATGAATCAATAGCATAATTTAGTTGCATAAAGAGCTAATGCCATACCAGACTTCAATAACAGAAGTATAGTTTCCAGAACACACAAAAATAAGTAGTCCTGTTTTGTTTTTCAATAATCAGTCCCTCACTCTGATTATTGTTCTTGTTTCTGACAAAATAGAACAGGTTCAGAAAAAGACAAAACGTATGATCCAGAGGTTAGATGTTATATCCTACGAAAAGAAGCTGAAAGAGCTGGGAATGTTAGCTGAAAAGAGAAAATGCTGAAAGTAAATAAAACAGAAAGAGTATTGCAATGAAGGCAAGCCAGACCTATTTACCATCATCTCAGAGCACCAGCATCAGTAAAATGATGGATTTACAGGAAGACAGGTTGTAGTGGGATGCTAAATGGAGCTTCTTAACCGAAAAGTGAGTTTGCCAATGGAATCAATAGAGATAGTGGTCTTTTTTTCACTGGCATGTTCAGGCAGATGCTGAATAGCTAGCTGAGTGTCAATCAATTAAAGGAAGTACTGCACTGATCTGTATGTTTGTCTCTGTGGCTTATTGGCCCCTATTCCAGTGATATGTTCTATGATTCAATGTAAATCTACTCTAGGAATTAATATAAAGGTGATTCTGGTGTAGCAGCCCAATTTCATAGGTCTTTTGTCTTATGCTATGATATAACGAGTTCTTTTTAGCAAATTAAAAGTATAATTGTCCCTTTTGTGGGGTTCTTGGTGCTCCCTGAGCATGGTTATTTTCTTGCAAATGTTTCATTACTCAAACTAAGTAACAGCACTGATGATGTTAACTAGTTTGGGGTAATGAAATGTCTGCAAGAAAACAACTAAACTCAAAGAGCACCAAGGACCCTTCATTTCAACCCTAAACTACAAATATTTTCCTTTATTGTTCCTTTTGTTGGGCTGTTGGGAATCAAAGTCTTTGTCAATGCCTTCAAAGAATCCAGAAATCCCAACATATTTTATAGTATAAGCAGTTAATAATAAAAGACTGTACTCAAATGGAAAGGGAGGTGCTGTTTTTTTATATGATGTTGTAAAGGTGGAAGCAGAAGTTATGACTTCAGTTGTTTTGTCTCAGAGGACAATTCTCTTTTTCTCTCTTCCAAGAAGTTTAAACTATATCCTGGTGCCAGAGAATGTAGAAACCTGTTTAAAAGCAGTTTGGTTTACTGCCAAAAGAGAGGAACTTCAAAATATAATTTCCTAATTAAGTCAATGTGTACATTCTTGGTTATATTCTTCATGTTTATTTCTCAGGTAATGTCTATCCAGTCTATATATGGTGTTCATAGATATCTTTATGGTGTTCATAAATGTACTGTTCTGAACTGAAAAAGGAAAGATCGTCCTAGCAAACATTTACAATGCTAACTTTGTACCACTATGAGAGAGTAGAAACTTCATTTGAAAATAAAATATTAAAGGTTTTTTTTAAGTAAAATAAGTTCAAATTTCAAGAAAATAGAAAGGAAAAATGAAATTAAAGTGATAAGAAAATAAGAAAACTGTAAGCAAAAACCAAATAAAAAGAATATAAAGAAATGTATTTCAATTTAAAAAAAAACAATTATAAATGCATTTATGTTTTGTCCTCTCTCCCTAAAGTTATATCATGGTTTCCTTCTTTCCATTTTCTTTTCCAGTCATCAAAACTGAAGGTTCATTCTTTTGTTGTGTTGTGTTTTCAGCAAAAAGTGCCTAAAGTGTTTTCAGTCATTGGAAAATGATTAAAAATACTTTTGCAGAATTATAACATAGAATTAAAACTAATTGAGAAAAGCTGGCCTCTGGAAAGAGTCCAGATAATCATACCGATAGCTGATGCTTTCTACTAATTTGTTGGCAAGGATGATCCTCAATTCAGTTTTATAGATGGTTTCTTATCCAAATGCCTAACTTCCAAAAGGGAAGAAAAAACATGTTGATGGAAATGGTATATCACATCTAATACTTTTCCAAAGCACGCTTTTAAAAAGACTGTATCAGAGTATGCCAAAGTAGAAAAGGTTTAGCTGTGATTAAGGGAGCTTAATTTATACTTGGCCGAAACTGCTTAGCAAAGGGCATGATCGAAGATGCATAAAAGATGTATCAGCTTTTCAGAATTATTCCATTTTGATTTTAGGGTATGGGAGTACCTAGAGGGGTGTAAGTGCATGAATAAGCAGGTCAACCAATTTTCATAAAACAAATGAGTCTGCAAATTACTGAGAGCTTTTCAACTGCCACAGTGCTAGAAAAGATCTTAAGTGTATGGCAACAGTGTATATCTTTTATTATCTTCCCCATTCTATAGCTCTGTCAGTACATAATGTGCCTTATCAATTCAGATGTTTAGCCCTTCAGCAGAAGATTTCCCTGCCCTTGGTACCCCATGTTTTAGTAGACCAGATCTTATATTAATTTTTGTTCCAAAATGACATATTAGGGCTTATTTTCTGGTTAGATCTTATTTTCGGGAAAATACGTTACTAAATGCGTCCGTCTGGCTGATGATCTTAATTGGGGCTTATTTTGGGATAGGGCTTCAAAGGTGGGTTGCTCATGGTTTGGCCCGGATCGGCAGCAGCGGGAGGCTCTGCCCATCCACCCCGACACTTCTGCACATGCACAGAAGCATCACACATGCAAGCACGAGCAAACCGGTAGTGCTGGTATTTGCAACCCACCTCTGTAAGGTTTATATTATGAGCATCCTGAAAAATCATTCTAGGGCTTATTTTCCAGTTGGGTCTTATTTTTGGGGAAACACGGTACATGAGAATTCAGGGCCAGAGATCTAACCTAAGGGTCATTGACTCTCTTCCAATGTTCCCTCTAAGCTGCGCAGTTGCGCGGTTGTGCATGTAACAAGAAAACGCCACACAGCAGTTTCCAACTGCCACGCAGTGTTTTTTAATATCTTAAAATATGACTTAAAATATTCCCCCTCCCTCTCTCCTCTCTCTGCACCAAACTTTCTCCTCCAGCGGGTGAAGTCAAGGAAGACTCTGCCCGGAGACCGATGATGCTGCAGAATGGAGAATTCCCATTGGTCCTCTGGGGCTTCGTCGGTTCCTGGAAAACGTGATTCACTGGTTGTAGCCTGCATTTCTCTGCACATTCCGCATTTCTCAGGCATTGCATCGTCTGAAGGCCCATTCTGGCCTCAGCAGTCTTTCTGCAATCCCTTCGCTTTGCGGAGAGAGGGAAGCAGCATGAAGTTGGACTGCCTGAGCCAAAGGGGTCTTGAGACTTGATTTTTGAGCAGTACCAATCCATTCTACTATTTCCTTTCCCTTTCTGTCCTTCTTCTATCTTCCTTTTCCTTTTCCTTTCCTTTCACTTTTCCTTTCCTTTCTCTTTTCCTTTCCTTTCTCTTTTTCTTTCCTTTCCATATTTCCTTTTCCCTTCTTTTTTCTTTTCCCTTCCCTTCCCTTTCCCTCCCTTCTTCATCCTTTCCTTTTCTTCTTTCCCATTTCCTTTCCTTTCCCTCCCCCTCCCTTCCCTTCTTTCCTTCCTTGCAGGGGTCTGAGGAAGAGGGAGGGTACCCTTTTCCTCCTTGCCCCCCTCCCCAAAATCTGCTCAGATGGCAATTATGGCTAAAACAATTCAGGTGCTACAGCATGAAAATGTGCCACTCAAACACTATACTTTTCCAGACACAGTGAAAAAAATTAGAGGGAACATTGCTATCTTCTTGAACTTACTAATCAAAATTCCATCAAATAATGTAATGTTATTCTGCTAGTGCTTTATTTGATAGTGGATCAAAAACATACAAGTGACCTTTCTATCTATTTTTGTACTCTACTGTGGAAGGAACAAGTCCAGGATAGAGTGTCTAAATGTCCTCTCTTCTGTTTTGTTTGTTTAGTCTCTTTTGCAAATGCCAGAGTGATTAATGAATGAAGCAAAGATGGAAGCTCAGGCTTGCTGTTTTGTGGGATTGATACCTTGTAATCCTCCAAAGACCTTGAGGGTGGTGCTGCCTTCCCTCATTGGGGTGTTGAGTGTAAGTGAAGCACCATTCTGAACTAACCTGGGTGACAAATAATACACATGACAAAAAAGATGCGGAATGAATCAGAAAAAAAGCTCTCCCAATGTTCCTGTTCCACATAGTGCCTTTTCCACATCTGGCTGGGCTACCTTTGAATATGGATTTAGTGCACTTTGAGAAGAGCCTAGATGACAGATAATAAGATGAAGCATCGTTTTCCTACAATCTGTTAGCTGGACAGTTTTGCGGATACCTAAGCCCACCATTCTAATCACCTGCCTACTCCATTCCATATGAGAGATTACCGAATATGTTTTCTGTTAAACTTTTCCCATCAAAGTTTCCACTAGGAAGACTCTTCTCACTCTTCTTGAGGAAGGATCTTCCATTTGAATATCTTGGAGCTGTGGTGGTGCAGTGGTTAGAATGCAGTACTGCAGAGCTAACTCCTGCTTACTCCAGGAGTTTGATTCCGAGTTCATAAAATGTGGACCCAGATTGTTGGGGGCAATATGCTGACTGTGTAAACCAGTTAGAGAGGGCTGTAAAGCACACTGTGAAGCTGTATATAGTCTAAGTGCTATTGCTATTAGAACTAGTTTGCACTTAATTTATTCGCTCAGAAAAGCTTTTTCCTAACTGTAAACATGGTATCTGGAAAGCCTAATTTGTACAAAAGCTGGTCAGTGACCTTAAAAAGATTAACATTTAACACATGCTCTGCTAAGAACTTTATGGACAAATAAGCTTGGAATCTGCAAAGCCATCATAAATTACAAGAACCTGGCCAGATGTTGCTAATTTATTTCCTTATTTATGTTTCTATTCCTGGATCTTGTCCCAAATTCAGAGCCACTTTGAAATATAAATAAATGCAGAACCCTGCTGTTGGGGTCTATTTTGCACCTGCCTGCTGGTAGAAGGACAGGCGGGAAATACAGTGACCTTCCCTTGGCTTCCTTTGGCTAAAATCCCAGAACCGGCCATGTGGTCACAGATGATACTGAACTGCTGTGGAAGAAATGGAAGTTAGAAGAAGCTGGGAAAATCAGCCAAAAAGCAACATACTTGAAAGAGTACATCTCGCTTAGTTCCTACTATTGGTCTTCTCCATTAACTTTCCATCCGTTAATTTAATTGCAATTGGTATCATAACAATATGTGAACTGTTACTTAACAGTGATTTTTACCTCTGAATTCTTTGCCATTTTTGTCTTATGTTTAGCAATATAACAACAAAGGAGAAAAACATGTTTTCTGCTTCTTTTTAGATATGTTTTCTCATTCATAAATTATTATGAAGATGTTGAGGTATTAGGCCACAATCGTTTTTAACAACAATAGGTCTGGAAAATATGGTTTAACCCCAGGGAAGCTGGGGTGAGTTATTACAACTCCAACAAGGTCTGGTTGGTCATAAACCTATTTATTGCCTCACTGCAAGATCCAGCATAAGGTTTCTACTAACCCCTTGTGTTTTGTTGCTCTAAGTTTAGGTCTGTGTATCAAAACTGTACCAGATCCATATAATAGAAGCCTTGCATTTTAGTGCAATTAGGTCAAGTATTAGAGTGATCTATTGATCTTTAAGAGCAACTAATGGTTGGACAAGAGTGGCAGCTCTGATACAATCTCTTAGAGCTCACCAAATCCATTCTTTTAATAGGTGCTACTTCCTTGCGGGGGGGAAAAAGAAGCTCAAACTGAATACAACCTGTAAATGCTTAGGATCTGTGCATAACGCAGGAACTCTAAAGAGGGACAGAAAATGAATTTAAACAATTGCAAAAAATGATTAACATTAGAGCATTGAATGGGAAACCAAATGCTGATTCCAGCATTCAGGGGCTACATCCGATTCATATACACACAACACAACAAATATATGAGGGTGAAGTTCTCTGAACTTGTGGCTTGGTTTCCGAATGTTTCATTACCAGGCTAGGTAATATCTTCAGTGAATTTTAGGGAAACAAACAAATATATTTCCCACATTCAAACATATCCTATATTGTCTCTTGGGAATGTACAACTTTCAGTCTCTTTCACTAGGAGGAAGAAAAATGCATAAGACTTATCTCACAATAAAGCAACATAATGTATTTATAGTTACATGTTGCCCAACTCTCAAACTTCGAGACTGTTTATACTAATAGAGTTTAAATATACCCTCAATTTATCAAAATATAATAAAAATATATCCAAATAGGAACCCCCGGAATAGATCAAGTGCTGGCCCTGTCACCATAAAATCTCATAAAACATTCAGAGTCAAATATCTATGCAGCTCCAAAATAACTAAAGTTGCCAGGGGATTATTATGTGGGTGGATTCTAGCAGTGGTGAATTTGTCTTTGAGTGAGGAGGTTGCCTTGAGAAGATGCTGGTCGACCTCCTGGTCAAAAAAACCACTATGGGATCCCATACTGGACAATTTTAGTTCAGTTTCTAGCCACCCCTTTGGTGAGAAGATGATTGAGAGAGACCATGCAGCAGCTTCAGAGGACTGGGAGAAATGGTTTATCTGGACCCCTTTCATTTAGATTCAGGCCTGGATATGGGACTGAGATAGTATCTGATGGGAGCAGGATGGGATTATACATCCATCCTTGCTCTGCTTGACCTCTCAGTGGTTTTTGTTACCAATGATTATGGTATTCTTAGGGATTGGCTCCAGGGATTGGACTGGTGATTCTCCTTTTTCTGGGGCTGACTCCAGTTGGTAGTGATAGAAAAGGAGAGATCCCACCCTCAGCCCCAAGTCTTTGGGTCTCATAGGGTTTGATGCTCTCCTCTCTACTATTCAACATCTACATGAAGCTACTGAATGTCATCATTAATTGCCATGCCATCACATATCAAAACTGGCAAGACTGAGAATCCCTGTTTTTGAGGATTTGAGGCTTAGCTCCTATCTGGATGTGGTTGCACTGCCACAAACTTGTTCACAGACACTCATGTCCTGGTCATCTCCTGAATGGACTACTGTAATGCGGTCTACATCGAGGTACCTTTGAAGAGTATTGAGAAGTTTCAGCTGCTGCAAACTGCAGTGGCATTGGTAGTTATATGTGTCCCTAAATTATGTTGGTTTTGACCTTCAAAGTCCTTTATGGCATGAGGCTGAATTATTTGAGGGATTGCCTCCATTTAATTACATGATCTCATCACATCAGGTCTGGCAAAAGAGGTACATTGCAGGGTCTTATCTGTGAAAGATTTTCATCTGGCAAGACCCAGGAGATGGGCCTTTTCTGCCATGGCACTGGTCCTGTGTAACATTGCTTGTCCCTCTTCTCCCCAGATGAGATTTGTCACATTTTTGATGTTCTCCCAGAAGTCCTTTTAGCCATGCTGTTTAAACATGTCAGAAGGTCTGGAGATCTCAGGGAAATGGTTATTTGGTTCTTGCATATTGTTTTTAGCATCAGTTCTCACTGCTACCTTCTTATTAGCCATATTGTTGCTATCTTTTAATTGTAGTTTTTAACATTTAATCTTTATGATTTTTTTTACTGAAAGCCATCTAAAGTCACTTTACTGTGAGATGTATGGTGATATACATGTGATAAATAAATAAATCTGCTGAAACAGTGGCTTTTCTGAAGTTTTGCCAAAAACTGAAGGTAGGCTACCATGTGCTTTGTGATAGGCTATACAAGTGGCTCTGGGAATTTGCTCAGCCCTGGATTATGGCATACTGCTCCCTAATGCTTACAACTGGGAGTACTAAGTAGCAAAAAAGGCACAACTTGGAGAATCAGGCTTCCCCAAATCTCCCCTCTAAATCTCAAGAGTGCTAAAATCTATGGCGTGAAAGTAGCATAACATACATAAAAAGTAGGCTGCTATTATTATGCAAATACAGTAGGGTACCCATTTGACAATCTGACCTTAAATTGTCCTTGTAGATTCATTATATAGTGAAATGACCCTCTTCCAATTGCTAAGCAATGGATCGACAAGTTTTGGAATTGCCTCTGTATGTCAGAGAGATGTAATTATGACTGAAGGACTTCACCCTCATTTCCCTACAATTATGATCCCATGAGTCATCATATTAACCTGGCATTACCAACCATTCCAAATTCAAAACTCTTGGGAATCAGCAATCTAAATCTTTCCTTTTTTTCATAGTGTTTTTGGATTGAAAAAAAAGCTATGCATAAAAAAGGGTTTGCAGTTAAATTTAAGATAACTCTCTGAAATAGCAAATTAAGAAAGAATTTGTTCTTTAGTTATCAACATTTAATGAAAGGAACCTAATAGTCACTATAGAAGTTTCTATGAATTTTATCCAGTTAATTCTGATTAGCTTCACTATCTCCATAAGCAATATGGAGAATAAGTACTTATCTTATGGGGTTGCTGTAAGAATTAAAACTAGATAATGCATATTTGAATACTAAAAAACCCTTTTACAATTAAAATTTTAATCATTATTTGTTATAATTAAACTGTACGAGGGAGACTACTGCAGGGTTAAGAGGAGGGTAAATGAATTGCTGGCCTGTAATCTTTCCTATCTCCACTCATAATATTTGCTTTCTGCAATACTGTAGAAGAAGAAAAATGTGAGGTAGTGCATGCTCTGCCTCCTACAGGATATTTTGACCTTCAGAGTTGCTCCCCAGGATTCAGCTATTTGATTGTGTAATCGGGCTAAATTTGAAGTCTCTCATTTGTATAGGTTCTGTTTTCCTTCCACACCAGGCCTCTTTAGGGATCAATGATTTACACAAACATCTCTCCCAGCTGCTGCAGAAATATCATAGGCAACACACTCCTACTGTGGGCGCTGTAGGTATTTTGTAATTGTGATTGCCACTAAAACATCTGCACTAATTGCCCTCCTGCCCAAGTTCCAAAGGCTTAATTGAGCCCGAGTAAGTATTTCTCCCCACTGATTGCCCTTTAGCTAAGACATAGATGGGTAGGGACTAATGATGCTTCCAAAGGAGGTTTTGTTTAGCCTGAAGGCAATTAGCCTTCTGTTCTCATTCCCCTCTGAGAAGTTACTGGGGAAAAAAAAAAACAAGCCATACCTCTCTGCCTAAATCACTGCAAAAAGAATTATTTTAGGACTGACTGTCAAAGTTGATTCTTAACACAATTATAGTTTCTGGATTAGTAGCAGTCAGGGAAGAGTACAGAGTCCCATCAAATTGAAATTATAACTTAAAGGATCTTTCTCATGTATCCCTAACTGCTACACAAACATGACCAAGGGCCTGGTTTGTTTTTGCCACGATATTGCTTTTGTATCATCACCAGCCTACAGCTAAGAAATTATCCTTAGTTGATTCAGTTGGGTTGCTCACATGGTTAGGGTTGGGATCTGTCTTGCTCCTTTTGGCCACTGATCTCCACAATTATTTTGTGGTGCAGAAGACACCAACCATCTGGTACTTTTTTCAGCAGTGATTTGCCGATGCTTTTGCCAACTGTGGTTTCCATCTGAATGCACCAGTGAAGTTATTCCAGGGGGGCGTAGAGGGAGGAGCTTATTCCTCCACTCACCCATTCCCCAGGAACTTACTCTGTTCTGGCATTGGCAGTACTAAGTGGCGCCAGCCCTGTGTCAGCCCTCTGTCAGACCTGGGCTCCTTGGTCATTAATGTCCAGCACTGCCATCCCCTTGAAGCACTACTCAAAGATGAAGCTTCTGGAGGTTATCTCCCGCTTTATCCTACAACCTTCCTCTGAGCCTATTACTTATCCAATATATTTTTTAACACACATTTAATACAGAGAAGTACTGAACTTATATTCAGAAAGTCTGGCTGACAGGTGACAGGTGTGAGGAAAGGTTGTACTGAGCAGGAACATCAGAAGTGCTCCCTCTCAGTTCACCCACCTTCTCTATGACTTGTAAGATGAACACCTTGATAGGTAGATAAAACTGCTCTCCTACACTTATCCAACCTCGTACCTGTGTTAGGAAGAACAATTGATAGTTGTTTTGCTGCTGGCAGGTATGAGGGAAAACTAAACTGAGGGAACTCAACAATGGTTTTCCTTTACCTTGCCAACAACAGGTGGAAAAGGAGAGCACATCTTCCCAGCCACACTTGCAGATTAGGAACTGGACAACAGGGCATTACAATTTATGCCGTCATATTTTTCCGCCAAGTCAAAGTCTTTAGAGTTATTTACAGGGTTGAGGGGGCGTTGGATTTTTTGTTTTGTTTTTGGTAGTTCTAGGCATATTTCCATTGAATGAATCCCAAATGGATATAATTTCTTGCCAGTGGAAATATAGTCTTATAACCAATATTTTGTAACAAACATGGGTTAGATCCTGTTTTTTTTTAAAAAAAACAACACACACACACATTTAGGCCATCAAATCCAAGCACTTAGTACAAGGATTTGAATTAGCCCCTTTCCCCCACAGTGTATTAGGTTTCCATGTCCCAATTTTTGAACTAAAACAGAAAACATACACAAGCATTCCCAACTATGGTGCTTTTCTTTCTTTTTGCATGCATTATTTTCATTTGCATGATTTGTTCATTTCTCCTCAACTAAGGGAATTCATTAAATAGCTCCACTCTTACTTTTTAAGTCTCTGTCTATCAGACAAATTCTCATGCCATCTTAGGCTTTTCATGAGAATGGTCCTTGCAATATTTTCTCAATCCTTTCTCATCAAAGAAATCGCAGTATCTCCCATGATATTATCAATATCCCACCATAATGAATATATATGTTCGGGAATGTTTGGGCGATGTTTTTTTTTTCTTCAACCCTACAGCCATAAAAAATATTTTCTGCTTCCCATGAAAAATAGCAGCTGTGCCAAGGAACTAGGCGCTAGGCCAATACTACTAATAATAAACAATGACTAATTTTATCCTGGTCATTTTAGAGATTGGAGACTGGGTGTTTTGTTAAATTAGAAGCCTTTTGTTTGGAAAAAGAAGGGTGCACATTTTGCTTTTTATTGCTTTATTTCTCTTTTGTTGTTAGTATTCTATTGATTGCCAGCAATTTTGCAATATCCACGACTTATCATGTATTTGACCTGTTTCCTTTTGCTGCCAGGAAATTGACACACTCTATCTTGCCAGAGAGACAAAAATGCTGGCTGGAGACTTAACATCTTGGGCCAGGTTCTTCTTTACTATCTTTGGAAGCTGGTGGATCAAATAGGTCTTGCCAAACAGACCTAAGGCTGTGAATAACAAAGCAGGAGAAAAGTAAAGATATGGCATAGAATACAAGGTTAGCTGTGACCTTGGATTTCTTGATCAACTAGGAACCAGTGGATTCACAAATATTGTAACTGAGAGTAATCTCTACACTAAGAGATCCCATATACTTCACAAATTGTATATTCACAAAATCTCATATACTTCACAAAATCTACTAAGACTGTATTACTATCATTCTCCTCTTCCTTCCTAGTACCGATTTCTTTCCACTTATGACTATAACCATGTTGCTTGTAACTTTAAAATTTATATTGTTTTATTTGTTTCCTAGTATAATTTGATTGCTTATTAGTAAACTTTGACTATTACTAAGTGTTGTATGTTATGATTCTTGCTTAATGTTTTCTATTTTATTTTTCTTTATGTACATGGAGAACATATGCACCAAAGACAAATTTCTCCAATCACACTTGCCCACTAAATAATTCTATTCTATTCTATTCTATTCTAAAATATAGACTATGTAAAAATATTACTATAATACAGCAATGGAGGAATACTAAAACTGTCTCCAAATGGAAGAATGGATTGTAAGGATGTCAGAACAGTCTGAAATGCCAAAAATGACCTGTTTAATTAAAGGCAAAACAACTAGTACTTTTACTAAAGCCTTGACATTTTAATGGTGTTTTTGCTGAAATTTGAAAATTGAAAAAAGTGAACTGATGATTTATGGATTTGATGGTTGAAAAAGAATTAAAGAACTCTGAAAAGAACTTTGTAATACTAAGAGGGAGGAAGGATAATGGATTTGTTTATAACTATTGAAAAGATTGGAAGTATTTTTTATTATTTTTTTTTCTTTAACTATATTACTTTTTCAGTTTTGCTTTTTTGTTTTCTTTCTGTTTTACTTACTTATGTATTTTTATTTTTTCTTTATATTTTTCCTATTGCAAAATTCTTCATAAAAAATTATATATAGATGTATATATGTGTATATATGCATATGTCTGTATGCATATACAGTATTATGTGTATATTACTATATATGAATATTATGGTAAAGTATTTTTATACTATCCATTTCCCCATTTTAAAATATCAATATGTTATATAATGATGATGATATCATACGTAAGTAATCTTGGTTAGCATTGAATTTGAATAGGATATCACCAAGAAATCCCGGGCTGTACACTTGACTGTGAAATACAGAACACATCCTAGAAGAAGGAGTGGCAACTCATTTCTGAATTGATGGAAGAAAAAAAATCACTCAAATATATTTCTATACAGTCATCAGATATTGAAAGGGAGTATAGTAATGGAAAGGATAATCCAAAAAGAATGCATCTGCCAAAATAGCCATATTTCTGTAGGCCTCAAATATCATGGGACTTTTTTCTTTAGAATACACTGACCAAATATAAAATCCACATTTACCAAAATATATAATCACCAAAAATTTAAACAAAAATATTTGCTTCTTTAGCAGATGTTGATGGTAAGGTAATATACCATCAACTAAACCATATACCATTAGTCATATAGATTATATACCACTATTGCAAACATTAGATTTTTGGTAATGAAGTGCTATAACATTAGTAGAGACAGATTTCCACTGAGTTAACAGTATAATATAAATGAAGTATCACAGATGTTTTGTTTGATATATAAACATAACTATGGTAGTAGCAAAAACAAAACATGGCACGCTTCCTCTATTTCTATCCTGTTAACTTTGCTCCAGGAATTAGATGACAAATATTTTAACAATGGCATGATATAAATATGCTTGTAAAGTTATGAAGGACACTAAGTTGCTCAGTTCCAAAGTTCCATGAATGAAGGCCAATATCCCTATTACACAAATGGGCGGGGTGTTTTGTTCTGTTTTAAAATAGCAGTTGGGACAAAAATAGCAGTTGGGACAAAGATAATTCAGGTGGTGTTGCACTAGGCAGTGAACTAATACACACACACCCAAACACAAACATACATGCACACAGTGTCACGTACCTGGCAAAAAAAATCTTCCCTCATATTAACAGCTGCTTCTCTTTCAGAGGAAATAGCAGAGAGAAGGGAAACATTTTTTTTGTTGAGAGTGATATGAGAAAAAAATAATTATACTTCCATTTCCGCATTGTGAGCTTTCATCGCAAGGGCGTTTCTGTTTTCAACCCACCAAGATTTTCAGCTGCAGCATATCTGCTCTACAAATTTGGGATTAGCAGGCCATGTTGCTTCTGTATGTTCTGTCTGTGGAGATTCCTGAGTATCCAGGTCACAGTGGTTCCAAGGGTGTTTTTTTTTTTCTTTCTTTCTTTGAAAACATTTTGCTTTCCATTCAAGAAACTTCTTTAGTTCTTGGATGAGAAGTGAAATGTTTCCAAAGGGGGGAAAAGTCCAGTTGCCTTTGGGAAAAACACCTTTAGGACAGGTTTATATGTACTGCTACTCTTTCAGGCATCCAGTAAGAGTGGGAAAGGAGAAAAAACAGGGGGCCTTAGACAAATACAGTGGGAAAAAATCGTTCAGAGTTTGGATTTAGATACTGAGTGAATATAGCTAACAATTTTTAGGCATTTCCTTTAAATCCCAATGTGAAATGTCTATAAGGTGACCAGATTTTCAGATTGGTAAAGAGGGACACCATTGACTGGGGGGGAGGGGGGGCTTGATTAAAAAATTTATATTTTGTCAAAAGGTCACACAAGGCAATTATATGACCCCAGGACACTGAAAGCATCATAAATATGAATCTGTTGCCAAACATCAAAATTTTGATCACGTGACCATGAGGATGCTTCAACGGTCGCTAAGTGTGAAAAATGGTCACTAAGTGTGAAAAATGGTCATCGGCCGTTGTAACTTTGGTCACTAAATGAACTGTTTGAAAGCTAAAGCTAGCTTGCATTATGCTAGCTTACATTTTCAAGAGAGAGAAGCTAAACTCCTTATTAGAATTGAAATAGAAATGAGTAGAGTAGAGTAGAGTAGAGTAGAATAGTTTATTACCCAAGCGTGATTGGACACACAAGGAATTTGTCTTCGGTGTACATAAATAAAATAAAATACAATACATTCATCAAGAATCATAAGCTACAACACAGTGATAGTCTCTCTCTCTCTCTCTCTCTCTCTCTCTCTCTCTCTCTCTCTCTCTCTCTCTCACACACACACACACACACACACACACACACACACACACAAATACACACACACTCCTCCTCTGGATTCAATGGGGTTTAGGAAATCTCCCACCCTCATACACTCCCCTTTCTTTCTTTCTCTCTTCCCTCCCCTGGATTCAATGGGGTTTAGGAAATCTCCCACCCTCATACACTCCCCTTTCTTTCTTTCTCTCTTCCCTCCTCTGGATTCAATGGGGTTTAGGAAATCTCCCACCCTCATACACTCCCCTTTCTTTCTTTCTCTCTTCCCTCCTCTGGATTCAATGGGGTTTAGGAAATCTCCCACCCTCATACACTCCCCTTTCTTTCTTTCTCTCTTCCCTCCTCTGGATTCAATGGGGTTTAGGAAATCTCCCACCCTCATACACTCCCCTTTCTTTCTTTCTCTCTTCCCTCCTCTGGATTCAATGGGGTTTAGGAAATCCCCCCACCCTCATACACTCCCCTTTCTTTCTTTCTCTCTTCCCTCCTCTGGATTCAATGGGTTTTAGGAAATCCCCCCACCCTCATACACTCCCCTTTCTTTCTCTCTCTCTTCCCTCCTCTGGATTCAATGGGGTTTAGGAAATCCCCCCACCCTCATACACTCCCCTTTCTTTCTTTCTCTCTTCCCTCCTCTGGATTCAATGGGTTTTAGGAAATCCCCCCACCCTCATACATTCCCCTTTCTTTCTCTCTCTCTTTCCTCCTCTGGATTCAATGGGGTTTAGGAAATCTCCCACCCTCATACACTCCCCTTTCTTTCTCTCTCTCTTCCCTCCTCTGGATTCAATGGGGTTTAGGAAATCCCCCCACCCTCATACACTCCCCCTTTCTTTCTCTCTTCCCTCCTCTGGATTCAATGGGGTTTAGGTCCCCCCTCGGCTCGGATCACACCTCAGCTGAGCGGGCAGGGAACTTTTGCTTTGGGAGGCTTCACAGCAGCGGCGGTGCCTCCCCCTCCTCGGCTCGGATCACACCTCAACTGAGCAGGGAGGGATCCTTTGCTTTGGGAGGCTTCACAGAAAGGGTTCTACCTCCCCTCTTCCCCCCTCGGCTCGGATCACACCTCAGCTGAGCGGGCAGGGAACTTTTGCTTTGGGAGGCTTCACAGCGGTGGCGGTGCCTCCCCCTCCTCCCCCCTCGGCTCGGATCACACCTCAGCTGAGCGGGCAGGGAACTTTTGCTTTGGGAGGCTTCACAGCAGCGGCGGTGCCTCCCCCTCCTCGGCTCGGATCACACCTCAACTGAGCAGGGAGGGATCCTTTGCTTTGGGAGGCTTCACAGCAAGGGTTCTACCTCCCCTCTTCCCCCCTCGGCTCGGATCACACCTCAGCTGAGCGGGCAGGGAACTTTTGCTTTGGGAGGCTTCACAGCGGTGGCGGTGCCTCCCCCTCCTCCCCCCTCGGCTCGGATCACACCTCAGCTGAGCAGGGTGGGATCCTTTGCTTTGGGAGGCTTCACAGCAAGGGTTCTACCTCCCCTCTTCCCCCCTCGGCTCGGATCACACCTCAGCTGGGCAGGGAGGGATCCTTTGCTTTGGGAGGCTTCACAGCAAGGGTTCTACCTCCCCCACTGATGCCAGCTTCCCCGCTGCGACTGGCGGGAACGGCAATGAAAGCTCGGGCTTCACTCCTCCGTCTGGGGCTGCGGCTAACAGGGACGGCTAAGCGCTTTCCTCAAAAACCCTGCCTTCCACACACACCCAGCTTCCAAAATCCGGGGAGTTGCGGGGAGGGACGATCTTCTTCTTCCCCTCTCTCAGGTTGCCCGGTTCTGAGCCCCGATTCCTCTGATGAGTAGCTCGCAAGGGAAGGCCTTCCCTTCCCTTGCTAAAGGCCTCCGCCACCCACCCGAAGCGGCGAAGCCTCCCGATTCCCACCGGCACCGGAGTTACTCACCAGGGCAGTGCAGCAAAAACAAATAGCGAAGGTGAAATGAAATGGAGACTGGTGAGAGTCACGACTCGCACGGCGTGCTTAAGCGCACTCCAGCCAATCAGTGAGCTGGCTGGGATGGAAAATTTTAAGCACCCTCGTGCGTGCTTAAAGTTTTCCATCCCAGCCAGCTCCTGATTGGCTGGACTCCAGGCCAATCAGTGAGCGGCAGGCTGGGCTGGTTTAGATATTGAAAGTGTAGATAGAATAGATTGGGGAACGGAACGAGCGAGCTAGCGGCAGCTGATGATGGGTGGGGGAGCCAGCGAGCGCCGAAATAAAGCGGGGTTTTTTGAGAAGCGGGCAGGACGCGGGAAAAACGATGAAAAATCGGGCCTGTCCCGCCAAATCTGGGACGTCTGGTCACCTTAAATGTCTATACCTCCTTAACTATAGGAGGCTAGAACCTGGAAATGCTGGAACAAAATATTATAAAATGCTGGCATAAGTCTAAATGAAAACTAATTGGAGGGATAAAACTGAGTATTCTGATTTAAGAAAAGTCTTTGGCTCACTTTGAGTCTACTTGGAAACCGCTGTTGGACTTCTTGCTAGATTCTGAAAGAAATTTTAGTTTTAGGATTTGAAAATTACAGCTGTATATGATTGTAGAAATATTGTGCCTTATTTTGACTTTCGAGTAAGAGGTTAATGTACTTTATATCTGTACTGAAGAAAGTTAGAAGTTGTTCCTCTTTTTTGCTCTTTTTGTTCATTTTGTTCTTTCCTTATTTTATTTATTCATCACAGTTCTACACTGTTCATGTTACTAAGTGATTCTGGGTGGCTTACACTAAAACATGTCATAATATGAACATGTAAATAAGAACAAACTTAAAAACAGAATTAAAATGTAGGGTTACGATATTAAAAATTAAAGAGGTGAAAAGAATACCTGCCGGATAGCAATCTTCCATCAGGTTGCCTAGCATTCATCAACCCCCATTCCAAATGGCAGAGCCAAGTCTTAACACTCTGAAGGCTATAAAAGCGGGGAACCACTTCACTTCTGGGGTCAGGTGTTCCAAAGGGTGAAGGCAATGGCAGAGAAGGTTCTCTTCCAGGCAGAATTCTTGGGGATCTGCAACATATCTGTCCTGCTCACCAGGTAGGACTGGACAATATAATTGGGACAAGGCACTTCCTCAGGTGAGCTGGACCTATGGCATGAAGGCATTTCTTTCCCTTTGCAATTCTGATTTTATATTTTCTTTAATCTCCTCTTTCCCCAGCCCCTCTTTTTTGTTTTCTTGTATTTTATCTTCTGCTGGAATTTAATAAAAATTGAATTAAAAAACCTCCTGAAGGGTTCATCGTTCACACAGCTAATGTGAATTTGTATTTAATGTAGTGTGTAGTTTGAATTGAAGAGAGCATCTCCCAGTTTCCTAAAAGCTCTGTATTATTCTCAGTGTTTTGAGAAACAAAAACAAAACTCTTATATCAAATTGCAAACAAGACTTAGGCTGCAATCCTAGTCATTTTAGCTGGCGAGAATGCCACAGAACACAACAGGGCTACACCCCTTGCACTGTATGTGATTTTGGACATTTGTTCATGTTGTCAGGTTGATCGTATTGATAATAAACAGAATAGTCCTACTGTCTTAATGTATGTCATCTCTCAAAGACCTTTAACCAGTTTTATTAGGAACGAAAGGGTACATTTCTTTTTACAAATATAGGTCAATACTGCCTACTTTTTTGAAGCCCTGCACATTACATTATTGCTAAAAGAGGTCTATCCAGATTAGTTTAGATCTGTGGTTAGGGCCTTCATTGAGGCTGAATGAAGCTTTGAACAAATGTTTCATTCTCATAAAAGTTCCTTGAGCTATTTGCAAAATAGCCGTGGTTCCTTACTTCTAAAACTGAGGCAAACAGTGTTGTTTCAGTCAGTTTTGGAGATCCTCTCAGCATTTTCCCATATTACTTATCCTGATTTTTCTGAAGGTGTGACTGAATATTCTCTTATTTTTTGGTTTGAGTGGCTTCAGTGTGCAACATGAGATTGCCAATAGAAACTTCTATTAGTTGGAAGTCAACTACTAAAAACACCAGAGAAAGCTTCCAGCTATTAAAAAGTGACACAAAGTACTTTATCAAAAGGAACTGCATTGTGTCTTCATCCCCTAGAGAATCATTTGCCACTCAGATGCCAAGTACCTCAAGCCTTAACTTGTAGCTCCAAGCCACATCCCACGGGCCTACTATAAAGCAGGTGCCAACTGAATTTCAGAGCTCAATTAAAACAAGAAAAGGATGGATCTGTGGGTTGTATTCCCTCATGCAACTCCTATTTCATTGCTAGAGAACATGGCAAAAATACTGATTAGCAGTTTGTCCAATTAACTAAATTTAAAGGTATTTCCTTTTTACATAGATGAAAAATTTAGTGTTGCTGCATGCTTTAGTAGATTATTTATATTAGGAGTGGGTTGCTGCCGGCATTACTGCTGGTTCACAACCCACGCACAATGTGTGCACGTGCACTATTCAATGTAAATTGTTCTGCACGCATGCGCAGAACAATTTATAGTAAACTGCATATGCGCAGTCACTAAAATTCAAAATAGCGGTGCTCAAGTGGCAGTGAGGGAACTGGTTCAGGGGCGTGTCAGGCCTGGGGCGCTGCTGGTTCTGCAACCCAGGCCTGAATTCCATTACCGGTTCGGCTGAATTGGCAGCAACCCACTTCTGATTTATATCCTATCTTTCTACAACAGAATTGGACTCAGGAAAAGGTTTAAATCAATGAATCAATTACACTGATTATATCTGAGAAGCTTAACTTCTTTATTGGAGAGTAAGTAATCCTAACAATCTCAATATATTTATACTGTACTTTTTGCAGCTTTGCAATATAAATATGGTAACAAATTTAAGCTTGTCATGGCAACATTTTCAAAAAATTCAGTTTGACTACTAAATATTGTAAAATTAGAGTTTTCTGTATCTTTATGTTGCCATTTATTGTTTATCTGGATATTGTCAACCCTTCAAGGTAGAACAGGTCAGGAAACAGAATCACTCAATTATGGTGACCCTATTCTTAAATCTAAAGAGGAGTTTGAATTAGAAAGGTGTGTTTGCCATTGGTTTTCATATTTACAATTAAAAGAAAGATTTAATTTAGATTTTAAAAGTTATGGATTTGATTTTGTAAAAAATGAATTGGAAACTCTATTGTGTGGTAGTGATGAACATATTAATGATAAGGTTTAAAAATTCCTATTGAAATTGAACTTGGAGACTGAGTGTATAAAGCATTGTATGATTCAATGTGCAAAGAATTTTGGATATAATATAATGCTTAAACAATTAGATAATGTGTAGATGAAAGGGTTAAACTTTACATTAAATCATAATTTAAAAGAAAATTTGTATAAGAAGATGTAGCATGGGTATCAATGGAAAATTGTAAAGAATGTATTTAAGGTACTTCTAATGAACATTGGCAATATAAATGTAAAAATGGAACTTTTTACCATTTATGATGTTCATGTGACAAGGCAAAGAAATATTGAATTAGGATTCACATCTTAATATAAGAGCCAAGGTGGCGCAGTGGTTAAATGCAGCACTGCAGGCTACTTCAGCTGACTGCAGTTCTCCAGTTCGGCTGTTCAAATCTCACCGGCTCAAGGTTGACTCAGCCTTCCATCCTTCTGAGGTGGGTAAAATGAGGACCCGGATTGTTGTTGGGGGCAATATGCTGACTCTGTAAACCGCTTAGAGAGGGCTGAAAGCCCTATGAAGCGGTATATAAGTCTAACTGCTATTGCTATAACTGCTATAAAAGATTTTTAAAGTTAATTTAAAGATAAAACCATCTTTTAGGGTTAATGGATAAAGAACTTGAAATAAATGGAACTTTGATGTTATATATGTTGTCAGCAGCATATGCTTTATATACTTTATGCACAAAACTGAAAGGATATTTTGATTCCTACAATAGACTGAAGCTACAGTAGCAAGAGCCCTTTCCAACAGGCAAAGTCTGGTTTGTGTTCATGTTCCCTATAATTGTGAAAAATTAATGTGTCTGGGTGAGCAGATTGCCTTCACTTTATTGAATATATCTGTTAGTTGACCATCTTCATTCCTGAGTTTACTTCTAACATATGCTGTATATTCTCAATGATTTTTCCTTAAAACAATGTCATTTGATCAATACCATCTCTTTTGTGATTTCTGGAATGGTATTCTCACAGAGGTTAAGGGGTGTTCCTTGACACCTTAAGGGACCCTTGAGACCTGGCCGTTCCCCCAGGATTCAGTTGATATGATAGATGCTTTGATCACATGATATTTGATATGATGGATGCTTTGAGCACAAGAATAACATGATCTCATCTTATTCTTTTTTTATTTCTGTTCTTTTTATTCTGGTATGGCTATCATATTTTTTTAATGGTTGCAATTTATTCTGTTACTTCGAATCAATTGAGTTGGGTGACCCTATAAATGTAATTATTTATAAAAGTTATAATTCTAATATCATTGCTTTCTGCCCAGAGAACAATTTCTATGAAAAACAGTCTGAAAAGAAACACACACCCAACCAACCAAACATAATATATAATAATCCAATACAAAAGAGAACCAGGGCACTATATAACAAACTCACAAAGCAACATAGGTATTCTGGGTTCCTCTAATATCCTGGCTATAACGCCTGGAGAAAAAGTCAGGTCTTAATAGTCTACCATGGGGTGAGCACTGTAACTGTCAGCCTCTGCTTTGCTGCTGCTTCGGCTGCCATTGAAATGGGGAGGGGGGAGCATGGTATTTGGGAGGGGAATCATGATGTGCTGGAGGAAGATTCTAGACACTGACCTGATCATCTTACTGCGCATGTGGAGGAAGGGAGTTTCCTGCCAAGGTTAACTGTCCAGCATTCCACCCTGGTGATGTATTTTGAAGTTATCTCCCACCTGACAGTTGGGTGCATTATAATTGGACTATGGACTGGGGTGCCAAGGGGAGGGGATTGAATTATACATGATATTATTTGCTTTTGCGCCTAATTAACCAGATTCAGCTTAGCTTTGCTACTGTTCATTTATAATTAGCAAAAGTACACTTGATTTCAAACAAATGGAGTTGAGTGGTTTCTTTCCTGATTACTAAATGAAGTCGCAGCTGACAGTAACAGAAAAGGGATGTCTCCTCAGACCCATAAGATGACACTGTTTAGCAGAGAGGGTTTACCCAATTGCATCTGGTGAAACAAGTAGGAACACTTGGACATTAGACAGTCCTACAAATAACCTGGCCCTTTGCCATGCGTGGCTTTAAAGCTGATAACCTGTCATTTTAATTTGTCCTTGGAAGCCAATGTAGTTTGCACAGCACTGCTATCACACAGGCAAACTTTAGAACACTCCAAACTATGCAATGCCACTACCTTCTAAACCAGTTGAAGCTTCCAAGTGTTCTTCAAGGGCAGCCCCATGTGGAGCACATTGCGGTAAACCAGTCATCAAGTGATCAAGGCGTGAGTGACAGTGACCTGAGGCCCCCAGGCCAAGAATGGGTGCAACTAGCACACAAGACAAATTTAAGCAAAGCTCCCCCTCATCATATATAACAACCTTCATTCACAAAATTCAGATTTCCTTCAGATCAAAACTCCAAACCAAGCTCATAGGAAGTAGGATCAATGAATCACTGAACTGAACCCAACTAGTCCTCTTTTTCTGTTCATATGGAAAAGGTTTGTATTGTTTTGCAGCATGGTCAATTGATTCTTATGTAATAATGTTTAAGCAACACAATTGCCTAAATGGTTGATAAAATGCTTACAGTCACACACATACATATACCCATAAATAAACACCTTGCAACCTTTGAGAGCAAGTTTCAGAAATGAGACAAGGGTGGGGCTGAAGAACTAGACAGCCTAATCTTATCTGTATTTACTGTAGCTCTTAATGGAACATAACCATTTATAGACAAGGTCGTAGGAATGCCAAATGTTTGATGTCAGCACATACTCCCAGGTTCAGTGACTACTCAGTCTCAGACATCGATTTCCACTCACTTATTTGGAACATGGATATTCCTTTACCGCGCTCTGTTTCTACATAGTCTAAAGTTAAATCCTGCAGAAAGTACTTATTCAAAAACAAGAACAGTAGTATAGCAGGAATCTTTTTTTTTTCTTAGCTTGTTGAGAAATCAATTGCAGAGAAGAACTGGAGAAGCACTGGGATGCAAAAAGAAAACGACCAGTTTGCTTCACTGACCCCACCACTGATTATTTCACAATGTGGGATAGAAAATATTTAGAGAAATCGGGATGAATGTGCCTTTTGTTTCTTTGCAATTTCCACTGACTTCCCACTGAAGCTAATTCCAAGATAGGCCTTCTAACTTGGAGAAGTGTGAATGTAAATCTATCAATTACATCCTCTTTATTTCTCCTTTTTGTCTTTCTTTGCTTGCTATTTTGTTCTGTGCTCTTATTCTGGTCATTTCACTCTTATTTGTTTTCCTCTTTCTGCCATATCAATCATTGTCCACAGGAAGAGATTGCCCATCTCTCTATCTCTCTCTCTCCCTCCCTCCCTCCCTCCCCTCCTCTCTGTGTTCTCTCTCTTGAGAACACACAGAATTCAGTCTGCTGGTCAACTTTCAAAATAAATGGGAAACAATGCAAGTTCCATAAAGTTCTATTCTTTGTTGCGCTCTTAAGATGGGAACAAAAGCATCTTACCTGCAGTAAAAGAAAATGTGTCCAATGTCAAACAGTGTTTTTTTTAAATAATATCCATGAAATATCAGAGCAAAAATAAAAATCCAAACCTGGAAATTCCAGAGGGAAATTAAATCTCATCAGGGCTGAATCTCAGGAGCAAAGCCAGATTCTTGTAGGGATGGGTGCTTAAATGACACCCAGATACATTTAGGTGGTAATCAGTGGTGGGTTTCAAATTTTTTTAGAACCTCTTCTGTAGGTGTGGTCTGCTTTGTGGGAGTGGCTTGCCAGCTATGTGACTGAGTGGGAGTAGCTTGGCAGTCATGTGACTGGGTGGGCGTGGCCAACTTGTAAATGTGGTGAAACTCTCTTAACAATGCTCTTGCTTAGCAACCAAAATGTTGGCTCAGAAACTCTGGAATTTGAAGCACACAAGTCTTAAAGCTGTCAAGTTACAAGACCCTTGCACCCCTAACCCTTTCGGGGGAAAAAACCCATGGGTGTTCAAACTTGACAGCTTTAAGATTTGTGGACTTCAACTCCCAGAATTCCTCCTCCAGTCATGTTGGCTCAGGAACTCTGGCATCAAAGTGTGCAAGTCTTAAAGCTGTTGTTGTGACTCAGCAGATGTCTGCTGTGAGTCTTTTTGGGATACAAGATTCATTATGCAGCTGGGGCTTGTTAGGGGCAGGTTTGGAGATAAAAGGACGGATGCTGCCACACCCTAGTCGCAGGAGTCAATGTTCCTTCATGCGTTCCTTGGTTTGTTCAACATTGATTGATGATCAGTCGTGGTTTATGTAAGATACACTTGGATAAGTGCTTTGTTTTCTGTAACCCTGATTCGTAGAGACTTTGGGAGAAGTGCATTGCTTGTAAGAGTTTTGTTTTGTATTCTGTTATCTAGTCTGAGACTTTATTTATGTTATTTTTGGGCTCGCAGCCAGTTTGAGCCGAGAACTGATAAAGAGAGTCCTTTTAAGTTTGTCTGCCTGCCGTCTGTTAACAAGCGGAGAAGCGGGGACAGAACAGCTGTCAAGTTACAAGAACCTTGCACCCCTAACCCTTTAGAAAAAAAACCCAGGGGTGTTCAAACTTGACAGCTTTAAGACTTTAAGGTTTAGATAGGACTCTTAAAGGCGGGTGGGGTGATTGGTGAGCCAGCCAATCAGTGAGCAGCGGGCGGAGCAAGCATGGTGCAGACGGGTGGGGGGAGGGAGCTGGAACTGGTTCTAAACGGCACGGTAGATTTGTGGAACCTCTTCTATAGAAGAAGTTGGAACTGGCAGGAACCCACCCCTGGGGGTAATGGAAGTATCAATAAACAGGCCTAATAGCAATACCTGAGTCATCATTGGCACACTAGGATATACCATGATTGATGCTATTTGCGGAAGGATCTGTTCTCCCAGTTGTTGCCGGTTTTTCAAAGTATTAAGTTTCTAAACATTTACATTATTTTTGAAAATGTCTTACGTTGATTTTTATTTTTTTTTGCTGGCACTTTCCTCTGGGTTGCAAAAGACGGTGTGATTAAGGTGTTGGACCAGGAGTGGGGAGACCAGGTTCAAGAGCCCTCTCAATCATGGAGCTTTGGGCCAGTTCTTTCACAGGATAACCTATTTCATACTGATTTAATTGGAGGAGGGTCTACTACATAATTTGCCTTGAGTTCCCAATGAAAAGAAAGAAAATCTAACAAATGCCTAAATATTCTGAACAATGGCATGCAAGGGTATCCCACTTTATATAAAAACTTGTGATTCGGGTAGATGAGGATAAGAATATGTACCAAACATATTCTTCCCCCATCCTATAAAAAGTGGCTAAGTTTTGTGCCTTAGGAGTTATAGAAAGCATAAGCTTACAGGAAAAGATGTCCTAACTGCTCAAGGTGCATTGCAAGGTGCAAGGTGTATTGAAATTTCTTATAACTGAAAATGCATCATTATTCCAAAGTCTGCAAATCAGTATTTCTAAGCTTTGACAATTTAAAGATGCATGGACCTCAACTTCCAGAATTCACCCAGATCATATATCTTCAAGCTGCTATGGTTGAGAAACACTGCATAGTTTGTACCGAATGCTGATCATCTATCCTCAGTACTTATTTGTCACTTCTTACAGAAGGACCAACCACTGGTGGGATTCAAATTTTTTTACTACCAGTTCTGTGGGCATGGCTTAGTGGGCGTGGCAGGAGAAGGATACTGTAAAATCTCCATTCCCACCCCACTCCAGGGGAAGGTTACTGCAAAATCCCCATTCCCTCCCAGTCAGCTGGGACTCCGGAGGCAGAGAATAGATGGGGGCAGGGCCAGTCAGAGATGGTATTTACCGGTTCTCCAAACTACTCAAAATTTCTGCTACCGGTTCTCCAGAACTGGTCAGCACCTGCTGAATACCACCTCTGGGACCAACTTAGCACAGTGTCACTCCACAGCAACAGCAACAGACTACTCATCCAATTTTTCATATCTTTTCCTGGGGAGAAACACATAGTTATCATAAAGGACTCCGCTGTTTGTGGGTCTCTCTCTCTCTCTCTCTTCTCAGTCTCTCTCTAGTTGTTTGTGGGCCATGAAGGAGGGTATAAATTAGACTTCTCCATTGGAATTGCATTTTGCAGGGATATCTGTGACTATTTACACCGAAGTATTTCTCAAAGTGTGGTACAAGCACACAAAATGATTTGCCAGCCTGCATTGAAAAATAATAAAATATTAAACAGTCATGAAAAATGGTAGTGGCAGCGAATGCATCAATTTTAATATTTAATATGGTAGATATCAAGAAATATAACCCCCCCCCCCCAAAAAAAACCCCTCTTTTTGGATCCTCAATAATTTTTAAAAGTGAGAAGGGATCCTGAGAGAAAAAAGTTTAAGGAACAATGCTATACAGTATCAGAAGCTAAATAACTTGGAGAAGAAACAGGAAATTGTCATTTAGCTATGGAAACTAAATAAAATAAATAATGTAGGCATTAATAATTTATTAAATTATTTAAAATGTTTACATTCTGGTATCATCATCATCAATGTCAAAGAGGTTTACAATAAAAGTAAAACAACTAAATACAAACCATTATGAAGCAGATATTGCAGGAGTAGTGACTGACAAAGGTCAGCATAAGATGATTGGATTTTAAACCCACTTAAGATGCATCAGAGATTAGGCCTGGCATATCTCAGAGGGAAGGTCATTTCACAGGTTACATATCACTGCATCTCTGTCTCCCCTTTCCCACAAATATGGGCATGTTCCTCCTTAACAAAGTTTCTCCAGCTGCCAAGGAATGAGAGAATACATTTTATGACAAATGGCTTAATACTATTAAATCATTAATCAGATGCTTATTTCTTATTTTGAATTACACATAGCCATTTTGGGAATTTGATGAGCATAGCTACAGATTGAAAGACTGCTAAATCTAGAGCATATTGTACAGGAGAATGATTTATCCAGAAACAATTAGTCTTCCAATTGCCTATTGTCTCATCTCATATTATCTTTAGCTCCAACCCGCTGGATTCAATCAGGTCAAACCTTGGAAATTGGCAGCTGCCTAATGCAATCTCCATCCCGTGAGCTAAAATTTGAATTGTGGTTCTTTTCATTCCCTATCATTTAAGAAGTGGAAGCATTTATCACAATTGTAGAGTCTATAGATGCAATTCTATACAGATTTAGTTGGGCAGGGTGGAGGGGGAAGATTTTCACTGTTGTTCCATGACTTTTGGTACAGCTGTTCTTCCTTGATTACAAAATGATAGGGCAGAAAGAAGATGCATGTTTAGTAATGAGAAGCAACAAATTCAATCTGATTTCCTGGTAAAAATTGAGATATTACATAGTAAAAATGTGTGTGTGTGTGTGTGTGTGTGTGTTTGTGGTGATCAATATGCAACACAATGAAACATTTATCCTTTAGAGCTGAAGGTACTTAGAGAGAAGGAAGTGGCAGTAGGAGATAGGTGCTACTGCTGGATGGCAGAAAAATTGGAAGGGACTCTATCCTTGTTGGAGAGACAGAAGTCCACAAGGCAAGAGTGGAGACAACTGGAGGTAATGTCCCTGGCACCCACAGCTGTTAACAGTGACAGTCAGAAGCAGTCATGAGAACATAGCTTTGAGATTAATCCATGCAGTTGAGATTGCCACTGAGATCTTGTGGCTGATCTTTACTCAGTCCAAAAAGTGGTGGGATTCAAATAATTTAACAACCAGTTCTCTGCCTTGTTGATCAGCTGGGTAGGCATGGCTCAGTGGGCATGTGACTGGGTGGGCATGGCCAACTCAATGTCACTCACATCAATGGGCGCTTCACCTTAGCTATCAGAATGTAATAAGGGTTAGCCGGAGAGGCAGTTTCTTCTAAGCAGGGCAATAAAGATTAGGCTAGCAACAACACCAGAATGTTTCCTTCCCACCTTCCTTACAGGATTAGCCCTGTAAAGGAGATTTTCTTCTAACAATCGGTTCTCTGAACTGCTTAGCAAGTTAACAATCCATTCTCCAAAATATGTGCAAACTGGCTGAATCCCTCCACTGGTTCCAAATAAGAAAAGAAGTCTTTGGCCCTAGAGCTAAATGGTAACTTTGCAGATGAAGCATCATAGATTCATGCCCCTTCTTACATTACATCAGTCAAAAAACCATACATACAATCCCCATCACATTGTTCTTCTTTGGGGCAAATAACTTTATGCAAAAGGCAGGGAAATAGTAAAATCTTGTACACCAATAACATTGGAGGAACATCCACATTTTTCTTCCATTTTAAGCAGCTTCAACATAATCATTACTTATTCCCACTTTCTGTTCATTTTGTTGGTAAGCTAATCTATCTTCTAATATTTTTTCATGCAGGATTCATATTTTCTTTTCTTGCACTCATTATACTTCAATCAGAATGGAGGTGAAAGGGATCTTGCAGGTCTTCTAATCCAACTCACTGCTCAAGCAGAAGATCTTATATCATTTCAGACAAGTGGCTGTCCAGTCGTCTTTTCTTTAAAAACCTCCAATGATGAAGCATCCAAAACTTCTGAGGGCAACTGTTCCACTGGTTAGTTGTCCTCAATGTTAGGAAGCTTCTCCTTAATTCCAGGTTGCCTCTCTCCTTGGTTACCATAGTTTCCATCCATTGTTTCTTGCCTTGCCTTCTGATGCTTTGGAAAACAAATTGATCCCCCTCCCTCTTCTTTTGGCAGCCTCTCAAATACTGGAATACTACTATCTTGTCACATCTAATCCTTCTTTTCTCTAGAATGGCCATACCCAATTCCTGCAACTGTTCTTCTCATGTTTTTGTCCCCAGGCCTTTAAGCATCTTAGTTGATCTTTCTGCACTTTTTCCAAAGTCTCAGCATCTTTTTTTGTAATGTGGTAATGAAAATTTGGATGCAGTATTCCAGGTGTGGCCTTACTACAGCTTTATAAAAGGGCACTAATACTTCATGCAAAAAAAAATACTTAATGTAAATGCTTCACATAAAAAAAAGTTGCAGACATGTTTATTTCACTTTAGGTTTAATTTCTCCCCAAGATCTACAGTTGATATTACCAAACAATAGTCTGGCTCGTACACATACCTTTTTATTATCCCTATTTATTGGTTTATTATAAATTGCTTCAGGCTGGCTTTGCTAGAAATATTACAATATATTAGACACATAAATCAATCAGGTCTTCCCTAATTATCACTCTTCATTGCAATCAAATCAATTCTGTTTTTTTTTCTTTGCCATTTGTGCACATATATAATTTAAGCTTAAAGCAAGTACTTCAAATAAACAAAGCTTTTTATAAGCTTATGCTAACCAATCATTTTTTTCATCCATTCTGGGTGTCTGAATGGCCTCATTTCTTTTTCTGCTGTCTTTTGTCTTGCTGGATGACATTCATTCACAATGTTACACGTTTTTTTTAAAAAAAAAACCTAGTTCTTCCATTATCAGCTTTTTCTGGGGCAAACATCATTATCAGCCTGTACACTCCTTTTTTATATGCAATCTTTACAAGCTAGATTCAAACAATTCATAATTTCTGACAGACATTTTTGGGCCAAAGCATATCATCTAGAACACATAACTTTTAACAAATAACTAAACAAGTCCACACATGCACAGTAGATGAAATAGGAAGGGCGATAACTCCAGCATATGCAATTTCATTTATTCATGATGCAAATTTTGGTTACTCAGGAATTCCAAATATGTGGCCATTGCTGGCATCTAACACATATTACTTTGAGTCTACAAGACATCAGCAGCAAAATAAAAAATAATTGTAGAGATTGAGCAGCCTGCTTGATAGGATCTCACGCCACTTGGGAAGCTGCAAGCTCAGACATTTGAACATAGATCTCTTCCAGATAAAGAACATGGGGTTAGTGCATATGCAACATGAAGAGCCCTCCAACTCCCAACCCCACTCCTCTTTTTTCTATTAGAGAGGAAAATGCTTTGTCTTTTTTAAAAAAATAAAAGCTGGAATTTGCAGAAAGAAGAATTTCCCAGGTAGCAGAATGAGCACAGATGTAATCTCTATGATGACAGTTGTGAAATGCAGTAGAGAATTTGCTGTGTTTTTGTGTGTCTGCTAATTAATGTCTTTGACGTCTATTGTCTCAATACAAGCTCAGTCCATGTGTGTTGTATGCAAATTGGCACTTATTTATAACAGGGTTTACTTTAAAATAGGAGCAAATCTCCATCATGCTGTAGTTTGATCAGAATTTTATCTTTTCCAGGACATTTCTCAATGGGAGGTTCCTTTAAGATGCTGGCTGTATTTTTTCTTTCTCTCCTCTATCACTCATGTCTTACACATGATCATAGGTAAAGATTCCCCAATATATGTGCATTCTAAGCTGTTACTTTGTAAGTCCCTCAAAGCTATTCTATCAGGCCTGGGATCCCCAAGGAAGAGTCAAACTGTTGAGGTGGCTCCAGAGTTGTTAAATCTCTATTGTTCTCTCCAAGCTTTTTAATTACATTAATATTTTAAATTGTTTTCATATCATTGTTTTTAATATTATATTGCACTTTTTTTTAGATGGGCAGCTTTATAAAATGATGGATGGATGGATGGATGGATGGATGGATGGATGGATGGATGGATGGATGGATGGAAAGCTTAGTCCCAGCTTCTGGGAGAGAAAGTTTGAGAATTACGAGGCTCAACCTTGTTTCTGTTACAAGAGCAGCATTCTGGGTACATTATAAAATTCTCAAATCCCAAGGAAACTCCAAACAAAACAAAACCAAATCAACCCCTTCCTCCTCTGAGGAAATAACCTGACAATAAACCAACTAATTTTGATCATTCTTTTTTGAAGAAAAGTTATTTGTGTTGTTGCACTTTCAAATGATGGTTCTGCTCCCTCAGTCTCAAAGCTGCCATTGTAGAAATGGGGAAAGGATGAACCAAATATGTCAGGGAATTGAACAGGAGGTGTCCAAATGAAGTCAGAGATGCTGACACAAACATGTAGTTTTGTATGAATAAGTATATTTTACATCTATTTTACAGCAAACAAAATAGTCAGGCAAAGAGGTGCATCATGAATAAAATGCAGACCATAAAGGGCACACAGAAGAAAAAGACAAGGGGGGGGGGAAGGGAAACTCCATCTCCATACTCACAGCAAACAATCACAGTGCAGATTGCCTCACACAGGAGCCAGCACACTCCAATCAATTAGCTACAACTATGTATTCTGGCTCATTGTACCACCCCATTGTTTCCAACTGCTAAATTTAATTATGTTAACAAAATAGAATTGCACTTTGGATTTCCCAAGCTTAGGTAGTAATAGGCAAGAGTTAAGAGTTTGGGGTAAGGGACCCTCAGTCCCTTATATGGCCCAGCTGCCACCGTACTTTCCCATTAACCTTATTTCCTGCTGGTATCTCACTTTCTCTACTACTACTACCTTTGATTCTTACTTACTTTTATCAATCTGACCAGGGTACCATCTTACAACACACTTCTTGCATGAAGGAACAGATGGAGCTTTTTAAATAAGTTTAGTAAGCCACCTACAACCTGACAGCTGATTCAGGAGCCAAAGAAATTATGTTTTCATGTAACACTTACTTCTGGAATGTATTGACAGAACAAGCTGAGATAACTAGCAACACTGATGTAGAAATTTTAAGTCAGGTTTGTTCACTTCACTGAAGGTATCACCAGTTGCAGGGCAACTCTTCAATTCAGAAACCAAACAGAACCTCTGTCTTCTGGGGCAGTCTATCACTTTCTATAGGTTTAGAGCAATGGTGGGATTTCAAAACAAAAACAAGTTCTGTGGGCTTGGCTTTGTAGGCATGGCTTGGCTTGGTTGGCATGGTTTGGTGGGTGTGGCAGGGGGAAGGATACTGCAAAATCCCCATTCCCTCCTGATCAGCTGAGACTTGGGAGGCAGAGAATAGATAAGGTGAGGCCAGTCAGAGGTGGTATTTACTGGTTCTTCGAACTACTCAAAATTTCTGCTACTGGTTCTCCAGAACTGGTCAGAACCTGCTGAATACCACCTCTGGTTTAGAGGTGAAAGACTGCTATATTCAGAGCCTGAATGTCTTCTACTCTGTGGTTAGCCATCCTGGGGAACCTCTGATTGCCAGATTGGATGCTCATTTTGTTTTGTGTTCTTACCTGAAGTTGGAATCCTTTTTTTCTATGAAACTTTACCCAACTTAACTTAATGTTTCAGGGCACATCTGCAAGCCAGATGACATTGTGCAGGAACAACAGGGGAGCCCTGATTACCAGCCTATCAGTTCCAGACAAACAATTAAAACAAGTCAACCACAGTGATTTCACTGAGCAATTATAGCTACAGTCTGGAGAAAATTATGAATGATGGACTTTATATAAGAGGCAAGATGCCATAATCTTACTGTATTGTCTTTTGCATAGATTACTCCAATTCTGAAATTGGCATCAAAGCAGTGATGTAAAATATTACTGGTTTCTGTACTCTGGTCAGCAACTGTGAACCAGAGCAAAATTCAATGGCTGAATGCATTTTACAGCAAAGACTACAAAAATACAGAACCAGTAATAAACCTATTCCGTCTATCCTAGTGACGTTTTAAGGACTGTACATATTACTTGCAATAAACCTCACCACCCTCCAGACCTTCCGCACAGCCCTCAGAATCTGGCTATCCCGTCAGGCCTGGGGCTAAGACTGTAACCCGCCCGAATGGTATGAATGTTGTGTTTTTAATTATGTATTGTCTTATATGTTAAAAGTTTGTCTCCCCCTCCCACTTGGGTTATGAGCCGCCCTGAGTCCCCCCAGGGAAAAGGGCGGCATATAAATAAACTTCAAAATAAAAATAAAATAAATAAATAAATAAAATCTTGATTTGAGCTGGCTTCAGCATAAACATATTGTATAGGCTGGGGCTGAATGTCTCTAAAAAGCCACAGCACATATATTCCATTCTTGGTTCTTTTTGATGAAAGAACAAACGTTTTACATGACTGCTTGTTTCTAATTCCAGAAAATGTACATTTGCTTTCCTCTACAATTTTCCCAAACAAATGTTGTGAAGTATACCTTGTTCAATAAGAGCATACATATGGTAGCTCCTATACAATCTAGAATCCTAGGGATGCAAGAATCTAAATAGGCATGAGGAATCCATAAGATGAAGGTGCCTTTCAGAGTCCCCAGAAGACACCAAGCTTATCACTAAGTATAACTATAATGTGTCAAAAGGATGAAATGTTAAATATATGACTGCATAGAAATGTACATATAGTATACATTCACTGCTCATTACATGCCCCTCTGTGTTATTTTTACCAGGACTGGAATAGGGTAGGGATGTGTGGAAGAGGAATATATAAAAAAAAGTAGTGATAAATTACCCTTCACTTTCTCAGCAACATCTTTGACCACTGCAGGTTTATTTTAGGTCTTTAACAGGAAGAAAGATGGGAAAGGAGAGTCTTAGCTAGGCAGGTAAGATAATTACCTACTCAGTAAATCAGGTCTAGTCTTGAATTATGGCCATCTGGGACCAGACAGATGGATAAATGACTGACCAATGGTTAGTACCAAACTATAACACAAACCTGCACTTATTGCACTTGGCGGTAATTATTTGTTTATGAAGTTTGAATACTTATAAGCAAATAGTACTGAGTCTGTACTGTAGGTAGTCCTCAACTAAAGCCATTTGAAGTTACAATGAAAAAAGTGATTTATGCCTGCTTTTCACATGATCATTGCTGCATCCTGTAGCCATGTGATCAAAATTTGGGTGCTTGGCAACTTGCGCATATTTATGATGGTAGCAATGTTGGGGTCACGTGATCACCTTTTGTGATCTTCTGATGAGCAATTAAATGTGGAAGCCAAATCCAATTAGCAGTTATTAACTTGGTTATTAACCATGTTATTAACACCTGCAGGAATTCACTTAGCGACTATGTCAAGAGAGGTCATTAAATGAGACAACATTCACTTAACTGCTTTGCTTAACAATGAGGTCGTAAGTCAAGGACTACCTCTATATGATCCTCACAAACAAATATGTTTGTTTGTCATACCAGATTTAGTAGATTCCCCTGCTAGTCAGGATCGCTCAATTATCATTCCACCATCAATCAATATAGCATCAGTAACAGAGACAGGCTTTCTATGGCTTTAGCTATGACTAGGGGACACTAGAAAAGTCTATCAGTCAATAGATGGGAAATGGCCACATAGCATTTATTCATGAAAGCAAGACTCCCATTGTCAAGCCAGTTTGCTCAAATCTCAAATAAAGGCTTTCTCATGGATTGAGTCCAAAGATTTCATCGTGATTCTGCATCACATTTTTGAAGCACAGATGTGTTCATGAAATAGGAAGAGGGTGAAGTTTCCTATTATAACGACCTTGGCTATATTTGGATAAACTAAGCAATCTGACTATATAGTAGCGGGAATTTAGGCATGCAGGTGTTCATCGCACAAAAAATGCCACAATAGCAGCTCCAGATATGTGGCTCACTGGGCAACCAAAACCTGGCACTCTGAGGCTTAAGGCGATTTGGAGCTTAAAGGCAGAGTCACTTAAGCGAGGATTATTTTACTGAAAGAAATTAAAATTTACATTCAAAAGGTCAAGCTGAAGCTTATGGTTTTTAAAAAAGAAGAAGTCAAACAGGCATTTCTAATACTGAAACTCGTTTATATAAAACTTTCTGCAATGCTGAGACCCTGTTTGCTGCAGCCTAGCTAGAAATAGGGCCTTCATCTGGATTCCTAATATATTTGTATGTTGGAAGCCCTTATGACTCAATTTCCTTTAACCACACAATTATTTTGGACTACCAGAAAATATAATGAAGGATGTGAATAATGTTGAATAGTGATTTTGAGAGGATTATTTGAGAAAATCCTTTCATAAACACTACATTACTTAAAAGTCCAACTAGAGCTGCAGAAAGCCTTGGGGACAGAAATGGTTTGCCAGTTTTGAAATAGTTTCCCATATTTGTATGTCATAGCATCTTCTAGTGATCTTTTGAGGGAACACTGACTTACTCCTTCATCCCTGCAGATTTCAAAATTTATCAGCTCTCCTGCCGAAAGCTGAGCATTCTGAAAAATGGGCAACTTCTTTTTAGCCTCCCCACCTCCAAGTTTGGGGAGAGAAATTCCTGTTATCTGGAACAACAAATGCAACACCAGCATTGTACCCTATGAATAGTGCACTCATGGATTCGTGCTCTGTCTACTTGCTGCTCAAAATATATTTTATGTTGTCCAAACGAGCAGATTAGATCAAGTTAGAACAAAGGGTCTCAGAGAAGGACATAGCTCTGGTTAAAGCCAAAGAAAGGCCTTACAAGGATTGCACATCATCTTTGAGTACCTGTTTTACGCCTTTGGGTAAATTAGTTCTATACTTGGACAAAAAATTCTGAGTAGACGTTCTCCCTCCCATATCAGATAAAATCCCGTTCTGAATTGTTTGCTTATTATCTTGTTTACTCCTGAATCTGAAACAAATGACAATTAAATAACGCCAAGTCTGTCTACAATTAGAATTCTCCACAAGGAAAAATATAAAACCAGATAATCAATAAAAATTATAAACTTAGGCAGTAATTGTAGCGAAGAGAGGGATTTCTTTCTTCATTACATCAAAATTAATACTCTGCTATTGTGCTACTGCCTTGGAATCAACTCTAGGCTGAGGGCCATATTATGAAAAACGTGACCACCTTTTTGTCACTTAATAACTGTGCCCCCAAAAATCATAAAATGGGGCAAAACTCATTTAACAATGGTCTTGCTTAACCACAGAAATTTAGGACTCAATTGTGGTTGTAGATCAAGGGTTGCCTGTATAATAAAATCCTAACAAGTGGGGGGGGACCCTAACCCTTCAGATTGTGAGGGTCTTAATGTATGGCTGAACTTGACTCCAACCTCAGGAATTGTTGAAACATGTAAGAAAAACCCCGGTAATAGAGCAGGCTCATATGGTGAGTGAAGGCAGTCCTGCAAATATTTTATAAAGCTCATTCAGAGCTTTCAGAGTTCCAATGGGAGTGGGCGGCATACAAATTTTATTAAACTCAAACTTTAAAGCTCATCACGGACAAAACATTAAAATGCTAAGCAAGTTGTGGGAATGAAAGCAAAAGGGCTAAAAGTGGAAAAAGAACTCAGTAGCTCACTCAAACATGAAGATCAAGTAACAGCCACTGGGAATAAACCTTTGGACCTTATGAATAGGCTTTACCAACTTACTAATACATTCCATTGCCTGGCAATGAAAAAAGAGTTATCACCAGTTAATATCTATGCTGTAAAAAACATAGCTTAGACATTGATAATCAGCCTTATCTGCAAACAGTGCCTGGCACTGCATGAAGTAAGAACAAATGTCAGCCTTCCCAAACTGACTTTCAGTGGTGTAGAGGACTACAACATCCAAAACACAGACAGAATTTGGGAGTTCTCCAAATTACAATAACAAACATCTGAAGAACACCAGACTAGGAACGACTGGTTTATTTTGTAGAAAAATCATTTTTTTAAAAAATTATAAGCCACTTCTGTCACAGTTTGGGACTCTCTTAACTGTCAGAGTTAATTCAGTAGCATGAGGAAAACCAAGAATTGAGCACCAACATCTATGGGACCAGCCAAGACCAAAAGCAGACAAGAACACATGAAAGTCCAGGAGAAACTTCTTACCTAAGTTTGCTGGCACAGAAAACTCTCTCTTCTTCCTGTCCAAAAGGATTTATTGGTCTTCCTGGCTGAACTGAGTCAACTCAGAGCCTGTGATAGTTTCAGACATGAGAGTGAAGTTCTGTTCCACCCCACATGAGGGCGCTGCACAGATTTAAATACTCTCTGTTCATATCATGTAATTGCAGACATAAAAGGGAACATTGAATGTAACAGTTGTGTCATTTCGCCACTGTTTTTAAAAATCTGTTTTTTATATGAATTGTTAAAATATGCATTATCCCAATGAAACAAAACACTGAATTTGAAAAGTTGCCCGAGAACTGATTCTCAAGCAACGTATCTTCCATGCCATGTTCTACTTTTTGACAGATTAGCTGGATTAATCCACCATGTCATGGGGCGGATCAAGGGAGAAATAGTGTGGGTGCTTGTCATTGGCTTGTTTTCAGATATACAGATGAGATTTCTGGGCCATATAAGAGTCACTTAGTTGAGATGGTTGGTGTAGAAATGTAATGAAGAAAAGAAAAGAAAGTCTAACTGACTTTCTAACAGAAATAATTCAACTTAGAACTAATGAGAAAAGTTCAACCCATTGGGTCTTTTAACCCATTGAGTTATATTAGTAAATCTCTGGATGCAATCAGGAAAGCAATATGCCTGCATATTCCACATGTTGGAAGAAATATCCATCTGGTTCAGTTCCAAGCCAAGAGAAAGGCACTGGAAACATGGAGCTGATTAGAAAGATGATTTAATGGTGAAGCAGAACAGTGGTGGGTTGCCAATTTTTTTACTACTGGTTCGGGCGCGCTCCCACGCACTCACGATGCTTCTACAGATGCACAAATGCTTCCAGATAGGTGGGCAGAGCCTCCACCGCTGCTACTACCAGTTCGCCCAATTCGGGCCGAACCAGGAGCAACCCACCTCTGAAACAGAACCACCAAGCACATGGGCTCTGGGCAGCTGACCACATGGAGCTGAGAATAAGAGAGTACCTTCTCTTTGGCTCTGCACTTTAACTTCCTCTTCCTATGCAAGAACAAGTCCTACACATCACTGTTTTCATTGCCCAATACCTGTGTTCTAAGTTGTTTCAGAAAACAAATCTGTTTTCTTTGACTGTTCCTTTTGATGAATTATTCATAGGGGCCCAGTAACAGTAGCTTTTTCCTTTATATTATTCTTACCACAACCTGCTATACTTCTCAAGCAAAGAAAATCCTGGTCGACTCAAAATTGTCTGCTACAATGTCCTACCTGTCAATGACTACTTCATCTTCAACCGCAATAATAGACGAGCAAACAAACTCGATTGCAGAGAATACGACTTCAGCAACAGGGTGGTCAATGCCCAGAATGCAGTACCTGACTCTCTGGTTTCATCCCCAAACCTCCATAACTTTAACCTTAGACTGCCTACTGTTGACCTCACCCTATTCCTAAGAGGTCTGTAAGGGGCATGCAAAAGCGCACCATTGTGCCTACTGTCCGTGTCCTACTGTCCCCACTTATTTGTATTTATATCCATTATGTGCATTACTGCATGGCAAGATATGACCCTGCCTTTGGGCAAACTGGGTGTGTTTTTGCTGTTTCCCAATTATGCACATTGGGTAATAAGCTGCTCTTGCGAGTATGTTGTTCTGGGATTTTAGGCAGATTTTTTTCTAGCCCTCAAGATGATAGTGGATTCTACGGACATCACTTTCTTGGAAAGGAAACATAGAATGCAGCCCTTGAAAATTCTCTCTCTGCCCACTCCTTCTTTGACTCACATATGCAAAAATCAGCCAGCCAACTCATTGGCTGCTTTGATATGTGGGGGTGGGGGAGAAGTGGGAGGGAAGTAGGAATAGAATTGGAGGCAGTTATCACTCTTGCTATCAGCCTGGGGAATTTCTTTCTCTGGCGGTAGAAATTCAGCAGCTGAAAGAGACCGAATTTAGAAAGGGCACCTCCAAAGAGAGAGAAAGAGAGGGAAAGAGAGAGAGAGAGTAACCTGCCTGACTATCACTTGCAGCTGATTTTTTTATTCCTTCTCTTCTCTGCACAGGTAATGTGATACCTTTTTCCTGTCTCCAATTGATGCATGGCTCTTTTTTTTTTTCCTTTTAAATAGGAAGCAAGGCAGAGAGTTAATTTCTGGACTGGCTCCTGCATTTAGCTTGTCACTTTGTGGGTAAATACAGTAGATCCTTTCAGGAAATGTAATTTCCTCAAACTTCATGGGATTATAGTCCATGTATCCTGGTGAGCAAACTTTTGACCAAGCAAGATTCTCAAAGTCAGAAGTCATAGTTGAAGCAGGATAAAAGTATTTTCCCCACCCAAGTGGAAAGAAGGGAGGGGAGGAGGGAACAAGTTAAAATTTAGTGTTTTATTTTAATTATTAAAGAAACCATCTGTTTGGAAGCCCCTTCCTCTTGCACATAATAAATCTTGCTGTAAGGAATCTCTAAGCCACTAGTGTTCTTTGGAAGAGCACCAGCTGAACATCTGCAGGCATATATTACAAATTATGGGAAATATTTTGGATTCCTAAGAAAAGCTTACAGACTGCCTAGCTGTGGATTGCTGGAAAGCACATCATCTGTTATAGCAGTTGTTATAAATTAGCAGCAATGAAGATACATGTTAAGAGAATTTCCCGGCACAGTGTCCTTGAACTTGGTCATAATGCTGATTCCAAGATAGAGAATAATGGATCTGTTTAGTAGGTTGCATCCATATTTTCTATTGCCATCTTCCTTTCATAGAAGAAAGTAGAAGGAATGATGAGAAGGGACTTTGAAAACTACAGTAGGAGGAAGGTAAGAGGAGATAGTGCATCTCAGAAATTTAACAGCTTTCATGTAATGATATCAACAAATGGCAAAACTTTTGAGCAGAACACTTGTGCTACTTTGGAGCACACAGAAATATAAGTTCTCTTCCGCAATCTTGATAACTAAAATGTTGGTTGTAATAGTGGTTAGTACCAGCTAACTTATTCTGAATTTCTTTGTTTTAATTTTGAGCAAGGGTGGGCAGAAAGCAGATCTGGGATTATCATCAGTAGATCTCTAGGTGATTTTCTACAGACTTGTAATAATTTCTGATTCCCAATTATTGAACAATAGGCACAACAAAGTGATTCTCTTCTTGCTGTAAATTACTCTGCGAAAAAAAGCTTGGGTAAACGGATTGCTTCCCGTTGATTGCTTCGAGCTCCAATCAGTTGTGCTATTCAAAACAAATTTCGAGTTTCAGAAAGTGAGGAGAATTTAAAAGTGAAAATAGATGAGTTTCCTAACATCATATGATGGAAGGGACAGCTTCTGAAATGAATTCAAATACATTCATTCCATCACTTTCAAAAGCATCTAAAAATACACTTGTTACTGTCGAGAGTGCTTTTTTAAAGAAATATTTGCTAATTTCTCTTGTGCCATAAACTCATAAATCACTCCTTGTTGCAGTGAAAAGAAATAATTTTGGCAACATTTCTAAATCATTTACAATTTTATTATGTAATTGTGATATATGTTTTTACCATCATCTTGTTATGTTGTCTTATTTTTTAATTCTAAGTGGATGTCAAAGACGTAGAGTGTAAATATATTTGTGAGAAGTTGGCAGTTGTTGAAACATAAATATTTGGGCTGGCTGTTGAAGAGGGATGATGAAAAGTAGGATTATCTAAATGAGAAGTTATTTCAGCTGGAACTACTAAGCACAGGTTGCCAACTGCAGCTTCTTTATCATTCCCATTAGTTATCGCAGTCTGGAATCATGCTGATTTACAAAGGAACTGCACATTAATCACTGCATTGAAAAATCATGCAATCCTACTCAAAGTTGATTGACAGTAGGAAGGAAATCACATATGAGACCAAGAAAGAGAGAGTATCTTCTAAGGAGGAAATCATTTATACATTAGAGACAGAGAAAAAAATATCCACATTTGTTATGGTTTGTAATTTTTCTGATCCATGGAATACTGGGTGTAACATTTTCCAAAATGTAGATTTTGTAGAAAACCTCCCTGATGTACAGAAAGTCATTTTTTCTGACATTCAGCCTACTGTGTATGCATTTTAAACATATCATTTTCAAATATATGCATTTTGATACAAGAGTTTGAGGTAGCCAATAACATTCCTTCCCATCTGTGCTACAATAGTCTGTTTTGGCCAATTTTTCCAAGGAAGTGCACAACATTGAAATCCAGGGTAGATTGCTTTTATACCCCAATGCACCCAGCTTAAGAGTCATGGAAGATAACAGGGATAGCATTTTCCAACTGTATCTGTTAGTTAAATCATTAATAGGTTTGTTGAACATCTCCTTATGAAAGGTCTTTTCATTTTTTAAATAGTGACAACCCATTTGGGGTGATGTGGAGATGTGGGGAAAGTTCAGGCTGATACAGCGGTCCCATGTTTGTCAAGAACAAAATCCTTTTGTATTCCATGTCTCCCATCTCAAAATAGACTTTCCAGCTTTTACTGTGGTTGTGGGAAAGATTCAAAGGAGCAAACTCACGCAGAGAAAAAGTTTTCCCATCTCTATAAATTATATGAATGAAGCAGCAGACTACCTGCCTGTTTATTAATAAATTAGCCTTGAATTATATTACGTTATGTGAAAGGAAGTGGGAGGAATGAGGGAGAAGAGATCAATTTGTACAATAATATAAGAAGCGTAGTTGATGCCAATGCCAATCAGCTTGACATTAATACCTGGGAAAATTCTGGGAAAGATAATCAAGCAGTGGATTTGTGACCACCTAGAAATGAACAAGGCAGCAGGGGTTTATTAAAAACAGATTATGGCAGACAAATCTTATATCCTTCTTTAATAAAATGACTAAATTAGTGGAACAGCAATATGCTATGGACATCGTATGCTTGGGTTTCAGTAAGGCATTTGACAAAGTAGACTACAGTCTACTTCTTGATAAGATAGAAAAATATGGTATAGACAACATCACCACCAGATGGATTCACAACTGGCTGTCCAACCGCACCCAGCATATAGTCCTTAATGGAACTACATCTACTTGGAGGGAAGCACACAGTGGAATCTTTCAAGCTTCTGTCTTGGACCCTATGCTCTTCAACATCTTCATAAATGATTAGATGAGGGGATAAAGGAGGAACTCATTAAAGTTGTGGATGGCACCAAGCTGAGGGGAATTGCTAATACTTTGGAAGATGGAGTTAAGATTCAGAAGGATCTTGACAGACTTGAGCATTGGGCCCTATCCAACAAGATGCTGTTCAGTGATGAGAAAAGTAAGGTCCTGCACTTAGATAGAAAAACCAGATGCATGGGTACAGAATAGATGGTACCTTGCTCAATAACTGTAATTGTGAGAGAGATTTAGGTGTCTGCCACTTAAGTATGATCCAGCAATGTGCCTCAGCTGCCAAAAAAGCCAACATAGTCCTGGGCTGCATCAACAGAGGGATAACATCAAGAGCATGTGAGTGATAATGCTGTTTTATTACTTGAGGGGCTATCACAAAGAAATGGGAATTGACTTATTCTCCAAAGCACCAGATGGCAGGATAAGAAATAATGGGTGGAAAGTTTCGGTGAATATTTTAAAAAATAGACTGGACAATTATTTGACCAGTTTGTAGATTGACAATAGCTGGATGGCTTTAAAAGAAGACTGCATAGATAATGTGTGGGTGAAAGATACATGCAAATGTTTATATACATTAGCTAATGAAGGCACTTAAACATAATTTCAGCATCAGTGCATATGAAAATAATGTTGAGAGTGAAGGCAAAAGTAAACAACTCATTCAATTCCAGTGAGAGAAGAGATGTGTAGAATGATTGTATCCCGGAGATGCTTTCAGTGCCAAATGTTGGCTGGAGAGGACGAGACCTCTGCATCCTGTGTTATTGAAGAGACTCAGCCATCCATCTGATTTGGAGTGGGGGGGGGGGAGTACGAGAGAAGCATAGACACACTCCCAATCACAGTCCAAATGGGCACTAACAGCATCTTTTTTTCCCAGCTGTGTTTTTAGGCAATTATTAAGATAGGCCTAAGATACCTCTTAGTGCATTGTGGTTAAAGTACTATTTCCCCCTTATTTCATCCTCATCCAAGGGCAGCTTTGTGATCTGTTATTCTTTGTCATTCATTATTCTGAGGAAAGTCAGGTGACTGCAGTTCCTGAAATCAGAAGCAAGCTAGGGAAGGGCAACAAGGAAAACCACTTTTAAGATAATGGTGTGTACAATCTACTACAAATGAGGAACACTCTAATTTGTTACTAGAGGAATATCTTTGATATACTGTTGTATATACAGTATCTGTTGTGCTTAAACTGGCACACATAGTATGGACAAAATGAAGCAGAAATGCTGAAATTAAAAGAAAACACTTGGTGCTTATTTATGTATTAATGTTGCAAACAGCAGGATCGCAATTCTTCTTGACATCATTATACTAGAGCAGCACAGGCGTCAAACCCGTGGCATTGCTGTCACATGATATTTCATGATGTTTTTCCCATTCGCAGAGCTGGGGTGGGCATGGCCTGCATGTGACACATCCAGCCCATGGGCCGTCAGTTTGACACCTCTGTATCTGCAGTATCTCTTTCTCTCTCTTTGACAGACACGCAGACAGAAATAGCACAAAAGCATGTCAGGAATCATCCGCCCTATTGAGGCTGGCCATGGAACAGTGTAGCTTAGAACAGTTGACAGTCACAGTGCTTCTTGGGTGAATTTGTCAGGCAAGTCTTATTCTAGGCAAACTGGAAGATAACACTGATTGGACCCGGGCAAGCCTTCTGCATGCAAAGTATGCCAATCCACTAGCAAGCAAAGCAACAGCCTGCCTTTTCTGAAGAATTGTTAATATATAATGGTCCTTATTCCTCTTTTTTAAAAAAATTTAGGAGTTGAATCCTCTATGTTTTTTTGTTACATAGAACTTTCATCTGCTTCCTCTGTCTTGTTGGCATGCACAGAGTTCAGCAACAGCTGGAGCACAGGCTTTTTCCACCTCTGCTTATAGGGCCTTTCTGTTACTTGCAGCATTCCCCAAAGCATATTTAGTTTACTCACATAAATTCCACATTGGAGAGTGGGAAAAGATCTGCCTATTAAATGGAAAAATGTAAACCTTTCTGATGGCCAAGATCCTTCAAATGAGACCTATTTCCTTTGAAGCAAACCTGATTAAGTGCAGGACTATTTATTCCTAGTGCCAGTAGAGTTTACTTCCAGCGGTAGGAAATTTGACTGTAAAATTACTGTGGTTGATTTTTTTTTTAAAAAAAGGGGGGAGGCAAAGGAACTCTTCCATCTCTACATCAGTGCTTTAATATCATTTTCCAGCAATGATAGCAATAGCAATAGCAGTTAAACTTATATACCGCTTCATAGGGCTTTCAGCCCTCTCTAAGCGGTTTACAGAGTCAGCATATTTCCCCCAACAACAATCCGGGTCCTCATTTTACCCACCTCGGAAGGATGGAAGGCTGAGTCAACCCTGAGCCGGTGAGATTTGAACAGCCGAACTGCAGAACTGCAGTCAGCTGAAGTAGCCTGCAGTGCTGCATTTAACCACTGCGCCACCTCGGCTCTAATAGGATCATTGTTGGGGATCATACCAAAGGACATCATATGGCCTGATTAGAATCAAAGATTTTTATGACACCTTTATAAGCCTAATGCATCTAGTTTGGAACACTTTCCTAGATGTCTTTAGAAATTCTCAATCATCCAGGTCACGATTATCCCAAAGGGGCTTTTTCAAGAGGCAACTGGACTTTCAACTGAGTCCAGCTTCAGTTGAAAGTCCAGTTGCCTCCTGAAAAAGCATCTTTGGGACTTTCCTGGATGAGAGTCTGCATTGTCAGAGTCTTGAGGTGTAACGTTCAGTCATAGGCGCATTATATTGAAGGGTGTAAAGCAGAATAAAAATAGAATTTGATGCCAATGAAATGAAAAGAAGAACTGATGATAATATTGTTACAATTTAAATACACAGGGATAAAAAAATAGTGATAATCCAGAATACCATCTGCAGAAGAAAACTGTATTAGTCCATTGAAACAAAAACAATGAAGAATTGTGATACTCAAAAAACAAATGCTGTAGATTTGTGGTGGTGTTTCTTTTTATTGAGGCCAAAAGATTTTTTGTGGCAGGTGCTTCTCAGTGAAGTAGATTACAGGACTTTAACTTTTTTAAGTGCCTCAGGGTTATCATTGTTTTTACAGTAGCAATAGCAATAGCAATAGCAGTTAGACTTATATACCGCTTCATAGGGTTTTCACCCCTCTCTAAGCGGTTTACAGAGTCAGCATATTGCCCCCAACAACAATCCGGGTCCTCATTTTACCCACCTTGGAAGGATGGAAGGCTGAGTCAACCCTGAGCCGGTGAGATTTGAACAGCCGAACTGCAGAACTGCAGTCAGCTGAAGTAGCCTGCAGTGCTGCATTTAACCAGTGCGCCACCTCGGCTCTTAATAATGATTACTAGCATTGCTGACACAGTCATTAGTCCACAATCTGGAAATGTTCATTTTGCCCATGGTCCATGGAACTCCAAAGCCTGCTGTTTTGTCAATGACCAAGGATCTGCTGGGCCAAAGGAACAAATTACTGTTAGCAGCAGGGAAAAATAAGTCTTCAGCAGAATAACAGGGAGAGCAAAATGAGGTTCCAAAGACAGACAAAGAATGCCTGCATGAGTGAAACAGACAGAGACCTACAGAAAGAACAGACATGGATGAATGGGTATGTGTGACCTCTGAAAAGTTCCTTCACTGCCAACATGCATGTTATTCATGGGCATACAATGACCTAACAGACTCCCTTTTCCTATCTGGTGTTGTTCTCAGTAACAGAAAATATCAGGCTGGTAATTTTGAAACATTGTCCATTAACTTGCTTATCAAGCTATGAGGCAGTGCTTTTTGCCAGACTAAAACAGAGAAACAGATGAATTCAGTAAATGACATTGCAAATTAGATTGCGCAGACAGTTAATAGAACAGTGGTCTCTGTGCTTTGCCACCTCCAAAGATCTCGATACCAATCCCTTTGCAGATACTTTAGGATTTGTTTCTGAAATTTATACATCACCTATCTGTCTATCAGATACCAATTCAGAGTGAATCGTGTAGCTTAGTAGACCTTCTAATCCATACATTTGCTGCTTTCAGAAACCAAAAGTATTTTTCCAACAACATTCTTACTTAGGAATGCTTGAGGGGTTTAATCTGTTTGAAGAGATCTGACATTTTTCTCCTGGGTAACAAAAACTTTACAACACACAAGGTTTGCCCAGCTCTTGGCCATTAAATCCCTCTCTGTTTAAAGCAGCCTGGATTTCAAGAAAAAAATATTTTTGAATGTGTTTGTAAAAACTATGAAATCATTTTTGAGTATGTATGAAAACATGGCTTTTCAGAGGTTTTAAACCCATAGTTTAATGAGAAATGAGTTAAACTGGATGCATTAATTGCGGGTGAACACTGCAAGCAACAGGCTGATTCATTATACCACTTCTTGATAACTGTGTTAACTGAAGAGTAGCAACGAAGAAGTGCAACATATCCTCTTACTCATGAAAATGTTGCAATTATTAAGACTCAAGGGGCACTGTTGCAGGAAATGCTATTTACAAATCTTGAGTGATTCCCGGAAAATTTGAGGATATTCTTCCCAGACTATACTAAAAGTTACAATACCGGGCATTTGACTACTACTCTTTTGGGAAGTTTAGTAATTGAACTCTAAGGTGACCTATGAGGGCAACCATCCACTCAAGCCTTCACTTTCCAGCTTGAATTAGCAGGTCTGGAAAAAGACTGCAATCTAGATACATCTGAGTGAACACAGCTTCAGTGCTGTACACAGCTGAGAATCCCAGATCATCAGAATTTATAATTGTGCACAGGATTGTGAAGAGCCGGATGCAGTTATAGAGCTCATCCCAAATCCTGTGTAGGAATATAGATAAATTTAAATTTAGAATGCCCGAATAAGGCTGCTATACTGTAAGTCCCTGAGAGAATCTAGAAGGTTGAAAATTTTGACTTTCTTTGGAAAATTCAATAAAAACAAATCAGAAGGCACAAATACAAGATTATAGAACGGGCTGCCTTGAATAGACCAAGGCAGAACACTGCATTTTAAATCTCCTTGGCTAATACTAAACTATAGCAAGAAACTGTAACCTACAGTATGTTTGCACACATACTGCACTTAGATGTCTGTCACATTTAAGCTGCTTCCCCACTATGATGTTAACACCTCTGGATGGCTACAAACAGAAGATTTATAACACCTTACACATGTCTCAGTTGCTTAGAAGAAAATATTAAGTTAATATTGTCTAGAGAGAAATGCTGGACAGAAGGCACATTATTTTGACAAGTTGTAACATCAACTTGTAATTGGCAGACTAAAGTAAACCACTTCATTCTGAATATATACAGTATTTTTCCTTCTCCTCCTCCTTACTCCCCATCTCTTCAAACAATATATTTCACTTAATTAGAATCATAGTGATGGCAGTGTAAGGATATACATGGTCTAATTGTGTGACATTTACACTTACATTTTAAGAGAAAAGTTACGGTTATTCAACCTAAAAGACAAATACTGTAGGAGCTCTGTAGCAAATTGGCAGCCAAGAGTGTGGGTACAATATGGCAAAATTATATCTAATGACAAATCATTTGGTATCAGTTCAGAACTAGTGCAATCATAATAATGTTTCAGAAATGTAGGCTGATATTTTGGAGAGATATAGTCCCATGTTTTAAGGATGAATTAATACTAGATTGATAAATGCTTAACATGAAAGTCTGTGCATAGTTAGCTGATGAACCTGTTAAGATTAAAATATTCATTCAGACCATTTACAAGGTTGGTAAAAGGTGGGGGGTGGGTATAAGAACAACTTTGCTGAACCAACCTAAGAGTCATCTCAGTCCAGCATTTTCTATCTCACATTGGTCATCCAACATGATACTCTCTACCATTGTTTGTTGCAATTGAATATACAATTTCAGGCATGCTTTCTCCACTCTGAAAATAACATTGACTCTTCAAAACCTATTGTCCTTGATAGTACTGCCTTTCATGGATTTATCAAACACCTTTTAAAGCAATGCAAGTTAGTGACCATCACATCATGTGGTAGCAAAATAAAGTTCTGTGTGAAGAATATTTGCTTTCATCTCTAATCAGCTTTGTTGGCTGGCCCATGTCCCAAATATTTTGATTCAATGAAAAAAATATCTCCCAACCCATTTCTCCATTCCATGTTGGATCTAAAGTCATGTCCCCCTTCATTTGTTCCCCACCGCCAATTAAAGATCATAAACATTGAGCCTTTTATTCTAAAATAACTGTCCGGAACCCATCATTATTTTCATTGACTTCTTTGGCTTTTTTCCAGCTCTATTTTTGGACAGAAGTTATGTTGGATACAATCTCCTATTTAACTTCGGGATTTTACAAGACTTTTTCCATATGTAAAGGCCTTTGTGAGTTTCCCACCCACATTCTTCTTAATCCAAATATAAAGAATGTCCAGAATTATATAGTCCGTTTTCTTACGTTCTGCTGCTCAAGCCATTTGGAAGAGAGGCAAGATATAAATCTAAGAAACAAACAAATATCTGTAAGAATAGAATGGAATGGAATGGAATAGAATAGAATGGAATGGAATGGAATGGAATGGAATGGAATAGAATAGAATAGAATAGAATAGAATAGAATAGAATAGAATAGAATAGAATAGAATAGAATTGGAAGGGACCTTGGAAGTCTTCTAGTCCAACCCCCTGCCTTGGCAGAAAACCCTACACCACTTCAGACATTTACTAGGTTGGTTAAAAAAAGGGGGGGTGGCTATAAGAACAACTTTGCTGAATGAACCTAAGATTGGTTCTATAAGAATATAGATCTTCTTTTCTATTTCACGTATATAATATAACCTAAATGGACACTGAATCTTACAACATTGATGATGAAACAGCATCTTATGATAAGAAGTTGGAGAAAGAGCTGGTATGATGTTCCACAATACATCCTACCTAAAATAAGTGCCTCTCTCTGCTGCATGCCAGTTTGGTCTTGCTTGCCCATTATATACAGAACATCCTTGTATTTTGTATTTTGGATACTTAATATTCTATCCTCAATAACAGTCTACCAATGTTACTGATGGGAAAGAGTCAGAAAATATTCATATGATTCATGACTGCCTTTTTAAACATATGGATACCATATTTGACTCTTCTGGAATTTTATCACATTTATTTTGTCTCAGCTGCCTTGTACATTTAAAGCATTTTTTATTTTAATTTTGATTGTATTTCATCAATTTAAGTTTGCAGCTTTTTTTTCTTTGCAAAATATCTTCATTTTTGTACATCTGTTATAATAAAGAAGAATATTTGTAGCTCAGGGTTGACATCAGGGATCCTTGGTTCTCTCTGAGCTTGCTTGTTTCCTTGTAGATATTTCATTTACTCAGACCAGGTAACATCTCAGTGGTAGTATTATAATTTTTTAAAAACTCATATTTGATATAACAACTCTTATTCCTTTCTCTTTTTCATTTTCCCTTTTGTCCAAAGCAATTCTGTTTTTAGAGAAAAGAGGTTTCTTTGTTGGACAAAATGCCTGAGAGTTAACTGTGGCCAGGCCTAGAAAATGGTTCAAAATAATTCCTAGTCTTAGCAAAAGAATAATAATGCTATCCCTAGGACTGGTATAATTTTGGATCAAATTTGTGTATGTATAGGCAGAACAAATGGGACTTCAACCTTCCTATGAATCCATCACACCTCTGATTGCCCTAGGAGTATCCTATTTTGCCCAACATCAACCAGTTTGGCCTATCTGAATATCTGCACCTCTACTTCGGGAGACTCAGAGATTTTATACATTCCCATGCCCGAATTTAATAGAAAATTCTTGCTTCCATTAGCATTCAATCCATGTTCTTCTCTACATGATTAAATACAACTCCACCAATTTCACTGTGCTAATCTTACCCCAGGTTTCTCTAAGCTTCTGATCATTTTCAGAAAATGTAGGGATTGCTGAGTCCAGCAGAAAACAAAAGGAATTAGAACTTTGAGCCAAAGGTTCTTAGAAGAAAATTATTTTAGAAAATCATTTCACTCTTTTCCCAATTACTCGGTTCAGTGGTTAAAACCACAAATCATTGCTACTGGTCTAGAAAGGAAACAAACCTCAGGAAGGAGAATTTATTTTGTCACTCTTACAAAAATGATTGAGAAATCCAAATACCATATAGATAATAACACATTTTGCCTTGGGTTGTGCAATTATTGAAAGTATTGATTTCTATCTCTCGATAAAAAGTAAAAAGATTTTTTAAAAGGTAATTAAGAATGATTAAAAGAAGCCTCTTAAATCTAAATATGGATTTGTCATTTGGGAAAGAAAAATGCCTCTATATCCTCTATGTATGCAGTGTTCCAACTCATTTCTTTGTCCCAGTGGCCAAGTCAATACAGACATAATAATAGCCACAGAAGAAGATTCATGAATATGGTGTATCCAGCCATATTCAGTGTATATAAGAGTCATATATATGTACAAGTCCAAATACCTTAGCACAGTTCTCAGGCAGAATGCTGAAAGAAAGCACACATAGCTCTCAGACAAGGGCTACAAGGAGGGGAAAAATATTTTGACATAGAGCCAAAAGCGAAATTGAGATTGAGAGCATGAGAAGCCACAATGATTCCCAAGAATAGCAGGTGGCAGGGATATCTTGAGCAGGAAGTTGAAAAATATGAAGTGGGAAGTCAGCTTTAACTGAGCAAAAGAAAAACCTGTTACTTCCTTTGATTCACAGGGGAAAAAGTACCTTAGAGCCCTCGTTTCTTCACCATGCATAAAATAGATCACAGTAGCATGGAGCCAGGAGATTGCAGGAAAGTTAGATAACAGAGTAGCAGAGTCAGAAAGGACCTTGGAGATCTTCTCGTCCAACCCCCTGCTCAAGCTGGAGAGCCTACATCATTCCAGACAAGTAGCTGTCCAGACTCTTCTTAAAAGCCTAACTTTTATGCTTAAGGAGGGCATAAAGTTAAATGCCTAAAGGAAAAGAGCTTACATTTAATAAAAGATGGGGACTGACGCCGAAGTGGAATTATGACTGGGCACTGAGTCCCTTTGGCCCACTATCTGTCCTAGAGCATCATATAACCAAACTCATCCTTGCCTTTTTAATCTGGAAAGCTAGATAGTCCAACTTCTTTTATCCTAACGATTTCAGCAAATCCTAAATCTCCAACTCAGGTAGGACTTCTCAGTGTTTGGAACAAACCACAATAGATGAGAATGGGGACACAATTCTGTCTACTCCAATGTATGCTACAAACAAATCCAAAGAGAATATATGAGAGTAATCTTTTTTTGTGCTATGCCTTTTAGATATTCTGGAATACACTTCCCATAGGTGATGAGACTTGTGATTTAAAGAGCAACAGATGGAGAAAAATGTTTATATGAGTAATCTAAGGAATAAACTATTGCAGAATTTCCCTTTATTGTGGCAATCAAGATATATTATTCAAATGGTCATCGTATGCCTTTCATTGTTAATGAGTATGAGTAGTTTAAATAGAACCCAAATTTATATTTTTAAAAGAAGCTAAAGAGATTTGCCAAAATGTTGAGACTTCTTTGGTTTGCTAATACCTGATATATAGCTCCTCCAACATTCTCTGATATTTCTCAGTTATCTCCCTCATACGAATCCAATAGAAATTCTACTCATAGGATGAAGGTACATTCTATCAGTACCACCTTGGCTATGGCTTGCAGGAGATATCATGATGGAAAGCCCTTTCATCACTTCATTCTCTGTCAAGATGGTTCTGTTCTTGATCAAGCTTCCCTTTGATTGTAAGTAATAGGAAAGAAAATAATTAAACCAGCTAAATGACTTGTTTAAATCCCTGAGTTGGAACATTGGAAAGGGTTGGACCAGGATCTATTAAATATTCATCCCATACCCTTTTCATCCTTCTCCAGCCTCCACCCTTACCGCACCACACATTATTTTGGGCTCAAGATTACTCGTCTCGAGAGGGAGTAATCACAATATCATATGAAATAAGAAAACTCTCTATAAATTCAGCAATCAACAACCATTTCAGGTCCCATTGGGCATCTGATAGCCCAATGTGTGATATTTGGGAGATTAATGAAAGTTTATAACATATAGCCATCTCACAAGATGGTGCAAAACTTTATGAATGGGTCACAAGAACTTTTACTTGTTCTTCTACATTACTGTTTCTTTCACTAAAGTTACCCTACAGCAGTTTGAAAATTACTTGTAGAGATTTTCATCACAGATGTTCAGAAAAGACAAATATGCTGAGATCCCCATCTGCCAATTGGAGCCCCATGCCTCCAACTGATCAATTCACTAAAGACTGCATTGAGTTGAGCTTGGTTCCTGGTACCTTCATAGACAGATCCATGTAGAGGTTTTTTTAACAGCAATGTCAGCATTTTTTTTCCTGGGATGTTTCTACAAGAATGCAAACTATGCCATTCCACAATTATCCCAACCTCTCAACTCCAGCAGTTTCTGGATAAACAAAAGCAATCATAATCTCAAGCTCCCATGAAAGAATAACAGATAAATTTTCAACTCTGTTCTTTCCCATCCACAAACATGCTTCTTGTACAAGGAAACTGTACAAGAGAATGTGGTTTATTTTAAAAAGGGAAACACTCAAACTGTTTTGGCCACCACTTCACTGCACTTAAAAGCATCTGGAGGTATAATAATATGATATTGGCTGCTTTGCAACCAGATTCACTTCCCAATATTATTAAGATTGGTTGTATGCTGCTCTAGCAAATGGAAGGGGAAGGAATTTCTAAGTCATACAGAACCTCTCTAGAAGTTGCATTTTTAAATGAAACTGCAGAATGATCTAGGCTGCCTTGTTTATGGGCAGATTCTTGCAACTAAGTACAGTGGCCCAGAGGAAGCCTGTAAGGCTAAAATTGGGTTCTTTTCCATGGCTCAATTAAAATGCTCTTCTCCATTTATAAAGCAATAGAAAACCTCTGCCTGGCTTGCAGTTGGTGAAGACATTTCTCATTTCCAATGAAAAGAGGGCTGTCCTTTCCCCATGGCACCAGCTATCACAAACTGCTGTCATTAGTAATGATCATGTCAAATAGATGAATAGATGACAGGAATAAGGATATTGCCCAAAGTGGCTCACTTTCTCCTGCTGCACCCCATCTTTTAGTGTAATTTGAGTTTCTCTGATTACAGATTTAGCATGCTTCCCCTATGTGCAAAAAAGTACGTGCAAAAGCATCCCAAAGAAGTGCTGACAGAGCAGGGCAGGGAATAGCACCTGCACCCATACCTGAGCCTTTACCATCAATACCACCACAGGTGAGTTGGTTTTCTTGTGCTGATCCATATAACTGTGAGTCAGGGTTTGACTCAGAAGGGAGGAGGTGACATGCCAGGCTGATCCCTCCCCTTGGAGGTCCCCTGATAGCATACTGCCTGCTTGGTAAAGCAGATCAGATTGTACATTGGTAAAACTGTACCTGTTTATTGGCTGCTTAAGGAAGAAAGTTGCTTTAATATTGGAAAGGCTAAGGGTAACTTACAGTCATTTGTAGTATTGGGTGATGGTGAGATGAATATCATAGGAGCAGTTTTTTTATTATTAAATTTATATGCCACCATGAACAGTTTGTCCCATGGTAGAGAGGCAAATGGGAAAAGGTCTGTTTCGCCCTCTACCTGGCATGGGATTAGCTGGTGTCCAAAACCAGCCTGTTTGTTTTGCTTTGCTTTATTTTTTCCTAAATTGCTACTTTAAACTGAAAGATTTGCTTGAGCCACGAGGCAGGAAGGTATGACATTTCCTGCCAACTGGAGAATGAACTGTCTACATTTGATATTTCCAGAAAAAAACAGATTTGCACCTGTATCAAATAAAAAGGCAGAGGGAGGGGGAAGTAATTGGCTCTCAACACACGCTAACAGCATTTAGTCAAGCCAGGTCTGGAGCATGCTTTGAACTAGTGCAGAAGCCTCAACCAGAGAGAATCTGTTTATTGCATCGTTCATTCAATTTTTTTTTTGTAAATACATTTTTATTTGGTTTAAGCGATCTAATTGATCAGCAAACTAATCTAATGGATATTACATTATTAATTGCTCTGTTTCTTTAGACACTCTTAAATGGTTTATAAAACAGGATCTCGGCTGGTACGTCTTCAGAATATTTCTATTTACTTTATAGCTTTCGCTAATCATTGATTTATAAAATGGATATAATAGTTTTGTAAACAGAATTTAGTCTCCCTATGTAAAAAACAATTTCAAGATATTTTAGGCTACAATCTTTTAAAAAAAAACTTGCTCAGAAATGGAGTTTGCCCTTTTCCCAGTGCAACATGAAAAAGCATGTATTGACTTACAAAAGTCCTGTGTGCTATTTTTACAAAGTATGTTCATTGTACATATATGTAATGTGGAACTGTTGGTCAAGAACATCCATAGGGATGTTTAAAAAGTCAAGTTGATGGCTATGTCCAAGCATCAAAATGGGTGGGTTGGATCAGAACAAGTGCAGGCATCATCTTGACTTTCTGAGTGCTTTCAGGATGAACATGCCATGAGTGCTTATAAGGATCATCTGGTCCCTTAAATTATTACAGACAAAGCTCTAAAAACAGTAAAGTTTGCAGCTTTTTCTGAAAAAGGAGAAAGACATCTTAGTCAATTGAGTGGGAAACTTGACAGAGTTTCCTGGATGGCGAGAACATTTCTTCCCCTCATTCCTGGAAATTCCCTCCTTTAGACATTTAATACAATGAAAAAAAAGAGAAAGTTTTCACTTCAGAATGGCCAACATCTCAAAAAAAGTCATTATTTTCCTTTCTCCTTCTGGGATTGAGAGGAGGATGAAGAAGATAATTTTTAGAATGCAAATATAATGCAGTATATTCAGTTTCAAACCAAGAGGGACAGGATGTCTCGGTGATTATGCTAAATGCAGGGTATGATGAGCATGGCTGTTGAAATTATACATCATTCCAATGTCTCAAGAATTAGGACTTGCCCCACTTGTCTCTAGGCATGACAGGGCACAAACATGCCCCAGGCAACCTTATTTTTCAGCTGGGTCTCCATGGAGTTGCCTTCATCTCACTCCCAACCCACAAGTGATATAAATGTAATTAATCTTTTGAATTTGTACAACTCTAAATGTATCCCCACCATACTTTGAAAAACAGATTCAAGAGATATAAAATCTCTTAGGCTTTATCACCTATTATGCTAAAGAAAAGGGAAGTGCCTGTAGTGAGTGCGAAGAGAGGCCGAAAAGGTAGGAAGGAGATCAGTCACAGGGACTGCAAATTCACAGTCTTCTGCTCATTCAAGGATGGATGAATAACACTTCAGCTGAACATTGGAGAAAGATGCTCTTGCTTCCCAATTCAAAGTCAACTTTACATCATAGTAATATGTGCATTAGATAATAGATAAACTAAAATAATTACTTGTGAGGCCGGTTTGACATGCAATAAGTTCTCATGGTACAATAGGACTGGGTGTTTGTTAGTAGGATTCACTGGGCTAGGGATTTTTTTGTCTTTCACTGTGAGTTGTATTGTGTTGGGGGGTGCACGAAGGGAGGCTCAGCCAATCTCACTGTACACATGTTGTACTCTGACAATGAAAATTTGAATTAGGTGAGCCAGTTTAATACAATGATAGAAACCAAACCACTGTAACTTCTAATTCAACATTAGGCATTAGAGTCAGCTGGGTGATCTTCGGCCAGTCAGTCTCTCTCAGCCCTAGGAAGCAGATAGTGGCAAACCACTTCCAAAATCTTGCCAAGAAAACTGCAAGGCCTAGTCCAAGCAATTGCCAGAAATCAATACTGATTTGAAGGTCACACACACACACACACACATACACAAACAAACAAACACACACGTAATCAGCAGAAGATAAAATTTGCAAACTACTTCTGTGGCCTCACCCTCAAGCAATGTGGGCAATTTTATAAAAATTAAGAGTGAAAGAAAACAATTCACTACCATCTTTTTGCTTGAAAAATCTCATGCCTGAGTGTCAATCAAGAGAGGCTTCTCTAATAAAAGAAAATTAAGAGAGAGAAGCTTCTCTTTACCTCTGCCAAAAGAGGATGGAGCCTTGATTTTCAAATGCAGTCTGTCTTTAACAATATATTTGGCAGCTTCCTAACATGATACATTAATTACAATTCAAAACTAGCAGTGTACTTTTTCTTCTGAAATGCCCAAAAAACCATTTACTTGCCGGGTTTTTAACATTTATAGTTTTAAAAGACTTCCACTTATTGAAGCTGTTTTAATGGTTGATTGGGAGCCACCCAGAGTTGGACATAAGATGGGTGACTATGTAAAAGAAAGAAAAAGAGCGTAAAAGAATTCAACCGCTTTTTAATCCCATGTTTATGTTGTTATTGGAGGCTTGCGCTAACATCACAAAAAGGTCAATTTCTGAGTTAGACTGGAATTTAATTATATTTTGAAAAGGAAAGGCAAACTTTTCTCAACTTTGACTTGCAAGTCATGTTCCGATCTGATGCCAATTTCACCTGTTTTTATCATGCAAACAGTTCAGTCTAAGATTTCTAGAGTATTTGATTAGATCAGATAATATTGCATTGTAATAAAGGAATGTTTCTGCAACACCATAGTGGCTTTCAGTTTGGTATCAGTTTGTTATAGTGATTAAGCAACAGGCTATAAAAACCAGTAAACCAGGAGTTTTAGTCCATCTTAGGTATAAAGCTAACTGGGTGACCACGGGCCAGTTACTTTCACTCAACCTTGGGAAGGAGAGAATGGCAAACCACTTCTGATATCTTGCCACAAAAACTGCAAGGACTTGTTTAGGTAGTTGCCAGGAGTCAACATTGACTTGAAGGCACCAAAAAGAAAAAAAAGTGGCTTGCAACTCTTATAAAGCAATTATTTTTGTATTTCCTTGTCACATACAACATCCTAGTTTTAGTTGTTGTGTTAATTTTTACCTGGCTTTTCCCAGATCAGTAAAGTTGAGAGGAGATGAGGAAGGGAACATTGGAAGATACAATGCTTCCAGGCAGTGGTGGGATTCAAAAATTTTTTACTACTGGTTCTGTGGGTGTGGCTTTGTGGGTGTGATGTGGCTTTGTGGGCATGACTTTGTGGGCATGGCAGGGGAAGGTTACTGCAAAATTCCCATTCCCTCCCCACCCCACTAACCTACTTTCCAGCTCCGTTCTCCTGTCCAAGGCAACAAAAGAAGATGGGAGGCAGCGAGGGCATGGCCAGCCTATTTGCGAGTTCTATGAACTACTCGAAATTTCCGCTACCAGTTCTCTAGAACTTATGAGAACTGGCTGAATACCACCTCTGCTTCCAAGCCATTTGGGATTTGATATTCCTTACAAGGATCCCAAATAATTCAAAAGGATGACATTTCTTGACTTTGACAACATGGCAAACAGCCCATTTAGAAGGGCAAAGGAGCAGGAGCCAAACTGTACTACAATTCAGAGACAGTACAGACATAAGCATGGACTGTGCAGCTCCCATCACCAGACAAAGAAGTGGCAACACTCCACTTGGGAAGCTGTCCACCAGCCCTGCCTTCTGCTGTATGATTTCCCCTCACCTTACCTGTTCAAGAGCTAAACAAAGACATCATTGTTTTGTTTAAACTTCTCGGGGAAACTGCCATTACAGTGGCAGAAACCCAAGTTAGTTTAAGCTAAAAATATTTTGATAATTTATAGCACACTGTAAATGGATGTGGCTCAGTGGCTAAAACGCTGAACTTGTCAATCAGAAAGGTCGGCGGTTTGATGGTTCAAATCCCTACCACAGTGTAACAGAGTGAGTTCCCGTTACTTGTCCCAGCTTCTGCAAATGTAGAAGTTTGAAAGCATGTAAAAATGCAAATAGAAAAATAAGAACCACCTTTGGTGGGAAGGTAACAGCGTTCTGTGCACCTTCAGCATTTAATCATGCTGGCCACATGACCACAGAGATGTCTTCGGACAGCGCTGGCTTTTCAGCTTTGAAACAGAGATGAGCGCCGCCCTCCAGAGTCAGGAATGACTAGCACACATGTGTAAGGGAAATCTTTACCTTTACCTTTAGCACACTGTAGCCAGCCAGGCTTTCTTAGCCTTTATATAAACCATATTAGAACTTATTTGCTTGGGTTATACCATTATCATTTGTTAAACTAAGTTTAAAGTTTAGCAAAATTGATCCTTATTATTTGTGGTAGGAATCTCACTCCATCAAACAAGAAAACTAGCTTTGAGGTCTTATATTAACTATAACAATCACTAATAGCAACCTCACCGATGTATGTCAAAATGGTTTCTAGCTTTGGTAGACACGAAAACTATTCAATTGTTTGCAGAGGAGTTCTGCAGGCTTCTAAAATATGGAGTGGGGTTAACCATTAATCTTGGACTAATATAGTAGCTACATGAATATTATTAAGAAAGACGGAAGGACTTTTACATAGATCATATATGTAGTAGCAATAGTAATAGTAACAGGGCAACACAGACTGCATACTGAGCTTTAAAGAAATGGAAAACAAAGAACATATGGAGATAGGGATGGAGTGGAGACCTAGAACCTTGAACCAAAGCCCTACGCAGTACTGTTGAAGGGTAAAAAAAATGTTCTTCAGGGTTACAGCCAGTCAGGAAACCAAGGTACACAAACAAGCAACACAATGATAACATGTCGTCAGGTTCTCTAATGTATAACATCTTATCAACAAATATGCTGATAAAGCAACCAATCCACAGGGATGGAAAATACACATCAGTGTAAAAATGCATTGCAAGGGTACACCTCTTATACATATAGATATATGGATGGATGGATGGATGGATGGATGGATGGATGGATGGATGGATGGATGGATGGATGGATGGATGGACGGACAGACAGACATATACATAGTAAAAGTAAAGGCTCCCCTCACACAAGTGTGCTAGTCATTCCCGACTCTAGGGAATATATATATACAGGTACATGTACATATACATATATAGTTCTGATCAATTCTTTTGTTGATGTAATTGTATGTCCTCAGAACTGACTCAATATTAAATTTGCTCCATTCTTCTGATGATTGTTCTCTCTCCCTCCCTCCCTCCCTCCCGCTCTCCTTTTTTCCCCATATTTATCTTTTAATTCCTATGTCTTAAAGGTAGACATCAGAACCCTAATGTGCTGCAGGTTGTTGCACCATGACAGCTGCACCACAAAAAGGGAGAAAAACTGACCCAATTTACGTAAACCATTCTAGTGGGGAGATGAGAAGGGAATAGGGTTTAGGGTATTCATTGGCTAACATGGGCTTACAGGCAAACCCAAATATCTCTTGGAAGAGAAGAAGTAGATCTTGGAAAAGGTAACCTTACTTCTAACGCTTTCTTCATCTCATTAGGCCAATTCAGACATTATTCTACCTGGAGTGCTCAAAATAAGAGCACTTCAGATAATTCCATCCATCACTGGCATGATATTGGTTCCCTGTAGTCTTCACACATTCCGCTTGATTATCTACACAGGGGGGTGGGGGGAGATCTACGGCTTCTATCAAGATAGGAGACTCTATTATGCATTATCGGTTTCTTGGCTCATGTGGAATCCTACACATATACAGCACATTGTAGGCTTTTTCCCTGCAAAAAGCCACAATGAACATACAATGCCTACCCAGAAGAAGATTATTTGAGCATTTATTGTTCCAGTAATAAGAACATCTAAATGGAGTTTTCATCATCTGTCTCTTGTTATAGTAATTGCATGGTAATGTTTGTGAGTTTTCTGGATAAGTGGTTGGCTTCATAGCTTTTTAAAAAAATGGAACTACTACCAAGATAATTTTTTCTCCTTGCCATCAAATTCCACAATAATCACAACCTCCTGTTGAATTATGAATATTCTTCCTAATAAGATACTTTTTACTGCACATTGCAGCATATTCAGTTGGGGGGCGGGGAGCAAAAAAAGCCATATATGTGTAAATATATGATTTTAAAAGCATGTTGATTGAATTCTGTGAAATGTCATATACACTTTTCATAATAATGTAGTTTTCATACAAACCTCATCCAATTTAAAAGGCCATAAGTCAAAAACATGGGTTTCTATCTGTTTCCGATAATCTAACCTTCTTGAAATTTCATTCCACCGTAGAGAAAAACTAAAACAAATACGTACAAAATCTTTGCATTGATTCTGTGAAACCTGACATTTTTTTCCCTTTACATCTATCTACCCTGCAGGTTCTGATCCTGGTCTTTAAAAAGCATTTATATTTTCACATGCTTAAAAATGAAAACCAGGAGTTCTTTTTCCCCCCAATCTCTTCTACTGTCTCTTTCCAATGATGGATTAATTGTTGCCTTTAACCCCATCAGATTCATGCAAGGTCTTTTTAGTAGACTAAAAAGTTTGTCTATTTATCAGCAGCAGCAACAACATCAGCAGCAGCAGCAGCAGCAGCAGCAGCAGTAGTAGTAGTAGTAGTAGTAGTAGTAGTAGTAATGATAATAGTAGCTCTGTTGTGGCTTGAGGTTTTTAAGGAAATAATTGAAATCCCTGTAAATAATTACCCAGGTGTCCATAAAATAAATTGCTAAGATATATCTTATATTTAGGAAGAATCTCCCACTTTGCATGTGTTCAATTTCTGGCATACTTAGTAAAAATAATCTCTGAAGCTCCTCAATTTCTCTACCTGAAAATATGTTTCTCCTTAATATCCTAAAAGAGAAAGAATTCTGCCAGACTCGGCAGATAATTTTGGTGCAGTATGATAAACAAGTACATAAATATGTATGGATATATTGTATGTGTAAATTTATTTAAAGTCACAACCCCTGGTATGCCCAAATATGGGAGGAAGATCACATTTCCATTCTCTGTCCTTCGGCTGGTCACAAGAGACCATCCAGACAGAAACCCAATATTTTTTACTGTTGCCTTTTTGTTACATTTGTTATATTTGTGCTGATAAATAAATAAAGGGAGACTAGTATAGATCTATTTCAAATGTAACAAAAAGGCAACAGTAAAAAAATATTGGGTTTCTGTCTGGATGGTCTCTTGTGATGAGCCGAAGGACAGAGAATGGAAGTGTGATCTTCCTCCCATATTTGGGCATACCAGGGGTTGTGACTTTAAATATATACCTTTCACCCTGGCCTGGCTGATAAGGAGTCGAGTTCTGTAGCTCAATGGTTAACACATCTGCCTAAGAGGCAATAGAGCACAGGTTCGATTCCCAGCAAGGGTATGGCTAGCTGATGAGAGCTAAATAGCTTGAAATAGATCTATACTAGTCTCCCTTTATTTATTTATCAGCACAAATATAACAAATGTATATACATATACATTTACACATCTGTACACGTGTAGCTACCTATTATAAGGCATTTTATGTCTCCTCTATAAATCACTTATTTCTTAATTCTTCCTTCCAGATTCTATCAAGGAAAGGCATGAAATATGTCTTCTTCAACTGCTTCCACTTACTTTGAGGAATTTTAAATAGAAACATTGCTAAAAAGCATTAAATATCCAGGCCCTTTCCAGTCATTCTTTGATGTGATCTATGAAGCAATATTTGGTTAATAAAAACATCAAGCAACATATGGAGTATTTATAATCTCACTGAAAAGAAGAAACTTAAGAGTGATGAAAAACAGACCAAACCAAAGGAATCTGAAGAAAGAAAGGCGCTTTATTGCAACCAGATTAAACAGAAGCAAAACAAATATTTCCAGGAAATCTACAAATCAGTGTGTAAAAGCAACAGCCCTTCTGTGTAGCTTGCTCTCAGGTGTATATTGCCGCTAAATGTGGATATTTCATTTAGCCATCATGGACTTGTAAATAATGATAAACTATTCTCTCAAAATTTATCATGCATTTTTAAGAACATTGTTAGTGAATGTTCCAGTCTTTTTTTCATAACTATTAACCAAGCAAAGAATCCTCTGGGGAAAAATGAGCAGGATTCAATTTGCTTCACTGTGCTCATAGCTGGGAGAAGGCATCTGATTGTTAGCCAATCGTTCAGAACCAGCTCTCTTTCTGAGACTATCCCATTGGCTGTAACATAGGAACCGATTGTGAGATGGGCGAAAGAAAATAGTTGGATTGGGATTCTTCCTAAGTTTCTGTGTGGCAGCTGTCATGGGAGTCTACATGGAGGAAAATGATATTACTTTGTGAAGCCAGCATGAATTCCACAAACGTTACAGATGGTTCTCTCGGCCTTTTGGAAAAGGTGCTGATGGGAGCTGCTCTCACAGTTCTCATTGTTTTGACTGTGGGTGGTAATGTGATGGTATGCTTGGCTGTCTATTTCAGTCGACGGCTTCGCAGCCTAACTAATTGTTTCATTGTCTCATTGGCCTTTACAGATCTGCTACTAGGCCTACTGGTCTTACCCTTCTCAGCCCTCTATGAGATCTCCTCCCATAAATGGCACCTGAGCATTACTTTCTGCAATGTCTACATTAGCTTGGATGTCATGCTATGCACTGCTTCCATTCTCAATCTCTTCGTCATTAGCCTAGATCGCTATTATGCTATTACAGCACCCCTCCGCTACAACACTGTGGTCACTCCTTTACGAGTCATTGTAGCTTTGGTCCTTATCTGGGTAGTGTCCCTCATGGTTTCTTTCTTACCCATCAGTTTTGGATGGAATACCAATGACACAACTATCCAGAACCGGAACCGGAGCCAATTGAATGGGGAGCAAGAGTGCATATTGGAGGTCAATTTACCATACGTTCTTGTGGATGGCTTACTAACTTTCTACCTCCCCTTAATTATCATGTGCATCACCTACTACCGGATATTTAAAATAGCCAGGGAACAAGCTAAGAGGATCAACAACAGGACTTGTTGCAAGGCCATCAGGACTGCATTGCCCACAGTGAAAGAACACAAAGCTACTGTGACCCTTGCAGCTGTGATGGGAGCCTTCATTATATGCTGGTTTCCCTATTTTACTGTGTTCACATACCGAGGTGTGAGGGGTGCAGTATGTGACCCATTGCAGACTGTTGTCATGTGGCTGGGTTATGCCAACTCAGCTCTGAACCCCATTTTGTATGCTGCACTGAACAGGGACTTCCGGACAGCTTATCAGAGGTTGCTCAAATGTCGGCGAATAAGGCCAGATGCCAGAGAAACTTCTCTATCACATGAGATGAGAGACAAGACCTGCAATCTGATGACAAATCTATATGAAAACAAACATCTAGCGACACATACGAATGGGAAGATGAAGCCTCTCATCAAAGAGACCATAGAAAGGTAACATTCTCTGAAAGGCTAAATTGTTATTGAGGTGGCATTAGAGACAGAAGAAAATGTGTGCATCCTGTTTAATGGCCAAAGGGTCAGAAGGAATTGGCAGCCTTGGGGAAAGCAGTGTGACCTATCCTTCAGTAGTTTTAAATTGCCTAAATCTAGAGCATCTCCCATCGCCAGGCAGGATGACCAAAAAAGGGCAACACCCAGATTCAGATTCAGATTTAATTTATTTGTATGCCGCCCTTCTCCGGGAGGGACTCATGGCAGCGAACAACTCAAAAGGGGAAAGGGGATACAAACACAATACATATAATTAAAATACACAAGAGTCATACGGCCATACAAGTCGAGACAACTTCCTATTTGGGAAGTTGTCCATGAGGCCTGGGTCTCACAAATACTGCCTTTTGCTATATGACTTCCCCTCACCTTCCCCCAGTATTGGTCATCTAGTTTAATCTAGTGATTATCAACTACTTCTATTGTCACCTTGCTCATCTTAAATTGCTCATGTTTTCCCCCTGACATTACTTGTTTTCTTAACATTTAAGGAAAGTCTGCCTTTTCACTCTCCTGGTTTTGCTTGTCTTTGTTTTTAAAACGGCTGCTCTTAAGTCATTCTTAATTTCTGCAACCAATGTAGGGCTGTCTACCTATCTCAATTTTGACATTGTTTCCACTGATTTTTCCTCTCCTGGACCCAAAGCCCATATGATATATTCAGTATAGAAATTGAACAAGTACAGCGATAGAATCAGTCCTGTCTGACTCCTTTTCCAATGGTAAACCATTCTGGGTTATCAAACTATTTATTTCTGTTTGTTTATTTGTTAAATTTGTTTGCTGCCTATCTCACCATTGGGCTACTCTAGGTGACTTACAACAATAAAAAGGAGGAAGTGAAAAGAGTGGAAACAAAACACAAGTAAAATAATAGAATAACAAAATAAACAAGGGAGATGAAAACATGAATACAGCAATAAGAAAAAGATGGCTGGGTGGAGAGCAGAGAGCAAGAGAGGCGGGGAGGGGTGTCTGCCATCCATCTAACAGCCACCTCCACTGTGGAACTTCCCCATTTGGTCCCTATGCCAACTGGCAGAACCAGGTCTTCTGACTCCTGTGGAAGTGATAGGACAGTTCTTACTAGGGCAGGCACCACGGCAGAAAAGGCTCTTTTTCTAGATCCCAAAAGTCAGAGTTCTTTGATCATTGGGATCCTTAGTAGGGCCTCTCTGCTGGCACAAGTAGGACAGGCTTGTCCTTGTGGAACAAATGGTTCATCAGGTATTGTGAGCCTATGTAATTAAGGTCATAACCAAGACCTTGAACTGCACTCGGAAGGAGACCAGTAGCCTGTGAAGTTCATGGAGCAGAAGTGTAATATGGGCCATGTTAGGGGCCCCCAAATTCACTCTCACTGACACACCAGTTGAAACTTCCAAATGGATTTCAAGGATATCCCCATATAGAACAAATTGCAATAGTCCAACTGAGAGGTGACTAGGACTTGAATAACTGAGTCATGAAGGAAAAGTTACAACTGGTGCACAAACCAAAGCTATGTAAAACTCTCCCAATTACACCTGTCACCTGCTCTTTGAGCAGGAGACATGACACCAGGAAAAACCCCAAGTTACAAACTGGGTCTGAACTCCTAATGCAACCCCATCCAGAACTAAGAATGACAAAAATCCAGATCCTGAGGTTCCATGTGCTCAAAGCCATTCAGTCTTGCCATCGTTCATTCAAATTCTGTTGTCCCCCATCCAGGTCCCAACAATCTCCAAGAACCATGAAAGGGTAGTGACAGAGTAGGGAAATTTCATCTCACTGTAGGTTCCTGGTCATTGTAAGTATTCTTTATTTTTTTTAAAAAAAGAGTCAGATGTTGTGGTATATCCACTGCTTTGAGAGACTTCCAAAGACTTGAATAATAAAGGCTATGAAAAGTTTTGAAGTTTTCTACAAAAAATAGAGCTATTTTTAATATTCTCTTGCTGTTTCTCTAAATTAGCTAGATGATCATATGTTCTCCTTAAATCTCCCTCTCTAGTAATTGGGAAATAGACCAAGCTTTTCCAGTTCTGGGATCATGTTGTTTTTTTCCCTACAATTGTTGCCCGAAAACTGTCACAAACTTTATGGTTCTCTGGCTACCTCCTTTAAATGTTCCACCATGGGCTTTCCTATTTGCTAATTGTTTTCTAGACCATCTGACTTCCTCCTCACCTCAACCCTGCCCAGTGGAGAATTCAAATTAAAACATTCCAACCAATTGTTAACCAGTCCCTCCAGAAACACATCCATTGAAGAGAATTCCACCACTGTTGGGTAACTAGTTCCCTTACTTAACCTTACTTAACCTTACTTTCTGCTAGGAGGATTTTGTAGTATTCAGTAAAAATTTCCTTTTCTGTAAATGAAAATCATGAGTCCTTATCCTACACATTGAAATAATAGATAAAAGAACTTGGCCTCCTTTGGTATATGAAAAAAAAATGTTATCATATCCTCTGTCAGTATTCTCTCTTTGAGTCTTATCACTCCCAGTTTCTTCAGTTCCTCACATAGTCCTCTGACATTCATTGTGGATACCCTGAATCTGTTCTATTTTTTCCCCAATCCTACTAAAAGTGTGGTTCCCAGGCCAGTGTTGGCTGGGGAATTCTGGGAGTTGTGGTCCACAGAATTGAAAGTTGAAAGGTTGAGAAACACTGTCCCAAGTAGAACAATTGTTTTCTAAGTACTATATTTTCTGATACAACTTACTGTAAAATCGTTTCTGCTTTTTTGCAGCTGAATGAAACTGCTAACTCAGTTTCTTATTAGTTATGTTTCAAAATCTAAACTTTTTATTTCATAATCGGAAAAAAATATGCATAGTTTTCTTAAAATTCATTCTGGTTCAAACCATTTTTCTGACGCATTCAAAACTATTTGGTAAGTTATTTTTTAAAAAGAGGAAACCTCCTAAAGTGATTAATTAAAAAGAGCATGTGAAGCATTTCAATTCTTAGTCTCCTTATTAAATAAGCATCTAAAAATAACATAGGCAGTTCTGCTTATTTTGATTCTAGAGAGATTGCATTTCTAAATGTCAAGAAAAAAAAGTGCAGGTGTTGATCTACTTGATCTACTTTACTTGATCTACAGCTTCATTTTACATTTGACATCTAGCGCTTTTTTTGCTATCATGTGTCAAGCAATGCCAAGAAGTTGATTCTGCTGCTTGATCTTAAATGGAGAGCCCAAAAATGTTTCTCATCATCTGCAGATGCTTTGAGTTCTAACTGTCAGAATGGGTCCAGATGGTGCTTAACACCATAGTGATAATCACTCTTTAAAATATCCATTTGCCACACAAAACCTGGCCGTGTGTTGGGATGCTTACTTTGCTTTAGAAATTAAAGCCAGTTATTTGCTATATTGTTTTTATCTAAAAGAAGCTGTGATAAGGGAAAAGCTAAAAGCATGATGGACATCTATGTCTGTGATGTATCAATCTTTTGCTCTAGGCACCATGTTCAGGTTACTATAGAGCTGGCCGGTCTTCACAGAATGGTTCAACCATTCACCACCGCAGTGAAGAACGGGAATTAACTTTGACATATGAAAATCTTCACATGCCAAGGGCAAACAATTTATCTAGCTAACATTTTGTTGTATTTTTCTCTTGAAAACCATCTGGACACAATGCTGTTATCTGTCTTTCCCAGATCCATTTTACAAAAAAAAAGAACTGAAGCGGTACATATCCTAACAAAGAGCAGCTGTGCTTTTATTATATAGATATAGAATGAACTCAAGCATACATATAGCTAAGAGAAATGGGCAGTAGGCTATGTTCAGAGTGGCTCACTTAATGGAAAAAAATAAAATGTGTCATTATGCACAGTTGTAAGCACACAGCTAACTGGATTTCTTCTTGGGGGTCCGGCTAGCTGTAGGAGCCTAGGATTACTCTTACATAGTATTTTATTATTGAAATATGAATCTGTACCAAAAATCCAACCATTTAGAGCAAAAATCCTGTGATTTTGGTTTTAAGAGTGAAGCTTTCAGGGAAAAAAAGCTTCCCTGTAGTCTCTCCTTTTCGAAATCTTTCTTTGCTGTTCAACAAAGACAAAGGATTTCAAGTTCCACATCATCTGCCAGCCTCCACATCTTTACACTTTACCCCTATATAATGTCCAGGGAAAGAGCTAGATCATATAAAGGACTGGTAGCAATAGTGTCTAATTCAGGGGTGACAAATTCAAAACCAGTGGGCTGAATTCGGCCCACGAGGCACTTAAATCTGGACCAGAGGCCTGGCCTGCAAATATCAAAAGACCGGCCCGCAGTGCCTCTGCCGGCCAAAAGCGGCCCGATGAGGCTCTCGCATGGCTCATTTTCAGCCTTCCCGTCTTCCAGCAACATTACCCAGCTAAAAATGGGCCCCGCCAGCAGAGTGCTATAGGAGGCCATGGGGGCCGAAAATGAGGTATGGGGAGGCATGCAACCCCCTGCACCCCGTTTTGGCCAACAAAGTCCTACAGGAGACATCTGTCCTGTTTCCCTCCCCACTCCCCACTCCCCTCGCCCATAGAGGAGAACTACAATACTGATCCGGCCCTTGAAAAAAATCCAGTTTGACACCCCTGGTCTAATGCAAGACTGGATTGATCATTCCTGTCATTACCAGAACTTTATGGGAATATAGATTCTTAATGCCTTTGATAACAGTCCCTGCTTTAGTTAAAGATATTGATTTTAGATCTGCATTATTCTAGTTCACTTTCCACGTCATCTTTGTTCAATAAATACTTAATTAGAAGCATACTGTTTATCAGCACAAATTATTTAAATTCAAGAGAGAAAAAATTACTTGCTTTTTTTTTGGTTAACTAAAATGCTGTTCAATTGTATATGGAAGCAGATTTGCTTTAGGAATTATTTCAAAGAAAATAATTTTGGAGACATTTTCACTGGAAGAGTCAGGTGTTGCTACACTTTTTTTGAGGCAGGGTGGTGTATGCCTCTACATTTCACTGTACAGTCATTTCTCCAGCTATCCTGTTTCCTCGTTTACATTAAACCCTGAGGGAAACATTATGAGCAAACCTCATCTTTGGAACTTTTTCAGTGGTTGTACTTTTCAGAAATTACTGAAAAGCTTTCTTCAATAAAGGAGAATGTTTGTAGCTCAGAGTTGAAATGAGGAGTCCTCTCTGAGCTTGTTTTTTTTTTCTTGCAGATGTTTCATTACCCAAACTAGGTGACATCATCAGTAGGGAGAACGTCCCAAAGGTAATTTTTTTTAAAGAGGCAATTTAACTTTCTTTGTTTTTTTCATAAGATGTTTTACTTCTAGCAATAGCAATAGCAATAGCAGTTAGACTTATATACCGCTTCATAGGGCTTTCAGCCCTCTCTAAGCGGTTTACAGAGTCAGCATATCGCCCCCACGGTCTGGGTCCTCATTTCACCCACCTCGGAAGGATGGAAGGCTGAGTCAACCTTGAGCCGGAGAGATTTGAACTGCTGAATTGCAGATAACAGTCAGCTGAAGTGGCCTGCAGTACTGCACCCTAACCACTGCGCCACCTTGGCTCTTGCTTCTCATCCCAGAAGCTTCTTCAATTCCCTTGGATGAGAAGCAAAACATCTTATGGAAAATAAAAGAAAAATCCAGTTTCCTCTTGAAAAAAAGCTTCTTTGGGCCTGGATGACTGACATTCTCCATAGACAGTAGGGAGAAGGGTATATTCAATGTATATACTCAATGTATATTTCAGTGTTGTGTCCTGTCAGTCTTGACAGAAGTAATCTTGGTGCTGGGTGCTTGGGGGGGTTGGCATGTTTACCATTGGCTTGCTCGTCAGTTCTTTGGTTAGGATATTGTTCATTTCTTGATTGTTAGTTTGATGTTAATCTTAGTGTTAATCTATTGTTATATGGGTGCTGATTGCTGGTGGGGAGGTGTTTTGGTCTTTTTGCTCCTTTTTTGGCTTGTTGATTGTTTCTTTTGCATAGTATATAGATGTTATGAAACTTGTACCTTTGATTTGAGGGACGTGATGGCTCAGTGGCTAAAACGCTGAGCTTGTCGATCAGAAAGGTTGTCAGTTCAGTGGTTCGAATCCCTAGTGCTGTGTAACAGAGTGACTTCCTGTTACATGTCCCACCTTCTGCCAACCTAGCAATCCGAAAGCATGTAAAAATAGAAGTAAAAAAATAGGGTCCACCTTTGGTGGGATGGTAGCGGCATTCTGGGAGCCTTTGATGTTTAGTCATGCTGGCCACATGACCACAGAGACATCTTCAGACAGCGCCGGCTCTTCGGCTTTGAAATGGAGATGAGCACTGCCCCCTAGAGTCGGGAATGACAAGCACATATGTGCAAGGGGAACCATTACCTTTACCTTTGATTTGTTGAAAAGTTCTCCATCAAATTGAAAGTATGTGGTTAGGCAAAGTTTGATAAGATCTATGAGTCTGGGTCTTTGAATCTTGATGTATTTGGCTAGCTAATTCTAGGTCGATGGAAGTAAAAAGGGCTATGACATAAAATGAGACCATGATTTCCTCTTCATCTATTGTTACATCTTTGATTCTTTGACAGCACTGTAGGAGGGAGTTGATGAAATATTTACTTCCCACTGTGAGGTGCCCAAGCTTTTTTAATTCTTTCAAAATGTTCTAGGTAGGGATCCCTGGTAATGATTTAATTGGACAGAAAGGTAGGCATTTGTATTTTAGGGTGTCCATGGAAATGTGGGGAAATGGGTTCATTGCTTCTCATCCAGCACTGTTCCTCTTTGGTAAGTGAACTTTGAAAAAGTTCTTTTCCTGAAGAGATTCAGTAGCATCTTTAAATTTCAGAATTGATGAGAAATGTTTAAGTCTTCTACTTCTTCCTCAGAAGAAACCATTTGGGTTTTCTGACTGGTTCAAATATTTGGAATTTTGAGAGCATGAATTTTGTTCTTTCACAAAATGTCAGTTATTGTTGGGGAAAGGAAGTGTTTGGGATTAACCCCAGCTCTAACCATTCATAAAATGGCTACTATGTTGGAGGTGACTAAGCACATTTATTAGAAGGCAAACTGTTGAGTTTGCTCCAGGAAGTTCATGCAGTCAAGAGGCATTCTTCTAAACAATGGCAATGCTGAAGGCTGGCAATTTGCAGCATGTCAGATTGTCTGTGCTCTTTTTAAAAAAAAAATCATTTTAAACAATTACATTTGGTAAAACAAGGAGGTCATACATGCCAGAGAAAATGCCTGACTATATTTTGACTATGAACCACATATTCTCTCTCTGTTCTATAGGTTAATTTATCATTTCTGTTACCTGGAATATAGTTTTTGAGGGATTTTTTGCAGGGGGGATTGTATGTATTTCCTTTGTAAAAAAAAAAAAGGTCATCTGCTTTCCCACTGCCTCTTGCCTTAACATTAGCTCAAATTAGATAACATTATTTTTTAAACCAAATCATGTGTTCATTTATTCCATCAAATCATACCAATAATTAAAGATTTGGAGAATGACACGCCAAACCGTAAAGAATCGTTTTGTATAAAGAGTCTTCTACGCAGGTGGTGGGTTTCTGCCGGTTTGCACAAGCTCGGGAAAACCAGATGGTGAAATTTACCGATCCAGTGAGAGGAGATTTGACTGGTGGACCCAGATGTAACTTCCGAAACACCTGCCCCGGCCCTGTCGCTCGCTCACCCCCGCCTATCCGGAAGCAGTTCCATCTCTTGCTCCCCCCGCCCTATCTATCCTAGCCCAATTCGGTGTCAAGTCCCATACCTGGGAATGGAGGTGGTGAACGGAGAAGCATGGAGAGGACCAGAGGCACAATCCACCGGCAAGCTCAGGAGTTTTCTCCTGGATCCCCCCCTCCCCGTCCTGCCTCCTCCAATCTCCCAAAGTTCTTTCTCCAGCAAGCAGTAGTGTTCTACTGGATTCCCCTCTGTCCTGCCTTTTCAGAGCTCCCAAAGTTCTTTCCCAGAGTGTGATAGCTTTGTCCTGGATTCCCCTCTGTCTTGCCGCCTCCGATCTCCCAAAGTTCTTTCCCCAGAGTGTGATAGCTTTCTACTGGATCCCCCTCTGTCTTTCAGCTTTCTCCTGGATCCCCCCCTCCCCGTCCTGCCTCCTCCAATCTCCCAAAGTTCTTTCTCCAGCAAGCAGTAGTGTTCTACTGGATTCCCCTCTGTCCTGCCTTTTCAGAGCTCCCAAAGTTCTTTCCCAGAGTGTGATAGCTTTGTCCTGGATTCCCCTCTGTCTTGCCGCCTCCGATCTCCCAAAGTTCTTTCCCCAGAGTGTGATAGCTTTCTACTGGATCCCCCTTTGTCTTGCCGCCTCCGATCTCCCAAAGTTCTTTCCCCAATGTGTGATAGCTTTCTACCGGATTCCCCTTGTCCTGCCTTTTCAGAGCTCCCAAAGTTCTTTCCCAGAGTGTGATAGCTTTGTCCTTGATTCCCCTCTGTCTTGCCGTCTCTGATCTCCCAAAGTTCTTTCCCCAGAGTGTGATAGCTTTCTACTGGATTCCCCTCTGTCCTGCCTTCTCCCTAATTTTGACCGTTAATCCTCCAGTTGTCTATTTTTGGAAGGTTTTCTCCTCTCTTCCCCCCACCATTCATAGGAGTCCCAAAAGGTTTTGCCACATGGATTGGGGGGGGGGGGTGTCATGTGACTGAGTGTGTATGAGTGATGTCAAGTTGTCCATACCCGCCAGGTCACATGACTTCCAAGCAATGCCCGCAAAATAAGCCACACCCACAGAATAGGTTCTAAAAAACCCACCACTACTTCTACCTATATGTCTGACATAAAACTTTATTTCCATGCAAGAAACTACTGATGTTATTACATTTTGCCATTCCATCCCTTAGGGAAAAAAACAGAAGTAGCATATAAAAAAGCCTGAGGCCAAAACTATTTTCTCGGAAACTTGTCTGGCTTTATCCCTGCAACAAGAATTTTGCTTGCAAATTTCAGCAAATGTTTGAAGTCAAAAGGGCATGTTAGTTTTGCAGAGCTTTTAAGTTCATATAAGCTGTGCATTCTCTCAAGGAAGCCTAAACGAATGGAAAGAATGTAATAAGCAGTGGATGTCACAAGTATGCCAATCATTATTCTCTATTCAGTGTTAAAGACTACTAGAAAAAAGATGTTATAATATGCATTTATGCTCCGCATCATGGATTAGGAGGGGAGACTTTTTCTTCTCCTTTACAGAAAATAAGCCACCATTTGTGCAAAAGAGGAAAAGTGTCTGTTTGAAGGCCATGCATCTTTGAAGGCACATCCCGTTTTGATGTAGATTCTTGAAGATAGCTAACCATGCTTAACATCTGGATAGCATACGAAGCAGCTGGTATATGAATCATTGAGCAGTTTACTCAACCACAAGGAGATGTATCATGTTTCTATTTAATGCTAAGCAATCACTCCTAAATGTATATTTATATATACATATGAATTGTCATGAATCCATTTTATGCAAATTAGTTTTTTTCTTCTGCCCTCTTTGTGAAAGCTTCATACTTCCTGAGATTTGATTTTAGCAATCCATATATGGTTATTCTAGGATTTACACGAATAGTATTGCAATATCCATAAAGATATCTGAAGAAAAAGCAATGAAAATGGCAAATATTTTTTTTATTCCAAAGGCATATTCATGTTTAATTTTCAGAAAAAAATGAGCTAATATGAAATTCAGTATGATAATCTGCATTTTTAAACAGCAAACCAAGTCTGTAACTTGACTTAATTGTCAAAGCTTCATGTCCTCCAATTTCACATCTATTGTTTTCATAGAATTATAACGTTGGGAGTTATCTAGTTCAATTCCTTGAACAATGCAGGATCTGCTAAAACATTTCATAAACTGTCCAACATATTTTTCAAAACCTCCAGTGAAGGAACATACATTTCAAGAGGCAGTTTTTCCCACTGGTTGACAGCTATAATATATATACATGAATCTACTTCCCCACAGGTTCAACCCATTGGTTCTGGCCATACATTTATTCCTTACTCTGTATGGCTTTTTGATATCTGGAACATGCCCTCTCTTCCCCAAAATAAGCTCTTTAGTTTGGGGAAGTACTTCTCCAAACTAAGCACACCCAGTTTCTCTAACTACTCCTCCCAGTTCCAAGTCTGGCTGTGTTTGTAATATATTACTGTTATTATTATGGTTGGTTGCACAGTCAGCCAGGAGTTTAGGCAGGATTTGGTATTTTTATTCACACTATCAAGCTCTTCCCAAGGACCTGCGATAGGCAGATGGCATTCTCTGATGGTCTTAAAAGTGTCGTCCTAGGATGTAAGCTCTTCCAAGTAAAGCTGTCTTTAGCAATTGACTGATTCTGATTTTTTTCAATGCCAATGGTATTCAAATGTTGTTCCAGATGTTTTAGATTTGCACTATTGGTAATGGTAAATGGCAATTTTTGTTTTCCTCTGCCATGGTCATTCTACTTCTATCTTCAGGTCTTTGTATTTTGTGATTTTTCTCCAGTTCTTTCTCTTCTATTCTGTTGTTTCCATATATTGCAACATCCACTATACAGACTTTTTTGTTTTTCTTACCAACAATGGTTAAGTATAAGATGTTATATGGCAAGTATTTGTATGTTTGAATTCTAAAGTTCCAGGGCACTTTAGCTTCCTCATTTTCTATTACTTTGTCTATTTTATGGTCCCAACATTTCTTGCTAATAGGCAGGTGGTATTTCTAGCAGGTATTCCAATGCACCATTGTTGCTACGTTGTCATGCCGTTGTTTGTATTCAGTTTGTGTGTTCCTCTTGTAGCAGTTAACTGGGTGGTCCACTGTTTCTTCAGCTTCTTTGCAGAGGCAGCATTTGTTACCTGTTGCTACAGGTAATGAATAATAAGAAGGAGAAAGCTGAATCTTTTCATTATACATCCTTTTTTATTCTCTATAATCTGAACAGTAACCCTTGTGAGGATGCAAAATGTTCTCAGAAAAAGATAGTTGATGCATAGCAATTGGAGGGCAAAACTCCTTTCCTCTTACACAGGCTGCACACCTTTAATCTCCCTTCCCAATTAGTTTATACAGGACAGGGTCACGAGGCTCATGTGTTCAGATTGACCCTGAGGCAATGTTTAGATTGCTGCTTTGGCCTGTCAGAAATGAGGAGTAATAAGCTCACGTTTCCTGCAGATATAACTATATTACCGGTTCTGCTCTGATCTGCAATTCTGATTTTCCTCACTCATTCCTCTTGAGTCTGTAACTGAATGACATAGACCAGAGCTCATTGAGCCATGTTTAACAGCTGAAATACGGTAATAATAGCCTGAAGATTATATGAGCAAATATATCCTAAAACTATTATTATTCTATATCACTGACAAATTTCTTCCTCATTCTCTCCCCCCCCCCCCTTCCATCCCACTTTCTCCCATTCTTATTTTAACCTTTTCAGCTCTGGGCCTTTTCCTTAAACTGCAGACAGGCTAGTAAGAGTGGTCACTGTGACATAACTCTGACTGTCCTCTTCCAAAATCCACTGAAAACAGAAGGATACAGTTTAGATTTTCTTCTGGGGAAAATCTAGAGTCCCTCAGGTGAGTATCTGGGAAGTCACTTTTTAGAATGCAGTAATCTTCTTTTTCTTTTCTTTTTTTGCAAGTCCTTATATCTGACAGGCCACGTTAATCTCTCTGTAATATATTTGTTAATTACTGTTTCCTTGTGAGCAATAGTATGATGACCCTTGTTTTTCTTTATTAGGCTCAAAGGAAAAATTATAAACAAAATAGGTTAGCAGCTTTGAAAACATTGGCTCAGCCTCTGGGACATATCAAATACTAGACCACAAACTTGAACTTTGCAAGACCAACAGGCACAAGATCTGATATTGGAGGATTTATAGAAGTTTGTAGAAGCATAGCACCCTAAATTAAACAACTTAAGATAATGTGACAAATGGATTGAAAGTCCTCAGTCAAAAAGGAGTTAGTTCAACCAAAGACGAACAGCATACATCAACAGTTCACTGCTTCAAATCAGGTATAGACAGGCCCTGGCTAAGAATGACTTTTATTCCTATTTTTGCCTTTAACTCAGTAATTTGTAGGTAGGCTTGAACTCCTACCTTTGCACAATGAACTGCAGAAAACAAGTTGTATATTAAACATACTTAGCTTCAACAGTACATAAAAACATTATGTGGCTTCAGTGGTTCATCAGCTTAAGGGAAAAGAATGTCATCTGCAATTTTTAGTAATAGTAAACTTTTTCATAAGGAGAAAGTTGTCTGAAAATCAGATATTCTTAACTCAGGAACTGCCTGTATCCATTTATTCTTCTGTAGCAAAGATTCCCTTGGTTCCATCATCTGTAGCTTTTGGTTGCTTATCAGATATAAGTATACATTTACACTGAGGTCATTCTTTAAGTTTATATTATACTTTAAATATACAACATGACTTTCATTCTATTATCTACTGTTTGTTGTTTATAGTATGTTTTTGCTCAGGGTGCACACATATTTTTGACAAGCAGTGAATATTGTATAGATGCATGTATTAATGAGTGTCTTAAAGTGTGTGTATAGAAGGTGTCCTATAGGAAGGAATGTTGAACCAGTTGTATCTGAAGCCCAAAGGGCTTCTAGAAGGCCTGAGGATGTGCATAAGTATAAAATGTTTTAGACATTAGTATAAGATTTGGCCTCAACAGAAATTGATAAACAATTTTTGATTATCAATTTTCTTAAATTCAACTACCGTCAAATTCAAGGAGCACTCTACCCAACTGTATTTAACCGCATTTTCTCCCCTTCCAATGCAGATTTCCTTTATTTTTCATTTCCAGAAAGTACAGTTTTCAGAAACGTGACTCAGACAAACCAAATGAATTTCCTGTTCCATTCTGACACATGATGAAAGTGCCCCTTCTGGGCATTTAACCCTAAATCACATGAAAAAACTGATCATATGAAAAGATCAGATATTCTACATTAGGAGAGAAAATGCTTTATGACACAAATAGCCAATCTAGATAGAGGTTTCTTACACAAAAACTGTTAAGTAGTGGTGCAGTTGGACCTCTGTAAGAGCATAAAATGATTTATAACTTGGAATGCACCAAATCTTACTATTTCACAGTGTACTTTCCTTAATTAGGAATATGACAGTTTTGCAAGTGAGGGGGATCAATCTTATGATTTTTTGCACTTCAGTAATTTTCATAATATTTGGGAACAAGTTCTTTGGAATGCATAGTTGTGGATTATGAATATCAAATGATAATGTTCTAAAATAGCAAAATGGAATTTGCTACCAGTGAAGTGGGGAAGGAATTAAATTTGTGGGGAAGGATTTGAAAAATCTTTTAAAATATCCCTTCTTTTTTCTACCATACAGTAAATACATTTCATCCCTAAAAGGGAACTCAGAAATCCAGGCTAACAAATGTTGGAAATAAGGCTTTGGGAAAACAAATAATAAATAATTAGCTGCTTGACAAGGAACAACTTCTCCCCAAATTTCCTATTCTTTTTCTGTTGAATGAAAGGTACTGAAAGAATATCACAATGCCATGATGTCAAGGATAATTTTTATTACATTCTTTACTTTAGTCAGGATATTATAGAACAAAATGGCATGTAACTGAGTGGCAATCCTGCTTTCTCCTTTTAATATACCCCCCATCCCTTGAACTCCTCCTTCATAAAGCATAGATTTGCATGTCTGTTTGATTCGGCTGCATTGCTATGAGTAGGAAACTCCCCTTTAACATTTCTAGTTGAAAAATATGACTGCTTCCTACTTCTTTTACGGTTGTTGTTGCAAAAGTATCAGTGTTTTTGCCTATCGAGAGTTTCAATCATCCAGGTCTTGTTTGTCCCAAGGGTGCTTTTCCAAAAGGCAACTGGGTTTTCTTGGTTTTTAATTTGAAGATATTTTGCTCCTCATCCAAGAAGCTTCTTTAGTTCTGGACTGAATAAGTTTCTTGGATGAAAAGTGAAATATCTTCAAGGAAAAACCCAAGAAAACCCAGTTGTCTTTTGAAAAAGCACCCTTGGGACTATCAGTTCTTCTTCAGTCCTTTTCCCAAGTCATGGAGTCTTGCTAGGCTGTTTAAAAGCCACCTCCAAGTGTTTCACTGGCTGTTGATGGTGGGTTTTTTTTTTAATATCTCATCATTTGTCACATTTGGGGGCAATTTCCTTTTAGCAAATCCAAAATACAATTGGCATTCAATCTCTGCAGAGAATCCCAATAATTCAAGCTAGGAATTGCTTCTGGATCTTATTCATACTAATGGTGGAACCTGAGTCAACACCTGAAAATTCAGTTATTCAGAATTTAATCAAGATGTTATTTGCTGGGAGCCTGGAAAACCTGGGTCAGGTTTAACAAAATAAGGTCAGAATCACCACTGCATACCGTCCCACAACCCTGATAACATGCTCTTTCTGTTCTGCTTCAGTTTTATTGACAGTGTCACAGGAATTAAAAAAACAGAGGTCACCTTGCTGCTAAAAGCTAGATACAATTGTTGTGCTGGTTCCACACGAGGCAGTTCTAGCTTTGCACGAGATCTCATGCAAATAAAATCCCTGCCATTGTGGGGAAAGCCGACTTAAAGCTGTACTGCTATCAGCAGCTGTTTTTGAGGGACATACTTTGTGGAAGCCCTTGTTTAAAAAAACCTAGCAGATGTAGTCAATCATTTGCCACCATTTCAACCTTAAAAGCTAGATTTTTATGCAAGCGGCACTTGACCTCACCGTTTCAATGTCACAGTCAGTAGCAACTTTTGACCGCAATTATCAGAGATGTAAAAGCAACAGGATAGCAGTAATGGCTGAGTGATAACTTTTGAATAAAAAATGAGACCATATGTGGGCAAAAGTGGTACTTTTGAACATGATCTGCTGCTTGACCCGCCTGTAGCTCTCATTCCTGAGGCCAGCTTAGGTCTGTTCCTTGGACCATTAGCTTTCTTTTGGGAAATATCCCTCATATTTCAAAAGGTACAAGACTCAGGAGGAATTTCTCAAGAGTCTAGTTCACATCCAGCTTTGGATAGCCCTCTATTTTGACTTTGATTCCAGCCATTTGCCTGGAGAGAAAGAGCATTGACACATGGTCACCACACTATAAAAAAGATGTTGAGACTCTAGAAAAATTGCAGAGGAGAGCAACCAGGATGATTAGGAGACTGGAGACTAAAACATATGAAGAACAGTTAAAGGAACTGGGCATAGCTAGTCTAGTGAAGAGAAGGAGCAGGGGATACATGATAACAGTGTTCCAATATTTGAGTGGCTGCCACAGAGAGGAAGGGTCAAGCTATTTTCCAAAGCACCTGAAGGCCAGACAAGGAATAATGGATGGAAACTGACCAAGGATAAATTCAACCTAGAAATAAGAAGGAACTTTCTAACAGTGAGAATAATCAACCAATGGAACAGCTTGCCTTCGGAGGTTATGGGAACTTCATCACGTGAGACCTTCAAGAAGAAATTGGGCTGCCATTTGTCAGAAATGATGTAGGGTCTCCTGCTTGAGCGGGGGCTTGGACTACATGACCTATAAGGTCCTTTCCAACTCTGTTAATCTGTTTATCCTAACATTCGGCTTCATATCAGGGTAGCCCCTTCAATAGCACAAGGATAGTATGACTGTTTTGTTCCTGTTTCAGTTTCAACATTAGCTGAGGATTTTATGTGATATATGTGTGTGATACATGTATAGAGATATAGGTATAAAGACAGATGGGTGACCTTGGTCCACTCACTCTCTCTTTCTCAGCCCTAGGAAGGGGGCCACAGCGGCTCATGTGATAAGACGCTGGGTCTCCGCACTGCTGAGGTTGGCGGCTCAATTCCTGTGAGTGAATAAACCGGGTAGGGACAAGAAAGGAACCTCTCCTGATTTGCCTACCGGCATTCAGACGTCCCTCAGGTAAAAGATAATACCTTTCACAGAGGCAGACAACCACCTCGGTGATCCCTGGCTAACATGTGCCATACGCTTTTTAAAAAGCCCTAGGAAGGAAGCAATGGCAAACCATTTCTGAAAAACCCTTGCCAAGAAAACTGCAGAGACTTGTCCAGGAAATCTCAGAGAATGAGACATGATCGAGCAGAAGGAAAACAAATATTAGAGACATTCTATCTACTGTCAAAAGACAGTGACATTAAAGCACAAAAGCTGGGAAGGAGGCGCAGATATAAAGTCCTATAGTGAATAAGCACATCTTACATTAGTTTTGGTAGGGAAGCGCTTCTCATTCTGAAGATGGAAAGAGTTCTGTCATTAGCATCATCAGTCATGTTTAATGGGTTTTATTGATGACTTAATAAAGGCAGAGATAGACTGTTAAAGCTTACTTAAGTATTTCCCAAAGGAGCCAAAATAGTTTAACCAGAAAGGGGAGGAAGGAGGTCTGAAATTAAACCAGCATGCTTAAAAACAATAAACAGAAATGTTAAAATTGAGTTCACAGGGAATGTGAAGTAAGTAATAAGAAAACTTAAAGTCTGCCTGGGCCTGGAGTAGTTACTTTCATCTCATTAACAGGTTGAAAAAGTCTTCAGTTCTTTTCTGGAAAAAGACAGTGAGGAGTCAGGCGAGCAGGCTTGGGGAGAAATTTCCATAAGTTAACGATAAGATCCTACTGCTGGCTACCACAGTGTGAACTAAATTTACTAATGGAAATATAAGCAGGGTTCTCCAACTAATCTCAGAGTATCTGTTGGAGACATTTGGAGGTGCCATGGGAGGGGGATTCCCAGATTATAAAGAAACAAGACTTATGGTAAAATATATCAATGTGAATCAACGCAACTGTATAGTTTCCGACATGTAGTCTGTGCAAAACATGGCACTCATATGCACAGGTACCTTATAAAGATGTTAAATTCACAAATTCCTTCTGTGCAAGTATCTCTTAAATAAAAATATAGAAATGAGCATGCTTGAATGCTTTTGAAACATTCAGAGAATACAGATATAAATTTTTCCAATTGAATACTATCCAGAAAGTGAGTTAGTTAGAACTCAACTAACGATACATATTTATGATTCATTTCAATGAAGAGCTCTCCTTTGCTCCATGGTTTTTGAAAAATTCTAAGGCATAAAATTGAAACTGATCGCAAAATCTCTGTGCCAGAGATCAACTGCTGGAAAGTATCTTCTATTGCTTTTAAGCAAAAGAACATTTTTGCCCTTAATAGTTTCCTTAGAAAAATATGGTGAAAAGGAAGAAGAGTATTTTGTAACAACATGAAATTTCAGTGAAATAAGTTTTCATTTAAAGAAATCTTTAAAGATTTTTTTTTTGCAAACAAAAAAACAGCTAATATGTGGCTTTGCCTACAAATTGAACTATTTCATCAAATTGATTTATAGTTGTTTCCTTTCATGTCTCTAAGCAAGTCTAGTAATAAACACACTTGAGCGGTGTGACTTTTGCAAATAACCCATCATTAAAAATGGATAATAGTCATCAGGGGTTTTTGTATTCTGTGTATTCTGAGTAGTTCCCTGAGGCAGAGATGGAATTTGTTTATATTTATTTATTTTTAATGGTCCATTCATAACAAAGAGTAGTTTCAAGTTTGAACTTTGAAAAAATGAATTTTTACTTCTCCACTTTTTGTTCTTGTTTCATTTCATCTATGATTTGGGGGTTTTCTGGATTTGCTATAAATCACAACTGGTTCATAGCATCTGTTGAGTAGTTCCATTTTTAATAAGCCATTCCTCTTTCTTATACAAGATTGCTATTATAAACTCTGAAGCTTGTTTGTTTGCAACTTGACCCAATAGATAGAGATGTATGAAATTGGTCTTTCTAGAGCCATGCCAGTGGAAGTACATAGCGCCCTCTCTGTGGGCACACAAGCTGCCACCCCATTTTAGCTCTGCCACATATGTGGATGCCTCCCGCTTGCCAGCTGGTCTTTGGGTCTCTGCTGCGCAGAGGGGGGTGGGGCACTTGTGGGGGGGCACGCATGCATGCGCAGAGGGGTGTGTGCAGGGGCCACATGTGCATTGCATTTTGTGGGTTCGGGCATGCCCATGCTTTGGGCACTTGGTCCGGAAAAGGTTAGCCATCCCTGTCCTAGAGGGAACTGTTCTCCCTAACTCTGATTTAAAAGTTCCATAAATTCTGCTTCGCTTGAGAAAGTTTGTAAGTGAAATGCTTCATTAAATTATTATTAACCTTTTTATTTAAGAGAGTAATCCAAAAGTGATATTTGAAAACAATTCAGGCAGCCTCATAGCATGGAATAATTTCTATCAGATAGAGAGGTATTCATTCGTTCAACACATTTACACAGCTTTTAGCAGTATAGCAGAGGCTCATGTCACCAAAAACATAGATAGTGACAGGTGTAGGGCAAAAAAAATGTTGGCATTTCTTTCATTACATTGATTGATGAATATCAATTCCTAGACAATCACAAAATTATATGAAATTAAAGAAAATCTACTGTATATAGAATAAATAATTGGTTGGTGATAATGATGTTGATGATGATGATGACAATAGTGTAATATTGTCTCATAAACACAGAAATTCGTAAGACATCAGGGGTCACAAATAAATTCCCAAGCGGTGATTTTCTACTCCATGTATAAGCCAGGCTGAAAAGAATATTTCCGAGTATGAATGTTTAAATGGGAAAAATTAATAACTGGATGTTAATGTGGGACTCATTAGCATATATAAAGTATAAGTGAGATAAAACAGAACTAAAGCTGTAAAGAGGTGCTAAATTATAGTTCAGAATGCCTGTATTGCACCTCTTATTAATAAACATATGATCTAAGAAGAGACTCTGGAAAATAGGACCGTTAAAACAAAATGTGAAAATTATTGAGAATTACCTTCAGTCATATATCTGTAATTGGGTTTTGTTTCTCCCTTCTAGGAATCAGAACCCATCATGTCATACCTCAAATTCTACTATCCTGCCCATCTGTCAAAGTCTTTGGTTGGCCAAAGTTCTACCCAAGAGGAACGTGTGGATCCCGATGTTCGAGCAGTCAACAACAAGGGAACAGAACATAGAGCAGCACCCTGCACCCCATACTGTTATCTATTGTGTCTTCTCTTAAGCCGGCAGGTTTTCCATAACACTGAAAGTATGTGGATGATCAAGCAACGATGGATTGGAAGTTCTTATGTTTCACTGTTGAATGACGTTTCATGTAAAGGCAGTTCACTCTGCCATGTCACACATATGGAAGAAGATGAAGAGGAATTTCTCAATATCCAAACTCTGTGGAAAAAAATCTTTCATCTACATCCTACCATTTTGCTAAGATCACTCCTAACCAAGAAGAAATGCATGGGTAGAAGGAAGAAATACTGGTTTCACTGGAGACTGCAGAATTTTCTCTCTCCAATATTAAATTAATCCTGGGGCTCTATTCTCTGACAACCATACTATCAGAATATTCCTGATAATTCACTTCTAATGCCATCAACTATTCAGACATTTTTTTTCTTTGACCTAATCTACAAAGGGCATGAATGTCTTGCATGTCAAATATAGTTCAAATAACAGAGATTTTGAAAACCAGGAGTACAAGGAGAAAATGAATAAGGTGGGGAAAGAAGGATGGGTTTGGGTAAAGCAAAGAGGAGGAAGAACCATTGCTTTCATTTACATATCCATGACAATATAAGCTCTTCCTATTTTTTACTTTTCTGAAGTAAGAACGATGCATATCCTGGAAATATTTCTTTCATTTAGATCCTCTAGAACATGGGTGTCAAACTCACAGCGTCACATTGCCGTCACGTGACATTTCACAACGTTTTCCCCCTTCACAGAGCTGGGGTGGGTATGGCCCACACATGGTGCATCCGACCCGCAGAGTGCCAATTTAACACCCCAACTCTAGAACACTTGCACATTGTCAAAACATCCTGTAAAATACATTAAACTAAAAAATGAGAATTTTGAATATTTAATAGACTCATTGTTTTCACTAACAAAATATTGTGTTTTGTGTATTTCAGTTAAAAACACTGAAAAAGAGCCCAACTGGTGAAAATATGTTTAAGTGCTATTTCATATTGTAATTCTTTATCATTCATGTTGGGATAATTTATATTGGGAACAGAAAACCTACGCTCTTTCACATTTTGCTCACGTGTATTCTCAGACTCTATGGGTCTCTTCTGGATAGTTTGAGATTAAAAACAAAATATGACTGAAAGCCTTTAAAAGAGAGCAGAAGAGGGAGTAAGGATGTAGAAAATGATGCTATTTTTAAAGCTTGAAGTGTTTTTTTTAAACGATGTATTTTTACTAAGAGTGTCTGACAATAGAATGCTTTGCTGATTCCAAATGCCCCATCAGCAATGGGGCAGTAATAAGAAGATGCAAGGTTCATTGTCTTTCCTAATTTATTGTTTTAATTCGTGTTTGTTCTTATTATAATGTTGATCTAATGCACAGGTGTCAAACTCAATCTTGTCACGTGATGTGTCACAACTTTTTGCCTTTGGGGAGCTGGGGTGGGTGAGGCCTGAGGTGACACAGCCAGCCCACAGGCCGCCAGTTTGACACCCATGAAAAGGACCTGAAGGCCTTTATACTGAGTGACTCCTCAGGTTCATTCTGTCCGCCATCTTTGGAGCTTTTCTACAGTCAGAAAGTTCTGCACTGAAGTGTAGTGAAGATTCAGAAGGGGAGTCTTCAGCTCCAAGATATGAGGTTCCCTTCCAAATTCAGAGAAAGGCTCCATGGCACTTACGATGCTTCTCAGGGATCTGTTTAATGTGGTCCTTTCAAGAAGGTTGATTACTAACTGTTATTAATTCATATCCATATAAACGCCTAGATTTAATTGGCATTTATATGCTACTCTTTGTGTATAATATTTATGGCTTTCCAGGAACCAGATTCATTCCTAAAAATAGGAGCAATTTGACATTAGGATCAATCATTTAGAAAAGTGATGGGCTTCCCTTTAAATTATATAAAGGCTAGACGGACATCTGTGGAGGCTGATTTATTTGTTCAGTGAGCAGATAATTGGGCTACCTGATCCTTTATATTTATGAGATTCTATTACCGTATAGGTTCATCATCTAAACATTATCTTGCCAACAAAGTCTGGCATGTGATTCTGCTATTTTGTCTCAGTTCAGATAGATCTGCTGTTGTTTATTTAAAACATTTTTCTATGCCATCATTTCCCACAACTTCAGGGGGTTTGTAGTTGAATTTCATAAAAACATTTAAAAGATGTAATTCTAAGTGTTAGATGTTTTTATAGGACAGACACCATATTTGGGCTCTTTCATAATATTTATCCCAAAGTCTCAAATCTGATATATTTCAAAGAAAAAGCTCTTCATCAGGGGAATAGTTACAATAAGAAGAACAATCAAAACTGCACTCAAACTAGCCAAGGATGAAAATCTTTTCTTTGTCAAGAGTCACATTTCCTCAAATATGGAAAGTATAAAGAAACAAAAGTTGGTACTTCCCTCTAGAATATTGTTTTTTCTGATATGCCTTTCTTCTTTTGGAATCTCCCTCATTTCTCTCTGTTATTTACTTTTTTCCTTCTGAGACTCAGCTAAACCTTTCTCTGCCAAGGAATAGCTGTCTATCAAAGAGAGCTATTGCAGCCAGGCAAAAGGCCGAGGGGAACCAACCCTCCATGTTGGCCATCTTACAATCATCTTGATTTATAACAAACCCACTCACTTAGAATAAGAAACGGCAACACATTTCCTTACATATTAAAATGCATGCTCCTTTATAAAAAGAAAAATAATTGCCCGAGGAGGGAGGATTTGGAGCTGTTCCAAGTGTTAACTCATTTATCTCCAACAACTTTTCGGTTCCAAATGCTTCCAGTTTGATTAGTATTCTGAAAGGAACCTTTCAAATTTGGAAATCACTTGCAAAACTCTACAATAAAAGGCTTTCCAGTGCCACCTATTGTCAGATTTGTTCTCTGTTTAATTACCTTAGCACAGGGGTATTGTCTGCATGATATTTGTTGGCTCACAAAGCTTCTGTAAAATGCAGACATACTCAAAGGAAGGGGCTGACAATAATCTATTTATTAGACATACCAAAAGATAGGAGTTGTCAGTTCCTAGAAATAACTATGCTAGGCTATTGAACCAACTTTAACAATCTTCACCTTTCCAAGCTCAAGCTGAACATGAGGACTTCATTATGGAGTTGTCAGTTTAAGGGGAAACGCTTATTTACAAGAATCTCTCATATAATTCTCATAATCCTGATCTTCTAGGGCAGGACATAGACATTTATAGGTATCTTCTGTTTTGCTCTTCTTGGATTCCTCCATAAGTTATTTTATAATTCTTCAACATGCATGACATCAATCAATCAGTGGTAACTGTAGAGTGGTCAAAAAAAGCACTGTGCCCTTTCAGCCAAAATCCTTTCCTTTTCTACATGTATTACATGTGTCATATTAATGCAAACAAGGACTGAGGATTGGATCTGGTGCTCAAGTCACTTTTTTACACACACACACACACACACACACACACACACACTTTCAAGGGCACCCTTGCATTTTACACAAGAAATCAAAATGTGGTTATTATCTTAGAATGCTTGACATGAAATAATTTAAGCTATATAAAGGCAGATTTCTGATACAACATCGTCTTCTTTTAACAATCCCATAATCCTTTGCGGGGTGGAGTCTGGGCAACTGAATGGAACTAGCAGAGTGTTTTAATGGCTGGATGCCCTTTCAGTCGCCAATGTGGAATTTTGTTCAGCAGATAATTCTCAGTATACCCAAAGAGAGAAATATCCACCTCTACCTAGGATCGAACTTACAACCTCCTGATTGTGAGGTGACAGCTCCACTGCTAGGCAATCGCACTACGCCAAATTCCTGATGCATGTTTGGAAAAAATACCCAAACAGGCATCAGGCAGTGATGGGTTTCCATTTTTTTACTACCGGTTCCCGCACAACACTTCTGCGCATACGCAGAAGCTTCCAGGTGGCAGGTGGCCTCCCACCACTGCCACTATCAGTTCGCCCGATCTGGGCTGAACTGGGAGCAACTCACCTCTGTATCAGGATGATAAGATAGTAAGCCTGCAATTAACTAGAGAGGATTAATTGTATCAGAGGTACATGGAGAGAGATAGTTTTTAGATTTGTTTATTTATGAAATCTGTATTCTAATCATTCAGGAATTTCTCTCTCACACACACACACACAAACACAAACACACACAACACTGTGAGGTAAGTTGGACTGAGTGAGAGTGGTTAGCCCAAAGTCAATCAGGGAGCTTCTGAACCAAGATAAATGAAAACCTAAATTTTCTGACTCCTGTCCACATCCTAAACTCTACATCACACTGTATCTCAATATTTGGAAAATGTTTCAGATTAGCAATGTCAATAATGTGATAAATTAGATATTATGATAAATTGGAGACAAGCTAAAGTCAAATGAAAGCTTCCAATCTCTTTGAGACTAGGTAAACTTCTTAGGGTTTCGCTTTTGAAGAGTTGACATGAAACCCAGATGAATAGGATCAGGGGTGGGTTCCAGCAGTCATTACTATCAGTTCGTTCGTGGCTGTGCCGTATGTGCATGTGCAGTGCAATAAAAATTGTTCTGTTCATGTGCAAAATCAAAAAACAAGATGGCAGCGCCTATGACGCCGCCTGGAGAACCATTTTGGAGGTGTGGCAGGCTTGGGTCACTGCTGGTTCCAGCAACCCAGGCTGCCAAGCCACTACCAGTTCGGCCAAACTGGTCCGAACCAGTAGGAACCCACCACTGGATAGCATGTTGCAAGGAGACACAGACTCCAGAGCAGGCCAACAGAGATTTTATACTTGATGAAAACTGAAATTTCAAATCTTCAGAGTTTCAAATTCCAGTTTGTGCAAATGTGAAATGGTGGCTTCCTAGGTTTGGACTGCAGGATGCCTTTTTTTGTAGCTGCCCCTCTCTTTGGGAATAGTGCTCCATTCCAGGTCAAGTCAGCACAAATGCATTGCATTTATAATAGCTGCCAAGATCTGACTGTGCCATAAGGTTTTGAGGGGACAAATGCTTTAATAAGGGAGATGTAACCAGTGGTGTAATTCAGCCAGCTCTATCTGGTTCAGGTGAACCGATAGTGGTAGTGGTGGGAGGTTCGCCCCCCCCCCCCCCCCAGAAAGCATCACATCCCATTTTTGATGCTCTGCACATGCATGAAAGGTCCTGCACATGCGCGGAGGTGGCACGTGCACTCACATTTGTGAACCGGTAATGAAGGTAAGTTGACTTCACCCCTGGATGTAATCTTAGAATAGAATAGAGTTGGAAGGGAGCTTGGAGTTCTTCTAGTCCAGTCCCCTGCTCAGGCAAGAGAACCTATACTATTTCACTAAAGTGACTATCTAGTCTCTGAGGTTTTTAAGAGGAGACTAGACAGTCACTTATTGAAATAGTATAGGTGTCAGGGTTCCAACTGATGCCCTGATTAAATCATGAGCCTTGAGCCAAGCTTCAAAAGAAATCCAGTTATTTATTCGGAGTTTCATTTCTGCTCATTTCAATTGAAGCCAATTCTGATCCTATGTAATTTACGGTCCAAATCTGACCCTGTTTTCCCCCCTCCCCACCAAGGTGTGTCATCAGTCACATTCTCCAAGAAGCAATTTCAGGAGTTGTAGAGATCACTCTTTTCCGGCCACTGTGGGTAACCCCTGATGATGGCCTTGACAGAGATATGGCTGGAATGTACCTTTGTTTTTTACTGACATGCTTTCTCGCCGCAGCTGCAAGTTTGTTTTCCCATCCCTCTTGGCTATGGCAACTGGAGAGCAGGCTAGGGATGCTTTGTGAGTTGACCTTAGGTTCTCCTGCTTGAGCAGAAGACCTCCAAGGGCCCTTCCAGCTCTATTCTATTCTAAGGATACATCTCCCTCCTGAACTAGATGATTGGGTATCATCCAGCTGTGTGAATTTCAACTCTCAGAAATATGTCTGATGTCCATGCTATCTAGGGGGCTTAAAGCCACATTGGAAAGTTCTTGCATTGAAGAAATCTGCAGTCTATTGTATATTCTAACCATTTGTTTATACTTCTTGTCTATGAGAAGTCCTCTTTGGCCACTATATCCCAATAACATTTTTTTTAAAGGAAAGTAAACAAAAAATCTTCATTTTTAAGAATTATAGGCTAATGTAATTGCAATAATAATAACAAGTGATTAATTAACATTCAAAGAATCCTAATTTTAAGAAAGAATCATTTGCAGTTCTTTTAGCAGCTATTCATCTTAATCATCAGTTCACATTTTGGATTAGGTTTGCCTTTTTATGAGATCAGAGTCAGGAGAAGAGTAGTTCTGTTTTATTTTTATGGTTTGCCAGAACTGTCACTTCAGGAAGACATATTTTTCTTTTATTGCATCTAATGAGATTTATTCTTCTGGCCTCACAAGCTTCTTTCACATATTATTCCATTTTTTCTTAAGTGACATTAATGTACGCAGGTCCATTAATAAGCCCTATTCAGTTATTCCTGTTACATGTAACATCCAGTAAGGAATCTGACAATTTGAAAGTAGCCCTAGGCTAGAGCATATGTAGTGTTGGAGAATTGATCTGATTCATTTTCAAGTCCATCTTGGTTGATTTGATTGATTGATTGATTGATTGATTGATTGGTAGTTATTTAGTTGGTTGGTTGTGACTCTCTTTCCCCATTGGAAAAGCTCTTGCCTCACTTCATCCAACAGCCCTCCGAGGAACCCAAATAAAGGCATATATGAAACTGATCAAACATTTTTCACTTTCCTTTGGTGCAGGACACAGAGATGTACAAATTGTCAGGCTATTGCATTTTTCTTTCTTTCTCTTTTCTGTTGAGGGGTGGAGGTGGGCAGTTGCTGTAGGGCCTGGACAGCATAGAGCAGTGGTCCCTAACATCCAGGCCATGGCCTGTCTGGAACTGGGCCACACGAGCGGTGGGTGAGCATGTCCACGCATGTGAAGCTCGCCGTGCGCGAGCAGTGGCTCCTGGAACTCACGGGTGAAGTTCCCCTCATGTGAGTGTTGGCTGTTTGCATTCATGAGCAAAAATATTTTCCCTCAAGTGCAAAGCTCCCTTCTCATCAAGCAATGGCCACTTGCCCTCCCGCGCAAACCTCCTGCCTGCCACCCACAGGGACCTATCCCTTCTCACCCCCGCCCCAACCAGGCCAGCAAGCCAGAAAGGTTGGGAGCTGCTGGCGTAGAGTGAGGCATTTTAACTTCTTGTTCATCATTTCAGGTCAGCAGAAGTAAAGACAGTTGTAGATTACTATCCAGTGAAGAAAGACCTCAGTGGCAGATGGAAGCACCTTAATCTTTAAACATGAGCAGGGAAAATGGGGACCAGTATATGTATAGAGAGTGATGAGAGGGAAGATAATAGAGGTAACATGTCTAGCTCTTCATTCCCTCCTCAGGTGCAGAGTCAACACACAAGAGATAATTCTGCAATACTGGCCACTTGTGTAAAAATACCATAAAGCTTGCTGTATATATTTAAGTATTCACAGACAGGCACATGCAAGCTTTGCTTCTCTTTAAGCGACTGTGAAAGTCACTGGGCCCATTAGGTGATTCATTGACCACATGATGGAGCTATCTTCACACAGCTTCATTTTAGAAGACCATTATGCTCTTGCATACTTGTGCGAATGAGATTTTAGGATCAAATCATATGTTATTCTCATCAATAGACATTTATTTAAAACGATTCCCTGCATTCTTTTAAAACAACTGTAGGAGCCCCTTGACACTAGTGGATAGACCAACTAATGATATATATTTCTACTATTCAATACAATCCTATATCCCTGATGTCTAAACATCCTTGTAAAACAGTTTGATGTCATGGGTCAGTTCCAGTGGTGGGTTGCAAGCGGTACGCCCCGGTACGGGCGTGCCAGAGCCTGCCCGGAGCACAAGGTACTGTTCCGGTATGGTGCTTTGGAGGGCCCACCCACCCTCCCGAGCTCCTTACCTGTCCTTTAAGCCTTCGCTGCTTCCGTGAACGTGCATGGCACACACAGCGCCTGCGCGACCCTCCACCGAGCAGCTGGTTGGAACGGGATTCAGAACCCACCACTGGTCAGTTCTCACAAGAAGGCTTTTCTGGCAGTTTTTCTGTGGCAATTGTAATGCATTCCTCTAGTATCATTTACAGATACCACATTAAGGAATTGCAGAGTCCTTAAAGTATCCATCAGTCGTCACCTAGTTTCCAGGCATTATATGGTATAGCTCTCCTGCTATATAGAGACCTTTTTGTCACATTTACTCTTCTAACATGCAATCCTCAGACTTCTTTGGAGGATTATATAGGAAGTACAAAAAACTGAGTTTGCTCAGGTCTGCTAATGGAAGCCAAGCACAATTAGTATTTCAAATGGCCTTAAAGAGCCACATTCACTCTTGATCTCTCTCAGTGTTCAGTTAAAAGTTTTTTGATAGCTTGAAAGCAAAGTGTTAAAGGATTGCTCATCAGCCTGCTTGAATTGTGCAGGCACGGTAGTTTGAGAGGTCCTTATTCGTGAAATAGAATAAAATAACAGAGTTGGAAGGGACCCTGGAGGTCTTCTAGTCCAACTCCCTGCTTAGGCAAGCAACCTATATCATTTCAGACAAATGGTTGTCCATTCTTTAAAACTGTCAGTGTTGGAGCATTCATACCTCTAGAGGCAAATTGTTCCACTGATTAATTCTTCTAACTGCCAAGAATTTTTTTCTTAGTTGTAGGTTGCTCCTCTCCTTGATTTGTTTCCATCCATGGCTTCTTGTCCTGCCCTCAGGTGCTTTGGAGAATAGCTTGACTCCCCCTTCTTTGTGGCAAACCCTGAAATATTGGAAGTTGGAACACTGCTATCATGTCACCCCTTGAGGATGACACCAAGATGGCGGGAATTGCCAATCCTTTAGATGATAGACTAAAGATTCAGAAGAAACTTGACAGATTTGAACACTGGTTGCTATCCAACAAAAAGCAATTCATTGGTTAGAAAAGTAAGCTCCTACACATAGGCAAGAAAAACCAAATGCACAGATATAGAATAGGTGGTATTAGAAGACTACTACAAGTTTGTGTCAGCAAGGTGCTGCAGCTGCCAAAAATGTTATTACAATCTTAGGATGCATCATCAGAGGGATAAGTGATAGTACCACTTTATACTGCACTGATGAGACCACACTTGGAATACTGCATCTAATTTTGGTCACCACAATATAGAAAAGGTATTGAGACCCTAGATAGACTGCAGAGAAAAACAACAAAGATGACAAGGGGTCTGGAAGCTAAACCATATGATGAAGAATTGGGGGAGCTAGGTATTTTTAGTCTAACAAAGAGAAGGACTAGGGGTGATATGATAGCAGTCTTTCAGTTCTTGAGGCACTATCAGAGAGAAAAGGAATTAACTTATTCTCCATAGCACCCTGAGAACAGGACAAGAAGAAACAAGGTGGAAGATCATTAAAGAGAGATCCAACCTAAAATTAAGTATTTTCTGACAGTAAAAACAATTAATAGTGGTACATCTTGCCTCTAGAAGTTGTGGGAGCTCCTTCACTGGAGGTTTTCAAGAAGAGACTGGACAGCCATTTGTCCAGAATAGTATAGGATCTCCTATCATGGCAGAGAGTTGGGTTAGAAGATCTCCAAATCCCTTCCAACCCTATTATTCTATGTTCTAATTACAAATAGCCATCCTTTGATGTCCTAAACCATCCTGCCAGATAAATCATTTTCCCCAAAAGGAATGGGGATTCTAGTTTTAGGTGCATGAGCTGGAGCAAACTAATAATTCACAAGATATTCATCGTTTCCATATTAAATTGCAATACTCTGCTTCCCATTGTTTATAGCAGGCTGTTTATGACACAAAGGTTTCAGCAGGTGGCAGCACCTGACTGACCTCCAGAAGTTAAGCAGAACCATATCTGTTAAAACTTGGATAAAGACCACCAGGGGAAACCAGAACTCTACCTTAGAATTCTGTGGAATCTTTGAAAGATGACTTTTGTCTTTCAAGAGGACAATGACAAATCACTTCTATATTGTTGCATAGTTGTGTCCGTGTAGATATCAGAAGTCAAGTTTGACAAAGAGGTGTTTTTAACTTTAGCACATGCAGATTGAGGAACCAAACCAACTACAAATATAGTTTGAATAATTTGACAAAGGAAATGGGATAAAGGCCTATTTTTTATGCTAGCAGTTGTATCACAAAGGAAGATTCAGGAGTTTCTTTTGTTGTCAGTCTCTCCATATATATTTCAAGAGAATAGATACATAGCTTGGAAGTATTCTCAAAAAAGGATAAATGTACAGCAATCTGCCCATAGCTAATATTGATATGAGATAGCGAAAGCACTGAATCACAAGAAATCCTATGAAGGAAAAGTTGATCTTGCTTTTGTTTCTTAGATGCAGTTTGTACAATTTAAGGGTGTGGTCCAATTTCAGCATTATGTGAATGCTCCAATACTGGAGGTTTTAAAGAAGATGTTGGATAACCATTTGTCTGAAGCGGTGTAGGGTTTCCTTCTTAAGCAGGGGGTTGGACTAAAAGACCTCCAAGGTCCCTTCCAACTCTGTAATTCTATTCTATTCTATTATTTCTGGAGAAATTCCAAAAAAAAATATTGGTTGCAATCTTTTCCTTAACCTGGTTTCAACATCAATGTGTTCTCAAGGCCCTCAAAAGTGAAGATGCCATAAGATTCTGAGAACAATAGGACAGAATGGAAGATGAGCATAGTCACACTGGCTAAGTGGTGGGCTTGTGGAGAAAAAGAGGTGGTAACTGAGAAAGGGAATTGAAGAAAAAGAAAGAGAAGAAAATGGAAAAAAACAGAGCATATACACGGGGTATAGTAGGTGACAAGAGAAGGAATGGGGAGGCAAAGGCCGGGAAAAAGAGTACAGAAAAACATAATATAAGGTAAAAAAAATGAGGAAAAATGACAGAAAGGTGGTATCAAGAATTAGGTTGAAATAAATGTATGTATTCAATTGTCACAAAACACTTTATGTGTCCTTAGATCAGGGGTGTCAAACTCAGGGCTTGCGGGCTGGATGTGTCACATGCTGGCCCTGCCCCTGCCTAGTTTAGCGAAGGGGGAGAAAAATCCCAATACGTCAGGTGACGACGCCGTGATTGACAACTCTGCCTTAGTGGTAAATCTATGGTAAAGGCTGCTAAAATGGTGACTGTAATTGGATCAGTGGCTGAAAAGTACCGTAGTTCATAGAGTTGTGTAGGTGCAAAGAACAATGCAAGCAGAAAAGAGTATTAAAATTCAGGAACTGACATTAGCGAACAGGTTTCAAGTGCAGTTACTCATTATGAATCCATAAGTGACATGTTAAGTGAGAACGTGACCTTGTGTAGGTAATCCCAGAAGAAAAGTATAAATTGGAAATAAGACAATCAGTGTCATGGCCCCATCAGATCCCAGTTTGTAGGAAGGAGGAATTGGAACTGGGACTGTCCGATAAGGATGACACGTCTCCTCTGGAATGTTTGAAGAGGTCAGGGGTTGAGGGTGAGGCTGTCCTAGGCCCCTCAGGCACTGGGGGAGGGAAGTTGCCTGCCCTCACAGACATGGGGGAGGATCAGCAGCAGACAGGAAGTAGTGTTGAGAGGCAGCAGATCCCCTCTGATGAGGAAAGCAGCCTCCTCCGCTTGATCAGAGGATACAATGAGTAGAGCGGAGGCAAGGTCAAAAAAGGTCTGAGTATTGTGGCCTGCCAGTGGCCAGCAGAGCTGGCAGCAGAGTTGAACAGTGAGGAGGTTGGGGAGGAACATGGGCCAGTCCTGGAGGCTGAGGAAGGCTCGGAAGAGGGTTCTGCGTCAGAGGCAGCGGTGGGGCCAAGGCTGTCTGGCAGTTCTCAGCTGCCTTCGGAGCTCCACAGCAGTGAGGCAGAGGAACAGCTGAAGTCTGTTCCCAGTATGTGCATGCGCAGACCTGCCAGAAGAAAAAAAAACAGCTGAGAAATCAGGGTCGATTTGGGAGTAAAGCCACAGGTGGACGGTGAATGGCCCCTCCCATAGATAAAAAGAGGAGCAAAATAAAAGAGGAGCAAAAGGGCAGTGGGCTTTGCAGGAAATAATTCGTTCGTTCATTATTTTGTTTGTTAGTGTGAAGATCTGTCCATGAATTTCAGAGACTCTGTACAAAGTGTTTCCTTGCACAGCATTGCATTTGGAAAATGTTTACATGGCAGCTTTCCAAGCTAGATAAAGTCCGTGGTCATAACTTCACCTTTGAAAGACTGTTTACCAGGCCTTTGTGGAAGGTGAATGAAAGGAATTCACATTTGTTTAATAAAAGGGTGTCAGATGCTGCTTCACTTAGTAACCAATAAAGAAACCACTCAACTCCATTTTGCAGAATTAAGAGTAGTTTTACTGATTATAAGTAAATAGAAGCTGGGCAAAGCTGGATCTGAGCAAAAGCACGCGAAAGCATTAGATATCAATACATGACCCATTCCCCTCTCCTTGGTAACCCCAGTCCATAGTCCAATCCAATATCTCCACAACTGTCAGGTGGGAGACTTTTTCAAAAATCATCATCAGGTTGGTATGCCGGACAGTTGGCCTTGGCGGGAAACTCCTCTCCTTCCACATGCGCAAACGAATGGTGAGAACAACTCCCAATTAACAGTCCTCCTGTACAGAATATTTCCCTCACCCAAATACCATGCCTCCCTCCCCGTTTCAATGGCAGCCGAAAAGCAAGCAGCAAAACCGAGGCTGACAAAGGGGTTTTGTTGGGACCAGGAATCTGCTTCGTACTTTTGGGGGAAGCCTAGAACACTGAGAGGCTGCTCGGGAGAAAGTCTCCCTGTTCCTCCTCAGAAGGAATACCAGGATTGGGTTGACTTAAGGAGAAACTGGGGGAGGTTGGCTTTGTCAGGAACAATTGTTTTGATTTGGCATGCACTTCCCCGGTCTTGAAAAAACTCTACCTTGATTCATGTTTCTGCCTGTGGAATTCAGCTCTTGCTTGTGAACTCTTGCCCTTGCCCTGTGGACCTGGAATCTTATGTATGGCTTACACACTCAGAAATGAGGTGCTTTAAGGGCTCTGCCTTTGCAATTTTTATTTAACTGTGCCATTCTTGCACTTAACTGAACATTTATTTAGTGATCTAAGATTGCAGAAAGTTTGAGAACAGGGTTGTAGGTTTCATTCCTAAGACTGTATCTGCTGATGGACTAGAAATTCACTCATGCCAGAGGAGGGTGAGGGATTTTAACCTAGTATGTTGGGGCCTCAAAAGTCAGTTTGATCATGTAGTAACAGAATAACAGATAACAGAATAACAGAGTTGTAAGGAACCTTGGAGGTCTTCTAGTCCAAACCCCTGCACAAGCAGGAAATGTTATGCTAGTTCAGATAAACGATTGTCTAATCTCTTCTTAAAAACTTCCAATTTTGGAGCATCAATGAATGGCTCTCCAAAAGCATAGCCAAAATCATAAGGCCTCTTCAAATGTCTCGAGACAACATTGACAAAATTATCACCAGCAGCAATCCTACAAAAAGTACACTTTAATTATGTATCACTAGGAGTTCTCTGAAAGATGATGAACATAGCACTCAGGACTACATTGGAGATGCTGAGAAGCAGGTTTAGCTATCTGCGTTCTCGCAAATGGTTTGTCTTTTTTGGGGGGGAGTTCACCATAACCAGGGTCGGATTTAGATGAAAAGAGGCCCTAGGCTATTTCACTTATGAGGCCCTTTCATCTCCCATGTTTAAGTTTGTAAATTACATGAGAGACAATAAAATACATCATTACTGTGATACATATCAATATATATCAATATATATAGCTGGCCTCCCGACGGAGGGCGGCTCTGCTCTGTGGCAAAGGCAGCGAGGCCAGCCGCCTCCCCTGCTGTGCTCAGCTGCCTGGCTCGGCCCCCTCGCCCTCACCTGCCTGGCCGCTGGTGGGCTCCGCGTCGACGGGGCAGCTACTGGGAGCGGCCGCGCCTCTCGCCCGACCGCCGGTGCCAGGAACATGGGCAGGTTCCCCAACTGCCGCGGCGCTGGAACAATCTTAACCAATACATTTTTATGTTTGTTTATTAGTCATATGCGTAGAATTTCTCCTTATTTTCGGTTCAGTGTTTTAGTGTTCACTGTTTTTAGAATAGTGTAATTTTAATTTTGCTAACAATTTGAATGTAGGCCCCTCTTGATCTTGAGGCCCTAGGCTGAAGCCTAGTTAGCCTATAGGAAAATCCGGTTCTGACCATAACATTCCAGACTGGAAAGATTGGGGACTGCTACTAATTAAAAAATATTGGTTAGCCATGCCAGCTTTTCCTTTCATGTTGATTTTTATTTGTAGTGGAGGGGTGGGAACCAAAAGGGATTTGCTGGATTTTAGAAGTTTATACACCTGGAAATTGATAATGCAATCTGGATGAGGCAGCTGGATTGGCCTGTCAAAGAACCCAGAATTCTTAGAGAATTACAAAAGTACTTAATGTTGCAAGACTATTATGGCTTCATTGTCCTAAAAAAACAAACACTTGAAAACACTAGTTCATTTCAACCTACTACATCCCACAGGATACATTCCTCAGGAAACCAATAGCAATAAAACAAGCCAAACTTCATTTAAGAAAGCACAGTGCACTGACTTTGGTTTTTTTTTTAAAGCACAAGAAAGCAAAAATGTGACAGAGAAAATAAACAGTCTGAACTAATTTCAATCCTAGCGAAGAAAAGATTCTATTTTTTTTCCTCCCAAGAAATAATGGAGAAAATGGTCAAGATGGACTTGGTGTCCACAATTGTTATACACTGGCTCTATGATCAAAGATAGAATATTTTCCATGTCCCGTAATTTTATTGCTTCTTAGAGGCTGAGCAAATGGCCAACACATGTAGAGAAAGCGAGAGCAGGTAATACAAGCACAAAAAGGCAACACAAAATGTTAACAAGGCAGCACAAATGTTAACATGGTTAAACTGAAGGCTGCAACAGAATATTCATATCATTTATACCAGAGGTGGGTTGCTACCGGTTCGCACCGATTCGGGCGAACTGGTAGTGAAAATTGCAACTGGATCGCCGAACCGATAGGGACGGCAGGCTCACCAAGCCCCCGAACCAGTTCTCTGGTCACCACGGCATGTTTTTTTTTTTACATTTTTAATGTCCTGCACATGCACAGACCTACTTACAGGCAATTGTGCATACGCGCAGAGCGCATGTCAGATGTGCACGCAAACCACGTGTGCACTGAAATGGCAGTAACGCCAGCAGAACCCCACTCCAGATGGGAACCTATGGTCATCCCAATATTGGTGAATGAAACCCTAAATAGCAAAGTTCATGACGAAGGATGCTGGGAATTGTTTGAGGACAGGGCAAGACCTAAATGTTTTCAAGGAGTATTAACAGTGCTCTACTGAGGGTGATCTGGAAGACATTTTGGACTATCTGGATTCTGCTTTAAAAACACTGCATCCACTGGGTAAGACTAAGCTGAAAAGGGGATGCTCTTTCCACTTGTTTTCTTCTTCACATATACTGAACACACAAAGAAGGAAAATAATACTGGTTGCCTCTGTTTCTATCCTCAGATCATTCAGAGTAAGTGTATAGGAAGTTTCCATATATCTGTAGCTGAAATACAGGGGTTTAACTTATCTTTTCTTCTATGTCTTACCTTCATGACTGTTGTGACCCCCGCTTCTTGTCAGTCATTTTCACTGGGGGTAAAAGCTCCTCCCCTTCGAGAAAGTATCAATAGGCACAGAAACCTACATCCAAAATCAAGAGAGCTTCAATGAAGAAGATGTGACAGTTTTTGTAAACCTTATCACTAGGCAGGGAAATTATCTTTCTGAAACTCTGTGCATCGCAGCTTCCGTAGGGCTCTTTATCCTTATACTTAAAAGGGAGTTAGAGAAACCAAGGAAAAGAGCTGCTCACCTGAACGCCTTGTGGGAGCAGCTAATGAAATGAGACAAGACAAACCAATCTGCAGAGCATACACAGCATGTCCCTGCATGCTCCAGTTCTCTCAAACCCTGTCAACTAGGGAGGAGATAATATGAGAGGCTATTCCGTACATTTACTGGGGTCATCATAATGTCAAATGAGTTTGGGTGACTAATCTTCCAAGCACAATGCCAATGGCTGTAAGAAACTGCAGGTAATCTCAGAAAATAGCTGATCAAAAGTGTATCTGGCAATTATAAAATCCAGAGTAGAAAACTATAGTCGTCATTAAGTTTCTGCTTGGGGGCTACATTTCCTTCTGTTTTTGAATTCGATTTTCAAATTTCCTGCAGCCAAACAAAAATTTAAATATCAAAACTGAGGGAAAATGTTTTTAAATGGAACTCAGCATTTCGATTTTGTAGAACACGGACTCAGGTGTAATTTAGATTAACTCTATTCCCTTCTGTTGTTCAGAAGACAAAGATTTTTAGAGGCTATTTAATTCACAGACTGTTGCTCTTAATGGGTACCAGCAGTTTTCTTTTTTTTCTTACTTATTTCACAGGGATTTTATAGACTTTAATGCTTTAATTGTCTAGACTACATGGCTTATAAGTACAGCTAAATAAATATTCATAACCAAAATTAATCATCTATTTGAACCACATGGGCCTCCTGAAGCGGATTTTTTTCCACAGGACTTCTTATAAGGTTAGGATCAACATTTTTGTTTGTGCCCCCTCCTGCTTTTCCCCAGAAGGGTAATAAAAATACTCATTTAGAAGACATGATTAGAATCCCAGTACAGAAAACTGTAAAATTTGTATAAAATGTCAATAGAGGGAGGGGCTGCCTGAGCCCTTAGCTCTCAACAATAGGAACCTCACATTATTTGTTTCTTTGTTTGTTTATCAAACATGTACAAGATAACAAGTATAGGTATGAACATAAACATGAACAAAGGAAGTAAATACAGGTAAATGGGGACAGTAAGACAGGGATGATAGGCACGCTGGTGCACTTATGCACCCCTCTTTAAGGGCCTCTTACGAATGGGGTGAGGTCCACGGTAGACAGTTTGAGATTAAAGCTGTGAGGGTTTGAGGCTGTAACAATGGAGTCAGGTAGAGCATTCTAGGCGTTGATTACTCTGTTGCTGAAGTCGTATTTTCTGCAATTGAGTTTGAAGCGGTTTACCTTGAGTTTGTATTTATTGTTTGCCTGTGTATTATTGTAGTTGAAGCTGAAGAAGTCATTGACAGGCAAGATGTTATAGCAGACAATTTTGTGTACTATGCTTAGATCAAACCACAGGCGGTGCAGTTTCAGATTGTCCAAGCCCAAAATTTCAAGCCTGGTGGCATAAGGGATTGTATCATGAGCAGAGGAGTGGAGTACTCTTCTTATGAAATACCTCTTGACCTGCTCAATTGTGTTAATGTCCGATATACAGTGTGGCTTCCAGGCATACAAGCTGTATTCGAGGATTGATCTGGCAAAGGTTTGGTATGCCCTAGTTAGCAGTACAGTGTTACCGGAGAAAAAGCTTCGCAAAATTAGGTTAACAACTCTTAATGCCTTTTTGGCAATGCTGTTACAGTGAGCTCTGGCACTTAGATCATTTGAGATGAATACTCCTAGATCATTGACAGAGTGAGGGTCATCTACAAGATTACTTCTGCCCAACTTGTCTTTGGTGTTCTAATTTTTATTGCCAATGTGTAGGACAGAGCATTTATTAGTTGAAATTTGGAGTTGCCAATTGCGCAACCATTATGGCACATCGTCAGGGTCACTTTGTAGGGCAGCAGCATTGTCAGTGGTGTTAAATAATTTTATGTCATTGGCAAAGAGGACGCATCTGCTTTTAATATGATTGCATAGATCGTTGATGTAAAGCAGAATGAGTGTGGGTCCTAAAATGCTGCCTTAGGGGACACCGCTGTTAACTGGTGCCAGGTTTGATAGTTGGCTCTAGAGCTAAGATGAGATTTCCAGTGCAGTTATTAGATGGTAACTTAACTGGATTTTACCTCTAAATAAAACAGGAGTTCTGTTTACTCAGAGCACTGGGTCTTGAATCTGGCATTACCAAAAATATTTCTGTTCTTTGATGAAGAAATTTAGCTCAGTACAATAACAAGGGATAATGTCGCATTCCATTTCTGATCAGAACAGCATTTCTGCAGAGGAAAAAATATATATCCAAATCATATTGCCCCAACTTTCCACAGTCTAAAACAATGACTTTATTTTTCTCCCTTCATTGTACTGCTTTGGACATATTACGCCAAATATCAACAAATGGGAGAACTACAAAGAAAAACTTTGCAGGGAAAGTTCAGCAAACTTCTGGACCGCATGTTCAGTGGGCTTCTGGACCCTTGCTGTAAATAATTTAGAGAAAAGCAAGGGAGAAGAAAGAAAAAACCTGTGATAAAGCTTTTTCATCTTCCTAATAAGAGTAGTTGTTTATAGCAAGAGACTGGGGGGAGGGATCCAGCTGGGGTTATGGGAGGCCAGGCTATTTGCCTTCGGTGCTGTCACTGAAAGATGTTAACTGACAAAATACTGCAACAATAGGAATAGGTTACAGGAGGGATGGGTTCCTGCCAGTTCTAACCTCTTCTATAGAAAAGGTTTCACAAATCTACCGTGTCGTTTAGAACCGGTTCCAGCTCCCTCCCCCCACCCGTCCGCACCATGCTTGCCCTTCCCGCCTCTGATTGATTGGCTGGCTCACCAATCTCCCCGCCCGCCTCTAAGAGTCCTAGCTAAACCTTAAAGTCTTAAACCTGTCATGTTTGAACACCCCTGGGGTTTTTTTTTCTAAAGGGTTAGAGGTGCAAGGATCTTGTAACTTGACAGCTTTAAGACTTGTGTGCTTCAAATGCAAGAGTTTCTGAGGCAACATTTAGGTTGCTAAGCAAGAGCACTGTTAAGTGAGTTTCACCACATTTTACAAGTTGGCCATGCCCACCCAGTCACATGACTGCCAAGCCACTCCCACCCAGTCACATGGCTGGCAAGCCACTCCCACCCGGTCACAGGACTGGCAAGCCACTCCCACAAAGCAGGCCACACCTACAGAAGAGGTTCTAAAAAAAATTGAAACCCACCACTGGGTCACAGTCAGTCCTCTTCTCTAAACACCCATTTTTTGAGTCCATAATATGTGTAAGAGCAAGTCAAAATAGGTCAGTTGGCAGGCCACCTCCTGCCATATTATAAATGACATGACTAATGTTTATAAAGGCACCATGCTTCCTAATTACACCCAACAGAAAGCAATGCTTACACATTCACTTACAAACTGGCAGAGCCAAGTGGAAATCCCTGGCATCTGAATAGACGTGGGAGCTGCAATGAGAAGACAGGCCGTCTCCTGGGAGCGTGGCTGTGCATGCTGCTGTTGAGATCGCAGTTGGCAGAGCCTGAACTTAGCCAACTTAGGAAGATACTACAAAAGGGCATGCAATGCCTGCCATGTTTATTGCTAATACAGTATGTGGCGTCTGGGATCTATTTATTTCTCAATTTAAAAGAATCTGTGATTCAGGAGAAGAAACCTGTCTTGAAACCTCATCTGCTCTCCCTTACTTACTTCACAGTACCCCAGATCCAAGCTGTTTCCTCCCTCTGTGGCTGGCTTATGGTTGCCGAAATAGGATGAAACTGGAGAGAGGGAAGAAGAGAGGTTGATTGAAGCAAATTAACTCATTGTTCGTGTTTGCTGAGGGTTATGGAAACAGCATTTGGCAGTGTCAAAGGCAATAGTATGAGCTATAGTCCATCACATCTAAAGTACACCAAGTTGGAAAAATGCTCATACACCATCTATAAACCATATATAATATAATTCTGATAAGTGTATTATTCCAACCCTCCTGGAGCTACCATACGTGTGACTTTTGGGTTTCTATCCGTTAAAAATTAATAAATGTTGAATTTGTTCAGCTGCTCAAGCATGTTTGGTCTTAGGCCCCAGAATAACTCTAACTGAATATCATCATAAAACCTGCATTGTACAATCCTACGTTCTGTCAAGCACCTTTATATGTTTGGAATGCTAAAGGTTGAGAGGACATTAAAACATGCTCCGGAGAAGACCCCAGGTGATTTTTAAGACAGGCAACTTCTCATAAGAAACATTGTAAGGGGAGAATGGTATTAATCTATGGTAGCCAAAAATCAGAAGGAATCTGGTAGCACCTTTTCAGACTGACACATTTTAGTCTGGTGGCACTTTGGCTAGAATGCAGTATTGCAGCTAATTCTGCCGACTCCCAGCAGTTTGATCCTTATCAGCTCAAGATTGGCTCAGCCTTTCATCCTTCTGAGATCAGTAAAATGAAGAGCCAGATTGTTGGGGTCAATATGCTGACTCTGTAAATCGCTTAGTGAATGCTGTAAAGCAGTATATAATTCTAGGTGCTGTTGCTATTAAAAGCATAGATTTTTATGCATTGTAGCTCACTTCATCAGATGCCTAAATTGGTTAAACTGATGTAGGATTTAAATTGGGGTGATGCAGGAGAACATGGTCATTTGTATGTATAGGAAAGAATCTCTTTTCAAATTCCATCTCACCTCAAAACTTCCATCAACCTTAGCCTACCTACAATAAAACTGAACATATAAACATCACATTAAATAGGAAATCTACAAATTTCCCTGTGTACCTACATGTTTCCTACCAGTTTCCACCCAGAACTTACCATCAAGTCTATTGTCTATAGCCAGGCTCTATGCTAAATAATCTAACGTATACTGCATTTATTCTGACCCACTTGATAAAGATGCTCAACTGATGGAAGTAAACCAGAACGCTGAATTATCCACCTAGTAAAATCAACAGACAAATCAATGAAGCCAAATCAATCCCCAGGGAGGATTTATTAAAAGATGGATCACAGTAACAGAACAAGAGGACACCACTGGCAGTGTAATGGAGTGCATGGGTGACCTTGAGGAAAGGGGAGAAAGAAATAGATAGGAAACAGTCAGACAAGAGGGACAGAAGTCCACAACCACTTAATTGTCAAAGGAAGAAACTAAAGAAGGATTCACCCTAATGGAGCAAGCAGTTAAAAGTGGAGAAGTGGCAGTTTGTACTTAAAGACTTGCAAGATTGATGCCAGGCCTCCTGAGTAAATTAGATAAGAAACACGACTAGATGAGCTAAGTCTACTTTATTGTAAGGCTACATTAAGACAAATATGAAAGTCTCCTTTCTTTAAGGTCACCCATGCATTCCATTACAGATTGTCATCTACAGTTCACAGCCCAAGCCACTCAAGCATATTATTAATAAGCTACAATTCATACTGACCAAGGACATTGTAGTTCTCAGGTGGCTGGCCCATACTTGCATATGAGTAATCATCAGTGTGTAAAGCAGAGTCTCACAAGCAATCAGAAATATCATAAAATTATCTTAAAATGAAATGCATGCCCAGTCACAAACTTTATTTTTATCTCACCTTTATTATTTTTATAAATAACTCAAGGTAGCAAACATACCTCATACTCCTTCCTCCTCTTAGTTTCCCTGCAGCAACAACCTTGTGAGCTGGGCTGGGGCTGAAGGAGAATGAATGGTCCAAGGTCACCCTGCTGGCATTGTGCCTAAGGCAGGGCTAGAACTCATGGCCTCTTGGTTTCTAGCCTTATACATCAACCACTTAGGCCAAACTGATGTCTACTTTGTCTTCACATTTACATCAACTTCTTAGGTCCCAAGCGATTCACACAATAGTAGAGGTATCTTCATGTGCTCTTCTTCCAATATTATATATGTCCTTATCTTCCAGAAAGGAGTTCTACATAGGGCAAAGGGGTTTGACTTTGTGCAAAAGAATTAATGGACATCATGACTAAAAAAAAATGTTAAGTAGCCACAGAACATTTCAGTCTCCTGGGATTTTATCATAGTAGCTGCTTTGAAAACAAAAACATTTGTTGGCATAATTGCTCAATTGCTGATCTCAGATACTTCAAAGACGTGGGGTTACCTCAGAAGCTTTAGATACATTACAGCTCAATTGTTATAACATATATCATACTGAATCTGCATAACCACCTTCCCCCTTCCTTACCAACTCAACCTAATTTAAATCTTAAATCAAGTTAGCCCTCCACAGCGTCTAATGAAGTGCACTATCATTCACAAAAGCTCATATGGCTTAATAACATTGAAAACTTGCTACCAGACTCTTTATTTAAGATAGATAAGTCTAGCATCTTGGACTTCCTTAGTTGGGCCATAAGAAAGGCTGAGCACCAAAGAATTGAGGCTTTTGACTATGATGCTGGGGAAGACTCTTGCGAGTCCCCTTGGACTGCAAGGCGATCAAACCCGTCAGTCCTAGAGGAGATCAAGCCTGACTGCTCTTTAGAGTTTCAGATGAAACTCAAATACTTTGGCCACTTAATGAGAAGGAAGGACTCACTGGAGAAGAGCCTCATGCTGGGAATGATGGAGGGCAGAAGAAGATGGGAACGACAGAGAATGAGGTGGCTAGGTAGAATCACTGAAGCAGTCAGGGTGAGCTTAAATGGACTCCAGGGGGATGGTAGAGGACAGAAAGGCCTGGAGGAACATTGTGCATTGGGTGCAATGGGTCGGACATGACCTCACAACTAACAACAATATGATCCTGGACTTCCTTAGAGAGATGAATACATTCTGAACATCGGCTCACTTCTAATTCTACATTCCCGATCTGTCCTTTTTTCTTTGACTTATCTAGACCAGGATTTAACAGGCATTTGGGCCACAGTCTGTAAATGTGCAGTTTAGGAGCAGTAGTAGCACAGTGGTTAGAATGCAATATTGCAGGCTACTTCTGCCGACTGCCAATTGCCAACAGTTTGGCAGTTCAAATCTCAACAGCTAAGGTTGATTCAGCCTTCTCGCCCTCCAAGGACCCAGATTGTTGGGGGCAATATGCTGATTCTGGAAAACTCTTTAGAGAGGGCTGTAAAGCATTGTAAAATAGTTCATAAGTCTAAGTGCTATTGCTATTACAGTAATGTAACTTGCCAGTTTTCAGCTGCTGTTCTTGGGAGCTTGCTCATACTTTTTCATAGGTATTGAAGCTAGAAAAAGAGCTTATTCACCAGTGAGATACTGATCTACTGTTTCAGCTGCAAACAACTTAAATTGCTGGTGCAATATAGTTTCTTCCTAGAATCTAATAGAATATTAGAATCATTGTTGACCTTTATTGGACAAAAGAAGAAATAAGATTTAGTTAGTCAGTTTTCCTTTGGGTGATTGAAAAAATATCCTACACACTTAAAGTATTTAACTTATTTAATTGCCTGATTGTCTATATCCCTGCTATCAGGGACATGCAATCAGGGGAGGCAGGGTCTCACCACTGTCATGATGAAAAGAAAAAAAATTAAAAGGAAAAAGGCAGAGGTAGTTACTGCCAGAGTCACAGTGGATGAATCTGGTTAGTGCTTAACTGCAGGGGGAGGCAAGAGAACCACACGCTTCCTTTAGCTTTATGATTACTTGAGCAGAGTTAAGCAAGGGTTAAAAGGCGAAAAATTCCTTATGCAAAGGAGGCACATGGTTCTCTCACCTCCTGCTCTGGCAGCAGCAGCTCTTGCCTTTTTCTTTTTACATTTTTTATATTTTCATCATGGCGGACAAGAGGAGAGTTGAAATGCTCTGTGACACAGCTGGAAAAGGTATGTGGGTCAGACGGAGGGAGGGGGAGGAATTCAAAATTATTGTAATTTAATTTGTAAGTAATTTTTTATTGTGAGTAATTTGTGTGTGTGTGTGTGTGTGTGTGTCCATGTGTTTCTTTCTTCACTTCACTCAAACAAACTCTCTCTCAATTTGAGAGAGAGTTTGTTTGAGAAGAGAGGGAAGGGGCAGAGGCAGGGAGGGCAGCCTTGTTTGAGAAGAGAGGGGCAACCCGCCAGCAGAAGTGGGTCTTTTACCCTCCTCTGCTGGCGGGCTGGCGCTTTCTTTCTTTTGCCTGATGTGCCCCCCTTCCCTTTCTCCTCTCCCCCCACTGGGAGCCCCGTCCTGCTCCCCTCTCCCTTCCCTCCTCCTCCTCTCCCCTTTATTCGCCGGCTGCCGCCTCGCCCCCGCCTCCTCCGTCCCCGCCGTGTCCAACAGGCATCTACCATGTCCGCCATAAACGCGAGACGCCTGTCGGACACAGCGGCGGGTATGTTGCTTCTTGCTGCTGCCGCACTCCGCCGCCTCACCCCCCCGCCTCCTCCATCCCCGCTGCTGTGTCCGACAGGCATCTCGTGTTTATGTCCACCATACACACGAGACATCTGTTGGACACAGCGGTGGGGACATTGCTTCTCGCCGCTGCCGCGCTCTTGCCTCACCAACCGTAATCCTCACCGCACATCACTGCCTGCTATACTTCTTAGAACTATTGGAGAACATATCCTTTTTAAAAAATGTTTTGCGCCATGGCCTTAAGAGCCATGTAATTAATGTAGCCTTGTACATTATTTCATGGTCTCTTTGTCATCTTTCTGCATTTCTCCTGGACATAATTGTAACTTGAAGCTAGATAAATTCTGGTTATTGGGGCAATATGTGACGCTTTAAAGCCACTTAGAGAGGGCTGCCAAACACTGTGAAGTGATATATAAGTCTAAGTGCTATTATTATTATCAGTCAGTCAGTCAGTAACAAAAGGTTTCCATTGTATCTGCCATGCAAAAACAGATTCATCCTAGGATGAGACAACAATATGCTGAACTCTTCAATGGGGCTAAATTATGCTAGACTCACAACAGTAAAAGGCAACATTCACAAGTTCTTCATCACTGTAATATGGTAATAAAACATTGGGCTTGGATCCACTTGAGGATGCCAGACTGATGGATGGATAGCTTAGGCACAGAGCTGGCTAGAATTTTTTCTGAAAGCTGCAATGGAGAACTTGTCTTGTATCAATTTCCTTCACATCTCCCTTGTCTTTCTTGCAATCATTGCTTTGGTTAAAACCCTAAAACGCTATTTGCCAATGTGATAGATGCCAGCTCTAGCCAGACAGATGCTTTCAGGACTGACTTATAGTACATCATTTAGCTTCCCATATGTCAACTGCAAGAGAAATCGTTTTATTCCAGCTTGTATCAACCTAATGCCTTTTGGATTTGGGCAAGAAATTGCCATTCCAGCCCATCTAGAATGTGTCAAGCAGAAGACAACTGTGTTATTCTGGGTCAAAAATCATGCAAGAGATATGCCCACTGGATTTAACCCATCACCTCAGCTTAGCCAAGCAACTTTCTGAATCAATAAATAGCAAACTGTATCTTGGTCTACTACCTTCTGTGAATCACGATATTTTAAAAACTCAGTGATGCATCTTATGGGACACAGTTTTTCTAGTTCTGATAGATATTTTCTTCCACGTTTTTTGCTACCAGCTTTTGTTCCATTACATAACAAAGAATTTGGGTTTTTTTAAACTGCCTTTTAAAACAAATGTTGAGATACATAGAATCTGATGATATTGAATGCAATAATGAGGAGGTCAAGAAGTGTGTGATCCTATCTTCCCATCTTCCATTCAAAACAATACTAACCAAAATCATTTGTTTTAGTGAATATTGATTTGAATCAATATAGAACTGGAAGTTAGGGTCAGTGGTGTGATTCAATCAGTGTAAGAACTGGTTCACTGAGCATGTGCGCAGTTTGTTTCAAAACAGTTCTAAAACTTACCTTCTACTACAGTCCTGGGAAGTAAAACAGCTGAGGTACGGCAGTCACTCTGCTGCATTTATCAGCTGGGCTTCAAACAAAGGAAATATAGGACAGACTAGCACAGGAGTGGGCGGGCGGGGCCAACTGATCACCAGAACTACTAGTTTGCATGAACTGGTCCGAACCAGCTGATTCCCACCCCTAGTTAGGGTCAAGCTAATTGTTCACTCCAAGGTTGATTACCCTAAAGGTGCTTTTTTTCAAAAGATGCTTCTTATTCACCAATATGCAGACGATACGCAATTGTATCTGTCTGCCCCGTGCCAACTCAGCAAAGCAGTAGAAGTGATGTGCCAGTGCCTGGAGACTGTTAGAGTCTGGATGGGAGCAAACAAGTTGGCACTCAATCCAGACAAGACCGAGTGGCTTCTGATGTTCCCTCCCAAAGATTGTCTAACTGTTCCATCTCTCAGGCTGGGGGGCGAAATTATATGCCCCTCAGAGAGGGTTCGCAATTTGGGAGTCCTCCTGGACCCACAGCTGACTCTAGAACACCATCTGTCGGCTGTGACCAGGGGGACCTTTGCCCAGGTCCGCCTGGTGCACCAATTGCGACCCTACCTGGATCGGGAGGCCCTTCAGACAGTCACTCACGCCCTTGTGACCTCAAGACTGGATTATTGTAATGCGCTCTACATGGGGCTGCCCTTGAAGAGTGTTCGAAGACTCCAACTAGTCCAGAAGGCACCTGCTCGAGCGATTGTGGGTGCACCAAGGTACACCCACGTTACACCTATCCTCCGCGAGCTGCACTGGCTACCTATTATTCTCCGAATCTGCTTCAAGGTGCTGGTCGCTACCTATAAAGCCCTACATGGCATCGGACCTGGGTACCTGAGAGACCACCTCCTGCCGATTACCTCTCTCAGACCAATTAGATCGCACAGGTTAGGTCTCCTCCGGATTCCATCTGCCAGCCAATGTCGGCTGGCGACTCCCCGGGGGAGAGCCTTCTCTGTTGCAGCTCCGGCCCTCTGGAACGAGCTCCCTGTTGAGATCCGGACCCTTACTACCCTCCCGGCCTTCCACAAAGCCACCAAGTCCTGGCTGTTCCAGCAGGCTGGGGGGAGCTGAGAAGCATCTACCTCCACGGAAATTGTGAATGTTGGTTTTGTTTTTAATATGTTGTCTTTGTCTCATTCCCCCCTTTCCCTTGTCTTTTGTGAGCCGCCCGGAGTCCTCCAGGAGTGGGCAGCATACAAGACAAATAAATAAATAAATAAATAAATTGAATGAGAGGTAAAACCTCTTCAAAGAAAAACCAGAAAGTCCAGTTGCCTCTTGAAAAAGCACCTTTGGGACAACCATGACCTGGATGACTGAGAATCTCCATAGACATCTAGGGTTGATTAGCAGCTTTTTTTTTTTTCTTGATGGGATTAGGTTACACATGTCGTGTATAGTTAGCTGACCTACCTTGGGACACAAAGCGTCTTGTGGGTTTTTTTTTTTTTACTTTGTTAACATCACTGGGTAAATAAACAAATAGAGCCACTTTGGTGTATTGGTTACGGCACCAACTTAGAAACTGGGAGACTATGAGTTCCTGTCTTCGTCTTAGACACTTAACTGCTGTTAAGGCTGTGATAGTTTTCCCCATTTTTTCAGACATCTCTGTAAAATTACAGATGATAGGCAAGCAGATTAGTCAATCAACAATCATCTCCTTCCTTCTTTAGCTTCTTTTGTAATAGTGCCCATCTTTTTCTATTTTAATCCATAGTCCAAATTGAAAAAACATAGAAGAGGGGGAAACATTGTCCTCTTTTTTCATAATTCTGCAACCAACATATTTTCACAGCAGTGCCCTTAAACTCTCCATGTTTCTACACTCAATATAGGCTCTGCATTTTTACAATACATTTTCTTTTTTATTTAACAAAGTCCATCAGTCATTTTCCTCAGAGAACTCAAATGCAAGTCTTTCCCACAAGGATACATATCATTTATCTAACTCAAAGGAACCTAGAGTAAACAAAGTCCATAAAAACACCTCAGGTGTCTTTGTCTATTTAAAAACTTTTTGTAGTAGGTTAATTATTAAATTCTTGTAAGTTTCCCTTTTCCTTCTCTGTTAGTCATATTGCAGGCCGTAGGGACACTCTGAAGATCTTCTTTAACTTTTAACTTTTAAATAGTTACAATCCAAAATACTTTAGAAAGTGGAGTAGGTTAGACCCAATATCCATTAAAGGCTCTGTTAAGGCTGCAAGTTTGATCTTCCTTCTTTGGCTTCTGCCACAGTATTTGTGAGCATAATAGGACAACTCACCATGGCCAACTTGCTATGGGACAATCTCCTCGGACAATTCAACAAATACACAAGTTAAAAGTATTTTAATGAAACCATGGCCAATAATAATAAAATAAAGAAAGTCAATACAGAAATATAAGAGTTACAATGATTTTGATGAAAACATCACCAATAACAAAAGTAACAGAATGAAACAATTAATACAGCATTGAATTATCCCACAGCGAGTTGGTGGTGGAGAGTTGTCCTAGAACCATGTGTTAGGTGCCTGCAGAGTTCCTATGGATCTTAAAGGCTTCCTTGTGAGAAGCAGCTATCTGATGTCATTTGAGCAATGTCTTCGGCTTTTCCTTATCTGGAGAAGCTCTGCTGATCAGGGTCTTTTACCTGGTCACAGTTTCAGCTTTAGTGTCATCTCCATGATTTCAGAAATGTTTCAGTCTGTCAGTTTTGCATCAGGAAATTTAAAATAACAGGGATTTTCCAGACAGTCCTCAGGAGTCAACACTGATGTGAAGGCACACACACACAAAAGAGCCCTACTTAGGTAATTTGTAATTGGCAACTGCTACTTTGCCGGTGTGTTTGACCAGTCTTATAGATAATTATAATCATAGTTCAAAATGCCTGCAGTAATATAGAATCGAGGAGGTTTCTAAGTTAATTAGTTTACTTTATTGTCATTACACCTCGTGCAATGAAATCTTCGGTGTACATCATACATAAGAAAACTATAAAAATAAAGCAAAAACACACATCCTTCACATTCTATACAATTGAATTGAAAATCCCTGATACTGCATTAATATCGCACTACACAGTAGAATTAAATATAGTTACTGCACTGGGATAGATGCTGTTTTTTAGCCTATTTGTCCTTGTTTTTATTGTCCTGTACCATCTGCCAGATAGTAATAGTTTAAAAGAAAGGATGCCCAGAATGAGCTGGATCTTTAAGAATGTTTTGAACTTTCTTAAGGCAGCGGGAGCTATAAAGCTCTTCCAAAGAAGGAAGAGGGCAACTAATGATCCTCTGGGCAATGACGTTAACCCTCTGGAGTGCTGTCCTATCTGCCACTGTGCAATTGGCAAGCCATACACACATGCAGTAAGTTAAAATATTCTCTACGGTGCAGCGATAGAAGGTCAACAGCAATGTTTCATTCAGTTGTTGTTTCCTGAGGCAGAAATCTCAGGTAATATAATCTCTGCTGGGCCCTTTTGACCAGTGCTATAATGTGAGTGGCCCAGGTCAGGTCCTCTTTTATGATAACACCCAGAAACTTAAAACTAGCCACTTGCTCTCCATTGATAACCAAGGGCTGATGTCTGGTCTATTTCTTCTATAGTCCACTATAAGCTCCTTGGTCTTATTGGTGCTAAGGACCAAATTATTGTCTCCACTCCATGAAAACAACAGGTCCACCTTATCTAGATAGGCAGACTCATTCCCCCCCGCCGCCCCCAGAGATTAGTCCCATCACTGTTGTGTCATCTGCAAATGTAATAATAGTATTACTGGTGTGAGTGGGAATGCAGTCATGTACATAGAGAGTATAGAGTAAGAAACTCAACACGCAACCCTGTGGTGTAAGGGAATATTGCCCCAAACATATATATTCTTCCAAAGATCTCTTCACAAAAGCACCAGTCAGTTTACTAAAGCAATAGTTGCTCAGACTTTTACAGGTTAAAAATGCCATTAGAAAAGAGGTAAACCTCAGCCATATTAAAGCCCAGAAGAAGAAGAAAATGCTAATCCTCTTGTCAGCCTTAATTACACCCTAAAATCCAGCTCAGCAAATATGTCTTTCTGCCACTGCAGGCAATCAGCATCTCAGCATGAAGGCAGAACTAACAAGAGTCAGACTGACATAGGCAGGAATCTGTCCTGGCTGGCACTTATAAGGTTAGGCTTGGGGGCACAAGAGTTTTGTAGCTAACAGGCAGCTTCTCGCTCAGACTTGGTCTACTCAATCATCTCATAACACCCATGATAAATGTGCAGGTGGAAGGTTTCCTTCTCAACTTAATAGCAATAGCAATAGCAGTTAGACTTATATACCGCTTCATAGGGCTTTCAGCCCTCTCTAAGCGGTTTACAGAGTCAGCATATTGCCCCCAACAATCCAGGTCCTCATTTTACCCACCTTGGAAGGATGGAAGGCTGAGTCAACCCTGAGCCGGTGAGATTTGAACAGCCGAACTGCTGAACTGCAGTCAGCTGAAGTAGCCTGCAGTGCTGCATTTAACCACTGCGCCACCTCGGCTTCCTACTATAGTCTCCTCCATATATTTCCAAAGGTAGTGAATCACAATTCCCATTTTTCCCAGCCAGCATGTTGGTTGGTGAATGCGGGGAGGGTCTGGGTTTGAGGAGACCTGACCTACAAAGTAAGACTAGCAGTATGGATGTTAGTACAACCAACTTTTGTGAGAATGTATGTAGTACCCAGGTACAGTTCTGCAAATGAAGATAAGTTATTCAGCTCTGCTTTGGAAAGGATGACAAGGCTCTGTAGTAAAAGAACAATAACAACAATGACTTATTAAATCTTTATAAGCTTTCCCAAGTAGACAAATGACTGTTCTTTAGGTCAAGATTTTTATACAATTAATATGAAGAAGAACTTGAATTTCTCATTCTTACAAAACAATAGTTTGGTTTTAATATACTCATCAGGGACCTCCACCTATTCTTAGATTAGTAATAAGTATTTGAAAAGGTGGAGCTATAAATCACAATATAAATACAGAGACAATGGCAAAAAAGCAAAGAAATATGAAGTGGAAACTTGGATAAGAAACCTTTCTCCATTTTGGAGACAGAGGATGTAATAAGAAGTTCTGACTTGTACTAGTATAGATTTTTAGGGACAGTATTGAGCAGTGTTGAATTTCAGAATTTAGTGACATGGCAGAGAAAAGCATATTTTAGTGACAACTATGCCTGGGATCTTCAGAGGCAAGATGGTCTATTACATGAACCAAAGGGAACTGAGCTGGAACTGACTAGGTTCCTGTCCTTATAGTCAGGTGACCTGACTTCTGATTGGTTTTCAGCTGAGCTGATTTCAGATTGGTTCTTTTGTATCAATTCTGATTGGTCATTTTTGTGGTGTTGGTTCTTCATTGGTCCTTTGTTTCTGCTGGCTTCTGACAAAACATTTTTTGAGTACTGATTCCTGTTGAATTTTAGTAGCTGAACACAGCTCTTATTGTGCAACAAAAAGTTGTAAATCTTCTTTTCCCCCATGTATGGTTAAAAGAAGTAGGCCTTCTATTACTTTTCTTGTATTGATTAATTTGTTAGAAGCCACAGCAAAAAATACAGAAAAGTAATGATATAAATTTAACATTCATATTGATAGAAATTATATACAGGTGCATAAACTAAAATGAACCCTGTCTAGAAATTTTGTGAATGAAACAACAACAACAAGAAGAAGAAGAATTGAACCTGCAACGACATTGCATTCCTTTCCTAGAGTTTTCCAGTTTTTGATAGTCAATCAATATTCACCAGGTAATAAGCATGCTCAATATTAATTAATTTTTTTTAACACGGACATCTGCCCACTGATAACATTTTTAGAGGGGTTTTTTTTTCACTTTACCAAACCATCAAAGCCTGCTGATTCTTCTTTTTCTCTTGGTAGTACTGTTTTGGTTATATAACCAAGGCTGCATTACTCTGTAGAATGGCATTAATGTATGGTAATTATTTCAATAATAATAAATCAAAATGCATTGATGCTTGCAGTTACTTGTAGAACCAAGGATAGCAGCTGTACTTAACTATTTGGTTAGAAGAAAGTGATCTGATGTATGGAAGGTGTTTGAATCATGTTCCATTAGCTAAAACTGTGGGCAAAAGCTTAAACTTGAGAGATAAAGTCTTCAATTTCTTTGGAGGACACAAATTGTCAGAGAAGTCAATTTTTCTAACTTTTAATGTGCCCTATCAATATCGAGACCTTGAGAAATTTGTTGATTTATTATAATCATGGTTTGCTTTCAGTTCTTGACAATGGAAACATTGGAAGAAGTTGGACTGGGTGACCGGTCCTTTTCTAATGCTCATATACACAGATCATAAAAGGAAAGTCAGTGATAGTTATACTGTCTTTACATATTTAGTAAAGTCAGAGAGAGGGGGGAGGAGTCATGCAGGGAATTAGTTTGGAATTGTTACATAGGCACAAGAGGGCAAGGTCCAATCCTCCCATACACATTTGAATGTTGTTGAATCTCATCAACTCTGGCCCAGGTGCAAACTACAATTATTGGAAAATTCCTATAAAATAGGTAATGTAAAGGTAAAGGTTCCCCTTGCACATATGTGCTAGTTGTTCCTGACTCTAGGGGGCGGTGCTCATCTCCATTTCAAAGCCGAAGAGCAAGCACTGTCTGAAGACATCTCCATGGTCATGTGGCCGGCATGACTAAACACCGAAGGCACACAGAACAATATAGCAATAGCAATAGCAATAGCAATAGCAGCAATATAGCAATAGCAGTAGACTTATATACCGCTTCATAGGCCTTTCAGGCCTCTCTAAGCGGTTTACAGAGAGTCAGCATATTGCCCCCAACAATCTGGGTCCTCATTTTACCCACCTCGGAAGGATGGAAGGCTGAGTCAACCCTGAGCCGGTGAGATTTGAACCGCTGACCTGCTGATCTAGCAGTAGCCTGCAGTGCTGCATTTAACCACTGCGCCACCAGAACACTGTTACCTTCCCACCAAAAGTGGTTCCTATTTTTCTGCTTGCATTTTTACATGCTTTCGAACTGCTTTGTAGCTAACAGGCAGCTTCTCGCAAATCAAAGATTTGGTTAGCTGGAGTTTGGTTGAAACTAGCAACATTTGTTGAGTGTCTTATAAGCATTGTGGACTCTCCCTTAAGAGCAAGTTGCTTGATCTGCAGGTCAGCAAGAATAAAGGTAGTCCTCGACTTACAACTATTCAAAGTTACAACAGCGCTGAAAAAAAGTGAGTTATGACTTGTTTCCTACACATATGACCTCTGCAGCATCCCTATGGTCCTGTGATCAAAATTTGGATGCTTGGCAAATGGAATTTATTTATGATGGTTGTAGTGTCCTGGACTTGTGTGAGCACCTTTTGTGACCTTCTGACAAGCAAAGTCAATAGTGGAAATCAGATTCATTTTACAACTATGTTACTAACTTAACCACTGCAGTGATTCACTTAACAGCTGTGGCAAGAAACAACTGTCACTTAACAACCGTCCTGCTTAACAATTAAGTTTTGGGGCTCTGTTGTGGTTGTAAATTGAGGAATACCAATATTTATTCAAAAATTGCTTTCACCAGCAATGAATTCATTGGAATAAAGAACAAAAGTGGATGCAAGATCTGGTTACAATATTAGATGCACATCGTCGGAGTTGGGTAAAGAAGTCTGGTTCAGAAAACCATGCCATCTTTTGCCTAGCCAAACTCTGGTGAGCTGTTCTAGCAATCCTGCACAAAAAGGCATGCATCATGTCTGATGTCTCCCTTTAGGCTCTGGTAATACAAGACAAAGCTAGTAAAGAAAAAAAAAACGCCTTCCAGACAATCTTATCGCACACCACCACCAATCTTCTATTCTTAATGGAAGTAATTTTTCTGTTTCATTTCCTTTCCCCTCTGGAAATGAATGAGTCTTTCTATGCACAATATGAAACTGTCCAAATAAGTAGTCCCTTTTGGCAGATCTTTCTCTCCTTCCCTTACTAACACAAAAATAACACTTCTTTTCTTTCTCCCATTCTGCCAAATGTCCTTCTGCATATAGAAGAAATCAGCATAAGCAGAGCTGGCATTAGGCAGAATGTCATGTTTGATACCTTGGGCACATCCATAAAAATGCAAAGTGTACCTACTTTAAATCCAACAACAGTTCAGCTTTCTGATTAATTATACATTGTATTATATAATGAAACACAATTCTTCCTGTCAAAGATCTTCAGTGCAGCCTATTCATCCTCCTTATCCCCCAAAAAAGTTCACCTCCTTCTCTCCACCAATCATCCACCAAAAAAGCTCGAGACCAATCGGATACAAAACATCAGATCACTCCAAGTGAGTCAATCATGAGAACTGCAACAATATGTGTGAAGTGGAATCTTCCTGTTTTCAGTGTCCCAATCATCCTCTTCTTTTATTAGCTTTCCATTCTAATTAGTTGGCATTGAGTCCTTCTTTGTTAAATTGCTTTTGGGATGGGTTTCCCACTCCTTAATGCCCCATAATTTGTATATTTGCAAGGTATATTTTGGATTTTCATTGGTCTGAAGTTGCCTCCTTGTTGGAAATGAGGTGGCCGGTGCTGCTTTCTGCTGCTCCTTACTGAGCATCAAAAATACACTGAATATTGACAGATGAACAGCACTGAGATGTTCATTTGATTGCCAGCTACAACAGGTCACAATGTTCAGTCCAAGCTTTTTTTTTTTCAATTATTCTAAGCTATTTTTTTTAAAGGGGGGGGATTCTTGAAGTTCAGGTGAGTGCTGATCAAAAAAGAAGCATAGTTAGGTACCTGAAAAGCAGAGGTGGGTTCCAGCTTCTTTTACTGCTGGTTCGCTCAGGAACACGCTTCGTGCACACATGCACTTGATGCGTGCTAATCACGCATGCACAGAAGTAAAAAAATTACTGCAGGGCCTCTGATAGAACTGGTGCGGGTGTGTGGCGGGCTGAGTTACTACCTACTCAGCCAAATCGGGCTGAACTGGCAGGAACCCACCTCTGCTGAAAAGGCTTGTGATAAACTTTGGAGGAATATTTATTAATGGAATCCTTTAAAAAGGATGAACAAATGCAGGTCATTTTTTAAAGTGCTGATAGAAATATTATAGCTTTTCCTTATATCAACTAGGATCTAGAACCAAGCCATTAGCTTTTCACAACCAGTGGAATTGTTTTTTTCCCCTTTCATTTCACAGGAAATATATTTCAAAACTCAAAAAGAGAGAACTTGATGTTCCACTGTAGCACCAGCTCTTTAATTTTCCTCCTAATTGGGTGGTGGGCTAGGATTTTCTGGTCTCTATTACATATTTCCTCACATAAATAGCCTGTTATACACTGATATATAACAGGTTTGTTTTTGGAAGTGCATCAAATTGTAAACAATCACTTCTCATCTCCCTTCTTTCTTTCATCTTTTCTTTTGTTATAGTTATCTTCTTTCTTAGGTCATTTTAATTGCCAACTATCCAATGTATACCCAACTCAAAATTGAGTTGAGTTGGTTATGTCTGAGCTCCTGCAGAATCAAGGGGAGACATCTACAGTACCTGTTATCCTGTTCTGTGTGATGGCTTTGAAGTCCTACAGTTTTCATCCAGTTTTATATCTTCTGAAAAGGGTTTGCCAGTCCCAGGTTGGTATTCTTCTCATGCCTCCTAGTCCTCCTAGTATTACTGTATATACTCGAGTATAAGCCTAGTTTTTCAGCCCACTTTTTGGGCTGAAAAAAGCCGCCTCGGCTTATACTCGAGTCAGTGAAAAATTTGCCCGAAATGGAGGAGAAAAAGGGGCGGGGCCATGCCGCTGGGTGACACTCGTGAATGGCCCAGTGCCCCTGTGAGTTTCCCCTCCCTCTGTGTCAGTTTGCCGCGCAGCGCGCACCGCACCATCCCCCCTCCTCACGTTCTAATGTAATGCAGGGCTGTCTTACGATTCCCCTTCCTCCCCCTCCTGCCGCTCTGCAACGATGTCCCACCTCCTCCTTGTTATGGCAAGCAGCCACATAGCGATGTCCCACCTCCTCTGGTACAGTGATCCAATGATAGGAATCACTGTGCCGTGTGTCATAGGAGGCGGGACATCGCTCCCGCGGCTGCACGGGACATCATCATCACAGCGGGACATCAGCATCATGAGGTGAGTGAAGTATTTCATTGAATACACCGCTAGTTTACTGTTTTTCTTTGAAATAAATATTCAAAAACATTATTGGTATCTATTTTTATTTTTGAAATTTACCAGTAGCTGCTGCATTTCCCACCCTAGGCTTATACTCGAGTCAATAACTTTTCCAGTTTTTTGTGGTAAAATTAGGTGCCTCGGCTTATATTCGGGTCGGCCTATACTCGAGTATACGGTAATCCAATTCATATGAAAACCACTTGGTTTAGAGAACAGGCTCATATTGGATCGTCTTAAAATACTACCATTTGGGAAATGGGGGATTTTTTTCATGTCTGTCAAAAGCCAATTTACAAGGCCTCAACATCTGCTTCAGTGTCTGCATAAGGCAGCAGTAATTAAATACAAGAGGGAGAAACAAATAAATAAAGAGGCATAATTAGGTGTTATCTACCAAGCTTCACTTTGTATGCTGACTGATATGTAGAATACTTGATAGTCCAGCTATTTCCAGCTGACTCTTGGGGCTATTAATTACTTTCTATAAAATTTATTTCTCCGTAAAGGCTCTTTTGTAATGCCCATTTGAAAATGCAATATATTCTCATATATCATCCTTTTTTGCTTGACTACACCACTTTGGAATGTTTTGAGGATAGTGGCAGAAAGCTCACATCAAACCTCCTTCCCATGACATGAATGTATCAGTTAAAAGGACTCTGCAGAAGATATTTTCAAGCAAACTATTCCCAACATACATTCAAAAGTAAGGTAAATGTAAAGGTTTCCCTCACACATATGTGCTAGTTGTTCCCGACTCTAGGGGAGCAGTGCTCATCTCCGTTACAAAGCCAAAGAGCCAGCGCTGTCCGAAGACTTCTCTGTGGTCATGTGGCCGGCATGACTAAACACCAAAAACTCACGGAACGCTGTTACCTTCCCACCAAATGTCATCCCTATTTTTCTGCTTGCATTTTTACATGCTTCGAACTGCTAGGTTGAAAGAAGCTGGGACAAGTAACAGGAGCTCACTCCATTATGTGGCACTAGGGATTTGAACCGCCAAACTGCCAACCTTTCTGATCAACAAGCACAGAGTCTTAGCCACTGAGCCACCGCATACACTCAAAAGTAGCTCTCAGTTATTGCCTTAGATGAAACCATTACCGCAGCTCTTATAATTAATGCAGTATATTGAACTAGGATCAGGGACACCTAAGTTCATTTCCATTTGTCTAAGGAGATTCTCAGTCATCCAGATCATGGTTATCACAAAGATGCTTTTCCAAAAAGCAACTGGACTTTCTTTGTTTTTTTTTCCTTGAAAACATTTCACTTCTCATCCAAGAAGCTTCTTCAGCTCTGGTGGGAATGATTCCCCACCATTGAGTCAGAACTGAAGAAGCTTCTTGGATGAGAAAAAAACATTTGCAAGGGAAAAAAAACAAGAAAGCCCAGTTGTCTTTTGAAAAGCATCTTTGGGTTCACGTCCATTCATAGCCATAGAGGTTGACTGGGTGATTTTCAGGCCAGTCACTCTGTCTAGTCCCATCTTTCTTACAGAGTTGACTTGTACAAGAAGGAAGTGCTAGTTGTGTCATCTTGAGTTCCTGCAGGATCAGCAAAATATAAATCTAATTTTTGGATATAAGGCAGAAGACTTCCTTAGGATGTGTGGGGGGGGGAGAAGACAGGTGATTTTCTGGTTCTTATCTGAAGAGCAAGGGTGTATTTGCCTTATTTGAGTATGGTAAATTCAACCATTGTTTATTCAATTTTCTAGATAATTGGCTAAAGATAGTGCAGACTAAGTTATACACTTATCATCATGAGCAGTCTATAAATAAAGCTCTGATTTATTCTTGAGTGAAAATAAAAGTGGGGAGAGAAGAAGGAAGGAAAAATCAGCACTGGCTTGTTTTATGTTGAGTGATGAATAATTCAGCCATGTCTATCCTCAATTACTTGATTAATTAAGCTATTATCATTATCCATTACATTACTGGCAGTCGGTAGCAACATCACATCAGCATCACTTGATTTCCCTTAGTTACGCTGAATTTAATACCTATCATTTTGCCAGCACACACTCACCCCACCTGGTCCCTCGGAAATGAGGGGAAATCAGCGCACATGTCCCACTTCCATTGGCCTCCTTTATGATTTGCTCAGAAAATAAAAGAAATTCTGGCCAGGAGATCTTTATGCAGCAGCATTCCATACTCTGGCATCCTCCAGGTTGAGAATGCAAATCATTTAAATTCAACAAGTTTCTAAACACCTTTTTGAGTTCAAAGCATGTCTGGGTTGCAATAGCCTGATTTCGAGCTCAAAATGGAAAATGATTGAAGCAACCCACTCAGAGCCTGAAATGCTTCTGCATTACAGTGCCCATCGTACTTAATATAAGTACATGGCAATTGGACAGAGGAAATGATGATGGTGTCCCAGAGAGGGTGTGCATGCAGATATCTTGTTCCCAGTACATTAGTCTTTTCCTACACTGGACTATTTGCTCTTGGAAATACTTAGCTATTACTCAGTTATATGAGAAAAGCTAACAGAAGCAAGTTCACTCAAATCCAGAGGTGGTATTCAGCAGGTTCTGACCAGTTCTGAAGAACCAGTAGCAGAAATTTTGAGTAGTTTGGAGAACAGGTAGATCCCTCCTCTGACTGGCCCCGCCCCATCTATTCTCTGCCACCCGAGTCCCAGCTGATTGGGAAGAAATGGGGATTTTGCAATAAACTTCTCCTGGAGTAGATTGTAGAATTGTAGAAGTTTATTTATATGCCGCCCTTTTCCCTGGGGGGACTCAGGGCGGCTCACAACCCAAAGGGGAGGGGGAGACAAACTTTTAACGTATAAGACAATACATAATTAAAAACGCAACATTCATACCATTCAGGCGGGTTACAGTCTTAGCCCCAGGCCTGATGGGATAGCCAGATTCTGAGGGCTGTGCGGAAGGTCTGGAGGGTGGTGAGGGTACGAATCTCCACGGGGAGATCATTCCATAGGGTCGGAGCTGCCACCGAGAAGGCTCTCCTCCGCGTAGTTGCCAGTCGGCATTGACCGGCAGATGGAACTCGGAGGAGGCCTAATCGATGATTAGTGGGGAGTGGGGTGGGAATGGAGATTTTACAGTATCCTTCCCCTGCCATGCCCACCAAGCCATGCCATGCCCACCAAGCCATGCCATGCTCACCAAGCCATGCCACGACCACCAAGTCATGCCCACAGAACCGGTAGTAAAAAAAATTGAATCCCACCACTGCTGAAAACCCCTGAGTGATTTTGACCAGTTTTAAACATTCTGTGTGAATTTTTTTTTATCAGTGTTTTGTATTTCACCTACAAGAGAACTCAGGACAGAAATAAGCAATGAGGCATTTTCAGCTGAACATTAAGGTGAAGCCTCAAATATATATTTTGAGACAATATTCACAATATTAAAACAATGCAGTTTAAAAATGCTACTATGGTAGCTACTTTTATTTTGCTGTAGCTGCGTTTGTTATATTGCAGATATTGTTTTATTGTAATTGCATTTTTGGTTTCATTGGAAGCAGCTTTGAATAGTTCCAAGAGAAAAAGGAACTAAATAAGAATAAAAATAAATAAATAATGTCAGCTTTTGAAATTTGAACCAAGATTTGAACAATTTCTTATTTCTTTCCATGTTTGAATGAGATTGCAGACTATATTGCAGTTCATTTGTCATTGCTGTGTTTTATTTTCCTTTGTGGCTAAGAAAGTCTATCCATAATAACTCACAGCCAGGGAGACGTAATTTAAACACAAGTAAACAACCTGAATTATTAAGGATGGTGCTTTTCTGCATTGGGTGAACCCTTGTTTTCTTTTTTATATAACTTTATTAAAAAGTTATAAAGATTAATAGTATAAGAAACTAATATATAAAATAAAGAAGAAAGGTAAGGAAAAAGAAGGAACAAAGCCAAAAGGAAGTATGAAGAAGTAACTTCCAATTTTCTTTACATCCATTATAAGTATAAATGTATCTCTTCCTCTGTTGTTATATCATGATTTTTATTTTTTTCTACAATCTATTTTTGTAATAACCCAAACCATAAGTTTCATATAAGTTAATGTTTTTTCTACATCACACAAAAAGTCTACAAAGCATTCCAGTCAATCATAAACTTAGATAATGTCTTTTCTCTAATCAAAGATGTCCGTTTGACCATCTCTGCAAGTTCCATCATCTTCACCATCCATTCCTCCATTGTGGATCACATCAGACCTTTCTACTTCTTTCCATATAGTAATCTTGCTGCAGTTACCATTTACATAAACAAAGTTCAACAAATGTTTTCAACTGTTCATCATCATTCCCAAAAGAAAAGTTCTATGTTAGTCTTTAAAAATCTTCTGAATAAATGCACCTATTTAATTTCAAAACTAACTTTCTTTTTTACGTTGCACCACCCACAAGAGAAAGTTTGGCCCTTTTCCTCTGAAGCCTCACCATATTCCTTGGGAAGACCAGATTAAAAGAAAGTCTATGCTTCAAAGGAAAGAAAATCAGTATTAGCAGCCACAATTCATGGGGCAAGGCAGAGTTCCTAATCACAGCCAGGAAAGGATGGAGTTTCTAAGAAAACTTCCTAACAAAAGTTAAAATGCAGTCTAATTGCAACACACCCATAGCCTAACAATAATTGTGAGCTATTAGCATTACTCAATCTTAATTTCCAGGATCAGACCACTCTGAGTAGATCTGCCTCAGCCAGATGTAGCACCTCTCTGCCATCCTTCTTTCTTAAGATCCTCCAAAAGGGAATGATTCCAAAGGATTGGACAACAGACCAGTTCTAGATGGGAATCACAAGGACCAAGATAATTAATAGACTCTAAGGCAGCTCATTGCCTGGGCTAGGAGTTTGTTTTCACGGTATCTGCACAAATGACAATAATGCCACGCATGCAATGAAATAATCTTGCAGTTAACATAAGTAGTGGCATTTGCACAATCCCATCATCACACATTACCGGTATATCATCATGCATGTTTGTCATTCTTCACTTCTCATTCGCCTCCTATTTTTGTGTCTTTCTTCCTACGTGACTTATCAAGTTCCACTTCTTTGAACAACTTTCAGCCAGGGGCATGTGACACACATCATGTTAACTGGCAAAATGTAATGGTAAAGACACCAGTGAGTTATGGGTTAATAATATATACAAAACTGGATGCTCTGGCTTTTTCAACAGATGGTGGTTGAAATTCTGGATTGGTACAAGATGTCATCATACCCAATATCAGAATCCTAAACTCAGGCAACATTATGATTTCTAGAAACAGGACTGCTTTAACAATAGTTTAGATGAAGCACATTTTTTGATACCATGATGAACTTTAGCTCATCAAAAATAGAAGCAGAGGCTTTCAACACTTCCTCATGTCAGAGGAGGTGGTGAAAGAATATGATCCAGTGTCTTTTATGGCTCATCCTTCTAAAGCTAAGCATGTGTATTGTGGCTGTTGTTCAAAGTTTATCCCACAGTTGTCAGATTAAATGCATGTTTAAAATAAAGACAAGAAGAACTTGGGTTGTTACTGCTGTTTTCCTCCTTACTAAAAGTAGTAAAGACTATGTTAAGGACTTGCTAAGTGGTAAAGATTTGAGAGCTTCTTGGCTCTTCTTGTTTCCTAGTATTTGCAGATAAACTAATTACAGAATCAGAAAGCAAACTAGACACTGGACTTTAGCTAAATCATCTGGAAACTTAGGCAAAGTGGTAAATGAAACCTTCTTCATTTAAACTCAACTTCTGGAGAATTCATGGACACATAAAAACAATTTTTTCATGGCAACAGTACAGAGGTTTGGCCATTGGCTTTTCTAGAAAGTTTGTCCATTTTCTAGTGTAACCTATAACCCTATATTACCCTGAAGGTCTCCTACCCAGTTTAACCTGCTAAATTCTAAGTCCAGACAAAGTCTGCAACTGCACCCATCTGTTGAGACAATTATTATATGTTCATCAGGCTAAATATTGTTTGAGTTATTTTGTTTCAGAAAAACAGTGATTTCTTGGTTTGAACTGATTTTGAAAAGAGTTTTGCTTTTTATTTCTGAATAACTGAAACATTCAGATTAATGTAGAAGCATCTAATTCAACCATTTGATTTGATTTTCTGATTCAGGCTTGGAAAATCAATTCAGAAATTCAATCAAATTGCTTGCAAATCTAATCTCCAAACTGACCTTTTGCACAATCTTACTAATTGCCTTTTGTGAACATTTTCCTGCAAGCATGCCAAGTAGCCATAAAGGAAGATTTGGTAGATAGTTTCTAGATCTCTGCCAGAAATGTATTTATCCCACATATACACATAAATGTACTGACATAAAAAAATTACATTATGCACCAAAGATAAAAATGAGATCTTTTCCCTATCTGTCTGGGAACTGATTCCAGAGCCTTAAGATATGTTTTGTGCTTCCTTTTTGCATTGAAGACAAAACATTCCTGGTATACCGATAACTTTGTTTAATGAAAATTTCTAGTACAAAATACAAGGAAGATAATATTTATGGCTGATTTAATACTTAAAATCACTGAAGAGAGAAGTTCTCTGAGGATGGGTTCCAGCATGTGTCCAAAAGCTTGGAAGACTAAACCTCTGGTCACAGTGACTGGCCCAGATTGGATTCTAGTGATTTACTTCCCCAAATATGTTTAAAACAGCGTGACCCGTCAAAACCACGGTCCACAAAAGCGTGCTCGACGAAAGCGCGCATTTGATGTCATCACAGCGCGACGAAAAAAATTAAAAATTGAAATAAAAATAAAATTAAAGCAAGCCGATTCACATAAAGGTAAGGGTTAGGGTTAGGGTTAGGGTTAGGGTTAGGGTTAGGGTTAGGGTTAGGGTTAGGGTTAGGGTTAGGGTTAGGGTTAGGGTTAGGGTTAGGGTTAGGGTTAGGGTTAGGGTTAGATTTAGGGTTAGGTTAAGGGTTAGGTTTAGGGTTAGGTTTAGGGTTAGGTTTGGGGGGGTTAGGGTAAGGTTTTCGCTTTATTTTTACATTTATCGATCACAGCGCGATGTTTTTGTCGCGCTGTGATGACGTCACATACGCGCTTTCGTCGAGTGCGATTTTGTCATCCACGGTTTTGTGGTGGAACCTAAAACAGTGTTTCAACTGGCAGAATCATCATCAATCCTGTAGATACATGGGACTTCTACCTGAAAAAGCACATTAGCAATAGAATAAGGAACTTAAAGATCTCAGAAAGTTGGATTGTACCTCTTCTAAGACAAATAGATCTTTGCAACCTTACCCACCATACAGCAAAACACTTAATACTGTGGCTTTAAAAAAATTAATTGCTGCCAGAACATAGTTGTTGTCTTTATGGACTGAATATCTAATAATTCTATTAGAGGCTGCTTGGCCTCACAACAAAAGGTTTGAAAAGAGAATCTTCCAGGATGAAGATGCAAGGAAGTCTTGAAGATGCCAAGAGATTTGAAAGCATTGACCTGGTCAATTTGATAGTTATTGATCTTCCCAGTATGATGATGATTGATGTACCACCTGATCAATACAAACACCTTGGGTTTTGCATGGCTGATTCCTAGGATTTCAGATTGGCAATTTGGCAGGAATGCATTCATGGTAGTGGCATGAAGGTAGGCAAGATTATAGTATTGTCAGCATATGGATATGAAAGCAATTTGACTGCAAATATTCGTGGCACGACATAACCGCGAATGTCAAAAGCGCGCCGACAACACTGCGGCGCTAAAACCGCGATGTCAAAAGCGCACCGACAACAGCGCGCCGACAACAGCGCGCCGACAGAAGCGCGATTTAACTTAAGGTAAGGTTTAGGGTTAGGTTTAGGTTTAGGTTTAGGGTTAGGGTTAGGGTTAGGGTTAGGGTTAGGTTTAGTTAGGGTTAGGGTTAGGTTTAGGGTTATTTTTAGGGTTATGTTACAGCGCGCTTCTGTCGGCGCACTGTTGTCGGCGCGCTGTTGTTGCACGGTTTTGTCACCGCGGTTTTGTCACCTCGCTTTAGTCACACGCGCTTTAGTCGACCGCGGTTTTGTGGTGGAACCCAAATATTCTCATTCCATTTATTGTCAATGTTAAAAGATTCTCTCACCCACATACTCATGCATAACCTAAGAACAAAAGCTTTCAGACATACAAAAAGTCACTTGGTTGTTTTTGGCTTTGGACTGTATAGCATTTTAAAAAATATATAGGTGTTGCACAGATAGTGAAAATAGTTTGAGTTGTTTTGGAAGTCTAGTTCCCAGAGGTCATCTTGTGATCCCTCTCCTGCCAATAGATGCACAGTGTTCCTTATAGAAAAATGTCCAAATCTGCAAAATAGTCCAGTTTTCAAAGTGCAATGGAGTCAATGGACTATTCTAGCCAGACACACAAAACAATGGGAACTGTTAGCCTTGTACGACCAACAAACTCTGATTCAAGATATCAGTTTGGACTTTTCCCTCTGAAGTTTGAGTCAAATCACTAAATTGAATCAATTCAATTCTGATAACCGAATCAGTTAGGGGGAAAAATTATTTCTGTACATATATAGCTTATCTGGATTACTCAATTTGAGTTGTTCAATTTAACAATTCAATTTATAAAGCATGTTTTGAGATTCAACTGAATAAATTTCACTCAAAATAAATCTCTATTTGAGTCTGCCACAGACAAGCAGTAAAGGACAACTGTGAATTTTAATTTTGATCTAATTTATGTTATAAATGCCTTCCTCTCTAGTTAAAAGAAAATTACGGTATGATTTTTCCCCTCACATACTTTTTGAAATTGCATATCCAGCAATAGGTAAGACAAAACCAACAACATCAGTTATATTGTTAGCAAGTGTTCATTACTTGTTCTTCTCAGCCTTATTCTTGCTTGTACCTGCTTGTTTAAGTTACTATAAGTATTACAAAATGCACTTGATGGGCACATTAACTTCCCTTCTCCTCCCAGAAAATCTAATTTCAATGAGATACACCATCCCAAAAGGATTTTTGAAACAAAAAGGATGAGCAGAAGAGTCATACTGTAAATAATGAAACTCACAAATGTCATCCAAAGTCATCCCGTGTGTCAAATAAGCAGAATATAAGAGCATCCCCTAACAAGAAGGAAGTGGATCAGGTTGGGGAAATAAAAAAAGCATATGTGCCAACATGTGGTTTGGGATTTGATTAAGAAACCAAGTAAATGTTTCAGTGAGATTCTCTCCCTGCTCCTCCCTTGCCTGCTTATTCCATGAGCCGCCACATGGCTAAGTAATACTCCAAGCAACAGGTGAGTATCATTCAAGCATCACAGATTATTGGTTTTGTAAATTTCACATTTGAGATTTTGTTTATATACACTTAAGTCTGAAGGTTCTTGGATGCCAGAACTACAGGAAGTTGCTTGCTGAGAGATTAGCACTTTAAGGCATCTTAAATTGAAGGGATTAAAGTAAATTCAGAAAACATCTACATTGACAACTATGTTCCATTTCCCCTTCAAAGGTAACGTGCCCTTAAAACCTCCTAGCAGAAGATCTCCCTGCTAAACTCTCTGTAAACACAAAAGGTTTCATGGAAACATCCCCATAGGCAAGTCAGCTTACCAAAGGATTCAGATGTTGGTTCAGGCACATTTGATTTCCATGGTGGTTAATAGCCTTAGCCTGCATTAGTCTTTGCTTCTCCGATACCCTTTATTATGTGAATTAGGAGATTAGCTGGTGTATATATTTTTTCAGGTAGCAGAACATTTGCCACGTAGAAATTGCTATGGAGGGCTTGCAAATCATTACTTTAAAAAAATATTCTGTGCCTAGTCCTCTAATTTTAGGCACTCCCAAGAATCATGAGAAAATGCAGATAAAATACAAAAATGCTTGCCATTTTTTTTTAAAAAAAAGTTGGCAAACAAAATCGGAAAAATCTGTTAAAACTTACTTCACCAAATAGGAAAGCTTAAAAGGTCCAAGTCCAAATTTTGCCAGCCCAACAAAAGGTAAGTGATGAAGATAGCTTGGTGGGGGATCTGGAAACTTCCTCTCCAGATCCCCCTTTGACTGGTTTTCAATAGCATCAGGAATAGCATCTTTCTGAGCATGTGGGCTGCTATAGGGCACTTGACCTCATCTGAGAAGGGTAATTTCCCAAAGGGATGCTAGAAGATTCCTGACCAATTTTGTGGTCACTTCTCAGAATTCTCTCTTGGTTCCAGGATGAGAGGAACTGGATGATGTGCTTCAGAGCTGTCTTTCCACATTTGGCAACTGTTATAAATGTCAATTCCCAAAATGCCCCATTCAAAATAGTCATTGCTGAGAATACTGGGAACTGAAGATCACCTTCACAAATTGCCAAACATGGGAAACACTGTTCTGGATTTTTGGAATCTGATACCAATAATAATTCTGAGTATACTCAATTGTAATAATCATTTTCATATAAATCCAATTAGTTGTTCATTTCCAAAACAGTATTTAATACTGGAAATTGACTTGACACTAAAAGACATTCTGGATGCACCCACACTCCAAGCACTGTTGATTATGTCATCATGTGGAGGAAAGACAGGCAGGATGTAAGGATGACCATGGCCATGCCAAGCGCTGATTGTTGAACTGACCATAGACTCATCATCTCCAAATTAACTTTTCATATCAAGCCAAAGAGATGTTCACAGGGAAACAAAGCTGTGATGAAATAGTTCAATGTCAGTAAACTGAGGACCCCAACTCAGCACCTTCACTAGCAGAAGATCTTTACAACCAACTCTCAGAACTGCAATTAGAGGGAAATGCTGAGAAGGCGCGGAATACTTTTGGAATTTTGTGCACTCTTCTGCACTAAAGGTTCTTGGACCTTCACACAGGAAACTGCAGGACTGATTTGACTAAAATGATGAAGAGAACAAGGCCCTACTTGCTGGAAAGCACAACCTTCACCATGCTTATCAGAATGACCCATCAACAGCTAAGAAAAATACCTTCAACAACACTCACAGGACCGTACAGAGCAAGCTTCGCAAGATACAGGACTCCTGGTTGAGTACTAAACAGTGACATGCAGTCACTAGAGGCAGGGGAGGCGGGGCCTTGACAGCCTCCTGAGGAAAAGGAAACAATTTTTACAATAATTAAAAAGGCCAGGGTAGTTGCTCCCAGACTCTAAGTCACAGTGACTCTAAGTCTACTTAGTGCAGTTAGTAGGAAGAGGCTAGAGAACTATGGGCCTCCTTTGCATAAGGAATTTTTCGCCTTTTAAGAGTTAACCAAGGGTTAAAAAGCAAAACATTCAGTGTGCAAATGAGGCACGTGATTCTCCCGCCTCCTCCTGCAGAGGGCACTTTGTTTAGAGGCTATTTTAAAACATTTAAGCAGAGTCATCCATGTGGTGACTCTAGCAGCAACTAGCCTAGCCTGCCTGGCCCTGGCTAGATCAAATCTAGCATTTTTGATGCAGCTGGAAGGTATGTGGGTCTGAGGGAGGGGGCAGAGGGGAGGAATTCAATGTATTTGTAATGTAAGTAATTGGAATTTGTTTTTATTATGTGTATGCGCGTGTGTGTGTGTGTGTGTGTGTGGTATTTTTTTTACCCGCCTCTGCTGGCACGCGGGCTGGCACATCTATTTTTATTTTTCATTTTTCATTTTTTTATTTTTTATTTTTTATTTTACTTTTTTATTTTTTAAAGCCATGCCACCTTGGCGTGCCATAAAGCAAAACATGTCCTGGTTTGTGGCCGGGCAGCATGCACTTTAAAGTGCAAGCGTGCCATCCGGCCACAAACCAAGACATGTTTCGCTGAATGGCAGCCAAGCCCTGCCGGCACTCTAAAGTGCCGGCATGCCGCCATTCAGCGAAACATGTTTCACTGAATGGTGGCCGAGCCTTGCCGGCACTCTAAAGTGCCGGCATGCCTTCCGGGCTGACCAGCCATTCAGCGCTCGCACCCAGCGCTCGCACGCCCACCGGACGGCACCGTGGAGTAGAGGAACTGCATGGATCCCACCGCTGACGGTACGGGCAAGGGTTGGCCGGCTGGGGGTGGCGGTGGCTGTGCTGAGGCCTCCAGACTTGCAATCCTGGGCAGGGAAGGTGAAGGTTCGCTCCAGAGCTGCGGAAGAGCGTTGCACTGGGAGGCCTCCGCCCCAGGGATCCCCCGCTCCCCCCATTTGGATTACCCCCAAACCCAAAGGAGCCTGGGTGGGTTGCATTGCATTGCATTGCATCGCTTGCATTGCACACCATAACATCGAGTTGCGCATTTTGCTCGCCTTTCCAGCACAGGGGTGCAGGCCAGGGAAGACAGGGTTTGGGGGCACGGAGGAGGAAGGGGCGATCTCCCCCTCCGTTCATCTGTCCCGCTGCAGAGCTCCTCCCGGGGGAGGGGGAGGCGGCGAGTGCGCTGATCCCCGTTTGCAAGACCAGCCCTCCACCTTCTTGTCCCGTTGGGAAGGGGTGGTGGGAGACAAGAAGGGGGCACGCTGGCCTCTCTGCTTGCATTTCCCCTATCCCCCCTCCCAATATAGGTGCAGAGAAAGAGCCAGGCTTCAGAAAGGAGAGGATATTTTTAATAATTTTCTTTGTCTGAATATGATTTCCCATTGAGGAAAAGGGGAGTTTTAATTCCCCACCAGTAAAAAAAAAAGTTTAGTCTTTAAAGGGCCCTTGTGTGACATCTGCCTCTGTGTGTGTATGTTTATGTATGTGTGACATCAGTGCCTCACCAGCCATAAACCTCACCGCACATCACTGGTACCAAAGCAGATGAAATTCAGAAGTGTGCTGATAGAAATGATGCTAAATGATTCTACGAAGCCCTCAGATCCTTGTATGGACCTCCGCCCTCAGGGAACTCCCCTCTACTGGACTCAGATGGTGCAACTATCATCACTGAAGAGACTCTGATTCTACAGTGATGGGCTGAGCACTTCCAATCCATATGAACAGCCCATCTTCCATCAACAACAAGGTGATTGATAGAATACCCCAGATGGATATCAACCACAGCCTGCAGTCCCTACCATCAAAGACTAAAACCCTACAGGCCATCAGCCAGCCACCCAGTGGCAATGCCCCAGGATCTGACACAATCCCACTCGAGGTCTATAAGGATGGCGGTGCAATGCTTGTCAACAAACTCACTCAGCTGTTCCAGTCTTTCTGGAATCAATGATCCATTCCTCAGGAACTGAAAGATGCATCCATTGTACACCTCTACCAGAGGAAGGGGTATCGACAAGTCTGTGACAATCATAGAGGAATATCATTGCTTTCCATTGCAGGCAAGATCTTTGCATGAGTGTTGCTGAACTGCCTGGCTGTCGCCAAAATAAAGGAGATTGTGCTATGTGATCTCCTCTTTGCTGACGACTATGCCCTGAATACTGGATCACAGCAGGAAATGCAAGCCTGTGTGGACAAATTTGCAGCAGCTTGCAACAACTTTGGCCTTCTTAGCAACATAAAGAAGACCAAAGTAATGCATCAGCCAGCTCCAAAAGCCCAATACCAAGATCCCACCATCACAGTCAAAGGACAAACGCTGCAAGCAGTGGAGCAATTTACATACCTTGGCAGTACTCTGTCACGTGCAGTGACAATTGACATTGAGGTCAACTGCAGAATCGCCAAGGCAAGCTCTGCATTTGGCAGATTACCGACCAATGTGTGGGAGCACCATGGAATAAGCCTTGCTACAAAGCTCAAAGTCTACCAAATAGTAGTGCTAACTACCCTGATGTATGCCAGTGAGATTTGGACTGTATACAGGAGGCAAGCTAGGCAATTGAACTACTTCCACATGACCTGCAACCATAGAATTCTGAGGATTCACTGGCAGGACAAGATGCCAGACACAGAAGTCCTCTCCAGAGCAGGCCTGCCATCAGTTCACACCCTGATGATGAAAGCCCAGACACGCTGGGCAGGACATGTTGCAAGGATGCCAGACCATCCCCAAACAGCTCCTCTATGGTGAGCTGTCTCAATGAAAGCAGATCTCATGGGAGACAAAGGAAGCGATACAAAGACATGTTGAAAGCCCCCTTCAAGTCCCTGGATGTTGAAACCACCTCCTGGGAAACCCCGGAACAAGATCAATCGACATGGTGCATGCTGATCCACCAAGGCTGCCAGACATCTGAGGACATAGCACAAGAGAAGGAAGAACTCCGCAAAGCCGGAGCTGCAAATGCTGCAACAATGGTGCCCACACATGTCTGCCTGACATGTGGCAGAACATTTCATGCCTGTATAGGCCTTACCAGCCACCTGCGGACACATCGTGGACAGGCCCCAACCTGTTAGATGTCAAGGTCCTCTTCGAACATGATGGACGAGCATCATCAATCATTTTCATGTAAATCCAATTAGTGTTCATTTCCAAAACAGTATTTAATACTGGAAATTGACTTGATTTGGCAAAAAAAAAAAAAAGAAGAAGTCAAAGGGCTTCCAGACAGAAAAGAGAGTATAACATGTCCTCTATATACACCACAATTAAGCCCAAGATTTCTATTGCTGAGTGACAAAGATATTGAATTTTGCCCCATTTTTTGTCTTTTCTTGCCACAGTTGTTAAATGAATCATTGCAGTTGTTAAGTTAGTAATACTGTTGTTAAATGAATCCGGCTTCCCCATTGACTTTGCTTGTCAGAAGTTTGCAAAAGGTGATCCCATGACCCCTGGACACTGCAACCATCCCAAATATGAACCAAGCATGCCAAGCATCCAAATTTTTATCACATGATCATGGGGAGTGTGAAGTGTAAAAGAAGATCATGTCAGTTTTTTTCAATGATGTTATAATTTTGAATAGTCACCAAATGAATGGTTGTAAGTTGAGAACTATCTGTAATTAAAGATTTAATCCTTCAAGGTTTGGGGGACCTTTGGAGAAGACTTTTCCTCGTGATGGTGCAGTGGTTAGAATGCCGTACTGCAGTCTAACTCTACCCACAGCCAGGAGTTCAATCCTGACCGCTCAAGATTGAGTCTGCCTTCCATTCTTCTCAGGTCAGTAAAATGAGGACCCAGATTGTTGGGGACAATATGTTGACCCTGTAAACCACTTAGAAAGGGGTGTAAAGCACTATGAAGTGGTATATAAATATAAGTGACATTGCTCTTATTCTCCGACTCCCACCACCACTCAAATAAGTTTTCAGGAAAGTTTTTTTTAAGTTTTTTGGACTCCCTTACTCAAACTCTGAAACTTCGAGACACAAAGTTGACTTGCAAACAATTCCTTGTTGCTGCATAAGGCAAAAAGAAAATTAAGTTCTATGAGACTCACATTTTATTTTGTCAGCCTTACGGTGTGCTGGCCTTAAGCAATTCTCTCTCTTTACCTCCTGTCACAAGCAGCTAAGTAGTTTCTCAGAAATAAATAAATCAGATTGATCCTGCAAGGTCTGAATATTTGTAGAGCTTGTTCTAGGTTGAATTCTTCTCTCAGCACAGCTTTCACACAAATCATCATCATTATTATTATTATTATTTTCCTCCCACTGATGGAAAGGAGGGAAATATCTTCCAGAATGACAAATGCTATTCGGCAGGAAGCTATAGTGGAACAGTGGCTGACACTGGGGCTGTTTTCATACAATTTCTCAGGCTTGTTCCTACAGAGATTTGCCATCATATTCCCTGCGGGGAATGACATTATCATTCTTTATGAATCAGCTCCTGGGAGATGGTTGCAAAATACAGGCAAGAGTGGAAAATAATCCATTGGACTTCTCCGATCAAATGGCTTCCTCTTGCTAACAGCTTTGAGCATACTCATTTTCTGGAACTTACGCTACAAATTGAAGACATTTCCATATGTGACAGGATTTAGAATTCCCGATTCTCTGAATTCTTCGCCAGCATTATAGACCATGGGAAAGAATATAGACAAAAGATGGCTTTATTCCTAGAGCATTGTTTGCATCACAGGATGGATTGTATTATTTAGGCATTCAAAGAACTTAGATATACATGCTTGGAGATGCAGCACATCTCTGGAGGAAATCTTCACCTCCTCTTCTTCTTTCTTTTTTTGAAATCTGGATGGGTTTAAAGTGTAAAATAAATGTATTAAATCTGGAAAAAGTCCAGCCAAGCCATTTTGCATGCATTTGAGGCAGAAAATTGAGCTGCTAGAGATACTCTGGGAGGTGCTGAATGGCAGCTGTGGTCTCAGATCCAGCCTGTCCTTACAAATTTGCAGTAAGTTAACAAGCCACATAGGGGTAGAATAGGCTAGGAGCAGAATAGTAAACATACCTAATGGAATAGACACAGTTAAAAACTGAAGTGAAAGCAATATTAAATGCTAGGGAAATAAACCAATCAAGAAATGTAGGGGGGGTTGGAATGCAGGCACTACATCATTAAAAGGGGGACTTTAACCCTCCAGAACATTAGAGGTGGATCCCATCATCCTCAATAAGTATGGTCAATGGCCAATGGAGATGGGAGTCATACTCTCAGAATAACTGAAGGCCAATAGGCTCCTTGTCCATGCAGTAGAAGTTTGAAAGGCTCTGGGGGATGAACCAATGACAGAGCAATGTTCCATATTCATGCATCACATATTTCCCTCTCACTTTCAATAAAGAGCTCATAAATGGAATTATCTCTACCACAGCTTTCTGAAGCATACTTGGCTAAAGTTGTCCCTGATCTTCTGGGGTTTTCTGCTTGTTTGTTTTTTATAAACTATTGTAATAACACAGTTTAGAGATAACACTATTGAAAAGAAAGCACTGAAAGTACACTCATCAAACATTAGCAATGCCGACCATGTTTTATTTTTTTAACAGCCATTTCTGTTTTTTCGGCATCATTTTGTACTTCTAGAAATTAGCAGGTAATGGTATTTAGCTGTAAATAACTTTGCCTGACAATTTCTGTGTAATAGTTTTTGTTAAAGTTATAGAAGCAAGCTAGAGTAATTCTCTCCTTTCCCCACTCCTAGTTAGTTGGCAACTAAATAAATATGTGATACGTGTTATACTCCTCTATATCCTTATTCCTTGTACAAAGCCAGAGGATTGAGGATATTAAGTCTTTCTTGAGACAGAGGAAGGATTTATCTACTTGGATTTTTCCATTTGCTTTTCCTCTAGAAACTAAAGACCCTATATGTGCCTCCTTCAGTGATTTTTCTTTTGGTTGTTTCCTAGCTACAATACTGCACTGAAATCTCTAATTGTATGAGTAAAAGATCTTCATGCCAAACAATAATCTTCACCAAGGTTTATGAGAGTGAGGAAATTAAAACCAACCTGGTGCATTATATTACCAACTCTGAAGCTGACGGATTCCCATTCAAATGAATTACAGCAAATTCCTCCAATTGCCCTATGACTATAACCTTTGGTAGCAACTAAAATGGAGTATAATAACTATTATCTAGACAATGAAAGATTAAAGGATAAAATTTCAGCTAGTCTTCAGCCATAAATATTATTGAAAATGCTGTTTTCCATTGTTCCTTGAAGTTGTAGGTCTAAATTTAAAATGTGACAGGTTGGACAGATTAAGGTAGACAAGGTTTCTTTCATCTCTGTTAATTTGAAGTTCCCTATGTAAGATTGTGGACATTCAACATTTTATGCAGATTGGGTTTTTTGCATGAATATACCAAGCTATCTATGCAGAAGTCACAACATGCAGTAGATATGGGCAGCAGAACCTGGACCCAAAAATTAAATCTGCAAAAATGTGAAGAAATATAAAACACTGAGAGGCAGAGACTCAGTGAGTTAACAAAAAAATCCACAACAATATTCAGGAGGGGAAATCACTTAACACATTTTCCTGATGACATTTTTGCATACTGTACCTAGTCAATCTGAAAACCTAAGAAGAGAACCAGAAGAAATAACTTCTTGTTGTTGTTGTTGTTGTTGTTGTTGTTGTTGTTGTTTAGAGGTACTAGAGAATTTGAACAGACATAATTCTGCAGCTTATGTCCTGAATGGTTATGTTATGTTTGTGTTGCTGCCTAAAAAAAAATATGGAATGTATTTTCAAAGAGGACAAGCTTGTATTTCTGCTCAGCTCATAAGTGAGGCCAAAGTTATTTTAGGCCGAACAAACGCTGTAACAGAAGTATTTTTCTGCATGGAAGAGAATCAAAGAATGCTAAATATTCAGGCAACATTAGATGGCAATTACACTTTGTCTGAAAACTCAAGACTCATAGCTTAAATATACTTCTAGATTTAGTGGCAGTTAAAGTATGTTTGCAAAGCTGTTAATTCACTAATTGTACCCATTTCTAGAGGTGATAATTCAATTAGATTATTAGAATGCATGTGCTAGATGGCGGATGAGAGTAATAAAAAGAAACAAGACTCATTCAATCCATGGAAAGATATTCCTTTCTGCTTATCCAAGGGAGAATGATTATACTACCAACAACAGCTGCTACAAGGAACTTTGGGTTTCAAAGCTGTAGAAGGACCCTTGAAGAATCTGGAGACTCAGGTGCTTTTCTGCTAACAGATTAGAAAGAAAAAAATAAAGTAAAGGCACTGACTATAGAAATGATGATAGCAAGTGGGATTTGGCTGCTGGAATCCTGAACTATGTTAGCTAAATCTCTGAGGCTTGAAAATGGAGTGAAATAAAGATGTTTACTGCAGGAGATAGTGACAGAATAATTACAGCTGGAGCCTATTTAACAGCCCAGTAAAAATCCTGAAGAATACTAGAACGAGTTTAGCCCTTGCTGTCTGCATACATTGAGGTGCAGAATATGAAAAATATGAGCTCATCTTATTATAGGAAAGCAAATATGATTTCATAGCTGAGCTCTTGTGAGATGAATATCATCATTGGAATGCACAATGGAAGGCTGTAATATGTTCGAAAGGAACAAAAGTAATAGAGCTATAACATAAATAATATTGTAATCTGAACAGAAATTTTGGGAGCCTCTAGGTTGATTTTTAGTTTTTCTTTAACACCAAGAGCTGTGGCTATACTCTGACTCCAGACTTTTTCCATTAACACAAAAAAATTGGGATAAAGAATTTACAAATGAGGCTTCCTCCTTGTGATTGAATCGTGTGTACGGAGTACAAATTTATGTAGCTTTCAGTTAAAAAATAATTTTGGTATGTATCTCTTGACTGAAAAATGCCATTGTGGAAAGTAAATCAGTATTGATCCAGTTTTATTAAAACTATCAGATTAGTTCAGTAGTGGGTTTCAAATATTTTTAGAACCTATTCTGTAGGTGTGGCCTGTTTTGTGGGAGTGGCTTGGTGGTCATGTGACTGGGTGGGAGTGGTTTGGCAGACGTGTGACTGAGTGGGCGTTGCCAACTTGTAAAATGTGGTGAAACTCACTTAACAACGTTCTTGCTTAACCAAAATGTTGGCTCAGAAACTCTGGCATTTGAAGCACGTAAGTCTTAAAGCTGTCAAGTTACAAGACCCTTGAACCCCTAACCCTTTAGAAAAAAACCCCAAGGGTGTTCAAACCTGACAGCTTTAAGACTTGTGGACTTCAACTCCAAGCATTCCTCCTTCCCTCGCTCAGCTGCTATTGCTGAGGTGCCACCAGGACAAGCAAGGTTTTGGGAGGAACCTTCCCTCCCTCTCTCTCCACAGAGTCCATGCTGGAAGAGAGGAAGTGGGCTGGTTTGAATGATGGCTAAGAGGCAGTTTATTGGCCAGTTTGTGCCTCCTTCACTTGTTCAAGCCGATGGAGAAAGAAAGGAGGTGCACATAGCTGAGGCAAAGGAGACCACCGTTTGCTTCCTTCATACTTTCCAGCAGTGGAGCGGATGGGCAGGCAGGCAGAGGGTTGCCCAGGCCCGACTGGTGGCTGGCATGACCGAGGTGGCACATCTTGGGGAGGCTTGGTGGGCATGAAGGGCGCCTGTCTTCCCCGGCAGGGCTGGAGCACAAGATGACCTTGCAACAGGTGCACCTGCCGCTTGCAGAGCGAGGATGCGGTGTTTGGAAGCAGCAGTGGACTTGTTTTCCAGCCGGTTCCTGGCCCTGCAAAGGTTCCAAAAGTGCCTGGGCTCCAGGACAACACACGCTACGCTCTCTGCCACTGCCTCTGCTCCCAAATGGAATTGTCAGCCGTGAGCAGGTACCTGAAGCTGTTGCTTGCAGGCATTCACAGCTGCAGGTAGACTGCGCCTATAGCGGGAAGCTCTTTGCCCCATGAAAGCTGCTCTACAGCATTCCCTTTCCCAGCCATCTCCTCCTTCACTCGTTCAGCCAGACAGAAAATTAAAGGAGGTGTGTGTGGTGGAGGGCAAAGGAGCCTGCTGCTTGCTTCTTTCACACGTTCGAGCAGTGGGGCTGCTTTCTCGCACACCTTCGGAGAAAGAAAGGTTGCCCAGCCAGCACCCTGAAGAGGTCCACGTAGGGCTCCGGCAGCTGCAAAGCGTGGCACAAGGGGCAAAAGCCCTTGAACCCAGTGGGGAGCCTAAGCAAAGGAGGAGGCGGAGAGCTAGGCGGAGGAAGGGGGAAACTACTGCTACTGCTGGAGCTGTGTTGCCCTGCTGGGTTTGGGGACTTCTGCCCCTCGTGCCGCGCTTTGCAACTGCCAGAGCCCTGCACAGACCTCTTTGGGGTGCAGGTCCATACAGGGCTCTGGCGGCTGCAAAGCATGGCACGAGGGAGAGAAGTCCCTGGAACCAGTGGGGCAACACAGCTTCAGCAGCCCTCGCTAGTGAGGGAGGAATGCTAGAGGGAGCATTCCAGTAGTAGGCCTCCAGAAGAAGAGGTACGGGAAGACATGATAAATTTCACCATCCGGTACAGCCATACCAGTCCGTACCTGCTGAAACCCACCCCTGGATTAGTTAGATCAGTGGTTCTCAACCTTCCTAATGCCACGACCTTTTAATACAGTTCTTCATGTTGTGGTGACCCCCCCAACCATAAAAGTATGTTTTCTGTATTTTTTTGAAAATATGTTTTTTCCAATGGTCTTAGGCAACCCCTGTGAAAGGGTCGTTCGACCCCCAAAGGGGTCCCGACCCACAGGTTGAGAACCACTGAGTTAGATAATTATTCAACTAAAACTAGTAAACATTCCAAATAAGAGAATATTTGCTTTTTGTTTCCTTCTTTTTTTTCTTGCTTTGCTATGGCTTTTTCATGTTTTGATAGATTGGTGGATGCCATTATTAATTACCTAATCCAGTGAAATTAAATGATTTTACTAATGTAATACTCAGATTTGAGAAGTGTTTATCAAGGTGCCACAAACACACAAAAAAACCTACTTTGTTCTTCTACAGCTACATTAAGCTTTTCCTCTGTAGAAAAGCCGCTTCGAATGAAATTGATTTTTATCTTAACCATAACATGAGTAGCCTTTCCTGCCAGATCATTGTCATTATCTTCTCAACTTGCAGTCACTATTGACTAAACTGTCTTCAAAACGGCCAAAATGAACTTTTAGTTGAGTCTAAGTGCTGAAGGCTTGAAATGAGAGAAAATAAGTCTCTGTATTTTCATAGTTTTCTTTCAGGCCTTTGAAGTCAAGACTCTTTACGTGATAACAGAAGAACAGAGCACAGAAGAACAGAGAAGAACATATATTTCTGTGTCTCTTAGGAAAGAAACAGATGGAATCAGGGAACATCTGTTCAAATTGGGATGTTTGGAAGACAATCCCAAATTTTTTTAGGTATTCAGAAGAGCAAAGGATGCATGTCTTTCTTTGCCCAGCGCATATTATTCCTATCCCACCAGAAACATGGAGGCTATCAAGAAATGGGACCTCTTTTTCTTTTAAGCAATTCCTTCTCCCAGTGCAGTACAGGCCAATCATGGCTGTGAGGCCAGACTTAGAGGGGCAAATTTTATAGAACTACATAGTGTCTCTGGCTTGCTTGCTTTCTCTTATCCTGTCTCTGTGGACCACATTAAATTAAAACATGAAATTAAGTTGGAGCCATAGGTTTCTCATCCCTCGAGTACACTGAAAGGAGTAAGTGAGATAAGGAGGAAAAAGTAATTGTTTTGCTTGATTGATCAAAGTTCCATTTGATTTAATATTTGTCTCTAAGTAGCCCGGAAGGTGCCCCTGGGAAGTTTCTAAGCAGAGCACAATACAGCTGGTTATCCCTTTCATTTGTCCAGACTTAATTTACTGTTTAAGTCCTAGTTTTAGCTATTAACCATTTATGTGCTGGAAAGAAAGAATCCTTCTACCGTGTTTCTTCATATTTATCAAGTACCAGATAGTCAGCAACCCCAATCCAACCCCGACAAGTTCTCAATTACAACAGTGCCATCCAAAATGCTTCATGTAAAAGGTGCACAAAGCAAGTTCAGTAGCATTTAAATGAGATCAAAGGACAGCTAAAGGAGTTCATCAGATTTGGCCAAATCTTTAAGAAATCGTACTGATTGGCACAGTTTCCTGAAATTATCTAACCAAAGCATAATTGCCTTGCAGCAGAACTGAATCTGAATCCTATGGCAGTTTTGCAAGTCATTCAGAGATTTAGAGGACAGAAAAACAATTTGTGATACATATTGCCCAAACTCTCCAAATTGGGGAAAAGCCAGCATGAAGAAGGGTAGAATATAATTGTGTGACTGACAGCTGTAATGCTCAACTGATTTATTTATTGGTGGGTTTTTTATCATAATTTATGTACTGTCTCATCTTGTGAGGGCTTAAAGGGCTTTGGTTAAAGGATGTTAAAATAATGTATTGCAAAACTCCACCTAGATTTCTATGCTTGTTGCTTAATCTTCCTTCCAGAAGCAGGAGGCTAAACATTTGGGTGAATCCATGATATAAATATAGTTAGTAAGAAAATAAATAATATCATTAAATAAAAAGCTCTTAAAAAAACAGTAAACCACCTGTACAGGTTTGATATCTTCAGAAGAATTACTGTAATTTTGACTGCAAAATTCAACTGCATGTTTCAAAATTATTCATTTATTTTAAGAAGTCAAAATATAAACACGTCTTAAATAAAACACTTTATCATATTTCGAACATACATTTTGCAACTCTAAAGAGCCGTGTTGGATTATCCACACATTTGCTATTGCTATTGCTATTTCACATACATGTATATTCATTATTTAAATTTACATTTGTGTTTGTACATATAATGTGTTTTATTAGTGTTGTATATCAGTGATTCAGAGATGGGTTTCTGCTGGTTCGTCCCAGATTGGGTGAACTGATAGTGGCGGTGGTTGGAAGCATTGAGCAAGCACAGAAGTGTTGCATGAGTGCGCTCGAGTGCACACAAGCAAAGCGATAGTAAAATAAATTGAAACCCACCACTGCAGTATCGCATGACCTCTGTAGATGCCATAGGCTAAACAAATAAAAATGTATTTTAAAAAGTCAAAATATAAACACCGCATAAATAAAGCACTTTATCATATTTTTGACATACAGTATTACATAAAGACCTAGCCTTTTGGAAAAGTTGGAAGGAAAGAGAAGACAATTCGCGGGAAGAGGGATGGACTCGATTACAGTGGTGATGGGTACACCATTGAGAGACTTGAAAGTACAGGTTAGGGATAGACTGTCATGGAGAAAATCTATCCATGTGGTTGCTGGAAGTCAAAAACAACTTGCTGGTTGTTGTGAATCAAGATGATAATCTATTTACGGTACCTGAAATGTGGTGTGGCTTGTTCCCTCAGAAGAGGTTTTTGTGCTGTCAATCAAGAATTTGGGGCAGAAGAATTTAATACTATGGTTGTGATATGGGACTTTAGTTTTTTTCAACTGAGATTCAAATACTGGCCCCAGGTCAAGCTGGGGACTTGCCAAATCAGTTGGGTATGAATTAATCTTCTTTCTGAATCATGAAATAGATCCAAATCCAATTATGTGATTGCTGTATCCCCTAATAAGCACACAACCACAGTTCTGCTTCCTTGAAAGAATCTTCATTCAGAAAGAGCCCTGCTTCTCCAGATCTGGTTTATAGCAGTGCACACCAGAAAGTTTAATTTTGCCGTTGCCCTTCAGAAGAGACAAATACATAACACAGTGTCACTAGGTTTTCTAAAAAGCAAATGTACAAATCACAGATCTTTCTCAGCCACAATCTCAGAAAGAATTCTAGTGTTTCTCATGAGCCTGTGTGCTTTGTACAGAGGTGCTTTTTCAAGAGGCAACTGGACTTTCTGGTTTTTCTTTGAAGACATTTCACTTCTCATCCAAAAAGCCGAGGTGGCACAGTGGTTAAATGCAGCACTGCAGGCTACTTCAGCTGACTGCAGTTCAGCAGTTTGGCTGTTCAAATCTCACCGGTTCAGGGTTGACTCAGCCTTCCATCCTTCCGAGGTGGGTAAAATGAGGACCTGGATTGTTGGGGGCAATATGCTGGCTCTGTAAACCGCTTAGAGAGGGCTGAAAGCCCTATGAAGTGGTATATAAGTCTAACTGCTATTGCTATTGCTAAGCTTCTTCAGCTCTGGCTGGATAGTGGGGAATAGAAGGATTTATACTCCTTGCAGACAGCTGATCATTCTCATTCTTTTAGAGAGTCTTTCAAAGGTTCCAAGAAGGGTCCACACCCATTTGCACTACTTAGGTTACCCTGAGGACACAGATAAACCTCCAGGTGGTCTCAACAATTCCCTAAAAGAATGCAAATCAGGACAAACATTATATCTGAAATCTGCTGGATCTGAATAGATGAAAAATCTCAGGAAAATGAGATCTCATGAGATAGTCCATCTGTATTGTACACAACTGCTCTGCATGAGTTGACAGCAGAAACTGATATTTTTGAAGTCTCATTTTGTGAGTTGAGGGATCACATCTATATGCACAGATGGAATGTAGCCTTCAATGATTCAAGGTTCAGCCAATCTTTATTTCTCAACCACTTTGGATTTAATGTAGTTATTGTTTTCATTGAGATCTATGGAAAAGTAAGTTTTTATGGACTTCACTGAGAGAGTTTCCTTCAATCCATTATGAAAGAAGCTTTAAGTATGTGTTTAAAGATTAAAGAATTCTTTTTCTGGAATTAACAACAAAAGGGTGATTAGATTGTTGATTTTAGAAGGTTACAAATAGAATAAAGATTGTAAAAGATTGGATTTAATAAAATTTGCAAATTGCTAGAATCCTTCCTATGGGAAACTATTTATGTTCTTGCATTCATGTTCTTCAAAAGGAAATTAAAAATAATGTGAGACTTTGAAGTTTGGATACTAGAGGGCACCAGAAGGAAACAAAATAATGGATGCATGGAGAGAGATTTTGGAAAAATTGGTACAGAATTTTTAGTTTAAAGTTTTCTGCTATTCATGATCTACTAAATAATGCTAGGGAGAGGAATACATTTTATTGGATCAGACTGAACTTGATTCAAGTGTGGACTTGAAAATAACAGGTTGGAAGAAGGATATTGAAAAAGATGAAATACAGAATATGATGTTTTAAAAGCTAAGAAGGTCATGCAAATAACAGACTAGAAGACTAACTGGGATAACCTTTCTATATTGGATTTACAATTGGATTTGTTAATATTTTTGAGAAAAGACAAAAAGAAAATGGGGGAGGAAATAAAGTTTTTATACATTATCTGCAGGATTGTTGGGATAAAGTGGAAGGAATATCAAGTTGATTTGTTATACTGCGGATAAAATAAATAGATTGCTAACTGGAAATTTTTTATGGTTTTTTTAAATAACTGGGACTTAATTATGATGTTTTAAGGCTTTTTTGATAACTAAGAGTTGTACAGGATCTAGAAATTTTTAATGATTTTTTTTTAACTGGGACTTAATTGTGATGTTTTAAGATTTTGTTGATAACTAGGAGTTGTACAGGAAATGCATTATTGAATGCATTTTAAATTTATTTGAACCGTTATGCTGTTATTCCTAGTAACTTTAATTAGTGTTTTAGAATCTGGATTTAAATTATGAGATTTAGTAAATTTGCTTGAAAAATAGAAAATGAGATATAAATGTAAAAGGCGAAAGACTTATATGATCTGAAGAGAAACCAGAGATATAAATGTAAAAGGAAAAAATTAAAATGGGTTTGCTAGGTAACGCTTGTAATAGATATGTTGTTATTTATGATAATCCTTAATGGACTTTTACTGATTAGTATGAGAGGCAGCTTTGTTTGTTAATAGAGAATGAGATGAAATGTGGAATGAAATGATTGTTGTGTTTTAAGATATAATGATAAATCATTAAAATTATGTATGCAACTTACAATCACAATTGGGACACAAGTTTTAGTTGCTAAGCAAGGCAATTGTTAAATGAGTCATGCCTAAACTCACAACCTTTTGCCACAGTTGTTAAGCAAATCACTGCAGTTGTTAAATGAATCTTGTAGTCATTAAATGAATTCAGTTTCCTCCATTGATTTGGTTTGTCGGAAGCCAGCTGGGAAGATCACAAATAGTGATCAGTTGCCCTGGTATCAGAGGGTGGGTTGCTCCCAGTTCACCCCGGTTCAGCCAAGTTTGGCCAAACCGGTAGTGTGGCGGGGGGAGGCTCCGTCCACCCACCCAGATGTTTCTGTGCATGTGCAGAAGTGTTGTGCGCAGGCACGAGTGCGAACACACACACGAGCATGAGCAAATCGGTAGTAAACCGGTTAGCAACTCACCACTGCCTAGTATGTTTGAACTGTGGTAAATACATGCTGGTCGCTAAGGAAATAAGTTTTCATTATGTGACCGTGAGGATGCTGCAATGGTCATAAGTGTGAGGTGATAAGTCCCGGTTTTCAATGTTGTTGTAACTTCAAGCAATCGATAAACAAAAGGTTGTAAGATGAGAACTTACAAACAGCATCTGCTTCCTTGTTTTCTTTTTTCTTTGTTCTTTACATTTTTTATTTTATCCTTTATTTTTAATAAGTTTCATCTGTATATACAATGTCTAATCAATTTTTTAAACTTTTTCATTTATGAATGCAATCCAATTTTTGGAAGCCTTTAAATCTTAAATCCCGATGCACTATCTACAAAATCATTTTAAAGGCATTAGAAACAATACTCAAACATACTGCTGTACATCTCTGTGACAGGAATGAGTTATCATTGCCATGGAAACCTTAACTTTTGAGCCCCAATTTCAAGAAATTGCCCAAGTGTGCAATTTGCTATTGTCATGACTATATGAGAAATTGTCAGTGCTGCTCACATACTGAAACAGTTAAACATCTGCACTGAGGGTTGGTATTATCGTGCACTTAAGGCTTCCGCTTGTCATTGCAGAAGGAGAAAGAACAAGATTTTTCAGCCTATACATTGTAAGCAATTTTCACATTTTAATATTTAACATTTTAATATTTAATATTAAGTTTTAATATTTAACGAGACAGCTTGTAAATTGGGCAGCGGCTAAAAGGTGAAAAGCATTGGCTCTGCTCACCAGTTCTCTTTCGAGTATGCTAGTGAAAATTTACAAAAGTTGTGCTGCTTTTCTTGTGCAAATACATAAAATTAAAAGAGGGAGGGAGGGAGGGAGGGAGGGAGGGAGGAAGGAAGGAAGGAAGGAAGGAAGGAAGGAAGGAAGGAAGGATCTCACCCTCAAAAATACTATTGTGGGAAAGATGTACACTAAATAAAGAACCAAAGCACTTGGAGATAAATGCAATAAAATATTTTTTTATTGGCATATACAATGATAGCTGGTTTCCTGACCAACGCATTGCCAAACAGCCATGAAGTCTACAAAGTTACAGGTTATATAGCCTTACAAAATAATACAAAGAATTACAAACATAATATAATGTAAATTAATATACTTATTATTGGAGCACATTTCTATAGAGAGTTCCTCATCCACCTTCCTTTCTGATACTAATGGTAGCACCTTTCACACGGTCACAAAAGACAACAACTTGCTTTTTGTTATTTATCTCACTTTTCCCTAGTCATCTTTTCAAAATTTTCAATTTTGCCTAGTCATTGAAAACATCGTGCTAATTGTTTTATAGGAAAGAAGCAGAGAAGTTACATTTTATCCCCTATATTATTCTGACACATTGTTTTGTCCATTGCTTCAAAGATAATTTCATAATGATGTGTCTCATCACATAGGGCCCTGATAGAAAAACCTTTCAAAAATTGATCCACAAGAAGCCCAAGATACATAAATGAATAACCATAAGTTTCCCTTTTAAGTGAAATGATAGAAAGCATTATTTATAAGAATGGTATTAATAGAATTATTAAGCACCTAGAAGGACAAGACTTGTTGAGAATAAATTAGCATTTTTGTCACTCAAAATGTCTTGCCTCATGATCCTTATTGGTTTTTTAAAAGAATGTAAACAAATGCTTAGCTGGAGCTGCTCCATTATCAAAAAACACACATGTACAGACATGAAATTCATCTTGATCAAACCTCTTGCCCGAAATTTCTCAACAAACTGAATCATTCCCGCAGAAGAGGTCTTCATATGTATGATTAACTGCCAAGAGTAGATAAGCAATGGGAATACATGGATTGTTCTCAAAGGGTGAACAGTCAAGAGTGGAATTTTACAAATGTTTATCTGATATCAGTTATTGATAAGAGTCAGGTATGAGCACCAAAGTGGTTGAGTTTGCAGATGACACTAAATTACTCAGAGTAGTGAGCATCCAAGCATATTGTGAAGTGATCCTAAGGATCACTCAAGCTGAAAACTGGAAAATGAAGCTAAGCACAAATAATTGTAAAACATTGCAGTTTCATTCTGATGTGATTCAAACTGGTATTGTCTAACCAGGATCTTTATGGCTAGATCAATCAAAAATGTGAGGTCTATATGAGATATGTGGGATGGAGGAGTGCAGGGCGGGGGACATATTTTTCCCCAGACATTGTTAGCAAAAAGTCTGAAAATGAAAATACCATTGTCACAGTGCCTTAGACTGAGGATACTTGGACTTAGGCCTCTCAGATGCATTGAATAGAAATTCTAAACTATGTGCCACTAAAATGCTCAGGTCTGTTCAGTATATTATAACCTTCAATTGGGCAAAAGAGCAAAACATTTTGAATCACAGATTGGGTCACAGATTGTCCAGTGATCTCTCAGGCCAAAGAGAAGCATGGTGGCAGTTTTCCAATACTTGAAGGGCTGTTAAAGTGAAGTGGGATATGGATTTATTCTATGTAACTCCTGAGAATAGGACAAGTATTAACAAGTAGAATCTTTATAGATAGATCTAAATTCAATACAAGGGGGAAATTCTGGACTATGATATATTGATTTTATTTATTTATTTAGTTTGTCACTCATGTACAAGATAACAGGAATAAGAATAAACATGAATAAGAACACAGGAAATGGGTGCAAATAAATGGGAACAGTAGGACAGGGACGGTAGCAGGAGTGGGTTCCTGCCAGTTCTAACCTTTTCTATAGAAGAGGTTCCACAAATCTACAATGCTGTTTAGAACTGGTTCCAGCTCCCTCCCCCCGTCCGTCCGCACGTCATCAAGATGAAGAGCGAGAGGAGGAATTCTGGGAGTTGAAGTCCACAAGTCTTACAGCTGTCAAGTTTGAACACCCCTGGGGGGGGTCTCTAAAGGGTGAGGCATGCAAGGGTCTTTTAACCTGACAGCTTTAAGACCTGCATGCTTCAAATGCCAGTTTCTGAGCCAACATTTTGGTTGCTAAACCAGAGCGTTGTTAAGTGAGTTTCACCATATTTTACAAGTTGGCCACGCCTACCCAGTCACATGGCTGGCAAGCCACTCCCACCCAGTCACATGGCTGGCAAGCCACTCCCACCCAGTCACATGGCCAGCAAGCCACTCACACAAAGAAGGCCATACCTACAGAAGAGGTTCTAAAAAATTTTGAAATCCACCACTGGACAGAAGGCATGCTGGTGCACTTATGCACGTCCCTTTACAGACCTCTTAGGAATGGGGTGAGGTCAATAGTAGACAGTCTAAGGTTAAAGTTATGGGGGTTTGAGGATGTAACAACAGAGTCAGGTAGTGCATTCCAGGCATTGACCACTTTGTTGCTGAAGTCATATTTCCTGTGATCTAGTTTGGAGCAGTTTACTTTGAGTTTTTTATCTACTGTGTGCTCGTGTATTATTGTGGTTGAAGCTGAAGTAGACATTGACAGGTATGACATTGTAGCAGATAATTTTGTGTACTACACTTAGGTCAGACTGTATTTTTTTAAGAATTAAGAATTGAATTAAGACTTGAACAGCCTGTTTCTTGTAGTTAGGATGTTCCATCATTGGAAGTTTTCAAGCAAAGATTAGATGCCCATTTATCCAGAATGCTATGAAGATTCCTGCCTTGGGCAGTGTGTTTGAGTAGAAATACTCCAAGGTTCTCTTCCTAATCTGAGATTTTAGTACTCTACAATAATCACCTAAAATATTGAACATAAGGTATAATATTTTGTAAAATTCCAATCATATTCATGAGAAACCAGGGTTGCTACTTAATCTGATGGACTATAAACACATTTCATGTATTACAGGCTGCCTTTAGTGCAGAATACTCAGCAAGCTCATTTCCAATGTAGGAATGTCAACCCAGATAAATTCAATATGATTGAAACTATCTTACATGAAATCAGGCAATTAGTCTTTCTCACCAAGTGGCCATGATTTTCCAACAAAACAATTCAAAACAGAAATATTGTGCATGTTACTCAAATGCAAATGTTGTCTTGGTAATTATTTTAGCTCACACTCAGGCAATGTGCAACATAAATTTGCAGCTTTATCCCTGACACTGAAAAACTCTTAAGAAATAAAGAAGGTTCCCTAGAAATCTATCTAATACAGTAGGCCCATATTTCTATTTAGATACAATATTTAAATGTCATTTAAACCTTAAAGAGTCTGCATCTGTACAAGAGATTTACAGGCATATTTAATCTCCTCTTCATTGTCATTGTTTTAATGTGTGCAGTTAGTAGATTTTGCTTTGTTTTAATATGCTTCTTCTTAAGAACCTTTTAAGTTCTATTAAATGAAAGCACACTGCAGTAATCCCATTCTCTGCATATTAGCAAAATGCCTGTTATAAACTTTCCATTTACTTTTCTTTCGGTTACATGAGGGATGGATTACTTACAAAGCTATTTTTTTAAGTCATAGAGCAGCAACTCTAAGAAGGAAATCACACTTTTTTTTTTGAAAAAACAGTAGATGGGTTTGCATCTAAGGAAGAACAGAGAACAATAGAAAGGGTTAGGGAGAAGTCTTTTGGAAATAAGGTCTTGTTTTATGAGAGTATTTTCTTTCATATACATTTCTGAAACATAGCACAGAGAGTTTGTGAAATTTCCTTTTTGGGCAGTTAGAATGCATGAAACTTACAGGGAAATAAAATCTTTGGGTATGTCCACTTCACTGATTCCACACCAGTGATCCAAATGCCTAAAATGACTTATCTTTTATTTGCCAATCTGATGAACCTTCTTGGCCACATCCTGGAGCTAAACCTTTACAGCTGATCAGTCAGATTCTATTCAGTTTTGCATGGATTATTTTAATGTAGTCTGTGAAATATCTAAATACATGTCAAGGAGTTACAAGGTCTAGAAAGTTCCACTGGTCTATTAAAAGGCAGGACGTCTGCAAAATGTAATTGCATTGCACCAGTGGGAGCTCAGTGGGAATTGAATCCCAGAATTTCTCAGGGCAGAGATATGAGTTATGCAATAACTAACAACTGCCAGCTTCAAGGCCAGAAAACACAATGCAAAAACTGCATAAAAGCCAGGAAAAAAGAAGCACAAGACTCCCAGAACAGTGGATATAGTGAGAGACCATACTTTTAAGTTCACTAGGAGCAGTCAACTATTTTAAGTGGTTTGGTTCAGGTGTGTAATAAAAATGGTTATCCAGGCATGCTGTATTATTGACTCTGGGTGTCTTCACCTGAATTCAAGTCATGCAAAGAAAGAGTGCCAGGGAACTACAACCAAGTGACTGTCGGTCATCCTGACACACTTATTGTGAGAAAAGAAGGAATTTTATCTCTACTCCTTAATGATGTTTCCTTTCTTGCGCTCTTGAACTTTTCCCAGGAGGCAGCTAGAGAACAAGAGAAAAGGGGACTAGAAGTCTAGATTTGAGAGGAGATATCAATCAGTGCAGTAAAGTCTTAATTTCCTATCCCTTTTGAATTCCTGATGTATATATTCCCAAACCTTTGGCTATGTCACATGTGAATTATCAGAGTTATCTTCAAACACAACTCTAATGTACTCAGTTGGGGAAGACAGTCCTGGAGAGCTGAATCCAGTAAAATTTATTTCTTCTTACATCTGTATGCAATTAATAAGACTGTGTGAAAGCCTACTTATTTGAGTGAACTGAGCAATTAACATTCCGCATTTTAAATGAGTTGATGCAAAAGCTTCTTATGGGATTAGAATTGATCATTCTTAGCATAAAAACTAAACAAAAAACTAAACAAAAATATTCCAACTCACCCCCACCCAAAAAAAAGTCTCATTCATACAGTACTAAAAACCATTTTTCCCATTGATTTTCTAAAAAATACTGACAGCTTTAAAAATGTTATTCTAGAAATTTCTGCAATGTTTCTTTTTTAGAACCAATACGATAATTGCCCAATTTAGATCAATTGGAGGTCACACATTTGAAAACCAGTTATAAAAAAAACAGCCGCTAGTCAAAAGTTTACAAAAGCATATTTACCATTCCAAGGAGATGTCATTTTTTGATTTTGAACCAACCTCTCTTTTACAAATAAGATTTCCTTTCTTATAGACTGGATCAAAGATACTGGCAGTGGTAGCATTTGCATTCTGTATCAGTGGTGGTGTTCAAATGTTTTTGATACCAGTTCTGTGGGCGTGGCTTGGTGGGCATGGCTTGGTGGGCATGGCAGAGGAAAGATACTGTAAAATCTCCATTCCCTCCCCACTCCAGGAGAAGATTACTGCAAAATCCACATTCCCTCCCAATCAACTGGGACCTGGGAAGCAGAGAATAAATGGGGGCGGGGTCAGTCAGAGGTAGTATTCACCAGTTATCTGAACTACTCAAAATTTCCACTACTGGTTCTTCAGAACTGGTCAGAACCTGTTGAATACTGTGGGAAGTTATCACCCAGCCCTCTCCCAGAAAAATGAAATATCCTAGGAAATATTGAAAAGGCAGAATATTTCTCTGGATATGAAAAGAAAGAAACATGTTTTAAAAGACAGAATAGTTGCCTGTAGCTTCCTGCCCATCCCCACTGTTAATGGGCCATTAAGAAGCCCAAGCTAGTCCCTTTTACATAATAAAGACTTCTCCACTACAGCGCCAGGGGAGATGGGAGTAAAGGCATGATAATATTGGCCCTTTACTCAACTGACCACATGGCATCTGAGAACTCAACTAAACCTGGATTCAAAACACAGCCCAGAGAGTTGCCCCTGCATGGCCCTATGGGAGTCTGACAACCAATCCTAATACATTTTTTACACAGGAACAGGAAACAGAGAGGTGGGACTGAACAGGTTATAAAAAGCCTAGCAAGCCCCTCCCTCAGCCCTTCTCTTCTTTTCCACCAACATTGAAGCATGTGATCACCTTTTCTGTTCAGGACTCAAGCCATGTGGTCCTGTCCAACAATAAACCATCTTTCCAAGCAGCCTCCATGTCTCCAGTGTCTTGGAGCCAAACCCAGAAGGACATTTCTTTCACCAATACCATCTCTGTTCTGTATGTTTACTTTAATGGGTTCCACCACAAAACCGCGTTCGACTAAACCGCGCTCGACGAAACCGCGTAGCTGACATCATCAACAGGGCGACAACAGCGTGGAGACAGAAGCACGCTGTAAACGCTAAACCTAAAATTAACCCCTAAACCTAAACCTAACCCCCCAAAACCTAACCCAAAACCTAACCCGAAACCTAACCCTTAACCTAATCCTAACCCTTAACCTAACCCTTAACCTAACCCTAAACCTAACCCTTAACCTAACCCTAACCCTTAACCTAACCCTAAACCTAACCCTTACCTTAAGTTGAATTGGCTTGCTTTCAAAGCGCTATTTAAAGCGCCCTTCTTTCTCCGCGCTCGCTGTTGTCGCCCTGTTGATGATGTCAGCGACGCGGTTTAATCGGGCGCGGCTTAGTCGAGCTCGGTTTTGTCGTGCCACGACTTTAATGTACAATTCTTTACAGGTTTACTTCAACTTCAGTAAGACTTATTTCTAGCAAGCACATTTAACATTACAGCTGAAGGCCTTTTTGTTTCTTTTTTTAGCAACAGCATCACATCCTATGACTGCCTTCAAAAACTTTCTTCCACCACTTCATTTAAACCCACAATGCACTGGATGATCTAGCCCTGTCCTGAATTTTCAGAAATTTCCCTAACCCCAATAGCTTTCTTCTTTGAACTAACCTGACTCCTTCAGTTCTGAGGCATTTCATTTTCTTATTGCCTTGCTCTCCTTCCCCCCTCCATTTCCTAAAGCTTGTTCTGCTAAATCTATACAAGCAAAATTAGCATTATTCGCATTCATATTCCATATGCTTAGATCACTGGTTATGAACATTAAACCGTTTTCAGCCCCCAGGCATTGTTAGATAACAGTGTGGCACAGAAATGTGCTAGAACAGCAGTCTTTCTAAAAGCAAAAAATAAGGCTGCTGGAAGATCATCCCACACTTTTCCTTAAAGGAAGGAAGGATTTGTTTCTCCGTGCAGTCAGGTTTCAGGAGATGAATAATATTTAAGGAAATAATTACTTCCTCGGCTTTTGGGCTGTCTTTGCATGGCAGTTTTGTTTTAAATTGGGGGTTATTATTTGAAAAAGTTTGCTTCCATTAGCAAGTATGGCTCTTTCCAAGATATAACCAGTTTCCAAGGTATAATCAGTTTTGTACAAGTTTTCCAAATTTATTGCAGGTTTTCACATAATAACAAAGAAGTATTGCAAGATTGGAGAGATCTGGCCCCTGGAATCGCCAAGAATCAGACTTGACTGAATAGATATCATCATCATCATCATCATCATCATCATCATCATCATCATCATCATCATTACATAATAAACTTGGTTTGCCACCTAAAGGAAGAACTAATTATTGATAAGGCAGCACAGGGATCATGGTGGCATAGTGGTTAGAATGCAGTATTGCAGGCTAACTCTGCATTCCACTTCCAGGAGTTCAATCCTGACTTGACTCAAAGTTGACTTAGCCTTCCATCCTTCCAAGATCAATAAAATGAGAACCCAGATTGTTGGGGGAAATACGCTGACTCTTCAAATGCTTAGAGGGTGCTGTAAAGCACTGTGAAGCAGTATATAAGTCTAAGTGCTATTGCTATTCTATTACTATATGCTGTGAAGAAATTAAATTCTAGACCCAATATTCTTAAACGGAGGAAAAACAATCTAACTTTCACCATGTTCATCATATACTTTCAATGGTTGTTTAAAGCATTCATTATTTTGATGGAGAATATTCAAGGCTGAAAGGAACATAATTCCAGAGTTTCTGCTCTGACTAAAAGGTAAAAGTAAGTAGCAACTTGTGTCGGTTATCATTGACAGTTTGCAAAAGGGTAAGCTCCAGTAGGGAAAGTGTGCACAAAATAGATGAGATTGGATCACTAGGCTATGGAAGAAAGTAATTATTTCTAAATAATATTCTAAAATTATTAAATCAGCAGGCACCATCCCCAGGGTCAGAGTTGGCAGAACAAAATAAATAAAATTGGCTACCATAGAAGGCTCATGGGAGAGTTTATGGAAAAGCTGGGAAAGGGATGGATGAGAACACAGGCATAAACAATTGATAGATACGAAGTAATTGTAGGCAAGGGAGTTCTCAGTTTATCTCAGAAATGATAACTTAATCCAGGTAAAGAGAAATCTGGAAAAAGGCATTTGAAAATATTCAGAGAGGCTCCACCTTAATTATTTCACTATAAATGAGACTGGGAAAGGCCAATAACCCTTTCTAAGATTATGTATTTAACCCAGATTAGCATTAAATATATATATATATATATATATATATATATATATATATATATATATATATATATATATATATATATATATATATATATATATTATTGAAATCTGTTTAGTTCTTGCTTCCTTTCCCAGCTTCATGGGACTGGATAGGTCTGTTATCTCCATCAGCCAAAAGAGAAATGGGCATTCATAGTCAGAGGTTCCATGGCCAAAAGGGAGGGATGGCCTACAATTGGAAACCCTGAAAATGAACAAGCTACTGGTACTTTCAATGCAATCAGAATGTTTGCATAGGATAACTTCTATTTTCTCATGGAAAATACAATTTTCTTGCTAGGTCACCTTGATCTAGGTTCTCTTTCCTTGATAAGATGATACCAGAATGAAGGCTCCATTGAGATGTATATCCAGCTTCTTGTCAACCAGACAAACTGAGTGTATGGTTGAACTCTTAGAGGGGAAATATTTATTAAACCAATTTAAATAGCTGTCTATCTACCAAAATTAACTCTGGGTGACAGGTTTGTTAGAGATTTTCTTGTAAAATTCCTAGCAAACTCCAAATTGTCCTCACTGAGTAAGCTCACTTCCTGCAAGATGCTGGCCTAAAAATCAGGGAACGATGAGTTCTCATCTTGCCTTGGGTTTGGAAACTGCTGGGTGACTTTGGGTCAATGAATCGCTTTCTCTCAACCCATCTCATGAGGTTATTATTGTCAGGAAAATAGGCGAAAGGAATATGATGTACCATATTTTTCAGACTATAAGATGCACTGGTATATAAGACGCACCAGGATTTCAAAGAAGTAAGTAAGAAAAAAAGTTTTTGCCTTCCCTCAGTCCCCAGCAGCACTCTGCAGGCTTCAGCAGGGCTGGGGCAAGGCAAAAACCCTCCCATTTTTGCCTTGCCCCAGCCCTGCTGAAGCCTGCAGAGTGCTGCTGAGGGCTGAGGGAAGGCAAAAAAAGCCTCTGTTTTTGTGAAAACAGCTCATTTTTTGCAAAAATTGTATTCAGGGGCGGGGCTTCGGGAGGCCAAAAATGGCTGTATTTGGTGTTTAAGATAGCAATAGCAATAGCAATAGCAGTTAGACTTATATACCGCTTCATAGGGCTTTCAGCCCTCTCTAAGCAGTTTACAGAGTCAGCATATTGCCCCCAACAACAATCCGGGTCCTCATTTTACCCACCTCGGAAGGATGGAAGGCTGAGTCAACCCTGAGCCGGTGAGATTTGAACAGCCGAACTGCTGAACTGCAGTCAGCCTGCAGTGCTACATTTAACCACTGCGCCACCTCGGCTCTTTTACCAACAGCACCAACAGCTCTTTTAGGGGGAGAAAGGTGCATCTTATATGCTGAAAAATATGGTATGTTTGCCACTTTGAGTTATTTATAAAGTAATAAAGACAGGATAAAAAACTAATCCTCTTACAGATTATTTTTATTCAAGAGTCACCTATTCACCTGAGATTAATATACAGCTCCCTTTTGCAATCAGCAGCTAGTCAGATGATCTTTTTATATAGTTTAACATAGTTTAGCATAGTTTAGCATACCATTCCTCAGGAAACACTACTTCATTACTCATTTTTCTCCTTCCTGATGAATACTCCTGTTAGCTCTCCTTATCTGCTTGCTAAGTCAGCTACAGATGGCCTTCCAGCTGTTGTTGAACTACAACTTCTATCAAATGTTATCATTAGTGGAGGGGGGAGTGGAGGGAGTTGCAAGCCAGCAACATTTAGAGGCTCACATATTGCTCAGGTTGGTTTCATTCTTCAGAAATTACCTTGGAAAGACCTTATTAGCAATGATCAGAGAGAGCTCATCCAGATGGCTTATATTTATCAGTATTGATGTTCGAGTCAGAATCCCTTCTCAATTTTGAGGCAACAGTCACATTGTTCGGTACTGCAATTCTCTTCTCCGCTTATAATCCTTTGGTTTCTTGAGGTTTTACCTGGAATTTTAGGTTTTATTACTAGCCTCCTGAATTTGGTGTTGTGGTTAAAGTCTCAGGGCTTTAAGAGACTCTGAGTACTAGTCCCACCTAGGCCACAAAGGGAGTTGGGTGACCTTAGGCCAGTTACTTTCTTTCAGCCCTAGGATGGAGGTAATGGCAAATCATTTCTGAAGAACTTTACCAAGAAAATGGCAGGGAATTGTTCAGGAATTGTCTCTGAGAAGCAGGCATAATTGAACAGAAGGGAAAAAAGAGTAACTTTTTAAGATAGCATTTTAACGTATCTCCTTTCAAGTTGAAGAAATCGTGTTTTCTTAGTATCCAAAAACATTTTTCTTTTTCTTTCAAAAATTAGCATTTTTAGCTACTGAAGAATAGTTAGCATATTTTGGAAGTCCTTTAATACACTTGCCAGTTTTAAGAAAGATACAGAACTGGCTGGAAAAGAGTTATCTTTGCTGCTTGTGGAATGTTATTTGGAATCAATGTTTTTCATTGTTTAATTATCACATGCAATCAATTGTTACTGTTTGATCACTTGTTTTCTGACCTATCACCAATATTGAATATATGTATCCCTTGTTTCGGTACCCTATAAAAATACTTGAAACCCTCCCTTAATAAACGCTTTTTGCTTTCCTGAATTACTTGGCAATTCTTATTTTTGGAAGGGCAAAAAAGCCTCTTTGCAAAGGGAAAAATGTTTTCTCCTCCAAATTCAGAGAATAGGTCTTCAGCTCCCCAAAAACTGGGTGAATACATTTCTAGGCAAGAGAAGTAGTTCACCTAGTATCAAGAAGTGTATCTCTGCTATTTCTTATTGATTTGATCCCTCCAGGTTTAAGACAGTGAAATGTATAGTGTTTTTTCTGTAGTTGGTCATAAATTATATTTGAGAGAAAAGGGACAAGCCAATTAGTTCTACCTGGAAAAGCTCAAACTATCTTTGTTCTGTGTTATGGAAGAGCTCAGTTGTTGTTTCATAATTGCTGTTCTATAATCTGGAAACAGATAGGAATTGTAGGTATTATTTGTTTTTTTTTCTATTTCACAGAATCCAAGCTGAGGTATCATAAAAATGGAATAAAATATAGGGGTGGGAACGTCAATAGAATACAATGTTGTTTGCAGAATAACTGCCAATTAACTGGCAAACAAATGAATGTACATTTTCAGAGGGAAAAAATGAAAAACAGGAAGGAGCTAATGGAAATTTATTGACTTAACTTTTTACAGTGTAAATATGTAAACATTTACATAACAGAATAAGCAGTCTCTTTAGAGATATCAGCCATTTCAAAAGCCCCATTTATACTTAAACAAACCAACTCTCCCAACTCCTATAATAAAGATAGTCACAGCCACAACAGCCTTTGTACAATCACATGCATCAGATTGTATCCCTCTCCCCTTGGCTGCTTCATTTCTCTGCGATCTCTTCCATTCCGTCTGGTCTTCTACCTCTCAGCAGCACGGAATGCCTCTTCCCACCAACAGAATAAAAACCTCACCCCATTCCTAAGAGGTCCATAAACGCACCACCACGGCTAACATCCCTGTCCTACTGTCCTCATCTATTTGTATTCATTTATTTCGTTCACATCCGTGTTTATATTTATACCTACTATCTTGTACTTGTTTGACAAACTAATAAATACAAATAAATACAAACTAAATATAAATATTCCCTTGCTAATCAACTTGCCAATCCTTCTAGCTATATTGGCTTGAACTGCCAGCTGATCTGCACCCCTTACATACACAAGCTGACATACACCCCTTGTATGTGCACACAGAACACAGTGCTGCAAGGGGGAAAGATATGTCCTTTCTTTCCTTTATCACCTACTCATAAATAGTCTTTTTCTAAGTATCATATTCCCTTTATCTTCCAGATTGCTTCCTATTAAGCTTAGCAGTTTCCTTTTTTCTTTTTCATAACTTTGTTCCCCTGTTTCTCTCATTTCTCCCTGTGCATATATGTATACGTCTAATCCTTGCACCCACAGCTCCACAAGTATTTTTTTTTATGTCTTTCCTAATTTGTCTATTTTTCCCCCTTCCTACTCTTTAGGACAAAGTCCTTCCTTTCCACAGGGCCCTAATTCTGATTTCCCTGTGCATTCCACTGATTCAGGAGAGTATTTGTAGCTTTTGAAATGAGAAGTCCTTGGCAGGAGTGGTTTTCACTTACCTTCCCTACCAGTTCGCAAGTGTGTCTCTCTGTGTGTGTGTGTGTGTGTGTGTGTGTGCGCGCATCAAGAATCAGAGTTAATGAAGAAACTACACTGGCTATCTTGTATCAAGATCCTTCACAAGTCCATACCACCTGCAAGTGTGCACTTCCAGTATAGATCCAAAGAATGTGTAAGTACCTTACAGATTAGAAGGGAAGTGGACTGGTTCTGCCTACTTCACATAAAAGAGAAAACCAATGTGAATACTTTTATTTTCTTCTGCAGAAATCTTGGACACCTGCTTGTTTCTTGGCAAATTATTCAAAGAACTCTCACACAAGGTAAAGGGAGCAGCATTGAGAAAGGCAGGCAGGAAAACCTGCCATGTAAAGGAAGTGCCAAAGCTACTAATGCAATAGCAACTTACCCTACATGCAATTAATATAACATCTACTATGTTTAATTCAGGGTTTTACAAACATACCCCATCTCAACTGATAGCAATAGCACTTAGACTTATATACAGCTTCACGATGCTTTATAGCCCTCTCTGAGTGGTTTACAGAGTCCCCAAATTGCCCCCAACAATCTGGGTCCTCATTTTACCCACCTCAAAAGGATGGAAGGCTGAGTCAACCTTAGGTCTGGTGAGATTTGAACTGCTAAATTGCAGGCAGCCGGCAGGCAGCAGAAGTAGCCTACAGTACTGCACTCTAACCACTGCGCCACCATAGCTCATGAACCCAGCATTTTAACCTTGGGTCTGATTTCATTTGCTCTAGCAAGACAATTCTTCCTAGTTTATATAAGCAGAAGAAATATACCATGACATCAGGGCTGTCACATCAGTTTTGCAGTAGAATTTGAAGCAACTTTCTTTTAGCTGTTTCAGCTGTTGTTGCTGCATTTGAAGCGTTCCTTTAGCTGTTGTTGCTGTTTCTTCTTAACATATTTAAGAGTATTTTATTGGCTTAGGAGGGGAACATAACTTTTACATTCAAGTTCTTAGGACCAAACAAAACAGAAGTAGAAACCTTCTGACTAGACCAATATCCACCATTGGGCTTCCCACAGTAGTCAGGCAGATGTCTCTGGCAACTGTACAAACAGTGCTTCAAAGCAAAAGCTGATTCACTGTTCATAAGTGTACAGTATTTACTCTGTATCTGCTGGGTATCCATATTTATAGAGTTTAAGAGAGAGAAAATTGGCAGACATTTTATTATATCCTAGCTTCCCATCCTCTCTTCCTAAGCTGTTTTCCTTTTTTTTAAAAAAGGGGGTGTACTGTTGCTCCTGTATGCATTTTGCTCAAATCAATTTTCCTGATATATGTCGATGTATTCTGATTACAGATCCCAAAAATATCAAGCATCAAGATTGCCTAAAGCCCGGTGTTTTCAAACATTTCAGGTCACTGTTAATTTAAAAAAAAAATCCAGAATCCTTGTTTGAGAGCCAAAGCTTTAGTGATTTTTAAAAAAGGTGGGTTCAAGTGAATTATTTTTTTCTTGCCTTCAGTTGCTCACAGAGCCCCCATGAAGTTCTTGTACAACCTAGATTCTGCAGAACCCAATTTGAAAATCCTAGTGTGGAGACACATCTTCTTTAAAAAAAAACATCTCTCTTCACACTCAAGTTTCCTTCCTCATTTCCTCCTTTTTGTAACTCTTAACTTTTCTTCTTCTTCTTCTTCTTCTTCTTCTTGCTTCTTCTTCTTCTTCTTCTTCTTCTTCTTCTTCTTCTTCTTCTTCTTCTCTTCTTCGTCTTCTGCTTTGCAATTTCCTTCTGTACAACATTTCCACCTTGGTATACATCCATTGTAAATGTACTTCTCCCTCCTTATTTCATTTTCTCTTTGCCTATACATATGATACTATTATATACAGTCCTTAATTACAAACATGTTTGTTCATCTCTCCCTATATATTGTTAATTTCTAACACCTCTGTCTAACTAAAGAAAAACATTGTAAGTTAACTCTTAACTTCTTAGTCAACTCAACAAGGATTGTAAATATTTAGAAGATCAGGTTTCAATACTCCTTTTTTCACTATTGTTCCTATGTAATTGGGCATGCTAATAATAACACTGACTCTCAAGACTTATCTCCTTTCATAGACAGGTTTTCCGTGAATGTATCACTCTCTTTTGAAAACATCCAAGTTAGTGACATTACCAGATCTTGTGGTCATGAATTCCCCCATGTTAATTATAAATGGTGAGAAGTATTTTCCTTTGTAAATATCTAATCATCTTCATTGGATTATTTTGATCCATTTACATGTCTTTGTTATAGTTTTGTTTGGTATTTAGTGAACAGAAGGGGAGAAAAATAAGCAATACATACTTTGTTAAGACATATTTAAAGGCATTAGAGTAAGCCAGCCCTTGAATTCCAGCCAGCATGATCTTGGCCAGGTTGGTTGGTGATTCTGGGGATTGTTTTCCCAACAAATCTGAATGACATCAGGTTGAAGGAAGCTGTTCTACAGCTTAGAATTGACATTTTTTCATCACATAGGTATTAATATTGTTTTCAATTCTACAGTTTCTTCCATGTTTCTGTGAGCTGAGGAAAGGAAAATAGGAGCCCATCTGAATGCTACTGAAGTAGCATTCCAATTGTACATCTGAATTGACCAACAGTTTTTTAAAGGCTAGGATTATAGAAGAGCAACATCTGGAAAGTCACAGGTTCACCATCCTTAAAGTAAACCTTCTACTGACATATTCCTCTAAATGAGTCTATCTCAAACTCAGCAACAAGATGCGTGGATTTCAACTCCCAGAATTGTTGTAAGCAATTATATCATTATATACCCTCTGTTTGCATGCGATGCTAAACATGGCAGCAGAGAACTTCTAGATTTTTTATTAGAGGTATCCCATAGGTATGTGTGCCATTTCTCTAACGATTCCTTTTAAACAAAACTAAGCTGCAAGGCAGTGGTGGGATTCAAAAAAATTTACTACCAGGTCTGTGGCGCTTGATGGGCATGGCTTAGTGGGCATGGCATGGAAAGGATACTGCAAAATCGTCCATGCAAAGGATACTACAAAATCGTCATTCCCCACTCCACTCCAGGGGAAGGATACTGCAAATCCCCATTTCCTCCCATCAGCTGTGATTCGGAGGCAGAATATAGATGTGGGTGGGGCCAGTCAGAGGTGGTATTTATCAGTTCTCTGAATTACTCAAAATTTCCACTACTGTTTCTCCAGAACTGGTCAGAACCTGCTAAATATCACCTCTGCTGCAAGGAATCCAGACTGCAGGAAAGTCAGTTTATAGCTATTTAAGCATTTCTGTACTATAGGAAGTTAAAACCTATCCCTCTCCTAGAAGAATGAAATATCCTAGTAAGGTGGGCTAAAAGGCCCAATTATGAGCCGTGGCCTATGGATCATGTTTAATATCAAACACTCTGATTAAAGCTGAGGTTTTGCACCATTAAGCAGAAAACAATTGCTGACAGTTGCTGAAGGAGCAATAAGTATTTTTACACATCTGGGAACAAGTCGACCCAGACGGGGAGTTTCCTGTTATCTTGCAAGATGTGTCCTGTTTATGTCACGCATGATCTATAAGGTGCTGACCATGTATATTTTAGGAATAGTAACAGTTGGCCATCTGGCATGGACAGTTTTGGTTCCTCTCATTACCTTATATGCTTAAACTCTGCCTCTAGAGATGATGACGTAATTTGCACTATAAAGGTATGGCTGTAAGAACCCTTCGGGGTTCAAACTCTTGATGCTTGTATTGGCATGTTTGAACCTGCGCATACAATAAACTTTTCCTATATTGCATCGCTTGGCTTCGTTGTCTCTTAATTCTACAACATTTTCTGGCACCCTTCAGATGGGACAGAGAAGCTAAGGCAATATTTTGCTGAGGGCCACTTTGCCCCGTTGGGGTGTGGGGCTGCTGCTCCTTGACTTCCAGGCGCCACGGGTCTTCTTTTACCCCGGGAGGCGGCAACAGCAGCCCGACTACACCAAGGGGGACACACATTGTGAGTCCAAGAACCCTGCAAACTTAGGAAAGGAGCTCTGCGGTGTTTCCTGGCCAGGATCCTTGGGGAGAAGACGTCTCAGGCGAGTATCTTGATAATTGTGTTGTACCTATCTCGTTTGAAGATAGAAGAGGGGGCCTGATCACCTCCCTGGACTCGGGACGGCGTTCCTAATGAAGTCCGTATAGGTTGTGTGGGTGGTTAAACCAGCGCAGTTCCTGCAGGTGGCCATTGAGTTCCGGCTTCTGGGGCCTCAGGTCGCTGGTAGTGTGTTAGAATGGGTGGGGGTAGCAGCATACCCAGCTCACCGCTGGATTGCATGATTAAAGGATTTGATTCATATTTTAACCACGCTACATATAGGGTCCCTTACCCAAAATTGACCAAGGATAGGCTTATTTACTTGTGTCAGAACCAGTGGCCACATATGGGGGTAGGGTGGCCGAGGGGAGGAACTTTTCAAAACCAAATTATAGATGATTTAACTTCGTTAATTGCTGCAAACGAAGAACGCTATCCAAATCAGTTTCCATATATAGATCAGTGGGGAGACGCTGTAGCAGGGCAGGCTGATGAATTATTACAGTGTCAAGCTGAAATGGTTCGCCTGTGTGTGGCTAGACCGAAGGAAAAGGGGAAGTTGAGGTCAGCGTCGAGATGTGTCAAAAATGTAGCAGCTTCAGAGAAAAAGGAGTCAGAGAAGAAGAAGATTTTTGCCCAAGACGAGGAGGAACTCTTCAGACCTCCCCCTCCCTATGCATCGGCACCTTTGCCACCGCAGGGGGCTGTAGGCATTGTTGTGCCCCAGGCTATGGGGGCTGCTGTGGCGGACAGTGTGGGGGCTGGGGATCATCAGGCAACAGGAGGGGCAGTGAGAAGGAAGGAGCCCAAGGATGTTGGATCAGGGGCTACAGGAATTAGAAGAGAAGGGCCAGTAACTAGACGATTGGAGGCAGAAAGGGCGAAAGCCGAGAAAGAGGAAAGTACGTTGTTAGAGGAAAAAGAAGGACTCTTTCCATTAAGAGTATCGGAACAACAGGTGGGCATTAACGCCCAGGGGGATCTTGAATACCGCCCTTGTTTTCAATATATCCCCTTTTCAACTACGGACTTATTGAATTGGCGAAAGCATTTTGGTCCATTGTCTGCGAAGCCCACAGAAATGACAGATTTGTTTCAAACCATTATGCATAGTCATAACCCCAATTGGCGAGATATACAACAGCTGTTAACTACGTTGCTAACAGCAGAGGAGAGAGAGAAATGCAAAGCAGGATGCGAGAGGTTTTTAGAGAACGTTATTTGATTGTTTGATTTGTTTATTTATAGGCCGCCCTTTTCCCTGAGGGGACTCAGGGCGGCTTACAATCAAAAAAGGGAAGGGGAGTGTAGGACAATACCAAAAAGAGATGTGCACAAAGTAAATTAGACAGTAAAACTCAACATTCACTCAGCATTCGGGAGGGGCGAAAATAAGATTATCCCCAGGCCTGACGGGCTAGCCAGTTCTTGAGGGCTGTGCGGAGGCCTGGACGGTGGTGAGGGTACGAATCTCCACGGGGAGATTGTTCCATAGTGTCGGAGCCGCAACAGAGAAGGCTCTCCTCCGAGTAGTCGCCAGTCGGCACTGACTGGCGGATGGATACGGAGGAGGCCAACTCTATGCTATCTGATGGGACGCAGGGAGGTAATTGGCAGAAGGCGGTCTCTCAAATAGCCAGATCCACTACCATGGAGCGCTTTATAGGTGGTGAGTAAGACCTTGAAGTGCACCCGGAGACCAACAGGTAGCCAGTGCAGCTCACGGAGGATCGGTGTTATGTGGGCGAACCGTGGTGCGCCCACGATCACTCGCGCGGCCGCATTCTGGACTAGCTGAAGTCTTCGGATGCTCTTCAAGGGCAGCCCCATGTAGAGCACATTACAGTATTCCAGCCTAGAGATCACAAGGGCTCGAGTGACTGTTGTGAAGGCCTCCCGATTCAGGTAGGGCCGCAACTGGCGCACCAGGCGAACCTGGGCAAATGCCCCCCTGGTCACAGCTGAGAGATGGTGGTCAAAAGTTAGCTGTGAATCCAGGAGGACTCCCAAGTTGCGGGCCCTTTCTGAGGGGTATAAATTTTGCCCCCCCAGCCTGAGTGATGGTATGTTGGTCAAATTTTTGGGAGGGAAACACAACAGCCACTCGGTCTTGTCTGGGTTGAGTATCAGCTTGTTTGCTCTCATCCAGTCTTTAATGGCTTCCAGTCCCCGGTTCATCACGTCCACCGCTTCATTGAGTTGGCACGGGGCGGACAGATACAACTGTGTATCGTCCGCATATTGGTGGTATTTTATCCCGTGCCTTCGGATGATCTCGCCCAGCGGTTTCATGTAAATGTTAAATAGTAGGGGGGATAGGACCGACCCCTGCGGCACCCCATAGGTTAGGGGCCTCAGGGACGATCTCTGCCCCCCCACTAACACCGACTGCGACCTGTCCGAGAGATAGGGAGGAGAACCACTGCAAGACAGTGCCGCCACCCCTATCTCCCGCAGTCGTCGCAGAAGGATACCATGGTCGATGGTATCGAAAGCCGCTGAGAGTTCCAGGAGAACTAGGATGGAGCATGGCCTCCATCCCTAGCTCTCCAGAGATCATCAGTCATGCGACCAAAGCGGTTTTCTGTGCTGTAACCGGGTCTGAAGCCAGACTGGAAGGGGTCAAGATAGTTAGCTTCCTCCAAGGTACGCTGAAGCTGGAGAGCCACCACCTTCTCAACAACCTTCCCTACAAAGGGGAGGTTGGAGACTGGACGATAGTTATTAAGAACAGCTGGATCCAGAGACAGCTTCTTCAGGAGGGGTCTTACCACCGCTGTCTTGAGCGCGGTGGGAAAGTACCCCTCCCGAAGAGAAGCTGTAACAACCGCCTGGATCCAGCCTCGTGTCACCTCACTGCTGTTGGCAACCAGCCAGGAGGGACACGGGTCCAGTATGCAGGTGGAGGCACTCACAGCTCGCATAGCCTTGTCCACATCCCCAGAGGCAACTTCCTGAAACTCAACCCAGAGATGGTTTGCCAAGTTTTCTCCTTGTGTCTCGGCTGGATCTACTGGGGTGGAGTCCAGGTCCGCTCGAAACCGGGCAACTTTGTCCGCCAAGAACTGGACATACTCCTCAGCCTTACCCTGTAAGGAGTCCCCCGTCTCCCTCCTATTTAGGAGGGAGCGGGTTATCCTAAACAGGGCGGCTGGGCGGGACTCGGCGGACGCTACCAAGGAGGCAATGTATGTTTCTTTTGTTGTTCTTAAAGTCCGAATATACTCCTTGGTGCATGCTGTTAAAAGTGCCCGTTTCGACTCGGACCTATCGGACCTCTACGAGTGCTCTAGGTGTCTCCTCCGGCGCTTTACCTCCCGGAGTTCCTCAGTGAACCAAGGAGGCCTCCGGGGGCCGCTGACCCGGAGGGGCCGTAGCGGCGCAATCCGGTCTAGAGACTCCGAAGCTGCCGAGTGCCAGGCAGCGACGAGGGTCTCCGCCGAACTGTGGGCGAGGGTATCAGGAATAACCCCAAGCTCCGTCTGGAACCTAACAGGATCCATCAGTCGCTTGGGGCGGAACCAGCTGGTCGGTTCCTCCTCCCTACGGTGGGGGTTGGCCTCCGGAAGTCTAGCCTCAGTAGGTAGTGGTCTGACCACGACAGGGGTAATGATCTCATTACCCCTCAGACCAAGATCGTAACTCCACTGCTCCGAGAGGAATACGAGGTCAAGCGTGTGACCCGCTGAGTGAGTTGGGCCTCGAATTACTTGAGTCAAGCCCATGGCTGTCATGGAAGCCATGAACTCCTGCGCTCCATCAGAGTGTTCACCGAGCGAAGGCAAGTTAAAGTCCCCCAGGACTATAAGTCTAGGGAACTCAACCGCTAGCTCGGCTACTGACTCGAGGAGCGAGGGGAGGGCTGCTGCAACGTAGTTGGGAGGCAGGTACGTAAGCAGCAAACCCACTTGACCCTTGAGGTCCAGCTTCACTAGCAGGGACTCACACCCGACAAGCTCCGGAGCAGGGATCCTACGAGGTACTAAAGACTCCCGGACTACAATAGCCACACCGCCACCCCTTCCCTGGGCTCTCGGCTGGTGTAGCACCTGAAATCCGGCTGGGCACATCTCAACGAGGGGGACTCCTCCCTCAGGGCCCAGCCATGTCTCAGTAATACATGCCAGGTCTGCGCCCTCATCTGTTATCAAGTCCCGGATGAGGGGGGCCTTATGAACAACAGACCTGGCATTTAGCGACAGCAGCCTGAGACCAGGGTCCTGAACACCCGCGCCATCTGACCTTGGAGTGGGACTCCCAGGGCCGGAAGGAGGGATCTCTATAACACAGCGAGCCCTCCTTCCCCGATGATGGCCTGCCCTAAAGTCCCCGCCATATCTGCCTCTCCCTGTTATGACCGCAATGCTCCGACCCTCTCCCGTGGATATAGCCCCCCCAACCACCCCGATGGCCCCCACATACCCCGCCAGGTCCTCCGAATCAGTCATACCCAAACTCTCACACAGACAGTCCTCACTAAAAAAGTTAAAAACACAAATACAACTATATAATAATAAAAAGTGAAATCATTCATATCATCTCAAACAATCCCATGCACTCAACATACCGATTAAAAGAAATATAGGAAAAAGTTGCGCAGTTCGTAATAGTCCAAAGGTGCCTTCCACCTCTCCTGAGGAGGATAGCACCTTAATGGGAGCACCGCTAAGGAGACCAATATCGTCCAAGGGAGGGGAGGATGGGGGACAAGGTGGATCTGTGCAGCAGCTGTAACAGGGGGAGTCAAGGGGCTAACCATAGTGGAGAAAGTCTGATGGTTAAGTTCAATTCCAGCCATCCCCTTGATGTTATTTCCAGGTTAAGTCCTAGGGTGGGGAAAGAGTATCTGTCTCTGATGGAAAAAGACAGGGGGAAGATGTTGTAATCACCAATCACACTCTCCTTCAATTCCGTCCCCTCGAGCAGTTTCCTCCCTCACCAGTTCTCTTCTTTTGGTTACAGTGTGGAGGCAGAGTAGATCTAAATATCAGCAGCAGCAGCGAGAGCCGGAAGGCCAATCATGATGGTCAAAGGCCCAATATACAGAAGTCAGTTCACAACAAGAGTCGTACCAATCGTACCAGCCCACTTAGTAGTCTAAGCCCAAGATTGAAAAAAAAAAGCTTCGTCCAAGGTGGAGGGAGGGGGGGGTGCCCCATTCAGCAGCTGGCCCCCGGCATTCTCAAAGGGGCCTCAGCAAACCAGAGAGTTATCAGGCCAACAACGACATAATGATGGTTATGGTAGTCGGGGCGGTAATCGTAGTTAAGTCAGGCTCCCCCCAAAAGCAGCTGGGCCGTACGGTCTTCCAAGCCGCTAAGCCGCGGCGATCTCACAGCCAGCGGGCCAGTGAGCCAACAGACAACAGTGGTCGCGGCAGCCAGCAATAATCGGGGGAGGATCAGAACTCCCCTAGCAGCTCGGCCGCAGAGTCTTGTAACAGCTGAGCCGCGGCGTTCTCAAGCGGCAGCCAGCAATATCGGGGGAAGATCAGGACTCCCCTAGCAGCTCGGCCACGGAGTCTTATCATACAGAAGCAGATAGGGCTCAGAAACTTTTGGAAGAGGCACCAGAACGGGATCCTGGATGGGATCCTAAGGTAGCAGGGGACAGATTAAGCAGCGCCTGCTTTCTCTCTGGGCCTAGTGCCCTTTGTCCTGGCGTTATATCATAACCTAAATAACGGACTTGTTGCTGGACTAACTGAGCCTTACTTCTGGACACTCGATATCCACAGTCTAGCAACAAACACAACATACGTCTCGTGTTTTCCCAACACCCATCCCGGGACTGTCCAGTGACCAACACATCATCCACATATTGCAAAATCGAATCTCCTTGTTGGAAGGGGATAAAATATTGCAAATCCTTGGCCAACGCGGTTCCAAAGAGAGTTGGGGAATTTTTGAACCCCTGAGGTAACCTTGTCCAAGTATACTGGCTCCTTGTTCCAGTATACGGATTTTCCCATTCAAAAGCAAACAATGGCTGGCTTACTGGATGAATAGGTATAGTAAAGAAGGCATCCTTTAAATCAATCACTGAAAACCACGTAGCATTAGGTGGGATGAGACTGAGAAGAGTATATGGGTTAGACACAGATGGGTGAATTGTGACCGTCCTCTCATTAACCACACGCAAATCTTGCACCGGTCTGAAAGACCCGTCTGGTTTAAGGATAGGCAAAATTGGAGTGTTCCAGGGGGATTGTATAGGAACCAAAACCCCAGCCTCCAAGTATGTTAGAATACAGTCATATATAGACAGGATGGCTTCCCTCCAATAGGGTCGTTGCCCAATGTGGACAGGAGCTGCCAGGGGCTTTAATTCTACAATACTAGGAAATATTGAAAAGGCAGAATATTATATTTCCCTGGATGTGAAAAGGGAGAAACATGTTTTTAAAGACAAAGTATCTCCCTGCAGCTTCCTGCCCCCACCCACTTTGTCAATGAACCATTAAAGCCTGAGCTAGTGTACTTTGCATAATAAAGAAAGGATTAGCCTTCCGGACAAACTCACCACATGGCTTCTGGCAACTCAAACTTGGCCCCATGGGAGTCTGACAACCAATCAGAATACATTCTTTACAGAGGAACAGGAAACAGAGGTGGGGCTGAACAGATTATAAAAAACCCAGCAAGCCCCTTCTCTTCTTCTTCACCCAACATTGAAGCACCTTTTCTGTTCAGGACTCAAGCCATGTGGTCCTGTCCACCATTAAACCATCTTTCCAAGCAGCCTCCATGTCTCCAGTGTCTTTTTCTCCACTGGAGCTGAACCCAGAAGGACATTTCGTTCAATAGTACTATTTTCATATTCCTTTGCCCCAAATGCCTAGTAAGTTTTAAATGATGTCATACTATCTGTCTTCTGTACATTGAAATTAGAAGAAATCTTCAGCTTTTCCTTCCCGGCTCTTTAAGATGGGCTGCCCAATGTAAGCAGATGAGAGTTGCTCTTAGAAGACCGGTAGCCATTTGACTAAATACGTTTGTTGCCAGCTGGAAACAAGTGGCTCTCCTTAAGATGCTGGGTGCCACATCTCTCTAAATCCCTCCTCCGCAGCTTCAGCTGTTTTTCTATGATCTCAGGCTACTTAGTCAAGCTGAGAATGGTCTAATTTGGAATACACAATTTGTTCCTAATGTGCATTTTAACAGCCAGATTTTGTTTTCAGGTGTGTAATTAATTTCTTAGCATGATCCCTCTCTTTAAAAAAAACTGCAAGCCAGCAACTTCTGCATTTCAAGCTTGACAAAAATATTATTGAGACAAGCAAAAAAAACCGAGGCCCTAAATGAATTCTCCAAGCATATGTAAAGGGACAATAAAATGCTGGCCTATTTTCCAATAAGGATTTCCAAAAGCCTCATACGCCGCGATATAAAAAGTTAAATGAAGCAAAACATATAATGTGATAAAATAATACATTTGATTTCTTTGCCTGTTGCTAGTGTGACCAATTGTAAAATTGGATAGGGCTCCTATATCTTTAACAGCTGTGCAGAACAGAACATTTCAGTATATATTGCTTGTCCTGTAAGTAAACATCTTGCTGATCTAAAAAAAAAATAGGTTCAATTCACCTAATAGCCTGGAATCCCATCTTTAAAAGGATGCAATGGTAGAATAAGAAACTAGAACAGGTCACACTATAATGTGGTACATACCGCATTTTTTGTAGTATAAGACGCACCAAGGTTTTGAAGAGGCAAATTAAAAAAAGGTTTTGCACTCTGCAGACCTCAAAAAAATGGCCCATTTTTCACAAATTCGCCTTTAAGAGGCGTAGAGTGCTCCTGGGGGGTGGGGGCCCAAAAACAAGCAAAACAATGGTCCAATTTTCAAGTAAATGGGCCTATTTTTGTCAAAAAAGGGCATGTATAGCCTTTAGGAGGCTTATAGAGTGTTCCTGAGGGCTGGGGGGCAAAATTGAGCAAAAAATGGCCCATTTTTCACCCATTTCTGCCCTCCCCAGCCCCCAGGAGCACTCTAAAAACCTCCTAAAGGCTCTGCACGGCCATTTTGGTGAAGGGGGAGGCAAAAAAGGCTGTATTCAGTGAATAAGATATACCCAGATTTTCAGCCTTTTTTCTGAGGGAAAAAGGTGCATCTTATACTCTGAAAAATACAGGTACCTATTGTTTTAGGCTGAGGGCACAATTTGAACTTTGAATGGCATGCCAGAGGGGACTATGGAATCAGAGAATCATAGGGTTGGAAATGACCTTGGAATCATCTAATCCAACCCTCTACCAAGGCAGGAGTCCTTACATCAAGGATGGCCTGCAGCCCGCATGCATCACACGCTGACTAAGCCCACGCCTGGTTTAGCAAAGGGGGGAAAAGTCCTGATACATCACATGATGCCGCTGTGATGCCGCGAGTTTGACACCCCTGCCTTACACCATCTTGGACAAATGATTGTTCAATCTTTTCCTGAAAACCAGGTGTTCCCTTAATACTGCAAGACAAGCTGTTTCATTCCTTATTAGTTCTCATTGTCAGGAAATGCCTCCTAATTTCCAGGTTGGGTCTCCCTCTGATGAGCTTCCACTCATTAAGCTAAAATGCCTAATTCCTTTAACCATTCTTATAGGATTTAGCCTCCAGACCCATTTGTTGCTTTTCTCTGCATTCTTTCTAGAACCTCCGAATTTCTTTTGTATTGTGGTCACCAAACCTGGACACAGGGTTCCAAATGTGGCTTCATCAGTGAAGTATAGAGTGGTACTGTCACTTCCCTTGATCTTGAAACTATATCTCTGTTGATGCAGTCATTGAGTTGATTTTTTTGACGGCTGTAGCAAAAGGCATTGGGGAGAGACCTAAATTTGATTGCATTGAACAATTATTACTTTTACTTGTATTTAGTAATTTCCCCAGCCTGAAACATTTAAGAGTTTTTGGAAGCAACTCTAAGTATTGTGGGCAGCCTTTGGTTGGGTCTACATGTTTGGCACATCCTTACTATATACTTGCAAATAAATAACAGGTTACATTATATCTGTCTCACAGTTGTAGGATAAGTTGACTTACCTATTTGTAGGTTTGATTTTTATCATATCCATTTATGCTGCTATATGATTGCCTTGGCTTGATTGGAAAACTTCTTAGATTGTGGACAGGGGTCTGACCTGAGGATTCCCATCTCATCTCAAAAGTACCTTCTACAATGACGTCTAATGGCTTGGAGGGGTTTTCGCTGAAAAATCACAGCTGAAGGTAATTATTAAAAAGAAGTTATACACTTTCATCCTCTTGGCTTTTTAAAAAAAATATTGAAGTTCATTATAAAATAAAATAAAGATAGAAATAAAGATAACAGAATAGAGGAGGGAAAAGAAAGAGGAAAGGAATGCAAAGTAAAAGAGAGTGAAAAAAATTCAGCAATTGCCAACATTTTTTTGGTGCAGTAAAATTCAAAATACAGTTATAACCTCAACTTTTTACTTTATAGGTAGTCCTCAATTTAAGACCACAATGAAGCCTTAAATTTCTATTGCTAAGCAAGACAGGTGTTAAGTGAATTGTGCCCCATTCTATGACCTTTTTGCCACAGTTGTTAAGTGAATAACTGCAATGTGAATCATGAGGTTGTTAAGTGAATCTGGCTTCCCCATTGACTTTGCTTCTTGGAAGCCATCTGGGAAGGTCACAAATGATGATCATATGACCCCAGGACACTGCAATCATCATAAATACATGCCAGTTGCCAAGCATCTAATTTCTGATCACATGACCATGGGGATGCTGCAATGGTCATGTGTGAAAAACAGACATAAGTCACTTCATTCAGTGCCACTGTAACTTCAAATAGTCACTAAATGATTAAATGGTTGTAAGTCATATTTATTAAATATTAGCCATTTCTAAAACAACAAACTAATCAAAGCCTCAAATCAAAGTTTCATTTTTCTCCCTGTTTCAATATCCTGTTGGCTTTCAGCCCGTAGTTCTTTAGGGGTTGCTGAAGCACTCCGATTTGGGAGTTTCCTTATAAGCATTGGACTATTTATCAGGTCAATTCAATTTCTTTTTTTTTAGATTAAAAAGTAAATGTCTTCATCAAATCAAGCTCTGTTTCTGTTAACCAAGTTAACAGAACTGCATGTTATCTTCTCGGGCAAAAAGTACAAAAGAAAGTTACCCTTGTTTCTATTGGGATTGTTCTTTTCGATCTACACACAGCAATGAGATTTCATGGCAAATATTTGGAAGTGGACATCAAGGACAAATTTAACTCTTCTCTTATTGTAACACTTTCCTTGTTTTGCTCATTTGTTAAAGCAGTTGTGTAGAGCTTTCTATGTTAAAAAAATATCAAAGTGATTTAGAATAAGATGCAAGCAATTAAAATGGTAGGTTAAAGCAATAAATAAAATATGCAAATAAATATAATCAACAGACCATAACAATAATACAGTGTGTGTTTGCAAGAAAAAAAATCTGAAAATAATTTAAATATATATCTATTGGGGAAAGTAACATTTCTTTTGGATGAAAATTTGATTGAAGAACTGAGTCTAGATGGCATATTTTGTCTCAAAGCAAATAGTAATTCCAAAGAAAGTATTTTACTTGGGAATCACACAGGAGACAAAAGAGACAAAGATGCTTGTTATGATCCCATTAACTATGGTATTTGCCTCCCCATCTAAGGTAATTTTGATTTTAAACCACACTGCATGCTAGAGGCAAGGATACATTTAATATTGGGTGTATTTCTGCCCTTAGATATAAGTTGAGTTTACCTTGCTTGAAAAAGTACAGCTTGGATTGATCATTTTTACTCAGTCTGTTTCGTTTGACCCAGATTCTGTAAGATTACTTTAGGTCACAAACCAAATTTACTGCTTAAGAGGTTTTTGAAACAAGCATAAGAAGCAAACACTTTTAAATAATCACCTCAGTTGGAAATTGGTATAGATGTCTTTTTCTGCTATGGCTTCCTTTCACAAGAATGTTATGTGGAAGATAGATCTCTCTCATTCTGTCTTTATTCTTCTTCTTCGTCCTTCTTCATTCCTTGAACCTTCCAGATTACAATATCATATAAAACAGCATCCAGTTTGAGAGTATTAAATGGAACATTATTTATCATTTAGCAATGGAACCAGGCAGAGCTCAAATGAGTGCAATTTTTGAATTGTTGACTTTTTCCCAGCCTAATGCATGAATGTGTATGCAGAGCCACTTCTCTTTATGAAATACAGCTTTCAAATAATTTGAACAGTGTTTCAAATAGTCTAACTTACATCTAACTGTAATTCTTACTTACTTTTTTAAAAAGCAGATTCTTTTCGTTACTTTTCTGGAGGAACAATATCCACTCAACAAAGCATAAAAATCATAGAATTGGGAAATCACCAAGCTTCCATCAATGTCATATTTCATTCTTTCCTCAGAACTCATCCAGATATATCCAATGTGTGTATTTGATACTACTGGCCAACCAAAATATTCAGCTCATTCTGTTATAGGAGGGGAATGCATGGGTGAAAAGCTATGATTCAGAAAGGAGCCCGGAAAACAATTTCTGATCATGGTTTATTTATTTATTTATTTATCAAATTTATTTGTTGCTCAGCTCATGGCTCAGGCCACTCTGAGTGGATTTTTCAAGTAAGCCATGCCCTTTCTGCGGGAGAGCATGTTGAAAGTTTCATAATAAAAGAGCTACATAAAACCACGATCCTCAATAAAATAAAAGTTAGTTGCAAATAGAACTTCAGTCTGACCAGTACAAAGGAGAAAACTTATAAATCTTACTTATAAACATTCATAAAACATCTGAGGCATCGCTGATAAGTATTGAGTTAGATTCCTCTGTTATCAATGGAGTAAACCTACTTACCCTTATTTGAAATGCGGGTTGATTATCCAATAAAATTATACCTTTTCCCAACTTGGTTCAAAACCAGCATCTTATTCTCCCTCTCCTAGCAATTTTAGCTGCTCACAGTTTCTTAAACTCTGCAGTTTTATTTTTTTTAATATGACCTTAGACACTGACCTTTTCACAAGCACTTAAAGAAAATGGCTGTAAAATTTAAGCCATGAAGTAATCTCTTCAGTAATTGGAAAGATAAATGTGCTGCATCTATCTATTTCTCCCTCCTTTATTGCTATGGCCACTTAGAGTCCCTCCAGACAATAGGGGGGCAGATATTTCCCCCTAAATCTCATTCCACTGCTTGATCTGTTCAATGATAATAGCATATTCCCCAGCCCTGTGCAAAGGGTGCTTTTCAAATGGGTTTTCTTCTGGTCTCTTTTCTTTATTCACTGACCAGCTACTTCAACAGCACAAAACCTTTTCAGAAGTGTAAATTCTGCTATGGAGTGTTTGGGAAGAGCAAACCAACTTCAGTCAGCAGCTCAGCAGGGCTTTCCCTTGTTAAAGCAACTCTCTTCAGGCTTCTTTGGAACCCAGTGATGACTCTTGCTGCTTTTATTTATGAGCAACAGGAGAGGCATCACCTACACCTCCATTAATCTGAGCAAACTAAAGTTATGAGCTGTAGTGGGGAGTTTCTGTTCACCAAGCATGTTGATTATTTTCAGTTTCTGAAATCCCAAGGTGGGAAGAGAGATCAGCCTAGGAAAGAAAGGTGGAATGGCCTGTTTTAGATGGAGGGGAGGAAATAAAGGATAGTGGTATAGTGGTAAGCAAAGATGTGAAACAGAAAAAAAGAAAAGAAAGAAAGAAAGAAAGAAAGAAAGAAAGACAGAAAGACAGAAAGAAAGAAAGAAAGAAAGAAAGAAAGAAAGAAAGAAAGAAAGAAAGAAAGATTCTTCCTCCCATCAAGATCAGTACAAGAATTGGATTCAGAAAAATGGTTCTCAAGTTTTCCTGAGTTTTCTCCAGTTTTCTCCTTCAAAATTATCAAAATAACTCTTGTATTGGTATTTATAAGCCACACATTTATACATATAGCCAACCACATTCCCAGCTACTTTACACCATTGTCAAAATGATCTTAGGAACATAAGGTCAAAAAAGTCAAGAAAGTGGCTGAAATTGAACAATGAAGCTCAATGCTTTTTCATAAATGCCACATGTGCAATGTACATAAAGTGTGTACGTAAAGTTTGGGCGGCTTTATCTGTAGGGTCATGGACAACATCTTGATTTTTTTTCAATCCCCTGACTTTGGTCTTCTTGTTGAGAATGTTCTTCTAACTTTCAGCTGGAATCTGCCTTCCTGTAGTTTGAATTCCACCTCCTGTGATTTGAGATGACAGAGAAAACTTCCTAATCTTTTGCATGACATTTTTTCAGATTTTATTTATTTGTCAAATTTAGATACTGTCCATCTCAGTCATAGAGTAACTCTTATCATATTGATTTATATAGACTCCCATACCAAATCGTAATAGATGTTTGAATATTGTTCTTCCATCCTGGTATTTGCAAAACTCAACCAACTGAAGTGGATTTTCTGGGATTCACTAGGGATTTACTAGATTCCTTGGAAGTCATCTGTATGCTTCTCCAGTTGCTCTAGAAACCACATTTGGCTTGAAGGCAGGGGCCTAATGAATCCATTATTAAACTGTTCAGGCTTAGAACCAAGCAATTCATATTATCATATGCCTTAAAATAATGTGCATATATGAATTCATTTTTCTTAAAAGACTTGATATGTTTTATCCTTTGAAGAGTCATCTTACTTACAAAATTCAATGGAAAAATATCATGAAACTTGAACACGTTTTCACTCAGTGTGTGTATTCCACTTATAGAACTTATTGTTCAGAAAAGAAATGATTCTAGAACTTAAAGAAATAAATATTGCAATAAATTGCATATTTAATTAATATGATTTGAAAAAATTGTTTTAAATTTTGCAGAGGTGAGAGAAAGCACCTTTCTACTAGTGAGAAAAATACCCACTAGTTTTTTTACAGGCTTCTGGGTCACCCCGACACAAGGAGTGGCTACTTTAAAAAATCAACATTAAAATTAATGCAACTCAAAACCACTTTGCTTTTTTTTCATACAGGTCCTAAAAGCCTTTTAAAAAGGATGACTTTAATCAATAACAGAGGTGGATGTGCTATGTAATATGTGGTCTTCCACCCTTTCTCTAGACGTTCTACGATAACACAGACATTTAGCTAAAGGACTTCAACATCTCCACAATATGACTAAAATAAAAAAAAAATACAGCAAGTTCCAGGAGTATCTGCAGAATACAGTCAAAGCAGTCAAGATGGCAGCCATAACAATGTCACCAAAGCTCAGCTATTTTTATATACATCCTAAACTTAGACACAATAAACTGGTAGAGTTTTTATTGGAATTTTGTAGCCACCATCTTGATCTTTTTTACCATATCTTATAGACAGCTCTGACATAATCTTATCTCTTTGTCATTGAATTTACAATTTGCTTCTTATGAATGGAGGCAAGGTTTCATAATTGGAATATATATTTAAAAAGTGGTTCTTTAAACTCAGGTTTGCATACCATTGACAAGATCAATAAAGCTGCTCCTATGACAATTGGTAATTACTTTTAACTCATACACACATAACCACGCACACCATATTTTTAAGATACAATGAATCAAAAATAAATTAAAAGCAAATGAGGTGAATAGCCCAAATTATAGGAACAGACCCCCAATCCCAAAAAGAAGTTGATGGAAATTATAGTCAAAAGATGTTTATAGAGATTAGCAGTCATCCAGGTCATGGTTGTCCCAAAGGTGCTTTTTCAAGGGGTAATGTTTGCTTCTCATCCAAGCTCAGCTGAAGAAGCTTTTTGGATGAGAAGAAAAATGTCTTCAAAGAAAAATCAGAAAGTCCAGTTGCCTCTTGAAAAAGCACCTTTGGGACATAGTCAAAAGAGTCATGTTTGGTTAGGGAAGTGTAATACATTCCCTCTTTTGAACCTGGTTACATAAATCTAGCTGATTGAGAAAGATGTAATTTATATAGCCTTGGTATCATTTCAGTTCAAGAAATGCCTGATAACAATGACGCTCCCTTCTCCATGAGGTGGCGCTTAAAAAGTTAGATTTGGACTGGGAAAAACTCACATTTAAGACTGTGCTCAACCACAGAAGCTTACTGAATGACTTTTGGATGAGTCATTTACTCTCAGAGTTGGGTGGGTTTTTTTTTAATTGGGGGAAAGAGCAATATGTATGCCTCTTTGAGCTCATGAATGAAAGGCAAGAAATAACTGTAACAAATAAATAAGTAGGCACCAGGTGTTGTTACTCTCCTGCCACATGAGTATCAATACTTCCATATTTGAAAACGCTTGCACGAAAAGAATAAGCAAAATCCCTGAAAGGATTGCAAATTAGACTTGGAACAGAGTGAGGAACATGCAGAGGAACAAGCTATTCAACAACACAAACAGGCTGAGAAATCCATTCAGTGCTTTGCCTATTACACAGCATGTAACCAAAATTATGTAATCAATGCTGATAGGAATTGTGAGTTCTTGCGAATAGCAAGTTTTAGACATAATGTTGAATTGGCACCAGAAACAGTAAAAGGCTGCCAGAAGATGAAGGCTCTTTCCATGAACATGTCCATTGCCAACCCCACTGCCAGTGCTGCTCTTCAGATGTGTGTCATAAGCCCCAATCTTCCATATATGGACTGGAAATCTAGGAAATACGATTCCAATATGTCTGGTAAGCACCAGGAAAGAGCAGGTTTATGTAGTTTTCCACGTAATGCTAAGGCAAGCAGCAGGACAGATCTGGTTAAACTTCTTTTAACTTTGCAAAAACCCTGAGTCTTTTTATTGAAACATCTTCATTTCTACCATCTTGGGGCAGCTAACATTAAATGCAGAATTGCATCTGTCTAAAAGATTTTGCACCAGAAACAATAGTTTACATCTGGCTTCACTTTATTGCCATATTAATCTTAGGAAATGGGAATTCAGTACAAGTCCTGTGTGCTTGTTTTCAGGTTGCTGAATCAATCTGTTGGGAACTACCATGTTTATTAAGGCATTCCCATTTCTCTGCCTGCTAGGAATTTGATTAGTTCTTTGAATGTAATTAGGTTAGGGAGCTGGTAGTGGCATCACCTCCTGCATAAACACTGTCAGTGGCTATTTAACTCTGGTATCACCTCCTGCATAAACACTGTCAGTGGCTATTTAACTCTCTTTCTTGGACCAATTCCAATAATCCACAGACAATACAGGTTATAACTTTGCTGGCCAGACATTATAGAAATTGAAGGTCCACCTATCCAGAGAGCTTTGGGTTGTCAAAGACCCTACTAATAAATGCTGTAATAAGTAGATCCTTAAAATGCTGAAGGCAGAAGATCAAACAACAGTGTGGGAGAGGAATTCTTGTAAGGAGTGATGATTATAGGGTCAAAGTGAAGTGATGTAAATTTTAAAATGTATGGGTTGAATTAGTAGTATGTATGGGTTGAATTAGTGGCAATCTGTAGCTCCTATCAGGGTTCTTTATTGCTCATTGATAATTATTGGATCCTTTCTTCGGGAGAGTATCTTCTACATATATGGCAAATCTTCTCACACTGAGACAGAAAGCCAAGAAAAGGTGCTGCATTTTGTTTTGTTTCATTGGATGTGCTATTTGATGAATGCTATGAAGAAAAAGAAAATAAGAAGTTATGACAACTATCCAAGCATCTGATCTATTTTGGATATTAAAGAAAAAACTTGGAATTTCGAGAAAAAATAGAGATTTATCACACTTTTGGATCCTGTTTCTTGAAGTGAGAGCTCTCCTTTCTGCATTAAAGCAAATTTACCCAATTGGAGTTTATTGATGGTGTGATAAAGGAATGCTGAATCCTAAAATTGAAGGCTTTCATTTGTCAGGAGCACTTTCAAATCATTGACATTTAACCTTCTATACTGAGCAAATAAAATAGATAATTTTTATTATGAATAAAATAAAATAGATAATAAAAATATAGCAAATGTTGAAAGTATGTAAATAAATAGGATAAATGACATTTGCCAAGTATTAGGCCACATCTTTTGCCAGCATGAAGTCTTCCTCCATATATGTTGAAGGACATCATATGCACCATGGCATATGTGAGATGGATTATTCTTCTCCACATTCACACAGTGTCTTCTATAGGGAAGCCTATTTTCTCATATTGTCCTTTGATCTTCTTATCTCAGTGTATTGAGTTGAATGCTGGGTTGTGTAGATATGAACTGACTGTACTTTTTATATCAGTTAAAAGCTTTCAGATTCCATACAATAGTCATTCAAATGCTAATTTAATTGTATCAGTAGCCATCAAAGTACTTAACCTAGCAAAGAACTCAAAAATGCAATATTTGATGGTATTGGATGTTCCAAAAGGAGCAGTTGAATCAAAGAAATATACTCTCCGCCATCCAAACTGGTAAACAGAAGTAAAGTTCTTTGTAATTGGCCTAAAAGGCAGGGAGAATATTAAGCTCTATCAGTAAGAAACATTGTATAATGCAAGGATTCAAAAGAGGGGAAATGAACATGGCCAAGTAATTTGCTAAGATACAGTGCATCTTCACCCAGCCCTTTCCTCCTTATTAAGTATCTCAGCACCAACATTGTGAACTCAGTCTGGATTTCAGGATAAATGGGCATTTTATCATAAAAGAATTGGAAAAAAATACTCATTCTTGGAAATGTGTTGTTTCCTTTCTTTTCCCGGGAAAGGTGTAAAATGTCTTATGGATGAGTTTCCAAATGAAAGGAAATAAGTGTTTTCATTAGCCATGTGGATTCACGCAGAAGAATCTGTTGATCAGGAGTAGCTCTGAAATGAAATTAGTAACTTAAGCCACTCTCCATCACCTCCCATGCATTTCCAAAGAGAAGTCACTTCAATTGGTCTAAATAGAAAAGAGAAGAAAAATCAGAAAATGATGCTAGAAAGGGATAAAATAGTCAGCATGGTGCAACAGCCGGCAAGGACTGGCATGACAGTAACATCTGCTCATTTTTTTTTCTTTGAGAAGCATACAGAACAAATATACAGTGCATATACATACACACAAACACAGCCAACAGAAAAGATCTAATTGCATTTCTTCTTCACAAGTCCTTGCAAGTTCTCAACTGCATGAGAACCAACTGCTCCCTTGAGTTGTTACATTTTTATTTATGGCACTTTCATATCATCAAAAAGAACATGACCTTTTAAATCCCAAGCAATCTCAAAGAGGTATTTAATTATTATATAACAATATAGGTTACAATTGTCCATTAAAGAAACATTAGGGAGAACTATCATGCTGACTGGAAATTATGGGAGGTTGAAATCCAATATGTCTGAGGAATATCTAATAGTAGAAAGTTAAAGCAAAGAGACAGAAAAAGATAAAAACCAATAAGTGGGGCCCATCTTTTGGCATGATTGTGCTTCTGATTGTCCTAATAATTCCACCCAAGAACAGTAAAGTTGTTTTTCTTTGGAGATTACACCAATCAATCCATCATGAAGTTTCTTCTGTAGTTATTGCAGTCACAGACTCAACCAGATTACAGTAACCTTGCAGTTCTGGCATTCACAGCGATTCTCAAAATACCAGAGGATTTGAAACTTTTGGGCCACACTATGAATTAAAATAGTGTACTGCACTTGTCTATGAAAATGCCTTCCAAATGGCTGGGAGGTGGTTTGACAACGAATGAAAAATGCACAGTGAGCTGTCATAAGTTCCCTGATGATCATTTTACTCTTGCAGCATGCACATCAGACTTTTATAGACACCCAGAAGTTTGCTTAGGCATGCCCTGGCTGTACTGTCCTTAAAAATATTTGCTCAACCTCATTTTCTTTCTTTCGGCTGATAAATGATAGACAGACTTGACTGAAGGCAATTACTAACCAGAGACTGGATGTCACATTTTAGAATTCAGCCTTCCTGCTTTTGCTATTTATAAGAACAGCAGCCTTTCTCCCTAGGGGACACTTATCCCTTCCTAGATATGTTCTTCAAGCTTTCAAGGAAATATTTACAATCAGGCAAAGTTGCTGAACAATTTTAAGGCCATCATCTATGGAAGAAGAATAAGGGGGGAGGGGAGGGGGGAGGAGGAGGAGGAGGAGGAGGAGGAGAAGAAGAAGAAGAAGAAGAAGAAGAAGAAGAAGAACAACAACAACAACAACAACAACAATAACAACAACAACAACAACAATAACAGGCTGTATTTCCCTCACTAGTATTTCACATGGAGGCAACTTTGTTCTTTCTCAAACATTTTATCACATCCCCTTTTGCCATTTGTTTTAGCAGGTAATGCTGGAATTTTTAGCCAAACCACTGAACCAACAAATGAATAAATTTATATTTTAGAAGATAGAAATTTGCCAGGTCCACTGTGAGAAAGAGGTGCTAGGTAGCAAGCCTGGAGGGACAGAGAGTGCACTGAATAAAGACATTTCTGATAACAGAAATGGCATCCACCTTCTCTTTGCTTTTATTCCTTGCTCCACTTTGGCCTTTATAAATTCTTGCACTAATCCGCAGATCAAAGTTAACTAGGAAATTGACAATTCCTGACTTTAAAACCCTTAAAGTATAGAAGAACAATTCAATTAACACACATTTTTCTACTCCTGCATGGCAAGGTGCAGATGTCAACATTTATGTTCAAAATAACATAAAGCAGGAATTATGATTTTTATTGGATATGTCATTTCAGTTGTAGACTAAGACAGTGGGCTGTAGATGAGGGGGGAATACCCACCACCAACGAAGGCTAAAATCTTAGAAGACCCTTCATCTTCTGTATTTCTTTTATTTCCTGCCAGAAATTGATGGGAAATACACTGCTGATATTAATGCCCCTGATGACAAGAAAAAGGGGAACACCCCATAGTCTGTCAGCTATTCAAGTTCTGCATCCAAAGTTACTGTAATGTATACATTTTAAGAGAAGGAATCAGGGTGGATACTGCAGGTTCTTTCTTTGCTTGTTACAAATTTATCCGGTCTATGAGATAGCAGTTTTACATTTCCTTTTGTGCTGGGAAACATTGCTATCAATATTTCTCTTGGTCTATCTTACCAGACTTTATATACAGTGCTACAGAAAACATAATTTCTAGTAGATCACTACTCGGTTCAGTTTTTTTTTTTTTATAAAGCACCTTTGAACATTCATTTGGTTTCAGTTCAAAGTGTGTCTTTTCTAATATTCTATATCCCTTTATATAGGCATGCCTTTGACTCAGTTTTTGACTCTTGGTCACTGCCTAAACAAGTCCATGCAGTTTTCTTGGCAAGATTTCTGGAATAGTTTGCCCTAGGGTGGCAAGAGAGAATGATCAGCTCAAGGTCACCCAGCTGACTTTGCGCTTAAGGCATGGCTAAAACTCATGGTCCCCCAGTTTCTAGCCTTGTACCTTAACCACTACACTAAACTGATTCCGAGGTGGCGCAGTGGTTAGGGTGCAGTACTGCAGGCCACTTCAGCTGACTGTTATCTGCTGTTCAGCAGTTCTAATCTCACCGGCTCAAGGTTGACTCAGCCTTCCATCCTTCAGAGGTGGGTGAAATGAGGACCCAGACTCTGGGGGCAATATGCTGACTCTGTAAACTGCTTAGAGAGGGCTGAAAGCCCTATGAAGTGGTATATAAGTCTAACCGCTATTGCTATTGCTATTGATTCTCCTGTATAGTATTATTTTCCTTTAATTTTAAATGACATTTATTATTAACTTTATTTAATATTAATAATGACATTGACAATTAAGGTAATCCAATTAAAATTTGTAAGGAGCCTGCTATAATTCTCTTAAAACAATCACAAGTACTTTATAGCAGGGCTGTCAAATATTTTGGACTCAAGCAAGAAGAAATGCTTTGGTCTGCAAAGGAGTGCAGATTCCTCCTGTGACTCATTAAAAGCAACTTTTTTTTTCCAGAACCATTGGTGAAAGGAGGCTTTCAAAGTGCCTTTTGTCAGTTAAACTGAAAGTACTTCACAGTTGTGGTTTTTAATACCTATGATCCATTTTAGTGTAGAAGTCTATTGAATATACATTATTCAAAAGTCTCTACAAGTATATACCATATTTTTCAGACTATAAATTGCTCCGGACTATAAGACACACATTAGCTTTACAGGAGGAAAAGAAAAAAATCTGCCTCTGCTTCCATGACCTGTTTGCCGCTGCCACCACCTGTTTACCATCACCACCTCCCATTTGCTACGGCCCATTCACTGTCACCACCACCCATTTGCTGGAGCCCATTTGAAGTCACCATGGTCCATTCACCACCATCCATTCGCCATCGCCCGTTCACCACCAATCACTGCAAACTGGCTGTCTCCTGGAACTTTCTTATTATCAAGTTCAAAAAGCTGAATTGAAAACAGGACGGACTGTCCAGTGTATACAAGTAGCTCAACTGGAATACTATGAATTAATGTTACCTGGTGTTTTGGATATCAATCTAACAATGCAAAAGTTAGATCGATCACAGAATATGAGCCATGAGTTCTGACTGCTTCAAACAACCAACTTGATCTGTAACTGTGTCTCACAATTCACACTTGCAACCCTGGACTTTGTGATGAACAGCAACTCCATTTTATCATTTAGCATGGAATTTTTTAAACCAGGGATGAAAAACTTCCCACTTATTGATTCCCTTCCATCAGCCCCAGGCAAAATAAGTTGCAGTCAGGAATAATGGACTGAATGACAAGACTGCAGTGCTCTTTTGCAAAGGATATTAGATGAGATGCAGTGAGGACTTGATTTATATCGAGCAAAATTACAAATAACACCAGAGATAATGCAACCATGTTACTGCAAAAATGGGAAGATTAGATATCTGAACCCAATTTCTCATAGATTACCCTAGTTTTTTAGTCCTTGGATATACTTACTTGAGTTAGTTTGGCAAAGGAGAATGCGGAGAAAAGAAGTTTAGACAGCCAGGCAGTGCTCTTCTAAAGCACATAGATTTGGAGATGAAACAGAATTTCCAAATTGAATAGACCTTTTTTTAAAACTATAAAATAAAAATAGACAATTTGATGTTTTTGAGTAGGGATTAAAAGCCCCATAATATTGGTCTTGATCTTCACCCCAACAGAAATCTGAAGATGTTCTAATTTCCAGTGAAGTCTATATTCTTTCAAAGGAAGAATTTGAGCAGCACCTTGGACAGCTCCACGTGGAGTTTCAGGCTGTAGAATATGTCCCCTAACTGAAACATAAAGTATATATCCCTGACTGGATCCAGTTCAACTGAGAAAACCCTGTTCTGTTCAAGGAACCTAGCCTTCTCCAACAGCCATTCAATCCGAATATCCAATAGAAAACTATTATTCTTTTGGACTGGAATCCTTGGAGAAAGAGATAGAAACACACTTCCTCGACAGAGAGATGTTGGCAAAAAGGCAACTCTTGCGCTGCATTTTCCAGGACAATGACTTTTGAGGACAATTCTCTCTGACATTCTGATGCGTTCTCCAGTTTTACTACTTTATCCTCTGACAATAGAGAGTAAGGCCCCTCAAAACAGAAAAAGTTGTTACTTTCTGTTTGCTCATTCTAGTCCATAACTGGAGTCACTTCAAAGTGTCTTTTCCTCCTGATCAAAGTTAAGAATAATGAACAAAGTGGGAAAAGAGAAATCAGTAATGCATGTGATACATTTAGCATATGAAAATTTAGTCCCCATCTAAAATCCCCTGTCCTCCCTCCAATCAGCCATATGAAAGGATTAAGTGGCAAAACTATGCTGCAGCATGGTAAAAAACTCACCTAAAGAAATGCCAGCAACTGGAGGAGATCCAACAAAGCTTTTTATTAATTCTAATTTTAAAGCTAGTTCAAAAAGAATTCAAATGGCCAGCTGTCTGCAAGGAATATAAATCCTTCCATTCCCACCATCCAGTCAGAGCTGAAGAAGCTTCTTGGATGAGAAGTGAAACATCTTCAAAGAAAAAACAAGAAACTCCAGTTGCCTTTTGAAAATGCACCTTTGGGACAACCATGACCTGGATGACTGAGATTCTCCATAAACATCTAAAGATAAGACTTACAGTGAATCACTGGTGTTTGGCGTTCAAAACAGCTGGGAGCAAGAGCCCCAATGTTACATAGGGTCTTATATGTTGCTCAAAGACAGTGTAAACACATGTATAAACAAGCAGGCACCTCAAAATGCAAAGAGAATTGCTTCACAAAATATAAGGATCCAAGATGACAAATAGATTCATACTACACATTCTTTGAAATGTAACATAGCAGTTTTGATATATGAGAAGTGCCAAGTCTCTGATATTCTAACAAGCTGACTCTGTACTTTACCGCAGAAGGAGGAAAGAGATAAGAAGGCAACACCACATATCTTTAAATCTGCTGCTTAGCTAAAGGCGTAAATTCTGTAAGCATCTGAATCATTGACAGCCCAGCAGCAGTAAAATTTCACACTTAAATAAGCATCTGCAGAAATATAACTAAAAGGATATACATAACTTGAAAAAGAATCTGTATAAAATAAAACTATAGAAAGGCAGAAGCAAATGTTGTTAAATTCATATTTTAGTACTCCACACTAAAACTGTATTACTTTAAGTGGTAGATAAGCTTCACTTCATTGAATGATTAGATCCATATCAATATGTATGAGTATGTTTTTTGCACATGAAAACTAAATGTCACGAGACAAGGGATTTTTCTGAGAAGTAAGTTTTCTGTATGTGGGGATATTGCTTCATGGGAAAATATTTCAACACATGAATCCCCAACAATAGACAACCAGTACCATTACCATGATGAAAAAATATACTTTGTTTCTTTATTGAATTGGTTTGCTGTTCAGTTCCAAAAAAGATGGAAAAACCAGGACTTTCGTCCGTGCATTTTTTTTTAAGCCACAAGGTTACATTGGGTTTCCATGATTATTTACATCTATTTGTCTACCATTTATATCATCTATCTATAGGTAGGTAGGTAGGTAGGTAGGTAGGTAGGTAGGTAGGTAGGTAGGTAGATAGATAGATAGATAGATAGATAGATAGATAGATAGATAGATAGATAGATAGATAGATTGATAGACAGACATAGATAGATAGATAGATAGATAGATAGATAGATAGATAGATAGATAGATAGACATAGATAGATAGATAGATAGATAGATAGATAGATAGATAGATAGATAGATAGATGATAGATAGATAGATGACATGTTTTGTTTTTTGCTTCCTTATTTGCTCCCCACTGGGGACATCTAGCTCACAATCAGCATTTCAAAATGGCACAGCCCACATATTTATAAGGGACTTCTATAATAATGGACCACAAATAAAGAATAAGAAAATTATTGTTCCGTATATTTCCTCCCCCCTCCCATTTCCAGACAATAAGGATATCCTTCAAGGAAGTTAACTCATCAGCATTACAGCTTTCTGAGCCTCTAAGAAAATATCCATGAATATAATGCATTTATTTTGAAGGAAACAGGGCATGCTAAATAGGAAAGAAGATCCTCTGAAAAGATGTAAAACAAAGTAATTGAGCTGCCCCACTAACTCACATACACACATAACAGTGGTTTAGTGAAATTATTAATATTCCCCAGCAATTCCCTTCACCAAAATTCAGAACTGTCCCAATTAAGTCCAGCCATTGAAAGTTGCTCAAACAAAATAACTCCACCAGACAAACTTAAATCCACAAACAAGAAAACTCACGAGGCAAAAAAGTGCAGAATCTCCAAGACATGAATCAATTCCAAACACGGTGTCAATCCAGAGTGAAGCAGGAAACATGACAAACAAAACCACACAGCTAGAAAACAAACATATTGTTCCCAGCAACACCTTCATCTGTCTTCTGTGATAAATGACCAGCTTTCACTGCAGCTCATCAAAACTCATACTAATATCATAATAAAACTCATAATAAATATCTTTTCATGTAATTTTCAAGCTATTGTTGTTGTAGTTGCTATTCACGAAGTCGTGTCTGACCCATTGTGACCCCGTGGACAACGTCCCTCCAGGTCTTTCTAAGCCAGTTATATGTCCACTTAATTTCCTGCTGTCCAGTGCTAGACTGTTAACAATTATTTTGTCAAACATTTTGCTACAATCAAGATGTATAATTTATATTTATTTTAGGGTTTCAATTTTAAATGCTCAATGTGTTTAATGCTTTTAATGTTCTATGTATTCTAATTGTTTTATATAGTTATATTATGATGTAATCCACCCCTAGTCACTTGATAGTGAGATGGGCAGTATGTAAATTTAATTAATCATAAAAACCAAAATATAATGCCTGTAGTCCCAAAGATATGTTTTTCAAGAGGTAACTGGGGTTTCTTGTTTTTCTTTGAAGACATTTCACTTCTCATCCAAGAAGCTTCTCCAGCTCTGACTGGATGTGGGGAATGGAAGGATTTATATTCCTTGCAGACAGCTGGTCATTTGCATTCTTTTACAGAGTGAGGCCATTGAGGCCACCTGGAGGTTTATCTGTGTCATCAGGGTCACCTGAATAGTGCAAATGTGTGTGGAGCTTCCTTGGAACTGTTCAAAGGAGTGTTTTGTAGACTGGAGATAAAAGAAGTTGTATCTCTTTCCCTCTGTTAAGAGAGAGCTGTTCAATTTTGACACAGATGGCCTCTTTGACCCCTCTTTCAAACCAGCTGTCCTCTCTGTCCAAATGTGGACTTTGCTGTCTTCGAAAGAGTGGCCTTTGTCTTTTAAATGCAGATGGACTGCTGAATCTTGTCCTGATGGGTTTGTTCTCGTATATTTTGCCATGCATTTATGAAATGGTTGTTTTGTTCATAAACGCATAAATGCCTTCAGTTCTCCTCTTCCATCCTGCTCTTCAAAAGCTTTTGTTGGAGAAAACTGTTATAAAATTTGGATGAATAATTCCAACTTTGTTATCTATTGATATTTTCATTGTATACTGATTCTTTTTTATTTCATGGTTATGTTTAAAGTTACAACAGCATAATCATCTAAAATGCGCTAACATTTTTATGATTTCAACCATATGGGGGAAAACACTTCAGATGATGCTAACTCTATATTGCCCCCATCTGTTCCTGTACTGGAAGTCAGTGACAACCATTCTCAACTATTTGTATGCAGAACTCTAGACTAAGGATGTTCTTCATCTTATAACTAATAGTGACAGCAAGTATTTTTGTGAAAGAACCCTACTGTTATGGAATGTGCCTGACACACAGATCCAGAGACATTTTCCAAAGGTACCAATACAACTTACATGTTCTGTAAAAACATTTCAAAGGCAGACAGGTAAAGAGTTATCATAGAGCACATGATCTTATAACTTCTTACAACATTCTTGTTGTTCATGTATCAACTTATATATGCAAGATGATATGACAAGATGGTTATTCCTTATCTTCTACCCCTTGAGAAAAGAGAGTTGTTTACTAGAGTTATGATCTATAGCTGCTTCTGGTGTTTCCATCTTCCACTTTACATGGACAGTTACTTAGAATGTCAGAGATAATAAAATTATATATTCCCCATAAGGAGAAGCTTATGCTTCACCATAAACAACCACAGGCTCTGTGTAATTCTATTAGAGTCTAAATGACACAAGAATACATTAAAACACTAGTTGACCTACTATACTTCCAAATCATGCCCAAGGCAGTTAAGTCTGAAAATCAGCAAGTAGGTCATGTACTTTGAATGATTTCTTTTCCAATCAACTATAACAAAAGGATATTGATTCTTGAGGCTGAATCCAGCACCTACAATATCAAGGATAAATAGAAGGCTTTACCATCAGATTGTATTGCTGAATGAACAACCAGTTTCTTCTGCTGAAGAGGTTATTCAAATATACAATGGGGTTTTAAAAAGTGATCCCTATCAGAACTGGCTATCTAAATGAAGAAGAGCTAAGAAGGGAACAACTCCAACATTAAAATCACTCCAAGTAAACTGCAACCTTCATGAAGCTGCCCAAAACATAACAGTAACAAGCAATAAAATATACAGTTAAAATATATCAAATGCATGAATAAAAATAGACAGCAAATAGACATGGTTACCATGAGGGTGAAACTAATAAATTTACACTTTAAGATTTTTTCTTTTAAAAATAAGACAGAAAAGACCAGGTAAGAATTCAGTTTTGGGCCGAAGGCGATCCAGGAGTTCAGTACGCTTGACAAGGACAGTAAAATAGAAGCAGCCCTGGGGATCCATTCACATACAAATCAAACTCAGCCTCATCATATCTATCATTTCCAGCAACCATGTAAAGATTTAAACTAGCTAAGGACAGAACTGAGCCCTAAGATCACAAGGTGAAATAGAAGTTCCCCTGTGCAGAAATAACTCTGATGGTATCAAAGACTGCTAAGATATCCAAGTGTGTAAGCAGGGACACATTACTTCTCTTGTTTTTATTTATTTATTCAGGATGGCCAAAACACCTAAATGATCTGAGGTATCCCAAACTGGCCTGAAATGGATCTAGATAATCCAGAAACATTCTTTTAAAGAATTCTGCCACAGATCCAAATTTTCAGAGCAACCTGAATGTTCATTCATGACATATTCACAAGAGAATGAATTCCAGCAGGAATGAAATCTGGCTAGCATTCATTCTGTCATAAAAAAAGAGTATGCAGTGAGAACAAGTGAAAGATTAATTTATTTTTTAATGAGGTTTTCAAGCACTCTTTGACACCTTTTTTTAAGTTTTAAAAAGCCTGATACACTTATAGCAACACTAGCCCTTTACTAATGTTAGACTTTCTTTGGCACTTTCTGGAATGACCATGAAACCACGGGATTACATATCTGCTGTAACTTAAATAAAGAAAAGCCTGTAGAATTATTCTTTCACCCTGGAGTTTCCACTCCCAACTCCATTGCTCCCCTTACATTCTTTAAAAGATTTAGTAAATATTTTATCTGTCACAACAGATAAAAGATCTAGTATATCTTTTATCAACTAGTATATCTTTTATCTGTCAAAACAACAAGGCCATCCTTAGGTCAAGATCCACCCGGCAGCCCTGGGTAAAGTTCGTCTTTCATCAATACAAATTTTAATGTGGAAAAATTGTCTGCCTAGATAGACTGGATGATTTATCTGCATTCCCTTTGCTGACAAAGGCCAAATTATAAAAGTTCCCAACCATTGAGATAATATTGAAACAATTTATTTCATACTCATCATTTGTGGTAGAATTATATGAACAATGGACAATCCTGCCCTCACACAGCATCTGCCAGGACTCACTGTATAAATGGGCCTATATAAATAAGTGTGACTGTGGGGTCCCATGTCAAACTGTAGATCATATTGTGACCAGAGGTAAGCTGAGGGCATATAGTGGTCCAGTATTTATTTATATATACATATGCATGCATGCATGCATGCATGCATGCATACATACATACATACATACATACATACATACATACATACATACATACATATATTATATATATATATATATATTATAGTGGTCCAGTAGAACTGAGGAGAAATTATGTGGAACAGCTTGCCTCCAGAAGTTATGAATGCCCCAACACTGAAAGTCTTTAAGAAGATGTTGGATAGGCATTTGTCTGAAACAGTATAGGATTTCCTGCCTAGGCAGGGGTTGGACTAGAAGACCTCCAATGTCCTTACAACTCTGCTATTGTATTATTGTGTTTGATTTTTTTAAAAAATATAAACAATACTGCGCTTCAGTGGTTCAATGACCTAGACATTGGTATTCAAACATAGATCCTTTTAACATTTATATTTTATCGTGTCCTACTGATCTAGATAAAATGTAATCCATGTATGATATGCTTTATGCTAAATAGATAAATAAAAGTGGTAGAATTGGATGTTCACTCCCACTCTCTCTCTTTTATCTTCTGTGCCCCACTCCTGCTTTCCCTCTCAGTAAAGGAGAAAATCTATATGAGGGATGCAAGAAAAGAAATGAGCTTCATACTGACATACACATTTCACAATTGGGGGTTGGTACGATAAGGGAGGTTTTGTTAATCAGTTGAAAGATCAGATTTTATAAGGAATTCCCTTATATCTAGGCTTTTGTTAATCACTAATGAAAGGTATCAGCAATGGCTAGACAAACTAGTTTAGGCAATGATTAAAATTCTCAACAAGTTACACCTTTCCAAACTTGTTCTCTGGACTTACTTGAAAGTATATCTGTTTTTTGAAAGGGGGTGTTCTCTTATTCTGGTAAAAGTTCCAATAAAGTGGATGATATTGCAAGTGGATGATTTAGAAAAGTTGATAGGGAAGGGAAAGGAATGGTGTCTATGGATAACTCTATTACTTAACCACTGTAGTTTTTCACTGTAGTCCTGAGACACCATAAGAGCTCATTCTCAGAACAACAGGAATTCTACTACCCATTCCAAAAACAATCTACAAGTACAATCTGGCCCTTCTTCACATCACAAAAAAAGCCCCCATGCTTCCTTTTCTGAAAGAGCACAAGAAAAAGAATTTGAGTCTCCCTATTCCAATTTCTCAAGGTTTTAAAAGTACAATACTCACTGAAATTCTTGTTTTAATCTTTTTTAAAAAGAAAAAAAATATTATTTAATCAAAGTATTGAGTGATATGAGCATGACCATTTCTTGTTCAGGCTGCGGAACAAAAAATGGTCAATAAAGAAAGAAGCTTGATAGATATTGCTACAAATAGTTCTAAATAGTATTTATTCTTTTGTTTGTTTCAATGGTTTATTAATTTTTTCTCAGTGCCAACTTTCATGACAATGTAACACACATGCCCCAGTATAAATATAATAGGGAAAACATAAAATAGATGTAGCAACATAGATGCATGTGAAAAACTACTTCTGACAACACAATTGACTTAAGGAAATGGAAACCTAAGAAAAATAAACTCAGTGTTTCCTTAGGTGGCAAAACAGAAAAGACCAAGCGGAGCTACTAATCAGATCTGCCTGTTGTGCTCAGACAAACTAACTGATTTTACTGTCAAGTATGCAAGTGTAATCTTACTGTAGATGTTAGATTACAGGTAGAATCAACTACCTGTATCAAAATGCAATGAAGACCCAATTCCACTGTCAAATTTAGGGGGTTTTTTTTCACAAAGGTTATTGCCAGAACTTGGAACTTGGAATCAGAATTAAATCACAGAGCTTCTGTTATTTTATGGCTTAGCTCACTTTCTCAGCTTGACTTGACAGAAGATTCCCAGATACATCAGATAGATAAGAATCCTTATCTAAAATGAGAATTAAGCCATTTACAATTGATTAGTATAAATAATGGAAAGCTGTAATATTAGCACTTATACGTTTAAATTCTAGAAGCACTGTCCTCTTACCTTTCCAAATTAATAGATGTTGCACATGGTCTCTTTGAAGCTATACACTTTTAGTATGTTTATATACTGGCCCTTTCTAGCTTGGGAGCCATCACTTTCTGCCTTGGCTCTTCAAGACTTATACCTGAAAATCTAATGTAGCCTACTGACATAAGCAATAGCAATAGCATTTAGACTTATACACCATTTTACAGTGCTTAACAGCCCTCTCTAAGCAATTTACAGAATCAGCATATTGCTGCCAACAATCTGGTGCCTCATTTTACCAACTTTGGAAGAATGGAAGGCTGAGTCAATCTTGAGCCTGGTGAGATTCAAACTGCCAAATTGCTGACAATCAGCAGTCGGCAGAATTAGCCTGCAATACTGCATACTAACCACTGTTCCACTACAGCTCTTAAATGCCTGATTCTCTTTCTCTGTGCCCAATCAATTTCATTTTATGACTATGGACAAATCCCTTTCATTTCTACTACCCTATATAAAATCATTATATTTTACAAAGAGTGAATCAGTTGCCCGCAAAATTAGCCTCTTCAAAGGAAGGTCCAGGATTGGTTGGAAGATCAAATTGTAACATTTTGTCAAAGTCACAGTAAAAAAGTGTTTCACCCTTTAGAAATTATCTAAGAAACCCTTATTTTGCTTTATTTAATAAAGACCACTGACACATGAAACTTGCCTGCTAAAAATGTACAGCTGAATTCATTTTAAGAATTTCAAGGAGATTCTGTGATATTAGTAAAGTACTGGGCAGCTTTAGCTTTCCTCTTCTAAAGGCTAATGACTTCTATTATGGCCCACAATTAGATCAAATTCAATGTCTAGACTAGCGAACATCTTCATGATTGCTGATTGGTCTAAGACCGTGATGGCGAACCTATAGCACTCATGCCACAGATGGCACGCGGTGCCATTTGTCTGGGCAGGCGAGGCGTTGCCGTGTCAGCTGGCCAGCACGCATGCGTGCGCTGGTCAGCTTACTTCAGCATTCTTTTGAGGCCATTTTTCACCCTGCGGAGGCTTTCTTGAAGCCTCCAGAGCATGAAAAACTGGCCCTATGGGCAAACCGGAAGTTCAGGAAAAGACTTCCAGGTTGTTCGTAGGGCTGGTTTTAGCCCTCCAAAGAGTTCAGGGGCCTCCAGGAGGCTTCCCTGAAGGCTCCGGAGGACAAAAAATGACCCTATGCAGAAACAAGAAGTGACGAAAAATGACCCTACGAGCAAACCTGAAGTTTGCTCGTAGGATACTTTTTTGTCCTCCTGAGCCTTCAGGTAAGCCTCCTGGAGGCCCTTGAAGGCTCCGGAAAGCTAAAACTGGTCCTACGAGCAAACCAGAAGTCAGTTCTAAAACTTCCGGTTTGCCATAGAGATGGTTTTTCGTGCTTTTCAGGGAAGCTCCTGAAGCCTCCAGAGGGCCTCCTGGGAGGTGGGGGAGACTGTTTTCGTCCTTCTGGGGCTTCTATGAAGTCTCTGGAACCTGGAGAGGGTGAAAAAAGCACAGTAAAAATGGTGGGGAACACTGGTTGTGCACACATACCCGCTGAGGTAGTGCGCATAGCATTATGGGTGTGGCACACCTGCGCACGACCCCCCTGTGCTCTCCCTGCTTTTGGCACGTGAACCAAAAAAGGTTCGCCATCACTTGTCTAAGATAATGAGAAATGGTTCTTTTCATGCAGACCTCTAGCAGGATTTTGTGCAAACACAACCATTCCTGAAATGAGCTGCCATAGATACATTATTAAATGAAGCTATCACTATGATTGATCTTCAAGGATTTTTTAAATCTTTTATTCAACAGTGAAGTCATCAGATTATTAAGAAATAATCCTAACAGAGCTGTTGGTTTCTATCTTTTAGAATTGACATATTTAGCTTTCATGGCCAAAAAAATATTTAGTGATCCTGACTAATTTATTGATCCTAGTTAAATATGAGCACATATAACTGCTGTCAGTTTCAGTGGGCAGGTAAAACATGTACTGAAATCAAATGGGCTGTCAGAAAAAAACTTATTTCCTTAATTACCATGGTCCAGAATGTAGTGTGCTATCACAGCTGAGAATAGACTTGAAGTTAGATTTCTTTGTAAAGTACTGCAAGTTGGAAGAGATACCAAATATATATGAACCGGGGTATAAATAAATAAAAAAGAGGAAACAATTGGCCATTTTTAAGTGGAATGGCCAATATTTTTAAATGGAAGTGCCAATAGTTTCCTTTAGTAGACTAATAAAATTGAAGATTATGGTATCTCTGCACTGTACATAAACACCTAGTTGCCAAGAATAAAAGTTGATTGTTTCATTGTATCTCCCTTTTTTAATTAATCCTGGCACTCTCTCAAGAGCTCAGATATGGTTTATGCATTCTGAACAATTAATTGTTTTAGGACTTGCTGATGATCCGTATTTGTGATTTTTTTTTTCTTAATCAAGGATGATTTGCTAAATAACTGTATAGCTAGGAGGAGTGGAATGGGTTAGTGTTAGAATGGCCATGAGTTCTACTTTAGAAAGGCTAATCTCTATTTGAAGGCAAATTTGAAGAATGTCCATGTTTTGTCCAAAGGTAAAGTGGCTTAAAAAGAGAGTAGAGATTGTTCTTGAAGTAACCTATCAACCACAAACTTAGGGACAGTAGAGTAGATACCCAAGGCATAAGTTCACTCTCTTCCCCAGCAGGCTAAAACAACGTATGACATCAGATTATAGTAATTTGTATTGGACTGGGTTGGTTTAGGCACATGAAGCATTAGTAAGTGCAAAGTTATGCAATTTGTGTGTCCTCATGAGGTGATGTATTTCCCTGTCCCTTCCTTTGAGTAAAATGCTGTTTAGAAGCCAGTAGTCATCTACCCAAACAAGTGTAGTCATCTCATACTGGCTGCTGCACTTTCTTCTATCTTCACAAAGCAAAATGAATATACATATTTTTTTTCAACACAGACTAGCAATAATCTTCTTATTCTATTTATGAACTCTCAAGTGCAGCACCTTTGAACGCCACAATTTCATTTAGTTTATTAGTGATACTTAAAAAACCTGAAAATGGCAAAGTCAGATGCACATTTCTAGCTCTTACAATCTATCCATTCACAACTCATTTAAATGCATTAAGTAACATAATTCCCTTAGACCACCATTCTGTCACGCAGTATGATGGATTACTCCTTTTCCTTGTGAGATAAACTGCATGACCTAAGTTTCACTGAGTGCATGTTTACAAGTGTATGGTGATGGACAGAAAAAGAAACATAATCCCATTCATTAGAAAAGTATAGGTAAAGCAGAAGAGATTATTTTTGGCTCCTCCTAGGTATAACTCATGTGCTTCTGAAAATCCTTTTGATTTGATTGGTTATCTGTCATCAAGTAGTTGTCGACTATTGACCACATAAAACGTTTTTGTTTTCCATGAGGATGTGTTTATTAACTTGGTTCTTCAGGTCTTCCAGCCATATTCTCATTGCCACTGTAATTGAGTCCCTCCATCTTGCTGTTGGTCATCTTCTTCTTCTCTTTAATAATATTGTTTTGAGATAGGCTATAATAACATAAACTTACAGGCTATTTGTGCTTACCTTTGCCTTCCTTTCCAATGAATTAGGAAGGAGCCTGCATGAGTTCTTTTTTTCCTAGGACCTAAGGTATGTTTCACCTCCCTTCATTTATGCAACAGTTCTTGCTAATTTGTCTCAAGGCTATTTCCTTATTTCTCTACAACCTCCTATCAGGTCCATCTATACAGTCCAAAGAAATTCAGGAAAGATGGTGCTGTGTATGTAGCTGAATGGACAACATTTACATGGAAGATAAAAACTTGTGCCCTAGGGATTCCAGTTTACGTGGAAGCATCCACATATAACTTTGTACAGGCACAAACACACAAATGAGAGGGAATAATTAGTGACTGAATTGGAAGAAAGAGTACTAGGTCATTGTCATTGGTTATGTTTGTGTCTTGACTATTTTTCATAAAATTAGATTAAGGTTAATATGGATATATTCATTCTACGACAAATATCTAATGCTCTGTTTTGTTTTTGTAATGGTTTATCATTGTTTTACTTTTGGAATTGCTGCACGTGACCCTGATATTTGACCCTGATTCCTGGAAATGGTTCACCTGTAGAATTACAACACTGTGTGATTTGCAACTCTGAATGGGAAATTTGGATGTATTGCAAGTTCCACTGTTGTGCAGAGCTGTTCAATAGCATCATTTCAGTCATCCAGTTGCCAAAATTCAAGAGTAATTCATTGCACAAAACTCAAATTCATTTCTCAATCACTTTTTGAAAGCAAGTTATATATTGACGATATAGTCCCTGAGATGCTTGGTATTAAGGAGCGAACATTTTACAAAGACAATGGTGGATCTGTTTTAGGATAGTTGTCTTCCTGCTGCAGAAGTCTCACTTTACTATATTAGCTTCCTGCTAAATTACTGCTGGAGAAAATAGTAATACATTTCTGTTTGTGTCAGATTTGAGGACAGATCTGAAAAGAATCATAGAGTGAAAATTGCAGGAAAACAGATTTTAGATAAGCAGTAGAGACTTTCTAATGGTAAGAGGTATTTACCAGTGGCACAATATGTCTCAGGTGGTCATGACCTGAATTGCTATCTGTCAGCATTTTGAAACTGTAAGATTTCAACAAATTTCACAGTTCTATGAAATGCACTATAGCTGCCTAATTGACAACTGAAAAACATCAGATAGAGAATTCTTTATTGGCCCAGCGATGTACAGTAAGTCTGTACTGTACATCGGTAAGCCTTGATTAGGACTGATAAAGAATCTCATGAAATGATCATATTATTCATATTTGCATTATTTGAAGTGATAATTCTGTGGAAAATAGGGTAATCGTTTCCAGCTCAGTGGAAATAGGCAATAAACATTTTCAAACATACATTTGAATATGTTTACTAGTGAAATAGCAATAGCAGTAGACTTATATACCGCTTCATAGGGCTTTCAGCCCTCTCTAAGCGGTTTACAGAGAGTCAGCATATTGCCCCCAACAATCTGGGTCCTCATTTTACCCACCTCGGAAGGATGGAAGGCTGAGTCAACCCTGAGCCGGTGAGATTTGAACCGCTGAACTGCTGATCTAGCAGTAGCCTGCAGTGCTGCATTTAACCACTGCGCCACCTTGGCTCTTATATAACAGTAAAAGATTAAAAGAATGTACTAACAACATACATTTATTTTAATATGTATGCCTTTGAAGACTGTTCAGAAGCTATAGGTAAATAACGTAGGAAGTGGTAGAAAGTTTGAAGATCACCCTTCAGTTATTTGTTTTACATGGTTTTAGTGTTTTCTGTTGCTTTTTAATGGATTATAACCTGCCATGAGAACTTCTAAATCAGATGTGTCAAACACTATTTCATTGAGGGCTGCATCAGGGTTGTGTTTGACCTTGGGGGGGGGAGGCATGGCTAGGGGGTGTGGCCAGCCCAACATCACTTGTGTTACGGCGCCTGTGATGACCCGAGCACTTTGCCAGCGAAAACAGGTTCCCAAACTCTGTTTCTGGCTGTGATGACCTTTCTGTTTTTACTGGCAGAGTAAAATGGGCTAGTCCTTCGCTGTTTCCAGGGAGGCCTATGATCTGAGCACCCCATGGGCCGGATCTGGCCCACAGGGCCTTGAGTTTGACACCTCTGTTCTAGATAGACCTTATTAGTATTTAAAATAACTAACTCAAGTGAACAAAGGACAAGCAGGAGAATAAACCTCATATCCAAAGCATCTCTATTGTATTCTTCTATAATTCTTCAAAATGAGCTCTTTTTGAGCTTTCCCTGAATGGAATCTAAATATCTTTATAGGCGAATTTTGAAGAATCAATTGCGTGCCTTGTATATAAAGCAGGACTATAGAACATATCTAAATCCCTGGCCGACATTTGTAATCACGGTTGAGAAAATTGATACAACCTCTATCTGATCCATTGTATTACAGAAGATAAATCTGTATCCACAGTATAAGCACTGAGAAGTTATATGTTTCATTGGTTGATTGAAATAATTTACATTTTGCCCTCTATTGAAGATGGTTTAAAATGGATCACAGTAATAAATACAGTATAAAAATGACAATATTGAAGCTACAATGAATTGTACAGGTAATCCTCAATTTATGACCACAATTGAGCCCAATATTTGTGTTATTAGGTGAGGAAATTTTTAAGTGAGTTTTGCCCTGTTTTATGACTATTCTTTCCACATTTGTTAAATTAATCACTGCAGTTATTAAATTAGTAACACAGTGGTTAAGTGAATCTGGTTTCCCTATTAGCTTTGCTTGTCAGATGGTCGCAAAAGGGGATCACATGATCCTGGGGCCCTGCAACTGTCATAAATGTGAATCAGTTGTCAAGCATCCAAATGTAAATCACATTGTAACTTTGAACAGTCACTAAACAAACTGTTGTAAGTTGAGGACTACCTGTACAAATCAAAATACCAGACTGGGAGATTGGGAGATCAGTGAAAACCTCAAACATTAATTTTTGAGAATAAACTAGAAGCTATCTGCTATCTATGATAATAATTGTATTTTGCTACCTTGACTATTTCCATGCTTCCCTAAAAGAAGTTGTTGTTGTTAGTTGCAAAGTCTTGTCCGACCCATCGCGACCCTATGGATAACATTCCTCCAGCCCTTCCTGTCTTCTACCATCCTCTACCATCCTTCTAAAAGAAGTTTTAGAACTGCTTATAAAATGCAAAGCCTATCCTTGAATGCATATCCAATATACAAAATACCATAAAGGAATTAGGGAAAAGAAATATAGTAGACATTTATAATGGTGGTTCATTTACTTACACATCTGAGGCTTTTACAAGTCATCTGTTTTCTCCCTTGATTGGCTTGGAATAGTTAGATGATGATACACACAGTTAGATAAATGATAAAAGATAGATGATAGATGGATAGTTTTCAAGTTCAATTATATAGAAAGTAAAGGATGTATGTGCTTTTTTATTTATATAGTTATAATGTACACTGAAGATGGCATTTAATTTCATTGTATCATGTGCAATGACAATAAAGTAAACAAAACTAAACTAAATTAAACCTATTTAGAGCATAGATGATAGAGCCAAGGTTTGTGGGGTAAACTAGGATTTTTTTAAAAAAAAAAGCAATGAATAACCACTTCTGTTTTATGACTCAGAAAACAAGATTGATGTGTCCATGAAGTCACCTGAAATCAAGCTTGACTTGAGAGGAACTTTACTTGTTCTCTTAAAGCAGTGGTGGGTTTCAAAAATTTTTAGAATCTCTTCTATAGGTGTGCCCTATTTTGTGGGAGTGGCTTGCCAGTCATGTGACCGGGTGGGAGTGTCTTGCCAGCCATGTGACCAAGTGAGAGTGGCTTGGCAGTCATGTGACTGGGTGGGTGTGGCCAACTTGTAAAATATGGTGAAACTCACTTAACAACGCTCTTGCTTAGCAACCAAAATGTTGGCTCAGAAACTCTGGCATTGAAGCACGCAAGTCTTAAAGCTGTCAAGTTACAAGACCCTTGCACCCATAACCGTTTAGAAAAAAAACCCCAGGGGTGTTCAAACTTGACAGCTTTAAGACTTGTGGACTTCAACTCCCAGAATTCCTCCTCTCGCTCTTCATCTTGATGATGTGTGGATGGGTGGGGGGAGGGAGCTGGAACTGGTTCTAAATGGCACTGTAGATTTGTGGAACCTCTTCTATAGAAGAGGTTAGAACTGGCAGGAACCCACCCCTGTCTTAAAGTCAGATTTAATTTGCCTTTCTTCTATTTCTTTCAAGAGGAGAAGCTTCTCAAAAATTCCTGAGAGAAAAAAGTGGTTACCATGACCATGTATGGTAGCAGCTCACCAAACTGTTTACATATTTCTCTTCTCTCCTCAGGTGAGATCACTTGTCAACAACCCCCTGGAGAAGGCCTCCATGGGGATAGTCTGCTGTTGGCTGCTGTCACTGAAGACAGGAAAAAAAGGCTTTTTTAAAGTATGATTTTAATTGGCAGAAGGTTTAAATGAAACAAAAGTGCAGCACCAGACATCTTATTTAAGGCCAAACTTAGGGATAAAGCAATTGGAGACATTTTCATAGCTACTGGTTAAAAAAATTGCACTGTATTTACCTCAGCTTGTTTACCTGTTAACTGAAGAGCAGTTATTACTTCCCATGGAAACAGCTCTGAAATTATTTACATGTTCAATGAGACTGAAATGAGCATGCATTTACCACTGGCTGCATTTTCCTGGATGTATCGCTTCCTTGGCAATTAAGAAAGAAAGGGGGAGAAAGTTTTTTTTTTTTTTAAAGAGAGCGGTCCTTCAGATAAAAGCAAAAAGGAGGGGCAAATTAATGGGATTCAACAACAGAAAAAATACTGCATCTTCTCTCACTGGGCCACATTGATCCTTTTGGAAATTATTCAGCTATGAATAACTTGTTAAATAATCATTATAACTAAAAAGGATAAAGAAAAGGACACCCGATGTACTGTATTCTGCCTGCTAGGGTAACCCATCTCCTATTTCAGCATATCCAGCATATCCAGTGGAGCCTGTAGAGAAAATATATTCCTTTTGGTTCTTTTACACACAGTATTTGTTTTAATTGTTTGCTACCTTATTCCCCACTTGCATGTAATAATTCTGAAATTTAAAAAAAATATTGGAATGCTTCATTTTCATACAACACGCTTTGAGAAAGTGATCAAAGCCAGCAAAAAGCTGCCTTGTAATTCCTAGCAGCATTGGAAGAAAAAAAGAGATGTGTACTCAGTCGTGCCAATGTTTGGGGACCAGGGTCCATGGGAATAGCCAGAAAGAAAGCAAAAGACCAAATAATTAATATGGAGAAAGCAAGAGAATCCACATTCATCTTCCTTTGTTTTCCAGCATTTGGGAAAGGGCAAGAAATAATGATTCAAATAAACAAACATTGCAAACAATAAAGTTATATATTGTTATACCAAGTCCATGCAGCATACAGTGAATTAATAAGATTATGGATTCTTTTTTTTCTTTTTTCTTTTTTTGCATTTGGTGGAGGGAAATGCAAATATAACAGACCAAATTGCAATGAAATCAACTAGGCATTTCTCAAGATATTTATCAGAGTAATTGTTCCCATTTCTGGCATATGAATTAATAACCCAATAAAGCAACCGTAGCTTTTCATTTTCACCCCAAGAGTTTTTAATAAGCAAAACCTGTACTGTTGAATAAAGTAATGTTGTCCACATTTGCTCATCATTCAGATAGCATATAAACACAAGGGAAATTTATAAGCAAAAGTCTTGTCAATTCCACTAGGGCAAATATGGCTTAGATTAGTTCAAACATCAGTGTGCTTGTATTCAGATCTCTGCTGTTGCTTGAATGGGAATTCCAGTTGTATTCAAATGGGAATACAAATGGTTTTTAGTGAAAATTTATGGCAGTTCTTGGCAAGGAAATGTCTAGCTTCCTATTTCTGATTTCACAAATTGTAACTTAGTAAAAAAAATAAAGTACCATATTTTCACGACTATAAGCCGCACTGAAAATCCTAAAATTTGATCAAAAACCAGCAGTGCGGCTTATAACCCGGTGCGCTTTATATATGGAGCAGTTTCCCTCCCCAGCGCCCAGGCTTTCTTCTCCGTTCACGCCTCCCGTCCATTCCACCGTCTGAGCAGTTTCCCTCCCCAGCGCCCAGGCTTTCTTCTCCGTTCGCGCCTCCCGTCCATTCCACCATCTGAGCAGTTTCCCTCCCCAGCGCCCAGGCTTTCTCCTCCGATTGGTTTTAATGGGGAGGTCCGATGGAATAGCGCTTAATGGGAGAAGGATTAATAGTTTCTCGGGTTCAAGCTGCGGATTCTAACTTTCACAAAGGGAACTAAAGCTGAGCAGGTAATTGCTTTATTAAAGCCGATTCAGTTCGCGGGAGATATTTGGTGCGCTTCTTTGAAAATCTCCCTCCCAATTCTGCCCAATGCCTCCCCGACCTTACTGGACGAACGGTGGGGGGGGTGTATCATGTAGTGCGGAGTGCGAGGAGTGGCAGGTTGCGATTTCGTTAGTAATTGCAAAAAAAACATGCGGCTTATAACCCGGTGCGCTTTATATATGGAAAAAGTTTGAAAAATTAACGTTAACTGATACTGCGGCTTATAATCCGGTGCGGCTTATGGTCGTGAAAATACGGTACTAGTAAAAGTTCTCCAACTTATACTTTTCTCCTCCAGACGCAAATTTTTCTCTGAGATTTTGACTAAGTATCTGATTACCATATAAACTCACTAAGATTTGTGCTCAAGACATATTTCTTCTAGCTGTAGCCTTTCCTGGCCATTTAGTCTTCTCATATATAAGTGCTACATATATGAGTGCTACAGCTGAGAAGACATACCCAGTAATCACTTATAAAGACTACCATAGGATCAGACATTGTTTACAGATAACACAGACCTTAGTCTAGAAGTTCTGGAAGTAGTTTTCTATTAGATAAGTTACAACCAAATAAAATTAAATAAAATCTGTATTGTGGTCAAAGACCAGCATAAACAATTCAGATTTACTTTCAGTGGTCAGATTTAGTCACCTGATTTAATGGTCTACTACAATCTTCCATAGACTCCACCAATCACTGAGCATTAGCATCTTAAAGACAAAGTCACTATTTAAGATTACATACTAAGAGATATGAGAAGAATGTTAAAATGTATGGTTTAAGTAAAGAATTAACAGAATTAGATTAGATATTAACAGGGGCAGACAAAAAATTAATAAAGAAAATATATAGCCATTTGTTAAGTATTAAGACGGAAGATGAACAAGTAAAAGAGACAATGATAGTATGGGCTAAAAAGTTTGGCCATTCGATTGAGTTAGATCAATGGCAGAAATTATGGGTTAGAAATTATAAATTAATAATGTCTACTGCATACAAAGAAAATCTTTATAAAATGTTTTATAGTTGGCATTAAACAAAGATGTTTAAGGATAATTATGCAAAACATTGGAAATGTCACCAGATTCATGATTCATATTAACATGTCAAAAAGAGAAAAAATATTGGACAAAAATACATACATGGATGGAAAAATGATAAAGCAACATATAGACTTGACACCAGAGACAGATTTTAATCCTGAATAGAAATTAAAAAGCTGGAGTTAAGAAGACTACTTTTTGATGACACAGCAATCAAAAGTGTATCCTTCACAGATGGTTAACTCGCTTTTTTGTATAAATCAAGCCATATGAAAACGTTATTAATTCATAGTGAAAGTAGAATAAAATAACTTTTAACCCAATTCTCCACTCTAAAGGATGGATCAGGAACCACAAATGAGTCACACCTGTACGAAGCAGTCCTAACTCCCCAAGATCAGAAACGTTGGCTGCAGAGGTGATGTTTTTCACCTTGTGGAGATGCAGTAATGATGTAATTTATATTGGCAGTCCCTTGACAGCTTCTGGGAGTGGAAAAGGAGCAACATGAGCTAAAACAAGGCTAGCTTCTCCTCATGCTTTAGAGGTGAAGGGCTGTGTTACTTAATGATGCTGTTTTAGGGATTCTTTGCTTTCTTTAACGAATCAAGAGAGGAAAGAGAAGATGTTCTCTGCATGGTCTTAACCCTGCTCTTGTATCAGCACCACTCTTCAGTGACTCCATGACATAGTCCCTGTTTGCCATCTAAAGTAATGTATTTGAGGTTGAGTTGCAGTGTATCCCAAAATATTGTGGGGCTGAAACACCAGAGTATTCCAGTTTGGGAAACTCCTGTCTTCTACCTTTTTGTCGTCGTGTGTGTCCCCCCCCCACTGTAGGGACCTAGCTATGGTGGCACTTATTATTCAGATTGGTAGGTTTATGCTTCTATCTAAGCGACCATTTAAACTAGTAAAATAGTTGAACATAGTAAATAACTACCATATACCATAAGCCATGTGTTGTATCACACCAAAGAAAGTCTTCCAATCATCAGCTGCAACCAGAGCTTTGAATCACTCTGAAAAGCTAGTGAGTAACCAATGCAGCTCTAATTTCCTTTTCTTTTTCTCCTTAAACTGAAATAACCTCAATGTTTTAGTAAGGCCAACAATCCCATTCATTTTAAAAGTAATAAAGCAGCTATAAGAACATTACCTTGAAATATGTTCCAAATTTGAAACAGACATGTTCTTAGATGCTTATCGATGTTTGTCGGGGGGGGAAATAAGTTTATTCAATGAAATATGAGAGAGAAGGATAGAAAAAGAAAACACTGGGGAGAAGAGGGAGGAGGGGACTTGTAGTTCCATTACCAGCAAAATCTGGAAACATTTATAGGAATCAATTGGTATTATTTTAGATGATCCTATGCATTTTATTCTTCTGAAGCCTGGCCTTTTCCAGGTTTTTATCTGTTTCTGGAATTTATAATTTGTACTATTTTACTATTTTTGAAGTTATTAAATGTTGATTTATCTAGTTGTTTTTCTTCTGTTTCATTTGTTCATGTGATTTCTTTTCCTCTGCTGTTCTCCGGTGCTTCCATGCTCCCTTCCTGTATTTCATTCACTATTATATAAAATAGAAATAACTTTACAAATATGTAACAGAAATAGGCAAAATAAAATGTATCCTAGCATGATTTTGTAGACTTATTTCTATTTTTAACACTATTCCATATTCAGTATTCAATATTCTTGTTTTGTTATTTGATACATCAGCTAATAAATTCTCTTTTTTTCCTTTTGAATCTGTAGTTTTCTTTGATCCCTTTATAATCAATAGTCCTTGGAGAGAATACAACAGTATCAGATGCTTTACATAATTCATCAATAAACCAGTGCATTACCTTAACTAATGTATTGGAGGGGATTTTTTTTTCATTTCCTTAGTTTAGCTGATTGTATTCTGTTTCCCATTATTATATAGCTTTAGGTAAATAGTATGACACAGAGCTCAACTTCAGCATGAAATATGATGGATTCCATGGAATAAAAAAAAATCCATTGCTAGGACATAAGAAGCATATCCAAAAAGATGTTTGTGATTACTAAGACAACAAAGATTTTTGCAGATTTTGTTTTTGAATATGTTTGTAAAGATGAGAAGCCTTGCCATAAATTCACTGAGGGACAGATTTCATCCTTGATCTTTGCTTTGCTTAGTTCAGAAACCTACTGATCTCAATTTGTTAAGTGATTCTCAGGTGTAAATGGCAGAAGATAGACTTTAAGGTTTTGAGCTCAAACATTTTCTAAGGCAAAAAAAGAGACTTTCAACATAGCTTTGCAGAAAGCTGGGGGGGGGGGACCCGATAAATACCTTAAATCAAAATTAAAATATGTGCAAACAAATTACACATTAGCCCCCAGCTGAAAGCAATAATGCTATAGATTACAAGATGAATCCACAACTTATTCAGATTTATGCATTAATAATTAGGTAAAGAGGAATATAAGGGATGTGGTGGCTCAGTGGCTAAGACGCTGAGCTTGTCAATCAGAAAGGTTGGTAGTTCGAATCCCTAGTGCCACAGAACGGAATGAGCTCTCATTACTTGCCCCAGTTCGAAAGCATGTAAAAATGCAAGTAGAAAAATAGGAATCATCTTTGGTGGGAAGGTAGCAGTGTTCCATGCGCCTTGGGTGTTTAGTCATGCTGGCCACATGGATAGTGCTGGCTCTTCAGCTTTGAAATGGAGATGCGCACTGCCCCTAGAGTTGAGTACGACTAGCACACATGTGCAAGGGGAACCTTTATCTTTAAAGAGGAATAATAAGAATACATAATTGTCTAGTTTGGTGCCTGGCAGTTACAGAGAAGCGAGAAGAGGCATCACCCATATAGCTGTGTTATGACTAATTTTGATAAAAATATGGAATAGAAAATCATTTTTAAATGTTCAGAATAAAGAATGATACAAAAATATCAACAATTGAAAATGTTCAAATTATGACAGGGGCAATTTTAACATCACTAGTCAAGCCTTTCTTCTGAGGTTCCCTGATAAATAATAATGCTTTTGATAAGCTGTCACCCATGAGATTGATCCTCTTGATACTCTCTGATCCATTCAGTTGGACCTTCTTCTCCCTTCACCAACCTTCAAACACAGAACTTAACAAACTTTCTGCAACACAGAGAATAGTGGGCACCATGGGAAGACTTTAATGAAAAATTCTCTTACTAAACAGTGAAGCCAAATCTCAATACAAAATGGATTCACTGGGGAAATAATTGCACAGAGAATTCCAAGTACATATCAATACAGTCATTCTAGCTAATTATTTGTCACCTCCATGAATAAGCTGGTGGGTTTCAATTCAATGCAGAGATTCAGTAAGACAGAAATGATCTAGGACAGGTCTCCAACCATGGACTGGCACCGGGCCATAGCATGACAGAAACTGGGCCGTGCAAAGCAAAGCCCCATCCAAGGGATGTAGGCAGCATGCAAAACCACGTCCCCTCCGGTCCATGGAAAAACCTCTCTCCATGGAATTGGTCCCTGGTGCTCAAAAGCAGTTAGGGGCCACTGATCTAGGACAGTGTTTCTTAACCTTGTAAACTTGAAGTGGACTTCAACTCCCAGAATTCCCCAGTCAGGTCTGCTCTGACTAGGATCTCTGCTTGAAAGCTAATACACAGATCCTTCTTGACCTTTCTTTTTATCTTGAGAACACACCTCTGTTTTATGGAATACTGAGCATAACTAGAAGTTAAATGATTGTTTTATCCAGTCAAAAAATTCTCCCCCCCCCCTCTCTCTCTCTGATGTTCTATGTCCAATAAGCAAATTATAAATTGTCTAATAGTTAAACCCTTATTTTAATAACACCTGATGAAATGATAAAGTTGCAGACTAGATTTTAGCAGTCAAAAAAAAGAAATTTCATTTATCTGTCAAGTTGGGCTAATTTTATCAAATGCTTCAGAGAACACTGTTGTACCCTACTAAAGTGGGGTTTGTCTCAGAGGGCAATCAAGGCAATATCTATTTTTGATAGGGCACAATTTTACAGAGAGAAGGATGTTTATCATTATTTCCTTACTAATATGATACTTACAGGTAGATGATTAACTAAACTCTACATTTACTTCCATGTAAGTAGTTTATGAACGGAACTGTGAAATTAACAATTGCCAGTCCAGATGCATCAGACATAATAGTGTAAATATAACAACCATGAGCTGAATGTTTTTGTGTTTGCTTACTAAGTGATTTTTAAAATATCAAGATTTTAAAAAGTTATATTGTTGAGGTTAAATTATGCCTGCTTCACAGAAAATGAATAAAAATAAATATGCCGTCTGTTTTTTCTTTAATATATTGGAACACAATTCTTCCTATGGTTTCCTATGACTTCATTGATTAGCTGATTCGATCTATTAATTAGCTTTTAAAAAGTCTATAAAAATAAGCGACAGGATTTGTTTTTTAATAGTTATTTGTTAAAATGGAAAAGCAAACAATATTCCTAAGATTCAGAGGCTTAATAGCAATAAGACGCAATATTCCTAGATATGTATGAATGGCTATTCTTGGCAACAGGATATAAATTGTAAGCTTTCACAAAGCTCTTTTATTTAATTTCAGAGCTTTCTCCATCATCCCGGGCTGGGAATTCTTTGATTTGTTTTCCGAATATATCTGGATCGTGTGAGGTGAAGAAGATTGTCCCTATTAGCCTGCCCATTATTATATTTACTGCAACCATAACTGTACAGATGTGATTACTTACTATGATCAAGTTATAAAGAGCTGTAAAGGGCACTGTAATTGATAAATTGTTAAATTGAGTAAAGGTAAAGGAGTCCCTGCAGATTTTACTTCCCTATCGTTGCTAGTAACTATAAGGGGCGGTGCTCATCTCCATTTCAAGCCCATTGCTCCAGTGCTGTACGAAGACATTTCCACAGTCATGTGGCGAGCATGACATCATGGAGCGCTGTTACCTTCCCACTGAAGTGGTACCTATTTATCTATTCTCATTGCATGCTTTCAAACTGCACGGTTGGCAGAAGCGGGGACAAGGACAGAAACTTACCCCATTGTGTGGTGCTTGGGTCTCAAACCTGGATGACCGGCTTTCCAGCTCACAAGCCTAGCATCATAACCGCTCAGTCTCTGCACGGCCGAAAATAGGCCGGATTATTACAATTTGTTTGTCACTATTGAGGAGGAATTGACTTTCTCCGTCCAATGAAGAACGTTAGAAAATAATCTATACAATCTTAGCAGGTTGCCAGCTGCAAAACTGTACTTTGCAACTAGGGCTTCAGATATCTGGCTTTTAAAAAGTCATTTAGTATTTTTCAGTTTGCTTGTTTATAATGCTTTGGATACATCATATTTCTTTGGGGAATTCCTTGCAGTTAATGAATCCCACTGCACACAGAATATCAAGTTGAATCTCTTAGAGTAATTTTCAAACACCAAGCTTCAATATTACACAGACAGAAGAATGGCCTGAGAATAAATAGAGTCAAAAGTAAAGTCTACTTCAAGTCAAGCTTGACATCCTACAGTTTACTTGGCAACAGTACTAGAAGTGGTTTGCCAGTGCATTTTTTCTAGAGTGTAAACAGGCAAAACAGTTCTCTGCTTCTGTCAGTTTCAGTGGAAAACCTACATTAGTCAGAATACTCATTCATAATATAAATGCTCCCCCTACCCTTCAGCTTTAACAGTCCTTCAGCGAGGTTTACTGTGAAAATATTGTTCAGGCCACAGCGGTCAGTCTCAATGCCACAGAACTGTGGATTACCCCAGAACAGAGCCTACAGTTGTTCTAAAGCCAAGGTGTTCATCAGGATACTCTTCCTGAGAGATACCATAGAAATCTATATAGAATACAATCTATATAGTATTGACTCATATCCAGCAATCAAACGATTCATGCCACAATAGTCACAATCTCTTTGAATTTTAGTTTCTTTGTCTTATTTGTGATTCCATCAAAGCCTCTTGAAATGTAACTGATGGGCAAATTCCAGGTAGGCCTGATCACCTGCCCCAAGCTCTTTCACTTCTTGGTCTTGCAATGGAAGTTTGTGCGTTTGATCTCCTGGCATCATTCACTATTATACAGCCATGAGAACATTCTCCCTCTCCCCCACCCAGGTATTGTTGAATTGATAAAATTCATCAATAGTTATGTTTAAAATAACCATGAATTCTTTGAAGTTCAAGCCAATTTTATATTTTATCTCCTTTTTAAAAAATGGCAAGCATTGAATGGCAAGGCTTTGCATCGTCCACCTGTTTGTTGACCTACCACCTGGAATAAAGTGCTCATTAACACATCCCAGCTGTGATGGTTAGTCCCTGACGGTGGCTGCATCAAATATTTCCAGAGTGAATCTTCTTGTAACAATGAAATGAACCTATGGATATGAACCAGATATTGAACATTTGGAGATAGAGACAACATATCATCAGGACTTAGGTCTCAATAATATTTCAACATGCCGGCTGAATGTAAAGCCGTAGTGGGCTCTGATGAGGAAATTATTCCTGTATTTTTCTTTCAGAGAATTTATATTAAAACTTAATATTTTTATTTAAGAGGATGTTTATTAGAGATATATTTTGATTTTATCCATTTTCCAGCTTCCAAACACTGCCATTTGCAGCTCTATCTACTCTTATTCTTCAGCGACCTTTAAAAAATACAAGTTGACATTATTTTTATTTACTTTATTTCATTTTATATATTTATGAAGCCCTTCCACTTGAAAGAATACCATGGTGATGTCCATAATATGCAAACAATTCTTATAAAGCAATATAGCAGCAAGATGAAGAGTCTTAAAAATGTATTCAGTGAAAACTATCAATAATAATTTTAAAAATGAGCTGGAAGTGGTGGAATATTCTTTTTAAAAAAGACTGTGGTGCTCCAGGAGAACAATGAGGAATATGAGCTTCTTTAATAAAAGGAAAGACTTTTTGTCCTTATTGATTGGCATCTATTCTCTGATTAATCTATTTACCAAACATCATGCATAATTATTCTTAGAATTTTTTGGAATTCCACATAAAAACACTTCATGCCTCTGATGATAGCATTCCAGAAATGATGTCAGTTGAAAAAATATATATTTAAGACTTTTGATTTAGCTTAGTGCATTACATTTTAAGTTCATGATAGATCATTTGGAACATTTTCTTAGCTTTGCAAGCTTTCCCATAATTTGTAAGTACCCTGCATGGATAATAGAATAATTCTCATTGTCCTGGGATAACACTGAAAGATCAACATATTTGGAAAGTGGCAAGTTAAAGTAGTAGGTGGTAGCCTCTGGTTTATATTAACAAAGTTATTTTTTATTATTTAATTAAATTGTGGCACTGCTCAATTACTAATGACAGTTCACAATATAAAAACAAAATATATTAAGATAATAAAAATTAAATAAGGAAAAGAAACAGAATCCAGAATCAAATCAACACTTATACAATGTATGTCAAAAACCTCTAACAAGGGGGTTCTACCCCAAAGCATGATAAAGAGGTGTGTCTTTAACATCTTCTGGAATGGTATCTGGGCAGGAGGTGTACTCTTAATAACCCAGCCTATTTGTATATATGATAAAATGGAGAATATGGATGACCCAAAGGTGCTTTTTCAAGAGGCAACTAGACTTTCTGGTTTGTTTGTTTTTAAAGACATTTCACTTCTCATCCAAGATTTGCGACAACCATGACCTTGATGACTGAGAATCTCCATAGACATCGAAAATATGCATGCTGCTGTCATGGATGACAATGAAACTAAAGGTTCTCAGATCTTTCTGCAGGTAGCTAGGTGACCACTTCTTAGGAGTGTTACTTATATTCCTGAATTGTAACTGAACTGACTTCTGCTAGTCACTAGTGCCTCTCTCAACTAGAAACCATCAATCACATGGAACTTTGAATATGTTACAAACTTTCTGAGGGTCTTCGTTGACATATCCAATCACTTCTTTAAAAAAACTGTTCAAGTTGATGATATGGCCAAATAACTTCTTGAATAGGATACTCTGGGGAAAGAGGCTAGAACAGGGTACAATTAATTAGAGAAGAATAAACCAGATTTGATTTCAGTTCTTCCAAGCTTAACGATGGACTGCAGTTTTCCTCTTAATTAATAGCAATAACAGTAGACTTATATACCGCTTCATAGGCCTTTCAGGCCTCTCTAAGCGGTTTACAGAGTCAGCATATTGCCCCCAACAACAATCCGGGTCCTCATTTTACCCACCTCGGAAAGATGGAAGGCTGAGTCAACCCTGAGCCGGTGAGATTTGAACTGCTGAACTGCCGATCTAGCAGTCAGCCTGCAGTGCTGCATTTAACCACTGCGCCACCTTGGCCCTTAATGCTGCACCCCCATTGTAAATCTACTATTTATTATTTCGTTATTATTCTTAATTTGATTCTTCAGACTTTTCAGATCCCCTGGTCCCTGGATGACTTTAGTAAACCCGATTCCTTCTCAGGTCCAGTTCACTGTCCAGTTTACATCTTGCCGGATCACTAAGTGGGACTCATTTTTGCACAGTCCAAGCGAGCGGTCTATAATACCCTGAGGGTAAGCCGCCTTCGGTCTGCGCTCTTCGTAGCCAGAGCACGAGATCACCGGCTCCCTCCCTTTTCAACTGGACCGATGTCTCCGCTCTCCGTCCTCCCGCATAACGCTGAAATTATTTAAACCACGCCCTCATCCCGCAACCTCAGGATTCCCCAGGCAGCAGGCGCAACGTGGTGTGAAACGGCGACTCTTTTATTTAGTTATCTATCTTTCTTCCTTCCTTCCTTCCTCCCCTTCCCCCCACTGCCTCTCTTTCATCTTTCTGACACATCTGTTCAAGCTCTGACAAGGGATGGCGCACGTCACACGCTGGCCGTCCGCTTGAAGCGAAAGCCTCTGCCGCTCGCGTCCAGCCGCTGCACCGGGGAAACGAAAGGCTGGGAGCCCAAGGTTAAGGTGACCAGATGTCCCAATTTCAGCGGGACAGTCATGATTTATAACAATTTGTCCTGGGTCCCGGGGTATTTTTAAAAAGTCCCAATTTTCTGGCTTCATGTTGAAATCCCAGTGGATTTGCTTAAGAAATCCTAACCGGGGCAAGACAAAAGACACTCTCTCTAAACCCTCTCTCTGTCTCAGTATTTTCATTGAAGATATTAAAACTTTAAGGAAGGAAACAGATACCCCCCCTTTTACCTCAGTTTATAAGAAAAGATGACCCAGAACCATAGAGCTCCAGGAAATACTTGGCTAGAGAGGTAGCGAGTGTTCCTTCCTGGATTTTCCGGAGGGGAGGGGCACGGAGGTTGGAGGTCGGCTCGTGTGGAAAAAATGGTGGCAAAGTTTCTTTGAAAAATATTTCCTTGATTAATTTCACTATTTTAATTTTCTCAGTTCTTTGTATTAACATCTACATCATTCTGGATTGACTTGGAGTGCTCACTTGTGCCTGCTGGTAAGTGAGCTGGGTTTTTTCTTTTATTTTTTTTAATGTATTTTAAAATAATATTTTATTTATTGTGCATAGGATTTTTTAAAATAGTTTTATTCTGTGTGGATTCTTTTTTTTTAATTGTCTTAGACTATTTAAAAAAAGATTCTATCCAAAATACCAGCTGCAGTTATTCACTTAAGAACTGTGGCAAGAAAGGTGGTATAGTGACCAAAGTTACAATGGCATTGAAAAAAGTGACTGATGACCATTTTCACACTTAGCAACCATTTTCACACTTAGCGACCGTTGCAGCATCCTCATGGTCACGCGATCAAAATTTTGATGTTTGGCAACAGATTTGTATTTATGATGATTTCAGTGTCCTGGGGTCATATAATCACCTTTTGACAAAGTCAAATGGGGAAACCAGATTCACTTATGCTACTAACTTATCAGCTGCAGTTATTCACTTAAGAACTGTGGCAAGAAAGGTGGTATAATGGGCTTAGTGACCAAAGTTACAATGGCATTGAAAAAAGTGACTGATGACAATTTTTCACACTTAGCGACCATTTTTACACTTAGCGACCGTTGCAGCATCCTCATGGTCATGTGATCAAAATTTGTTTGGCAAGTTACAATTTATATTTGTAAATTGTAGTTATGTTGAAATAAAAAAATATATTACAATACTAATTTTGCGTTGTATGAAAATTTTTGTTGCTCCAAATTTTTAATCCCCCCCCCCCCCCCGTCAAAGGTGTCCCTCTTTACCAATCTGAAAATCTGGTCACCTTACGCTAACTTCCCCGCCAGGCGCCGGAGGCGGCTATTTTTAGAAAGCCCTGCAATTTCTCTCCCCCCCCCCCACTTTCCCTCCCCTCGCAAAGCCTAGAGTAGAACAGCGGCGCCGGGAGAGCCACAGACTGAGCGCCAACGCCGCCGTGAGCCCCGCTGGCCGAACTGCCCCTCCTCACCCCACGGCCGGCCGGCCGTCAGCCAGCAAGCAGAGCGAATTTCCGCCGCCCAGCGCCCAGGTGAGTAGATACGCTTTCTAGTCCCGTTGCCCCTTATCCACCACCTCGCCTTCGGTTTCCCTCTCGCTCCGAGGCCGCTGAGGCCCACGGGTTGTCCGTGTCTCCCCCCCCCTCCCCGAACCGAAGTCAAAACAAAAGCGGGCTCCTTTAAGCCCCTCGGGGCTGGGCGTGTCTCCAGCCGCTGCTCGGCTCCGCTTCTCCAGCTCTCGGAACCTGCGCGCCGGCCAGCGCGGCTTCTAAATCCCCGGTTCTCCCCGGGCGAAGAGACGCTGGGCGCGCGCGCGGGAAGAAAAGCTTTTCCCGTCGTCTCCTCGCGCAGAGCTGTTCCCCCCCCCCGGGGGGGGGGTCCTCTCAGCCGAGGCGGGAAATGACATCGTTTAAGGGCCTTCCCGGTCGATCCTCGCCTCCTCCTCCTCTTCTTTTCTCGCTAGCCAACCCCTTTTGCCTCTGGTCTTGTGTACAATGGGGAAACGGCTCCGAGCTGCGTTTCAGGCCAGCCTCAAGCGTAAGTCATGGAAGCTTCTGCAAAGCCTCCCATTTCCTCTCCCCTTCCCTCCCAGCGCCTATTAATAGCAAGGAACCTATTGTCTTTCTCTTTGCACCCGTTAATTATTCCCGTTGACTGGCATTGGGGAAGGGAGGGGAGGAGAGGAGAGGCCTCAGAAATAAAAGAAGAGCTAGGTGGGGGGAGGAAACAGACTCCTGTTCCCTTCTTATGTAATCAAAAGTAATGAAAGAGCGACGCAGGGCGGTTCTGGCAGCAGCCTGGTGGGTGTGGGGGTAATTTGGGATTCCCCCACACACCCAGCATACACATAGGCTGTGTGCAAGTTGTATGGTAGGCCTATCAGATCAGCTCTATCCTTTGGCAGAGGGCAGCCTCTGAGAGACAGTAGCAAATGTGAGAGGGAGCTGTGTGCCCTGGCATCTATCCTGGCATCTCAACCATCACCATCCCGGTTGTCTTCCCACAAGATTTTCTCTTTCAGTTTCCATTTGGAAGAAACATTCAAGTGACATGGCCTTTGAACATGTCATGTAATGAGAAGATCATGGCCTTAAGTATACAGGGAATCCTTGACTTACAACCGTTTGTTTATTGACCATTCAAAGTTACAAAAGCACTTTAAAAAATTGACTTATGGCTGGTTTTCACACTCATGCTCATTGCAGAATCCCCTTGCTCATGTGATTAAACTGCGGATGCTTGGCTACTGGCATGTACTTATGATGGTTGCAGGACCCAAGAGTCATGTGATCACCTTTTGCACTGACAAGCAAAGTTAGTGAAGAATGCAAATCCACTTAACAACTGTGTTGTTAATTTAAGAATTGTAGTTTCATTTAACAATTATAGCAAAAACGTCATAAAATGGGGCAAAACTCACTTAACAACTGTCTTGCTTAGGAATAGAAATTTTGGCTCAATTGTCATTATAAGTTGACTATCTGTACTTGGAGTCTTACATAATGCTTTTTATATCAAGAACAGGATGAATATGAATATGTAGATAGGCAGGTAGGTAGGTAGGTGGGTGGGTGGGTGGGTGGGTGGGTGGATGGATGGATGGATGGATGGATGGATGGATGAAGGGACTTGAGACTGATGATGAGTTTGACTCCTTCCCTGGGCTCATCCTGGTCATCTCCTACATTTTATTCATTTTTTATTTATTAAATTTACATGCTGCCCATCTTACTATCCAAAGTGAATCAGAATGGCTTGAGTCAATGTTCTCTTCACCTTCAGTCCCACCAATCATTGAAAAGTTTGTAAGGAGAGGACTAAATTACAACTAAAGGAATTGATTCTTTGGAGGTTAATCTGACCCTGGGTCTCTCGGATATTTTTTCAAATACATTAGCTTTGATGTTATTCAAAGTCTGGAATGCAAATATTACATGGAATGATAGCACTGGTACAGAGGAAAGGGCAAGTCTTTGCATTTTGATGAAGCAATACATGCTCTCATCCAAATGGGTGATAACTATAAACAATACAGTTTAATTCTCTGAATAAACTGAGTTGTGTTACTCGGTCTGTTCTTTGGTAGGACTGTTGCATATCAGATTTATAGAAGTCCTAAGCAAAGCTTCATAGGTACAATTACACAGAATGACACGGATATTATGTACAAGCAAATAATAGAGATCCAGTTGCTACATTCTCGATATGATACAAGGAGCAGCTATAATTTGTCTTGTACGCCATTTCTTCTTTTACGAACTTGGTGTTTTCTGAGCTTGAATGTTTGCTTGCAGACATTTCATTACTTGACTAAGTAACATCAGTGCTGATGAGTGTGGAATTTGCTCCCTGTTTGCGTAGGTACCGGTAGTCCGTGAATTATTGGCGTAATGGATCCTGCCCATCATGGTCATTACTCATGACCATTGTGAACTGGGTCACCTATGTGAGTGACCTAATTTTACAACCTTTTTATGGTGGTCATTAGGTCAACATGGAGGTCATTAAATAAATACCACAGTTGTTAAGTGAACCATGGTTCATTATAGGTTAGTTTTACCGAAAACTGGAATTAAACGCTGATTTTCAGCAAAACCATTGTAAAAACATGCCATGTGGTCATCCCATAGCCGCAGATGCTGCAAATGGCCATAAATGCAGATTAGTTGCCATGCCTGAAGGGCAAGCACATGACTGCCGGGGTGTGTGTAACCATTGGAACGTCAAATCCAGGTCAAAAATATTCCCAGAGAAGCTGTGCAGAACTTTGAATGCTAAACAACCAGTCATAAATTGAGGATTACCTTAGTTTGCCCTGTCAGTGAAACACGTTGTTTTCTCCTTGGTAGTTCCTTGATTAGTTATCTTGTTTGTCTGGTGTTAATCCCTGCTTCTCTGGGTGTTGATTGTAGAAAAGATATATTCTGTTTTGTTTTTTGCTTGTTTTTTGCTTCCTTCTTAGCTTTTTTATTATCAGTGGTCTGTAAACATGGTTAATAACTATGTAGTTGATGATGGCTGATTTGCCTGAATGACATCCTTCAAGGAATTTCCTAACATTTTGAATTTAGCTTAGCCTGGGATACTGACGATTTTCCAACTGAAATTATGATTGAGTCTATCCATGTGCTGTGAGATTAAGGAGTTTTCATTGTGTCTTCTGACTGACTGACTGATATTTGCTGTTCATGGATATGCTTTGCTAGTCTGCCTGTCTGTCCTACGTTTCTTCTTTGGCAATTATGATAAAACAAGGAGTAATCACATTTTAATTTAATGGAGGTCAATTAAACACCATTTCTCATTAAACATTCTTTCCAAATTAGTGGAGGAAATTAGTTTTATTAACTTTTTTCAAAGGGTTTAAAAGACTCGAGTAATAACTGTAGTCGTCTTTGTGATTAAGATAAATTTTCAGGTTTGCTAATCCAAAATAAATCCAATTTCTTTAGGATTGGGGAAGAGGAAAACCTGTGAACATGGCCACGAAGAACTAAAAGAAACTATTTCTTTTGGATGATCCAGTTACTCATATATGAATGAAAGCCCTGGTAGTTGCATTAATGTAAGGCAGCTGAAAGAATTGAATTTCAGACACACATATTCATACTATTGTGCCCTTGGATTTTGGCAAAAATAATCTTGATGGTCTTTGGGGAAGAGGCTAACTCCTGATGTAGAAGGTGATAACTTAGTTTTCTCTGGGTAATTGTTGAGGCTTTTAATCAAATTGTTTTACAGTGGACTTTGTGACCACATGTGATAATGACATTGTTTTGAAGAAAAGAGGGAATCTTGTATAAAGAGTGACAAGAATCTATGCAGTATCTGAAGCTTATTAAACAGTAAGGATTTCTACCGTGAAGAGAACAGGACCTCATCCAAGCAGCACTTTGGCCTAGCTCTCGATTTATGTGTTTATCCAGGTGGATAAGCAGAGGTCAGCAATAGCACAGAGAAAAAAAGGAAAAATGTGGAAGACTGAAAAAGCAGGCACTTTTATTTATGTATTACGTTGAATAAATATAAACATTTATAATCTTTAGATCTGTTCCTTTGTTGTTTTATCCTAATTCATGTTTATTAGATGGTCAAGAAACAGAAAAAGGACATTTTTGAAGTGCATAAGGTAGTTTTTGATTTACGACTGGTTGCTTAGCGACAATTTGAAACTCTGTCAGATTCCCCCCCCCCTCCAAAAGGGTTTTATGACCCATTTCTGAAGTTCCAACCGCTGCCCCTGCCATGGTTAAGTAACCACATTTTGAGTATTCAGCAACTGGCCCTCATTTATGGCCATTTCAATATCCTGTGGTCACATGATCACAATTTATAACATTTTTGCTGAAAATTGGCTTTAAGTTTTTGGCAGAAATGCTCCATAGCAAACTATAGGTTTCCTTAATGGCTGCAGATTCACTAAACAACCATGGAAATTTGCTTAATTATTGCCAGAAAAGGGATCATAAAGTTTAATTGGTCATATGATGACTTACTTTAAACCCATATGACGAGGCAGGTACCAGTACAGTCATAAGTCAAGGACCATATCTATGTCATGACTATACAATATAGATACTATCAGTAGAAATGTCAAAACTTGAAAATAACTTGTAGAAGCTGATGCAGATGGGCAAGTTTTAAAACATTACTCCATTTAAAGCTTATTTGGAATTCCCTTGGATAAAGGAATTAAAGTTTGAGAATATCTGGAGGGAGACCTGTAGGGGAAGGCTACTTTGTATGGTGATGAGTGTGTTAATTTCATGATATTAATAGAACCTATAATTCCTATTTTGGAAAAAGTTGGAGGCCTTAGCCTTATTCAAGCAAGCAAATCTGTGCTACACTGTGATAGCCAGTGTAAATGCTTCTAAGAAAATAGTTAAGTTGGACTTCCACTAGAAGTTGCTTTGACTTCCAAGTGAGCAACAACCTTGATAATGCAGCTATATGTGAAGATGCTTTGCTCCTGCGGACATTACTGCTAACCATGTGAGATGCCCATGCAGAGTTGAGAGCTTCTCTACATATTTGCATACCATACTGCTCCAGAATTCCTGCATGAAGCTTTTTGTTTCCCCCAAAGGCAGAATGATGGGTATCAATGGATTTCTCAATCTTTTTTGAAAGCATCAAAGAGTTTGGCTTTTTTGATTTGCTGTATACCCTGAAGTTGCATTTGAAATGATCTCAACTAGACACAGCTATTAACACCTTGGAGAGAAAGATGAGAAATTGAATTCACGCCTTAAGTCCTCTTAATGTTTACCTGAAGCACTTTGCAAGCTTACTAAATAGGCCCAACAGTATTGCTCATGGATTTTTATATACAAAAAAATGACAAGCCTCCGATTGACAGATTATATTTGTTTTTTGCAGTTAAAATCCTTCATCTGCTGGGCAACAAACTAATGTAATAAGTCACCTTATATGTGTACATACACATGGAAACAGCTTATTTCTTGAGAGGAATAAAATAAAAATAGCAATTGATCGGTGACATGGCTATGAAGAAAATCTTTTTTTTTAATAAATTACTAATCTGATATGTTTATTTTTTTAGCAATAGCAATAGCAGTTAGACTTATATACCGCTTCATAGGGCTTTCAGCCCTCTCTAAGCGGTTTACAGAGTCAGGATATCGCCCCCAACAATCCGGGTCCTCATTTTACCCACCTCGGAAGGATGGAAGGCTGAGTCAACCCTGAGCCGGTGAGATTTGAACAGCCGAACTCCTGAACTGCAGTCAGCTGAAATAGACTGCAGTGCTGCATTTAACCACTGCGCCACCTCGGTTCTTTTCTTGAATAACAAAACATTTTTGCCCTCCACATTAACATTTTAGGGGTAATATGAGCATTTTTATTTAAGTTTCCCTCAATGGAGAAACCTTTATGTATTTCTTCCTTAATCCTCCCATTACCACAAAAAGGTCTTAGGTTTCTTTTCATAAAATTCACCCATTGTTCAGATTCAGGTGAAAAACCATGAAAGAATCCAGGCAAATTAAAGAATTTTTAAATGCCCAAAATTTAGATTTAAAAAGATTAGACAAATTTACAGGTGATATAGCTATTAGTGACTTCTATCTGCTGAGGCAGCCAATTTGGTGCAATGCTTCAGGCATATTAGAAACTGGGAGTCTGATTTCCAGTCCTGCCTTAGGGCATGAAGCCTCCTGGGTGACTTTAAGCTGGTTCCTCTAGGAAAGTGCCAGAAATTGCAGGGAATCAACACTGGCTCCAAGGCATTGACACACACTGTCTCTATTGTGTCCCATTTCCAAGGCGTACAATTCTCCATACTAGTTGTAGGAGGGGAAATGAGCAGGAGGCTGCTATTCCACAGTTGTTGTTCTTTTGGTTCTCTGGTTGGCTTCCATGAGAAATGATGGTAATGTAGATTTTTTTTTTAATTTTATTCAACACAGTTCTTGTGTTGTCCAAAAATGGTGCATAAAAATGAACTAATTTAAAATATGTCAAATTTTCTCAATAAAGCTATGCTGTCATACATGATTTCTTCCTCTAAATTAAATATCTTTTACTTCACTGCTGGACAGTGAATCGGAATTTTTATTTTGAGAGTTGGAACATAACTTGGAGGACATTTAGGCAAGCCCCTCTAGTCAGGACTGACCAACTAAAAGTCTTGGCAACATTTTTGACCCTTTTCCTCCTCCTCTTCCATCACCACCACCACCTATTCCATCTCCATCTCCACCTCCTGGTTTTTCAAAGTTAAAGCAGTTTCTGGGAGCCCTTGTTGCTATATAACCAATGCATAGTTATTCTGTCTCTTTTTCAAATATGGATTATCTTTATAATGAAGGATGAATGGACCCCCTTGAACTTTAGTATAATATAATACCAATCTAATATGGGTGGCAAGAAGTCCCAGTTTTCATTTGTTGAGGAAGTTATTCAACTGCAGCATTACATCATCCAGAGAGGCTGTATTCTCATTGGTAATTCAAGGCAATTAAATGCAAATATATTATAGTTCCAAATCTGACTCATAAAATAGTTCCTTTTTCCAGGCTAAGGCTATTGCCAGACCCTTAAGACAGTGCAGTGAGGGCCATAGTTTCAATAACAATTCAGAATGTGTAATAGTAGCCAATTTTGAATGAGCCAACATCAGAGAAATATCGCTTCCAACATAATTGATATTATTAATCATGTTTCTTTAGGATTTATGAGAAATATATCTTGGAGGCACTGTATATACAGGCACGTAGCTGCATTATTCAGAGTCTAGTTTAAGCCTTCCATGTAGAAGGTGCAGATGACATGCAATCATTGAGATTGATACACTTTCATACATTTCTTATTACTAAGAAAAATGTTGAGTCTTGCCAGCAAAGTTATTTTCACAACTATGGTACCTGAAGTTGTATGGTACCTGGGGAAGGAATTAGAATTTCTACCTGTATATACTTCCACATAGTTGATTCATTGCATTCTGTGCTCAATATTACAGTACCTTAATTTGTTTTCTAGATAAAAACAATGGTTCAATTAGTCAAAATAGCTTCTAACAGTCAGTCAGAGCTTGGACCAAGTCATAGTTTCTTTAGAAACTCAACTACATTTGGAAGCGAAGAACAAAAATGACAAGGACACAGATCAGATAGATAAGTTGCTTTTATTACAGAAAAAAGAAGCCCAGCTAACAAGATCACTTAGTGTAGAATCTAGCTATTCATTTATATATGATCCCAAGTTTTGTTTTGCATCCTTTTCATTTGTCACTAGGTGATAATAGGCTTATTTTCCAGTAGAACAGAGAGAGGGGTCACCACTGGGTATTCTCAAAGCTTGATTGGTCCCAAGACTGATGGAATTTTCTTTTAATGCTCCATCATTCCCTGTGGTTCCCAGTTTCCTCACAGTCTTTGGTCCAAGCACTGGTTTCGGTTCCCTTAGAGGAAAAATTTACTGTTGCTATTCTGCTCTTTTAATTTGGTTAATTGGCTTTCCTGAATAAATTCTAAATATTATATTGAGCTGCATCCCTCAGAGACCAGGTCATCCGTCTCGTCTTCAAGGTAAGGAGGTTGCCTTGGCAATCCCTCCTATCTCAGGGGCCCAGGAGCTCTGTCCAGTCCCTGGGCGAACGGGGGTGACACGCTCCACGCCGACAGCTTCCAGGGAGCAGCTGCAAGTCCCTGAATGAGCAGGACAGCGCTAAGGTGAGACACATGCTTTTAAACGAGCCGCGGCTAGGTTACGTGCATCGTGGCTTTAAAGTGAGCCGCAGCTGCCGTTTGTTTTTCAAGCGCTGTCCTTCACAGTGAGCCGCGGCGACTTAAAAGGCAAGCTGCAGCCTGATCCAGCAAGCAGCAGCTATTAAGAGCCAGCTGCGGCTTGAAAATGTGCCGCGGCATTTAAACAGAGAACTGTGACTCCTGAAGGCTCAAGAGGGGTGAAGAAGGATCCGGTGGCCATTTTCTCTGCACACATGGAGGTGGCCATTTTCCAGAGAATCGGGCCTGTATCGTGGCCACTGATTGAGGCCGGCAGGCAGCATTGACCTAATTAGCGGCCACTTCTGCTCCCTCATGGTCTCGACACCGACAGGCGTTCCTACTGGGCCGAATTCCTTGGTAGCATGTGAGTGTGCGATGGCGGATTCTATGGAAGATTCTATGCAAGTCCAAGGGGATGTAAGGGAAGAGAGGATGGACAGGCCCAGAACTAGGGCTGCTGCCTCCAAACCCTCGGCTGCACAGCATCCTTCTTGAGCCACGGTCAGGGACGAACAAAGAAGGCAGCGGGCACTAGAAAAACACATTGCCAGGGTGAAAGGCAGACCCAATCCATCAGGCCCAGTCCACCCAACAGGCCCGATAGATCCAGATCTCCAGTCAGCTCTGGGTCTCACCTTTCTGGTTTGCCTCCTAGGGGTTTCAGCCCTTCTCCTTCTGTTTCCCCTGCTAGGCCACTCAGGCAAGCTAGACAGATTTCACCCTCCCCTCCTGTTTCTCCGAGGTCAGTCAGAGAAGAGGGGGAGACCCCATTAGAAGGGTCATATCGTGATTTATTTCCGCCTACAAGTCTTGCTCCCCAGGAACCCCCACTGGGGCCATCAGAGGATGACCTGCATGAATTAGAACTCCTTCCCAAGAGTATCAAGAATCTCATCTCCTTAGCCATTACCAAGGGCATAGCCAGAGGCCTCTCCCAATGGGAACGTGCCCCTTCTAGCGAGAGTAGGCCACGTATTGATCACCAGACTAGACATTCTACTTCTGCTTCTCATAGGCAGGACAGCATCAGACCTCCGTCCCCATCCGTAGTCAGTGAAAGCTCCATTCTGGGGGAGGAGGCTAAACACAACATGGGGTTTTCAGAGGATGAGGACTCTGTTCCTCCTGATCCTCTGACCTTCCCTGGTCTTTTCTCTCCACTTATGTTCAAGACCCTCCTACACAAGGCAAAAAAGTCCACCAAAATTGGGACAGGAGATCCGACGGTGTCTCAGCCTAGGGACCCTAACTTGGCCATATTCGCCAACACAGCTGCCAACAAAAAGGAGGTTCCTGCCCCTCCTTTGTTCCTAGAGGTAATTAAGAACCAATGGGCCCACCCTTCCACTTTTCACAACCCTGGGAGTAATGATCACCGCTTCTACAACATGGAGCAGGCCTTTTCCCAGGCCCTGCAGCTTCCAGCCATAGACACTCTGATAGCTGCTCTGGTTTCTTCTGTAGTCTCGGGATGCAGCAGATAAGTTAAAACCAGAGGATAAACGCGTGGAACTTACGTTACATAAGAATTTCACCGCTTCCGCAAGGGCGATTAAATCCGCTGCAGCGGCCTCATAGTTCAATTGTTCTGCCGTTATGTGGTTGCGCCAATTGCAGGAATATATTCCTGTCTAGGACAAGTGTCTCCAGCAAGATATCACCAAAATTATTGCTGCCAATCAATTTTCTGTTGATGCCACTCTGGATTCCGTTAAATTTGCGTCCCAAGCACTTGCTACCTCGGTGACTTCCAGACGGCTTCTTTGGCTGCCCAGTTGGACAATAAGGCGAAATGGAACTTGGCGGCAGCTCCATTTTCTGGCACTGATCTCTTTGGAGAATTCCTAGATGCAATCCTCATAGAGAATAAGGATAAGAAGAAGGTCCTACCCTTTAATGCAAAGTAACTGGATACTTGCCCAACTTCTTTCCACAGGCCCTCCTACAGGGTACCCGAGTCTGATTATCAACACAGGTACACCCCCTATAGGGCCGACAGACAACTTGATTGGCCTTTTTACCAGGATAGGGGTAGATACCAAGGACAGTCCAGCGGCCCTTTCATGGAGGGGGCGGCCGCCCCTTCCACAGGGGGAAATGACTCCAACCCGAGTCTTCCCAAAGGCGGCCGCCTAGAACTGTTCACTGATCCATGAAGGTTAGGAATCAATTCCAGGCAAAATTCACAAGTAGAGCAAGCAGTTAGCAAAGAGCAGCACCATGGAGAGCTCCCCGCAGAACCATCTATGCTACTACTGTATCAGACATCTAGTTAAGTCTCATGGTAGGATAGCAGGCCCGAATCTCAGTCTGGGAATTAGTTTCCTATTTTCCTTGTTGCAGGATATAAGCTATTCCAAGTAAAGCTGCCTTTTGTAATTGACTGGTGATGATTTTTGTTAATGCCATAGGCATTCAAATCTTGCTCCAGATCTTTTGGGATTGCGCCAATGGCCTATTATACTATAGTATTGTCTTTGTTTTCTTCTGCCACAGTCATTCTATTTACAGGTCTTTATAGCTTGAGGGATTTTTTTTTACAGTTCTTTGTCTTTTATTCTGCTGTAGTCAGGTATTGCAGTGTCCACTATCCAGACTTTTTTGTCTTTCTTTTTAATAATTGTTAAGTCTGGGGTGTTGTGTTATCAGATACCTATCTGTTATTATTTGGATGGTTATTTCCAACCAGTTTTGAATTCAGTGAAAACTGAGTTCATGCTGAGTGGATTTCTTATGAGTGTTGAAAGGTGAAGCTGGCAACCCCAGAAACAAAGAACCTGAGGTAGATAAGACTATTATCAAAACATGGTGTAGATGCCCTCCATGTCCAAGGTTGGAAAAAAAAACAGCTTGGAAAGACAAGAGAAAGAAACCTAAAATTTAACCTTGGCACCACCATAAATTATAGGATAGGTTGTCTATATTCTTCTGTAGCTGATCTTTGTTATTAGATATCTCAATAATACCAGCTATGTACCATAATAAAGAATATAAAGCATTCATATGCTGAAGAATGCTTTAGGTTTAAGAGTGATGAAACTTTGGCAGCCAAATAATTCATAGAGAAACAGCCCATGATATTCCTACTCCCATGAAATATTAGAGCTGTCCCTTAACAGATAGTGAAACTGATATGCTGGAAAGGGAAGAATACTTAAAAACAAGCTGTCCCAAGAGAACCATTGCTAAGCATGTGTGATGTGCACTTTTTTCTTCAATTTTATACCAGTAGCTATTCACAGTAGTAGTTACCACAATGGTTATAGTTGCGAGTTGCAAGAGCCGCAGTGGTTAGAGTGCAGTACTGCAGGCTACTTCTGCTGATCACCAGCTGCCAGCAGTTTGGCAGGTCGAATCTCACCAGGCTCAAGGTTGACTCAGCCTTCCACCCTTCCGAGGTGGGTAAAATGAGGACCCAGATTGTTGGGGGCAATATGCTGACTCTGTAAATCTGCTTAAAGTAAAAAAAAAAAATCCACTTAGACTTATATACCGCTTCACAGAGCTTTAGTAAAAGCACTGTGAAGCGGTATATAAGTCTAAATGCTAATTTCTCCTGAGTGCTAATTGAGTTTCAAGAACGAGGTTTGTTGTATCTTGTGTAAAATTCTGATTCCTATGGCATCACAATGCACTACTCAGTGCAATTTTCAATTTAAAAAAAATATTTCAAGTTAAGATGCATATGCAATTTAATTGAAAAAGTATCAGTGCCATATTTTAACATTTGTATTTCAGAAGAGTACAAAGAGTACATTTCAATAAGTAAGTGATTGATTACATCAGAGTTGGTGCTATATATATAATCATGAATCTATTTTGGAGAAGAGAGAAAGAGAGATGAAAGAAATTCTTAAGATTTATCTGTGCATCCTCTTGTGTATCAGAAATATAGCACTTTTTTGAAAATTAAAAAGATTAAATGTTTTTGCTCAAAAAAAGAAGACATGAAACCTTTACCGTTTATTTCAAACCATATACCGTATTTTTCTGAGTATAAGATGCACCGGAGTATAAGACGCACCAAGGTTTTGAAGAGGCTTTTTTTTAAAAAAGTAGGTAGCTAGATAGAGGGAGAGAAATACAGTAGGGGGGGAGGGAGGGAGAGAGAGTAGGTAGGTAATAGAAGAATAGAGAGAGAAAAATACAGTAGGTAGGTAGGTAGAAAGAGTAGGTAGGTAGGTAGGTAGGTAGAAGGAGAGAGAGAAATACACTAGGTAGATAAGGAGAGAGCATAGGTAGGTAGATAGATAGAGGGAGAGAGAGAAATACAGTAGGGAGGGAGGGAGAAAGAGTAGGTAGGTAGGTAGATAGAGGGATAGAGAGAGAGAGAAATACAGTAGGTAGGTAGGGAAAGAGAGAGAATAGGTAGGTGGGTAGATGTTTCCAGGTGCATTTATCCATGTGCTGGGGAAGGAAATCACTGACAACCTGCAGCACCTAAGTCTTTGTTTCTACTGGCACAGCACTTGATCAATGAAATTCTCATCAATCACTCTAACTAAAGAGCTTTCCGAAAGGGGAAAAAAAGTTTTTGCACTCTGCAAACCTCCCCAAAATAGCCCATTTTTCATGAAAACGGGCCCCTTTTTTTCAAATAAAATGCATGAATACCCTTGGGGGGGCTTTCAGAGTGCTGCTGGGGGCTGGAGTGGCAAAACACAGCCCATGTTTTGCTCATTTCTGCCCTCCCCAGCCCCTAGGAGTTCTCTGAAAGCCTCCATAAGGCTAGGCACGGCCGTTTTGGTGAAGGAGCGGGGCTTCAGGAGGCAGAAAATGCTGTGTTTGATATATAAGATGCACTCAGATTTTCAGCCTCTTTTTTCAGGAAAAAAGATGTGTCTTATACTCCGAAAAATACGGGTATATCTTAGATATATGGAGGATGTGTTTGCTTCAAGTTTTATTGCTTTTCAAGAGTACCTTTTCCAAATTGCACTTGAAGTAATCAAAGGTCCTTTGACTTTAGGCATATCTCCTATTTGAAAGAAAAAGTCTTAAGATTAGAATGCCATATCTAATAAAAAGTTTCATAAAATATAATATACACTCTTGTTTTATCAGAGTGGGACTATTTCCTAGAAAAGTGCATGATGGTGTTGACATTTCAAAGCTGGATTTTTTTTTTTTTTGCCTAATACAGTTAATGTGTGCTTGATATCCCTAAGATGACACTTTTCCTTTTAAAATGTATCACTAGTTCCATAACATAGGAAAGTTCCTTACTGCAGCTTAGTAACCAGGTGTCTATTTAGCCCAGTTAGCAGCAGCTTTTAGAAATCTAATTGCACCCTTTTCTCAACAGTCACAACCTAATCCTTTTAACTAGAGGTGCCAGGAACTGAAGCAAGGAATTTCTATATGTGAATCAGATGTGCTGACCCACTCTCCTAATCATAAAAAGTCTAAAAATACAACAATGTATCCATTATGGATTGGTAAACTAGATGCCAACTCAAATCTTCTGATATACATACATATACATATACATATACATATACATATACATACATACATACATACATACATACATACATACATACATATATACATACATACATATATTTATTGATTGTGTCTGTATTTGTGTGTGTGTGTTTATGTATGTCCATTACAATGTCCAGCACAGATTTTTTTTAATGCCTCTCCTCAAAACTCAGCTGGAATAATTTAAGAAAGACTATATATTTATGTAAATAAATAGGCAATGATGAGCAAGTGACACAGGTTTAATACTTCCCACTACCTATAGTGCTAGTCTCTTCCCAGATGATGAAACTGTAGTAATTTCTCATTTGTTTATTTGTTTGCTTCTTACATTTATGTGCCAACATAATGTTGTTGGCACATAAATGTATTGCGATCTAGATGATCTCATTATGTGAGATCATCTAGAAGCACACTTTTTGATACCTCCATATCAATGTTCATTGTTATCCAAACATTTGGATTTTGGTTTGCAGGGATTCGAGGGAACATCAGAGTGAACTGGATACAGAATCTGTTATTCTGGAGAACTTGGCAGGAATCATACATTGATACAAGAGTGTTGAAACCTTGGCAGCCAAATAATTCACAGAGAAACTTCACATGGTACTGCTACTCCCATTAAAAATTAGAACTGTCCCTTAACAGATAGCGAAGCTTATATGCTGGAGAGGGAAGAATATTTGAAGACAATTTTTGAAGACAAGCTGTTCCAAGAGACCCATTGCTAAGCACATGTGATGTGCACTTTTCCATACCTTATGGCTATATACTCACAGTAATAATTACCATAATACTTATAATAAGTTGCAGGTTCTTCCTGCTGCTAAAGTAAAGATAATCTTAGGAATGCTGCATAATTGCTGGAAAGAATAACAGTGGCACTCAACAGTGACATGAATGCAACTTCAGGCTATCTGATTCTGTCCTCTTAATCTGTGTGCACTTCCAGGGTGTGAGCTACATTTGACATGTGCTGCCTGACTGAGGAACTACTGCATTAGTTGTCTGAAGGAGCACTGCCTTGGCAATTCAAAAAGGTAGGTGTGTTTTAATTCTATTCCCATTGTGCTACTTATTTGATTATCAATTTATTATATTTATATGCTGCCTTGTTTTCTCGGAGACCAAGATAGTTTGCATGAGAGATCACCCCTAATTTTATCAACACAGCAACAATCAGTTGAGCTGAGAGATAAAGGCATCAATTAATAAATGCTGTGGTGGACGGGAGATCTGGAACTAGCCTTCCCAGGTTGACCTTAGCAATTATACGTTGCTGTTCCTGATTTTCTTGCAGTTGTGGATTTGTCAATGAGAGCAAATGCAATTTTCTCAGCTACTTTGTTGAATTTGCATAGAGAAAGGTATAGATTGCTAACTTGGCTCTAGGATGTTTTAGAGGAGATTCTCTCTTCAAAATAGGTGGCAGAGTTTCAGAAGAAGATAATTTTTGTGTCCTTTGCTTATCCCAGTTGTTTATCCTGATAGAATATTTGAAGCAATAGAAAAGTATATTAAGTACCAAGCAACCCCTCTGTGGATCCAGTTATTGGAGCCCTGGTGATACAGTGGTTAGAATATAGTACTGCAGGCAAACTGCTCACAACCTGGAGTCTGATGAGCTCAAGGTTGATTCACTTCCATCCTTCCAAGGTTGGTAAAATGAGGACCCACATTGTTGGAGCACTATGCTGACTGTAAACCACCTGGATATAAGTCTAAGTGTTATTGCTATTGCTACTGGAGTATCCCAACATGAGAGTTGTTTACCGTATGTATCTTATAATTGAATATAGAAATGGACATGTAAAATAGGAGACCTAAAAATAAGGAGAGAATAAATGCTTGCATCACCAACTACAAAATTTGGTGTGGGCCAAATTTTGTGGTTTGAAAGATAACTCCTGATTAAGCAGGCTGTCTGATTTAACATCAAACCTGAACTTAAAGTGAAATTTAGAAACCATACCATTATAATTCGCACTGAGTAAGATGGGAATGGCTGTTGATTTTATTTTTTAATGGAATAGAATTTGCAGACTGAGAGAAAAATCTGCCCAGATGTAGATAAACAATCAAGTTACCTTTGGGTCAGATTGATTTCTGATGGCTTTATGGACGTAGGATGGATGATTTTTTAAAAACAGTTCCATCTATTTTATAGCTCTGGAATTTAGCAGTGATCTTCAATCCAAGTACTAATTAGGTCTGACCCTACTTAGCGTTTCAAGATCATCCACGTTCTGTAGTGCTGCCAGTTAGTTCGGCAGTTTGAGCTAAATTCTTTTGCAAGACATTGTTTTTGTTTGTTACTTGGATTTTTAAAACATAGAAAGTACCGACAACTTTTTTGTTTGCTGAATTGTTTGACAAATAGCATCACATTCACTTGTATAATATTTCACAACTCTTTCCTAAAGTTCTATGATTGGATGACATCTAATAAACAATTCTTGATGATTGCTTGAACTTTCAGTCATTGCTCTTTTTCTCACTTTGTACAATGTTTGTTTTATTGAACAGCAAAACTTTATTTATTTTTGCTGGCATAGTCTTTACTTGCTGTAGAATAATAGAGGACATTATTGTGAATGAAATGTTTGGATTCAGTTCTGATTTCTTTGGGGAAATTATAGGAGAAGTTTAAAGAATCCCAGTTTGATCAAATCCAGTGCAAATACCATTTCTATAGATATTACTTTACTTTGTTGTACATTACTATGAGTGAACTACAGTTTCATCCTATATTATTTTTGCTTAATTATAATCACTAGTTCAGACTAGACTGCCTTTGCATATAGATAACTTAGCAACTCCAATCAAGAGTTAAAAAGATGCCTAGTAGTGAATTATAACTAATTAATGACTAGTGTAGCTGGTCATTAAACATAATTATTCAATGCTTTGCATACTTCTTTACCTTTTTCTATAATTAGCAAAGCCGAACAAATGACTCAAATAACCAGTTATATTGAAATGAATTAATTTCATCCCACAACACCATGAATTGACCTGTTTATGGAAATGGATTATATTTCTGCTATGAAATTGCATGCCCTCTTGGCATTTTCTGGACTTTGTCCGATGCATCTTTGATATGAGGGCTAGGTACCAAATATGAGTCTGCCTACATACAAAACATGTGCATTATTCTTCCATAAAATCAGAAATACATAAAAAGCAGAGAAATGAACAGGATGCTTTTAAACATTCCTATAGATTATCCATTGAGCAGAGATGGTTGGCAAAATCAATATTTTGCCTTTTGTCATCTTTGAAACAGCTCTTAATTTTTTGTTATGGGACAAAGCTTTCTTTCATCCAGGGCCTTCTGAATGCTTCTTATGTCTTATAAGGAGAGGGAATTAGTACTATATCTCCACAATGTTTCTTTTATTTATCCTTATGTAATGCATGATGCATTGTCATAAATATAAGTAGGCTGGACTCCTCGCCAAAGGCCATTTATGTATTGCAATAGGAATATAAAATTTTATCAATGCCTTTTATCAAGACCAAAAGTTGCTATTGCCTAATGGTAACATTTAAGATTGAACGCTTTATAAATATTTGATAGGAAATTGTAGTTAGGCATTTTTGCTAGGAATGGTTGCAATTTAAACAGAAATCTTAAATCTTGTAAGAAAAGCCATTATCACTGTTGCAGTCAATGACCTAAAACATTGATTTTAGGAGGGGGGGGGAATCAGAGACTTTAAAACCTTGCAAAGCAAAGCTAAACAAGGAAGCGTTGTTGTCTGCATATTTAATAATGCATAGTCCTAAGACTTGAAACCCAATTCCATTTGGCAGATTCATAAGATTAAAGAACAACTTTAGGGAAACCAGAATGGGTAAATCGCATTCCATTCTAGTTTCTTTAAAGGTATTTCCTAGTCATTAGATAACAAACAACATGTCTTACATAAATAGGATTGTGTTATAATACAATTTTGGCTGTAAAATATATATTCAAGAGGAGGAGAACCTTTTTTTAAATTTCAACACCTATTTTCTTATTTCACTAGTCCCTGCTCTTCTTGCATTGTGTATTGCATTTTCTAGATTTTCCAGCTCTATGTGGAAACATTCATTGTCCACTTTGCCACCCATTGCTAAACAGGGAGACTTTCTCATATGGGTTGAGGAGTCACAACACCTCTAGATGTCTTTTTCCCATAGTAAAAGAAGTTCTTTTCTTTCCTCTTGATCACAGTGCAAAAACATATCTGGGATTGTGCTTGTGCCTTCTGGTGAAAATTAAGTCTTGCTGACATCCGTTTCATGAGAATACTCAAAACATGTTTTCAAAATTCCAAATGTGCCAATATCCCCTCAAAATGCCAGTAAAGAAGAACCATAACTGAGTGATAGAATCATAGATATATGGGTAAAAGTAGTCACATCTTATTTTCTGGTATTCTAAAAGGGCCTTTCCAAAACTCCAGAAATTGATCAGTCAGTATAAACCATACTGAGTTAGATAAATCAATGATACCATTCCAGCTATTGTCTTTGGAATGTTCAAAAAAATAGGACCATAAAGTTAGTGCCTTGGTGTAATTAACTTTTTAGTAATCAGTGTTGCATTGCCCTAACACAATTTGTATGATGGTGATAATAATAGCCTACCTTTTTTTTTTTAACTTGGTGGCCTCCACTTGTCTTGAAAAGCACCTGTGAAGCTAGAAATTGAGGGCACCAGTCTGGAGAAAGCTTCTTACCATCATTGGCAGGTTAGTCTACTACCATAAAGTGTGAGCTGAAATTGGCTATAATATTCTGATGCTAGAGAAGCGATCTATAAACACAAGAAATGTCGATGACTATTTTTGTAAAGTGAAATATGAAGTAAAATGTATTTAATAATCTATTACATTTCCATTACATTTAATACACTGGTGGTAAAACTGTAAGGGAAGTATGATCTTGTAGATGACATCAAATTTCATCAGCGTAGGAGTTAGCTTTGTTAAAGAGACTGGTTATGGGAACAACATTCAGCTTATTTTGATGTTTTGTCTTGATTATAAAAAGTGTTGAAAATCTGCTTTCCTAAAAATGTGTTCAAAGAAAAGTTAGTGGAGCTGTCAGTGGCATTTAATTTAAAAGCTCTCCATATATTTTCATCCAGAAGTTTTCTGGTGATTTTTTTTTTTTAAAAAATTCTCAATTGTTTCAGTGTTACATCTGATAAAAGATCTGCCTACATTTCTTCAAGTTTAGGGCAAGTTGTTTCACTAGTAAAATGAAAGGATCAAAAAGACATTTCAAAAAGCTTGTCTTGGACCTTGTGATGAAATGGCACCACACCGTCAATTTGCTCAGGAAACATTGTAATTCCTTGGGATGTAGCTTAAGAAATACTGATGTAGGAATCAATTCCCTTTCCATCCCTACTTTAGAAAATCAATTCACATTGATTGTTGTAGTTTGGTCCCCTTCATAAGATTTTCATCAGGACTAAGATTCCTTTAGATATATTTTGCAGTCTGGATAGGAGGTGGTATTCAGCAGCTTCTGACCAGTTCTGGAGAACCGGTAGTGGAAATTTTGAATAGTTTGGAGAACAAGTAAATAACACCTCTGACTGGCCCCACCCACTCTGTCTCCCGACTCCCAGCTGATCGGGAGGGAATGGGGATTTTGCAGTAGCCTTCCCCTGGAGTGGGGAGCGAATTGAGATATTACACTATCCTTCCCCTGCCACACCCACCAAGCCACACCATGCCCACCAAGCCATGCCCATAGAACCAGTAGTAAAAGTTTTTGAATACCTGGATATGCTACTCTTAATGGCTAGTAGCAAGGTACCTGCACTATTAAAAAAAGAGAAGGAAATAAATTAGTAATCTGGACCCTAAGTGTTGGCTGAATATAAAATCAGGCAAAGGAGGGCTTCATCTATTTTGAATACAAAATAGAATTAAATCAACTGACATAGTTTTAAGGGGATTTTAATTTAAAAGCTCATACTCTCCATAAGCTTTCATCCAAAAATTTTCTGGTGAATTTATTTTAATTTCCCCCTCAATTGTTTCAGTATAACGCTGATAAAAGCTGTAGATGGGAAATAAATTTGGAGCTTGAATAAGCAGCGAGTGAAATGGTGTGGGTAAATGAATGGAAAAAATATATAGGAGTATGCATGTATGTTGGGGTTGGAATACATAACTAATTCTATTTATTTTATGGCTCTGTCTTATCCACATTCTGCCTTTAGCTGTGACCACCAAATGGGACACTTGATAGCTCTTGGGGCAACAAAACTTCTTACTTGATTCCATACTTAGATACATGCTGCCTGTAAACATAAAGATTCCAATACTGTAATCCAGAGTTCCCTCCCACCGCGCAATGTTTTATTTTTATGAAGAGACTCAAGAGAATAAAGGAGTACCTTAACAAGGCAACATGATCCAAGTGCTATTTCAAAAGCACCAGTCTCACTGGCAATTGATCAAGATAACGTTTTGGAAGCATGGTTGTTGGAAGAGCAGAGGACAAATATTGAGAAAACAGATGACCAAGTTAAGGAGGGAATAGGAAAGGAAGTTTGGAAGAGAAATGAAGACATGGGAAAATGTAAGTAGAGGGCAACAAACAAAGGAGACAGGTCATATGGTCAGAGGAGGAGGGTGGGAAGTGGGGTAGGAGGATTAGCAAGATCCTTTGGCAGCAGCCTCAATGTAAATCTGTGACAGAGTGGTGCCTGTAAGCCAGTTGCAATAGTTTTCACTGTCATTTATTTCGCTTCAGAGGACAAATAGCCCTGAGGTGCTGTAGTGCTGGTGGTTTTGAGAATTGAAGATTAGCAAGGGGGAAATGAGTAATGATGCATTCCTCTTTCCCTTAGGTGCATGGCTCATAGAATACTATTGGTCATTCATGACAAGGAAACGTTCATTTCACAGCATTTCTCTGAGGGCCACTTATGTGTGTGGTCTAAAAGTTGCATGGAATTCTACAGTATTAGGCAATACTGACATTGTCTAATCCTCTACAAAACAGTCTAAAGTAGTAGCCGTTGCTGTATCTCAAGGGACCTAATTCTGTAATTTCACTATGCCCTGTAGCTATAACTTTCTTTAGCATGCCCTAAATTTTTCACAATTCGACATCAGTGGACAACCCCTGAAAAAATAAGAGAAACCTTCACACCTTGCTGAGATATGTGCACTTTAGGTCCTGCCTTACCATTTTTCCGACATAACCGCCCTTCCCAAATATTTTAACCATATCACATAGGCGAATTGCTTTTTTCAGCAATAAGCATTGAAGTATAGCAACAAAAATTATGTATGATAGAACCAGATGTTTGTATGAGGGTTTATCAATACTGTCTTTACAGTATTGCAGGATCCCTCTCTTTCCCTCATTGCAACTGGCCCCTCTACAAGGAATGAGTTACCTTGACTAAATAATCTAAAAATAATCAACAAATGGCCCTTAATCTGATTAAACATGACCTACAACACACTTGGCTTCAATGAAATGAAGAAAGGAAAGAAGCTTTGCAGCCTTTAGATGTTCATGTTCATTCTGTAAATTGACTGGGAAATCCATGTAGGTAGGGAAAGTCTCTACTATATCTCCATCAGCTTATTTACATTGCATTTCCATTAAAATAGTTTACCTTTCCCAACCCCAAATTTCAAATTTTAGAGGTATTGATAAAATAATTCATGGGACTGATTTTAGGCTTCGGAGAGGTAGTGATATTAAATGCTTCTCATAATGCACACACTCTTATCATGGTTGGTATTGTTATTTGTCTAGAGCCCATTAATGCTCTTTCTATAGCATTCACCTAGCAATGCTATGCCCATCTCCATGCATGCAGCATGAGCAGAATGTGTTGCTTTGGAATATAGCTCTCTTCCCATGCACCCATGTGCAGGTGTAGAAGCAGGCATGATTTCTAGGCAGATATGAATATATGCCAATTGCCATTGTCATAATAGAAGAAGAGCTTTCCTGCTGTGACTTTCAATTTTCCTTCAGACAAAGGAAAACGTGCAGACACACATGGTTTGTCTTTCTTGGCTTTCTTGGTGGTTTTCATGATCTGGTGCACATAGCTGTGCAGTTTTGGGTAGATGTAGATGCAAGCTGGATATTTGCAGTTATGGATGAAAACTATGCCACTGAGCAACCCTTATGGACTTTTTGCTGAAAAAGAAGAAAGAACAAACTTTTTGCTGAGAAAAAAAGAGAAGAACAAACTTGTGATTTATGGGTTTGGGAAAAGGTAGTTTATAGAAAGAAAAGAATTATGATGTAATCTTAGCGAGGATATATATTATATGTATTTATAACTACTGTGAAGAAGATTGAAGCTGCTTCTTCAGAATCTTCCTTTCCTCTCCTTTTCTTTCTTTTTCTTTCCTTTCCTTTTTTTTCTTTTGTTTTTACTTTCTTACTACCTTTATTCTTAATTTAGAATTTGTACTGTTTTTAATCTGGTTGAAAAACTTCTTCAATAAAAATCATTTTTAAAAAAACTACCACTGAACTGATTCGGGCTCACACTTCTGAGAGAAGAAGGGATTTAGTTGGGATACTTTTGCAACATTTTGCAAAATCATCTGTTTTGTCCCACAATTCAAGGGGAAATGGAACCATCCTCATTTGTACTTTGCATTAAAACTTTCTTAAAATGAAAATCCTGTTCCTTTTTGCCTGGTGGAGAACAGGTGGCTGCTTCAGTTGGATTCACTCACAGTGCTACAGCTGAGGCCAATAAGCAGGGATGTGATGGTATGAACACAAAGCATCTAACCGGGGAAATTTTAGGACACCTTTCACTAACCTGGCTGGTACCTATAAATATTGTGACCTACTGCCTCCCAAATTGCCAAATATCCTAGGCAACCCCCAGGAAACCTGAGTTATTAATTTTTGGGAGTTCTGCTTCCAATTCATCGGGAGGCCACAAGTTTAACAGAATAACAGAGTTGGAAAGGACCGTGGAAGTCTTCTAGTCCAATTATCTGCTCAAGCAGGAGATCCTATACCAGGTGAGATAAGTGGTTGTCCAATCTCTTCTTAAAAACCTCCAGGGTTGGAGCATCTATAATGTCTGGATGCAAGCAGTTCCACTGATTAATTGTTCTGTCAGGAAATTTCTCTTTAATTCTAGGTTGATTCTTTCCTTGATTAGTTTCTATCCATTGCTTCTTGTTCTGCCTTCTGGTGCTTTGGAGAACCTTTTTTTGTGTGTGGCAGCCCCTGAGATATTGCAACACTGCTATCATGTCATGCCTAGTGCTTCTTTTAATTAAACTAGACATGCCCAATTCCAGCAACCTTTGTTTTAGTCTCCAGCCCCAATAGAGGTTTCCCTGCAGTATCCGTGTAGCAGTGGGAGCACCAATTTAGTTGTTTCTTTCTTTCTTTTAAATTACTGTAAACTCTAGTTTGAGAAGAGCACAAAGGCCAAATCATGTTGTTCTTTACACCTAGATGAAAATGGTTATCCTACTGAGAGAAGGGGCTTTTGTCTGTGTGTTTTGAAGTACTGGCTTGAACTATGCCATCATTTCTGCCCCAATAATGATATTCCTGGGCAGCTGCTCTGGAGAGATACTCTGCTTGTACTTAGCATCTGCCTGCTTGATATTCTAACAGAATGAATAGAGTTTAAAAAATTTAAGAACAGAGACAAACGATTGTGCTTTGCCAGTTTAATATTTAGCCATGCCCGGTTGACTTGATTCTGCTTTCAGCTTCCTCTGGTGTCAGCAGCAGCACCCCTTTACTAATATTCTAAATGAAGCTGGCATCCACGCATTCCCTAATGTGCGATCTCTGCACAGCTTGCCTTGAGGTTTTACTTCTGCCCAGATATAATTCCTCCACTGTCATGTTTCTCAACAGCTCCCACTCCAGCTATGTATTGTCTTTGGAGACTTTAAAAGTCCTATTTCACTAAGTAATATTCCAGGGGTGATTGTTATTTTACATTTCCTGGTTTTTTTAAAATAAAATACAGAATTGGGAACAGTAAGAATGGAACCTTTTATAACTGAATCCACATGAATATTTCCACCATAAAGTATAAGCAATTCATCTGAACACCAACTTAGCAACAAAGACTCTGGTTTTCCTAGCAATGGAAGTTTTTAATAATAGAATACACCAATATGAAGAAAACTTAGATATACCTAATCTACACTTAATATGCATGGTGGCTGCCTACTTGCTTGCTTCTGCTTTGCTGGCACATGTTGATTTATAAGCATATTTTAGGAGCAATCAAACTATTTGGAAAGGTAAAAAAAGGAGTGAATAGAAACCTCCCTTAAAATATGTAGCTGCTAGACTGTTTTATTATCGTGGCATGACAAAATCGCGTCACTAAAGCCGCGACGTCATTACCACGCGTCATCACCGCCGCGACAACAGCGCGGCGACGAAAGGGCGCTTTAAAACAGTGCGGCTGCAGAAAACCGATTTAAATTAAGGTAAGGGTTAGGATTAGGTTTAGGGGTTTGCTTTAGGGTTAGGGTTAGGTTTAGGGTTGGGTTTAGAGTGCTGAGTGCTTCGGAAGGCGTGGATTTGCCCTCCGCGATTATGTCATCGTGGTAGGGTTGCGTTTTTCCTTAGCACTTCGAACGGCGCGGATAAGGGCTTCGCGGTTTTGTGGTGGAACCTTTTATTAAATATAAACTTGTACAAAAAGTTTTAATCAGGACATTAAAAACTAACACAAACTAATAAAAAGAAAAAGCATAAAAAAGAGAAAGGAAAAGAAAAAAAGTGTCAAAAGAAATAGAAAGAAGAAGCTTATAATTTGTTTTGCAGCAAATATTACAATTACAAAGTTACTTCTTTCTCTATGATTACAACACAAAACTGTTGGGAAAGCTGGTGTTTTAATTTAAAATGGAGTAATTATTTACAAATGTATATTTATAGCAATCTTCTCTTATCAGTCAGATGTATAGGAGCTGCAATTACAAAATTCATAGTCACAGTTGATACTGAAGTGTACCAGATTGGGAAAATCTTATCCTGCTATAAAAAGTCTTATTTTATTTTTTGAGTGGTCTTTATTTCTTTGTTTATTCTTTTTTTCTCATTTTGCTCAGATGTGACACACTCTAGCACACAATCCACTCTATTGTTATTTAGCTTTCAAGGCCAAGAAGGATACTTTACCACAGCCCTAAACTGTGGACTTCATCACTCATCTGGCTTAAGATTACCTGAAGACTTACCCAGTGTTTTAGTGCTATCTAAAACAATTCAATTAAAGGCATTTTTTCCTACAAGAGGTGAAGTAAAATATTTTCAAGTATTTGACTCATAAGAAAGTAAATTAATACTGTTCATTCTAGTGCTTTCCCCAGTGGGTTGGGCTGCAAGCTCTTAATTCCCAGTAAGGTTACTCCAATACTTTATTTAGCTTTTTGTTATGTCATTCAAGGCTCACCAGTTCTGCTTTACTGATCCTCAGGACATTTGCTTTGGATCAGCTTTATTAAATAGATCAGGCAGGAAACATGCCCAGATGAGATAATTCTATTTTATTGTAAAGCTACATGAATAGAATCTTTCAAATCTTCCACCACCTCCTTTACAGCCCAAGAAACTAGGGAACATCTCTTTTGGGCCTCTTGCTCACCCCACTATTTAGTTGCAGAATATGCAGTCTCTATCTGACCATTCCTTCCTGGGCAGCTTTTTTGGTCCTATCTCCCAAGGTCTTTCCCACACACCATTACAGTTTGTCTCTGTCAGTTTTTGCAGCTAAATATAGCTGCATAAAGAAGAGACCCCGCTGGCCTATGACTTTTCAGATCCATTTGCCTTTCAGCTGCCACAAAGTCTCCAAATTCCCAAAGACAGGCAGCCATGAGTAATGGGCTCCACAGGCATTGACAGGAACCTTGTCTTTTCCAAACACACTTCAGGCTTGGTTCCAGCTGTGATGTCACTCTCAAACATCTCTATTAGCCAGTTGTATTTCTGCAGCCATATCCATAATCACACATCACTCCCAATTCCTCCAATGTATCAGCTGCTAAGCCTAAAATGTAACTGCTGGAAGACTCCTCCACAGTGCCCTAGATTAGAGTTGCGCTGACAGTTGTGCCCAATATTCTAGTTTTTAAGAGGAAAGCCCCAGTTCTCTCCATTTAGACTTCTTAAACGGAAGGAATTTCAGAGTCAAAACAATCACTCAGGGAAATGTTAAAGTCATAGTGGATGGCCTGCATAAATGTATGAATGGCACTTCTAGGAAAGCAAGAATCGATAAACTGTAGATCTTGAGACATGGCTCAGGTTGCCGCTGATTGCTTTTCTTTCCCCCAAACTGTTGTTTTTGCCCACAGTCTTGTCTTAGCAGTTTGCCATATACAGTTTTCCAATGTGGAAGGGTGGGTATGTTTTATGCTAACGTGCAAATCAAGAATCTTCTGTGCAATAATTCACCCAACACCTCCTCAAACTGAAAGAGTATATTGTATCTCCTGTTCTCTTAACTCTCTCCTAGAGGAGAAGCATATTATAATTTTGCACAGAGCTTTCTTTGATGGGTTTTTTGGCTGAGATTTTTTATAGAGAGGATGTATGAATCATTTAATACATTTTGCACATATGCTTTAAAGTAGCATGATATAAAGCTTTTCTTTCTTTCTTTTTCTTGTTATGTTGTCAAGGACTTGAGGCCAGTTGATAATTTGTGTTTCATGATGGTTCTTTGGCTCCCTGCCATGGTGTTTGATGCATTTACCAACCTGAGACTATTTCCCCTTCAGCGTTCCCTTTTTCACTTTTATAATTTTTTTTATTGTGATTTCAAGTTTCTACCAAACTCCAGGCTTTTTGATCTAGTGGTAACTGAATTCTTCCCAGGAGAAGTGCATGTAAAGCTACAGTGCCTGTTTTGCAACATTTTCTCCACTTTTGTCTTTGACTTCAGATCAGAGGAGAGGATTTGCAAATGGGAAACCTCAGGGGAGATGGGCTTTTCAGATGCTATTTTTCAGGGCTCACCTGCCCAGCTGTGAATAAACCAGGTAGTCTTTCCTTTTTACACTTGCTTTCCTGCATAGCTTGGTAGCTGCAGATACAATTACCGGACTCTTCTAAAACAACTAGAAAAAACAGCATAACCTTTAGTAGCTCCGTTCCATCTCCAATAATAACAACACAGTTCCTTGATGCGAGGCACTTGATTGCATTATAGAAAGTGCAGGTACTGTGTGCGTTAGTTGAAGTATGTCTACAGACATCAAATGCATTTTGGAAAAGATAAGCTAGTGCAGAATTCATTCAAAATGGTGTGGCTTTCTACTGCAAATGCTACTTTATTCTAATCTCCACACTCTTCTCATTGTATATATTTGGAAGTCACTTTAGACATAGTTATTTATTTATTGTGTTTTTTTCTCTGACATGGTTCATGGGGGGTCTTCTCTAATTTAATTGTTACAACAGCAGCTTTCTCAAGGGAGTTGACCTGAATAAGATTGACTTATTCAAAATCTTCTAATGAGCTCCAGGGTTGAGAGGGGACTTGAACCAGGTTTCCTCTCCAAGTTAAATACTTTGATCAATATGCCACACTTGGCTCTACAACATGGTAACCAGATGTCCTGTTGCTGTTACACAATGTACGTGCCATCATTAGGCAAAAGAGGAGAAAAAAAGAAAACACAAATGAAGAAAGTGGCAGAAAAGTTGTTGAGTAAGTCAGTAAGTAATGCAAATAAGTTGAGGAGCAAGAAGAGAAACTTCTTTAAATATATCTGAAACAGGAAAGGAGCCAAAAAAGTAGTCTGATTATTATATAACAAATGAAAGAAAGGGATGTTCAGAAGTTATTAGATAGATAGCTGAAACATTATTGACTTTTTAAGGGAATGGGTCAAAACAACCAATGTAAACTGAACTAACTAAAGGACAATAAGATAGTTTAGAAGTTCTTGGGAGATTACACTATAATAAATCGTTAGGTCCTGATAAGTGTTCTTAAGAATTCAAAAGTGAAATTGCTAACTTCCCAGCCAAAATATGTAATTTCTTCATTAAGATTTGAGATGTGAAGTGACTGAAAGGTAGCCAATGTGATACCAAATTTCAAAAGAAAAAAATCCAGGGAATTACAGGCTGGACATGCATAATTGACAGGAGCAGTAATCAAAGAAAATAACTAAATGGATAGAGGAATAAGCCTCCTTAAGGAAAATCAATATAGATTCAACAGAGAGAAATACTACTTCAACAATCTTTTACAGTTTTTTAAAAAGAATTTCAACAGGATTGCAGATGGAGGTGGCACTGTTAATGATTTTTTTGTTGGGGTTTTCAAAAAGTTTTGATAATGTTCTGCAATCAAGGGATAAAAGTGTAATGGGTAGAATGAATGACCTTGAGGAGCAGGAGGAAGAGCCACTGCCAAGACAGCATCAGCTAAAAGAAATCTGAGCTTGGAACAGAAACAAAACCTGAGAAAGTGTCTTAGGCAAGAAACACCCCCCCCCCCGTCTTTCTCAAATAAAGGAGGGAGGGGGAAAGCACATTCAGACTTGCATGCTTCTGTTACTGTAAACTCATAATAGTAGTATTAGCCTGTATGATATTGGCTTCCTAATCTAACAAAAAGAGTTTGTCCTTTTGTGGACTGCTAACTGTTTAATAACAGAAAGCAAACAGTAAAAGTAAATAGTCAGTGGAGGAAAGTAAATTGTGAAGTATTTTAAGGATCTGTATTGGGATCCATGCCTTTTAATATGTTCATAAATGAACTTGACATTTATAACATAAATGATCTCCAGCAGCGAGCTGCCAAGTTCATAAATGATGCTGAATTATTCAGGGTAAAAAACATGAAAAGTGATTTGTGAGGAGTTCAAGGGTCTCTTTAAATTGGTCAACAAAATAGCAAATGTGATTCTCTTTAAAAATGTCCATTGGGGGAAGGGAGTCCTAATTGCACAAGTACTCTAATGGAATCTTAAGTATCTGTAACCAGGAAAAATCTTGAGGATATCCTGAATAAGTCACTGAAGATGTTAATCTATTGTGTAGCAGCTGTGAAAAAAAGCTAGTTCCATGCTAGAGATCATTAGCAGAGGAATTCATAAAATTTCCAGCAAGGTACAGGTTGTCCTTGGCTTAGAACTACAATTGGAGCTAGAATTTTCAGTGCTAAGCAAGATTGTGGTTCAATAAGTTGCTCCCAGTGTTATGATCTTTTTGTCACCATTGTTAAGCAAACCACCCCAGTTGTTAAACAAATCTGGCTTCCCTCATTGCCTTGCCTTTCTCAGCCAGCTGAGAAAGTCACAAATGGTGATCACATGACTCCAGGATGCTGCAGCCATTATAAAACACTTGCCAGTTGCCAAGCACCCAAATTTTGATCACGTGACTGGGTATGCTTCATCGATCGTAAGTGTGAGAAGCAGTTGTAAATCACTTTTTTCGGTGCTGTTGTAACTTTGAACTGCCACTAAATGAATGGTTATAAATTGAGAACTACCTCTAATTCCTAATTTAAAATTAGGCATTATTGGTGTTTGGAATACTGTATACCAACTGAACTCTATGCTTTGTGCAGGAGATGATAGTTGGGAAATTTGCAGAAGAGGCAACTGAAATTATCAGGTTTTGAACATCTGTCTAAAGAGAAAATACATAAGGATTCAGTATTGCTTCAAGATTGCTGCCAGCATATTTCCAAATCCCAGTAGCTGAAGAACAATAGCAGAAGAATGGTAAGTTTCCATCTCTTGTATGGAGGGCACTCCAGAGGCATCTGGCTGGCCACAGTGAGAAACAGAATATGTTCTGATGGACTTTGATGGCCTGGCAAAGTTTCTCTAAAGGGCATTCTTGGAAATCCACCATGTCCAGGACTGCCATGCTATCATTGTGTACCTACCTATTCTATTTAGATGGTTTCCACATTAAATTTACATAGCCTGTATACTAGAATCAGACAATCTCATGTTATCCATATATATAAAATAGGTACACAATGACAGCATGGCAGTCCTGGAAATGGTGGATTTCCAAGAATGCCCTTTTGAGAAACTTTGCTAGGCCATCAAATTCCATCAGAACATATTCTGTTTCTCACTGCGGCCAGCCAGATGCCTCTGGAGTGCCCTCCATACAAGAGATGGAAACTTACCATTCTTCTGCTATTGTACTTCAGCTACTGGGATTTGGAAATATGCTGGCAGAAATCTTGAGGCAATACTGAAACCTTTTGTATTTTCTTTATAGATAGATGTTCAAAACCTTCTGATAATTTCAGTTCCTATCAGCTTCAATCATCATAGACACAAAAGACACAGTAGTTGGGATTATAGATCATAACGTCTGGCTAGTCTCCCCCTTTGTAACAGAGAGTCTGCTTGAAGAAGTAAATTCAAAGCCTGGCTCGAAGAGTACACTGGCAGCGTAGCCTTTCCTTCTGGAGTTCCTGCAGATATGTGGACTCCCAACTCCCCAAATTCCCCAGCTGGTATCACCATTTGTGAGAATTCTGGGAATTAAAATCCTTACAGCAAGAGAGGGTGCTGATTGGGGGAAGACTGCTGTCCATTCTCTCATTTCATAGCAGCAAGAGCAGCTGCAATAGCTAGGTGCTGAAAAGCTTGGTTTCGAAGAAATACATTAAGCTATCCATTATCTAATTTGTGGAGCTACAGTCTTATTGTCTATGATTTGCAGAACAGCTTGCTTTACTCTGGGCAGTGTGCACATTAGCAGCTGTCATTGCTAAACAAGGTATGTTTACATGAGCAGGCTGAGATATGAGAAGCAGGTGGCTAAACACTTTTCTACCGCTTCTTAAAATATCTCTTTTTTTCAGTTTAGCCATTTTCATCATATAAACAAACATTTTAAGTTTACATCATTACACACCCTCCCACAATGCAAAATTAAACAAGACAAAATGTCAAAGTGAAACAAGATATCCATAGAAAACAACCAGATGATAAAAACATGATTCAAATATGGATTGTTTAAAATAAATTGAAATACTAAAAACGTGTTAAAGTGTCTGAGCTCTAAATTGTTTTTTTATTCTGATTATTGGACTACAAATTACTTAGAGAAGACTAACATTTTGAGTTTATCCAGAAGTAAATAGCCAGTGGAGATTGACAGATTATTTGAGTGAGCAGTGCCAGTCAAATCTCAAGCCAATGCATTATGTTCTAACTGAAGTTTCCAAATTACATCCATAGACAAATATCTTTAGCACATTAGAGTAGTATAATTGATATGTCAAGGCTTCATGCCAAGTACAATAATTAATCTCCCTGTTAAACTTATTCAAGCAATCTCAATATGTTTAGATAAGTAGATTAATTGCAGAGAATTATGAAGTAGTTCATATTAAAAAATACTTATTTAACAATACCCAGAAATCCTGCTTTTTATATATACTAGTCCCAAAGTCTTTTTGCATTTTTTGATTCATTGGCTATATGAATACTCATTCCCTAGCCTTAAAGATTTCCACCATATACACTATATTGCCAAAAGTATTCGCTCACCCATCCAAATAATCAGATTCAGTTGTGAACGAATACTTTTGGCAATATAGTGTATCTCTAGTTTACCAAATTGTTTTTTTTCTGGTGTGAGAATCTGTGATAAGTGCATGCCTATTCAGCTTTAATTCTTATGGAATAATATCAGAGCATGAACAATCTTTGAGAATATTATCAGAGCATAGATAACCATAGTGATGTTGATCTGCAGATTGGGGTTACAGTCATATCATAATCTACCTGGGTCACAGAAGTAGTACAGCCATGACAGTGAATGCTTCAAAAATTGAAAAAAAAATTAAAATATATTTTAGGACATATACAAGTACAAGAATAGCCTCCCTTTAAAATAGCTAGGTCTTGTTTTCTCAGACACAGTAGCTTTAACAAGTCAGCTGATTCAAGCATATACCGTATATACTCGAGTATAGGCCGACCCGAATATAAGCCGAGGCACCTAATTTTACCACAAAAAACTGGAAAAGTTATTGACTCGAGTATAAGCCTAGGGTGGGAAATGCAGCAGCTACCGGTAAATTTCAAAAATAAAAATAGATACCAATAATGTTTTTGAATATTTATTTCAAAGAAAAACAGTAAACTAGCGGTGTATTCAATGAAATACTTCACTCACCTCATGATGCTGATGTCCCGCTGTGATGATGATGTCCCGTGCAGCCGCGGGAGCGATGTCCCGCCTCCTATGACACACGGCACAGTGATTCCTATCATTGGATCACTGTACCAGAGGAGGTGGGACATCGCTATGTGGCTGCTTGCCATAACAAGGAGGAGGTGGGACATCGTTGCAGAGCGGCAGGAGGGGGAGGAAGGGGAATCGTAAGACAGCCCTGCATTACATTAGAACGTGAGGAGGGGGGATGGTGCGGTGCGCGCTGCGTGGCAAACTGACACAGAGGGAGGGGAAACTCACAGGGGCACTGGGCCATTCACGAGTGTCACCCAGCGGCATGGCCCCGCCCCTTTTTCTCCTCCATTTCGGGCAAATTTTTCACTGACTCGAGTATAAGCCGAGGCGGCTTTTTTCAGCCCAAAAAGTGGGCTGAAAAACTAGGCTTATACTCGAGTATATACAGTAGATCTTTTTTCAAGTTTGTATGGAAGCTTGGAAAAAAAGATACAACTATTTTGAAAGAGTTCAGAAAATCTCTTTTCTGAAGTTTGCACAGCCATAATTAAGATTACATATGTTCATGAAGAAGAATTAAATCATTAATTGTATTTATGGATGTATTTTTTTCCACTTAGAATCAGAGGAAGCTATCTTAAACCAGGTCTGGTCATTCGTCCCTCCTGTCTTTAGCTTCCCCAAAGTCAGATCCCATTAAGTGCAGATGTCCGGGGCTGAGCTTCTGCCCACAAAGCAACTGTTTTGCAACTTTTCACCTCTTTTTTTAAAAACAAATATGTTGGTTTTTATTATTTCATGGCTTTGTGGTGAAACAATGCAAAGGCTTCAAGGAAAGGAGGTGTAAAAAAAATCATTTCTGACTAAATTTTAAAAGAGCAGATGGTTTGCTATGCTTGGCTGAAAAAGTGTATGGTCTTCACACTATTTGGACCCCAGAAGTCCTGCTGAATTCCCAGTTTTCTTAAACCCCTGTACTTTGACACTACTCATTCTCGCCAGCTTCTTGAATCTAGAAAGGCAATTAGCAACATCTTTCTCTCTTGATCCCTCCCTGCCCACAAAATGCTGAAATACATTTTCACAAATCTATATTGAGAAAAATGTTTATGTATGTCATCAGATGCATGCAAAAGCAAACTTGGATGCTGAGTTCTGGTTGATATGGAGACTGAGAAACGAAACATTGGAAAGCCTGCGGGAGTCTCATAAACTAAAAAAAAATATTTTAAGAAAAGTAGCCAAAAAGCACTTATTAAAAATCTTCATTAGGACTAAATGCAGCTAATTTAAGAGAGACACGGAGTGAGTGGCTGCATCAAGCATCATAAAGCTTTGGGGAGCTCTTCCCCACAGATCCATCTCTCCCTGTGCCCCACCCTGCTACTACAATAGTTTTCTGCCTCCTAGTGTCCTACCAATCTCCTGTGTCCCTCTTACATTTCAGGTTGAACTAGAAGTTTCATGCATTCCTGGCTCTTCCCAGACATGTCACTTTACAGGCTGAGGAAGGAAAACATTCTGTTCTACCACCAGATGCTGTTGAGAAGCATCCCCTCTTTTTCTGCTGGATTGTGCAGTCCAAGCTACCTCTCAGACCTGATAGGGCCTAACGTGAAGACTAGAATTGCCATATTGGGGCTTTGTTCCAGATTACCACTAGATGGCAAAAATAGAGGTACAGAAAATTCATCTGGATTGTTACTAGAAAGAGCACTGAATAACCGAATAGGAAGAGACCTTGGAGGCAATGGTGGGATTCACATTTTTTTACTACCGGTTCTATGGGCATGGCTTTGTGGGCGTGGCTTTGTGGGCATGGCAGGGAAAGGATATTGCAAAATCCCCATTCCCTCCCCAACTCACTAACCTGCTTTCCAGCGCCATTCTCCTGTTCAGGGCAACAAAAGAAGATCAGCTGGGAGGCAGTGGGGGCGGGGCCAGCCTATTTGCCAGTTCTCCAAACTACTCAAAATTTCTGCTACCAGTTCTCCAGAAAGTGTCAGAACTGGCTGAATACCACCTCTGCTTGGAGGTCTTCTAGTCCAATCCCCTGCTCAAGCAGGAGACCCTATGCCTGTGATGGCGAACCTATGGCACGTGTGCCACATGTGGCACGCAGAGCCATTTGTTAGGGCACGTGAGGCATTTGCCCTGTCAGCTCCAGTGTGCATGCATGCACTGGCCAGCTGACTTTGGCCTTCATTTTCAGCCGTTTTTCACCTGTTTGCACATAGGGCTGTTTTTCACCCTCTGGAGGCTTCAGGAAAGCCTCCAGAGGGCCACTAGGGGGGTGGGGGGAGGCTGTTTTTGCCTTCCCCAGACTACTAGAAAGCCTCTGGAACCTGGTGCGAGCAAAAAATGGGTTAATCACAGATCAAAAGCGGGGGGAAGGCGGTCACACATGCATGCGCATGGGGGTGTTGTGCGTGCATGAGCATGGGGGTCGGGCACATAGAATTATGGGTATGGGCACCTCCCCGCACAACCCCCCTGCACTTCCCCCCACTTTTGGCATGCAATGGCAAAAAGGTTAACCATCACTGCCCTATACCATTTCAGACTGCTCAGTTTCTGATACAAAGATTTGCATCAGAGAATTGGAAAGATTACCATCATATGATCTTCACCTTGTCTCACTGAGATAGTTGTGGCTGAGAAAAGGATGCTTTCCAACATTTTGCTAAATGGCATCTTTAGGCAGTGGTGGGAAAATGCATCTGTATCCACAGTAATCTGAATACGTTTTGTGAATACTCATCTAAATAGCAGTCTTCACTGTTATGGGTGCATTGGGGAAAAAAATCACTCATCATTGTCCTTACTTATTTCATCATTGCTTCCTTTCTTGGCCTATCTTAATGACTATCCTAACCCTCTAATCAGAACCCTCCCACCCATCCACTGGATCAGCCAGGGTAGGGGGGGGGGCTGAGAAATGTGATGCCTTGTGACCTTTGCCCCCACGGCTATGTCACTGCCCAGGACCAGCAATGAGCCCAGCTGTAGCAGGCCAAACACCTTTCCCCATCCCATTTCCGACTTGCTGCACTTGATGAAGGCGACAGAATCTTCATTCTTTTAAGAGTACAGGTAGTCCTCAACTCATGACCACAATTGAGGGCAAAATTTTTGTTGTTAAGTGAGATAGTTGTTAAGTGAATTTTCCCCTATTTTATGCCTTTTCTTGCCACAGTTGTTGAGTAGATCACAGCAGGTGTTAACTTAGTAACAATTCATGATGGGCCATGAATTGTCCTGGTGAATAGGGGGATGGGAGAGATTGTTGTTCAGCAGTCTTGACCAAAGCCGAATGAGAACTTGTTGTCTTCTAACATAGGGCAGTATGATATTGCTAAGTGTTGGTAACCAGTGCATAGGAGTGGGGTGCAATGTGCCAGAGATTATAAGTCTTGTGTGTTGGAGTTGGGCATCAAACATTTGGGTGTGGGCACTGTTACCACACTGGCACAATGTCCAGCTGTGGAATAAACCAAAGCCACAGCATTGGCTTTGGTTTATTCCACAGCTGGACATTGAGTGTTAGCAGCAACACTTCAGGATGTTCCGCAGCCAGTCTGTTCAGTAAGTTGTTGCAGTTTTTCAGTTTTGCAGCTATTTTTTCCAGATGTTGTCAAAAGGTTAGTGATCTCTCCAGTGTTACTTCCAGGTACTTCAGAGAGTTACTACATTGTAAAATATGGTTCCAGACCTTCACTGAATGCTGATAATTTGTGTACGTATTAGTTGCCCACATATGTAGCATTCCTTAAACTTCACGTGCTCCCTGGGTGGTGCTAAATGGTTGACAATAACCAGATGCAGCCTGACCTTTTGAGCCTCCCAGCCATGACAAACAGAAGTGCATAAAATCAGCCTGGTAAGAATAAATGAATGCAAAAATATTTATTGCATGCACATTACATTTATTTCTTAAGTGTGAGAGGACTTTCACAGTGAGACCCATATCTGCTAAATTGCTTAGCTGCAAATGATGTCATTTACATCAGTTACATAATTACACTAAGGATGTGTATTGAAGTAAATGATGTAAATTCAAATTTAACAGACATCCCTTCATGTAAATAGTTTTTTTAAAGTGAGTTTATGTGAATTTGCTTTTAAAATCAAAAGACTATTCTTTGCACACAGCACAGTAATTAATTCTTGAATTTTGTTGCTCTTGAGTTGAGTTTCCAGTGGAAAGAGCCCTCTGAGAGCTACTTTGTTTTTGAATAATTGAATAAGATTTTGTGATGTCTCTGTTCCTCATTTGCCAAAGTGATGTGGCTAAGACAATTCAGCAGTGTGATATTTCTCTCTTGTCAAATACAGGAAGGACCCATTGTTATCTAATAAACCAATAGATACAAGGCTGAACTGTCTTTTACGTTTCTTCAGCTTTTGTTCCAAAGATTGCTACTACTGCCTTTTCCTCTGTGATTTGTGATCAGAAATGATCTTTTTCAGGCCTTCAACAGTTTTTCTGTAGTCTCTTTACAAATACACTCACACATGCACAAATCTACACCCTTTCCATCTGTTGCACAGTTGGTGCCATCTAATAGCAAAGGGCCTTGGAACAGCTATATATGCATATAAGGTAACAAAAAACTATCATGCTCAAAAGTGGAAATGTTCAAGATGATATCCACAATGGATGAATGATTGGTGAAAATGATGAAACCTGCAGAGATGGCTGAATTAACTTCTTTGATTAGAGAAAAGACAATATCTACATTTGTGCCTGACTGGAAAACAGTTATAGACATATTTCATGAAGCAGAAAAAAATACACTTATGACTTGGGGTTTTGATGATTAGGAAAAAATGGATAATAGAAAAAAAATGAGCTTTTTATAATCATGAGTAACTTCATAACTGTACTTATATTTGCTACAAAGGAAATCAGAAAACTTATTTGTATCCTTTCGGCATTTTTCTTTATTTCTTTTGTTATACTTTCGGTATCATTTCTGCCTCTCTTTCTTCTCAGTTAGTTCATGTTAGGTTTTTGTACTCCCTTTAAAATGTTTAATAAAATGTATATAGAAACAAAAGTATTTTTTTTAAGTATAAGTTAAATAATTTCATTGTATGATCAAAGGCTTATTGATTTCCCTTCTGCCTTGTAACTTTGGTGTCTGTCCTCCCCATTTTCTGAAGCTTTTTTTTTAGAGCTGCATGAGAATAGCTGAAAATTATATCCCTTCCTGTCTCATTTGTGAAGGAATTAAAGACTGCCCTGTGCCAGTTTGTTACAACCTGAAAGCAAACTTGTTCTCTTTACAAGTAATACTATGAGCTATTTATTTTACAGTGCTCCTTTGCTAAATATTTCATAGACATATCATGAAGCTTATAATATGATTTTGAAGGATGAATCAGGACAAAACTTTTCAAGTTGGGCATTCTATTCGAAGAAGTAGTTGGATTCAAGTGCTTAAGAAGTCCTGCTGTTGTGGTTTGTAGTGTATTTTTGGACTAAATTCTGCAGGCAGATTATGTCAGGATACAGGAATATTCTCATGTCTATATAATGCTAGACACAAAATAACATTTGATCTATAGAAAATATGAGCTGGAAGCCTTCTGTTTCCATTTACTGTAGAATTTTATTGCAGCAGTAGAAATATAGTAAATGCTTAGATTACTGTATCATATCTCTTCAAAAGCTTATGGTTATTACCATCACACAAATATTCTTGTCCCCGGTGTCTGGACTCTTATTGGATGCAGTTTCAATTTGGGTGCATAAATAGATGCAGTTGGATTTCTTTATTGCCTATGTAATTTCTTTTTTTTATTGTAATGGTTAGTTGCAAATATTGTAGCTGACTGGAGATCAATTTTCCATTTGTTTCACTGGAAAATGATAACATTTTAAAAGACTAATGAATACTAAGTCATAGGAATGTTAAGGATGTTGATGCTGATTTTTAGCATTGTTCTTAGTTGTTGGTTCAACATTTTACTTCCTAACTGGATAATAACATTGCAGAATGGTATTACATTGATGAGGTTTAGTAAGCTCATTACAAAAGAGCTAACCTGTTGCATGGACATGAGGACATGGAAAGAGGTTAAGAGCCAAGGTGGCACAGTGATTAGGGTGCAGTGCTGCAGACCACTTCAACTGACTGTTATCTGCAGTTCAGCGGTTCTAATCTCACCGGCTTAAGGTTGACTCAGCCTTCCATCCTTCCGAGATGGGTGAAATGAGGACCCAGACTGTGGGGGCGATATGCTGACTCTGTAAACCGCTTAGAGAGGGCTGAAAGCCCTATGAAGCGGTATATAAGTCTAACTGCTATTGCTTTTGCTAAGAGTCCTCTGACTTTGCAAAATCATGCCATTGAGAAGAACACAGGGAGAGTCCTAGTGGATCATCCGGTTACCTGCAGTAATAAAACAGATTTTTATGGACAAGCAATAAACATAAGAGTGGGTTACTTGCAGCTGTAGGATTACATTTAGTCCCCGTCCTCTTTTTGAGGCCCTCAGAGCCTACTCTGATTATTATTGCTGAAAACTCTGCACATTGTCTTGTGATTCTGAGGTTGAAAACAAATGGAAACTATATTACACTGTTCTCTTTCCTGAATTTCCAATGCTAACCTTTCAGGTTCCCTGGAGAACAAAATTTCCTGTCAGTTTTCTTACTAGTACATTGTTTTCTGGTGACCCTGTGGTAGCGTTGGGCAAGAAGCCCTTCAAAATTATGGACTCTTCCATACAAACATCCGGGTGTGCAAAAGCCCACAACCTTCGTCTCTCTGTAGTCCTCCTGCCTCAGGAGCTTGTTTTAGATGACAGTCCCATAATTATCATTAAAAAGTGACTGTCTTCTCTTGGGCTCCCATGGTGAGCTTCTACTCCCTTGGGCTTCTGCCAGGTGGAGTGCTTTGTCGTTAAAAAATAAATCTCACTATTGATGTGTCATCCATGTGAATGAGCGCCAGGTGTAGGTTGAGCCTCAGTGGATGTTTATTTAAAGATAAGCACACCTGCCAAAGGTACCCGAGTCTCTCTAGAGTATCAGCATAGAGATAAGGAGAAGGACTGCTGGATATTTAGAAATGCACACTTTTGAAGGCACATGCAATGTTTTATCAGCTTTTGTTTTCAGCTGAATGCACAGCATCTATACTATAAAATTGATGTGCTCCAGTTTTCCTGTTATCGTAGAGACAGCAGCCAGACTGGGTATGCTCTGTCCATTAACCAATCGGACTGAGTCTACACTTATGATGTCATTGGGCCCTTATGGCTTCTCCCCAGTTTCAGACTCAGTCCAACCTGGACTGGCTGTGAGAATTGATCTCTCCTCCAAATTATTTAATTATATCTTTAATTGGTGAATTTTTCCAAAAAATTTTGTTGTTCCTTTAAATTGGTTCCTTAAATAATCCTTTATTCTACAAATTGGACGGAAATTCGAAACTGATCTCTGGCTGCCTCTCCTCAGCCGTCTGATTGCCTGCGGCCACGAGTTCACTCAGGAAGCTTCCCTTACAATCAGATCGGCCAGCTCACAAGCTACGGCTCCACGGCTGTTTCCCCGCAGCACTCCTTGATTCTGGGCACTCAGAGGGATGCGCGACCGGCCGTTTCGCACGCAGCGGTTCCAGGTGAGTCCGGTGGCCATTCTGCAGATCGCCTGGCCACACTTAGTATCGGCGACCATTTTGCGTGTCAGAAAAGCCCGCGAAGATAGCGGTGGCCATTTTGAGGCTCGGAAAAGCCTCAGAGAAAAAAAGTTGGCAATTTTGGACGCTTTAAAAAAGGCACAAACTCTACAGCAGTCATTTGGAGTGCCCAGCAATGCGGGATCACCCCAGGTGGACCGGATCAGGAGCGCCTGGCCAGCAAACAGGTAAGCTAAATTGGCCACGCCGGCCTTGGTACCTAGTGACCTGGTGACTCTGTCAATCTCCACCCCATGGCACATCCCACGGTCTCTCCTGTCTCTACACCAAGGGTCAGTTTGTCATCCCGACCACCAGTGGCTGCAGTTAACTGCATGGCAATTGAGCGGCAAGCCTTAACAACTGATAATATCTCCCTCGATGTCATTGCTACCATTCAGGCATCATGCAGAAGCTGACCACATTTATGATGCCATGTGGTAGTCTTTTGATCTGTGGTGTTCCAACCAGACTGTTGACCCACTTATGGCATCCATTTCTCAGATATTGGACTTCCTGCAGAGGAAGTCCAGAGGGGGCTTGATCAGGGACTTACCCCTAACACGCAACACTGACAGGTGGCCGCTCTGGCCTCTGTTCTGGACGGCCTGGCATCCGAACAACTGCCTTCTCACCACTTGATCCGGAGATTTCTCTGTGGCGCATCCAACCTGCGTCCCCATGCCATACATAGATATCTGACTTGGGACTTGCCTCGTGTCCTAGAGGCTTTGACTTCCCCACCCTTTGAAGCTATGAGATCCACTTCTTTGAAACTGTTGTCCTTTAAAACACTGTTTTTGGTGGTTGTAACCTCAGCCTCAGTGGTTGTAACCTCAGTATTTCTTATTTGGCTGCTCTTTCAGTCAGGCATGACTTGTGCGTGTTCCATCCAGACCAAGTTGTCTTAAGTCTGGGCCCGACATTCATACTGAAGGTCAATAGCTGTTTTCACCGAGGTCAGGAGTTGACCTTATCTAATTTCTGTTCGTCTCCCCGTCACGAGAGGGAGCGCAAGTGGCACACTCTTGACATACATCGTGCCCTCAAGATCTACCTCGACCGCACCATCTCTCACCAGACCTCCTTGGGTACCAAGGCTTCATCGTATAGTCTGGGGTGCTGGATAAGAGCCTGTATTAAACTGTCTTATGAACTTCAATCCATACAGGTCCCTGCAAACATTACAGCTCACTCTACACGCAGCGCTGCGACATCTGCAGCTTGGTCCACTCAAGCCACCTTGGAAGAAGTCTGCCAGGCAGCCACCTGGGCGTCTCCCACAGTCTTCATACGTCATTACAAGTTGGACAAGTATGCATTTTTTGGGCGCAGGGTGCTACAACAAGTGCTTGTGCCCTAACGGACCTTTTTTACAATTTCCCACCCTAGTGGACAGCCCAGTCTTTTGTATGTCCCAGTCTGGCTGCTGTCTCTACGATAACAGGAAAATAGGCATTGGTTCTTACCTGATATGCTCATTTTCTGGTAGAGTAGAGACAGCAGCCAGCCCCGCCCTGGTATGGGTCACGCGAGGGGATTCCTTGTGTGTAGGAGAGAGATACAGGGACTATGGACTTTCACTTTTTGCTCACAATTCTCACTTGAGTCTACAGTTTTCCTTCATCTGAAACTAGGGAGGAGCCACAAGGGCCCGATGACATCATAAGTGTAGACTCAGTCCAATTGGTTAATGGACGGAGCATACCCAGTTTGGCTGCTGTCTCTACCAGAAAATGAGCGTATCGGGTAAGAACCAGCTCCCATTTTCAAGGCAATGATAGAGAGAAATAGGTTGTACTATACAAAGCCACAGCATAAGGAGATAGGATGGGTTGTCTAGCTGTCTTGATGAAGCAAAAGGCCAAATATATCTTAGAGGATATATTATATATAAATAAAATATATAAAATATTTTTATCTGCCCCTCTTGTTATAGTTCAAAGAAACAGTTGATTTTGCTTTTCCCAGATACTTACTTCTGAGATGGTAATTTTGACACCTACTGAGTTTTCACAGGTTTGACCCATTCGTTTGGTGGCATCCACCAATAAGCTATCCATTTATTTATTTAAAAGATTTATAGGGCCACCCATTTTAAACAAGCCTGGGCAAATTACAATAACCATTTTGACCCTATTTAAGATGAGGGATTCTCTGCTGGGCAGGGATGGTCCACAGGGACGTCTTCAGGGCTGCTGTGAAGAATTTTCTTGACCTTTGGGGACAATATTTATCAGGTTTGCTCAGAATTAGGTGGAAATATTTGAGGTGGCTAGGGCACAATCTTGTGATTGATCTGGATGGGGTTGAACCTGTGACTCCTAAAGACATGATCAAGGTCCTCTGATTCAGCCACTTGTTTATTAGACTCAGGACCCTCCTGGATTAATAAAGACGGAAGCGACTGGTAGTTGAGCCCAGGCTTCACTAAGGGAGATGTCTTACTGGATATAACAATGCTGGATAGCTATTGTGCAGTCTCCAATCTCCCTTTTTTTTAAAGGGAAAGTTGTAAGAACTTAGTCTAATAAGAGTTGCATAGGATTTTGGAGGAAGTAGCTTATTTGGATTTACTATAGACATGTACTGATTACCATTGTTGGAGCTGGGGTGTGGGGGAGGTGATCTTTCAATGGTTTTCTGCACCTTCAATCACAATATCCTGGACGTGCTGGGAGAGGGAGTTACTGTTTTATGTTGCTTCTGCTTCCTCCTTGGCCAGTCACAGTGAATTTTGATGAAGGGGGAGAAGTCATGTTGCCAATCCCTCATCTGTGGGATGCCTCAGGACTTAATACTTTCATTCTTCCTGTTCAAAATGTACATGAAATTGCTGCATAGGCTCATCCATCAATTTGAGGTCCATTGACTAATGTCTAATTGAAACTTGAGCTGTCCAGGTGAAGCTGTCAATATCCTGACTCAGTGTCTGAAAGTTCTTGCAATCTAGATGGGAAGGAACAGACTAGCTCAATCCTGACAAAATTGGCTGTGGTTATTTGGGCTCCATATATCTGAGGATTTTTCATATTTAGTCTCACATGGGGCTATACTTCCCATTCAAGACCCGTGTGCAACTGGGGGGGTGGGTTGTCTTTCTGAATTCATAGCTCCTATTCAAGGAATAAGTGACAGCTGTAGTCAAGAAAGCCTTTACACAGGTCCACATGATACACTGCCCATGCCTTCAGGCAGCCATTCATTCCCTTATCACCTCTTGACTGAATTACTGTAATATGTTCTGTATGGGGCTGCTCACAAAGATCACTTGATCCAGTTGTTCCAGAATGCAGCAGCCTGGGCAACAGTGGCTGGTCACATTGTGCCATGTGTCATCCCTGCTTCATAAATTATAATAGTTGCTAATTGACTTCCAGTTGCAATTCAGTTGCATGTCATCTGTAAAGCTGTTCACAGCATGGAGTCTGGTATTGTCTGGGAGGCTATGTCTGATAGTTTCTGCCCACCCAGTCAAATTGAGCAAAGTGTGTGCGCACCAGGTCCCCTCAATCAAAGTATCATCTATTAGGATCTAGAGAGCACACCTCTGTCGTGGTGCCTGCCTTTTGGAAGAGCATCCCTCCATTCATATGTATCTCATACTACAGCTGTTCTGGAAGTCATTAAAAAATGTGGGTCTACTTCCAAACTTGGGGTAGGGTGGGATACAAGCCTTTGTTAATTTTTATTGGGTTTGGATATGTTTGACTGCTTTACTTTTGTGGATATACATTTTTTAATTGCTTGAGGTTGGGGTCCCCTTGTGTATTGTAAATCAGTATCTCTTGGGAGTTGGGCATTCTGTAAATTGGATGGATGGGTGGATTTGATCAATTCTACAGATTTGATGTGAATGTATGTGCAGTTTCAAAAGCCTTCTGCAAAAACAAAACAAAGAAATCGTTCATCTGATATAGAGGAAAAATTAGAGTGAGAAGTTGAGAGCAGAAAAATAAATATCCATATAGCTTCTAAGATTATATTCCAACATTAAAATAGGAGATTCAGGTGAGATCACTTTGTATTAAAATTTGGTGGAGTTCCAAAAACATTCAACGTTCAGTCTCACACTTGCAAAATTCTCCTTTATGTGCTGATTCTGTTTTGAAAATTGCCTCTGCTCCAGAAATCCTCTTACACATAAACACATGAGCATACACAATGCCCTTTAACAGCTCTGCACGTGTCTTCATCTTTTTTGCTCTGGATACCAGCAGAAACCTTGTCATCCTAGCAGATCAGCAGCAAAGCATATGTTTTCCAGTAGGGGATAGACTTGCTAGTCTTATATTTGAAAAGGCAAGAAATATCCATGTGTTGCCCTCCAGGCTGCTTTAAGATTTTTGCAGGATTCTTCCATTGCATGCCATAGCAACATTCCAGCCGAAGATTAGGTCTTATATTGTTCTCTGTATCATTCAAACTGGCTATTATAACTGCTTGCCCAATCTACAGTGGTATAATCTGCCTTGCCAAATATTTGGACTGAATGCAGAAGAAAGAGAAAGGGCAGCACTAACAGCAGACTACTAGATTATTTGAGATGCCCAGAATGGAAGAGGGAATGCCATATGTCTTGGAGGAGATGATAAGTAGCAGCATATATACATCTTATTTGCACTAAATGATTCTATTAAGGAAAGCTGGGATATTGGGAACTATTAAAAAACTGTGTAAAAGAATTGAGTTTTTGAGTGCTTGATTTTTGCTTGGCCTGATCTCTATCTTGACATCATCTTTGCCTATTCGTGGATCACTGTCATACCCCCTATCATGCTAACACTATTTAGTGCTAACACTATTTGCCATACAGCAAATACTATTTGCTGTTAAGAATTAAACAAGCACTGAAAGACCCACCACTCTTTTTCTTACTTATTCTGTTTCAATTAGATGAGTCTAAATCTAGCATTTCTAGTGGAGGGGGGGGGGGATACCAATTATTTTATGTTTTCATGTGCAATCAGTAGTAAAAACAGTAACAATAACAGCATAATGCTGTAATTGGGCATAGTTCTTTCATTAAGAAGGGGCACAGAGTAGGTAGAACTAACCTGTTCTTTCTAACAAGTTACCTAAAAGAGTAAAATCAATTTCATTAGCAGCCGTAGCCCCACCATACATCTCAAGTATACCTTCCTGTTTGTTTATTTGTAGAACTTGCAGCAAGAAAGGAAGCTTTCTTTCCTTCTTGCAGTTCATGGCATATCTCTAAGAGCAGGTGTAAAGGATACCTCTCTCTAGGAGGCTCAGAGCATAGTCAATCAGGCACTTATGCAGACCGTCTCATAGCTACCACAGGTGTTTTATGCAGAGCACTATGGAGTACAGATCTCTCCTGATGGCTTCCTAGGAGATTATCTTTTTAAAATATTTCTTTTCTTCATTTTTAAAATGTGTCCAATATTTCATCCTAGCCTAGGCATCTACCCAATTGTTCTGCACTTAGTTTACCTGTTAGGCAATGGGATTTGCGTTGCTCAGATGCTGGATCAAAAACAATGTGGATCCAAAGGAATGGTTTTAAATCCACAGATTGTTCCAGTCCTGCCTATTTTATCTCCTGCACTGCTGCTATGTTCAAAAACATCTTAAAATAGTGATGAATCTTTCTTTTTCTCTCCTCTATCTCATTCTTTGTTTTGTTGCAGACATTAACTTCTTCCAAAACCTTTCTCCAAGGCTAAGTTTTATTTACTTTATTCATTATTTATGTTTGACATTTTTATCCTGCAGTTTAACCATAAAAAAGGCAATTTTTGTACTGAAATTGCTTTGATTGCTCTGAAGAATTTCTCCCAATGAAAGACAGTAGATATCAATCTATTTTGGTTCTACTGGTTTCTCAAAAGTACCTTGGTATTCTATCTGCCGGAGGATTTCCAGACAGTGATACAGAGCAAATAACATTCAGCCCATGATAATTTTGTCCTGTGGGGCTGAGGGATTTCATTTTATCCTTTGTGCTTTTTCATATTCATACTAGCCTGGCCTGGCCATCAGATTTAATTATGTCTTATTGGCTTGTCTTATTTCCACACCACCCTTGGAGGAAATACGTTGGGAATGATCTGAGATAAGCCTTCTCCCCATGCCAATTTTGCACACATCCAAGCAAGTATATCTATCTCATCTATGTTTTGAACCAATTTACTGGAAAGAGAAAACCTCACTGTCATCCCTCCCAACAGTCTTGCTGCAGATCAATATTCTGTTTGCAATATTCAGCCTCCAGATTTGTGGAAGGAGGGAAGGAGTTCCTCCCCATCCCATCTCAACAATTCTGTCAGGAAAGAGCTCTGGCAGCCTTCTGAAAGAGCTGCAGGTGAGTGTTATTGGGTTGAGAAATGTTTTTGTGTGTGTACTTCAATAGTACACTTTCCCTGGGCAGATTGCCTAACAGCTGTTTGAGGGCTGCCAGGGAATGCACAATATTTTGCTGGGGAAACAAACTGAGCAGCAAATGTTTGAAGGAGCACAAGCAGGGAGACAGAGAGGTAGTTGCCAAGATCCAAATGTGGTCTCCAGGCTGTGTGCTACTCAGCTCCATAGACAGCAGGAGACAGAATAATATATTCTCACTAAGGAAATCTGGGGAAATAAATCAGCCCAATATGATGATGTTAGCCCCAAAGCTTGATGCACCGTTGAAAGTACTTTCAGAATGTAGAATGATACAGTGAGAAGAATGTGATAATAAAACAGAATGACTTGCAACAGAAGACTGCCTTGTGCCTGAATATTGTCCTACCCTCTGTGGGACTAAGCTTTGTAAGGGTCAGTCTGGATGAGAGGGTTGCTAGGGTGACAATCTAGAGAATTGTCCTGTTTCTTTAAACATGCAACCAAGAATAGGAATGTGCTTATGGCTTCTCCCACCTAGTGCTCTCTGATCCCCTCACTTACCACCCACTGTTGTTCTTGGGGAATAAAAGCTTTGCTTTTTTTCTAGTAGACAGGAGGTACAAAAGGAGAAAAGTGGCAGCAAAAAAAGCCCAAATTCCTATGGCACACTCTCTTGCAGTTGTAGAGTATTGCTTCTTGCACATGTTTGTATGAAGTTTGGATCCCAAGCAAGTTTGGCAAAAGCCCTTCAGACATGCAGAGAGTAAGTGCCTTCTATGTGGGTCAGAATAACCAGGGGAATTGCTTTCATTATATATTGTTCTCTATATCAAAGAGAGCAAAAGAGCTGTGACAGTCTTTTTCCTTCCTGAGCACCATATTGTGGGGTTGCCCCTGTTGAATACTAGCGCGGGAAGTAAGGTCTCCCTTTCTGATTGGTTCTTGGGCGGAGCCGGTTTAATCCTCTCTTCGATTGGTTGAGCTACTCGACGCCCTATTGGCTCATTGTTCAAACTTGGGGGTATAAATGTTTGGCGCGAACCACGCCACATTGTATCGTAGTTACTATGCTTTGAATAAAGGTTACTGCTTTTGCTACAGCTTTTGTCGCGTCCTCTTCCTTCGCTCCAAGATGCAAAACTGGCGACGAGGATGGGATGAGATCCCCGCGACCATGGAGGAGAATAAGCCAGCTTGCCACCGCGTTTGAAGCAGCACGAATTCGCTCCTTAGGTGGAGAACTCCGGCAGCGAACGTAAGGGTTTTTTTTTCTTGCCGTCTTTTTCCCTCTCTGGCTTCATACCACAATGGCATCATCGCTTCCTCCTTTTGCGCCTTTTGGATCTGCCGGAGAATCATGGGACGGTTTCATGGAGCGGTTTGAATGTTATCTAATTGCATCGAAGAACCAGGCACAGACTGACGAGGAGAAATGCAGCTTTTTCTTGTCCTGCTGTGAGCCTTCCATGTTTGCCTCTGCGAGAGCTCTGGCCGCCCCGAGGCCAGCCTACAAACTTGGGTGGGACGAGCTGATGTCCAGGCTGAGGGACCATTACGCCCCCTCACCTTCTCTGATCGCACGTCGTTTTACCTTTCGCCGCCGAGTGCAGAAGCCCAACGAATCCATCAGCCAGTTTCTAGAGGCTTTGCGCACAGTGGCCGCTCAGTGCGATTTTGCAGACCTGGAGGAGAACCTCGTGGAGCAGTTTGTGTGCGGGGTCCGCGACGTGCAATTGCGCAGCCGTATGCTCCGGAACCACAAAATTACCTTGCTGCAAGCCGTGGAGACCGCACGAGCAGCAGAGCTCTCCGAACAATCCACGGCCGACATCGAACGTCTCCAGCTGAAAACCCCCGCGCAAACTGCTGCAGCGCCTTCCACCCAGACGAACCTCGTCGACGACCCCTCTCCTTCGGAAGATGAGGAGGAGGAAACCGTCGGACAAATGAGGACTCAACTAAAGCGGAGGCCACACCAGCAACCACCGACGCCCGCTCAGCCAGCATCAAACGCTCCTTGCCGCGGATGCGGCGGTCGCCATAGCCGCGCATCCTGCCCGTTTCGTTCTGCCGTCTGCCGCCGTTGCCGAGGAGAAGGACACCTCGCCAGGGTCTGCCGGGCTCTTGTGCCAGCTCCCTCATTTATGCAGCCCAGCGACCAGCGCCAGCCACCGAAAGGCCGCCAACAACCACGTTCTGCGAGGCGAGCTGAGGACTGCCATTCAACCTATCAGCCCTCTAGCGCCGACTGCGTGGTCTACCAGGCTTCTAACGTTCCCGCCGGCCATCGTAAAATTAGTACCGTCGTCCGTCTCGAAGGTCAGCCTTGCCGAATGGAGGTGGACTCTGGGTCTTCCCGTTCCCTTCTATCTTGGGCTTTGTTTTCCCGCCTTTGCCCCAGGGTTCCCCAGAGTAAATTGCGCCCCGCTGGGGTTTCCCTTCTAGATTACCAGGGAAATGGGATTCCCACGGCAGGAATATTCCACATCCGGGTGGAATACGGAGATTTTAAAGGAAAACTTCCAGTTTTAATTGTTAGGAATGACCTGCCCGCTCTCCTTGGGTTGGATTGGTTCCCCGCTTTGGGTCTCACTATAGAAGGGGTGCACAGGGTAGTTCCCCGCACCGTAGATAGTGTGTTAGACGAGTTTGCAGATGTGTTCGATGGGAGATTGGGCTGTTATAAGGGCACCCCCATTTCCCTTTGCCTCGATCCCCAGGTCGCGCCCATTAGGCTGAAGGCACGCAGGGTCCCCCTCGCATTGAGAGCAAAGGTAGATGCTGAACTTGATAAGCTTATAGAGCAGGGGGTAATCGAGCCCGTAGATCATGCCCGTTGGGAAACTCCCATAGTACTTCCGGTCAAACCTGATGGATCGGTGAGGATATGTGCCGACTATAAGTCGACCATCAATTTGGCCCTGCAGGCAAATCCATATCCCGTTCCCGTAGTGCAACATCTACTCCACTCCTTAGGGCAAGGCCGTATTTTCGCCAAGCTAGATATGGCACAGGCCTACCAGCAGCTCCCCGTAGACGATGACGCGGCTACAGCCCAGACCATCGTCACCCACCGCGGGGCCTTCCGTTGCCGCCGTCTCCAATTCGGCGTTTCGGTTGCCCCAGGGATTTTTCAGAGCCTTATGGAGCGGTTGCTCCACGGGCTCCCCGGCGTCGTTCCTTATTTTGACGACGTCCTGGTTGCAGCCCCTAGCCACTCGGAACTCCTGAAAATACTGCGGGAGGTTCTTACACGTTTTAGGGAGGCAGGACTGAAACTAAAGCGCAGCAAATGCGAAATTGCTGTTCCCCAAGTAGAATTTTTGGGATTTCTCATCGATGCACAGGGCATTCACCCCACTCCCTCCAAAGTTGCTGCCATTAAAAACGCACCTGCACCCACCTCTAGGTCGGAATTGCAGGCGTTCCTGGGGCTGTTAAATTTTTATGCCCCTTTTATTCCCCACAAGGCCTCGTTAGCTGAACCGTTACATCGACTGCTTGACCGGTCAGCGGCCTGGAAATGGGGTAGCCGTGAAGCGCACGCATTCGCGGCTATAAAAGACATTTTAACTTCGTCGGCAGTCCTGATTCAATACAGCGATAAGATGCCCCTAGTCTTGACATGCGACGCCTCTCCCTATGGTATAGGGGCGGTCCTGAGCCATGCTCTCCCGAATGGCTCAGAGGCCCCCATAGCGTTCTACTCCCGGACACTTTCTTCAACGGAGCGGAACTACAGCCAAATCGATAAAGAAGCTTTGGCTTCAGTGTCCGGCATTAAGCGATTCCATGACTACCTTTATGGTAGGAATTTCACCCTTGTCACGGATCACAAGCCGCTCCTGGGGCTACTAGCAGGCGACAAGCCAACTCCCCCCATTTTGTCTCCCCGCATGACACGCTGGACTGAGTTTTTAACGGCATATTCGTATACGCTGTTATACCGTCCGGGTAAGCAGCTAGGGCACGCAGACGCCCTGAGCCGTTGCCCCTTGCCACAGACGGACACAGCCCACGTGCCTTCTCTTTCTATTTTGTCCATTGCTGAATCTGACCTCCCCGTCTCTGCTGCGGATGTCGCAGCTTGTACAAAGGCTGACCCGGTCTTATCCCAAGTAGCTTCATGGGTTTTGAGGGGTTGGCCCGCGGAAAAGGTAGCGGAAGGATTTCGACCGTTTAAAGCACGACAAGCCGAACTTGCCCTTCATGGGGGTTGTCTTGTCTGGGGGGATAGGGTAGTGATCCCCACAGCCCTGCGGGCACGAATCCTGCCTGCACTTCATAAAAACCATCCCGGCATAGCGCGAATGAAAGCTTTAGCCCGCAGCTATGTGTGGTGGCCCTTGCTAGATTCGGAAATTGCAGATTATGTAGGTCGATGCAGGATATGTCAAAACTCTAGGCCGAATCCTCCCACAGCCGCCCCCCGGGAGTGGGAAATTCCTAGAGGCCCATGGTCCCGTTTACACATTGACTTCGCTGGCCCTTTCCATGGCCGAACTTTTATGATAGTCGTTGATGCTTACTCAAAGTGGGTGGAGCTGGTAACCATGACCTCCACTACAGCAGAGAGTACAGTGAGGGCCCTTCGTAAGATGTTCGCCACACATGGGCTACCGGATGTGATAGTCTCAGATAATGGGCCCCAGTTTACCTCCACCACGTTCCAAGAATTCCTGGCCGAACAAGGAATCAGACACGCAGCCACAGCCCCTTATCATCCAGCTAGTAACGGCCGGGCGGAGCGTGCAGTTCGCTCAGCCAAAGAAGCCTTGGGCCGCATGGACCAGGGCGACTGGCAGGAAAGAGTGGCGGCGTATCTCCTGAGCCAGCACTCTACGCCCTGCCCAACGACTAATAAAACTCCTGCGGAGCTCTTGATGGGAAGGAGATTGCGAACCCCCCTAGATAGGCTACATCCACTTTACGCAGGGGATCTGCCGAGCAACCTAGGGGCCCTCCCTTCCCATACGTTTAAGTTAGGGGATCCCGTATGGGCCCGTTCCTTTTCTGGGGATCCACGGTGGGTTCCCGCGACCATCACAGCTCTGACTGGCCCCTGCTCCTTTAGGGCCGGTCTGGCCGACGGAACACAATGGAGGCGCCACCTGGACCAGTTAAGGCGACGCCTCCCCGCGGAAGCAGACGGCCCGAGCTCCTCGGACACTCGTTCTCAGCGTGAGCTACCCTTGATGACCTTTTCCCCAACGGACAGTCTCCATTCGGGGAACGGGGGACAAGCCGACTTCTCGGACAGACATGCCTCATCCGGTTATTCCTTCCCGCGAAGCCCTCATCGAGACTCTGAATCTACATTCCAACCAGATTGCAGGGGGCCACTGTCGGACACTTTTGTTGCCATGGAGACGCCACCTAGGACAAATGGACACTGGGCACGGGGCCCCGGGCCAGCACCATCTCTTGGGGCCGCACCGCAGACGCACCGCCCCGCTACGGACATGCCTCCGCCGGCGGTTTCCCCCCCGACGAAAATCACTGGGGAATTACGAAGGTCGGGACGAGAGCGCCACCGCCCCACCTATCTACAAGACTATGTTTGCCCTTCTTAAGGGTACCTTGACTAGGGGGGGAGGGGTGTTGAATACTAGCGCGGGAAGTAAGGTCTCCCTTTCTGATTGGTTCTTGGGCGGAGCCGGTTTAATCCTCTCTTCGATTGGTTGAGCTACTCGACGCCCTATTGGCTCATTGTTCAAACTTGGGGGTATAAATGTTTGGCGCGAACCACGCCACATTGTATCGTAGTTACTATGCTTTGAATAAAGGTTACTGCTTTTGCTACAGCTTTTGTCGCGTCCTCTTCCTTCGCTCCAAGATGCAAAAGCCCCCATAGCCAAAAGTAAATAAATAAACATTCCCACAAAATTCTTGCATGTAAAGTATCTGTGGCTTGTAATCACTATTTCATTTTTATTTTCTCGGGGGAAATGCCTCTTGGGAGTCGGGAGGGTATGGAGTGATCTGTAGAGTCTCAAGATACATTTTTGTTGCTATGACCTGTTCCTACCAGGAAGGTGCATTATTTTCCCTTGAGTCACAAATAGACAAACACAGGACAAAAAGATAAAACAGCTCACCTGTAAACCTGTGAGGCTGTCAGAGAGGCTGTGGGAAGTCAGAAGTTGAAGAGGTTTATTAGAAGTTTAGAAGAAACAAAGGCGACTGAGATTGTTCCCACTGACTCAGGGAAAAAGAAAAAAAGGAAGACCTAACATTTTGTGAATCTGTGCAGGTCTTCCATGGAACTAACATCCACAAACCTGAACATTTAGAAGTTTCTTATTTTGTGCCATCTCTGAAACTTTGGCAACCTTCATATTTATCTGCCCCATTACATTTTCTCCTCTCTTTTTTGGTTCACTATTACTCTAGTTGCTAGAACCCAGCAGAGTTCCTTCTTCCCTTGCTTGCTTGCTTATGCAAGCCTTCTAGTGATGTGTCACCCTGTGATAATAATATGACAAGATTGTAGATGGACAGTGAAATCCGTTCTTTTTATCCTGTTCTCATCATTGTACCCCATTCTTCCTTTTCCCAGCTGGAAGCCTTCCATACTGCAGATTAGAACTTCTCAATCAGCATGGCTGCAGCTGAGAATCAGAAGACACCTCTGGTGGGAAGACTTCAGCTTTAAAAGTAGAAGAGAGGGAGCTTCATATTATAGTCTCGGCATTTGAAGTAGAAAAATATTTTCCGGAAATCTTACTGCAAAACAGAACTACTGCAGCAAGATGCTTAGGGCCATGTTTTAAATACTGTGCATCAGTCCTCTCATCTGGCTTACCTTGACCTCTTGCCTTTCTGTGTTCAGGCACTTTTCTTTTCTGTCTCATATCTCTGTATCTTCCCTTTAGGGTTATTATTCATTATATACCACCACTCCTAAAATTATATACCCCCACTCCTCAGCTCTTTCCATAGAAATTCACCCTCACCTTCTGTTCAGTCTAACTTTCTCTCGTATCAAACATCTATAGATTTATATTTCTCCTTATTTATCTCTTTTACATGGTGCTAATGCATGATAAATTATGTGTGGCTATGGCCTTGAAAGGACAAAACGAGCATCTAATGAAAACATTTTTCTTTCTTTCATAATACATGGAGGTGAGGATGTAGCTTCAATCCCCAATCTCTCTTTACCACATCAGATGCAAAAGAATGGTTTGAATGAGAAGTTCAGTTACAAGTAGCTAACAAAGTTGCTCCATTCTGTGCAATCGGGAATATCATGTTATAGGATTCTTGGTTTACAGAGCAATGTAATTTAACCCAATGCCTGACATACTCACATCAATAGAAGAGAATAAATTTCATTCAGGGTTGAACTGTGGAGTCCTTGGTGCTCTCTGATTTTGCTTGTTTGCTGGTAGATGTTTCATTACCTGAGTAGAAAAAAATCATCATGCATATATCATATTCGTATTAAATCTTCCCTGTCCACTCTGGGAGATCAGGAGCAGAAGGGTGAAGAGGTATGGCATTTCTATCTACCCTAAGTAACAAGGCAACAGAAAATGTTTTCTTTTAGTCTGATTTTAGTTTCTCTGTCATTTCTGCAAAGCACTGGTTCTTCACATTTTTTAAAAAAGAAACTGCCACTGCTTGCTCTGGTTCTGGCTGCCAGTTGTGTTTCTATGGCAGACTTTTATATTAATGGCAGCCTTCTTCCACAAGAAACAAGGAACAACCACAGCCTATATGCAACTGAAATATTTGGACTTTAACTAAGCTAAGAGAAAAAAAAGGAAACATATGGTTGATCTATAAAAATCACTTCTATGTCACAATTCTATCAATAATTGTATAGGAAATACCGTATATGGAAAACTAGTATTATATTGCTGCATTTAAGACAAACATTTCTTCAAATTGTTTCTTTTCTGTTTTCATTTTCCTAAATGTAAATTACTTGGTGAAAGCCAATTTAGTGGTTAAAAGTACTAGGCTAGAACTGGGAGACATGAATTATAGTTCTGCCTTAGTCACAAAGCCAATTGGATGACTTTTCTGCCAATCACTGTCTCTTATCACTAGGAAAAGCACAGTGACAAATCATTCCTAAAAGAAAGCTGGTTGCCAAAAATCAAGACTGACTTGAAGGCACATCAAAATAAAAACAACAACAACAACAACAATAATAACAATACAATTAATTAAATGAAAGTCTCAATACTATTGTCATACAATTGCTTCTGAAGATGGATCCTCTTGTATTGCATACTGAATATAAAATATGCAGGATTTCTGCATCTTAACAATCTAGGAAAGTGACAATTGGAGAAGCACATTACTTGATGTCTATTCATTGAGCCAAAAAACAATTTGAGGATGTGATTAGGAGAATGCTGGTGGCAGATGATCCAGCTGCCAGTGACTCATCATAAATGAGTGAGTGGTGCTATTTCGCAAGGCTTCCTGCATCATATCTTAAGGCAGTTTCAGAATGTATGTCCAGCAAATGCAAAAAAAATCACACAGAGGTATAAGTTGACCAGGAATAAAATAATTAGGGGTATGATTAACCAATTTAACATTGAGAAGCCCACTACTCTGGATGAAATTGGCATGCTAAAATTTTTAAATTTAATATCTCTTGGTATCAGAGGTGTTATTCAGCATGTTCTGAGCAGTTCTGCAGAACCGGTAGCGGAAATTTTGAATAGTTCGGAGAACCGGTAAATACCACCTCTGACTGGTCCCACCCCCATCTATTCTCTGCCTCCCGAGTCCCAGCTGATCAGGAGGGAATGGAGATTTTGCCGTAACTTTTCCCTGGAGTGGGGAGGGAATGGAGATTTTACAGTATCTTTCTCACCCACCAAGCCATATCCACAGAACCGGTAGTAAAAAAAATTGAATCCCACCACTGCTTGGCATCATGGCATGGGGATGTACTTTCCAGATTAACTCTATGTAGCTCCATACCAAAGGGGCAGCTTATGTACACGCAATAGTCAGGATCTTCTTCGTGCCCAACAGAAAGCATCAGAAAAGAAGAATTCTGATAGGGAAAATGTGGCAACCCTGATAACTATGCACCTATTACTGTACACCAATCACAAATTGGTTTCCTCTCTGCATCAACATCAGCCAAGCATGGATATAATATTTTCACTCACAGAAAAGGGGAAATGACCATGCAGTGTTTTTTATACCTACCTACATATACTACAGCCCAATCTATCATAAAGTCATAAAGTTGGGAGGGGACGGGACTTAGAAATCATCTAGTTCAGTCCTCTGCTCATGCAGAATCCATTATCATGCCTATCAAACTGGCAGCCTGCTGGCCAGATGCATCATGCACAGGCCACGCCCACCCCAACTCTGCAAAGGCAAAAAAAGTCAAGATACGTCAAATGATGTATTGAGTGCACTAGATCATTTCTGATTGATTACGATCCCGACTTCTGTTTGAAAATCCCTAACATTTTAATTACAACAGTAAAAAAAAAAACCTAATACAAACTAGAATAATAGAATAAAAAGAAAGAATTACAAGATAGTTACAAAATAGCAATAAAATCTTAAATGGGGGTGGCAGTGGGGGCATCCACCCTACCCCAAGGCCTGGGAATACAGGCAGGGTTCAAATTACTTCAACATCAGAAGGACCTCACTGTGTATTAAGAACTACTTTTTTAATTTCAGTTAATTTCAGTTAATTTCATTCATTTTATTGAAAACAATGAAAAATAAAACTATTATTATAAATTAAATTTCATTTAATTTAATCTTAATTTCATTCATTTCATTGAAAAAAATAAAAAATAAAACTATTATGATGAAACTTACAGAGCACAAATTCAGAGTGGGGAGACTGGGCTGTTTTGAACTGGTTTACACAAATTCTATGGATGCTTAAGAACTATGACAAAATGTTTTATATTCAGATCATTTTTCTGCTAGTTCAGATGTGGACGTTCTGCATCCCTATAGATTATTTTTTATGGATTAATCTATTAGAAGTCTACGGATTCCCAATTACCCATTCTGGGTAATGCTGATGGCATTTAGAGTCCAACATCTGAGTCCAAAATCTGAAAGAATCCAGATGGCCCTCACTATCATTAGCCTATCCGTTTCCACCACATTGTAGATGCTAAGAACTGAAGGGAGCTTCTCTATGTAAGTTATATACATTATCACTAAGCCACAGCCTTTCTCTGTAAGAAGGTACACAGAGGCTTCATAGACTGCACATATCTTTTTCCACCATTTCAAGGAAATCCTAAGAGGGGAAATGTATATTTTTCAAGGGACACTTACCAATATCCCAGGTGTTGGTATTAAAACCAGGATGCCTTCATTGACATGCTGCTTTTCTATACACAATTTGGATGAAAATTCAGTATCCCAGCAGAGCTGATATCTACTAAAAAAAAAAGCACATTGTAAAGATATATCTGAAATGAATAGACCCCAACATTTTATCAGTAAAAATCATAAGAGTAAACTTCATTGTAGCCTTATGTTGCAAGGGAGATTATGTAAACAAAGGATGGTGAAATGTAAAAGATGAAGATTGCTGTACTAGAAAGAGAAGGTGGGAGGGAGGGAGAGAGAAGACACATGCATGGCTAGGTACTGAAATTAGCTTTCCGTAATTATTCCCTCCTATGCAAAAGCGTAGAGGTCATTTGAAGAGCAAAGGTACTGTCACACATTTCATTTTTCAAGCAGACCTGCAAGCAGCAAGTGACACATGATTCCTGTGCATAGCAGGCTTTATAATTGTAATGTTATTCCAAGAAGGAATCCAATAACGCAGTGGCCTCCAACCTTTTGGGCACCAGAGACTGGTTCTGTGGAGACAAGATTTTCAACAGACCAGAGGGTGGGGGGGAGGCGCTGCCTGCATCCTATTTGTTTGCGCAGACCAGTTTCTGGATTGCCGCAGCCCGGTGCTGGTCCCCGCCTGGGGTTGGGCAGTCCTGCAATAAGGGGTTATAGCACAGGTCCATAACTTACAACCATTTGTTTAACAACCAAAGTTACAATGGCACTGAAAAAGTTACAACCTGCCCATGCAACCATCACACCATCATCCCTGCGACATGGTCAAATTTCAGGCACTTGAATTTTGGCTAATGGCATGTGTTTATGATGCTTGCAGCATCCTAGCATCATGCAATCACCATTTGCACCCTTTCCAGGGGAATTTCAACAAGCAGAGGCAATGGGGGAAGCCAAGTTAACCCAACAACCATGTAATTCATTTAAGAACTTACCATTTAATGACCATGGCAAAAAAAGGTTGTAAAAACAGGTGCAATTCACTTAACAACTGCATCACTTAATGATGGGAGTTCTGATCCCATTTGGGGTTGTAACTTGAGGATTACGTATAGACCAAATAGAAAATAATTTAATTCCTTGCTAAGTATGCAGTCTTTTACAAAACAGTGTTTTTCTAAAATCTTACAATGAGCAGGAAATAGTAAGCAAATTCTTTATTTTGGTTAATGATATTAACAACAACAACAACAACAACAACAATAATACAAAGCAAAAAGCTAAATAATGGGGCATGCGATGAAAGGGAAAATATTATAAAACAGAAATGCCAGCTCTTGAATAACATTTGGTTACACTATAGTTATCATGTATACAAAAGACTATTCTTTACATCCGGACTAAACCTCGGAACTAAAAGTAATATTTTGGTCATAATACTGACAAGCATGTGAAATGTTTTATTTGAAACTTGGTCCTTTCCAATTACATTAAAGTATAATCATTAGTTGCTTGGAGAGATGAAAAAACTGACTAAATCAGTAGTTGTGTGAGTGGTTCGGATGTGGTGAGTCTTATTCAGGCATATTTTGCATAATATTTTTTTGTTAATGTCACTTTTACACTTTGGTTCCAGAATTTTATTTTGTTCTGGAAAGAACAGCTGGATCAGATGCTGGGGAGTGGGGTGGTGGGAAAGGCTACCAGAAATGAGAATATAATCTGAAAATTTTTATAACGGTAGGACATCACTACTTATGCATTTTGTTCATAAATTTCTGAAAAGGATTATCATTTTAATCACATAGATTCATCTCACCCTTGTACTAAGAAATTTACAATATTACCTTTAAGTTAACACGACTTTAAGCGCCCTGGTGGCGCAGTGGTTAGAATGCAGTATTGCAGACTAATTCTGCTGACTGTCAACTGCCAGGAGTTCAATCCTGACCAGCTCAAGATGCATTCAGTCTGCCAGCCTTCCGAGGTCAGTAAAATGAGGTGCTATATTCTTGGGGAAAATGTGCTGGCTCTGTAATCCATTTAGAGAGGGCTGTAAAGCACTGTGAAATGGTATATAAGTCTAAATGCTATTGTTATTGCTATGTCCAGAGCTCTTGGTGGACAAAATGGTCCAATGTAAAATATTTCCCTCCTGGGCATTTCTTCTTATAACTTCAGTTCTGCATGCAGATTCTTCTAAAGCATCTCTATTCCAGTGCAAGAAATCTTCTCATCTGGACTCATAACACTGAAATGTGAAGCTGTCTCTTGACTCAGAAAATCTATTTACTTTGTCTCAAGACTTCAAACCAAAATGATGGTAGAAAGCAGAGGTGGTATTCAGCAGGTTCTGATCAGTTCTGGAGAACCGGTAGCAGAAATTGTGAGTTGTTCGGAGAACCAGTAAATACCACCTCTGACTGGCCCTGCCCCCATCTATTCTCTGCCTCTTGAGTCCCAGCTGATCAGGAAGGAATGGGGATTTTGCATTAACCTTCCCCTGCCACACCCACCAAGCCACACCCACAGAACCAGTACTGAAAAATGTTGAATTCCACCACTGGTAGAAAGGGGTCTATGCAGCTGCCAAAACCCATTTACTTGTGTAAACAAAGCAACATAAAAGAAACCTTAGGTGTAGGTTCACAGAGTGAACTTGAAGGTGTTTCAACATTCAGCATTTTCAAAATCTTTTTTTTTTAATTAAAGGAACTTTTGCTGAGAAATGTACACCTTATTGGGAAAATTATAAAAAAATAAATTCTGATATATGCACTGAAATGTTTATAAGCAAACACAAATTAAAGAATTTGCTTGATATTCTTTTCCTCAGTTTTGACTCATGTGCTTAAAAGCAAGACAATTAATAAATCCTGTTAATGAATTGACAGTTCTTTTTATGAACATTCCTGCTATCATTCTGTCCCTTTGTTCCTAATTAACTTTTGGCATCCTGAATTCCCAGCAGAGCTGGAAGCAAAAATGGACATTAAATTGCTGTTGAAATGAAGGCATGAAAATGCTTAAGGAAATGCATATTTTTATTCCATTTTATTCTTGAAAATTCCACATAATTCTAGTGCTTCTCTAAAGTTTCCTTAATTATGGAATATATTCCTCCTTAAGGTAGTAGAAAGTCTTTAGTTTTTATGAATGATTGGCAAAACATACACACAAACAAACAGAGGGAGAGGGAGATCTAACAAGCTAGAGCAGTTGTTAGGAAATACCTTTAAGTACTCAAGCGAAGAAATAATTACACTATGATGAGGAAAGAAAAGCTAGCCCATAAATACCACATGTCAAGCATTAGAGGGAACAACCCATGATTTGGGAAATGAAATGTCTCTGCCTGGGAGAAAAAGCCACCAAAAGATTATTTCTTACTTGATACCACTGTGCTTGATATAATCTTGCCTTTTAAATTTCCTGCCCCAAAGGAACTTGAGAAAGCTAATAAACAAGCACCTTAGACAGTATCCATTTAAGTTTTTAAAATTCCAAATTGGTCCAGTTTGAGAAGCAGCACAAGCATGCATCCCTCTGTAATCTTGAGAATAAATAGTGATCTCTATAGCTTTCCAATTATGGTTAAAATGCCTAATGTAAAAAGTATCTGATACATAAACTACCCATCAGTATAGTCCATCTTGTAATTGATTAACCATCCTGCCCTTTCAAAACCAACAAAGTGATGAGGTTATTTATAACTGGAGTTGCGTAGAGAACAAACTGGATTTCTTTACTTCATCGGAAATCCAAATTTTTGCTTGAAATCTTGAAGCATTCTGCACTTTGCAAAATATTAAACATTACCATAAGAAGATATTAAGCATCCAAAAAATGCCATACTTTATGACCTTCCCTTCATATAATATATTATATTATACAATTCCTGTCGTAAATTATTGAGAAGGAAAATGTGCTAGTATTTTCACCACTGTATGGTAGTGCAGTGGTTAGAATACAATATTTCAGGCTGATTCTGCTGACTTCCAGAGTTGAATTCGCACTGGCTCAAGGTTGACTCAGCCTTCCATCCTTCCAAGGTCGGTAAAATAAGGACCCAGATTGTTGGGGAAAATATGCTGACTCCAAACCATTTAGAGAGGACTGTAAAGCGGTATATAAGTCTAAGTGCTGTTGTTATTGCTATTGCTAGTATCACATCTATGAATGCAAAATTAAAATAGATTTCCTTTATTTATGACAATTGAGCCCTAATTTCAATGTGAACCGATAAAGAACAACCATTTTTCATTAGGACACATAATAGGAGGTGAGCCACATTATTCTATGGCAGTAAAAGTTTAGGAAGAGTCTGGTAGCTTCAGCTAACATATTTTATTAGAATTGAATTGAATTGAATTGAATTCTTTATTGGCCAAGTGTGATTGGACACACAAGGAATTTGTCTTTATTGCATATACTCTCAGTGTACATAAAATAAAAGATACATTCATCATGAATCATAAGGTACAACACTTAATGATAGTTATAGGGTACAAATAAGCAATCAAATCATATTAGGAAAACTCAATATAAATCGTAAGAATACAAGCAACAAAGTTACAGTCATAAGTGGGAGGAGATGGGTGATAGGAATGATGAGAATATTAATAGTAATAGTAATACAGACTTAGGAAATAGTTTGACAGTGTTGAGGGAAATTTTTGTTTAGCAGAGTGATGGTGTTCAGGAAAAAAACAATTCTTTGTCTAGTTGTTCTGGTGTTTAGTGCTCGATAGCATCGTTTTGAGGATGGGAGTTGAAACAATTTATGTCCAGGATGTGAGGGGTCTGTAAATATTTTCACAGCCCTCTTTTTCACTCGTGCAGTATACAGGTCCTCGATGGAAGGCAGGTTGGCAGTAATTGTTTTTTCTGCAGTTCTGTTTATCCTCTGAAGTCTGTGTCTGTCTTGTTAGGTTGCAGAACCAAAGCAGACAGTTATAGAGGTGCAGATGACAGACTCAATACTTCCTCTGTAGAACAGAATCAGCAGCTCCTTGGGCAGTTTGAGCTTCCTGAGTTGGTGCAGAAAGAACATTATTTGTTGTGCTTTTATGATGACGTTATTGATGTTAGGTGTCCATTTTAGGTCTTGAGATATGATAGAACCTAGAAATTTGAAGGTCTCTACTGTTGATACTGTGTTGTCTAGTATTGTAAGAGGGAGTAGTATGGGAGGGTTTCTCCTAAAGTCTACCACCCTTTCTACGGTTTTGAGTGTGTTCAGTTCCATATTGTTCATCAGTTGAATTCACTTCATCAGATGGTTCTGGGAAAGTATCTTTCTCTCCTGAGACAGCAATGGTAATTTTTTTCTTAAAGGTAAAAATCCCTTTTCAATTTGTTGTTTTCTTTGCAGGTTACCTATTTCCATGTATTGGTGAGATATAGTCCAGAACAGTTCCCTAACTGATAGTATGAGTTTCACTTAAATAAAAACCTGAAATGCAGACTTAAAAGTCCATCTAGAGGTGGCTGATTAGGTTGATTCTTTGCCATCTTTCTGCCTGGTTTTATTGTTGTTTGTTTGAGAGACTGCATTTTCCATCCCAAGCAGGCATCTCACCAAATGCAATTATCACTAAAAGGCAACAAGATTTAAAAAAAAAACATAAGTGGCTATGTGAAAATCTCTTTATATATCAGCCTAGGGGAAACCACACAAAAAAAGCCTCTGAAAATTGAGTTAACAAGTTTAATCCTTCCAAAAGATTAGGCACTTTGATAGCTATTTCCTGCTGAGGGCAGCATGGGGAAAGAGGAGGAAGTGTCAGTAGATAATGCCTAACACTAATAAGCTTGGGCTGACCTCTCAGGTTATTGCCTCAGCAGATGGAGTAGCTGGTTGACCTTTGTCTCCTCTGAGAAAAGCGGAGTCCGGCTTGCTTAGTACTGGATGGAAAGCTCCAGGGGAATTCTATGCCACATACACGCTTACTGTACATACATGTACCATCTGGAAGAAGACCATGGGAAACAATTTATTGTTAGTAAGAAAATGACAAGAATGTGCACATGCCATTAGGAATCAAATATGATTCTGTAAACTGCTTAGAGATTCTGTAAACCGCTTAGAAAAGGCTGTAAAGTTCTGTGAAGAGGTATATAAGTCTAAGTACTATTACTATGATGCAGGCAACCCTCTATATTTTTTGCACTTTCATCATTTTCCCCATATTCTCCTACCATCTACTGGAGCAGGTGTCTCTATCCCCCGGTCCGTGGACCAGCACCAGTCTGCACATGCCAGCAACTACTCCGCACAAGCAAGTGAAGCCCCATCCGCAGGATGCAGGCAGCACATAAAATAGGTTCCACCACAAATGCGCGCACAACAAAAGCGCGCCTGACTAAACCATGGTGACTAAAGCGCGGTGACAAAACCGCGCGACGAATGAGTGACAAATTAGCCCAAAAGTGCGCCAACAGAAGCGCGCTGTAACGTAACCCTAAACCTAACCCTAAACCTAACAGTAAAGCTTACCTTAAATTACATCGCGCTTCTGTCGGCGCGCTGTTGTCAGTGCACTGTTGTCTGCGCGCTTTTGACATTGCGGTTTTAGCGCCGCGGTCTTGTCGGCACGCTTATGACGTTCGCGCTTTTGTCGGGTCACGCATAAAATCACGGCCCCTCTGATCTGCAGAAAAACCTTTCTCCATAGAACTGGTCCCTGGTGTCCAAAAGGTTGGGGGCCACTGTACTGGAGGACAAATGGTCAACTTGATTGCCTGAGCAACTAAAAAAACTGCATACTTCTGAAGAGAACTTTTCAGAGTTGGAAGAAGGTAAAATTAGTATGAAAACTAATTAATAGCTAAGTTATTGGTCTATCCCCAAACATTTGTTATGGACATTTGGTCAATCAATCTATCTGTCAAGCATAGGAAAATCAGGAAGTCCAGGCAGTTCAGATGAATATAAAAGTTTATTGCAAGCTTAGGCTCTCTACAAGAATCTGAACTACTTATGGTCAAAGCAAATTGGTGGTAGATAAGAGTCAATGGAATTCAAGGTGGGCCGGACTTGGATCTTTTGTGGGCATGAAGGGACGTGATCAGACTCATGATGTGTTTGATCCCCTCTATCTGGCTCGACCTGGTCATTTCCTACCTATAGGAATAAAATGAAGGGAGAATCTGGTACATTCTAATAACTGGTTTAATCTATGAAAACTACTTTAATCAAACTATTTTTAGGTGCTGCCATGATCACCATCTCTAGCATGTCCTCACAATAAATTTTAATTGACACCAATAGTGTTGCAATTTACCATTGTCTTCTTCCACAGTTAATATTGCTTCTCCTTAATAATTTTATTTTCCTCATGCTTTCAGAGCTTCATGTGCTTTCATTCCCTTTGTGGGTTGCTCTTACCTTTACCCTTACCGGAAAGCATGACTCTACCAGTTGTTCTATTTTGGACTAATATTACTCTAAGGATTGTTGAAGCAACTGATCCTTCTATATCAAGATGGTAATTCCCTGGAAGAGACTGTAAATTATAAGTTGTTGAATATTTAGCATTGAATAATGCAAATTCTGTAATGAAAACCAATTTGGTCACCTTTCTAAATTCTACAAATTAACTAATGTGCATGATTTATTTTAAACTGTGCTAGCTCTGATTGCCCCAGGAAAGCAAAATGAGTCACCTAAGCTTTGGAGCCCCATGTCAGCATCATAAATTCCTATGGATAGAATTGCACATTTTCACATCCTGCTTGTGCTCTGGTGAGCAATTTCTGCAGCCTACTGAGGTGAAGCCTCTCATCCTTTCTCTTACTCTTGCAGCTGTAAAGCAGATAATGTGGTCCAGCATAGTTGATCCCTGGAGCCATGGGGTGCTTCTAAATCCCTACACCTGTGGAAATGATGTCTCCCACCTCGGTCACTCATTGCAAAGAAAGAGGGCTGCAGCTCCCAGAGGAAGGCTGAAGTTTATATTTCCCAATATATTTGATGAAACACAAAGGCTAAATTAATAGCTGGCAGAATATTTTTCTCCACATATCTTGAACTTTAGAGCTAGAGGGAGAGATTTGCTTTGTAATATTGTTGAGCTTCCAAGGCCCTCCAAAAGGTCCAAGCTGGATAGGAAGATTGAGATTAATTCAGAAACTTTCCCCTCAGTTTAAAGAAGATTTTGGCTAACCTTCCACTTTATTTGAGAGGCTTAATGGGATGTTAGAATGGGATCCCGACATTGCTAGGTCATGAAAGCCATCATTATTTCAAAGATTTGGTTAGCCAGCAAAGCCAGTTCATTTGTTTTAGTCCTGTTTATTTAACCTTCCCTCTCTGCCTTTTCAGATTTTAACAGAAGAATTAGAAACTTTAAAGAAGTAAATTTAGTATGAATTAATATATTCTGTCGTCCCAAGTACTATAGGTGTGTGCATCAATTATTGATCTTCTGGAGGATGCACCTTATAGTGAGGTTATGGGAGATCAAGATAGCTATTCTTAACTAACATGTAATACATTTTTAGAGTAAAGTAATGTTCAGGCTTTCTATAAAAAGAAAAAAGAGGAGAAGTTGAAAGAAGCTGTTATACAGGGCATGACCAAAAAAGGAGGAGGAGGTGTAAGAGAGGCTAAAGAGCTACTGCATCTTATGTTTAGAAACTGCCAAGTAGGAATGGATCATTCTAGAGATAATATAAAATTTGAACAAAAAAGAAAAAAATAAATTTGGGGTAAGCCTATACCATGGCAGACATCAGGGCAGTATGGTGGCTCAGCAGTTTTCGGCCTTGTTGGCTGGAAAGCCAGCAGCCCAGGTTCGAGACCCAAGTGCCACATGATGGGGTGAGCTCCCATTCTCATCTCAGCTCCTGCCAAACTAGCAGTTTGAAATTATGCAAATGAGAGTAGATAAATAGGGAAGGGTAAGAGCACTCTGCCACATGACCACAGAAATGTCTTCATACAACGCAGGCTCAATGGCCTTCAAATGGAGAGCAATGATTAGTGGAATAAAATATGCAGGGACTCCTTACTTATGGCAGACGTATCTGGTTTGTGACTTCAAGCAAAAAAATAAAAATAAAAAAAAAACCCTAACCTAAGCCCGAAATACACAACTAAGAATTACACAAATTATGAAATTTATGTTGTATGCATCATGATATATTCATCATGTAAATGGTATAAATTGTGACAATTACATCATTTAATTAATGGATAACTCATAGAGATTCAACTACTTGAGGAATAATAATATTAGCAATCACCTAAAGTGTAAACATAGCTGATGTTTGCTATCAGTCTTTTTTTTCTTTTAAGTCATATGTACCTTGTTGAAAGAAAAGCTGTATGGGAGTGGCTAAAATATGAAAAAGATCTTGAACTGAATCTTTTGGTGACAATCTCTAAAGAAGGAAACCTCTAGATAGAGGGGACATTCCTCTATCTGATAACCACCTTCATTTCTTCTGATGTCAAGGGACTCTGAAGCAGAGCCAGCAAAGCTTCCTTCAGGCCTAGGGGAAATTAGGGAGATATTCTCTGACATTATCTGATATTCTGCAGAAAATCTACTCTCAACCTCTTCTGCTAATTAAGTAGCAAGATAATGATTTGTAAACAATAGTTTCACTAAGATTACTTTAGAGCAGATAAAATGCTACAAGTTTATTGCAAAAGTTTTGTGAGATTTCTGTTTCATACTGAAGAACGGTAATAGCCATTAGCAAAACCATGAAGAGATATAGTCCTTGCCAAGGGGATCAACCTTCTCCCTTCTACCTCAAAAAAGCAGGAGGAAAGGGGCAAGAGTTTTGCCACTATCTGTTTCCTATAGATAAGCATCTTATTTGAAAACCTAATCCTTGGTAGAATTCTTAATCTTTATCTTTTTTCTAATAAATGCTAGGAATCAGAGCTCCTAGATTCTTAGCTCTTGGTTTAGGAGCAAGCGCGATATGACAGGTTTGGAAACTTGCCCAATAGAATGGGTTCCAGATTCCCACGGAGAACCTCTCAGTGGACGAGAGTGGCACTTTGCTGGAAGTTATGAAAAATGGTTCCAAGTTTATTTCCATAACTGAAAGAAAGCACAGGAGTCTGCAAAAGAAATTCTATCCCATCCTATGACATACTTCAGAACCTAATTGGGAAATTTGGACAGGAAAATAATTGTGTACAGATAATTCTTAGCATACACCATCTGCTAGTCAGTTTGCCCCTAAGAGAAATAAAACAAGAGTTACAGCAGCATTCACAGCAAGTTTTTTTAAGCTAGGAGAAGCTTACTAATGGTTACTGGGTGGTAACCAGAGAATAGTAGCATTGCTAATCTGATGGTTAGTAGTAATTTATATAGAGATTCAGTAACAGTGTGCCATAATTGGTTGCACAACTGAGCATTTAAATAGGAGTGAAAACGTTCTGACCTTAGCAGAGTGCCACTTTATAAATACAGGCAGTGTTTGTTTATCGACTGCCTTGTACAGCAACTGTTTGCAGTTATGACAATGATGTCAAAGTAACTTTGCAACCAATTCTTATATTTACGACCTTCACAGTCTGTAAAGCAAAGAAAATTAAGATCATAAGCGTTGTCACGGCTTTATTTAATGAACACTTTACTTAATAACTAAATTGCTGAACCCACTTGTCACTAAACAAGGACTACCTGTAGAGGGACTGTGTGATGGTATGTGAGAATGACCTTGGGAGATAGGAGGAAGATCTGCAGCCTAGGTCATGGTCTGATAAGTGACAGCTCATTCTGCAGATGGAGTGGGGGCAGAAAGCATGGGAAGCTTTTCAGAAGGGACTCTCCTTTGGAAGGGACTTGCAAGATTGATGTTAGCCATTCAAAGTAATCCAAACAAGCACAAACAGGAACAACAGCACTACCTTTATGATGAGGTTACATTAAAGGCAGTGGTGGGTTTCAAAAAATTTTAGAACCTCTTCTGTAGGTGTGGCCTGCTTTGTGGGAGTGGCTTGCCAGCCATGTGACTGAGTAGGAGTGGCCAATTTGTAAAATGTGGTGAAACTCACTTAACAACACTCTTGCTTAGCAACCAAAACATTGGCTCAGAAACTCTGGCATTTGAAGTATGCAAGTCTTAAAGCTGTCAAGTTACAAGACCCTTGCACCCCTAACCCTTTAGGAAAAAAAAACCAGGGGTGTTCAAACTTGACAGCTTTAAGACTTGTGGACTTCAACTCCCAGAATTCCTCTTCCAGTCATGTTGGCTCAGGAACTCTGGCATTGAAGTGTGCAAGTCTTAAAGCTGTCAATTTACAAGACCCTTGAACCCCTAACACTTTAGGAAAAAACCCCCAGGGGTGTTCAAACTTGACAGCTTTAAGACTTGTGGACTTCAACTCCCGAATTCCTCCTCTCGCTCTTCATCTTGATGATGTGCAGACAGGCAGGGGGAGGGAGCTGGAACTGGTTCTAAACGGCACTGTAGATTTGTGGAACCTCTTCTATAGAAGAGGTTAGAACTGGCAGGAACCCACCCCTAATTAAAGGGCAGGGGGTGCTCACTGCTGGAGGTGGCTCATAGGATAGAAGACCTATTCCCCATCCTGTCCATCTCTTAGTTCTGATTTCAGTATAGTATTACAATCTTAATCTGTGTAATTTTAATATTTGAATTATTTTATACTTATTTTATAACTTGTAAGATGCCCAAAATCAGCTTAAAGGAGAGATGGGCAGCATAAAAATTTACGAAATAAAATACAAAATAAGCAGAATTTTGCAAGACTGAAAATATTTCTCCCCTCCTCTTTTTTTTGTCTTAATCAAACCTAACTTTGTTTCCACTTGGAAACTGCTTCTGGATTTTGTGCTTAAGATGGGGGAAAAAAGAAACTTTGACTTTGCGTTTTGCTGATTTTATAGGCTTGTCATTATAGAAATGGCTAGTACATATTATTATGTAAAAGTAAAAATTTGAGGCTTATTCTTATTCTGCATTAAAGAGAGTCAGAAGTCAATGCCTTTTGTTTTTCCCCTTTCCGCCATATTTTTTCCTCTTCCTTTTTTCCTCCTCTACTTTTCCACGATTTTGATTTTTCTTCGTATTTTATAATTTGATAAATTTAACAGACGATTTGGAACCAAATCCCACACAGACTGCTACTTTAGCACTATACAAATGCTGAGTTACTGGGTTTCTCCCAAAATAAGACAGGGTCTTATTTTCTTTTGACTCCTGAAATAAGCACTTGGCCTTATTTTTGGGGAGGTCTTATTATTTTTGAGGTGCAGGAGGCAGTGAGCGTAGTCACCTCATGGCTGCTGCTGCGTTGCAATATTTTTGGGGAGAGCTTATTTTCAGAGGAGGGCTTATTGCAGTGCATGCACTCAAAAGCCCGATTGGGCTTATTATCTGGGGAGGTCTTATTTTCGGGGAAACAGAGTATTTGTCTGATGCAAGGCAGAATTATTTTGTAACCTATGCTACCTATTCAGCATTGCTACCCACTTCACTGGGTCCCTTCACATAGTTTTTTTTAGTTGATTTTAAAATAGAATAGAATAGTCTTTATTGGCCAAAAGTGATTGGAGACAAAAGGAATTTGTCTTCAGTCCATAAGCTCTCAGTATACATACAAGCAACAAAGTCGTAAATCATAAATCATAAGATACAATCATAATCACCACCCCTGTGATAGTCATAAGATACCAATAGGAGTAGGTAAGAGGAAAGATGAGAAGGATAATAGTAATATAAGCCAACTACATGGTTCGGTATCCTTAGGAATTATGTACTTAGCAGAGTGAGGGCATTGGGTGGGGAGAGGAGAAGAACTGTTTCTGTGTCTAGTTTTAGCTGCCCATTTCACATACATGACTCTGAGCAGCATACAAAGCTAAAAGCACAAAATCAATACAACAAAACAACCAAAAACATAACAATAACATTTTAATTTTAAAAAACCAAAAATATGAAGTAACATCTATTTGTTCTACTGTACTTAATCCTTTCTCCCCATTAGCTGCACTCCAAGATAGAAGCTTATAATCCTCCAGCTGACTGCCTTACAATCATGTTAGGTCATGATTCTGATGATCCTTTTCAGTGCCATTATTCATGAATTGGGATTTTAATAGTTGGGATGAGGCATGTTGCTGGTTGTATCAATTTTTAATCACTATAGTCCATTAAGTGGGAAATTGCTTGTAGTGAACTTTGATTCAAATACATTCCAGCAAGTATTTCCTGATTATATTAATCAACTTGGACCCTCTTAGTAGTGAACCCTGTAGTCTGCAGTGTTGCCTAAAGTTTGAGATTGAAATAAATCAAACTTCAGCCCATTTCTCCCAGCTTTTTCTTGCAAAACCATCTGGGAGCAGCAGATGTAGAGAGGCATAGGAGGATATTAAAACTCCACAGTGAAAATTTTAACTTTTCTAAAACAGTGGATGAATAAGTCAAACATTGTCTAGTAAGTTCCCCTAAAATAGGATGTTTGCCTGTGCCATCACTGAAAATATTGGGATGTCAAAAATACAACCTATACTTTAAAAGCATCATACTGGATCTTTGCTACTGGATATTCATTGCTTCTATGTCACCTCAAGCTTCCACCAGTCCAACATCAGGCACATATATGTTTTCCTATGATGTTTCAAATTTCATCTAAAAGAAATCTCATGAAAAAAATGAGACAGCATCATCCTCTTGTTTGGGACATCAAAATAAAACCAGTGTTCTTCAAAATACAAAAATATCTTGTCTTAAGTATGTCAATCAGTGATTTCCCTTTTCACCCTTCATTGTAATGTTTCTACTTCAAAGCAGGAGTAAAAAGAAGAGATGCCTTTTCCTGGAGGAATAATCCAGTAACTTTGGCTCTTTGACCTGTGCTATACTCTCCTTTTCCAAACACTATTCATTCAGAACTACAAAGAGTCTGTGGCCAGACAATCTTTGTGATGTAACAGGCCTTCAAAGGGCCATGCATCAGCCACCATCAACATTTCTCCAGCCTGGCTTGCCTGCTACTATTTGTAATCATGAGAGCATCATTTGACAGCTAAGGAGTAACATCTTCAAATGATCTGAAGCACTGCTGAGAATGAGAAACTTTTAAGAACCAGCCTGGGGAGCAAAAATGTCAGATATGACAGGCATTCCTAGAGTGACTCTTTAATTCCACTGAGTTGTCATATTTAACAGCAGTGAATTTCTACTTCACTGCAGTTGATAAAGTAGGAAGTAAAAGCTCCCCTACTTCTTGAATTGTTCTTGAGGAACAAGAGCTTTCAAAGCCTTCACTACTGTCAGCTTGAAATCTGGAAGGATGGTATCCAGTATTCAGTTCCCCTGCAAATAATGGCTTGCATGGGTGGTAAAGCAGAGGTGGCTTGCTCCCAGTTCGGACCAGTTAGGCCAAACCGGTAGTTGAATTCAGGCCTGGGTGGCAGAACCAGCAGTGACCCAGGCCTGCTACACCAGTTCCCTTGCCACCTCTGGTCCACCGCCATTTTGGATTTTAGTGACTGCGCGTGCTAGTTCATTGTAAATTGTTCTGTTCCTGCGCGAAGAACAATTAACATTGAACAGTGCGTACGCAGCACACGTCTGGTTCGCGTGTGAGTGAAGCAAGCATATGTGGGGATTGCGTGTAGGTTGCAAACCACTAGTAAAACCGGCAACAACCCACCCCTATGGTAAAGGGAACTTTCTGTGTTCTGGACTGGAATATTGAGACTATGGGCCCTTATAGCCAGTTGCAAATGTTTGTGGTACCTGAACAGGGATGTTTGCAATATATTTTCAGCAGTATTGACAGAGTGCTAAATGGATGGAGATTTCTATCTATTGTTCTACTGGATTTTTCACTGGATTGAATGTAAAGACTCCCTTAAGCTTAGTGTGCCTTCTACTGACTACCTGATAAATCCATGTAGTTTTCTTGGCAATAATATAGAAATGATATTTATCAGTGTGTTGGACATTATGAAAACCACTTTATGTAGTGGTTAAGGCGTTGGACTAAAAAGCAGAAGGCTGTGTGTTCTAGAATTCCCTTAGATATGAAAACTGGTTGGGTGACTTTGGACCAGTCACTCCCTCTTAGCCCAGCCCAGTCCAGCCCACAGAGGAGTTGTGGGGTAGTGGGAAGGGGAAGGAAGGAGTATTAGGTATATTTACTGCCTTGAGATATACAGTATTTAGAAAAAGTGGAATAATAATGATAAAATGATTCAAAGTGCAGATTGTGGAAACAGTAGCTCATATACTCAGCTTGTGCAATAAGATCAGACAAACTGATAATAAACAATGATATAACAAAATTGCCAAAGTGATGCTGCCCTGAAGTATCTTTAAAATTATCATGTACCAATAGTGGAAAAACTGGTGAGAATGTATAATGGAAAAAGTCATTGTAAATGAGCAAGGTTAAATTTTGTGGGATTTTGCAATACAGTGTGAGAAAATCCTGACTCATATCACACCAGATATAATTGTGGTTTTAAAAAAAAGAAAGCGTGAAGAATTGATGTGTTAATACCAGAGGATAGTAGAATAGAAGTCAAAGAATTTGAGAAGATCACAAAGTATCAAGAACTGAAAATCAAAATTGAGTGATTATGGCGTAAATCAGCCAGGGTGGTTATCAGCCCACTGAGTGCCATACCAAAAAATCTTGGAGAGCACTTAGAAAATCTATGCATTTACAAAATTTCCATTTTCTGTTGCAAAATGTCACACTGCTTGCATTTGCACATATACTGTGTTGATATCCTAGTTCTTGGAAAGAACAATGTGTATCAAGGCTAACACCAGGGAACCGGGAGCTGTGATTTCACAATGTTGTAAACAGATAATAATTGGTCAGATTTTCAATAAGATTGGTACTGACCATTTAATTCATTTCAAGTGACAGATTGGTTGTTCCTAAAATAGCCCGTCCTATCTCAGGTCAGTTAGGAAAACCAGATACCACTGCCATTTTGTCATCTAGCATGGAAAAAAATACCTATATTTTTGACTATTTTTTAAACTATGCAGGACAAAATTTGCAAAAGATTTTTTGATACAGCGAGGAGGTGAAATGCATTGTAGTTTATAAAAAAAGATGTAGGGGTTTCAAGCTTCACTACTTCTTTTAATGCTCAGCTTTTTTTTTTTAGAGTCAGAATGAGAGAAGGTTTGCAGTGACAATGAGGAAATATTCCTATTACAGTGCAAGGAATACTATTACAAATCTAAGATGGATATATTGAAGGAGTTTTGAACAAAGGAAGGATTAATACTAAGAAATAATGAAGCTTCTTCCTAGAAGTGATGGAGCTGATTGCAGCGGTGAGAATGGAGAGAAGTACAAGAGATTAATTCACTGCTCCTTTTTATAAAATAGTTGTTAAGCCAATCAGACAGTTAAAACAGCTCACAAAACATCATCAACCTTCATCACCATCAAACAACTAAGAATAGGAAATAAGATGGATCTAACAGTAAAACTATGATTGCCTTCCAGATTTCTGAAGCTGTCTCAAGTCAAGTGAGTGGAGGCAATCAGTGGTGGCCTTGTTGCGAAGGACTCACTCTGTCAATCCCTGAATTCCAGTGGTGGGATTCAAAAATTTTTACTACCTGTTCCGTGGGCATGACTTGGTGGGCGTGGCTTGGTTGGCGTGGCAGGGGAAGGATACTGTAAAATTTCCATTCTCTCCCCACTCCAGAGGAAGGTTACTGCAAAATCTCCCAATCAGCTGGGACTCTGGAGGCAGAGAATAGATGGGGGCAGAGCCAGTCAGAGGTGGTATTTATTGGTTCTCAAACTATTCAAAATTTCTGCTACCGGTTCTCCAGAACTGGTCAGAACCTGCTGAATACCACCTCTGCTGAATTCAATATGCTCCTTTCTTCACCCTCTCTCTCCTTACTATCAGGATACTTTTTTCAAGTAAGTCCCAATCTTTTGCGGTAAGCTTACTTACTGGTATCCAAATCAACAAATCTGGGCAAGAGCTTTATGGAGTCTTTTGAATTGAAGCACTCTCTCTTGACTGAGTAAGTAATACTCTGTCCTGAGTTGTCCGGAATTGCTCCAGGTTCAGAATTTACTCAGGTCAAATTCTATTATTCAATTTATTCTGCATCACTATATTCAGGTTTACGAGGCCGCAATAATTTGGATAAGAAATGCTGGAACTGGTGGATCAGCAATATCTGAAAAATATATTTCTACTGCTCTGTTCTAAATTCTCTTTTCAAAAAAACCTCCATTCAGCTTTATAGCAAATCTCTTTTACCTAAGCTATCATGCTCATACACGTACAAACAAATGTACAGAATATGCGTGACCCGTCAAAAGCGCGAACGTCATAAGCGCGCCGACAACACCGCGGCGCTAAAACCGCGATTTCAAAAGCGTGCCGACAACACCGCGCCGACCGAAGCGCGATTTCATTTAAGGTAAGATTTACGGTTAGGATTAGGGTTAGGTTGAGGGTTACGTTACAGCGCGCTTCTGTCGGCGCGCTTTTGTCGGTGCGCTTTAGGGCTAATTAGTCGCTAATTCATCGCGCGGTTTTGTCACCGCGCTTTAGACACCGCGGTTTAGTCAGGCGCGCTTTTGTTGTGCGCGCATTTGTGGTGGAACCCAGAATATGCACAATGGCTGTATTCACACAACAATAAGTAATGAATTAGAAATGATCAATTCATTCTTTAAGGGTGTGTGTGTTCCAGTGTCATTTAAAGAGACACTGGTTCACCCTCACTGGGCCCGACCCTTCTGAACAAGTTTTGCCCAATCTCCTACTTTCCCTATTTGGGGAACGTTGTTGAAAAGACAGTTGTATTGTAGCTCCAAGGGATCCTGGATGATTGGACCCCTGCCAAGAAGGTTTCTGTCCCAGATGTGGGACAGAAATAGATTGGTCACATTTTTGGGTCATATCTGGCAGGAGCAGAAAGGGAATAGTGCATCTAACCTGGCTTTTCCTGACCTCGGCAGGCTTTACTACCATTGATCATGGTATCCTTGTGGGCACTTCTAGGGCTGTGCATATAATACCTCTGCTGCATTGGATGTGCGTTTCCAAGTTCAATTCAAAGTGATTGTTATGACATTTTAAGTCCTTTGTAGCATGGGCCCAGGTTACCTGAGAAACCATACCATCCCAATTATATTGACCCATTCCATCAAGTCAGGCAGAAAGAGCCCCCTATGGATCCCATCATTTAAAGAATTCTGACTGGCCAGGGCTAGGAGAAAATCCTTCTTTGCTGCTGTTCCTGCCTTATGGAACCTCTTGCTACCTGAGGTGAGATTGGGCTCCATTCTTCTGGTCTTCTGAAAAAGTGTTAAGACCTGCCTCTGTCAATTGGCATGGGAATTCAAGAGAGGTACCCAACCATAGGTGCCACCATCTTGTTTTTTTGCTTCTGCACATGCACAGAGCAATTTTTATTGCAGTGCGCATGTGCAGCATGCCCACGAGCGAACCGGCAGTAGTCCCTGACAGAACCCACCCCTGGAGTGGTCAGCTTGGCCAAAAGCCCCATCAGGAAAGTTGAGAGATTGGCATTTCCTGCCATTTGTTTTTAAGTTCTCAACACCCTCTCCAAGAAAAAATAAGTTGGGGACATTTGTGGACACTCAATTTGAGTAGGAACTATAGTGAGCAGAGTTAGGAAAACCCTTTTATTGACCCTTGTTTTATACACAGGTATATACTTGTAGCCTGGGAGGGTGGGTTAAAAAAAAACAGTAACCAGTAGGAGGGAGTTGCTGGAGAAACTCCATTTTGCAAGTTTGCTAGGTCTCTGTAGAGCAGCAGAAAGGACAGGCTCCCTTCTTAGGGATGTTGTATGGGCATATTTTGTTTGTTTTTATCTATCTCCGTTACATCCTCCTGCTATCATCACTAGAATCTGAACAATTCACTTAGCCACAAACAATATCAGGGTTTCTGAAAGTTAAGTGGATCAAACTGATGGGCCAACACTAACCCCATTCAGATCCAGTTACTTTTCTTGTGTGAACAGGGCTGCACAACTGAGGGTGCCATAAATCCTTGCCCAAAACAAGAAATGTTGCTCAATAATCCACCTTGAGAGCAGGAGCTAGAATAATTTATTATTTTGTCTCTCTGTCTGCAATAGCTCAGCCATCATGCATCTCCCCTGCCCAGTCCCCAGCAACATGCCCTGAGATACCACTTCCAATATCATTAGGATGCAGCCTCCTGTTGGCCCTCTTTTCTTCTTCCCCTTTATGAACTGATCTGTAATGTGAGTTAGTCTAGGAGCACTTGGCTTAGTGCTCTGTTTTATATGCAGCCCAGTTCTACTCTGTTCTCTAAACCCATTGAGCTTCCATAGATCCTTTTAATATATGTAGAGCAGTACTCATCCTAGGAGGCGAATGGGTGAGGGAGACACTAGTAAGCATATGTTTCCTAATCATAAGATTAAAACTGAGCAACTGTTATGAAAGAGGGGGTGGATTCTTACCAGAACAAGCTGTGCCCAGTACCTATCTCCTAATCAAACAAAACATTTGTTTTCTTTCAGGATGGAGAAAGCTTTCAGATCTGCATTTCTTGGGGACCTACTCTATGGGTTATGATTTCAGCATGTTCCATGTTATATCCAGTGATGTTGCTGGGTGTAGAGTAATGTGTGGAGCTCTGTCACAGCTTTGTATTTGGATTCTGTATTTGATCGCAGAATGAGGAACAAGAGTAAGGGTGTTTTTGGAGCTGAACCTGCCATCAAAATAAAAGTTAAAATCTATCCAGCAACAACTCCTATTAGGAATGCCAAATATCCCAGTCATATAAATACTGGATTAACTCTCCATGTTAGGTAGTAAGTCACCTTGTGAGTGGACATCAAATGGACCTCCTCTGATACATCTGTCGACCCATTAAATGTGGACAACGTGAGTACACTGGTGTACTTCAAAGCAGAATTGTTGAGAAAATCCAAATGTCTAGCAAATTGTTGCTCTTGGTAAATGAGAGAAAAAGATATCGGAGGGTTGTTGTCTTTACCTTGGAAAACAAATCTGCCAATTAGTTGCATATCTACTTGTAAAATGGTTCAGCTCTACCTTGCGGATACATCTGTTTATAGATGAATTAGAGGAAGTCCGTTTCGGCATGCTAGATTAATTAACTGATTCATTTATCTATCTAAATATTACATGTTTTTACAGTACCATTCTGAAAGAATGGCAGGATTTTCATGCTTTTAAGGAACCAGATGAAAACAAGCCAGATGTGTTGTTGTTCCTCACTTTTCTTTATTCTAGCCTAGCATTAAAACTTTCTGTACCAATATCCAGCTATGTCCTTTTCCGAAAAATGAGCCTGAACTAAATATAAAGCCACAGATGCATCCTTGGTGTTCAGATATCTGCTCATCTCCTAGTGAGAGATTTTAGGACCAGAAAGTTCTTGATTATGGTGTCACAATGCTAGATAAAATGATGGTTAATGACCTTGTCAAGACAAAATTCTGAAAATCCATAAAATGCATACAAATCTCATAAACCAGACTAGAAAGCTCTGAATTAATACTGGAGAACATGAAATCAGTTGGGCTTGTGTTTAATAAACGCTTACCGTTCACTTTTGTCCAGTGTATCTGTAAACCAGAGCAGATGGATGCTAATAGTTAAATTTTGTGGTGAATTTTACAATTCCAAAAATGTGTTTAAATGTGTATGGGGACTGCATGTACAAAAACGCATACATTAAACTCCATAAGGATGCATTTTCTGAGGGAAAAAATTATTTGTTAGAAAAATTGAATACAAATGTTGGACTGTAGGAACAGATCTCTTGATAAAATATGCATATTAGGAAAAGGACATGTAAAATCGATCTACAAGAGAAAGTATATACAAAAATATGTAATAAAGCAAACACCCTGCCAGGATGTGCATAATTTTCTTGTGCAGAACTTGGGAAATAACACAGAATGAATTTAAAATGGAGAAACTAAGCTCAAATTTCTAATTCCCACTCTGAGTTTAAGATTAGTCAGGCATATTTAGTTCTGCATCGGGCATTTGCATACCATTTATGGATTATCTGCCCACATTGAAAACAATTGGGCAGAGCTGCTATCCCTGGTGCCTTTCACTGTGGGACATGGTCCTGTGAACCATCATTTCAATTTACCCACCAACAGATTAATCAAATTACCAAAAGGAGACCAAGGCTTTTTCAAGCAGAGTCACAAATGACTTTGGAGTCTTCCCAAAAACCACAGTCACAAATGCTCTACTCCCATTGGTCCATCTCTCCCTCCACTGCTCCTCTTTCCATCTTTATATTGTGCATCTATCAAAATTCTCTATCACAAACGAGATCTACTTTTCTTCTTTCTCCCCTTAATGTGTTGTATCATTACAAATTAAACCAGTGTAAACCATTCGCTGGCTGGGGAATTCTGGGAGTTGAAGTCCAGACATCTTCAAGTGGCCAAGGTTGAGAAACACTGAATTAAACATTGTAAGACAGGAAATAAATATTTTCATTTAGAAAGGTTGCAGCCTTCAGACGCAAACTATGAGATTTTCCCTTAAAATTGTTATTGCCTCTTTTGCCATCACCAACACTCCCAAAAGAGATGTTCATTTTCAAACCCAGTAAAAGGAAGAAAAAAGAAATGTGAGGTGAGGAATGTCTGCTTTTGAAAGAAATGTTTTAATTTTCGAAAGGTTCTGGATATGGAAAACCTACAAATGTTATTAATCAAGAAGGTTTTTTTTAATAATATCAAGACTTCCCCAGGCAAACTTCACCCCATTGTCAAATATTGCTTTCACACTAAGGAGAGGATGCTGTTTTCTGACCAAAAAAGCCCTCTGCATTAAATTGTTTATTTCATCTTAGTCATCATCCCTGATGCTGAGACAAGTATTTCTACTCAATGTTTTCACAGCTACCCTACTGAAGACAGGAGGTTGGGTTTTTTTCAGGGAGGGAAGGGGGCAAATCCCCATTAAAAAAAACTTCAGTAGTGTCATTCCCAGTTATACAGAACCAACCCACACACAATGTTTATAAGCTGTTATTTCACTGCTTGCTTATACAGCTTCAAAATGTCACTCCTTCTGTTCTTGGAAAGTAACTTCATTAATTACAAATCACCTGTATGGGAAGCACCTGCAGAGCAATCTTTTCAATTTGGTGCCACACACATGGATTACAAGCATTGTTGTTCTCAGTCTGTAATCTACAGTAGGTAGAAATTGCCCATAGGGTTGGGCGAAATAGAGGTAAATTAATATGTACTAACATGGAATTTTACCCAAGCTTATCATGAGCCATAAGTTGCATTTATTTTACATATTTGGTTGCAGTACAAAACTGTCTTCTGTACTGGAATTTTCAATGTTAGTAGTACCTTCTAATCCTTTTTTACTTGTACTTTCCATTCATGTACATCAGGGGTGTCAAATTCGATTTCATTGAGGACCACACCAGGGTCGTGTTTGACCTCGGGGGCTGGGGAGGCATGGCCAGGGTAGGTGTGGCCAACTTGATGTCACTCATGTCAGGGGTGCCTGTGGTGGCCCCAGCACTCTGTCAGTGAAAATGGTCTCTAGAGCTCCATTTTCAGCTGTGACAGTCTCCTGCCGCACTCTGCTAGTGAAAGCAGAGCTCGGGGTGTGTGCGGCCCACTCCCAGCTCCATTTTTCTGGCAGAGGGTGACAGGAGGCCGTCAAAGCTGAAAACGGAGCCTGGGAGGGCCACATGTGGCCCTTCCAAAGCTCCATTTTCGCTGGCAGAGGCACCGTGGGCCGGTCCTTTACTGTTTCTATGGTGGCTCCACAGGTCAGAGCTAAGCACCCCATGGGCCGGATCCTGTCCCTTGGCCTTGAATTTGACACCCCTGATGTACATTAACTCTTCTCTTTGCTAAGTTGTATTTCCTTGTCTGTACACTAGGGACAAAGGTAAGCCAAATGTGCAACTTTTAAATATAATTTTACTGTTTTAAAAATAAAAAGTTTAAATAACAGCTAAAGTCAACTCATAAATTGCATTCCAAAGTAGTTGCAAAAAAATTATGTACTTAAAAGTAAAACAAAATGATATAAACTGCAAAGAAAAAAAGAAAACACATAGTGCTGTAACATTTCTCTAGTTTTTTACAGTACTAAAAATAATTATGGTTATACAAATTTGGTTATTCAAATTTTAAACAACAAAATAAACCTAGGACACATTTCCCCATTATTTGCAGTCTCACTGCTGCAAGCTTTATCTGACAAAATTAAAGCCTTGCCTTTGTGCTTTATTAAAGCAATTTAATTCTGCCTGCCTTTGAAGACTGCCTGTTTTTCTTGCCTTCTCAGTTTTCTATTCATCTGTTAGTTCTGAATTGGTATTATGCAGTAATTGAGATCTCAAACAGTCTGACACCCATCTTCCTACAAATCTAACATGTTGGTTCCTCAGCATGTTTGATTTATCGAAGCTTCTTGGTTCAAGAGTATCACTAAGGGTTCAGCATCAAAATAACACCAATGCTTCTGGGAAGTTGGTAATTGGAAATGGTTCTTGTGCTGATTTGAGACTCGGGACGGACTTTCTATTCAAGATATAGGACTTAATCAGGACTGAGGGAAAGTACATGTCTGCACACAGGGCCCATTGTTACCTTTTGTAAGGAGAGAAGTGTGAGTTGTTTACATTTCGTTTCTGAGGAATATTGTGTTGATTAATAGAAGACTTCAGATTCTATCTATTGTCACCTTTGAGATATGTATGGGCAAAGCTAGAATTAATACATATGGCTGCTTCTTATTCTCCTTTTACACAAAGACACTCAAAACTCAAGCATCGCTGTTCATCTCAGATAAAGATGGTTGTGATGCTCTGGTAACCTTTACAAAAACCTTTTTCTCCCTTACTGTCCATCACCAAGAGTGACTGAGAGCTCTTTTAACAGTTGCCAATTAGCCCAGTAAAATTGGGATTAATATTTCTTTTATTCAGCTTCCCTCCTGATGGGATATATCAGCAATAATCCAGCCTCAGACAGCCTTTGACTCAGAAGTCCCCCCTGGGTAGATGTGATTGGGAGAATTGGATGCAAGGTTCCTGGGCCATTTTGAAGTTGAAATAAATACCTTGTTTGCCTCAGAGGATCAAGAACTTTTAATTAGTTCCCAGAGAAATAAGCCTGTCAACCACAAAGCTGAGCATCACCAAAGAATGAAAGCTATGAATAAAGGATCACTTAGCCCTCTCCATCTTCACAGTTTCTCATATTTCTGTTGTTTAGTTGAGGATTAAGAGAAAGAGAGACTGATTTTTCCCCATTTGCTCCCATTTAAGCTATTTGCTGTTTATGTAGGCGTGAGTATGAGAAAATTGTGCATTTGTGCACCCATCTGTATGCATTTGATCTATGCACAGTGTATCTATGAGGGAGGGAGGCTCACCACACTACTCCTTTCCATTGGTGATTCTGTGTCTTTGATTCTACAGGCCAGTAGCATATTGCTCACAATAATTTTTTTATCAAGACAAACATTCTTGCAAATGGAAAAATTCTCCACTTTGGATTTAATATGAAGCCTTCCAAGGAAAAAGAAGGAAGATTGCAAGTTTATTCCGATCTTACTGCTCAACTATTAGATATAAAATTTTGTTATAACCTATTGTGGGAAAGAGAATTTAACATTATCAAATTAAAGTTAAAATTATAATTGCTCTCATTAAGTTGTGATGTGGGAGAAACAGTGGAATTAGGATAAGCTTATCCATTATAATTTTAATTGTGTGCTTTTGGGATTTGCATAAGTGGTTTGTTTCAGGCTAATGCCCTGTTTAAAAAGTATACTTTGAAAACTATAGCTTTTCTTTTTATCACAACAGAAGTACAAAGAAAGGCAACCAAATCATTAATATCAAATAGTTTCTGCTATCCTCCCTAAAAGGAAGCCAATACTTTACATTAATGGTTGTATGTGAACATCTGCTTGTCATTCATTGTTTCTTTCTCAGAAAGTGTCCTGAGCACCTTTTAAAATTAACAAGGCACAGCTTTCAATTACTTCACACAGAGTCCCTTTACTGATGTAGGACTTAAATAAATAGCAATAAGAGAGGGAAGGAGATAGAGTGGTTATGCAGATGAAGGTTCTAGGGGAAGAGATTACAATCACCTTGCTAATTAACAATTTTAATGTGTTAAAGCACCCACTGAATTTGTTCAGACCTTCTGAAATACCCTGAAATCTAGTTATGTATGTAGCAATGGAGTCTTCCCCCCCCCCTAAAATGTTTATTTGAAATCTGTAATGGAATGATCTGTGGGTTAAAATACTCTCCCATTACTTTGCCCTTATCTTGAATCCTGATATATTTATGTCCATTAATTCTTTTTCAGATGTCTGGTATATTTGTCCTTTGTAGACACCAGAGGGGCGTTGTTGGCATATGATGGTATAAGAAAGCCCCCCTCCCAGAATAAAATATTCTTTATTTTTAATATTAAAAAGAGGCAGAATAGAATATTTCCTCCAAAGAAGAATAGGAGAGACATCTTCTCAAAGGCAGAAAGCCTGCTATAGGAAAACAGCCTCAAGCAGAAGCATGAAGAGACTAATCTTTAGGAATGGAGGTTTTGTATCCATTCAGAAAGACTGGCTCACTCTATTCATAAACAAAGAGCAGCCAGAAACTCAAATAAACGACACAATAGGCAAGGAGCCAAAATGACAAGATTAGCTCACAAAGAAAACACCCGGGATTTGCATTTTCCCTTTTGCCTGTAGAGCCAGCCATGACCTCTACATGAGCCCATAGGAATCTGGCAACAGCCATTAAAATGTTAAAGGACATATTTTTGCACAGGAACAGGAATCTCGGTCACAAAGCCCCAAATAATGTACAAAAGCCCACCTATTCTCAATCCCATTTTGTCAGCCACCTCAGAAACATGCTGCTGTCACTGACGTTTCTGGCTACCAAAAAAACGGAGACCTTCTTTCCTGCAGCCTGCGTCTTTCTCCTGCTTGGAATGATCTGACTTGTCTTCCAACAATGGCAAAGTGTATATTACATTAGAGGAAGAGCACAACAAGGTTGCTTAATTTTCTTACATTTTTGGCTACAATAAACCAGCTTTCATCCTACAGTTTTCTTTCTTTCTGGGGTATGTGGGAGGGGTTTTTTTTGGGGGGGGGTGTCTGGCTATATATATGAATTTATTTGAGATTATTTCAAGTTTCATTCTCTGTTAACAATTTTAATTCACACTACAATCAAAATCAAAGGGATCCTGTCACCTTTCTCTATGTGTTCTTCTTTGGTCATAGCTTACATTGTGGCTAATCAAGACCTTTTTCTAAATCATCCTAGCCAAGCTTCTGCAAATAGGATCAATCTTCATTTAATGCCCTCGTTAAATTGCTGTTTATCATGCTGGTTGCCTTGACTGCTTGTATAAAATCCCTGAAAGTAGCAATCACTGATGAAGATACAAAAGTATGGAGAAACATCTACAAGTACATACCCAAAGCCTATATCTTCCACTGTGCCCTGGTCCCTTCCTTTGCAGATTCTCAGTGAAAGGGTTGAGATGGAAAGTATTATAATGCCCATTGTATCCTAACTTAGCTTCTTGTGTTGGTGTCAGCTACTGATAACACTCTGACATCTCCTGATATCATTCCTTAGACTCTGAGACAGAAAAGGAAAGCAGGGATTCCTGGAAGACTTGGTTTAGTTGCCCACTTCCTTGCTGCATTTCCACAAATCACAGATCTCCTGACGATTGTTGAGAGCTGTATCTACTTATCCATCTTTTAGAGTTAAATTAATTAGAGACACTAACTGTGTTCTTTTCTGGGTTCTTATTAGATTGTCTATGAACCTTTTTATTATATAAATGACTTTAGTTCTTAGTTTTGATTAAAGTCAGAAAAACCTAGCCAATGCATTTCCATTTCCTCTGATATAGCATAATAGCACTTAGCAATAGCAATTAGAATTACATAGCACTTCACAGTGCTTTACAGCCCCTCTCTAAGCGGTTTTACAGAGTCAGCATATTGCCCCCAACAATCTGAGTCCCTATTTTACCCACCTCGGAAAGATGGAAGGCTGAGTCAACCTTGAGCCTGGTGGGATTTGAACTGCCAAATTGTAGGCAGCCAATAGTCTGTAGAAGTGGCCTGCAGTACAGCACTCTAACCATTGTGCCACCAAGGCAAAAGCTTGCTGTAATCAGAGTTCTAAATAGGAATGTATCCTTCAACATAAACCTCAAAGGGGTGACATGCTTTGATACTTTGCTGAAAACAGCCTTTTCTAATAATATGGTTATTCTGTCAGAATATGTGTGCAGTTCCATAGACCCACACACAATATGGGTATAAGGAGTCTTTATTTACATACAGATAGTTCTTGGTGTACAACCAGTCACTTAGCAGCCATTTGAAGTTATGACGTACTCCCTAAAAGCTATTTACGATCAGTTTCAGGTTACAGCAGCGGTAACGTCCCCCTTTTGGAAGCAAGAGAAACTGTCCCCCAAAGGACAGTGAGGGAAAGCAGCATGGTATCCTTCCTCACATGTATTTCCAAATCAAGGATCAGATCATTCCCTGAAGATTTGCCCAGTCCAGAAAGAAAGTAGAAGTAAAATAAAGAAAATAAACCACGGTGTTACTTGATACCCATCCCATATTTTTGAAACTCCCTTCCTTTTCCTGGAGATAATCAGAATCTGAACCCAAGATTTTATGTGCAATTCCTAATTTGAACTGGCCTTTTAAACAACATATAAGTTGATATTTGTTTTTTATTTAATATTCTCTCCTTTAGCCACACATGTTGTCAGTTTTAATTTTGCTAGTCTGTTAACCATCCATCACTGAAGATAGAAAAGTTTCATACTTTTTCTGTTATGCTAATAGATTGCCTTTCTTTCCATCTTCATTGCATCTTCTTAAAATGTTATCTTCATATACTTCATATACTAAGGCAGTGAGTTCCATCAGCCAGTGGCACTTTGTCAAAGAACACTTCCTTTTGTTAAAATTGAGATCCATCTTATTCATCTCTTTGTTGTATTCGGAGATCACAAGAAGAATAGCTCTCTGTCTGCCTTCTCTGTACCATTCATTAGTTTCTCTGCTCATCTTAGCAACTATCTTATTTATTTCCTATGTAAAGGAAGCAATCTCTTTTATTTTCAGCTCTTCTGTATATGACACACTCTCTAGGCCTTTAATCATTTTCATCACTTTACACTGAGACTCCTCCAGTTTTTCAATATCCTTTCTGAGCAACTTAGACCGGAAAGACTCTCATTTCATTCTTGGGTGGTATTTTGACTAAGAGTATTTTGATACACATTTACTTTTAGTAAATTCATCCCCATGTATTTGGTCTGGGGAGCCTGCCTGGGGGGGAACACGGGTAGTAGTATTATCCCAGCCTCCTGTACCCCTGCTCTTTTAATTAGAAGAATTAGAATAGGGGTGTCAAACTCAAGACCTATGGTCTGGATCTGGCCTGCAAGGTGTTTAAATCCGGCCCGCAGGGCTGGCCTGAAAATAACAGAGAACTGGCCAGCAGTGCCTCTGCTAGTGAAAATGGGGTGCGGGTGCCATGTTTTTGGCCTGAACGACCTCCTGCAACACCCTGTCAGCCAAAACAGGACAGGGCCACACATCATTTTTAGCCTAGATGGCTTTCTACAACACCCTGCTGGGCAAAATCAGCACTGCTGCAGGAGGCTGTCCAGGCTGAAAACGGGGCACGGCCACATCCTATTTTGGCTGGCAGGGTGCCGCAGGAGGCATCTGTCCATCCGTCCCCCCAGTCAGCCCATGGAGAACTACAATGCTAATCCAGCCCTCAAAGAAATCCAGTATGACACCCCTGAATTAGAAGAACTACATAAGGATTATAATTACATAGGATTGGAGGCAGTTACAGTCCTCCAAGTAAGCATGGATTCTGATGCATAGAGGATTCCAAAGCATTTTCTCCAGCTGTGGAACACACTGCCATGGGAATTATGCTGGGACCATAATTCTTCAGAGATATATCAAGGTTTTCCTATTCCAGAAACTTGATTGAGTTCTATTTAGGACTACCATATATGCTGTTGTAATCCTTTTATGTTTTCTTTTGTCCTATCTTGAGCACCAAGGAATAGGAAAGTGTGGTGTACATTACAGTGGTGGGATTCAAAACATTTTTACGACCAGTTCTGTAGGTGTGGCTTGATGGGCATGGTGTGGCTTGGTGGACCTGGCTTGATGGGCGTGGCAGGGGAAGGATATTGTAAAATCTCCATTCCCTCCCCACTCCAGGGGAAGGTTACTGCAAAATCTCCATTTCCTCCTCATCAGCTGGGACTTGGGAGGCAGAAAATAGATGGGGGCAGGGCCAGTCAGAGGTGGTATTTACCAGTTCTCTGAACTACACAAAATTTCTGCTACTGGTTCTCCAGAACTGGTCAGAACCTGCTGAATACCACACTGGTACATTACCATAGCAAAAAGGAAGTTATAATTTCCTTTTAGAATCCCCAGTTCATTATGGAAAACATAGGATCCATAGGGCAAGCCTGGTATGTAAGTCCTTAAATGTCTTCCACATTTTGACTTTTGAATGGCTGAAGAGGACTCTAGTGGTTCTTAGATGTTAAAATCATATACCCCACCATAGATATCCCAGATATATAGCATCTTACAATTTAACACATCTTCCTCTGGTAAGAACAGATTTATATCCTGATAAAAGAAGATATTTGTAGCTCAGGGTTGAAATGAAGGGTCCGTGGTGATCTCTGAGCTTGGTTGTTTTCTTGCAGGTGTTTCATTACCCAAACTAGGCAACATCATTAGGGTTCTTGATGATGTTACCTAGTTTGGGGAATGAAAACTCAGCAAGAACACACAAGTCAGAGAACACCAAGGAGTACACAACATTATTTTCCCTTGCCTTATGTTTCTGTTTTCACTTTCTCCTGGGTGGGCAGCTAATTGCATCTTTTGCTTGGGCCCATTTATTAGCAACAGTTTAGAAATGTTCTCACTTAAAAAGTTAGTTTTCAATTCTTTTAAAAGGTAGCTTTTTAAAATACCTGTTTCAAAATAGATTTGCAATTCAAGTTGAGGTCAGGATTAATTTCCTTAATATAAAAGACTTTCTGAGGAGTGTTGTGCTCAGTATCACACAGACAATCATGTAGAAAAAGGGGAAATTGGTTCTAGAAACCATCAATCTGAAAAACAAATCAAATTTCGAGGGAACCTGCTCAGTTTTAACCAACCAACAAAGCCCACTGCTATTTTTTTTTTAAAAAACACAGTTTGATTACTTGATAAGCAAACTGCCAGAGTACCTAATCTTGTTTAGTAATTAATGGGATGTCTTCTGTTGAAACAAACCAGTCTTTTGTCCAGACCAATGATTAGGACTGGCAGTAGCTTGTTGGTTATTCAGTTAATGCAGATGTCAAAAATCTGGTGCCTTATTGTGGAGCATGTACACTATTGGTAAACCCTAACTCTGTAATTTCTTCCTTTCTTTTTGAATCGAGGTTTCTTACTCTTTTTCAGGCATATTTTCTGTTAGGCTGTCAGACTACTTACTAACAAACTGTAGCAAGAAAGAAAGGTAATATTAATGGAAACATGCAAGAATAATTACATGGATGGAAACATGCAAGAAAAATTACATAAGAAACATTTTCTTCAAGTTCAGAGAAACAAAATAACATTTGGAAACTGACAGATAATTTCCTGATTCATTGAAGTATAAGAAAGGATAGGAGGCACAACACAATCAAATTTGTAAGAAGTACCGTATTTATCGGCGTATAACACGCACCGGCGTATAACACGCACCCCCCATTTTAACACAAAAATTTGAGTAAAAATTTTTTTCATTAAAAATAAATGACTTGGAAGCTCGGAACTTAATGTTGGATTAAAATTTATAACATTAGAACATGAATTATAACATTAACTCCTCTTAAAAGGCAAATATGAAATGAAAAAACACCTCTTTGAGCAAAAAAACTTAATCAGAATCACTGCTTTTTGGAAAACCAAAAACCTCTTCCTCATCTTCACTCTCTCCCTCTTTTTTCCCTTCCTTCCCCCTTCCTCTTGCCTATCAACTTCATCCTCTTTGTCTTTCTGCTCTTTCCCTCTCTTCCCCTTTTCTTCCTACCTCCTTCCTTCTCCCTCCCTTCTTCTTTTTCTTCCTTTCTTCTTCCATCTTCCTCCTTCTCCTTCCATTCTTTCTCCTTCCATCCATCTTTTCTCCTTCCATCTTCTCCCCCCCTCCCTTCTTCTTTTCCTCCCCCCTCCCTCCTTCCTTCCTCTCCTTCCCTTTCTCACACACAGGAAGGGGAGGGGGGCTATCTAGTCGCTTTCACAGCATAATTTCTTTATCTAACTTTTAAAAAACAGTGTGCAAATCAAACGAGATTTTCGTAACCTGCGAAGCACCAAGTTATATTATGTTGTTACAAATTTGCAGCTACTCCATTCTTTCTGATAGGGAACTACATTTCCCAAGATGCCTCAGGTCCTCAAAGCGCTGAACGCAGCTTTGCAATTGACTCCAGCGAGGCCTGGCAGCCGCCGGCTGGGGTGGTTGTCAGGGCGATGCGGAGCGGACGCGCCGTTTGTTACTGCTTCCAGCAATCAAGACGGACAAGGGAAGCGACTGAAACGGACGCTGGCCGCAGGAGAGCGAGGCTGCTGCCAGCCGTTTCACCTTGCGCAGCGAATTTGACTGGGTCCCGGGGCTTCTGCCGGGTGGCAGAAGCCCGGGACCCAGTCAAATGAAGTGAAACGGCCGGCAGCAGCCTCGCTCTCCTGCTGCGGCTTCTGTTTCAGTAGGGAAGAAAACTTCCTTTCGCTTCCCGAATTTGACTGGGTCCTGGGGCTTCTGCCGGGCGGCAGAAGCCCGGGAAGCGAAAGGAAGTTTTCTTCCCTATTGAAACAGAAGCCGCAGCAGGAGAGCAGGGCTGCTGCCGGCCGTTTCACCTTGCGCAGCGAATTTGACTGGGTCCCGGGCTTCTGCCACCCGGAGTATCGGCGTATAACACGCAGGCAGGGTTTAAGCTTGCAATTTTAGTTTTAAAACTGCGTGTTATACGCCGATAAATACGGTAGTTAGCAGTATGTTACCGTAGAAGTAGTTTTAGCCTTCCTGTGTACAGATAGTCCTCAACTTACAACCACAATTGAGCCCCAAATTTCTGTTGCAAAGTGAGGCAGTTGTTAAGGGACCTTTCTTGCCACAGTTGTTAAGTGAATTACTGCAGTTATTTGGTTAATAACATGGTTGTTAAGTGAATCTGACTTCTTCACCGGCTTGGCTTGTCAGAAGGTTGCAAAAGGGGATCACATGATCCTGGGATAGTGCAACTGTCATAAATATGAGTCAGTTGCCCAGTGTCTAAATTTTGATCACGTAACCATGGGGATGCCGCAGCGGTCATAAGTGTGAAAAGCAGTCATAAGTCACTTTTTCAGTGCTGTTGTAACTTCGAACGGTCGCTAAATAAACTGTTGTAAGTCGAGGATTACCTGCAGCTGATTTCCTGGTCCTGGTTTAATTAGTACCGGAAGGTCTGACAGGAACTATCCTGAAATTGCCCAAACCATCCAGTCTTTGAAAAAATAGCAAAATCAAGGTTTTTATTACTGCGCTGTGTGAAAAATGCATATTATCTAACACATGTTTCCAAAACCTAATTACCCCTAAGACAGCTGTACACATATCCATACATTATTTGATTATCCATCATTTGAAATCAGTAAATTAGTCACACCAAAAGACATGGTGTGAGATGAAAGTAGACGAGTCGATGCTTTGTCCAAATAATCATTTTTAGCTTTCCCCAGGTGAATATGCCTAACGAGAAAGAAAAATTTAAGAAAGCACAATAAGCCAGTGAAGCTATACAAAAAGGCTTAGGAAGTGGAAACACCAGTTCATAGATGAAAAGTTTAGAACTGTATAACTTGTGTCAAGAAGATACAAAGTCAGAATGAACTCAGGTTGGCATAGGGTTCCTTTATAGAAGTCCAAAGAAAAGGAAAATAAAAGAATCCATATATCCAGATGCTCAGTAAAGAAAGCAAAATACAAATGGGTAACATAAGAAAGATAAAGCTACTCAATGCCTATCTTGGCTCAATTTTCTCCAACAAAAATGCTCTGTGATCCAACAGAACATTGTGAAGGGCAAGATGAAGGGGAGAGATTGAAAGTAGAGACATAGACCGGAAATAGCTCATTATTTTGAATCGGTTTACTCTCGAGGACCAGATGAACTGCCTGCTAGCTAACTGAAAGAACTAGCTGTTATCTATGTAAACCCCATTATGTATGATTTCTTCAAGAAATCTTTAAAACTGGTAAATCTTCAAATGATGAAGGGTAACAGTTGCATTATGGCAGGCAATTCATGAAAACTATAGCGTAAGTTCTCCAACCGTAGTTGAAATCCATCAAAAGCCCTCCAGCTGTTGCAACAAGAAGGTCAAGAGGTTCTCATAATCCTTCCTATTTCCACTAGCTGTTCTTCCCCCCCCCCCCCTGCAATGCTCCAGCAGTGTTATCTAAATTAGGCAACAGCCAGTGCTGACAATAAATCATGTTAGCTTTTCCAAATGAGAAATATCAGAGTAAGTTGGATCAAGATGGCTTTTTTTAAAAAAAAAAACTGTATTATTTCACTAAAGGTTTTTTTGGAAAATGAATCACAATAACAGCATTCTGATGGAATTTCTCAAACCTTGCAATGCCACGAGCCCTTAACATTTTATTACGATTGATCTTTCTCATCACCTTGGTATCACTAATTAAAAAACTGATCTAAATTGAACTCCTTGAGAAATAGATTGGCTTTAGAAGAGAGGACTGACCAAAAATATTATTTCAAAAAGAAGCAATTCGGGGACAGGTGGCATTTCTTGATAATAAAATGTGAGAAAAGTTATCTGAGTTGCTAGGACTGAAGGCATAAAAGAATCTGTCTGATACCCCTCTTGAACGTGGATGGTGAAAATAGTTATATGTAATGTCATACTACTTGATATATAAACAAATGTAAAAGTCTAGGAGCAGCAACTGTAATCCTAGACTCTGGCATATTTTATCAAATAGATACAATATAATGATTTTTCCTATCAAACTATTAGGGGTGTATGGTCACATATAAAATGCGATAATTTTTCATTGATAAACCCCAATTACACACATCAAGTTATGTTAAAAAGAAATCAATAGAAGTAACATTCTTTATATTAGGAGCTTAACTCCCAGTGTTTTCAATACAATTAGAGCTAAGCCATAAACTCGCATTTTTCCCACTGCTTCAACAAGCTGGCAGTCCAGAAAGCCTGTAGTACAATCCTGTCAAGTCTGTGGCTTTGCTTGTACAAGCAGAGCCCGATCCCTGCCAAAAATGCTCCAGGCTTTCCTTCCTGCTCTGCCAGCATGAGCAAGAAAAATAGGAGATTTTTGCTTAGCTGCTGTAATGTGTACAACATTTTAATAACCGGTTCTCATGAATCAGACTGAACCAGCTAGATAACACTCCTATAGGGCTTCTTTTGAGACTGATCCTATTGTCGATCTGTTGAAATACTGCAGATAGCTTGCCCATGAATGCAAGCAAACATGCCATCGATAAACATCATTAAAGAATTGCTAGGAAATCAGGAGAAGAAGGGCAATTTTGACTTCTAAAGCTATTGACTTGGGACGCTCATGTAGGCCTTTGAGAGCACATTTATATTAATATGTGGACTTTCTTCCTGAAGTTTCCTCCTTTTAATCTGATAATATGAAATGACAGATTTACAGAATTTGTTTCCCTTCCTGCTGGCTCACAGATCGGCTGCTCCCATCTTCCTTTCTACAGAATAGATAACAGCTCCTATTTTTACCATGTTAGGGTATAAAACTCAAATGACCTGATTTTCCTTTCAACACATTCATGTAACCTATAGTAGGAACAGTAAGTACCATACTTGATGTTTTCCTCTTGTAAAACCCCAAGAGATTCCTGCAATGAAATGGTGGAAGGAGTAAAGTCCAATAGAAACCTAATTGTGTGAAAACAATCACTTTAATCTCATTCCCTAATACAATTGGAATGCTCCAGTAGGTTTCAAGAACATGTAAAAGTACCTCCAGAGGGATTCCTCAGAGCCAAGATTTAATTTAAAGCCAGGAGGGCTGTTTGCACCTTGCATTTGAATCTTCTTCCATGCCTGCCTCTTCCCACAGGACTCTGAAACACTTTACTACAGGAAAGTCAGAAAGATACATTCATTTGTACATAAAATATCCAAAGACTAGTCCAACGATCCTCAAACTTGGACCAAACTATGGTCCAAGGGCCAGATATGACCCGCCAATGCAAAGTATCCAATCCGCATAGTGGTGAGATTCAACCCCACCCCTCATCCTACTCTTCACCCCGCCCCTCACCGTCAGCCTTATCTTCCAGCAGGAATCCACTCCAGCTGCACTTCTAGTTAGTTATTCCACCTGTTGAACTGCACTTCTGATCACATTGCTACTGCCGAAGAGAGGGCCGAACAGTGGTGGGGAGGACCAGTTGACTGAGGGGTCATCTCGCCAGTGCAGCCACATGATCCAGGGCCGGTGGGTGAGTAGGGGAGGGGTTGCTGCTGGCTTGAACAGTAGTGCTTTAAAATCTTTAGGAATGCTTTAAAAACAGCCTTTCTGGATGTTTTGCACAGCCATATGATCTAGGGTCAATCGGTGAGAAGGGGTAGGGCAAGTACAGGCAGAACAAAGGCAAAATATACTGCTAAATTGGCCATGCCCACCCAGTCACATGACCACCTAGCCATGCCCAGCCAGCCAGTCCAGGTCCCCCAACAGTCTGAGGGACTGTGACTCAGCCCCCTGTTTAAAAAGTTTGAGGAACTCTGGACCAGGGGTGGGTTCCGGCAGTCACTACTGCCAGTTTGCTTGTGGGCGCGCAATAAAAATAAAAATTGTTCTGTGCAGAAGCGAAAAACAAGATGGTGGCACCTACAGCATCACCCGGAGAACCGAGGGTGTGGCAGGCCTGGGTCACTGCCAGTTCCAGCGACCCAGGCCGCCAAACGAAGACCAGTTCAGCCAAACCAGTAAGAACCCACTACTGCCCTGGACTAGTCTGATGATATTTCAAGAGCTATTGAATAAAGTAAAGACAGTGAAATACTTTGGGGTTGTAAAAGAAACTTGAGTGGATATACAGTTGAATTCCAAAATACAGAAAATTAGGGGAGAGTTTACCCCTGGAGAGATTATGGCTTTTTGTTGAAAATGATTCTAAGAACTACAATAACGATTGCACTGTAGAAAGTTTTCTTCTGAATCTAAAGTTCTTCTGTCCATAAAATACAAGGTAGGAAAGTTTAGTTGAATATCGGGGGAAATCATAAAGATAAGAGTTGTTCAACAGTGGAGCAGACACCCTTAGGAGGTCTAGACTTTCTTTTGCTGGAGAGGTTTAAACAGAGTCTGGGTAGCCATTTGTTGAGAATGCTATAGTAATGATTGCTGTGCTTGACAGGAAATTGAAGTAGATAACTTCAAACTTATATTCGGTGGTGGTGGTGGTGGTGGTGGTGGTGGTGGTGGTGGTGGTGATTAGATAACTCTGATAATTCCATGAGATAATCCTGATTGAATAGGATCCTTGCAAAAATCTAGGATAGCTAAAAATGCCATTGTTGCATACATGCTATTCAAAGTAAAGCAACATTTTATAATTGATGTGTTGAGATTCTGTTCATTCCTATTACGTCCAAATGCTTTTCTAAATATTGTGGTGTGGCACCAAGCATACCAACCACGATTGGCACTACTTCCCTTATTTATATTCTCTTGATCGCTATCTGATGGTCATTATATTTTTTCTGTCTCTTGCTTATTTCATGGACTCTGGTATCTCCAGCGACATCAATGTCAATTGTCTATACTTGTTACTTTGTAACTACATTAATCTCCATCATAATATGAGCCAAATATTTATCAGTTTGTATTTAGAAATACCATAGGATATTCACCTTTTCATTCTCAACCACTTTTTCAATATTTTGATTTCACCAATTCTTTGTTACTGCTGAAGTGTAATTCCTATTAAGATTCCAATGAATTAAGTTGGCATTTTATTGTGTCATTCTAAATACACAATCTGCACAATCTTCTTACATCCATTTATGAGGTGTTCAACAATCTCCTCCTGTTGTTTGCATAACTGCCATTTACTGTCATGCTGAGTTTTCTCAAATTTAGCTTTCATTTCAATTGCACACAACAACTGTTCTTGAGATGCTAAAAGGGCCCTTTTCTTTTCCTTCTTTATTATGCCTTTTTTAACCATTTGCTATATATTATTATTATCTGTGGGTAATCTACAGTTAGATTCTCAGTATAATACTGATGGAAGCTTAATAATTCAAGTCCTAACCATTATTAAAGACACTTTGTAGGAATATAGACAGTTCAAAGTAGAGTGGGTTGTTATTGTTGGTTTATTTTTTGTTTTGTTTTTTGTTTTTTTAAATTAGAATGTTCAGATCTGATAAATTCATCATTTCCAGATATCAAAGAAATTCTTTAGATATAACCAGGGATGATGATGATGATGATGACAACGACGACAATGACTTGTTATACAGTTAGTTAGATGTTTAGACTGGATTTGGCATTATTATCTATATCTCGTCCTTCCCAAGATCCAGGTTAAGCAGGTATTGTTGTTTGATGTACTAAAGTATTGGGAAACTGCCAGTCAAGCTGGAAGGAAGGGTCAAGTATAGAATTAGCTTTGAGTTCTTGTGCAGTCACAAAAGGAATAAGTCTGACTCCTCCCTTCCTCAAGATCCACAAAACCTTATCTGCTTATTCCCAGAGGAAGGCAAGCAGTCTGGTGAAATTCTTATAAAATAGATAGAAGTCAATGCTGACTTAAGCTACTCAAGAATGGCTCTGGTTGGCATTGCTGCAGGATGTAAGCTGTTCCAAGTAAAGCTACCTTTTGCAATTGACTGGTTGTGGTTTTGTTAATGCTGTTGGTGTTCAAGTGTTGCTTTAGAAATTTCACACACGACACCTGTCACTATTGGTACTATTTTTGCTTTATTTGGCACAATTGTTCTATTTCTGTTTACAGGTCTTTGTATTTTGTTATCTTCTCCACTATTTTCTCTTCTAATATCTCCAGGTACTGCCATTTTCAGTACCCAGACTTTTTAAAAAATCTTTCTTATTGAAATTGCTAAGCCTGAGGTGTTATGTGGAGGTGCTTGTATATTTAAATTCTAAAATCCTAGAACACTTTAGCATCTTCATTTTCTATTACTTCATTTATTTTATAATCCCACCCATTCTTGCTTGCAGGCAAGTGGCATTTCTTGCACATCTTCCGAAGTACCATTCTTGCTATTCGACCATGCCATTGTTTGCAGTCTGTCTGTGCGATGTTGCAGCAGCTAACTAGGTGGAAACCAGCTGTTTCCTCAGCTTCTTTCCAGGGATGGTATTTTCCCTCTGTTACTATCGTGGCTTTGTATGCATTTGTTGTTAACACCTGTTCTTGTGCAGCCAGAATTAGCCCATCTCTTTTCTGCTCTTAGCCATTGCCAGGTCTAGTTGTCATCTGCTGTGTTTTTTCTCTTTTATGTATCAGCCATGTAATGCTTTGCCTTGCCATCTCTCTTTTCTATTCTTCATTTTGTGTTTCTTGTAAGCCAGTTTGGTCTCTCCAGTCCTCAGGAAGCCCTCATTGTTTACTAGCGTCACTACATCATCATCCTTCAAATATTCTTCCAATGTCCTTTTTTTCTTCTTCATTTGTTTAGTATTCTTGCAACATTCTACACCCACTTATTTTCCTTGGCAAGTAGAATCTGTCAGCATTGTTCTATGGATGAAGGACATGATTCATTCTCATTATTTTTCTGGTCTTTCTATCCAGGGCTTTTAGTTCTGTTTGAGTAGATTCCACTATTCCAGCTGTGTATCTTAATGAGTGGAATTGCCCAAATGTTAATTGCCTTGATGGCATTTCCTCCACTGAGTTTGGATTTTAGGATTTTCTTCACTCTCTTGATGTATTCACTTCTAACCTTTTGCTTGACTTCAGTGCACTTGATGTTATCAGCTTGAAGGATGCCCAGGTATTATTTGTAATGATACTTTTCATCCAGACTCTTGATGTTTTTTTCCATATGACATTTTGATTCCTTCAGTTTTCACTATTATTATTACATTTTTAATCTGCATCATTTCTTTTTGTCGGAGTATGCTAAGATGGGTGTCTGTATAAATTGGATAAATAAATAAATAAAATAAAACAAATAAACAAATGTTCACCAATTATTTTGCTAGAATTTTTCTTTTCTGCAAAGTTCATACCAATTGTGCTTATAAATTTGAGAAGAGGGATTGGTGTCATTTCATTTAAATTTGACACCACTCAATTCTAGACCCATTTTACTTTTATATGTTAGTGGGATAGAAGATGATAATGTTTTAAACTTTAAAAACACAAGTGAATGCAGAGGGGAATAAAGATGACCTAATAGACGGTGAGAGAAACAAAATGATGTAAAGAATAATTGCTGCTTATTAAGGATTAGGTTAGGTTAACTTTTATGTTTAAGAACTTACGGATGGGCTAACACTTCAAACTAACCCAAAATTTATTTGTTTGTTGTTAGAATGTTGTGTGAATCCAATATTTTGGTTTGTAAAAAAAACTCATACAGTTGTTCCATGCCAGCTTAACTTAGTGCATTGCCTTTCATTCCTTCATAGCTGACCCATCCCCCCCATCTCTGCCTCATAATTCATACTTCCAAAAAAGAACATATCTCCTAATGAGGATTGGATTTACCCTCAAATCATTTTCTAATTTAGTTTATGAGCCTTCAGTGGGAATCAGATATTGTTATTGACTGTTATTATTTTTCTTTGCAGCATGGTAACACCTATATTCTTAAAATTAATTTCTTATTTTCATCAATGTAAAATAAAAATGAAATATCAAGTGTGGAACCTTGAATATATCTAAATATTTGAGGTAGGGAAAAAGGCAAGAAATCTCTATGTATGTCCAAGGTATGTCTTTGAAAATGACCTTTCTAGGAAGCTGCTACAGGTGGTGTAAGTAGTAAAGCTAGTGTGGTTAAGATGCTGACAACTGAAAAGTCAGCAGGTTGGCAGTTCAAAATCCAAGAGCAAGCCACACGATGAAATGAACTTTGGTCAATTTGCCCTAAGCTCCTTCCAATCTAGCAGTTTGAAAGCATGCAAATGCAAGTAGATAAATAGGTAATGGGCAACAGTGATGTCACCAGCTAATCTTTCAACCAGGTTAAGTACTTCCAGCATGTAGTAGTAGTAGTAGTAGTAGTAGTAGTAGTAGTAGTAGCAGCAGCAGCAGCAGCAGCAGCAGCAGCAGCAGCAGCAATAAACCTGCTAAGCTTACACAAAGCATAGGTGGTGTTATGTTCATAAAGTGATAAGCAGAGTATCTACACCCGGGAAACCCAGGCTAAGCCTGGATGATCAACCAATAACCAGTTTTATTGTAGCAACATTTAGATCTCGTCTTCAGTGTTTCTTGATAAAGCCAAATAAGCCAGATCAAAAGCCTCTTGCTCTGCTCACTGAATTATTTTGAAATTAGAAGAGGAATAGCCCATAATTATCATATCCAGTTACATAGCCCTACTAACCACCAGAGCAGCTTTTATTCTGAGTGAAGTCTGATCCCATAGGAAAAAGCATTGGTGTATTAATCTTTAATCCTTGAACTTAATGAACACACCCAGCTCTAATTAGTGTATTCTTAATAAAACTCATTAAACCATTTTTGGTATCCATCAAGAGGCTAGAGGGGGACCCAATGATCTAAATGCTAGATGGGATGAAATTAAAAGACAAAATCCTCTCTGTCTTTTATATGGGGACACTGAATTTTGGAATGAATATATATTTTTCCCTTTGATCAATTGCATGTTAATACTCACTGATCACCTTTGATGAAGAACAAGATACTGGGGCTCAGCTGCAAAGGGAATGTAACTCTGAACTTGCTGCCAGTTGCATGTCTGATATTTAAAAAGTTCTTGCTTTTGGATAAATCACTCAGATTTTTCTTTTTCTTTTTTAATGCCAGAAAAGCAAATGAGTCCTATGTCCCAGGTTGGACATGAAATCTAACTAAGGAAGTTTTGCATTCTAACTGGCTGTAACAATGGATCTGCCTCTCTCACTACCTGTAGGAGATTTGGCAAGAAGCTTGTCTCTACTCATGAGCATCTTAAGAGAAACTTTGCTCAAATTCAAGCCAAGTTCCTGTCTGAAATATCCCCAAGCTCCTAGCCTATTGATCTGCATATTAAAATGAGGTCAACCTCCTTGAGTCATAAAACATAAGGTTCTTGATTGAAGCTATTTGTGTTGCAAGTGGGAATTCTGAAGGGAAAATGGAAAGTAGCTCCATGGAATTAAGTGAATTCCCAACAACTTCATTTGGTGGTTTGTGATCCAGAGCATCAACTGCTTCACACATTATATTTGTTTGTGTTTTTAAAGATACATTCCATATCTGCTAAGAGAACTGTTATAGTATGTGTCAGCAAATGTGTTTTCCTGTCTACAGACAAGATATGGTGCAAATCAAACAGCTGGCATTATGTAATGTTCCATTCTTGTGTACACAGTTCATACATAGTCACCAAAAATAAGATTCTCACTTCTTTTGCTACTTCTGATAGAAAAATTATTGATAACTTGACCCCCAAGTATAGGCCTTTCCCCAGCCCTAAAGAACCAGTGCTAATTTAGGGTCATAGTCGCTGTTTGGGCTGAGAGGTAAAGGATAATTTCTACCTCTACTAATAAAGAAGCTCCTGAACTGGAGACTGTCTATGTGCTATTATTGTGCTGTTGAGATCATTTGGTTGGGACACTGGGGCAGTCCCAACAGGACAACAGTTAAGTAATCTTGGCTGAATTCCAAACTAAGCAGAAATATTTTAGCTTGTTTTTTGTTATGTTGTTTTCCTATTTGAGGCAGGTTTTACCGTATGCACTATTCTTTATAGGTTAAGCATTCTCTTTACCTCAGTTTTTATTTCCTCTACAGAATGGGTATAGAAGTGTGCTTAGTAACTTCATTGTTTTGGCCTTTCTGATTTATAAGAGATGCATAGAACTGGTGACAATTGGTCAAGGTACACATATTGCAGTATTGAGGGAGATTTTGCTAGCGATAAACTAGTTAGTATGATGCCTAGGAGTATAGGAAGCAAATCATTTGACCGTCTAATTTTCCCTGTTTACCCCAAGGGAGGATAAACCACAGGTCAAACATAGCCCTCAAGCATCCGTTTACGGTCCCCAAACACTGTATTTCCAAAGGTCTCTTGCAAGCTGCCAGCTGCCAGGAGACTGACTTGTAGCTAACATATGAAAAAGATTGCCTACCTATATCTATGTTGATAAGCTTTGTCCCTTTTTAATAGCAACTGGTGGTACCAGGGGATGAACTAGAAACCTACATGCCAAGCCAATTGGACACCGCTGGTCTGTACATTGGGCTCCGTCCCCCAACCCTTTCCTTGCATGCAAAAAAACAGAATGGCTAAGAAATATCAGAAGCAGCACTGAGGGAAGAGGGAACACTCAAAGGTTACATGCAACCTCCACTACAACTCGCTTCTGGTTTGTCTGTGTCAGGTCTGAATTATTGCTAAAGAATGTTCAAATATACTCCTCCTGACTAAATATTCCAGTCCCAGGATATAACATATTTTACAGTTTGCCTGGATTGACCACTGGCTCACAGGAGTTAGGACAAAAGAAGGTGTGAGAAAAGCATTGAGGTATAGTATCAGGTCACTTATCTGCATTTGCATAAAGGTTAATGGATGGAAGAAAAAAGTGTAATTCACAATATCCCTGTTTTTTATCTGCTGTTTCAAGGCAGCTTAATTTTATATACCTGTGATGACAAACTATGGCATAGCCCAGCCCAGCTCCACCGCGCATGCACGCATGCCTCCCACCAGCCAGCTGGTCTTCAGGTCTCTGCCACGTATGTGCGGGGGGGGACAGAGTGCATGTACGGAAGGTACTCACTGTTAGATCGGGTAATGGACAGGCACACACAGGCTAACGGTAACAACAGCTCTTAATTATAACACAGCAAGTAAGAACAATCCAGTGAAGGTTGAGTCTGACAGCAGCCCTTTTATAGGGAGCTGTCAGACCCTTCGACCAATGAGATTAAACCTTGGTGGAAACCATTATAACTGAAGCTAGTATCTAACACCCCTCCCCTCTTAGATGGGATAATCCTACTGGTCACGTAGTCACGCAGGTAGGTGGGCTTTTTGGTAGCTCTGCCAGACCTGCAGAGTTCAGTCGGAGGGTGTTCTTCGGACAGGTCGGAGGGACCTGTTTTCTCCACAGCTCTGCTTGGTGGAAGCTTCTGGAACCGTTCACAGCCCGCGGCTGGAGCTTCTAGAGCCGGTTCGCTGTGGGCCTGCAACACAAGAAGCTAAGTATCCTGGTGACTTCGGCTTTGAGTTGGCTGTGGAAGGAGTGACTTTGTGCTCCTTTTGGGTAGGGCTTTGGCTAACTCAAGCAGGAGTTACCTCTGGCTGCCTAAGAGTGGAATTGAGCGGCGGCAACTGAGTTGGTCAACGTGCCTTCTCCAATTCCGACTGTCCTCAAACTCTACGAGATAAGAGCGAGGCCCGGTGATGCCTATCACTGTGGCAGGAATCCACAGAGTTCCCCCGGCGTAGTTGTGGGCGTAAACTGAATCCCCTACTCTAAAGTTTTGAATTTTGCTTGTGGAGTCAGGGGGCGGTGCGGCAGAATAGTTTGGGTGTAACCTGTCTAAGTGGGACCTTAGCCGGCGACCCATGAGAAGCTCAGAGGGGCTTCTCCCTGTAGTGGCACTGGGCGTGATATGTTGAATTAGCAGATAATGGTCAACCTGTGTTTGCCAATCTCCCGGGCCCATCCTAGAGAGGACCTCTTTGGCAGATCTCACCATTCTCTCCGCCTGACCACTGGAGGCCGGATGGAATGGCACGACCAGGGTATGTCTGATTCCCTGTGCTATTAAAAAGGTCTTGAATTGCATGGCCATAAATTGGGGCCGTTGTCAGAGATCAGGACGTCGGGCAGGCCATGTGTGGAGAAAAGTCTCCGTAGTACCTTGATGACCACTTCTGCCATAGTGGAGGTCATCAGGACTACCTCTAGCCATTTTGAGTAGGCATCCACAACTACGAGGAATGTCTGGCCATGAACTGGGCCAGCAAAATCAATGTGCACCCTAGACCTTGACGTTCTGAGGGCGTTTTGAGTTTGCTGCTCAAAAATGTCTGCTCGAAGCCGAGCTGAGCTTCAGTCTGGATGTACTTGCTGGATTGCTACGCTCTTTGATTCGCCTAATTGCCTTTCAGTCCTCATCGCCAGGGTAATGGACAGGCACACACAGGCTAACGGTAAGAACAGTTCTTTATTATAACACAACAAGTAAGAACAATCCAGCAAAGGTTGAGTCTGACAGCAGCCTCTTTATAGGGAGCTATCAGACCCTTCAACCAATTAGATTAAACCTGTTCCCGCCAGAACAGAGCACCTTGTTGGAAACCATTATAACTGAAGCTAGTATCTAACACTCACATTGCATTTTGGGGGTACATGTGTGTGCACACGTGTCCCCCGTACTCCATTTTGGGCCTGGAAGGCCTCCTGCACCTACCTGGAAGCCAAAAATGGGCAGGGGGGCAGGGCGCCTGCACAGGGCCACTCACATTGCATTTTGGGGTTTCGCATGCACACTTTGGCCACTCAGCAACAAAAAGGTTAGCCATCATTGTCATATACTGTACAGTACATGAGATCTTAAGACAGGCTTCTAGAGAGATTGGGTTACAGATCAGCTTACAATTGTTTTTTTTTTAATGACAATTCAAAGTCATGACGGCCCTGCAAAATGATTTACAACCTGTCTTCACACTTATGACCATCACACCATCCCTGCAGCCAATTGATCATATTTTGGGGCCCTTAGCACTAGGCTTATATTTAAAATTAGCTGCAGCATCTTGCGGTCACATGATTGCAATTTGCAACAATCTGAAAAGCAAACATCGATTGGGGAAGCTGGATTCGTTTAACAACCATGGTAAAAATGATGACTTGCTTTATGACTGTACTTACTTATGATGGAAATTCCAATCCCAATTATAATCCTAAATTGTGGACTGCCTATAGTTATTACCCCTTGAGAGCATCCACATTTGCAGAGCACAAGGTTAAAGAAAAGTGCCTCGGATGTGGGGGGGAGGGGATGGAGAAATCCACGTCAGAGTAAATGCTAATCATTTAGGTCCCCTTTTGAGCCCTTAGCTATGTTGTATTTTGTGTCCCAGAACCCCACCAGTTAGCTGGGGAAGATTTAAGGCAAAAAGTTCAAGCTGTCAGGCAGATACCAGATTGGCAAAGGTTGATAGGCTACAAGATGTGCAGCCCTGAAAGCTCTGCATGTCTCTTAAAAGGCTGCTGTGCGGTGTTCAATATGCAGAGGGTCACTCAAGTGTTTAGCTCAGCAGCACAATCCAATGATCCTTTCACTCTTCCAGATTGAGTTTGCTTTCCTGTTTGTCGCTCAGATCAGTTTTTCACCTCGAGGCACAGGGAGACACAGCTCTTCATCAAATTGCAACCATTAGCAGGGGACACTGTGACTATTTATCAGGCCTTTTAATCATTTTTGATGCAACCCCTCTCTGTCTCTTTCCCATTAATCACTATCGGGCTCCTGGAGCCAAGCACCAATTATTGAGAAATTCACAGGGCTGGCTAAGCAATCGGAAGCTGATGGGTTACAATAATGTAATGTGAAGGATTCATCCTTGTCCCAACACTGGGGCCAGACCTGATTACTTTAAACCAGGGGTGGGCTGCTACGGGTTCGCCCAGGTTCGGGAGAACCCGTAGCTATTCGGAGACTCTCCAAATGCCACCCCTGGCTGGCCCCGGCTACCTCCCAGGAGTCTCCATGTGACCCATTTTCGATGCAAGGTAAGGCAGGGCCCACACGGAGGCTCAGGGAGGGGGGGGGAACGGTCCTCCTGGAAGGCCTACAGAGCCCAGGGGAGGCAGTTTTCACCCTGCCCGAGACTTGAGGAAACCCTCCAGAGCCTGGGGAAGGTGAAAACGCCCCCCCCCCAACATGGTGAATGAAACCGACTGGGCCACACCCACCATGACCATGCCCACCCAGCAACCAGGCAGAAAACCTGTTGCTGAAATTTTTGAAGCCCACCCCTGCTTTCAACCATATCCCAAAGATTCTCAGTCATCCAAGTTGTGATTGGCCCAAAGGTGCTTCTTCAAAAGGCATTTAGGCTTTGTTTTTTCTTGAAGATGTTTTGCATCTCATCCAGGAAGCTTCTTGGATGAGAAGCGAAATGTCTTCAAGGAAAAACAAAGCCCAGATGCCTTTTGAAAAATTACCTTCAGGATAATCCCAATCTGGATGACTAAGAATCTCCATAAACTTTCAACTATATGTTGCATCTGCCCAATGAACCCCTCCCCCACCCCCCCACCCCACAATTGTCTCTCTCTTTTCCCACAATCCATTCACCTCTGTTTTCCTGCCAGCAATTCTATGCAAGCTAATCAGGCTCATTGAGACTATCAGTCCTAGCAGGACATTTTCATTCAAGCTGTTATGATAAACAGCTATCCTTAGATATCTCTCCAGGGAATTGAGCCCTGTAGGATATTCCTATCAGTATCCTTAATACATTATTATGCACAATAAAAAGCAAAAGACCATGCTGTTCTTCCGCTGGTAACATGACTTACTTTAGAGCAGTGTTTCTCAACCTTGACAACTTTGAGAGACAACTTTGAGATTTCAATACCCAGAATTCCCCAATGTGGCTGGCTATAGACAGGCAGAAGCTATAGAAAGATGCTCACAACCATAAGCAAAATTATGTGTGTCCTGCAAAAGAAATCACTGTCTCAAGCCAAGAAACCTGAATTATGTGATCAATCACAATGTACTTCATGACTTTGTATCGTTTATTTGATTTCTGTTCCTAATCATGAGGAAAACAGGATCAGCCAGTGGAAATCTTACAAAAGTATATCTGACATTTTATCAAGCATCGTTTGTATGTTCTCCAGCCTTTTGTTTTATTTTGTTTTTTGTATGTATGAAAGCTAGAAACTTAAAGTCCTTCTGTCATACTTCTCTATTTTTGGCCTGATTGCATAGAATTCTCCATTGCATCTCGATGGCAAAAAACACAACGGCAGAGTGAGTTTTCAGCAGCAAGAATTTTTGAATCCAAACATTTACATTTTAGAAACTCAGCAAGAAAGACAATGTGGGAAAACGAACCATGAATGTACTGACAATAATTTTATTCTCAATCTTCCCCCTTATTGAAAATAAGTCAAATTGACATTTGTAGTTATCACTGTACCTACTTATATATCCTTTAGTAGTTGCCAAGCTTCTTGCTTCAACCGACTTTCTAGTTTTGCTTTTAGTTAAAAATAAGGAAGAACTAATTTGCTACAAATATTTAGAATCATTTACATTTCTGAGAATGACACAGAGCTTCCAATGGTTTTCTTAGAAAATAAAAAGATTGGTGGCTGCAGCCAAAGCTGTTTACTACCTAGGAAGGGAAAAAACTGCAAAACTAAGCTAAAACACATCCTAGAGTTATGATGGCGAGAAAGATTCTGCATAGGTAGCGAGGTTATACATTCATATGCTATATTTATTTTTAAATTTTATGAATGGTCATGGTCATGATGGCAGTTATTTTATCAATAGGCAAGTGTTTCATAAGAGCACTTTACAACTTGTTCTTCAAATTCCACTTGTCCTTTTAGCATCAAAAGATTGGCTGTTTCTGTTTCATAGAAAGAGGAACATGTGAGAGAGAGTGTGATTTTTTTGTTGTTGTTGTTCCACACTTTCTGCATCCTTTGGCCATTTTGCAAATAATTCATTTGTCCCCTTTTCCCAGCTGAAGTTCAGAATCCAAGCCAAAAAAGAAGAAAACTCCAGGCAGCAGGAACCAGGGGTGGAAAAGTACCAGAACAAAATTTGTTAATAAAAGTTCTCCATAATCCCAATTTTATTTGTTATGTGAACAATCCCCCATTTAAATTAGTCTGAATTTTGTTGTACATATATAGGATAAGCCTCCCCATCACAGGGAGGTTGTTTTGAGGCTCTGTCATAAGATTGAGATCAATAAAAAAATACTAGGAGGGAGAGAGGGAGGAAGGAAGGCATACCTGTGTAGCTTCTATAAGGCCTCCTTTTTTGTAAGCTCCTGACAAATAGACCCAGAGCTGTAAAGCTAAGGGCATCGCATAAGAATCAAGTACAAGGCTTGTAAGTTCAAATTCTGCTAAAGGGTTGAATTGACAATATTTACACCTGAAGGGATCCAGACTTTATTTATATTTATTAAGAATTTTCATATAATAAAAGCCAAATCAAAAGAAAGAGAATCAAAAAAGTACAAGAAAAGAAAAAGGAAAGAAACTGTAAAATTGACTTCTGACCTTCTTTTTAACAGATAATTGCAATCTTATTATCCCTCCTACTTCTTAAATATTTTACAAAGTCTCTTATCCCCTCATTTATTCTGAATTCCTAATCTTCACATCTGTAAATCATCCTTTCATTTTCCCCCCTTCATTCAGCAGAAAGTTCACATAAGGGTTCCAGGCTTTCAGAAAAGTTTGTATTGTTTGTCAGGGCAGTTTCATCATTTCTGCAAATTCTGATAATTTCAGAATGCATTTCTCCATTGAAGAGTCTAATAAAGACAAATTTAATGATGCAGTATAGTGTATCCTATTGTCGGTAGCTAATTTAACATCTAAAATGAAATAAACCCCCTTAAGGGGAGATAGTTACAGGCAGTCTTCAATTTACAACCTCAACTGGCACTAAAGAGGTTGTTAAGTGAGTTACAACCAATTGTACAATCTTTTTTGCCACTGCTGTTAAGCAAATGACTGCAATTATTAAGTGAATTGTACAGTTATTAAGCAAATCCACCTTCCCCCATTGACTTTGCTTGTGGATAGCTGGCTGGGACAGTTGCAAATGGCAATCACATGACCCTCGGGGCATACTACTATACATGCTGGTTGCCAAACACCCAGATTTAGATCATGTGACTGCAGGGATTTGCAACATTCCTAAGTGCAGTGACTAATCGGAAGTCACTTTTTTCATTGCCATTATAATTTTAAACAATCATTAAACAAATGGTTGAAGTCAAGAACTAGCTGCATGAAGCTTCTGACATTAGGTCTAGGCCAGTAAAGATGACAAAGTTCCATAATTAAAAAAGGAGTATATAATTTTTAAAAAGAATATATATGTATTTCTGTTATATGCAGGACTGTTTTCATCTGAGAGCCCCAAGCCAGACTGATTTGGGCTGTCCCTTTGCTTTAGTGGAAAATCACCACCACCATTATTACAGGTAATTGGACCTCTGGGTTCTTATCTCCATGGTGTTAGAGCACCCAAGCATGTCGGGAGGGTGCTTAAAATCCTTCCATCCTTTGGTGTTGAGATGTGTGCTTTTTTTTAGTACAATCATTTCTCTTTAGGAAATAAACCTTCTTGGTCCACAAACATGAAGTGACAAGACTGAAAGGAAAAGAGTGGTGTGGAATGAACATTTACCACTCTGGAAGGAATGAGGTCCTTTTTCAGGTGGTTTTTCATTTAGCAATCCCTCGAGGAGGATGAGAAGATGTGAGAAGCTGGCTTGGCCAGTGGCTCTGGCATCTTCCCAGGGTATCATGGCATCCATACTTGGCTTCACTAAACTGACTGTGGCCAGGAGGTATTATTAATGGGAGTGAGGGTAGAAATCCCCTGGAGATTCTAGGGTAAGAGAAAGAGGGGGATACTAGAAGTTGGAGACTAAGTTCATAGCTAAGGCTCAGAAATAATCAAATGTTTTGCCTGAATCTAAGAAGGAAAGTTGCTGTTTGACATGGGCCTATTGAAGGTAGAAAGGAAGCATCATATTTTTTTTAAAAAAATAATTCCCACTAGTATGCTCCAATCTTTTAGTCTGCTGGTTCTGTCAGTGTGTAACATCTCCTCAGCACTTCACTTTATATTTGACTCCCTCAACATTATACCCATTAGAATTTGCATCTTCCAAACACAAAACTTTTTTGTGTTGCTTGCTTCCTGCTTTATTGGCTAAGGGGAAGGGTACCTGCAGACAGATGGAGATACACTACAAAGAATACAAAGCCCCAGACATACAAAGGAACACAAAGGGAGCTTAGCATCTATCTGTAACCCTGCCAAGGCAGGTGGCCTTGAGAAATAAATCATTGGTTCTTTGGTGCAGATTCAATGATCCCAGCTTTTTCCTCCACTTTAGTTCCCTGGTTCACATTAAATCTGAGGCAAAACTATACTCAACCGTGAAAGAAAAGGAAAATAGTAATGACCCTCTTTTGAAAAGCAGACCCAGGTAGTAGAGTTGGGAGGTTATAGCAAAGCATTTTCAAAATCTTGCCAAGAAAACTGCAAGAACTTGGCCAGAAGTCACCATTGATTCAGCACTGAAAGGAACACACACACACATCCCAAAAAATCTCTTTGTAGCACATTCTATAAATTCACTGATTCTTGCAAAGTGCTTTTAGGATATGTGTAATTATTCAACTCTCAAGCTTCCATGGTTATGTGTTCCTGGGACTCTGCACAGTAGTTTTATTACTTTCTAGCTGGCTGTGCCTTTTTTTCCTAACTGATGTTCATTAACCTACCAGCAATCTCAATTAGATCACTTGGATCTGGATTGCTTAAAGCCGGGATGGCGAACTTATGGCATGTGTGCCACAGGTGGCAGGCGGAGCCATTTGTCAGGGCACGCAAGGCGTTGCCCCGTCAGCTGGCCAGTGCACATGCGTGCACTAGCCAGCTGAGTTCGTGTTCCTCAGGTTCCAGAGGCTTTATAGGAGCCTGGGGAGGGTGAAAAGAGCCCCTCTGTCCCCCCTGGAGGCCCTCTGGAGGTTTGAGGAGCTTCCGTGAAGCCTCCAGAGCGCAAAAAAATGGCCCTATGGGCAAACAGGAAGTTCAGGAACGGACTTCCGGTTTGCTCGTAGGATCAGTTTAATCACTCCAGAGGCTTCAAGGACTCTCCTGAAGGTCCCTGAAGCCTCCAGAGGGCTTAAACTGACCCTACGAGCAAACATGAAGTGACTTCCAGTTTGCTTGGAGGCGGTTTTTTTGCCCTTCGGAGGCTTCAGGGAAGCCTCCTCCGGGGGGGGCGAGGGAGGTTGTTTTCGCCCTCCCCAGGCTCCTATAAAGCCTCTGGAGCCTGGGGAGGGCGAAAAAAGCATGGAAAAATGGGGGGGAGTGCCTCATGCGTGCATGTGCACGGGGGGGGGGTGTCGTGCGTTGCATTATGCATGTGGCATGCCCGCACACGACCCCCCCTGTGCTCCCTTCTTATGGCATGTGAGCCAAAAAAGGTTCGCCATCACTGGCTTAGAGCATATGAGGCAAACGTTTGAAGCATTCTTACAAATGGGCCATTCTCTTTGTACAACTATGGGTTCTGACAGGAGTAGTCTATGGAGTCATGTTCCTATGGCTTTATTTTTGAATGGTAACCCTTTGAGTTCAGAAGATAACCTGTTCTGACGGAGTGTATGAGGTTTGTATCCAACAATGGCTTTACCTGAACTGTTTTGCTTTGCAATCTTTGAACCTTCAGGTCTGGATTATTAATGCTGCTTGGACAATAGTGTGAAGGGGAAGGAAGTAATTAGCAAGAGAGCTGAAAGGAAATATTTGCTATGAAAGGGAATAAAAGGCCTATAATTTCCCACCCAACTTGCAACAGGAGAAGGAGAACAAGAATAATTACCATAATAAAAAAAAAGAGCGAGAGCGCCAGGTTCCTGACAGTATTTCTGTGACAAAAAGTGTTTGAGGTGGGCAGATCTTCCTAAATATTGGGCTGAGAGGGAGATGGAACAAATTTGCAGAAAAGGTCTACACCAACATTGATGCAGCAGATCAGGGCTGTTAAACTCGCAGTCCACGGGCCAGATGTGTCATGCACTGGCCATGGCCATGCCCATGCCCAGTTTAGCAAAGGGGGGGAAGTCGCAAGACGACGTGGGATGACGCCGTGACAACACATGTTTGACACCCCTGTGATAGATCATCAGACTGATAGCTTAACTTACATCTACCCCCTGGGCTTTGAGGAGAACAGCCATGTGCAAGTTGGAGATACAAATAAAGTGATAGATGCAATTCTTCAGGCTTCTCTAGTACTAACTAAAAATTAGAGGACCAGGGCAAAAGCCCATACCAAAAAAGAAGTTGATATTAGATCCATTATGATTTGATTAAAATTTCAGTGAACTTTATTTTTTCAGCAATTTTATTAAAGATCAAACATAATGAAACCAACATTTTTTAGCACGTTTGGCTTCAACTAGGGACTTACTCACACATCCTGGGTGACGTATTTTCCTCCTATTCTGAAGACATTTTGAAATCCAATGACTAGCTAGCATATATTTCACCATTCCTCAGCAACAAGGCTAGTAGAATTGCTGCCATCACATGAAGGCCAGCAAACCAGGCCTGGAGAAGCCTAAGAGGGAGCAAAATGATGGGTGATTTGGCCTGAGCAGCTCTTTGGAGTCACTGTGAAGAAAGAGCGGGAAAAGAGCTCTCTTTATTCTCCTTCAGTTCTGCTCACCAGAACTCAGCCATCTCTCCCCACCTTGCTCAGTTTCCCTGCAGCTGCTTTTATTTACCATCTGTGCCAGGTGGTGAGGAGGGAAGACACCACTAAATACACAACAGCACCTGCCTCTCAATTCTTACCAGCTGATTGTTGGCTGACAGCTTGCTATTTGACTGATCACTATGTATTATACTATTTGGTGAGTGCTATGTGTGTAAGCAGATTATGATCAAATGTATGGACTAAACACTCAAACTGTAAGATAAGTAAAAATTATTGGTGAGGCCCAGCTTCCTGCTTACAAATGGGAATATCCATGGAAAACTCTACACCTGGTTTCCCAAAAGGTCAATATTCCCTTTAAACAGAAGACAAAAGAAAGGGATATAACTGGAAGGTCTTCCTCCCTCTCTTTCCTGCTGGATCTTTCTGATCCAAAATGCAGCTTTAACAGGCTGGCAACAATATGGAAGCACTGCTGTGTGGATGTGTCCTTGACAAATGGTAGAAGGGACATCTTTGAGCCAGAGCAAGGATCCTGTGCAAATGTTAGCCCTTTGCTGTAATCCAAAAAGGAGCATTAACCATGGGTATTAACATTACCTTTATTGTGAGGTTACAGTACCAGAATCTCACAAGTCTGAAAAATTTTCTTACCTCCTTTATTTCTACTTTCCAGAGAACTAAGGAGTGGCACTTTTGAGCTGTTTCCCACACCTCCTCTTCCTGTGGACTGAGATACCAAAGGTGCTTTTTCAAGAGGCAACTGGAGAAGCTGAAGAAGCTTCTTGGATGAGAAGCAAAAACGTCTCCAAAGAAAAAAACAGAAAGTCCAGCTACCTCTTGAAAAAGCATCTTTGGGAAAACCATGACCTGGATGACTGAGAATCTCCATAGGCTGAGATACATTTTGCATGACAGTTTTCTAGGCTGCGACTCTTCCTCCTGTCTCCCAAGGTCATTCTCATATACCATCCAGTCCTTGACTTACAACCATTTATTTAGTGACAATACTATATGTTTTCCCTAAAAGTTCAACCAGACCTCCAAAAGCTCAACCTCGAATGCAGCTAGGAAGGGCAAATCATTTCTCTGGAGATCTGAGGGTTGTTTAAATGTTTACAGGAGATCCCTTGTGCCATTTCTCAGTTAAAAATACCCCTTATTGCTCTGTGTGTTTGCTTTGCAAAAAAATGCACGCCAGTGAGACAGACTGTAGTCTTGAGAGGACTGTTTTAATTGGGCAGATGTACAAAGGGGAAAACAAAACAAAGGCAGGCAGGTTAAATAACTTTGTCAGTTATCTCTGCTATTTCTCTAGAGAAGTGCATACACACATACACTAACCTCCCTTCAGCTGTAGGGAGAAAACCATCCAGGAAGTCCATCTACCACATAATATGCAGTAGGCTAATTGTTGTCTCAGACTTGAAGGCTGAAGCCAGAATAGTAGCACTTCGGGGCATGATCTACAGAGGCACCACATGGCTCTTGCAAAAACTTGTCAGCCCTACAAAATGTCATTTTGTTTTTTGTTTTTTTCATTCATAGCTTGCTCCCACAATAATTTTGCTGATTATTGGATTGCTTGCTGGCTTCAGTAGGCTGCCTTCAGCTAGATCTTTCTGTGGGTTTTTTGGTTTGACTGGACTAATGGAAAAAAGAATGCAGTTGCTCTACTTTGATTGCAGAATGGGACAACTTGCCATGGCCAACTTACTGCAGGATAACTCGCCACAGCCAACTTGCTGTGGGACAATTTAACAATTCTATTTATTTATTTAAAATAAATAAAAAATATTTTAATTTTTGCCATTCACATTTCATTCTGTCCCTCCTTTTTCATCCTTTATTTAATTATTCTATTCCACTATTTCTTTGATATTAGTATAGCTCTTGTCCCGCAGCAAGGTGTCCTACAGCAAGTGAGCTGTGGCGAGTTGGCTGTGGCAAGTTACTGTGGCAAGTTGCCCAGACAAGTTGGCCGTGGTGAGTTGGCTGTGATGAGTTGGCCATTGCAAGTTGGCTGTGGCAAGTTGGCCATGACAAGTTGGCTCTGATGAATTGGCCATGGAAAGTTCTTCAGACAAGTTGGCCATGGTGAGTTGTCCATGACAACTTGGCCATGGTGAGTTAGCCATGGAGAATTGTCATAAATCCTTCGACTATCAGGGTTTGTGTTTCCGAGAATGCTCAGAGCAGTATCATGTTAAGAATTTCATAGTCCTTAATGTTCATTAATGAGTTTCATTTGGGGACTGTTGGACAGCTGCTCTTGACAGCAGCATCATAGCAGGAAAGCAGAGGATATGTTACATCAGAGGAAGGTATTGGAAGAAATTAACATCAGGAAATGGGCAAAGTTTCAGTAGCTTCTCATCCACAGGCTGCACTTTAGCAATTAGCCTTTCTATTGTACAAAAAATTAGCCCAGCACCTGAATGTGGCAATAAATAAATAAATGGAATCATGTTTATTGGGTGTGTTTCCAAAGAAGCTTCTCAAAGCACAGATGGCAATAACTTCTGAAGCCCTGCAATGAAAGTGGTCCTGGATATTCAGCACACAGAAAAAAGAGAGTAGGGGTAAGGAACAGAATTTGTTCAAATTCCACTGAAGTACAAAGTTATCCAATTCACACTTCTTGACTGTTGCCAAGTTGGAACAGAAATATCAATCTTGACTTTTTCAAATGTGAAAAATATCACAACCCAAAAATATACACACCAAAATACATTATACTGGGGAACATGTCGATGTTGGGAAAATATCAGATCTGGGTAAATTAGGACATAATGCATACAAAATTTTGTTTGGAGAAATGTTTCATAATTTTTCCAAAGGACCTTTTTTTTAAGACAACCTGGATGTGGCTGAAGCAGTTCACAACTGACTTAACCTTGGAAAAATGAGGGCCAGAAAAAAGGGACAATTAAGAGATTCTTTCCTACTTTCAAATTGAAAAACCATTCCTTTATTAGTAGCTTTGGCAGGAAGACCTCATTTAGTTCACAATAAAAAAAAAAAAAACCCGGTGTGGCATGCACTAATGAAGCAGTATTTCAGAAAATTATGCATTTGGGGGAACTATGCTTTGAGTTGTAGTCCAAACCGAAATGCAGGGAATACAATAAACCTGCTTATATGGAATCACTACTGGGAAAACATCTATTTTACTCCATCCGTACGGACAGTTCCTTTAGCAACTTGAACTTAAGGTCTTGGCCTCCATCATGATTCTTTCCCATAAAGTAAACAAGCACACATAGCCGACATTTGTATCTCTTTGCCACTGGGTTTTGCTGCAATGCTTGTGTAAGGCAGTAAAGTCTGTCACAGGTTCAGTGGGAATCTCCCACAATTTTAATGCTGAGGAAATGAAATGGTGCTGGAAATGTCTCTTGCATAAGCCATTTTTGGTAGTTATGTAACAGCATGTTTCTCATATCAAAAGCCTTTTATTCCGGTAGGGCTTGCTTAAGGGAGGCACTATATGCTTATTATCCAAATCTGCCCTTTGAAAATGTTTCCCCCAATGAGTACACATTTTCATGATTGAAACCTGAGCAGGACTCTCCATAGTTTATTACCTCTGAATTTTGCTTAACTGCAGCCTGCCTTGACCAACCTGTCTTCAACCTATTCATCTGCTCTTCTGGGGTTATGGTCTCCTTGCTATAGTTCCCTTTAAGCATCAGTACCTGGGACAGAGAAAATAACTTTTCTGCAACAGTCCTAATGTGAGTAGGAAGCTGACAGGAGATAATTGCTAAAGCGTTCCCCCACTTATCTCAGTGAGTAGCTTCTTTGAACACTGGTTCAATTCCATTAAACATGTGTAGAATGGAAACCCATTTCAGGTTCTCTTTCTTTATCTTCCCGAAGTTGCCTCCACGGCCTGTAAGCACTAGCTATGTTAATATTGACATAGAGTAAGACTGTGGCTTTTGCTAGACTGGCACTGTTTGATCATTCAATGGTGTCTTACAACCAGACATCTGAGGTAGTTAGATGGTAAAAGACCAGAGAGCTGTAGCTGTGTGATTGCATTCAACAATGTGGTTTCTGAGGTTTAGTCCTTCCACTGTATCTCTACCTATCATCATAAATGTCTTGTATCTCTATAGGGATTGTTTTAATCAACTTCCAAATTCTCTCCTTGCAATGCTGTGCTATGTGGACCAACAATTAAGTGAAAGGCTCTGACAAAAGCAAGTGCAGAATTTAATAGTCCTCAGGTTTCAGCAGTGGTTGATGGAGATCTTTTTCATCATCTTTCTCCTTCCTGCTCAAGGAAATGAATAATATCACTGTCTCGTTAATCTTTCTTCCAAAGCCAACACCATCATTCCCACGGTTTCTTAAAGAAGTATTAAAGAAGTAAAGTATTATTTCTTGCTGTGGTTCATTAGCCAAGCAAAAGGGAGCAGTGCTTTTTCAAGATCACTGGGGCTGAGGAACAGTCAATATTATAACACTTCCAGGTTTGGTATGCTAAACTACTCTCTGGGATAATTAGCCATAGCCAATTGTTGTAATTAGAAAAAAATGTGCATTTTTACCCTGATGGTAATGGCATAGTTTGTTGAATGTATCCATTTTATTGTCATTTTTTTTATTCATTTATTCACTTGCAACACTGTGACTCAGTAGGCATCATTTCAATAATATTGCCCAGCAATAACAGCTTCATTAACTTTTACAGTACAGTAAAGAATTAATTTAAGTCATTAATTTTTACAAAATCAGATTTTAGGAAAAAGCTTGTGTTCCAAAATCCAAAGCAAGCATGAGAGAAGAAAGCTAATATCATTCAGCATAATAAACATTCGTGCAAATATGCACACAGTGGAAGAAATGCTTACTCAGAAACAAATTCTTCTAAGCTCTTACTTCTTACTAATTCTGTCTAGGATTGCAGGCTCTGGTGTTTTATTTATGCAATCCATGGCCAGTGGAGCTGAATATGTGTGAAAGGAGGCACAACAGGGAGAAGTATGCATCAGAGAGGGTATAAATGATATGTCAACCATATGGAACCACCCTGCAAGATGAAGAGCAGGAATGCCAGTTGAAGTTTCAGCAGGTCTTAAGATCTTCCCATGTCAAAGATGATGCCAGTGTTAGCCACTGCCTTCCAAGACCTTAAACCATGAAATTTCTCATGAAGCTCTGAATCCTCTACCATTTCAAGCAAAGAAGTTCATTTATCCCTAGGTGAACTGGAATGTTTGCTTGTAAATTGTTACCTTTAAGAGCTGGAACACTCATCCCTAAATAAGAGGAGCGTAAACCTGCTGTTTCAACAGACATGTGCCTTGTTTTACCCCTCACTATTTCTGTTCTGATTTTTATGGTCCTGCAGATATGAAATGAGTGAACCAGGATCACAAAAAAGCGATTAGCTAGGTTAAAAAAAAATGAGATGATTAGAGATAATGATTAATGATGCATATTCCCTTAAATGTCTTGAACCAATGAACAAGCTATAGGGCTCCTTATTTGGCCCTTCCTTTTCAGAAGGTATAAATCTCAAAAGAGATTTCCTTTCTCTTAGTTTCTTACTAGGTTTCTCTAAAATACCATTTCTTTGAGCACTAACAGCATTGAAGTACAATTGAAATCAATAAAATTATTACTGTTCAGGCAGAAGTATAATTTCAGAGCAAAGAGGTTTAAAATAAAAGGCATACATAATTTAAAAGCTCTGGTTGAATAAATAGGTCTTTATCTTGTGCTGAAAAGGATAATGTGAGTGCCTATCTAATGACTTTGGGCAATTAAAAGAGGGAAAACAAGTTGCATGGGTGGGGAAATCACAACCAACCATAAGACTACACTTTACCAATTAAAATAAAACACAGGCTAGAGGACATCCACCCTATCTCAAGGCATAAGAAAACAACCAAATGTTTAATGATTTTCTGAATGTCATTAGGGTGGGAGATACAGGAATCTCAGGGAGGAGTATCAGGGAGCAGGACCCTTCACAGAGAAGGTCCTCATTCTGGGTTCCACAAGTTTACACTGTTCAATCAATGGGATCCAGAACATAAACACTACCTGATCTTAACTGGAAATGCATTAAAACTGGACACATATAAATGTGGTTGCAAGGAAGAATTTCTGGGAAGATTGTTGTAAACAATGCCCTGGCTAAAAAGGTCCTGTCCCAGTCATTATTTGCCCCACTTCATTGAAGGGGACATTGGGGGGAAAGTTTCTATAGAGGTTTCTAAGGTTCAAATACAGTCAGAGACAGAGATAAGAATAACCTGGTCCCCAGCTATTTTAAATCTTAAAATAACAGCTTTACACCAATCTCAGCAATAAATTGGGGTCAATGTAGCTGACAATCCATTGTGCAATGGGATCAAAATATCTAGACGTATGAAGTATGCTGTTTTTATTTCATTTTATTTTGCAATACACTTAACCACTTATGTGGTTACACTTAACTGTATATCCTACGATTTTAAAAGCTGCTGGTTTAAAATGTGGGAATCTTCTGTTCAAAGGGAGGGAGGATATTCACTCAGACTGATAGAAGCCAGTTGTTTGACCCTCAGTTGCTCCTGAGAGTGGGAACAAGTTCAAATCAGCAGCTGTTTGGAAGAGTATTGCACAGAAGCATTAATCTGAGTTAGCAAAAAGTGTGCACACCCCACTTTTTAGCACCTTCTTACACAACATTCTTGCTCTTACAGAAAAATCCAGAGCTAATGGGAAAACTCACAAACTCTTAGAACTGTCGTTTAAATCATAACCAGTCATCTTCCGAGAGATGGAATTATTTGAATTACTGTTATAAATACAGGAATAAATACATGAACAGGCAAGTAAGGGAAGTAGAAGTGGAAAGAAAAGAAAGGGAAAGAAAAGAAAAGAAAGGAAAAGATATACCTTGATATTTAAATCTTTATCACATTATTATTTCTAGATAATTCACTTAGTATTATGAATGAGCCTTTCTTCATCTATATATATATAAATGTGTTTGTGTGTGTGTCCACACGCGCATGTGTTCCAGCATAACTCTGGAACGCCTCGAGCAATTTCAACTACACTTGGTACACAGATGACTTACTCTCTGGAAAAAAATACTGTAGGGGTAAGACACCCCTAACAACCCTCGGGGTGTGTGTTCTGTTAAGATACAGCCTGTTGTGTCTTAAAATTGCTTCTACTGTATTGCCATAAAATGGATTCTACTGTACAGCATAGTGGAGTTGCCATGGTAACGGCTTCACAGTACTCCACAAGGGGACTCCCTCTGGTGAGGAAAATCCAACATTAGAAATTATGTTTCATCCAGACATTTTCCCCCTACAAATAAATACCCAGGCAACGCCGGGTTATCAACTAGTATAATATAAAAACAGTTTTATCTATTAGACAGGCCCACCAAAACTATTATCTAGTCTATTTCTAGAAACTAGTCTCCCTACAGACCTATCCATTTGCATCAGCCACCAAGCTCAGAATCCCACAGATCTCTTTTTATCAGTGTGAATAGGTGAGTTCCTCCCTCTAAAGGCATCCATAGCATCCATGGGAGAATCTCAAATTTTTGGCTGGGGGTAAAGGAGTTGGGAGTCTCATGGTAAAAGCAAAACTATTTCCAAGTATTTTATGTCTGCTCGAAGTGAAAAATGACTTGATGGCACATAATATTAGAGAACCAGATATGACTTTTGATAAAAATTGTCCAAGTGGTTGAAGGAATGTAACCTGGGGGGACAGGAAGAAATATTCTGTCAGTTGTCATAAATGGATAGATAGGAACAGAACAAGAATATTCAGGAAAAATTGACTGGGATATTTGGAGACCTAGGAATGAATGAGAATGGAGACTGATGAGTATCTGCTTAGAAAAAAAAATTTGTAAAATATTTGTTCAAATGCATGCGTTAAGCATAAGTGTGTGATGCGAGGTTCCCACATATTGAACCAACCATTGTAAGATCTTCACAAGTACATCTTCGGAACAATTCATAGGAAAGAAAATCAAAGAAGTGAAAGAAATTAAAATGAAAATAGAATGACTGCAAGTAGACTATGAGTCCTGTATGAAAAAATATTAGAAGACAGACTTATCTCTCAACTGAATGAATAAAAAGCAGACAAGGGGAAATGATGTTAAAACAGCTTTCATTTTCACAGAATAAAAAGAATTAATGCTATGAAGTACAGGAATGAAAAGGTGGAATGATAAGGTGAAAGAGCTGAGTATGAGGAAAAACACTAAGAGAATGTGCATGCCAAAAAAAAGACAGACAGATATTGCATAACATATATATAGAGAAAAAGATCATTGCAAAAGAGCAAGCAAGGAACAGTTAACATTAAAAGATTCACCGTCTTCAAATACCTGATGGATTGCCACACAGAAAGAATGGGTTATTCTCTGTTGTTCTAAAGGGCAGGACCAGAAGCAATAGATTAACTTTTAAAGGAAGATATTTCAGGCTACATATCAGGAAGAACTCCCTATCTATGTGCGCTAAGAGCCAAGGTGGCGCAGTGGTTAAATGCAGCACTGCAGGCTACTGCTAGATCAGCAGGTCAGCAGTTCAAATCTCACCGGCTCAGGGTTGACTCAGCCTTCCATCCTTCCGAGGTGGGTAAAATGAGGACCCAGATTGTTGGGGGCAATATGCTGACTCTCTGTAAACCGCTTAGAGAGGCCTGAAAGGCCTATGAAGCGGTATATAAGTCTACTGCTATTGCTATTGCTATCCACCAACTCTACCACATTAAAAAGGTTCCCATCACTACAGATCTTCAAAAGTGTCTAGATATCATCCATAGTGGATCTTTCCTGAGTAGAGGGTTAGACACGATGACCTCTAAAACTCCTTCCAATTCTATGATTCTAATGCAACAGAGTATGAATCTATAATGTAGTATACCAAAGATCAGGGAACTGTATTTCATAGAGAACAAAGTGAACAATTGCAAATTACATATTTAAATTGTACAATTTTGTAGAATATTTATTAAAATAGAAAAAAATGAAAAAGCCTTGACATTGTATGTATGTTTGTATGTGGTTGAAATAAGTGAAAACTCCTGCACCAGAGTGCTTGTGCCCATTTTGTTCTATGGAAACAAAATGCTGAATGTGGCAGGGGAAACAAAAATTAAATTATGTGGGAATGGAGGATTTAAAACAGTATGTGATAAAATCAGAAGAGAGGAGGTCAAGACTGAATGATTTTGGAATGAATGTGAACTGAACGCAAAAGTGTTCTGTAGAAAAGAGAGAATAATAAAGTTCAAAACAAATAAACGAAAGAAGAATGAATGGGTTGAGAAGATACGGAGGGATGAGAAACTCTATGTTGGATGGGGACAATAATGTTCAAAAGAGGGAGGTGAAGGAATTTAAAGAACAGAATATGATGTGTGTGAAGTGATATATAAATGTGGAGGAAGAAAGGATGGTTTGTAAAGCCCAAATGTAATGTAGAAAGCTATAGCAAATGGTGTTGGTATAAACCTGGTTTAGCTACATACATACCCATTTCTTCTTTTTACCATGTTTCATGTCTGGAATTTCTAAAGTTTTCTATGTTTTGTTTTCTCTTCTAGACTTTGCATAAGCTTGCTTACCTGAAAAATAGATAGCAGGGTAGTTATGGATGGATGGATATGTATACTTGTATGCATGATTTTCTTTTACATATACAACTACAAAAAGAGCTAAAGTAAAAAAAAAGGAACAGATCATCTTAAATTTTACTAGTTAACTAATTCCAACATTTGCATGACATTTTCTTGAACAATTTAAATTTAAGGCTATTCTTGGTAGCACTTTTTAAGGTTGAGTTTGAAGTATAAACAATAATTGTTGCAATTGGTTAATTTGGCTGACCTTGAAGACATGTAACAAATAGTCATGAGAACGTCAGGTCACAAGAGCGGAGGCAACTGATTTTTAAATAGTGCCATTTTTCTAGTATTACATCTTATTACCTTTTTGGATTAAATGTAATCCTGATATTTGACAACCAGCTTCCAGAGTTAATATTCAGGACATTGTGGGAGGAGAGCCACTTTAATCCACTATAATCAGTGGATTTCTGTAATCAGAAATCAAAGAGAATCTGGACAGGATATAAATTTGTCAGTCAAAAAGAGGCAATGCAGGTTCCATTGCAAAACAACAAAATAATACAGGTAGTCCTCGACTTACAACAGTTCATTTAATGACTGTTCAAAGATACTGTTTTTCACATTTACAACTTTTGCAGCATCCCCGTGGTCACATGATCAAACTTCAGATGTTTGGCAACTGATTCATATTTATGACGGTTGCAATGTCCTGGGGCCATGTAAATCACCTTTTGTGACTTTATGACAAGGGAAGTCAATGGGGAAGCCAGATTCACTTAAGAACCAGGTTACTAACCTAACAATTTCAGTGATTCGCTTTACTGTGGCAAGAAAGGTTGTAAAAATGGGCAAAACTCACTTAACAAATGTTTCATTTAGCAATGTAAATTTTGGGCTCAATTGTGGTCGTAACTTGAGGACAACCTGTAATAATAAACCATTTCCTATGCTCTTTACCTCAAAGAACCTCAGCATTTTGTTCTCTTAGTCATTGTGCGTTGTAAAGCAATGACCCACAATTCTCTCTTGTTACATGACAGATATCCACAGTATTCCTGCTCAGAAGGAGTCTTTCATACCACCAGACTTATACTAGAAAATCTAGGAAACTCCTACCTAGGAAAAGCAACCCCTTCCACACTGCCTTCAAGAGGCACTGTATGGGCACGCCCATGGAGTCACAACCTGAGCACTATTTTGTATACTAATTTTGTCAACTGCTTGATCAACTTTTAAGAATAAATATACCGTCCATAAAAAGGGGAGGGGGGGTAAAAGTTGAGCTGGCTAAACTCCTGGTGACTTCATGAGCACGTGTAAAAAAATTAAAAAGCTTGCATTGGCCTTGGAATTTCTTACTTGGTCTCCTGTCCAAGGATTAATCAGCCTCCAGACCTAGGCAGGTCAGTCAGATGCTGCCATCTGTTGAAGTTCCTTAAAGTAAAGAAATTAGGAAACTGTTTCTCCTTTTTTCTTGTGATGTATTTTTTGCTCAGTCTCATCTCTCTCCTACAAATCATGGTTACTACTCCAGGCTTACAGATGAGACCCTAAAGGTGAAGGATAGTGGCGCACCAGAATTCATCCCTCAGGGAACCCCATTGAAGTGAGACAGAATTCAACTTTTCAGATTCAGATCCAGGCTGCCCCTTAAAAGGATCTGTTTCAAAAGAACCAGATCCACCCCACAGCATTTGTCTGTTCTTGAAAGTCCCATTGGTGACCAGAGAAGCTTTTGACCAGCTGGGTTGCTCCCTGGGAATTCTTGAATAGGGAAAGAACAGGCTAATGTGAGTCCTGCTTGGGCAAACTGCATCCCACTGCTTCAATTAGCTGCAGCATGATACTTTTAGTAAGACCTGGTGTGGGTGTGGGTGTGGGTTTGTCCTTGCCTTGCCGATCAGTATTTTTCAATCATCGTTGAGGTTTGCAGAAGAGCAAAGGGGTCCATGGACACCAGTCTCAAGAGCTGGAGCATTATAACAGTTTCTCCCATTGGCACCCCTGACCTATTACATGCATACCCAGCCACACACGCTCTGGAGTGGGGAGAGGAAATACTCCCTCCGAAGCTCCAACGGTCCTTGTCAATGCCTAATTGCCGGGGCCCCAGAGAGCCAAATAAGCCACCGGTGAAGAAGTCGACGCTACACGGCTCCTACCTCGGACGCGTGACTTAATACTATCCAGCCGGGCGGGAGGGGGTGAGGGAGACGAGCGGAGGGGAAAGCAGGAATGCCCTTGCGGGGAGCTGCGAAGGGGGGAAGGGAGGGGGGCAGAGCGAGCCTCGCGTTGGTTCCCAGGAGGCTGAGCCTGCAGGATCCCCGGTATCATGAGCCGGCCCACTCCGTCAGGCAGCACGGAGAGAGACGGGCAGGCGCGTCAGGGTTGCAGGGGAGTGATTGGAGCGGTACCGTCAGGCTGCGGGAAGAGCGGGAGGCGGGCTTTGGGCGCCGCCGGACTGAAGAGAGCAGCCCCTTCCCTCTACCGGCCGCGGGCTTGCGGACCGCTCTGGGTGAGTGGGCGAGCGGGTCAAGCGGGAGCTCCGTGCGGGAAGGGCAGGGGCGGAGCGGCAGGGGACGGACGGAGGGTTGTCTCCAGCCGCGGAGTGTCCAAGGCCAAGAGTCGTCTCGGGAAGCTCGCCCTGGCCGGGGTGGCGGCGTTTGGTTGGGAAAAGCGGGGGGAGCTTGGCTGTTCATGCCGCAGCTGCGAGCCTGAGAAGGGCGAGAGGTTTCGTGGCTGCCCCCGCCAGCGCTCCTCGCCTCGGCTAAACCCTGAGCGGGAACTTGCAGTGCGCGGCCCGAGTTCTCGGAGCGCTCCGGACAGCTTGCCGCTGCCTGGAGGCTGGTCTGGGAATCGCCCCGCCACAAGCTGGGAGTTCCCGGGAAGGAGCTGTCCAAGTTGTGGACTGACCTCCCGGCTTCGTTGGCAGAAGCGAGGCTGGTAGCCCAGCAGGAAGGCTGCGATCTTTGCCCGTTACCCGTAGCGGATCGGAGCTGCGAGCTGCCTGCTCTGCATGTTAATAAGTCGGCAGTGCGGATGGTGGTTGGATAATGCAGGATGCGGAGACGGAAGGTGGAGGGCAACTGCACGGTCTTCGCCGAGAGTCAGGAGTGGGAGGAATGAACCGGAGAGTGAAAACTGAAGGTGGGGGAGAGAAAGGGGTTATATGGTGTGCAGGGCAGTTAGCTTACCTACAACCTGTCACAGGTAGGCTTTCCAGCGAATGAGAAGGCACCTAGTTGGGAGAGGTGGATGGATACCCCCCCCAGTATTAGAAAATGCTGCAAGTCCCCAGAAAGGTTGATACACATGCTCCACCTGCAGCCTGTCTACAGGGCTCAGCTGACTGCTCTGCCAAATTCTCCTTTTGCTCTGTGCACCTGTATTCCCCACAACTCCCTCCATCATTCTGGTAGTTTGGAACCGGCCAGTGAAAGGTGACTCGTTGAAATAAATGAGCAACCTATTGTGTCTGCTCATTGATAGGAAAGCAAACTCTCCTTGGGATGATCTCTAGACAAGATATGGGACAGGTGGCCAGTGAGCAAGAGGTGGATTTAATAATCCATCTATCTCTCTAAGAACCTCTGAATGGCAAACAAAACACAAACAAATTCATTTAAAAAAACAACAGTTTAGCAATAGCAATAGCAGTTAGACTTATATACCGCTTCATAGGGCTTTCAGCCCTCTCTAAGCGGTTTACAGAGTCAACATATCGCCCCCAACAATCCGGGTCCTCATTTTACCCACCTCGGAAGGATGGAAGGCTGAGTCAACCTTGAGCCGGTGAGATTTGAACAGCCGAACTGCAGAACTGCAGTCAGCTGAAGTAGCCTGCAGTGCTGCACTCTAACCACTGCGCCACCTCGGCTCTTAAAACTGCATCATCAATGCTTGATGTTCGTAATAAACCACTTGACCGATATGTCCATGCCAGAACTCCCCTACTAATATCCTAACCCTAATGGCCTTAGGGTCATTAATGGTCCCATGTCTTCCCAGTCTTGTGGAAGGGCAATAGGACAACCTGGCCATATTCCAGAGGGAAGGCTGCTCAGAGACAGGAAAGAAATGGTGGTGATGTTCAATCCTAGGCCAGCCAAAGGATGCTGCCAAGGCTGTTTGGGTTTGGATGGGGAAGAACCAGCTTTGGCTCAAACCTAACAGGATTGTAGATTTTAGCTTCTGCCACCACCACCACCCCACCCAATCCAATGACTATCCATCGTTTGAACGTGGTTATGTTCCTGTACTCAGTACACAATATCTCTGAAGTGTACTTGTTGGATGATATTCTCCAAACTGCAATGGACTGAAAGACCAGCAGAAGTCCATCCTCAGGATCATAGAGACAAGGTAGTGGAACAGCCTTATTTACACTAAAGCAAAACCCTGGAAAATGTTCTATGGGTTTCCTTCACTTGCTCCTCTAGCTCAGGAAATGGGACCAAATCTGGGGTGAGAGATGGAGAGCTTGTGCCCATACCTTTTACTCAATCAGATAGGGAAAAGGAGACTTCCAGTCATGCCCACTCTTATGTTTTACCCCAAGCCACTTGCAGTTGACCTCTCCCAGGTGTTTCTTGTTTTGGAGATCTCTGGCTCTTTAATTCATCTGCTAGAGAAGTAATAAACATAATTTCTCCACTCTGTCCAGCTTGGTGAGAAATGAGCCGTAAGGTTCCGAGCAGTATCCTTTTCTTTCAGTCAGTGAGGTTCAGCTGATGAGACTGAAGCTATCTTCAGAGTCTGCATCTCTTCTGCTTTTGCTGCATGGTTCCCTTGCTTCCCTTCATAGTGGATTGCCTCCCCCGCCCCTTTTTACCTCACTGTCTCCTTCCAGCAGTTGGAACAACTGGTGCAATTCTCACCTTCAAACTCCTCTTTGAGATGTTAAGAAAATCAGCAAGCGAAAACCTCACTGGCCACTAGTGACTGGTTCAGAGATTCAAAATTCTTCAGACTTCAGCAGGAAAAAAACCCTAAAAGGCAAATAGGGAATCTCTCCCACTCTATTTTCTATTTTATTTGTGAAATGCATGTACTGTATGTACCCCAGTATGTATGAATGTATGTACCCCTGTGTGCGTGTGTGAATTTTCATATACGACACTCATAAAGGATCTTTGAGGCTGTCAAATGCAACTTTTCTTTAAAAAAGCAATTGAGTTATTTGTTTCTTTTTTATGCCAATATCCACCAATACCTTGAACTCAATCTTTGCATGAAATACTCCAAGGAAAATTAATTCTGTAGTTTTTCTAGGCTGGTTTTAGTTCACCTTCTTGCCCATTTTTCTACCTAAAATATTTATTGGAAAAAAATATTTCACAAATATGCATCTCACACAAGTATAACTCTTTGGATAATGAGGACGGAGTGTGATCATTCTGCCATAGAAAGGCAGTAGATCTGATCAGACATCAGAAGAGTTGCTGTATAAAACAAATGGATTATATTTTGTGTGCAAACATTTCTCTGAAGCATAAACTATGTATCCATTTCATATAGCTTGTCTCCCATCATATAGATCATGGATGTTGTGACTTTCAAATTATTTGGGGCTTTATCTTCTGGTTTCTTACTTTAGTAGCATACTAGCCTTACAAGCATCTTTATACTTGTTTTATTTTGTGCATATACCTCTTTTCATGTATTTTACAGCCCATGATTTGTAGGTAATGTATAAGTGTGTCTCCTACAAAATGTTGCTTAGCACTCCTATTCAATCTGATGTGGCATGCGCTACTCTTAGAATATTCTGTAGTCTTTGATTTTTCATTAACTGCTCTCACTGTTTAACAATAACTAGGCATCAATTGTGTGCATGTTGTCATAGGAACACAGGTGCCTCTGGTAAATAATTTCATAGAAATATTGGGCTTTATGTGAAACAGAACTTTTGCGTTTTGAGAGGAAACTCAGGTTGGCTTTGGATGTTAATGTCACTGTTCACACACTAACTGTTCATACTCTCCGAGGATTATTAGTGTGGCCACTTATCATAATCTTTTTGATGTCAAAATTGTTGGTGTGTAAAATTCATTCAGTGTAACCTTAGAGCCCCTCTCTGATTACCTTGCCTTTTCCCTTACTGGGTTCTAATAGTGAAATCAGGGTTGAGTTATAGAAGAATTGAGAATCTTGGTTGAAATTCAGTGCTGTGCTTGTTTTTGTCCTGGATCTTTATTTACTACATGTGTGCCCTGTTTGACTTTTATAGATACAAAAACTAGTCCAACCTTTATGCACCTGTTAGATCTGCAGTCTGTATATTTTTTCATATAATATCACCTGAATACATTTATAAAGACAAAATGCAGCTTCAGCACAACTTAACCATATGTTTCTTTCTCAGTAGTAAATAAAGCATGCTTATATAATACAGATAGATCTTAAGTTCAGCACATGAGTAAGCAAGGAAAGCAGGAGTCAGCCCCCTTTTAGGCAGTGGGAAGCAGAGCCTAAATCAGGTGGGTCAAAAAAATATTGTCTTATTTTGTGCATGCATTTAATCAAAATGGTAAAGAGGGAGCATTTCAGTTGCGGGATAGTTTTAATTGAGGGGGGCGATCTACTAGCTGGTTTGATAATGTAACGTTTCTTGATGCTGCTTTAAAATTGTTAAATCTGTCTTGGAACGTTTTGCTTGTCTTTTTGTGATTTTTTTTGGGTTGGTCACATGTTTGGTGCAGTGCAGTGCAAAACATGGCTGTGTCAACTAACCTCCAATCTACTTACTTTGTGTCAAAAGTCCAAATCCTGCTGGCTTTTTGACTTTCATTGCTTCTAGACTCTGCAATGGAAGTTTCCGTAGGAGAGCTAGACAGATGCTGAAGAATGCTGCCACCTGTGGCTCTTTTGAGATTAGAAATTGGTATCCAAATGGAATTTCATTCACTCATTCACTCTCTTGCACACACAATTCACACATTATGCAAAAAGCTGACTAGTATTTCTCACTCTCTCAACCGTTACTAAATTGAGACGGGATTGGAAAGGATAAGCATATGAGGTTTATATGGGAAAAACACCCTGTTGAGTTACCTGGATTTCTGAAGATTGATTTACTTGGCTATATATATATGTATGTATGTGTATGTATGTATGCATGCATACATACATACATATATACCTACTGTATGTATGTATGTGCGTATATATATATACATATATACACACACACACACACACATATACATACATACAGTAGGTAGCTCACAATATCTGTGTGAAAGAATTTGGAAATTGGCTACCTGCTCAAGGTGAGCTGGTCATGTGCAGGAGGAAATACTCACAGACATTATCATTTTATATACTGTCAAAGTAAATGACCCTCACTAGAACTACGTGATAGAACGTTCAGTACAGATGCCCACACATAATAGCATTTTAATGGTTCATGAATCTATAGCCAAGGTAGATAGTATTTCTTCATTGTTTCCTCTTACTACCCATTGCCCCATAGTAATGTAAATTGACCAACTTCAACCTACTCAACTGAACTTACCTTCTTGTATTCCCTTCCCCCACACCACTCTGCATTATTTAGTCAAGCTGAAGCGTCTTTAACATTAATAGTGTGTGTATAAATATATATCATATGTTGGGGAAAGCTAAAAAGGTTTAAGCCAATGAAAGGTATGCCGACAGGAAAAATGAAAAGGGAGAGTCATATTTATTACCTCATTGAGAGAAAAGGAGGAGGAGGAGGAGGGGGTGTTTGATAGATTAGGTGTGAAAGAAACTGTGGATGTATATGCCTCTTCATGAGTCCATTTTGTGCAAGAAAGCATGAGCATATGGCTGCTGGTAGACACCGTGTGGGTGGGAGAAAGAGAGAACTGTGTTGTTGGGAAGGAGAGAGTGTGCAAGTGTAGCCAGTGAGAATAATTATAAAAGCCTCTAGTGGCCTGAGTAACAGTGAAAAATTATGTGTGCTTGTGCAAGAAATGGAGAGAGACCATAAAGAAATATGTCTATTAAACGGGAGGTGGGAATACGTACTATAAAATGCAAATATTTAATGCAAGGACGTGATATAAAAATGAAAGGGATACGTGTAAAACAATCTACACCATCCCATTGCTTGCTTTTTCTTCCTTAATGCCTTCTAGATGTCTTAGACTTAGAGTACAATTCCCATGATGCCCAGTCAGCCAGGCAGCATACCCATGTTACGATAGTCTCGTCCCATTTAAATATCAGACATCCGAATCAAAGGAAATCTCAGTTCTAATTTCCTCAGGCTCCTCAAATCTCAGGAGACGAAAGGGTTAAATTCCCCACCATCTGGAATTATAATTGCTATCCATCCTTGCACATATTAAATCTAATTTCACTCTTTGTGTTTTTTCTAGAAACATCTTTGCAGGAGATCTTAAGATTATGTGTCTTGAAGGCATATTGAGACATGCATGCATAGACAGCGGGGAGGAAGCAAGCTTGCTTGTGTATTTAACAGGGCAGTGCAGATAAAGAACACAACAGCAGAACTAATTTCTGAATGTGTGTGTGTGGCAGCCAATGCAGAAGAACTTGGTCCCGAGGCTAGGCAATTGGCATTCCTGGCATATCTACACAAGGGCTTGTTTGACTGTCATCAACTCACACAGGATTCAAGCTGCTGAAGCTCTATAGGTAATTTGTTGAGGGAAGAGGACTCATTGGCTTGTTGACTGGGGGGAAAAACCATCTCTTTCGCTCCATGTGTTTAAAATATTGTTTCTACCCAAGTGTCCAAGGATGAATGGACAGGAGCTGTTTATAGGATGTTCCATAAAATCTCAGGGTTTAGTTCTCATACTGTGACGTTCAGTCATTATACCTGAATCCTCACTCTGTCCTGTTCACACAATATGTAGCTGCTACCGTACTTCTCATTCTATTTATTGGCACAGTGAAATATCAGCAGAGAAAGTCGGGTCTCTTATTTTTCTTCCATTCAATCACGTCCAATTTTCAGACTTCCTGGACTAGTCCCTGCAGTTTTCTTGGCACGGTTTTTCAGAAGTGGTTGGCCCTTGCCTCCTTCTTAGGGTTGAGAGAAAATGACTAGCCCAAGGACACCTGACTGGCTTTGTGCCTAAGGTTGGGACCAGAACTCAGTGTCCCAGTTTGTAGCCTGATGCCTTAACTCAGTGTTTCTCAACCTTGGCAACTTGAAGATGTCCGGACTTCAACTCCCAGAATTCCCCAGCCAGCTGGCTGGGGAATTCTGGGAGTTGAAGTCCGGACATCTTCAAGTTGCCAAGGTTGAGAAACACTGCGTTAACTACTACACCAAACTGGTACACTCTTTCTAAAGAGAGAGAAAATTCTCCTTAGGAAATCTTGGCTTAAAGCCAAGTTTTGTTACAGGTTTACCAAATTTTTGCCTAACCCCACTTTCCTGTTACAAAAGGGGAAATATTTGTGAGAAAAATGGTGATAAGTAAAACATGTTGGAACTCAAATTGTAATACGTAAGGTAATTGGATTGGTAAAGAACAACTTTATCCTGTAAAGTTCATGGATACATTAGTTCAGTGTTTCTCAACCTTGGCAACTTGAAGATGTCCGGACTTCAACTCCCAGAATTCCCCAGCCAGCATTCGCTGGCTGGGGAATTCTGGAAGTTGAAGTCCGGACATCTTCAAGTTGCCAAGGTTGAGAAACACTGCATTAGTTATTACATTAATGAATTATTTAAAAAGTTACACTGTTTATTGACTGCCGACTATTACTATAATTTTGTAAGCCTTTATAAAGTTATAAACCTCTAATGATATTAGAAAAGAGAAATTGCCTTACAGGGTACTCCCTGAATTATGACCACAATTGGAACCAGAATTTCCATTACTGTGCAAGATAGTTTAGAAATGAGTTTCACCCATTTTTATGACTTTTTTTTGCCACTGCTGTTAAATGAAACATTGTTAGTTGTTAAGTCAACCACACAGTTGAACTAATGCATCTTCCCCTATTGACTTTGCTTGTTGGGAGCCAGCTGAGCAGGTTGCAAATTACAATCAAGTCACCCCGGAATGCTGCAATCATCATAAATACAGGCCAGTTGCCAAGCGTCTGAATTTTCATCATGTGACCACGGGGATGCTGCAACAGTCATAAGTGTGAGGACCAATCAAAAGTAACTTTTTTCAGTGCCTTTTAAATTCTAACAGTCACTAAACAAACAGCTGTAAGTCAAGGACTACTTCTGTAGACTAGTTTCTTTATATTTCTGTGCTGCAGTGTTGTTTCTATATCATGCTTACCCCATCCCTTGTTTATTTTTTGTTTACAAGCAGTCCTTGACTTACAACAGTTTATTTAGTGACCGTTCAAAGTTACAACAGCACTAAAAAGTGATTTACAACAGTTTTTCACACTTACAACCATTGCAGCATTCCCATGCATGATCAAAATTCAGATGCTAGGCAACTGGCTCATATTTATGATGGTTGCAGTGTCCCAGGGTCAAGTGATCACCTGTTGCGACCTCCTGACGAGCAAAAATCAATGAGGAAGCCTGATTCACTTAGCAACCATGTTACTAAGTTAACAAATGCAATGATTCATTTAACAATGGTGGCAAGAAAAATCATAAAGTGGGAGAAACTCACTAAACAAATGTTTGACTTAGTAATATAAATTTTGGGCTCAATTGTGGTTCTAATTCGAGGACTATCCATATATAGAAGTCCAGTCTTCTTTCTGTATCAAAGCAAGAAGGCTTCTAATCAAATATGTCAACTAGTTGATCATATTTCCCTGAACTAAGCCAAAGTATTATGCAGTTCTCAAATGAGGATTTTGAATATTTGAGACTTTAGAAAAGATTGCTGTGACTCAAAATCTCACATTTTGACCAGACTGAAATTAGCTGAATCAAAAGAGTCACCTTCCATGCCTCTTGCTTTTCATTTTTGAGGTGCATTATTGAGTAGTTTATAATTATTTTGCCTCTTTCCCACAATCTGGAAAACACAAAATACAAATGCTGCTGATTGGTGAAAAGAAAGTTGCATTCAACCAGATGGTCTGTAGGCTCAGAATATATTAGCCAGTTTTATTTGCCATTAGTGGGCAGTTGCAACAAATGAGCTCATAGGCCCTTTCTGTCTCCAACAGTTATTATTCCCTGGCTTATTATTATTGCTAGGATTTATCTTGCCTATTACTCAGTGGGAATTATTTTACGGACCTCATTTTCCGAGCCTCATTTATTAAGATATAGACTGCCCCACAGATAGTTATGTATTCATATTGGAAAAAGCGATTTCAGATCTTCTACTACATCCTGTTGGAATTCCATTCTCCTATGAAGGTAATTCCTTCTCTCTACATGATTCTAAAAAACTTAAGCAGTTGTTACTACTTAATCTAAAGGAAGTCCATTTCTGTTAATGAGACTATCTTTCCAGAATATACCTCTTGCAGACTGTAGCTTAATAATCCTACATCCAAGGGTGGGCTGCTACGGGTTCACCGAGATTTGGGCAAGAACCTCAAAATCCCACCCCTAGCTGGTCGTGCCCATTCCATCCCTCCTACCCCATCCTTCCTAGAAGCCTCCATGTGGCCTGTTTTGAATGAGACTCGGGGAGGTGGGAAAACATGTCTCCAGGAAGTTCTGGGCCCGTTTCTGGTCTCCGGAGAGCCTCCAGAACCCAGCGGAGGCAGTTTTCACCCTCCCTGAGGCTCGAGGAAAGCCTCCGGAGCCTGGGGAAGGTGAAAACTCCCTTCCCCCCAGCCATGATGCAGGAGGCCAAGTAGGCCATGGTTACAATGGCCACACCGACCCAGCAACCAGGCAAAAAACCAGTTGCTGAAATTTTTGAAGCCCACCCCTGTCTAAGTCTCCTTCAAGTCAGCAGAGTACACGGGACACTTTTCTGCTGAACGTTGCTGCAACTGGCTGGGATGAGTTTTCTCTTCTTTGTACCAAAGCATTGCATCAAAGAGAGATAGTCCAAGACTACAAATACTGCTTTTGTGGTGGGGCTTAAAAGCACTATAGAGAATAAAGCATTGATGTTAAGTGTAACACAGAATACGCCACAGTGCTAACAAGCCATTATCTCCTATGACCTGGACCGCTGCAGTGTTCTCTGCCTTCCAAAATGATCTTAATTACTAAGAAACAGCGGTAGATAATCTATGGTAGACAGGACAGGATCAATTTTGTGGGGAGGCTGCCTGAAAGTCAACAGCAGGGGGGCGGAAAATGCACACATGCACACAGATCACTCCCAACGTGATTCAAAGAAATCAGTTCATATTTTCCATTTTAGAAACTAGCATAGAGAGATATGGATTCCTCACCTCAGCTCACCACAGCAATTACAGGTCTAAGTGAGTTGTCGGCACAGCTTCCTAGAGATAAATAGCTACCCACATTTCAACATTAAAGCAAATGAGTCAGATTAAGCTCTCTACATCAGGTGGTGTTGGGTTCCCCCACCTCCCCCATCAGGCCACATTTTCACAAATGGAAGTTTGTAAATGTGGCAGTGACATAAACATTCCAAATGATAAAGAGAGCACCAGTGAACAGTTTAGCTATATGGCAAAAGAGGCTGATAAAATCCAAAATTTCTTTTGTCTCCTTTTTACTTCTAGTTGCTTCAAACATATTTTTGGGTGATGGACACAATTGAAATACACATTGAAGAACGGAATGGCATGCACATTATTATTATCCACGCAATTATTTCGATAATTCTGCTGACTGCCAGCAGTTTGGCAGTTCAATTCTCATCAGCTCAAGGTTGACTCAGCCTTCCATCCTTCCGAAGTCGGTAAAATGAGGACCCAAATTACTGGGGGCAATACGTTGACTTTGTAAACCGCTTAGAGAGGGCTGTAAAGCACTATGAAGTTGTATATGAGTCTAAGTGCTATTACTATTGCTATTTTGTGTTCTTCTGGATTGTGCATTCCATAATAACATTTACGGTATTCTGAATGAACCAAATACTGAATCATATGGGCAGCATATAACAACAAAGTTATTTAACTTCTCTGCTCGGTAGTAAGTTCCACTATGATCAGTGGGATTCATATTGCCTTATAATATGGCTCTTTCTATGGTGTAATAAATAAGTACCCGAAGTATCGTGATCAAGCCTTCAAAACTATGCCCCTATCATTTCTATGATTGTAGGACAACACCCTGTTCATTGTCCTCCTAATTCAAACCTAAGTAAAAATGGCACACGAAGATTCTACCTGAAATGAAAACTGGGGCAGTGGTATGTGAATATACTTCCTCCTTCCTTAAAATCATCTAGCTTTGCTCATGGCCATTTTTGTAGCAGGGAGCCTGGCTCACATCTAGCCCCCTCAAGATATATCACATATGAACAGTTGTTTTCAGGCTGCTCCAGCTCTTCAAAGATCTGTTCCTAGAATCAGCTGATCCCTGGCAAACTATTGCCAAGGAAAAAAAGAGTATGGAAAAAGGACTTGCATTTACTTACTAAGGTCAGTTTATCATGCTAGGTAGTTGAATGTGATTCAGCCACCCAGATCACTCTTGCAATTGGCCTGGGGGGGGGGGGAAGTCAGGTTAGAATTATAGTCAATAGCATTGAGAACTAGTTTTATATATGTGTGTATTTGTCTGTATGAACTTTCCAGTTTTATATCCGGAATGGTGTTTTAAGCCCTCTTAGGAGCAAAGCCTTCTTTCATAATTCAAACTAACATGAACTTACATAGGATTGAGTTCCAATAAATTGGGTAGGATTTCATTCTGAATACACATACACTGGAGCATGCATCTCATTCTCCAGAGATGGTACCTAATAAATGCTCCCTTGGCTCCCAGCAAGGCATTTCCTGAACAAAGTAATCAGTAGAAAAGGTATTTAGGGTGTTTAAATGGAGCAGTATAAACCTGTTGTATGTAGTTGAGGCTGCTTCAATTTTCAGACTCGGAGAAGTAGGCAGAGGCTGATGAAAATTGGAATTTACAAATAATCAGGGATTATTTGGTATCAACAGATGGAAAATGCCTAATGAGGAAATACGGCACTCATAAATTATTTATAAAGTCTACGTATGATTTGCAGGCTTTCAAGCGTTTTCAAGACTGACTCTCCTTCATCACACCCTGAGATCTAATATTCCAGCAACCATATTCCCAGCTAATATTAGATATGGGCCAGTCATAAACTAGAGACATAGGTAGAAGTCAATCTTCAAAACAAGAAGGTCTGCAATAGTTTTGATTTAAAAAAAATAATGATTTTGATCAAAAATTATTTCTTGATCAGTGGTCAGCTCAATTTAATATTGATAAATGCATTCTAGAGAGTTAGCTATATTTGCTTGTTGCAGCAAAAATCAATTATTAGTTTTGATTTTTATCTACGGAGCTTAAATAGTAACAAATTATTCATGGCATGAATTTTTGTCAGCAAATGCTAACTTCATTTGAGCCATGGTAACTCCTACATGGTGCTTGTGAAGTGTCAGCATAATCCACAGAGTGCAATTTTGTAATGGATAAGCTGCCTCTGTTCTTAATGGACAGTTGTCAAATTTTAAAAGATGGAACATTCTAAATTCAAGTTTAGCTGAACAGCACTTAGAGGCAATTTTAATGCATTTTTATTACAGAACTCAGACAGGTGGGTGTGCATTGCTTATTTGCTTATTTGCTACATTTATTCTTAAAAATATATTGTGGTAAACGTCTTTCACTCTAAAAAAGATTCAAGAGGCAGAGTTTTAAAGAGTGTGCAGTTCGTTGTAGTTCCATGGTTGAAATTTTATGCTCATTCACAATTTGCAGTTTTGTAGTTCTCTTGTGTTCATTATCTAAACATTATCATTGGTGCCAGAAAAGCTAAAGGATCCAAAGAATGATGGATATATCCATAAATTTAACAGATTGCTGTTTTGACTTTTTTTAAAAAATTGAAGCTTTGTTCATTTCTGTAGAAAGGTGGATATGACACAGGGGTGGGTTCTGGCCAGCATTACTTGGACCCAGATTGTGGGGGCAATATGCTGACTCTGTAAACCACTTAGAGAGGGCTGAAAGCCCTATGAAGCGGTATATAAGTCTAACTGCTATTGCTATTGCTACTGCTGGTTTGCTCATGCACAATTCAACGGAAATTGTTCTGCGCATGCGCAGAACTCAAAAAGCAGATGGCGGCGACTAGGAAACTAGTTCGGAGGCGTGTCCAGCCTGGGTCACTGCCGGTTCTGTGACCCACGATGGCATACTACTTCTGGTTTGACCGAACTGATCCGAACCAGTAGAAACCCATCTCTGATATGACACCGTAATATATTGAAACATGCCTAAAGTCTGGTACACTTGTGCCTCTTAAAAACTCAGTTATTCTTCCATTGCTATTCATTATATTAAATTCCTTGCATTGGACCTGGGCTTCTAAAGAAATGGATGACTTACTGGTCGGAGCTTAGTTCAACAGTCAATGATTTTTTTCCCCCTTCATCCTGCTCATTTGATTTCATTTCCCTTCCAGGTAGCCCTTGACTCCAAGCTTTCTATCAGCAGCACTGGATGATAATTCAACAACCTCGTAGAGCTCACTAACGTGGCCAGCAGTAATGGATTTTGTGATGAAACAAGCCTTAGGGGGTAAGTCTTACCTCCTCACAATATTATCTTAGTTCTACTATTCCAATCACTTAAGACTGAATTTCCGGTGGAAGCAGACAGCTTCAACTCAGGCATAATGGTGGGCTTCCTTGCATGACAGTCTACTTCTGGTCCTCTCTTTTTTTATGTAGGATTAAGATCAGGACTTTGACTTGGCCATTCCTTTCTTCTGCTTTTACTAATCTTTAGTGGTACAACTTGTGTGTTTTGGGTCATTGCTGCATTACCCACTTTTTTTGAGCTTCAGTTGAAGGCTAGATACCCTGACATTTTCCTGTAAAATTTGCTGGTACAGTTCATAGTCCCATCAATGATAGCAAGCCCTGGTCCAGAAGCAGCAAATTTGGGTCTATAGGCTGAAATCATGATACTGCCACCATCATGTTTCACAGATGGGATGAGACTCTTATTCTGGAATCAGTGGTGGGTTGCAGGCGGTACACCCGGGTACCATTCCAGTACGGTGCTCCGGAGGGCACGCCTGCCCGAGCTCCTTACATGTATTTGAGTTCTTCAGGGCTTATGCGCATGGAGTGCACGGCACCTGCGCGATGCTCCGCCGAGCAGCTGGAGCATCACGGAGGCTCACAGAGGCGTTGCAAGAAGTAAGGACGCATGCACGTGCTGCACGCTCTCATGTGGTGGACGCCAGGATCCAGAACCCACCACTGGCTGGAATGCAGTGTTTGCTTTCACCGAACAATGTGTTTTTCATTCAGGCCAAAAAAAATCTTATTTTGATCTCATTTGTCCCCTCCTCAGAACATTTTTCCAATTGTATCCTGGCTTATCCACATGGACTTTCAGAAACTGTAGATAGGAAGGAATGATATTTTTCAAGAGCAGTGGCATTCTTCAATCTGCCACGCAGCACACCTTTATTGCTCAGGGTTCTCCTGATAGTGGTATCACGAACTCTGACATTTTGTCAATGCAAAGGAGACCTTTCATTCCCTAGACTTTACCCTGGGTGTTGTTGTTTTTTTGAGATGTTATATGCCATGCTCTTGTTGTAATCTTGATTGGTCATCCACTCCTAGGGATATATAACAATGGTGATGAATTGCCTGACAGTGGGGACAAACACTTTGGGAATAGTTTTGTAAACTTTTTCAGTCTAATGGGTATCAACAGTTGTTTTTCCAAGTTCTTCAGAAATATTGTTTCCAGCAGTGACACACTTCTACAACCTATCTTATGAAGCTCAGTGAATATCTGGAAATCTGTTCTTTAAATTAGGCAGGACCTCCCATACTCATAGTGCTTATCCAATGTGTAGATCCCTTGCACAGCTAGAACTAAAAGTAACTCATTCCCATTGTTGAAATATACAGTTTATAACAGAGAAGGCCAAAAAATATTATCCTATTAAGTTCTCAGCTGACATCTACTACAGAATGTGAATGCCCATATATGTGATTGGAGAGAGTTTTAAGGCTTATTAAAAAAAAGAGGACTTGGTCACAAGTTATCCCTCTCTGCTTTTGAGCTTCTGAGAGGTGAAGGGAGATTCCCTTTCATTATATCTTCATCATAAAAAGTGGTTTTGAGAGAAAGGACTGGTGCAATTTTATTGCATGAGCTCTTAAGTCAAATAGAATTTGAATCTGGATTTCTGAGTCCCAGCTCAATTCCTTAACTATGCTGTCTGATTAGTTCTTGAACTTTACTTATGGCAAATATAGAAGTGTTCTCATTTTATTTTCTTTAAGAAGATAGAACCGTCCTGGCATTTGCCCACAATAACACAATCATGGTTATTATTAAGTACAAAGGTATTGCTTATATAATATTGTATTCAAGCTTAGACAGTGTTGCCGTAATGGGAAAACCAAGGCAAATAGGAGAGAAAGAGAAAAAGGCCCTTCTTATTCAGATGTCTAGTGACATCTGAGCTCCGCCTAGAGATCCGTCAAGGAAATTTGCTAATTGTCTCATACTGACTTCTCACAACCAAAAAGGAGATTATTGGTTCTGAGATTCTGCCTTGGAGAGAGACTTATTTATTTGCTTGCTCTTATCCTGCCTCTATTGTTATAAATAACTGAAGGCAGCACGCAATCTAATACAACAACATGGGAGGAATGTTCAGCTGAGAGAGAGTGACTGGCCCAAAGTCACCCACTTTCAGGCCTAAAACACCCATCTAGGTTTCCATCTAGAAAAGAAAGTGTAAATCACTGGTCCTGGTAGAGATTATAATAATCCCTAGCAGGTTTCAGGTTTTTTTTTTATAAGGCTGATGGACACACAGTCATTTTGCCTGACTGAAGAGACTTCATCAGTCAATCCACTCCGTGGCACGACAAAACCATGCTCGACTAAGCCGCGCCCGATTAAACCGCGTCACTGACATCATCAACAAGGCGACAACAGTGAACGCGGAGAAAGAAAGGCGCTTTAAATAGCGCTTTGGAAGCAAGCCGATTCAACTTAAGGTAAGGGTTAGCTTTAGGGTTAGGTTAAGGGTTAGGGTTAGGTTAAGGGTTAGGATTAGGTTTAGGGTTAGGTTAAGGGTTAGGGTTAGGGTTAGGGTTAGGGGGGGTTAGGTTTAGGTTTAGGGGTTAATTTTAGGTTTAGCGTTTACAGCGTGCTTCTGTCTCCGCGCTGTTGTTGCCCTGTTGATGACGTCAGCTATGTGGTTTCGTCGAGCGCGCTTTAGTCGAACACGGTTTTGCGGTGGAACCAATCCACTCGCTCCTTATTTTTCTCCTTAATAGTAGAAGTGGGTAACACCAGCCTGCTGGGAAATACTGAAAAGAAACAATTTCCCCCAAAGTCCCTCTTACTATGTTTTCAACCTTGCCATATGCAGGGGCCACGAAGGACATGGGTAAAATGTTGGGAGGAGAAGAGGAAAAAGACCCCGATGCCCAGAAGAAGGAAGAAGAACGACAAGAAGCCTTACGTCAGCAAGAGGAAGAGCGCAAGGCAAAGCATGCCCGCATGGAGGCTGAACGGGAAAAGGTTCGGCAGCAAATCCGTGATAAGGTGGGTCACCCTCCTGCCATTCTCCAATTGCTGCATTTTTCAGACTATAACACACACTTTTTACCCCCAAAAGAGCCCCCCTGCCGCAATATTCCCTTTGTGCATCTTATAAAGCAAATATTGCTGCATGGGGAGAGGGGGGGTTGTGCAGTGCCAATCAACTGTTCTAGGTGGTGGGGGTCACCTCTGCCTATCATTTCCGCAGCCACCCATTCTCAGAGATCAGCGGCAAACAGGTGGTGGCCAATGGGCCGCAGTGGTGGCAAATAGGCGGCAGAGGCAGAGGCAGATTTTTTTTTCGTTTTCCTCCTCTAAAAGTTAATGTGCGTCTTATAGTCCGAAAAATACGGTAATCTCTCTGTCACTAAGATCTTGGGGTGGTTTTAAAGAAATGGCAAGAAAAGGATAGAGGGTAGGGAGACTTAGCTTTAGGAAACTGGAGAAGTGGTTATTCTTGATCATGATGGCCAAGACTTGGCTTCTTTTTTTAAAAGTACAAAAACTCAGTTTTGAGAAGCCACGCAGTCTAACCTGAATTATTTGAGAAGTGCATTGATTACCCAGAAAAATTTGTATCTTTTAGCGGTTGTTGTTAAACTATAATTCTGAGTATCTCTCCTACTGGGCATCCATGAAGGAGCAAGAATTGAGGGGAATATAATTGTTTCAGACATCATGATGTCATTACATAAACATGCCGTTTTCATGATGATTTCATAATCAGTGTCGTCATTTTGACTTCTTCGTGCCTTGTTATAGAGGCCGCCATTCCTTATTATTAGCCATGCATCAGCTGCTGGGGGTTGTACTTTAATAACATCTGAAGATACAGTAATGCTACCCTAAGGCTTGACATTTGGATGGCCACTCCAACTCCTTCATGCATCAGCTTTTTAATAAAGGAAGAAAGAGAGCCAGAAATACTGTCATATAACTATGTCATATCTAATGTAGCCTTCCCATGGCATTGGGTTTCTGTCTAGCACAGGCTAGAGCAATTACAGGAGATGGGAATATTGCAAAACTCAATAGATAATATCCCTTACAGATCCAGCATCTTGGACAGTTATCTACAGCAGGAATGGAGATCTTCCAGTCCATGGGATAAACCCTTCCTAGTTGCTCCATCTAGCCCTTAGAGACCCAAGCCAGGTCCCTCTCCTTCCTTGAACCCCCTGGTCTCTCCCTGAAACCCTGCCCCACCCCCCATCTGCCTTCCCACTGAAGGGCTGCAACTTCAGGTCTCTATTGCACTTGAAATGTGGCTTCCCCAAAGGGGAACAATGAAGATTGGGCAAAGATGGCACCTGGGCAGCCAGCACCTGAAGGTAAGAATATAAAAGTAGCCCTGCTGGGTCAGACCAAGGCCCATTTTAGTCCAGCATTTCCATTCTCCACTAGATGTCCACAGGGTGCAGCCAGCTATGCCCAATTCACTGCCCTGTGCTTTGGGAAATGCATGGAACAACTGAATTCCTGAAAAATACCTTCAGGGATGAGCTCCTGGAAAGGGCTTCTGGCACTTGGAAATGATTCCTCCCCAGGAACAGGGTAGCATCCAGTGAATGGGAAGGGAAACAATCCACAGCCTTGAAATCAGTGGTGGGTTCCGGGCAGTATAGCCCGGTACGGGTGTACCGGTGCTAGCTGGGAGCAGCGGCTACTGTACCAGAAAGGTGGGCCATTTGGCCTCCCTGCCCGCCTACGTTCCTTACCGCTTTTTGATGCAAACAGGCCAATTGTGCACGCGCGCACAGCGTTTGGTGCCTGCCCAACTTTCGCCAAGCAGCTGAGTGTCGCTGGGCAGTGGCGTGCGCATGCCCGGCGAGGACACCTGGCCCCGTCGCAGTGTACCGGTTGCGACGGGATCCAGAACCCACTACTGCGGGAAATCATCTGCTCCCTGGTAAGGGATCTAATCCTGTTTTTCTCCTTGATTGACAGCATTATGCCAGCAGGATGACCCTGCCTATTGAGAACAAAGCCTCACAGCTTTGTCCCTCTTCACCGAGGGAAAGTGAATTAAAGCAACAAGGTCTCTTGCCATGAGCCCTTGAATCTATTTGTATCCCATTGGAACATTGCTTGTTCCTCGCTGCAGTCGTTCCAGGTGAATGAAAGAGAAACCCATCTGCACACAACACGTTTACACTCATTTACCTTCCAAACATTATTCCTTCTTTTCTTTCTGCAAAGAACAGCCTCTTCTCTGTAGCTCTTATTCCAGGGCCAGCTATAATTATTTAAAGAGCTTCTATTGGAGTCCAGCAACTAGAGTTGAAGTGGTCTCTGCCAGGCCATAAGATTACCATCTTAGAGCTCCTTTGATGTGAACTTTTGTTGTTGCTGCTGATAATCCTTAAATGTACTAAAGCTGGCCAATATTCAGCTTCTTGATGTTAAGAGAAAGGCCGTTTTCTGCTATTAGCAACAGTCATTCATTCAGCTGCATGCTAAACTCACTGGTTCAGTGGCCATCCACCGTTCCTTTTTACATATTTTTTTTTCCTTTTCTTTTAGTTTTCCTTTTCTCATCTCCAGAAGGCAGAACTATGAGGGCACTCCTGGAGAAGTGATAGCCTTTTCAGCAGAATGATACAGTATGATCCAGCCTAACTTCCAGGCTGGCTCTCCCCTGAGATTATATGCGCTTTCTCATGAATGATTTTTCTCTGACTCCCATTTCTCTATTTGCACTGCAGCAAGAGGAAAATCATTCATAAAGATTTATGAATGATTTGCACTGTAGCAAGAGGAGAATCATTCATAAAGATTTGGAGTGTGGTCTCAAGGGGCATGTAAATTTAATAAATGGATGAATAGCCTTTGGGCCAGGCGTGAGACATCAAATCCTGCACTGAATCTGGGTGCTGGTAGAGTGTTCTTTGGCATCCTCCTTTGCTATTTTCTTTCCCTCAGTCATTCCTCTCCTCTTGGCTCATTTGTCTTGTAAAAGGATAATATAGGGCACAGGAAATAACTAAAATTCAGTCTCTGTCATCTGCCTTTTTTAAAACCTTAAAATTAAGACAGCAACAGCGGAGCATAAGCAGGTTGTGCTGTCCCCTTAAATAATTATGCAAAGATAGGAGAATTTGAGGCAGTGCGCTTTGCTCTGTCTTCGATGTATCTGCCCTTTTTTTGCTTTTAAAAGTATTAATGCCTGGCTCTCCTTTACAAACAGTGAGCTCAATGAAGACAGACTCTAATTCATCACAAGTTTTGCCTATTCATTCATTTCCCTAATATCTTTTAGGCCAGTTCTCATTCTGTGGCACCAGAGAGAACCAGCACTGATACAATTACTCCATCAGTCTTCTGCATAGTTTGAATGCTGAGAAGACTGAAGTGCTCCTATTGAGCTCTTCCATAACAAATCCAGCTTGGGAAAAAATGGTTGGATATCAAAGCTGATACCAGAAAGAATTAAAGGGAAATTATCCCAGCTGTAGGAAGCAATTATGAGAGGAGAGGGAAATGTTATGCAGGCACATAGCACCTTCAAATGCTTTAGCCAGATGTGCAGTGTAGAACTTACACTATTTAATCCAATTACCAACATGGGGCCTTAAAGTCACGTCAAACTACAACTCTCATTGCCTAGATCCAGCATATTCATTTGACATGCTAGCTATGGTTATTGTAAAACATCCTTAACTGAGTCGGCAAGGAAGTTACTTTCTAAATGAATGAAAAAGCATAAAATACTTTTCCAGATTTTCCATTAACGTGAAAGGTAAGCGGTTAGTGTTACCTCTGATTTCATTCAGGGTCCATGTGTTGTTCCAGTACTTAGGGAGCCATCTAGAGTCTGCCTTAGCTTAGACACTAAGGGAAATACATAAAGTCAACAGAAGGTGCAGTTTTTGTCTCACAATTATCAGTAAATTTAAAGGTCTTTTCTGTACAGTTCCAGATTGTAACCCTAAGAACAGACTATCACTATGGAAGCAGCTGATGTCATTTACTGGAGCAGCTGGTTAATCTTCAGAAGCCTCAGTGATTAAGTTAGTGCAATCTTAATTTAAGACACCTATGACCCAAGGCCCAATGGTGTTGCAGTCAAGATCTACCTTCTCCTGCATTTCTCTGAGAAGTCTTGTGTGTTTCCCCCACATAGTACGGCCTGAAGAAAAAAGAGGAGAAAGAGGCAGAGGAGAAGGCAGCCCTGGAACAGCCCTGTGAGGGGAGCCTGACACGACCCAAGAAAGCCATCCCAGCCGGCTGTGGAGATGATGATGATGAGGATGAAGAGAGCATTCTGGATACGGTGCTCAAGTATCTGCCAGGTCCATTGCAGGACATGTTCAAGAAGTAGCTGCCATACCAGCCCAAGTCCCACCCAGAGTTTCCAACATTCGGTTGAGGCTTCTGGGTGGTGAAGGGACTTTCTTTTGGGGTTTCATGGGGCATTTTCCTTTCCAGTTTTTGTTTCAAGGGGAGACTTCACACACGTCTTTGTGCCACAGGCCTTTCCCAGGCCTTCTTCTCGGTCCCCAAGAGAAGCACATCAGGCATGGGACGTACTCCCTACCCTGCCCCTTGCTATCATCACTCTAGGCTGCTGGATTCCTTGGAACCACAGGCTGGGCACTGCCAGGAGTTTTATCTCCTTCCCCTCCCCTGGGCTTTCCCTTCCTGACACAGAGCTGGAGTGGACTTCTGTGGTGCCAAAGGGCCAGCTGACTAGAAAGTCAAAGCAAAGCAAAAACAAATGGGAACTGGGACCAAATTCAATTACGCAACCTCATGGGGTTTTGGAGGAGGAGGCACCAGAGGGAGGCCAGGCCCCTGCACAATCCTCTGAGCCCGCCTCCTTCCCCCATATTCCTTAACCCTGTGCTGACTGCCAAACAGAGATTGTGGCCTGTAAATCTCTGTTCTTGCCTAATTCATGGGGGCCAAGGTAGCCCCTGCACATTCCATCTCTGACCAAGGGAAGGACCAGTTGGATACACACACACACAAACACACACACACACACACACACACACACACACATCCCAATCCTTGCTTTAGGGCAGTTGGCAAATCATAGTCTTGTCACATCCTTGGGGAGGAAGAGCTCATTCCTGAAAAGAATCAAACTCCTCCACAAGCCTAGCATGGAGGCCCACTGCAAAGAATTGTGAGTTACTAGTAGACAAAAAAAAAACCGTGGGCTGCTTAGGGGGCCCTTAGATGATTTTTCCCCTTCCATCGTCCAGTAGTAGTATTTTATTGGAAAAAAAATTCTCTAGCTGACACACTTGCAGACTTTTAGAGTAAAAAGACAAAGCATGAAATCACACTCTCCTTCCCATGCTGCAGAAAGTGATAAATGTGGAGATTGGTTTAAAGGTCAACTGACCAAAAATGAAGACACTTGAGGAAACGGGATGCATTCACGCATTCGACCAAAGATCCCTGCTTTCTTTAGGAGGTTGTAGGAATGCCCTGCACTAACACTTATAGAGAGAACAGCACATCCTCTCAAGCCAGGGAGTTTTGGTTGTCTACTAGACCAAAGGGTTAAAGCCAGTAAGCCCATCCCTGTCATACGTATCCTGATCCTAGGACGCTGATAATCTCTTTCCCAATGGAAACATAATGGCCCACCCAAATATTAGCAGAACTGTTCTTGCATCCAAGGTAGAAATTGTTTCCTTTTCCTCTTTCATCAAGTGTCTAGAAAGACTACAGCCATGCATACCCAGATACACATGCTGATTCCCAAGGGTGGGTCCTTCACGGTCTATGAGAAAAACTTCCCACTTTTCAATATCTGCAGCCCAAGGTGGCCTGGGAGTGTGGTGGACACCCGACCCACACCCCAGCATACGCCAGTAGCTCCCCTTCACTGCACAGTTGTTGCATTCACTCCGTGGCCGATTCTCCCCATCGTTTCTTCAAAGCCACAACATTACACAAAAAAAGAGGTGACTACGAGACAAGGAGGAAGCCTCGCTGCTGATTTGGCCTAGTGCCCTCTCCCCAGTACCAACAGTCCTTGGCCACTGCTGAAAACAAAATCAAACGTCCATCCTTCTATGGGGAAGTTTTGTAGTTTTCATTCTTGTGTTTATTTGGGAAGAAGGAAGGTCTGGATTATTTGGTAAATTTTTCTGGTACTCTGTCCCTTCTACTTTTGTTTGGGGATGGGGTCAAGTTTGAGTTTGGGAGTTATCTCCCTGCATCCAAAATACGCCATTCTTTCTTTCTTTCTATCCTTCCTTTCTTCCTTAATAGTTAAAGCCATATCAGTTAGACTGCAATACTATCAACGCTAAAAACTCTGCAGGCTGCGCTCTGTCATGCTGTATAAAGGAGCGTCTTGGGGTCAGGGACCACCCCTTTATCCCCTTGCCTGCTTGTCTTTGTCTCTGGCCGCCCAACATGTTTTGCATAGGTATCTCTGTAACAGGGTAAATCACCCCAACACTTGTTATCTGTCTAATTGTCTCTGCTAGTCACTCATTAGATGGTCATCATACAGCCCCATGGAGCTGGGAAGAAAAGGTCCTCAGGCAAAATGAAAAGGGGACCAGGTTGAAGGTGGTAAGGGGACAGCCCATTAGCACCTGTTTCGTCAATATAATGTCAGCTTGTCTGCAGTCATCCCATAGGACAAAAGAGTGTGATTGTGAGAGTCCTGCAAAGTTTCATACTGGTTGAAACTCTGTGCCAGAATGGCAGGACTTTGCCAGGGGAACACAAGCTGTTTATTGTCTACATAATCCTCCTGGGTGAATGTTGAAAATTGCAATAAATCCACTTTTCACATGGGGCAAAGGGCTGATGCTGAAGCCAGCTTCCCACACTATGGTGATGCTGTTGCTCTCAGTTGACAAAATCACCACTATACCCATTGTTTAGTATTTAGGCAGAGAGAAGTAAGTACCAGTAAGTCTCTGGAACCCACCAATATGAGAACCCCATTCTGGGCAAGAACAAGAAGCAAAAAAAACCCCAAAACCCACGTCTTAGAATACTGGAGAGACATGAAACAGCAATGCCCACAGAAATGAGGCAAAATGAAACCTAGCTTCAATATGTGTGAATAAGCCATCCTAGCCCCAATTCACACAAAAAGTATACAAATCAGAAATCTAAGCCTCTTCCTCTGCTACTAGGATAGGAGCAGAAGCCCTGAACCACAGGAGGTGTATTTGTGCTGCAGCTCCTCCTCATTTTAGCATCCTTATCCCTGCTGGGGAAGAACCGTTTTGATTCCCTGTGATCTTTGACCTCTGATATTATCATGTCAGTGGGAGGAGCTGTGGGATGCGGTTTCCAGGTCATTGTGGTAGCCAGGAGAAAACCTTAATATTTTGCTTCGAATCTTACTTAATGGAGCTGGATCAGCTTCCAATTTGAATGCAGAGAATATATGTGTTGTATGTATGCATGCATGCATGCATGCATGTATGTGACATCAGTGAGTGAGTGAGAGAAAGAATGGAAAGAAAAGAACAAGAAATAAAAGGCAAAACAAGTACAGTGATGGCTTTTGATCAGTCTCCCTCAACCAGCTTTTCCCAACTTGATGTCCTGCAATTGTGTTGGGATTCATTTCCCTAAATTTTCAAGTTGAATCTCACCATATTTGAAGAATTCTACCTTATCCCACATATAAAAGTTAAGATATCCTTCTAGGTCCCAGACTAATGGGTATCTATAGACTCCAGCTGCTTTTGCCAAAATGATAAAAGCAGTGTCATTGTGTTGAAGTCCCTTTTGGACAAACAATATGACATGTATACGTTCATAAGGGGCGTATCCTGTGTCATGGATCCACTTTGCTCAGATTGACCAATTTGACTGGGCCTGAGGATTACACCCCTTTTGGTTCCACCACTCTTCATGGCCAAAGAACTTGCACAGAAGGTTTGCCTACAAAGGGAAGTACACATGAATCACAAACCCTGATGCATTTGCTTGTCCTTGCTACGAATGAATGTTTATATGTCAGAGAATGACCATTTGTAAGCATTCATGGGTGAAAGGTGAATGAGAGAGAATAGCATAACGTAAGAAGGCATGTTGAATGTTTCTTGGATTTTCTCCAAGCACATGGCTATGTGAGAGCACAAGACAAACCAGTGGGTGTATCTATCTCTGTGCCGTACAGGCCTTGGGGAACAATTATGTCTTGCCATGAAACCAGGAGAAATTTCTGAATCTGTTTTCTAAGAATCAGTTAAAATATGGGCTTTTTTTTTTTTTTTCAAATGGCTTCCAGAATTGGACATCCTTTGGGAATTCACTATTGTCACAGAGTAATTGACTCCAGCCTTCCAATGCATCCTGTCCCCTCCTTGACTGGTGCCGAGGAGCTAGTTGTCGTATGCATGGAGTTTCTCTTCTCTACTTTCCTCTCACTAGTCTGTTGAGGAAATTGACTGCCCACGCGCTAAGCCAAGAGGTCGTATGAACCATTCTGTCTTGCTTGTGCCATCTGCTTTCTAGAATCATTGTGTCTAATTGGCTAGTCCTCGTCCCACCTGCAACCACCAAGGGCATCTATCACAATGATGGGACAAATGAGTTATATGGGCAATCCAGTGCAAACAGCTCCCTGCAGGCCCTTCAGGTTATTGCTGCCGTGTGGGGGGAGGCTGTAGCTGAATCTGAGCCAAAGGGTTACATGATTTCTGACTTTAACCTGTTTTGTTTAACCTGGGGGCTGGCAGGGAACTGGTTACGCTCCTTTCCCGGTCTGTGTGGGGTGAAAGATGTAGGCAAAAGGGGCAGGGAAGACTTGAAGGGCTCCATTCATTCACCCTATGGTGACCATTCTGCTCTACCTAGTCTTTGGAGAAAAAAAATAAAATAAAGAAGTTTGTACATTGCCCTGTGTCAACTGTCTCTGAGATTCAACCAGAAGAGATTCTGGACACTGTCAGCACAAGCACCACTTCATAACACACAGTGAATTGACCCAGTGATGCACCTGCGGAGAAGAAAGACCAGGGAGCTAGAAGAAGCCTGGGGCCAAAGTCTTGCCTGTCTGAAGAGGCTACAGAGGGAGGCTGTTTTTCTGAGAGGGGACACGCCAGAGATGGCATTGAGTTTAGAGCTGTCTGTACTTCAAAGGTAAATCCTGTGCCAGTCTAAAAAAAAAAGCTGCTCTTGCTGCTTTAACGAATCCAATAATTACCATCATTAATTAAGAGTCACATTAATCATTGACTTTTGCCTCAAGGCAGCAACAGCAGCTTTTCTCTCTTTTTTCCAGGGAGTGGAGGCTGGGGTGGATCCTTGAAAATGTCTTGCACGCTTGAATGGCACAAAGGTGCTGTGGGTGGATGCTCAGGTTTTAAAGCCACCTTCGAAATCTTTTTGAAATGTGCACCTGAAGTATCTAACTGGGATATTTCTGCCTTCTCCCTTCATAATGAAGTGTAGCAGGAACAAAAAAACAAAGCAAAAAATGGAATTCTGACAGAAAGAAATTTAAGGATCCTGCAAACCTGAAAGGTTTCTAATGGGAAGCACTTGACCCCCTCACACGCACACACCTTTCTTCAGTAGAACGTGGACAGGATCCTCAACTGGGTCATAAAGAGGGATTTTTTTCTCTTCCCCAGTCTTTTCTACACTGAAGTAACAATAGCAAGAGTGTGCACGGAGAGTCAAGATGGCAGCCAAAACTATGCAATCAATATCCTGTGCTGCACATACGAAAGGGGCAGGGGTTTGATTGTGGGACTTATTTACCTATTTATTCATTTACAAGACTTATATGGCTTCCTGTCTCATATAATGATTCTAGTTCTCAAGAATTCATAAGAAACAGTTAAAACAAAGCAACCTACCTCCCTCCAGACGCCAGGCTAATCACCTTCATAGCTCAAACACCATCCTAGCCCAATACCTGGGAGAAGAGCCAGGTTTTCACAGCTCTCCAGAAGGCTAAAAATGAAGGGATCCCTTGGATCTCAAGTGGGATGCTTTTCTAAAAGGTTGGAGCAGCCACGGAAAAGGTTTGCATCTGAGATACCCTCATCAGTAAACCGTTTGGAGAGGGAAAGCACTGCGAAGTGGTATATAAGGAAGTGATATTGCTATTGCTATCATTTAAGAAAAGGCACCTGGAACATACCGACTCTATCTAACCTGTTAAGACGGGTCAATACCTTCAGGCAGAGGTGACCCTGCAAGTAACCTGGCCCTGTGACGTGTAGGGTTTTACAGGTGACCACTAGCATCTTAAAGCAACTATAAACCAGTGCAGTTCGCACTGCACTTTGGGTCAACTGCAGGGCACTCAAAACTGCACATGCTGCTACATTAGGATTAGTTGCAACTTCTGGGTAGTGTTCAAGGGCAGCCCCAAGAAGAAGTTATTAGGAGGAAGATAGATATGGAACACAGCAATAAGACATTATTGATGCTCCAGAAGCAGCAGTGACAGTCTACCCCTGAGAGACCTAATTGGCTAGGGAAGTAATTTCAACACTTTTTTATTTATTTATTTATTTATTTGTCTTGTATGCTGCCCACTCCCGGAGGACTCCGGGCGGCTCACAAAAGACAAGGGAAAGGGGGAGAACGAGACAAAGACAACATATTAAAAACAAAACCAACATTCACAATTTCCGTGGAGGTAAATGCTTCTCAGCCCCCGCCCCCCCAGCCTGCTGGAACAGCCAGGACTTGGTGGCTTTGCGGAAGGCCGGGAGGGTAGTAAGGGTCTGGATCTCAACAGGGAGCTTGTTCCAGAGGGCCGGAGCTGCAACAGAGAAGGCTCTTCCCCGGGGAGTCGCCAGCCGACATTGGCTGGCAGATGGAATCCGGAGGAGACCTAACCTGTGCGATCTAATTGGTCTGAGAGAGGTAATCAGCAGGAGGCGGTCACTTTTGAGTGCCCTTTCCAGTGACGCCAGCTGCATGGGTTTTCCTACAATTGAGAAATGTGCATCTTATATCTGCTGCTGCAGGAATCCCTGGCCTGCGGCCTGATACTAAGCTGCTGCCCATTGGGAACCAAGCCATACAAGGCAAGTGTGAGTGTTGAAGCTCCATTTTCACAAGCAGCAGGTGTACTCACAAAACCATCCATTCTCCCCACCCCAACCACCACTGCCAGTCCACATGTCACCTAGCCTTTAAAGAAAGGCAGGATATCAATCAAATGAATTTTTAAAATATGCATTTGTGACATCCTGCATTCCATATTTAGAGATCCCAAAGTAGTAATAAATATTATTGAGCGATACCTCTGCACTGAACTCATCTAGCACAAGTTCTTAAGAGAAAAGATTATTAGTAGAACAGCAGTCCAAAATGTGTTTACAGTTGGCAGCATCATATCATATGTGATTAATGGATTGCAGTAGCAGTACAAGATGGGAATTCAGTTTAGCATGCAATTTGTGTGACAATCGGTGGGCTCAATAACAGCTTTTGTTGAATTAAGTCCATCAAAATCCATTGTTTGTATGCTCTAATAGGTGGTTGAGCAAATTGTCCCTGTGGCCTTTAACATCATTCATGAGAGATGAAAATGAAGTCCCCCAGGAGGACTTCAGAATATAATACTGGTAGCCACAATGTGTTCATGACAAATTGGCAGAACTAGGAACAATGGTTTTTCACTCTGTGCTAGAGTGTGCAGGATCTGACTGTGCTGGCCATATGCTTGCTTAGAGATGGCAGAAAGTAGTCATTCTCCAACAATGTCAGAACTATGGAAGTGATAAAACACCAAGCAAGCCAATAACTTGCTCAATGCAGGTTTGCTGCCTCGAACTGTTGGTAGGTTACCTCTTCCTGTACCTTAGTTCTCATTACAAAGGTCACTACGTGGAACTTTCTTCTGCATGGCACATTAATGTCTTTTAGAATTCTGCACATTTTCATGTGAACATTTATTAAGATAGTGCTACAGTGAATAAAGCATGGGTCCTCTACCTTTTAATAGTTATGCCGAATTTTAAAAATGCTTACAGCTCTATAACCAATCAGAACAGAATAAGCAGCATGATGAAATCCAAAATATTTGAAGAAAAAGTTCCATCAGATCAGCCCAATCAATCTGGCTAGAAGTTGGGGATCATGGGAATATCATCTAAAACTTCTGGGGAGTATCTGGTTGTTCCCATTGCCCTTAAACTCCAGATACTGGGCTAAGTGGATTGGTGATCTTCCTCAAAATAAGGCAACTTTCTATGTTCATGAATTCTTAATGCTGGGTGAGAGGAAATATTTCCTGAATACTCAATAGAAAGTACATATATTTCAGGGAACTGTGGCACCATTATTTATTGAAAATGGCGCCCTAATTGAGAGGGGGGAACCATTCCATATTCCTATATCTATAAGCAATAGAAAGAAGGTACATCGTATTAAATAGTTGCTATTTTAATCATTGAAAATAAGCTGTCTTTCAAACCCATCTCAAGGGAGCACATCTCATTTCAAAGCCAATGCTACATAGAGTATAAGACTTGAAAGGAATATTAGAAAACATCTATCCAATCCCTGACAAGTTTAATGTTCAAAGCAAAAATAATAATAAAAAAGTATTGCCACACACTTATTATTATTGATAATATTACCTAGTTGGACAATAAAATGTCTGTAAGCAAACAATGAAGTTCAGAGACTCCACAGTTCAACCCTGAGCTGCATATGTTCTTTTCTATTGGAAGTTTGTACTTTTAATTACATAACTTTTCTTTAAGAGCACAGATTGTCATGGTAAAAAATGAAAAAGTATTACTTTGTCTGAAAAAGTAATATGAATCTCCATGTTTACATCCATGTCAACACAATGTAGAAACAGTATAATGTTTGATATGCAAGTTTAATAGCATGTAAAATCACCTATACATTATCTTAATGGCCAGTTCCTGACGATTTGCTAAAAGAGATTTAGAAGATTTTAAAAAAATAGAGATTCATAAAGTTCAAAATCTGATCTCCCTACCAGATATTTTTAAGGCATCTTAGGCCCCTGCTGTGTTTCATACAGAAGTTAGGATCTTGCCTGCTAGAATTCAGTAATGATTGAATTTGACAAATTGCTTGTCCATTGAATTCCAAAAATGGAAACCACTGTTAATAAGAAAGTGTTATCCATCACTCCTGCCATATTAACTGCTAAAGATAGTAGTGCCTAATTTAATACAGGCATATTTCCATTAATACAAAATGGTAAGGTCTTCGTTGAGTTGAACTGGGAATTATGTGTCCTGACTAGGATAATTAATTATATAAAATAATTAGAATAATTAATTATATAAAAATAATAGGGAGACAATTTGCCATTATCTTCTTCCAAGATGTTTTTGACATCTATAGAGCTCCCAGAGTTCATGGTGGTGTCCTAACTATTAAGCAAGCCTAAAGCTTTTGGAGCAAGGGCTATAAATCAGCCAAGGATAATTAGTTGCTGTCACTGCTACAACAGTCATCATTGTTGATTATGATATCATTTAGAAAAAGCCTACTATGAGGTTGGTAGCATCTACCATCGAACTGCCCCATTCAACTAGACCCTAATCTCATATTTATTTTCAATTCTTCTTTTGCACCAACAAGAGATGGCACAGACCATCTGGAAAGCTATTTGTCAGACTTGGATTTTATGGTTAATCTTGACCTCCCTGCTGCTATTTTTTTCAACATCCATATTTTCCAGATGTGTTCCCAATCCAAAAACATGGCCTTACCAACACTGACTCAACCCTTCTCTAAATGCGGTTTCTACAGCACGGCTTCTTCTTGAGAGAAACACTCCTCTAGTTCAGAAAGTGGGTTCAGCAGTTAGGTCCTGATGCATAACAGTTGAAATACTGGTTGCTTTGCTCCTTGCAAATTCTATAGAAGAAAAGCCACACAGAGCTGAGGGGGTGACATCAGGCAGAAATGCAGCCTGCCTGAGCAAAGAGCAGGAAGCTCTCCTGCTCTTGATCTGCTAATTTCCTGAAGGCAGTATTAGGGCCTAGGCTAGGACCAAGGCAACCATTAGAGGGAGGAGAAGATAATAGCAGCTCTCTGGGGGAAAGGGTTCCACCCTATTCAGCTTAAAATTAAGTAATGGCTGTGATTAGTCTCCCGGAGAGCTGTGGCAGTGAGCTGCCTGCTGAGTTTCCTGACAGGCCTCTGGTACCAGCCCAAGCTGTGATGTTCCTGTACCTTTCCTATTTGGAAAGTCCTCCGCCAGCAACCAAAGAGGACAAAAAAACTAGATTTTGTGTACTCGGGGTTATGTGTAAGATAGATATGAAAAGTTATTTCATTTGACTAACTCATGTTTTCCTTATGGGCTTCCTAGATACATCTCTTGTCTATTAACAGAAATGGTACGCTGGATTTGATAAGTTTAAAAAAATCCTACCACACTGGTCTTCTTGCCTATAAGCAGCAGTGTGCGGCGGCTTATATTAAAATGGGATACATTAAGGCAAAATAGTTTCCACTATAAGTCCAGTTATCTCACAATGGGTTAATGAGTGAAGTCAAACCCGAAATACAGCTTGAATGAGAGAAGTTTACTGAAAACCAGGGAGGAAGTATAGAAGGGAGCAAAGGCTTTGCAAATCAACATTCCAAAATTCAGTGACTATGATTCCCAGTTAAAACTATAAAAAAAAGAATGTGGACTTATTTCTCTTGTCTTGAGACACAGGAGAACTTAAGAGACTGGCCTGCTGTAAATAATATAATTTCATATAGCCACATTGCATATGAAGGGTCCCAAAAGTTAATACGGTTCATCTTTTTTAATACTTTTCCACAGATATTTAATTTATACAAGACAACCCATGACTGTCATTTATTTTATGTTTAGTTTTCACATTTCTGCACCACTATCTCCCTCTTTTCTAATGTAGCCTGGCACCCATTTCACCACCCCTCGTGACCCTCAGCAAAACTCCAGTGAAGCCTCTTCCTCCTCCCCTTTGGCTGACCTATGGAATTCCCTACCACTTTGATGATTGGAGGGGGAATTAGGTCATGGACTGTGAGAAAGACTGCATCCCTGCTCCCCATCCTAGCATATTCCCAAGGGGCCACTCTCTCTAGGGAATAAAAGTGCTCGCCTGTCAACTACTGACACCCCCAGCCAGACTTGGCCAGCAGGTATCTGAATTCCTCCCTTATCCTTCTCTTGCTGCCCATTACCGTTAAGAAATTTCAAATTTTGGCTTCCGTTCCAAAGCAGCCCATTGCCACTCAGCCATCAGGCCTTGCCACCAACCAATTTGGCATAGGGATTACATTGAAGTGGGAAAGAGGATTGGGGATACACCTCTCCATCTTCCTTTCCTTTACACCCTGGGAGGTGCAATCAGAAATCATGATCACAGTGATAGTACAACAGCCCCAACTTTACAAATAAAGCTGGTATGAGGATGCCTGACATTTCAATCACATAGGAGTAATGGGTACCGAACTTTGGGCACGTTCTTTAACTTAACTCCATTTGAGGAACCTTGATTCGAAACCTTTTGGCCTGTGATGCACCATTTTGCCAATTGAAGGTCCTAAACAGGAGGAGTGTATTTCCATGATATTCTCAGGAGTCTTCTCCAATATGTTTTATCTCATACGAAGTTGTAAAAATGAGAATACAGATTAATTTAAAGATGCCTAAAGTATTGTCCTCAGCTTGGTCAAGAGCAGCTTAGAGATCACCCAACCATAACTGTGTCATTAACATATGGAATAATGAGCAGAATGAATACCAATGTCAGATTATCTCCCTTTGATCCTACCTGAAAGCCTGAACTATGAAGGCTAACCATTAACTGATTTGTCATGGATAGTTATAGTTCATGATCCCCTTGGACAATTTATGATGAATAGGGAAAAAGCCAAAAGTGTCTAGTGGATTCCCTCATTTCTAGAGAGGGCTGTCTTTCTTGCAGGGTACAGGCTTAGCATCCCCATAAATCCTGGACTGCGTTTGAACTCATCACCTTGGGAAAATACTCAAAAAATGTCACTAATATTTCCTGGCAGAGAATAAATATTGCAAAAACGGAAAGTGAACTGAGATTGGTGCAACACTTACCAAACTCTGCAAAAGGCAACTGCACAGAACATTTATAGCAATAGCAATAGCACTTAGACTTATATACCGCTTCATAGTACTTTACAGCCCTCTTTAAGCAGTTTACAGAGTCAGCATATTGCCCCCAACAATCTGGGTCCACATTTTACCCACCTCGGAAGGATGGAAGGCTGAGTTAATCTTGAGCCTGGTGGGATTAGATCTGCCAAACTGCTGGCAGCCGGTGATCAGCAGAAGTAGCCTGCAATACTTCACTCTAACCACTGTGCCACCACAGCTCATATCATTGCAACTACTATAGTAATCACAGTTTAATGTGTTTGCATGCTTTCAATATCATACAAGGGCATTCTGGTACAGCAGAGATGAGCAAAAGTAAGAAAATATATCTTGTTCACTCCCTATGTCACTTGTTATGCTAAGGAAAAGACAACTTCAGGCAGTTTGGGTTAAATTCACAATCCCTTGCTTTCAGCCACGCCAGCTGATCCAAAGGAACTTTAGCCAGAAAGAGGAATAATGGGGTGGGAAAATAAGACACTCAAAAGATCCAATTCAAGTTTCAAAATGGAGAGTGAAAGCTGGACAGCTTCATGCAGAAATCATGGAAGATATCAAACAATTATTTCTTATAGTGAACAGACAGCTAGAAGTTGAGCTCATTGTTTAGAAATCATGGAAGATATCAAACAATTATTTCTTATAATGAACCGACAGCTAGAAGTTGAGCTCATTGTTTAGAAATCATGGAAGATATCAAACAATTATTTCTTATAATGAACCGACAGCTAGACGTTGAGCTCATTGTTTTCAAGGTTTTTCAAAGAACTGACAGAGAGGTCAAGGGAACACCTGTTGGTAAGTGTGTGATGAATGCCATTCACTTTGTATGGCTGAAGGCACTTCGACGACGTTAATAACACTGAACAGTGCATTAATGCCTTCCAGCTTAAAAACCTAACAACTTGTGCGTGTACAACACAAAGACCAATAATTGGAGCTTGTAATTGTCACAGGCTGCAGTCCTAGGCTTATTTCCAATAAACTGACACTTTTTAGAAAATTACTATGTGATTTGTTAGGAAGAAAAATACAAAAAGCAACCACAAATACAGAGGTTTCAAGCTGAACCAATTAGAAGAATAACAGCCAAATTGTTATTTTATTCCATACTCCAACTTAAGCATTACACTGCCCCCCAATGGTAGTAAGAACTAATTACCATCAAGAAGATTTTCATTTAATTCCCATCTAGCAAATTTGGAAAACTCAGCAGTGGTCACAGGATTGGAAAAGGGCCGTTTACATTCCAATTCCAAAGAAAGGCAATGCCAAAGAATGTTCAAACTATCACACCATTGCACTCATATCACATGCTAGCAAAGTTATAGTCAAAATCCTACAAGCTAGGCTCCAGCAGTATGTTGGATACCAAAACATGCAGGATTTCGAAGAGGCAGAGAAACTAGAGATCAAATCGCCAACATACGCTGGATCATGGAGAAAGCAGGGAGTTTCAGAAAAACATCTACTTCTGCTTCATTGACTATGCTAAAGGCTTTGATTGTGTGGATCATAACAAATTGTGGCAAGTTCTTAAAGAGATGGGAGTACCAGATCATCTTATTTGTCTCTTGAGAAACCTATGCAGGTCAAGAAGCAACAGTGAGAACTGGACACGGAACCACTGAGTGGTTCAAAATTGGGAAAGGAGTCCATCAAGGCTGTGTACAGTCACCCTGCCTATTTAACTTACATGCAGAGCACATCATGAGAAAGGTGGAGCTAGATGAATCAAAAGTTGGAATTAGGATTTCCAGGAGAAATATCAACCTCAGATATGCAGATGATACCACTCTAATGGCAGAAAGTGAAGAGGAACTAAAGAACCTCTTGATGCGGGTGAATGATGAAAGTGCAAAAGCTGTCTTGAAACTCAACATTAAAAAGACTAAGATCATGGCATCTGGCCATCTCAATTCCTGGCAAATAGATGGGGAAGAAATGGAGGTAGTGACCAATTTTATTTTCCTGGGCTCCAAGATCACTGCAGATGGGAATTGCAGCCAAGAAATTAAAAGACACTTGCTCCTGGGGAGGAAAGCTATGGCAAATCTAGACAGCATACTAAAAAGCAGAGACATCACCCTGCCAATAAAAGTGCGTATAGTCAAGGCTATGGTTTTCCCAGTTGCAATGTATGGCTGTGAAAATTGGATGATAAGAAAGGTTGAGCACTAAAGAAGTGAGGCCTTTGAACTATGATGCTGGAGAAGACTCCTGTGAGTCCCTTGGACTGCAAAGTGATCAAACAGGTCAGTCCTAGAGGAGATCAACCCTGACTGCTCTTTAGAAGGCCAGTTCCTGAAGATGAAACTCAAATACTTTGGCCACCTGATGAGAAGGAAGGACTCACTGGAGAAGAGCCTAATGCAAAAGAAGAAGGGGATGGCAGAGAATGAGGTGGCTGGATGGAAGCACTGAAGCAGTAGGCGTGAACTTAAATGGACTCAAGGACTTTGCAACTAACGCCTATCAAGAAGACAAAAGGCCAATAGAAGAAATGTGCTTAGAAATCCATTTGTGAAGGAAAGTACGGAATGGAAACAGCCCAATTTAAACTGCTGAGTTTCCTTTTCAGTATTCAGGTCAACACGTGCTTGCTTACCTGTCCCAGGTAGGGATAGATATAGGGATAGACTGTATTGCTCTTCATTAAAAAAAAATCCAGGTTAGTTTAATGATACAGAAGAAAGTTTATTATCCTAAGATGTTTGCATTGTATTCATTCTGTAATTTCTGTATGTATGCAGCATATTGAATTTTGAGGGAGGCTCAAAGGCCTAATTAGAAAGGCAATCTTAATAGCTCAGGGAAACCTGCAACATGAAAACGGGAAGAGCACAAAAGCCTGTCTCTGTAAATTAAAAATGGTCCCTCGTGTATTTGCATGCTCTTTATACAAAAATCCCAAAAGTTCCATCAAATTGATGTTCATGCTAATTATTTATAAATTGAACAATATTTCCACTTTGTCATAATAAATCAATCTAAACCTAAATCCATCTCGTGATATTTAAAGCATATCAACAAACACAAACATGCATAAAGATGTTTGCAAAATGACTCAGCCAACCACCTTTGAATTGGACCTGGAAGCAAACTGGCAAACAATGCAATTCACACAACAGTAGTTGTGCCATCTAAGCACACACACACACCCCGCCCTCCGGAATTGTGCACACTGCTGCATTCTGCACCCGCTGTAGCTTCCAAATACTTTTCAAAGATAACCCCATGTAGATATGCAGGGCATAAATGACTGCATACAGGGGCATTAGGAGCCAATTGCTTCTAACTCAAGGTGTGTAACAGTAAACAGTAACACCTTTTTGTTTTTTAGTTTTAGATGAAGAAGAATACTGGGAGAGTTAAGTGTGTACTTTTGTGTAATGAACTTAGTATCTGGCATCACTCACAAATGGCTTCCTCTTAAAAAAAAGATTTGAAAAGCAAGTTCTAAACTGAATAAATGCAAATTCTGAGTTGAATATCTGTTCCGATCCATTTTATTTGAGGATTTGCTTGAGGATTTGATTGCAGCTACTGAAAAACGAAGTAGCTATTGCAAGCCTGATGTCTCTTCCCCATATCTTCTAGTATTTTTACTCACAGAATAAATTACTGACCTGAATAAAAGTACGCCTGTAATTTAAAAATGCTACCCCAACTCATTTTTAACTTTTTCCCCAGTAACTGCCTCCACTATTTTCTCTTATGCAGGGAACATTCTGAATTGATTTCAGTCACCTTCACTAACATTAGCACTTCATAAAACCAAATTGGATAAATCACATCATGACATCAAGCTCTTCCATAAACTGTCTGGATTTTCTACAAGGAAGGAAAAGGCTTTCCTATTAGGAAAATGGAGCTGAGACACCAGAATTGGAGCAATAATGGCAAGACTGAAAATATCAATACTGCTATATTTCCTTTTCTGGAAACTGTTTTCCAACCACACAACTCACTTGATTGAAAATTTTAAAAAAATCGCAGAACACCTAAGCTGACTGTTTTTATCGATTAGTATATACGGCTCATTCTATGTCAAACAAAAGCTTGATCCAGTCAATATCCTGATTCTCACTCATCAACAAGTTGCTTCCAGAAAGTTTTCAATCAAGGCAACAAAATTCCCTAGTCTTGCTTTCTTTGCCTCTGAGTGCTGCTGTTATCATTCCCCAGAAGATTGAGACAGGAGAATCAATATTCCAAGACTGTATGATTTTTCCCCCTAGAAGTTCAGTAAATTGCCCTTTAAACCACAATGCACAACATTTTAGCAAATATCTTTATCCAAGATACAAAAACGGGATCATACAAAAATTAGTATTTTCCAGCCTTACTCCTTTCATTATACTACAGTATTATGGTATAAAAAGAATTAGACACATAAATATATACATTTTTCTCAAAAGTTAACTATGAAAAGGAGAGTTTCAAAGATGGCTGGAAGAAACCAGCATAATTCTCAACCAGAATTTCCATTATCAAGACACAGGAAAATGACAGTGATGTATAACCCATGTTTGAAGACGTTTTTGCCTCTGATACTCTCAATTAAACAGAGGACAGAGACTGTTACGATGGAGGACACAAATGCATATCAGAATATTGATAGCTCCCTTGTAATTCTGCACTTAAAATACTGAATTAATCTCTGCATTCCAAAGAAGTCCACATCATTTCAACTTCTCTGCCTTCTAGAACAGTTAAAAATGCACAAAAACTTTTTAAAAATCAAATTCCCAGACAAGGGAATTAAAATTCATGGCACTGTTCTCTGCCACAAAGAAAAACAAACCCAGAGAGGAGTTGTGTGTCTTCTGAATGTTCTGCATTGGCTTAGAATCCTAAATCATAAATAAAGTCTCTAGCAGATTTCTTTTAAGAGTCATTGGCGTGACCAAAGAGCTTCACAGTGCCCGCTTCTCTACTGCTATCATATTTGCCGTCTTTATCATCACAAGCGTAGGCTAATAGCGGGTGTTTTGGATGCCAAGCAACTGTGAAGGTTGGGGACTCGCACTGTACTTCCCAGAGCTTCTCCCCTAAAAAACAAAGACACAATTAGATACTGCCTTTGGGACAAACTAACAGAGCTCAGACCCTCTAGCCTTAGACATTATAGACAAGAATGCAAGTTAGGAAGTACTGTTGAGTAAGTGTTTCTTTTATTCAGAATTATAAGGGCAGTTCAAACCGCCCCTTCTCTCAACAAGAAAAGAGCAAGATTTTCAAAACACCTTAAGACCTACAGGAATTTTCATATATTTCATTCATAAATATTATGCCTAGATATTATACTAGCCTAAGCATAAAGCTCTGCCAAATATACAGCATTTAAAATGACACCAAAAATCATACAAAGCAGAAGATAGGAAAAAATTAAGATATATCAATGTGTGCATATATTTTACTAGCCATCCTTTAAAAAATGTCTTCATTCAGTTGATCGCTTCTCCTAATAAAGGTTAAATTACTTTCCAGCTAGGCAGCAAGAAAGCAATACTCACCAGTTTCTACTTCAGCAATATCAATGAAGTGATCTTCAGAGGCTGAAGCCAGCATCTTGCCATCACAGCTAAAGCTCAAAGTCCTGACAGGCCAATCAAGTCTAAGATCAGGAAGCAGAGAAGGAAATAAGAGAAATAGACTGATTATAAGAGGTGAGAGAAGTGCCTTTGGACACCACTAAACAGTCTACTTTATCATTCTTAGAATCTAGTCTTTGAAAAGTAGAAATATTGCATTTGACCATGTAGATGTCATTTGAGTACAATAACTAATTTGTATCTCAATTATTAATAATGTTCTTTTAAAATTCTCTAAGACAGGCCACAATATCTTGTAGTAACAAATTTTGTGCTGTATGATTTTTGTTCTTAATCTACTACCAACCGGTTTTGTTGAATTACTCCTATTTCTCATATTATTAGACAGGAAAGGACAACTCTTAAAAAATGTAGAATAACGCAGTTGGAAGGAACCTTGAAGGTCTTCTAGTCCAACCCCTTTTAGGCAGGAAACCCTACACCACTTCAGACAAATGGCTATCCAATCTCTTCTTAAAAACTTCCAGTGTTGGAGCATTCACAACTTTTGAAGGCAAGTTGTTCCACTGATTAATTGTTCTAACTGTCAGGAAATTTCTCCTCAGTTCTAAGTTGCTTCTCTCCTTGATTAGTTTCCACCCATTGTTTCTTGTTCTTCCCTCAGGTGCTTTGGAGAATAGCTTGACTCCCTCTTCTTTGTGGTAGCCCCTGAGATATTGGAACACTGCTATCGTGTCACCCTCTAGTCCTTCTTTTCATCAAACTAGACATACCCAATTCCAGCAACCGTTCTTTATATGTTTTAGCCTTCAGTCCCCTAATCATCTTTTCTGCACTGTCTAGAGTCTCCACATCTTTTTTACATAGTGGTGACCAAAACTGGATGCAATATTCCAAGTGTGGCCTTACAAGGTACCACATATGCTGTACTTGTGCATTTTGTTTTTCTTACCTAAATGTAGAATCTTACTTTTTTCACCATTGAATTTCATTTTGTTAGATAGTGCCCAATGTTCAAGTCTGTCAAGATCCTTCTGTATCTTAAGCGTATCTTCTGGAGTGTTGGCTATTCCTGTTAGCTTGGTGTGGACTACAAATTTGATGCATTCCCCATCTATCCCTTCATCCAAATCATTAATGAAGGTGTTGAAGAGTACTGGGGCTAAAGCAGAACCTTGAGATATCCCACTGCATATTTCGCTCCACATAGAAGCAGTTCCACTGAGGAGTATATGTTGAATACGGGTGGTGATGCTGTCTAATCCACATTTTTCTATCTTATCAAGTAGCAGGTTATGGTCTACTTTATCAAATGCCTTACTGAAGTCCAAGTAAGTTATATCAATGGCATTCCTCTGGTGCACTAATTTTGTCACTTTGTCAAAGAATGCAATAATATTTGTCTGGCATGATCTGTTTGACAAACCCATGTTGGCTTTTGGTTATTACTTTGTTTGGTTCTAGTAACTCTCACTAATTAGTAACTATACTACCTAATTTATATTAGATATAAATTAATAGTTTACTCATTTGCATCCTGATCTCTATTTTTTTCATAAGAGAAAATCTTTTACTTGACTTCATACTGGAAATGTAATTACACTTTAATACAGGTGGTGCTCAACTTACAATTAATTTAGTGACCATTCAAGTTACAACAGCACTGAAAAAAGTGACATGACCATTTTTCACACTTACGACCACATGATCATGTGATCAAAATTCAAGTGCTTGGCAACTGATTCATGTTTATGATGATTGCAGTGTCCGGGGGACATGTGATCACTATTTGTGACTTTTGACAAGCAAAATCAATGGGGAAGGCAGCAGATTCACTTAACAACCATGTTACTAACTTAAGAACTGCAGTGATTCATTTAATAATTGTGGCAAGAAAAGTCATAAAAAGGGGCAAAAGTCATTTAACAAATGTCTCGCTTAACAACATAAATTTTTGGGCTCAATTTTGATCATAAATTGAGGACTACCTGAGCACTAAGATGGGACGTTCCTATTTATTTTTAATAATTCTTTCAGAATTTGTTTCCAAATTGTTTTAAATAGATTCTAAATTTAGATTTTTAATTGTTTGAAATACCCATTCTTAAAGACAAAGCAGGATTTACTTTTTAATCAACTTACTACTGATATGATCTATACTATAAATCACAGCAGCAGGGAAAGAACAAGAATGGAATTTAAAAACTGTGATAAATTTTACATTGAATCTCTTCCTGTTTTCCATTTTTTTCAGGATAAGTGTATCATCACAGGCCCTAGGATATACTTCCATTATATATCATTACGCTATACTGCATAGCTCACGCATTGCGCTATTGCATTTCTATAGTGCATCCTTCCAATTACTTTGCACTTAGAACAGTATTTTGATTATAAATATGTTTCATTCTATTAATCTTAGAAAAGTTCCATTTATTTATCTACAAGCCTGATATCTGGAAAAGCTTTTAATACAACTCACCTAGAAAAACATCGTACACACACCAGCTCATCCACATCCCAGAGGCTAACCAATGCATCAGCACTTCCAGTAGCAAAATACTTGCCCGTTGGATCAAACTTGATACAAATGCAATTTGAGGGATGCGCATTAATTGACTGAATGGGTTTCAGCTCTGGGTAACTGCAGAAAAGAAATAAAAACAGTTTATTAAATGCACATATAATTCACTAAGTAGGACATGCCCTGAAGTCTTGTTTAGCAATCTCTAAATGTGAGGCAGGCTCCTTATTATATACCAGGAATCACAAGCTGCATAGTTGAATAGCAAGTCTTACTTTACGTTAGCACCGAATAAGCAAATATAAAAGAAAGTGCATGGGCTCTTTAATACATTTTTAAAAATTAAACAAAGGCAGAAAAGTTTGTGGCTCATAAAGATTTATGCTACATCAATATAAGGATCTTTAAGATTCCAGAAGATTCTGTTCATTTTGCTGCAAAAAAGTATGTCTATCCTAATCTGCTAAGACTGCTAAAAGGCAAATAAAATTGAGATATTTTAAAAAGAAGGGACATTGCTTCAGGGTTTGCACACATAGGGAATGAGAACACATGGGACAATAGTCACCCTTATTTAAGTCAGTTCAAATACAAGAAGGAAATTTGTTTCAGCATAATAAATATCTAAGCAGACCCTAATAGTAAAATTCCTCTTCTGCTAGCAAATCTGGTGTCTGAATCTGGATCTGAGCTCATATGCCAATATTCCTCTCCTAGTTAAGTGATAAACTGATTAAAAAAAGAATAGAATATGATGCTTTTTATTTAGTTTTTAAAATACTTGCCTAGTAGTCCTTCATTGGAGCACCTTTCATTAGTGTCAAAATGGAGCAGAGAATTGAAATAAAAATCCCTACTTGACCACACAAAATCACTAGGTGATTTTTAACTCCAGAGCCTCTCAGAATATTGCTGAGAAAACAAGGAGATATCTCCATGTGTGCTATCTCACATTCCTTGAAGAGCAATTAAAAATTAATTATCTAATTGAAGAAAGAAAAATGTGGCAGTGGCCACCATTAAGAGGTGAAGAATTAAATTCATGATACCTTGGATCTTAATATTAGCACAGCAGGAACAATGAACGGTACACAAAGAACTCTTATGAGGAAACACTATTTAGAGATATCCATGAAAATAGAATAATATTTTATATTACTGTTGGGTTCTTGGTACTCTCTGAATTTGATTGTTTTCTACCAAGCCAGCGTGCAAGGAAACAGCCAAGCCCAGAGAGCACCAACAACTCAACAGTTCAACCTATGCTATATATATTGTCTTCTATTTGTTTTACATTTTATGATCCTGAAATGAGAAGATACTGCAAAAAGCTTGACAGATGCTAATAATATCACTGCAATCCTGATATAAGCTCCAATTAGAAGCAAAAATGGAAGGCAGAATAAAGAAAAAATATCTATAAACAAGGCTGCATCTATGTCAAAGGCAAATATACTTTCCCATCATCACTTAGATCAAAAGACAGGACAGCCAACTCACTAGCTGTCCTTCCTGGTAAAGGCCACGGAGAAGGTACCTGAGGATGTTGATGCAGCCGTTGCCATTGGTGAGGAAAAACATGTTGTTGTCATTGTTCCAAGATATCTCATTCACTTCAAACTTGAATTGCTCTTCAGCTTTGGACCGATGTGTCTTAGCATCAATGAATGTGACAACATCATCTTTATTCCCTACTGCAATAGTCTGGCCATCAGGGCTCCAGCAGATGTTAATGTTTTCCCCTGTAAAGGAGAAAAGGGGAAAACAAACCTTCTGATTTACTAATTGCAGCAAGAACAATTTACACAGGCTTTTCTATTTGTAAAGCAAGGATGATAGAAAATATAACTTTATAATACAACATTTATTAACTATTATAAGAGTGCATTTCAGATTTGGCCATGCCCATTTATCTGAAGAGAAAATAAAGAGAATGATTTGGTCAAATACCACAAAAAAGGTTTCTCCCTTAAAAGCAACATTTATTAAAATCATGTTCATAGATATAGTGGTCACTTTATATGATGATCAGGAAGTAACAGAATTCAATATGTAATTTTACCCACAAGATCTCTTATTTAATTAAGAAGAAAAATACCTTTTGTATTCACTGTGTCAATGCACTTAGTGGTTCGAACATCCCATATTCGAATGGTTTTATCACCAGATGCTGTAACAAATAGATCTGGGTTACTAGGATGCCAACACAACTGATCCACACTGTCTCCATGACCACGGTAATTGTTTTCCTTGACCTGAAGGGCAAAAAAAATACAAAAATCTTCAACAAACTCTTCTGGCCCTTCACAATCATTTTATCACATACACTTCATCATAATCTAAATGCCACTATAGATAGTTGACTGTGCAGGATTTGATTCAAGAATTCTCTATATGCACTTCAACAAAATTATTGAAGAACAGTTGCAGTAGTGGGTTTCGACACCCGTTGCAACCGGTACGCTGCAACGGGAGCCAGGTGAGCACCACGGGCACACGCGCTGCGCACGCATGCACACCCACCGACTGCAATGCTCCAGCTGCTGGGCGGAGCATTGTGCAGGCGCCGTATGCTGTGCACACATGCACAGATGGCCTGGTTCCTTCAAATACAGGTAAGGAACGAGGGCGAGTGGGCAGCCCTCCAAAGCACTGCTCTGGTACGATAGCTGCAGCTTCCGGCAGGCACCAGTATGCGCGTACCGAGGTGTACCTCCTGCAACCCACCACTGAACAGTTGACTAAATAAGGTAGAAGGTACTCCCAGTATCTTGCCCTACAGTCTTCCTCTGTAAGCAACTTTTCTCATACGGTTTAAAGATAACAATTAATTTAGTGTACTGATATTAACATGTAACAGTCTTGTTATCACATTCTAGGATGGTTTTTCAGCTTCCCGATTTATTCTAATCCAAATATACAGAAGAATTATATTTAAAAAATATCTCAAAATCAAAGATATAAAGATTAGATCAATGAACTGGAAACAAACATGCTAGAAAGTGAATATTGGTAACAACAAATCTGCAAGAAATATCAGCTATCATTTTTTAAATCTTATAAGGTATTTCTGAAGTGCTACTTATGCTTTATGAACTGTATAGAAAACAGAGCAATGGCCAATAAAATTAAAAGCATCCCTTTTTATTTCAATACTAAAAAGAAGCTTTATTGAAGAGTACTCGAAATTAATAAACAATTGTCTTTAATATCACATATCAATTTTTTAAAAAGGATTTCACAATCCATATTGCAACCATACTATGGAACAAGAGCTAACAGATAAACAACCTGAATTCAGAAGAAGCAATCACTTTGCTAGTATCCATGGATAGCGGATCAAATTGCTGGTATATAAGGATAGTGTCAAAATCAAGAGTGTTCTAAAAACATGTGGGTTTTTTTTTGCTCTATTGATTATATTAAGATTTTGACTATCGGAAACTCTGAACAGTCCTTAAGATTTTGTGTTCATAGGTATATTTGGTCATTTTATATGATGGTCAGGAAGCAATAGTTAGAATTAAATATGGAGTAATTAAATTGTTCAAAATTGGGAAAGAACTGTGTCAAGCCTATAATCTGTCATCTTATTCATTTAACATAGGCAAACTATATTATGAGAAATGCTGGAACAGAGGAAATAGAAAGGAAGTGAAAAAAATATATAGAAAAGCTGATCTGCTGCCCAGTATTGAAATAAATTAAGCTGATGTCAACACAGAAATACAAATAAACAGAAGAGATGTTGATGCTGACTTTACCTCCCTGGTCCCAAAAAACTCACAGGGATGGTGACTGTAGCCATGAAATAAAAATGTGTCTGCTGCTTGGTAGAAAACAGATCCAGATAAACTTTTGATATGAAAGTTATCACACTGACAATACAGATATGTACTGTCAAGACCATGTTTTTGTAACATATGGTTATGAAAGGTGGGGGGAATTGATGGTTTTCAAGAAGCAACACTGGAGAAAACTGTTGAGAATCCCCCCCATAAATCTTTTAATAACAACTGAAGTAAAATTATAGAGCTCAGCAGAATAATATGGATACTATTAGTAATACTAATACTACTCAGCAGAATAGTATGCGATAACAATGCAGCTGATGTTTTTTTGAATATGTAATCTAAAATGATCACTATAGAAAAGGAGCCCAATCCTTGGTAAAAACCGAATGCCACCCAAAAGCGGCAAGAAGAAACCGTCACCGATGACCCAAGCAAGGAGTTTTATGAACTCAAGAGAAGACTGGATCGATATGGACAAAATGATCTGCATCCGCTACCAACATCCGGAAGCCACCAACCAATGGAACCAAAGCGAGTCCCACCGAATTCTTTAATTCTTTATTGGCCAAGTGTGATTGGACACAGAAAGAATTTGTCTTTAGTGCCACTGCTCTCAAGTGTACATAAGGAGAAACAAAATACATTCATTAAGAATAAAAAGATACACCACTTAGTGATAGTCAAGGTTACTAATAAGCTATCAAATCATACTAGGAAACAAATAAAAACAATATAAATTGAAAGATTCAAGCAACATGGTTATAGTCATAAGTGGGGAGAAATAGATACTAGGAAGAAAGGAAGAGAAGAATAGCAATGCAGTCTTAGTAGATAATTTGACAGTGTTGTGGGAATTAGTTGTTAAGCAGAGTGATGGCATTCGGGGAAAAACTTAGGTTGGTTTTCAATCCGTTATTGTCGACCTTTCAAAAAAAGGGGCGGAGCTCCAATTCCCACATCGGCCGTCGGAGAGTCCAATAATAAAGCTCCCCAGCCGCTGCTGGCGCTTCTTCCCACTCCTCCGTCCCTGCACTCACCAGCCGGTCTTTATCCAGCACGAAGACGCTGGCGGTCTTGTCGAAAGAGCCGGAGGCCAGGCGGTGGCCGCAGCAGCTCCAGGCCACCGAGTGGACCTTGGCCCCGTGCGCGGGGAATTCGCGGCTCCGCGTGTTAGCCCGGAACTTCTCCTGCATGTCCTTCACGTAAGGAGAAACAGCCATGGTAGCCCAGCCTGGCTCAAGCCAGCAGAACACACACACCCCTCCCGCCGCCGCTGCAGAACCACTTTCCTTCCGAGTTGCAAAGGTTCTACTTCCGGTACGTTATTCCTATAGGCAAGAGGTGTGTGGGGGGGAAGAGTCTGTTGAAGAACGTGTTTCTGAGCGCCGTAGAGCTATAAAAGACAAGAGGCGTTCTTTACCATCGAAACGCGCTTTTACTAGTATCGCTTGGCATCTCTTCGATGCTTTCATTTATCTGAGTGGTGAAACTTTCTCTTCATTGATTCTCGGGAAGGCGAGCTGTGGCTTCTAAAGGAAAAACGTCAGCTCGTTTAACTGTGAAAAAAATAAAATGCCGTATTTTACGATAAAATTTAAAAGGCACAGCGAAAGAAGAGACTATTAAAAAAAGCGTTTTATACCTGCTACTCAACCTAATTAATGTCCCCCTGCTTATAGAGAAAGTTTCGTTTATTTGCTGTTTCCTTGTCACACAGTATCAGAAAAAGAAAACTTGGTGTCAGGTCCCAGAATACGTTTAAGCCCACAAAGAGAGCCAAAATAAGAATTTAAACAGAAGCTTGAGAAAGAATCGGCATTTAATCTTTGATCAAAGTTTAGAAAGCTGGGTACACAGTTTCAGACATATACAAGAAGATATGCGAGGAAATGCCACACACTTCAGAAAACTAACTCCTTTAATACTGTTCAGATACTGTTCAGATACCAGTTAAACCCATTCCGGCCTCTTAATTAGGTTTGTGTATTTCCTGCAAAAGGATAGAAGCCTTCTCATTAGCGTTATCAACTCATCTCTTCCTTTGTTCTCACAATTAGCCACTTGGCCCAGATCAAAGGTGCAGCTCCAACTTGCTAGGCAGGAGAGAAAGAGGATTGATAGATCAAGTATCAGGAACATACGGTACTTTACAGAGGCCTAATACAGCAGAAAATTAGTTATAGGAAACAAAGGCATAATGTGGCATATTTTTGCTACAAATCCAAAGGCATAATTGTGTGTGTGTGTGTGTGTTACAGGAAACAAATATTTATAGAATAACAAGTTTCTACTAATTCTAGTATTCCAGTATTTTATACTCTTATTACAATTTACCTTCAGTGGAAAGTTTGGTCCATTCACCAAAATTAGATGCTCTTTAAGACTTTAACTGAAACGACGTTGGTTTCAAAGCCATTGAAACCTCAAAAATCTGTGCCTGTGCAGGAAAGTCAAAAGGAAAATAAATGAAAAATATTACAAGATTTTCAAGAAACATCTACGGAAGTGAGTTCATCGGACTTAATTTCCAAGCATTGATGCATGCTTGGAACCAGGAGTGAAATTCAGCAGGTTCTGACAGGTTCTGGAAAACCGGTAGCGGAAATTTTGAGTAGTTCGGAAAACCATCAAATATCACCTCTGGCTGGCCCCAGAGTGGGATGGTAATGGAAATTCTGGAGTATCCTTCCCCTGGAGTGGGGTGGGAATGGTGATTTTGCAGTATCTTTCGCCTGCCACACCCACCAAGCCACGTCCACAGAACCGGTAGTAAAAAAAAAAGAATTTCACCACTGCTTGGAAGCCATATAAGTCTGATTCCTGCACCCTGCCAAATGAAAAAAGTTAAGTTGCAAAAGTTTGAAATTATTGAAATAGCCATTTTTGACGTGACCAGGGTATCCTTTTAGGAAAATCCATGCTTTTGAAAGGTTTTCTTGTTCTCAAATAGCAGTTCTTCCAAACATTCTGAGGCAAGAGCTATATTTGTTCAAACCGTGCTTGTTGTGCAATTTTTGTAATATAGACAAAAGCTCTCTCCTTTGTCATCCTTTCTGTTATATAAGGTCACTAAGAAAATAGTATCGTGGAATCAGTAATATAATCTGATTTTCTACTCCAAAGCAACCCCAAAGCCATTCTAAAGTTTCCCAAATCTTGCTTCAAGACTAGCTTATAAATATTGGGTGCTGCTATTTTGTTTAAATTGTACATACAAGTAATATGTTTATAACCTCAGTGAAAGAGTGTGCTGTTGCTTAACATACCATATTAAGATTCATCAGTATTGTTCTTTTTCATGGTACTGCAATAGAATGCAATCAATTTTTTGCAAAAGTAGGATTTCAAGGGTTCATTGGCATATAATTGGAGTTTGGCGATAACCAAATGCACATTCAATAGCTTGTTAACATACAACAGGGGTGTCAAACTCAAGGCCTGCTTTAAGAGGTGCTTAAATCTGGCCCATGAGGCCAGCCTGGAAATAGCAAAAGACCAGCCTACAGTGCCTCTGGCAGCCAAAACGGGGCACCCCATTTTAGCCAGCAAAGTGCTGCAGGATGCATCTGTCCTGTCTTTCCCTCAATCCTGGCCGGCCCGCGAAGAACTATAATGCTGATCCGGCCCTTGAAAAAAATCCAGTTTGACACCTCTGTCATATAAGATGTTATAAATTAATAATTCACATTGTGTGCTTATGGCAATGATTTATTTTTGTAAGGATGTTAGTGTTTCATAATCTTACTTCATCAAGAATACACACAAAGGTTAATATATTGTGTACAGTATATTTTTGGAGAAAAATCTGTACAAATGAACAGCTGTTTCATTTGTGACTTACAAGCTTTCTATCTGTCAAGATACGCTTTGCTTTGTCTACTGTAAAGAAAACAATTTCTGGAGGAGTGGGAGTGTGTTATCAAGGCAGAAAGGTAGAAAGAATGTAAGCTAATTGGGGCCTTGAAGTCCTCACTTCTCAGTATAGTTATCGAAACTGCGGTGGGAATGCAACTGATATTTTCTTTTTATTAAGACAACTATAGGTAGCCCTCCACTTACAACCACTATTGAGCCCAAAATTTCTGTTGCTAAGTGAAGCATTTGTTAGTGAGTTTTGCCCCATTTTATGACTTTTATTGCCATAGTTTTTAAGTGAACCTCTTCAGCTGGTAAGTTCATAACACAGTTGTTAAGTGAAACTAGTTTTCCCCATTGACTTTGCTTGACAGGAGGTTGCAAATGTGATCACATAACCCGCCTGGATACTGCAACTGTCGTAAAAATGAATTAGTTGCCAAGCATCTGAAATTTGATCATGTGACCATGGGGATGCTGCAATGATCTTAAGTGTGAAAAAGGTCATAAGTCGCTTCTTTCAGTGATGTCATAATTTTGAATAGTCACTAAATGAACTGCTGTAAGTTGAGGATTAGCTGTAACTCTTTCTTGAGGATAATAGCAGAAAATGAACGAATAATTAACTTGAGGCTTACTGATTATGAATATTTATGCTTACATTATCTATCACCTATGTATATCTATGACTGTAATTTTTCCTTCTTTCCTGAAATGTATTTATGAGTGCATCCTTTAGTCTGTAAGAATCCCTCCCACTATTTTCTGGAGGGAAATTCCTCCAGTGTACACTGAATAAATAATAACTGCAGTGAGCGTTAATTGTTTGCAGAGGGCGTGGTTTCCTGTGTTTGATTCTATAGAAACTGGTGTTAGAATGAGATTCACAATCTTTGAACTGCAATCAGGAGCAACACCTGCGGCACCCCATAGGGTGAGTTTTGTGAGATTGCGTCTATGTGCATTTCCACTGCCACATAAGGGCACTGTTTAGGAGTTTGTGTAAGGCAAGATTGTCAAACTCGAGGCCCGAGGACCAGATTCAGCCTTCAGAGTGCTTAGATCTAGCCCGCAGGGCCGCCCTGAAAACAGCAAAGGACTGACCCGCAGTGCCTCTGCCAGTGAGAATGAGTTTAGGAGGGCTGCGTGTGGCCCTCCCAAGCTCCATTTTCGGTGGCAGAAGGTTGCAGGAGGCCATTTTTGCTGGCAGAGTGCTCGGGCCACTCCCGACACAAGTGACATTGAGCTGCCCACACCCACCCCAGCCCCCCAAGGTCAAACACAACCCTGATATGGCCCTCAATGAAATTCAGTTTGATACCCTTGGTGTAAGACAACAATTTGGGTCTAAAAGTCTATTTTAGCTAGAGAGATTTGTTGAATATGGTCCCTTCCATTCCAATTCTTAGCTGCTGCTGCTCTGTTGTGAGCTCAACTGAGCAATGACTGAAGGTCATTGGAAAGGAAAGGGGAATTTGGCTTTGAATGATCTTTGTAACTATGATCTTTCTGTGTCGAACAAAGACTGTCCCCAATTCTTTTCCTCCCTGGTCAGAAACAAACTGAGACATGAATATAAGGACCACAATAATCAACACAGGAAATGAAAAGGGAAGGCCAACCAAGAATACTGTCCAAATCCCAATGTGGATAGAAACCTTGCAGATAATCTGAAGGAGAAATGTAAGAATCTCTGGGAGGAATGCAAATGAGAAATTTGCAGTCTCGGGGAATTGTGCAGGAGGCTCCAAAGTTTATGAAACACTGGTTTGGGCTGGGAACGGTTAAATACATGGAGCAAAGGAAATAGTAAAACTGAGGGGTCATACTGTGCATAGGAAAATTGACAAATACATTGGATGCCTTTCATGGGAGGAGAGGTGGTGGCAGTGAGTCTCCTTTTGACTCAAGACTGCTGAGGGCAATCTGAGTGCAAACCTAGATGTTTTATTTAAAAACTTTGCTCTTCACCTCTTCCCTTGATCTGCTAGCCTCATCTATTTGAAGAGATAAGGGTGACCTAGCTCCAATCTTTTGCCTTCAGGAATATATCTGAGGACAATGAGTGGAAGTGCAAAACCTGCAATTATGCAGGCGCTTCCATCTGCAAAACAAGGGGTGAAGGCCAGTTGGAGAAGGAGTTGTATTCATCTCTGACAGCAGATCAAGTCAAAAAGGAATGTATGAGCACATGAGATAAAGCCTCATAAGTTTCCCACTTTGTAAAAAAATAAATCAACTAGACTGCAGATAATGAAATCACACACACACACACACACACACACAAACCCCATGAAAAGCTAGCACAACTGAAAGCAGCCAACACTCCCACAGAAGCAGCTGGACTGTTCTTTTTCAAAATCAAAAGATAACATTACTTAAAGAAAAATTGGCAGAGGCTTTTCAATAATTATAATAAATTGGACAAAATTGTCAACTAAAACTTCTGAAGGAGAGATGGCGGGGAGGGAGAGAGAGAGAGAGAAAGAATATACAATAACATAAAACTGGGCTACTTTAATTTCTGGCCACAACATTTGAATGAAATATGCTCCTTCAATTCAGCAATTGATTATATCATTGCCTCCAGACCTTTTCCTTTTAATTTGGTCAAGGAGCAAAATTAATCTGATTAAGAGTCTTCAAAGAAGTATCATTGTTCAGAGTTCTAATGATGCATTTTACAGCACACATTGAAAGAACTTTGAAGAAGTTTAGAAGATGCTTTTTTAAAATTATAGCAGTTTTTTGTTGCACTACTGCACGTCTACAATTGAAACCCATCAAAACTAATATGAAGCAAATACTATCATGATACATTACATATATAATTAATAAAACATCATGTTTTGTTTAACTGTCTCCCTCTCAATTGGATTCCACGTGAACAGTTTTTTGTTTCAGTTGCAAAGTAGGGAGGAAGAATTTTTTAGATTGTTATAGTTTCAATGCAAACACAAGTGTGGAAGTTGTGCTAAGGCATTGGTGAGTTTGCTTCTTTGTTTGTCTGTATTTATCTCTATAAAGGTGTGTGCGAAGTGCATAAAACAAAATATCAGTGTGAGAACCTATTGAATACACAGAAAAGGTTTGGAAATTATATGTTGTCTCTTTAAAAAGTTGGACTTTTTTCTGTGGTGAGTGCAGGCATTGGCCATCATCACATTCACCATTTAATCTGGTCTTTGTGAGTTTTGTATGAATTTTGTGAGAAGTCAAGGTTTCTATTCCTCTTCTATTATTTATTTTTCTTTGTTTGAAGAGCATGTTTTAATTGCTCCTATTTGCTTCCGCCTTTCCCTCCTCCAGATTTTGTAAGATTTGCTACTACCATGTCTGTCTCTTGCCTCATATATTAATTGAAGGTTACAAGGAAGAGGTGGAAAAAGATGGGACACAGTACTATTCCAGAGAAAACCAGTGGGAGCTGTCTCACCCATATACCCTTTTCAAGGTTTTTTTTTAATACAAATAACAAATTCAATCCTTTGCATTTGCAGCAAGGTTTTATTAAGTATCTCTACATGTTCAGGGTGCAAGATTGAGAGTGCCATTTTTCAATGGCACAGGTTTTTAGGATAATTTTTTTTAAGAATAATTTGTTTTCCATACGACTGAGTTCTTGATGAAAACATATATTTAGAAGAGAAAACATGTCACAGTGCCTCTGCGTGTTCCATTGATCTGAGTTCTTGTTGTTAGTTCCGAAGTCGTGTCCGACCCATCGCAACCCCATTGGCAACCTTCCTCCAGGCCTTCCTGTTCTTTACCATCCTCTGGAGTCCATTTAAGCTCATGCCTACTGCTTCAGTGACTCCATCCAGCCACCTCATTCTCTGTCATCCCCTTCTTCTTTTGCATTAAGCTCTTCTCCAGTGAGTCCTTCCTTCTCATCAGGTGGCCAAAGTATTTCAGTTTAATCTTCAGGATCTGGCCTTCTAAAGAGCAGTCAGGGTTGATCTCCCCTAGGACCGACCTGTTTGATCACCTTGCAGTCCAAGGGACCGCAGGAGTCTTCTCCAGCACCATAGTTCAAAGGCCTTAATTCTTTGGTGCTCAGTCTTTCTTATGGTCCAACCTTCACAGCCATACATTGCAACTGGAAAACCATAGCCTTGACTATACACATTTTTGTTGGCAGGGTGATGTCTCTGCTTTTTAATATGCTGTCTAGATTTGATTTGAGATCTGATCTCCATTAAAGTGCTAAAATGGGACAAAAAGGACAGACAGAAAGTCCCAGGTGTTTTTTAAAGAAAAGAAAATCCCTATTAATGGCAATAAACACAAGTAATTCAGAAGGAGTTACCAGACTGGGAGAATGGTTTTTCCCCCTCTGAGTTGTAGTTAAAATGGAAGCACGAGAGAAAGAATTTTGATTCTCTATGGCAATTTTTTTAATGAATAGATTGTGTTTAGAGAATATTGTGTATGCATGAGAACTAAAAGCATGCACTTTTAACCTGGCACATCAAAAATGACGTTCCAGTTAAAATGAATTGAACATGGAATCAACCCTTGCAGCCATAATTAAGTTTTTAAAAACATGAATTGCTGGTTCCTTCTGCCTTTTTGATTTAGAAGGCTTTTTTGTTTTTGTTTTGTGATTATTATTTTTTTGCTTTTCATTGGGCAGGACCAATTTTCTGGAATAAGAATTTAACAAAACAACACGGTGTATTTATAATCAACCAATAAGGATGGATTGGTGACTTATGAATTTTTTAGCTTTGAGTCAAAAATTGTCATTGACTCCTGGACTGTTCTGTGCCATTTTCTTAGCAAGAGTTTTTCAGAAGTGACTTGCCACTACCTGTTTCTTGGGATTGAGAGAATGTGATTGACACAAGGTCCCCAAGCAAGCTTCATGCTGAAAAGAAGACTAGAACTCCTGGTCTCCTGGTTTCTAACATGGCGCTTTAACCATTACACCAAATTGACTCTCAACAAGAAAAATAACAGGATGATAATTTTATAAAGAGACCTAGATTAAGAAATTGCAGCAGTCCTGAGCTAGATGGAGTATGTGGGAGGAGATTTGGGGTATCCATACCCTAGAATCTCTCAGGATATATCTAGTAGGTTAGAAGGTTATAGCTTTAGTTTGACAAGATTATGTCCATTATGTGTAAACAATAAAGGATTGGACTAGATTGATTTTATATGTCATCTTTGGGCTTGGGCCTGACAAGTAGAATCCAAAGAAGAAATAGGAATATAGTAAATAAAAAGAAAAGAAATATATAAAGAAGTGTCTTCCACCTTCGTAACAAAAAGTATAAACAATTTTAGTACATATCACCTCTTAAAATACAATAAAAACGAAAAATCCCTTCTTCCTATATCCCATCTCTTATCTGTAAACAAATCTATAAAGCCTCATCAACTTAGTCCTGATGTTAACGGTTCCACCACAAATGCGCGAACGACAAAAGCGCACCTGACTAAACCACGGTGACAAAACCGCGCCGACGAATGAGCGCTGAAGCGTGCCGACAGAAGCGCGCCGACAGAAGCACGCTGTAACCCTAACCCTAAACCAAAACCTAAACCTAAACCTAACCCTAAACCTAACCCCAAACCTAACCCTAAACCTAACCCTAAACCTTACCTTAACTTAAATCGTGCTTCTGTCGGCGCGCTGTTGTCGGCACGCTGTTGTCAGCGCACTTTTGACATCGCGGTTTTAGCGCTGCGGTTTTGTCGGCGCACTTTTGACGTTCGCGCATTTGTCGGGTCACGGATGTTAACAAAAGTCCATGAAGGATTACCAGAAATAAAAACATATCTATTTTGACTTTGATTAAATAAATTTACAATACATTCCTTCTCCTTTACAATCTTAAAACCATTTCTTCACAAAATTCTTCAAAAATTTAACAAGTGCCTTTTATAAATCCAGTGTAGGGAATCATATAGAACACTCTCTTAGTTTAATATTTTAATATCCCTTTTAATTATTAAGACACCACTTGGTTTCTTTTGTAGTCCAGTATAATATCTTTTTCTATGTCATTCTCCTAATTTGTCAATTTTAAAAAAACTTTCAAGTCAGTCTTGATTTTACCAAATATAATTTGTTCCTCTTCCATGGCAGCTTTTCAACACAAATAATCTATAAAGGCAGGCAATATTAAAATTAACTTCTGGGTCCATTGCTCAAAAATATCCTTCAGTATGTCCAATATTAAAATACTTTGCTTCATTCTGTAATTGTATTCTAAATTGAGTTTGAAGGTTGTTCTCCTTTAATTAAAATCCTTATTTACTTCTAATTCCCTCTAGTTCCAATCTAATTCCATTTTTTAAAGCATTATTGTATTCTTTTTTAAAAGAATCAAAATAAAAAGTATTTTCTTACAGGAGGATTTTTTTATAATTAATTCCAAAATCATATTTCAAATTTATCTGGATCCTTGATTTGTTTGTAATTTTCTAATATCAAAACTTTAATCACTTTTTTCATTTTTATTCCATTTTGTTAATTCCTTAAACTTAAAGTTAAAATTGCTTTTGCTAAGGATTGAAGGAAACTCACATAATGCTGTAAAACCTTTTGATTCCAAGGTTCCTAAGAGCAAAATAGGAAATTAACAAGCAGTTTTCAAGTAATTAGAAAAGGAAGTGTCATTTCAAAGATGTTGCTGAAGTTTTAGCAAGATGGCTATCTCCTTGTTGCCCAGATCTTTAAAACTAGTGAAGACAGACTCATTGCAAGGAGTTGCTGTTTGGAATTTTTATGGGTGATCGCAAGTCCTTTCCTTGTCTGGAGAGAAATTATAAAGAAAAAAGCTCTTCAATTCACTGCAGTTATTGGCTCCATCTTTCATCAGTCTGCCATTTCTTCCCTAGAAGTCCAACAGAATTATAAATGTGATGGGGTACAACTTTATTACAAAAAACAAAGACAAAGCTTAAGACAGACTAATGTTGCTATTTTATCTCAGCCAGAGTTAGTTGCCTAGGCTATAAATTTAATATTTTAATGTTATTACTATTATCACCTATAGATTATCTGCCAAATGTCAAACCACAGCTGTATCTGACTCTAGCTGCTTTGATCAACTTCCTCTTGAAACCTAACCACCCATGGCCATATAGAAACTTTTCTTTTGTAACTACTTGTTTCAAGTGCTTGCTATTTACTTGTTTCTATTTGTTTAAAACATTTATTAACATTCAAATGGCTAATGTCCTAACTTCATTAATGGCTTTCTTTATTCTCTGCATCTTTATGGAAAACCATTTATTTGCAAGTGGATGAAAAGCTAATTGTATGCCCCTACATCTTTTTGCTGATTTGTTTAACTTATTATTGCATTCTTAAATCATTCATACACAATTTGACTCAATAATAGGTTAATCTTACCTCCTGACCTCCTTAAACGTTTCCACTCTCAAATAAAACTCTAGGTATTATTTACAGACCTGCAGAGTTACTGACCCCAAATCCAGAGAGGAACCTCATCATTCTGACATTCCCACATAAATCTCTCTATTTGTTGCTCATGTATCCCTATGCTTAAAGGAATACATATATTGAGTGAAAGTTGCTTTTATACAAATAAATAAGCCTTTAACAGCCTGAGTAAAATTGAGGAAGCAAAGACTGCTCCTGTCATTTTGAATATCTAAGTTCAGCAATCTTGCGGCAAAACATCCACTGTAATTAAAATTTCCTTTCCTCTATAACCGAAGGGGAAACCTCATTTTACATTCTGGAAGAAATGGAAGGCTGCAGTGAGGCAGAATAGTTAACGGTGTTCTTTAACTAGCTAGCCGTTGTTCTTGGGTTATGTTCCTATGTTTCAGGTAGCGAATAAAACTATCTCAACCTATTTAAAGGTTTACATTACATTTTAATGTATTTCCTCTCACCTACCTTTGATTTTCTGTAATTATGGTTAGCAGGAATGGGGACTTTGGAAAAACAAGGTTTGGAAGCCACATGTGACCTTGAGGCTTCTGTTCCCCACCCTTGCTTTTAATAGCATACACTGCGTATGCTCTCAGTGTACATAAAAAGACAAGAATCATAATGTACAGCACTTAATTTGATTGTATCGCCCTGTTCTTTAGTATCTTACTTAAAACCCAGCTCATCCCATGGATGGACCACATCTGAATTAAATTCCTCCTCCTGATCCTAGTGATCCTAATTAAGAAGCCCAATTCTCTATTTTTGCAACAAGCTCAGTACTGGGAAGATAATTGTTTTCCTATTGCTGTAGGCAGAATTGTTAACAAAATCTTGATAATAGGATGATTTTCCTTCACCTCATTTTCCCCAAGGAGAAAGCAAGACTAAACCTTCCCCAAAGAATTCTGAATATGATAGCGATGTCTGCATGAACGAAAACATTTGTGCATGTGGACATAACAGGAAGTATATACAAGTTATATATGAAGATAAGGTTATGTGACAAATTGGAAAGATAATTGTGTTATGATTCACCCATCTGTTTGTGGAGTTCTGCAAGAACACACAAAGAAGAATAAAAAAGAAACTGCTCTTTGGATAGGAAAAACAGTGCAAAATACAGTTGGAATATTTTGTGTGCATTTTAGGAAAATAAATGGAAAATAATTTTCTTCTACTAAAATATATTATGTCAAGATATAATTGGTTCCACATATCATACACATTACATGTAAACATGACATATTGTGAAATAGAAATTAATCTAAGAATTATAAGTTATAGGTCTTCTGTTTATGTCTTTTGTTATTTGTGAACCAGTCAATTATGAGTTACTCAACTATGGTTAAAGAGTATTGAATAAATCCAACAACAGTGTAGTTTTCAGAGCAACCTCTTTTTGTAATATTTTGCCTCAGAAGTCAAAAAGGAGTAAAATAGAAATATGTGAAAGAAAATAAAAGAAAATACTTATGATACGCATTTCCAACATCTGGCAAACAGTTCTCCAAAATGGAAGGATTGTATAATCTTCCAAGTTCAACTACACACTTTCTCTACAAAATCAAGTAGTGCTTGATTATATTGTACATATGACAATTAAAATGATTTGGCATTGGTATAAAATATGAATATTCCTATATTGCCGCTATTGTGTATCTGATAATATTTTTGGATTTACAATATAATAATTGTTGTTTTTTTTAAAAATTGCCTACTGAGCCAAGATTTATGTATGTCTTTCTCCTATAAAGAGGAAGAGGAAGTATTTTGTCTCCCAACCTGATGTGAGACAGTTTCAGCCACAATCTGCATGGCCAACATCTTGAGAGCATCAGATTAAGGAAACCTGTAATTTTATTTAAGTCAAAGGCTATCTCCCTTATAACCAAGGATGATAAAAATAGATATCTAAAAACCTAATACAAGTTTAGTGATTGGAGGCAAAATAATATTGCAAATTGAGCTCATTAGTTAAGTGAGCATAACTCACTGAAATTAGGGAGGTTTGTTTCAGAGTCTAGTGTACACTGCAACAAGTTTCACACATTGTGTCAAGTCATAGTGTGTTAACTATGATTTAACAGAATAAACCATAATCAATTGGGTTCATATAACATATCACCTCCCACATTATTGGACTTAAGTTGTTAAAAACTTATTTTGGAGAGCCTTTGAGAGGATGATTTGTCACCATTGATTGTGTGATTCTTTGTTTCAATGATTGCTTATATATAATTTGTTGATGTTTGGATATTTTATATGTATTCCATGGATTTTACTGTAATTTGTATGGAGTTATAGACAGATTATATTCTTATATATTTTTCTGGTTTTTAAAAAAACTTTTATTTTAGTTTTAGAATGAAACATTTTTTCTCGTTTTCTTTGATTTGTGACCAAATTGGGTTTTAGGAAAGAAGAAATCTACTTCCATATTTTTACTTTCTATTCCTATATCCTTGAATTTTCCTCCCTGCTATTCCACTGTTATTCAAAAGTATCTGCAATGTTACTGGATCTTTCCCCTGCCTACAATGAAGAGATTAGGTTTCTCAGATGCCAAGGTGGCGCAGTGGTTAAATGCAGCACTGCAGGCTACTGCTAGATCAGCAGGTCAGTGGTTCAAATCTCACCGGCTCAGGGTTGACTCAGCCTTCCATCCTTCCGAGGTGGGTAAAATGAGGACCCAGATTGTTGGGGGCAATATGCTGACTCTCTGTAAACCGCTTAGAGAGGCCTGAAAGGCCTATGAAGCGGTATATAAGTCTACTGCTATTTTGATCATTGTTTCTATGAATTCCTCTCCTTTGTGTATTGTCCTATTGATTTAAAATTTACCAATATACAAAAATAAAGTATAAAACCCTTGCAGTGTACTGTAGGGAGGGACTATGTGGCACAGTAGTTCTTAAACTTGAATAATTGCCCAAGTGAACAATTTGGACATAACCTGGAAATACTGAAAAAAATTGTAATTGCTTGTGAGTGAAGGATCCAGTTTGAAACTGCCAAGAAGCTCATGTAAACCAACAGACTACAATGTCAGTCTCCCAACAACTGCTTAAAGTGAATATTTCAAAGACTTAAGCCATTAAGTCAGTAATCATTGCATGGTTAAAGTATAGCATTGCTATCATCTAGTAGTCATCTCAATTTTTGTAGCTCCTATCTGGTTTAAAGGAGAGCGTCTGGCTGATTTCACCTAGCACACTTAAATCTTATTAGTTCAAGATCTAGAGGTTGAACTGCAAAACTTACTAAGTTTGGTTGATTTAATCCTAGTTATTGTTTATGATTTAGCAAGTACTGTGCAAATGAAGAAAATTAAGAACCAAGAGACTTGAAGTATGTCTGTGAACTTAGTCATGTGTCCAACTCCATTACTTAGTTCATTAATCCAAATTAAAGTATCCCTGATAAACAGGTACAGAATCTCTGCTTGAACACCTCCAGCACAATGATCCCATCCTCCCTCTGGTTTCTTCATGCAACTTTCAGGCTTAATACTGTATTAGCACCATATTATCTGTTGGAAGAGCCAGTTTGGTGTGGTTAAGGCACTGGGCTAGAAACTGAGGGACTGCAAGTTCTGATCCCAGCCAGCTGAGCAGTTTTGGGCCAGATCCTCTCCCCCAGCCCTAGAAGGAAGACAAAGGCATACCACTTTCGGAACCTTGCCAAGAAACCTGCAGGGACTTGTCTAGGCAGTCAATCCCTTCGGAATTAAAACTGATTCGAAGCTATACTTCTTGTTGTTATGCCATATCCGTCATCGGACGTTGGCGATCATGTTGGCAAACCTGAGTTTTGTCCAAACCAGCCCCTTAAGTTTTGAAGCCATGATGTTCTTCTTCTGCCTGGACCCCGCTTGCCTGCAATCTTTCCCTCGAGGATCAAGTGAAGGGTGCCGTATTTTTCTGGGTATCGCATATCGAAGGCATACACAACCACAAAATGTTTCCATTGAAATGTTTCCATTAATATTGAGGTGTGACATCTCTCATCTGTTTGTCACTTTATTGTTAAGCTTCCAGTGTCAATATTTTGACATTCAAGCAAAACGCTTGCTTCAAGTCAGTTCCTTTCCCTTTTGGAATAAGTTAAAGATTTCAGCTTCAGGGCTACCTTGAGGGAGAACGTCCTAAACCTGCAAAGAACACTTTGAAGTTAGGAAATCTAGAACGAGCCAGATGTATATTAGCCGAGCCGAAGTAACAGAAGCCAACCGCTGCGTGGGCGAGAAGCGTGTGTGTGTGGGGGGGTGTCAGGTTGACCGGCCACGCCTTGTTTCTCGGGCCACGCCCCCTGGAGGCGGATCGCGGAAAGGGGCGCGATGGATGAAGGTGCGCTGCTCCCCGGAGAAGCGCATTCGGGAGAGGAGGATTCTGCGAATCCCTCGCCGCTCCGTCGCGGCCGCTCACTCCAGAGGAGGAAATGGAAGCGAGAGCAACTGAACGGCAGTTTCTCGCAGCCCCTGGTGAGTCAAGCAGGGCAGGTCAGGGCGTCGTTTGCCCGCAGTAAAGATGGTGGTGTTTCCTGTTTTCACTGTTGCGGGAGAGGATTCCCTCGATTCTGGTCGCTCTTTACGCGGCGGCTTCTGCCTGCCCCGATTCCACCCCTTGCCGGAGTCCTCCGTCTCTCCTTCCCCGAGCCGCTTCTTTTCTCGGCGCGTTGTGCGGTGATGCCGGGGAGGCTTGCAAAAGCCGGGGAGCTCGGGTTTCCCCAGATAAGCTGAGTTTGACGAGCGGGGAAAGATCCGTCCTTCTGATGAAAACACGAGTGGAAAAGCATGCGGGGGATTGGGGGGTGAGGGAGAGGAAACGCGCTTCTGAAGCGAAGTTGCCCGAAGTGCCCGTTTAATGCTCGGTTTCCCTTTCTCTTTCCCTATTAAGTGAACCTGCGCCGTCTTCCGTAATCCTAGTATGGGTTGCTTTTGCGTCTTCTTTATTCTAGGGTTCCCCTACGCGTTGCCCGTTTGCCTCTCGGGATGGGGTTTATTGGGAGAGGTCCCTGCGCTGCGTTCTCCTTCTGAATCCCGTCTCGGCGCTCCATCATGTTGCGCTTGTCCTCCTGTCCCTCGTTTTAGACCCGAGCCGGCTTCTCTCCAACCCCTCTTAGAGCCATTGGAAACTGCTACTCGTTTGTCCATCTGTCCCACTGGCAACAGGACTCCGGGGTCTGAGAAACCCACTTCCCGTCGCCTGATCCGTTTAGTTTATCAGGGATTGAACCTCGGGTTTTCTGCTTGTAAAATATTTCCTCCGTCGCGTTCCTATAGTAAATGACCTAACGTCAGCTTGAAAAATAGTTACAGTTTAAATGACAATGGCCGATAACGGTAAATGCCATAAAGCAGTCTGTTGACAGATTAAACAAGGAAACTATCCCAACCCTTGATACTGAAATGTAATCACATTTCACATTTTCAGCTTAGAGGAAATCCTTGTCAATTTCGTTGCTTTATGGAACTATTACTATATAAAGAATAAACGTATTACTTTATTTCTGTCTTGTTGGAGACAGGGAGGGAAACTGGTGAAAGTAACATGACTCTCGATGAACCTTACTGTTTTTTTTTCTCCTCTTGAGATGGGGAAGTTTACAAGTGTGTGTGTTTTAAGTTATCATGATGTAATGTAACTGATTTACAATCACAGGATAGCAAAAACCAGGAACTCTCTTAAGAAACTGAAGACGAAATGGATGTTGATTACATGCAAATCCATGAAATGTCCATATAAAAAATGCTACATGCAGACATCTAGAAATAAGTTCATAAGATTTCCCAAGCCTCCTTGACCTGTTATCTTAATAGAGCCCCAAATGTTTGTTGCTAAGCAAGGCAATTATTAAGTAAGTTTTGGTCTATTTAATAATCTTTTTGGCCACAATTGTTAAGCGAAACACTGCAATTGTTAAGTTAATGGTGTGGTCATTAATCAAATCCGGGTTTTCCCATTGTTTGCTTGTCTGGAAGCCAGGTGGGATGACATCACTCTTGTCATAAATACTATACTATACTAACTAGCATAAATACATGCTAGCTGCCAAGTGTCCAAATTTTGATCATGTGCCCATGGGGATGCTGCAATGGTCATAAGTGTGAAAAACAGCCATAAGTCACTTTTTCAATGCTCTTATAACTTTGAATGTTCACTAAACTAATGATTGTACGTGTGCGATTTGCTGTAAAGAAAAAGAAAAGCCATTAAATGTATCACTATGAGAAAGGGGGACGGGACAGAGTGGTGGTGTCTATAGCAATTTCTGCAACAATCTTTGCAGCAGAGGATTGACACAAAATGAAAAATGTAATGACCAAAGTTCTATGCAAGATGATTTAATAGTATTATATTGACCACAGTTATTAATTCTCTAATAAGATCTTGCTAAAATTGGCAGCTCCTTTAAAGCAGTGGGAGCTGCTTTGGAACAGGTGGAACAGGTTATTACTGAGGCTGATTGCTGAAACATGACATGCTAGTATTAAAAAGGAATTCAATTGTTTGCCAGTGCACTTCCCCTCAGTTCCAATTCTAGTATGGTCTACAAAATGAGAGGCTCCAGACGAAGGTCGTTCTGAATGCGTATAGTTTTAGTGCTGATTCTAGTTGTTTTATTTTATTTTACATGGAACATTTGTTTCTCTTGAACTATGAACATATTTTAAAATATTTTGAAAGTATTGTTTTTTAAAAGGGATAGAAATAACTATCTTTCAAATAAATAGTAACTACAATGTTGGAACTACACTTTCCAGAAGTTAAAATTAAAAAAATTAAAATTATCTGGCATAAATATAACATTACCATGCCAAAAGATGAGCGTCTCTTGTTAAGTTGGAGAAAGCCTGCATTTTCTACCTTTTCCAAGATAATGCAGCTAATTTAGCATTGTACTGCTTACTAAGCAACCTACCCTATGATGATACCCTCAGGTGCTTGAAAGTTTGTGAACCCTTTTGAATTTCAATATTTCTATATCAATGTGACCTAAAACATCTGCTCTCCACCACAAGTCCTAAAACTAGATAAAGAGAAGACAATAATACATTTTTCCATTTATTTATAGAGGAAAATGAGCCAAAGCTCTCAACATATTCATCCTTGCTGCAGTCCTCATTTATTTCCTCTGTATGATCCTCTTTCAGCTGATCACTCACTTTTGTATTCAAGACATATCACCCATTCATTCTTGACCCCCTTCCTTCTTATTTTCCCCCACACACAACACAAATAATTACTTTCCCCTATAGTCTTTTTTGTTTCTCTTGATATTCCAAGCTCTTGTTGTCATATAACAAGGGAGAGATGCAATCTTATGCTCCATTTATACAAAAAGTCCCAGCAGAGGTGTGAATCCTGTTCAGGATCGTCCATTGCTGACATGGTACTTCATAGCTTGGCACCTTTTTTGTGGGGACATTTATATGTCTTCCTATGTCTGGGCATTCAGTGACCCATTTGGCTTTTCATTGGGAATTTATATTAAAGTTGTTCGGGAGATGTTGTGCCAGTGGGCTTCCTGGATTTGCGTCTTCTGGTTGATAAATGAGGAAGGTCAACATGCATTGGTAGGAGTGAGTTGCTCATAATTTTTCTGTATTCTCTCACAAGTGCATTTTGCCTTTGTAAAGTTGGCAGTGCTATTTGGCTCAGAACAGGAAGCCAGCTATTCAGAGTGGTTTTAATACATCCGCTTATAATCCTCGTAGTGTTGAGATTGGCATCTAACTTATTAGTATGGCAGCTATTAAGCCACATAGGGGAACAGTATTCTGCTGCAGAGAAGACAAATCCTAATGCTGATGACCTCAGAGTGGCATCTCCCCATTAATTCCACATAATTTCTGGAGTATGTTGTTCCTAGTATTGGTTTTTACCACTGTATTCCCTAGGTGTATCTTGTAGGAGAGAGTCCATTACTCCCAGGTACTTTGGATGAGGATCATAGGGGAGTAAGTTGTTGTTTAAGTAGACGTTCGGGCTTTATATGCTAATTTGTTGTTAAGGTTGGAAGCACATAATTACTATTTTACTGATGCTAGTGAGCCTCCAATCATTGAAGAATTTTCCCAAGATTTTAAGATCTTGGACAGGTTATCAGCTACCTCTATGTGCTTTTCTTGTTCTGCTGTGGCCAAATCATCAGGGTATCCAAATTTGTGTCTCTTTATCGCCAGCATATCTGATATATTATAAAATGAATAGCTGCAAGAGTTTGCAGCAAGAGCTCAAAAAGGCAGCTTTCAACTCTGTCTTGAGGTTTGACAGGTTTTAGAAGTAATATTATTTTAGCTTTTTTGAATTCTGATGGGAGGCAGCTATTGGAAACTACATCTGAGAGGAATTTACCAATAGGATACAACAAATTCATTTTTATCACTCTATTTTTTTGCAATTGTTCTCTCCATTTTCCCTGTCAAACAGAACTATTTTAATACTCAAGATAGTAGCTATTGTCAAATCAGATTGGATTAATATATTGGCACTCATGGGTATTTTGGCTATTTGAAACATGTTACTATAACAGTTATAGGGGGTGTCTTATAATAGGAAATATATTTCCTTTAAGAGTTTGGTGAGCCTTAGTATGAAGAAGAGTGAGGCAGCTGGAACATCTGAGAATTAGTAAAATAATCCTCCCCTCCTTTTTTGTGCCTGCTGCAATCAGCTAAATGCTTTTAGAGGTAGCAAGGACAGGAAGGAGTGGGTGGTAAATAAACGCCGATGACCCTGAGATTTAATAGTCTGACTACAGTACTTCGCCTTCGTTCCCAGGCAAGGTCATCACTCTTGTACTTTCTGCATCTGTCAATGGGCAGCCAGAAAATTAAAGAGGAATCAACAACCATTTAGGAAAAACTCATCTTCTCTAGGGCTCTTAATATGTGTTTTTTGCTGCTTTATAAAATGAATTGTAAGCCATGTTACAAATGTTAGTATAAGCAAAACTAACCACTATTCATTCAGCAATTAATTTCCCATTTGAATTCATCTTGTGACCAACAGGTAGATCAGGACCATTTATTTTGAAAAAAGAGAAGCCAATTTAGCATACTGATTTCTTTACTCTTTAAAATGCAGCCTTTGTAATTTTTCATGCTTCAGTTACAAGCAAACACTGAGATTTGCAACAAAGTGTAGCAGTGCAGAGTACCTCTGTTCCAGAATCCCAAATTCACTTTCTTCCTGCTCCCCAATCTCCCAATTCTCAATTTTTCCCTTGAATAGATAGCATTTTAATTAAACATGTTTGGTCTTTGTTTGGCTATGTTGCTCTTTCCTTTCTTTTCTTTTTTGCCTCCTGCTTCCTTCCTCCCCAAACTTTTTCATCTTAAGCAAACCAGGATATTTCTTAGGCTTACTTCTACTTGGTTCTTTCTCGTATAAAAATGATAACAGGTGTGGATATGACTATTTTGACCACATAAGGATCCACATTCAGAGACTCAGTTAATCTTATGTACGGATACCAATTTAATAATTTAGTATCTTGTAACCAATATAATCAGTAGCAAGACTACTAAAAAGTGACTTTTCAGAAGTATTGAAAAATACTGAATAAGACCAGGTCATATTTCATTATTGTAATCCAAAAATCTGTGGAGAGCATCAGGTTTTCCAATCTCAGATGGTGAATACAGAATTTAGCATTTGCATTTTCTATCTATCCCTGTATATTTAAAGTTTATCCAGGATTTTAAGTGTGTTTTTTCTCTTCAGAAAACTGATTGACTCTAAAAAGTTTGAAAGCCTAGGAAATGCTTTCCCATTGGGGAAAGTAAGTTAAGATCAAAGCTTTTGGGAAATAGGTCAGAGTGGTGGATAGTTTCTTACCCAGTCAATGAAAGTTTGCAGGTCACTTTTCTCCCCTAAAGAAATTCAGTTGACCCACTAATTCTGAGGCATCTTTCAAATGCCACAAGATTCTAGCACAAGTAGTGCCACAAGTAGTGGCAGTTTAGCATGGCAGTCTATGCCTTTTTTAACTTCAAGAAACCATTTCCCCCTTAATCCAAAGGTTGGTTCCTTTGAAGTTAAACCTAGCCTTTTCAAAGACTAACCAATATGAATTTATTCTGAAGTCCTTGAATATGTACTTACAAATGTTAAGATCAAAACAAACCTGGGTGAGAAAGAAAGGGATTTTACCTTATAAATTTGCTACTTGTAGAAGGGTATATAGGATCCATGTCTTCTATTGATTCATGATGCATCAATCACAAATATCAAATGTACGTAATTTTATATTAAGGCATGAAAAGCCCCTGTTAATAAACCCCTTTTGCTTTGATTGAAGTAATTTGTACTTGGGAGGGAGATGAAAAACCAACTTCGCAAAAGTATTGAGTCTTTCTCAAATCCAGGAACTGGGTTCTTTCCAGCTCCATGCCAATCGGGTGCCTGAATTTCATAGCAATAACAATGTTTTTCCTTCAGCTTCCCCATGTGAAGCTGAAAGGCTGTGTTTAGGTAGCAGTGTCTTCAGTACCTGGGCTGAAGCAATAGTATCACTTCTGCTGATGTGTTAAGGTTCTCAGCATCCTTCTATAACAGGCATCTCCAAACTTGGCAAGCAATCCAGACTTGTGGATTTTAACTCCCAGAGTTCCTAACACCACAAATCTTAAAGTTGCTATGTTTGGAGACCCCTTCTGTATAAGAAGGAATTATTGTGGTGTTGAGTTCCTGTTTGCCATTCTGTGTAATGCTCCAATAAATTAATAGAAGGGGAAGCAGCTGGCCAGAAATTAATATATAGGGGTTTTCTTTATTTTCCAGATTTCCTGGAGGGTACTTGTTGCGGCATCTAATCTGTCTCAAAGCCAACAAGTGTCTCGGTATTCAAGTGAAGACTTGAAACGATATATGCTTCTTTGAATCCAATCCAGCATTTTAACTACCTTAAATTATCTCCTCTCTTTGTAGGAAATTATTGATCTCACTGGAGAAGACATAGTTGTGCGAACAACAGCATGCAATGACTTGGAGATAATTGATCTTACAGAGCCTGAGGAGGTCGTGATCAACTCCCTCCAGGACCATAGCTGCTTTGCCTGGGACCTGAAGCCATCAACTTCAGTCTGTGCTGAGCCCATCTGCTCTTCTAATGGTCTCACTGTTGTTGATGCTGAGAGCAAATGTACTGTGCCAGTGGCCATGTGGGTTCAGGACCGTGAGCGATCTTCCCCCAAAGTAGGTGTAGGAAAACTAGACTACCTTCCAAGTAACAGATTCTTCTGCCATTCCAACTACAGTGAGGAATCTGAAGGCAGCAGTCACACCACTTACAACAGTGATTTGGGCTCTTTGGGAAGTCCTCAGCTGGAATCTGATGTTTTCTCTTTCTCATCAGGCAATGACGGTTCTGAACGCCCCATGCCCTTGGACAGTGTAGAGCCTCCCCAGGCTTGCTCATCTGAAAAAAAACCCAACTTGCAGTTCTATCCCCGGCATCAGAGACCATCCCCAAGCCTCTGCTACTCTTCTTTGAACACTGCCAAATCTGTAGCTGAAGCTGCTCAGCCTTTGCACCAGGCAAATAAGCCACGGCGTGCCATGGAATCAAATGTCCAGGAACAATCCAAGCGGACTGATATCAAGGTCTGGTTGAAAACACTGCAGTATTGCCATGGAATCCCTGTACATCATCCCCTTCTTCAAAATGTGGTGGAAAAGGAGTCAAGAAAGGTAATTTGCAGGAGATAAGCACATCCCAAGCAGGACTTTGAAGTCCACATCAGTCTGGATTTTAGAATTTCTAAAACTCAGAATAGCCGCGAGATACATTGGCTCCACAACTCAAATAGGCTTGGTTTAGATTGCATAGTTTGTTTGCAGAAAGCTATCAGGTTGTCCAGCTCAAATGAATTGCTAGGATACATTTCCTATCAAATAAAATAAAACATGAGTAAAGTCATATTTTTTCATCAAAAAGTCAGTTCCACTATAAGTAGATACTGCTATGATGGGAAAAAACAGCCATTGGGGGGGGGGGGGAGTTGTTTGTTATAAACATTTTTGGGTGTAAAAGTAGTAGGTGATTTTATGTACACACAGATCTGTTCTGCTGAATTTGCAGATCTTAGGATTTAGTCTGCCTTTCTATCCAAAGCCAATGGTAGCATCAAAGCTGTTTGCACAGCTAGAGATCTTTCCTTCCAGGTGCATTACATTTACCCCATTAATAAGGCATAAGCTTTTTAGTCCAAAAACAGTAGAATAAAGTTTTGCCATATGACAGAGATGGAATGGAATGGATCAAACTGGGACTTTCAGCCAGCATGTCCAGACATTTAGGCGTTACATTATAATTCCACATTCAAGGCTTTGTTAATAACAATTACGAACATTAAAACCTTTTCTCTGAGATACACCTGATAAAAGCAGAGTTCCTCTCTGATCTCATTCAGGTATCATCTAAGCCAAAATATGATTTACGTGATTTTGGCTCAGTACGTTATGGAAATTCAGTCAACTGTATTAATTCAGTAAATTACAAAGGAATAACTTGGATTCGCACAATTTGCTAATCTATCAAATCTCAACTATCAGGTGGTGCCTTGTTACATTCTGGTTTAACTGTTTGGTATTATGTTATAAAAACTCAATAACAATCTCACCTCCTCTAGAAGGCACAAAGTTCATATTAAAGTACAGAGCAACATGTTCTAATTCATGTCATCCTAGCAGTGTATATTTCTTGCTAAATCTTCTTTCTTAATCAAGTTGTCAAACAGAATCTCCGGCTTGGTTACTTAAAGGTGGAAGGCATCACATCAAAGAGGATAAGGCTGAGACCAAGCAGGTTGTAATTGTTCTGGTCCACCAGCAGCCTGCGGAGCTGGCAGCAGAGTCAGACAGTGAGGAGGTTGGGGAGGAACATGGGCCAGTCCTGGAGTCTGGGGAAGCTCGGACGAGGGCTCTGCCTCGGAGGCAGAGAGGGGGCCAAGGCCATCTGGTAGTTATTTGCTGCCTCCGGAGTCTGACATCAGCAAGGCAGAAGAACAGCGGGAGCCTGTTCCCAATGTGTGCGTGCGCAGAGCTGCCAGAAGGCAAGAACAATTAAGAAAACAAGGGTTGACTTGGGCGTAAGGCTTGGAAATGATTGGCCCCTCCCGTAAGACATGTAAGACAGAGGAGCGAACGGGAAGTGAGCCTTTGCAGGAAGCAATTAGTTCATCTGGTTGGTTCAAGCTTTGAAAAGTTGTTTGACTCTATGCTAAGTTTGGCCTTGCTCTGCCTTTGGCAATTGGTCTCTGGCCGGATTCCAAGGGAGATAAGGTGGGTGTTTATCAACATTCCCCTGAAAGACTGTGGCAACTCGAGCAGACATCTGTCGGAATCTTCACAGACTGTTTGTGAAGCCTTGCGGGCTGTGAATGATCATAATTCACAGCCGTATAAATAAAAGAGGGTTTTTTGGGACTAAGATTGTGATTTATGCTTTCTCAGGAAGTCTAGGTCAGAACAGTAATAGCCAACATCAGATGAGGCTTGAACCCAATAAGGCTATGTGTGTTCAATCTAATGCATTCGGCATGATAAATCAGAACTGAGATATCTAATGTGGTACCTGTGGGCACCTCCTATAATGCTTGTCAGAGCCACTGTACTATTCCACTCATTAATTTCATAAAGACTGTTGAAAAAGCAAGTACCAGCCTGTTTTTAAGAGTCCTTGGAGTCCATATAGACCTCTTAAAAAATAAAAATGGTGAATGGTTGTAACCCACAGCTTTGTTGATAAATATATCTAGTGCACTGAAAAAAGATCAAATGAAGGTGAAGGTGATGAGGAGTATCCCGGAGAAAGCAGCATCTGCACAAGCTACAAAGATATTAAAATAATACATGTGAGATAACATAATTATGCAAATAGAATGACATCGTGATGTTTAAAGAAAGTAGAAGAGTCATGTCATTTGTTTGATGATACTATCATGCAGGTACAGTCATTTCTTCTCCATCCCTACCTTCCAGCCATATGTACCTATAGGGTGCATCAAGGAATCACATCACCAGGCAGCTAATGGATATTGTATGATACTGGTTACACCACTATAGTAACCTTCTAAAAATGGACAATTCCGACCCACCCCCATATGTATGTATGTGTGAGGGGGGTGAAATCTATAATGTGTGTCTGCTGCTCCAAAAGAGGTTAGGGATCACTGAACAACAGCAAACATTGTCTAATATTCTCTTTTATTGTAAAAATAGCTTAATTTCCCAGAACATTCAATGTAAGACCAAACACACAAGTTTTGCAAGGTTTGAATTAGAAATAAATTTTCAACTAAAACTGAAAGAAATATTCTAACCAATGTCCATAATGTGTATGTAATAATCAAAATTATTTTTAAAAATGGGCAATCTGAATAATAAAACTATCTGAAGTTTTTCACCCCATATAATTACTGCCAGATACTATATGCATGTTCATCTTCCTTTATGCACAGGATAAAAGACTAAAAACTCAACCTATTCCTTTCCGGAGATTAAACATGGTGTCCAGCACAATTGAAGAGAATTTTTTCCAGGGAACCTTGGATTTCCTTATGGACTATGTATCCTCTAAATACTACCCACCAAAAGATGTCACAACCTATGTGGTCAGGCAGATTCTGCTGAGCCCAGAGCATCAAGAGGGGCAACAGGAGATACAGAAGGATGCTTATGTGTTGTTGATGAAAATCCAGGCGTAAGTGTTCTCCCACTCCTCCAGTTACTTGGTAGGATTTTGCATCAGGCCATTAGGCCTTTCTTAGCTTTGGGTTATGGTATCAAGTATCAGATCAAAACTGATAAGGCAACACTTTGTTCCCAGAGGTTTTCTTTGATATTATTTCTAAATGCCATAAGTGCCAGAGCTCAAAAAGATTAGCTATCCCTGCCCTAAACTGAAGGGATTTGAGCATTCATCTTTTTTTTAATAGCAAATACAACCCATGAAGAAACAACAGATTAGTTTTAATTTGAAATGTACTACATCTAAACTGTTTAGCAGAAAGTTTTGACAAGTATGTTGTGATGGTATAAAAAGCTTAATTTTAATTTTTAGACTTCATCCAGCAACAGTTGATACAGTGGTGTGGGACTGGCAACTGCTAAATGAAGTCATGGAAGTGCAGGTATGTTGATGACCCCCCCCCCCCTTTTAGATGAGAAGAAAAATCCTTAATATGTAAAAGCAAAGAGTTTGAATCAGACCGGTCTGGTTCGAAGATACAGCAGAAAAAACCACTGAGGTTATTATTAAACCAGAGCTTATTAAACATTCTATCTTGGAACCACATGGCTGTTCTGAAGGAAGAATTGAAAGGAATTAACCTTATTACATGTGGTTTTGATGTAGCAAAATGCTCTGCTTCTTATATCTTGGACATCTCTACGTGGCCCTTGTATTCAACCTGAAAACCCTAATTGTTCTTGAAAGCCATCTCTGCACAATGTAGCCTCCCTGTCATCCGAAGCTCACTGTCACGCCATCTGACTTCAGGTTTTCCTGAACCAATGCTGAGTTATACTTTTCACCATCTCTCCGTGTTTCATGCGCTTCCAGATTCCACTTATGGCCACACACTCATATACTCATAGCCTGTTGGGGAACATGAATCTTGTAAGCCCCACTTGTTTTTTGCCTGGGATTTCCAAACAGGTGCAGCTAGAGCAGCCAGGAGTCACAGTCCTAGTCAACAGCTGGGAAGTAAATTAGGAACACACAAATCACTTTCAACTGAGCTCTGGCATGTCAATTCTTTGGAATACCTGGAGACCCTATAGATTTACAGAAGTAGAAAAACTGGTCTCTTTCTCCCTCCCTCCCTCCCTCCCTCCCTCCCTCCCTCCCTCCCTCCCTCCCTCCCTCCCTCCCTCCCTCCCTCTTGCACTCACACACACACCTCAACTAGGTGCCAGGCAATAGCAAGAGTCAGAAGCTGCCAAGTCTGGATCTAAAAGACTCAGTCTGGCCTCCCTTTTATACCCAAAGTCCTTGCCTTGTTGATTTGCAAGTCTGTGTTTATTTGTAAATCAGACTTGTTGATTTACAAATCTGATTTACCAGCAGTTGATGGGATGAAGGGGAGGGTTGGAGCTGTGGTCAGGCCCAGCCTTCTTCGTCTGCTTCAGCTGACATTTTTCCTTTCTTTCCCTAATCATTTGTTTCCTTCTTATCTACTTCCTCCAAAGGACCTTTTTGACAAAGTTCTTGGTTTTTGTCCTCTCTGCTTACAGCTTCATCTTTAGGTTATGGCAGTTTCAGCCTAGTATCGCATTAGATGAAGCCTTCCTATTTGCACCAAATGTTGCTCTTTGGCAGCAATAGAGTTGCTGATGTAATAGGGTGTAGGAAATGACCAGTCTGAGACTAGGGGAGGGATCAAACACATCATCAGTCATGAGTCCCTTTGCGCCCACAAGAGATGGCTAGTTCAGCCCACCTTAAATTCCTTCTACTCTTATCTCCCACTAATTTCCCTTGGCCGGTCAGATTATTGTAGAGCTCAAGCTTACAATAAATTGTTATACCCATTGGAACTGTCTGGATCTCCTAATTTTCCTGGCACTTGACACAGAGGAGGGATTTGCCGCGCAGCTTTTAGTCACTTTCAGTTGGTGAACTTGTCAGCAGGCACAACAGCAAGGAAATTAGCTAAATGTAGAGGATTCTCCTATTCCCCCCAATGACCTGCAGCACTCTGGGCTAGGGGTGTGCAGGATTGCTTTCCTACCATGACCTTCATGTTATGAAGATTTCCCCAATATTGATTGCCTATCGGAAATTGGTTTAATAGGAGCATTTCTGGAGGGTTTTAGTTTAGTTTAAATGTGGGATGGCACCAATCATGTGACTGTTCTGGGGTGGGGTTCTGTTTTGACTAATTATTTTTTTTAGAATGCCCTAAATAGCTAAGTCTTGAATTGCAAGAATAAAGAGGTTGGATGCTGGATCACCCACAAGATTAAAATTAAATTTAACAAGATTAGCAAATATTAGTAATTTAATCTTTCTGTCCAGGAAATTTCCTGTTTTTACTGTTCGCTTTCACTGTTGAAAGAGCAGAAACTGTATGGATCACACGCAACTGGCAGAGTCCTCTATGACTACCAAGCAGTGTGTGCAGTACACATCATTTTGCAGCCAAGTCCATCGGTGAATCAGGGCCTCATTCTTTTTTTTATTTTTTTTATTTTCAAAACAAACACAACATATAAAATCTTCCTTCTTTACATACTGTAGAAAGTGTATCAGTTGGTTGCAAAAGGCTTTCGTGCATCTCTTCCACAGTCATCAAGCATAATTCATATTAACTCAAGTATTTTAACTCAGATATTTATACGTTACCCTTATCATAGCTCCATTTTTATTTGACTATAATTGTTTAAACGTCCATCATAAAATATACCAAGATTTAACACATAACCACATACTGGCATTTCATTTAATATTTCTAAAATCCTCCAATAACACTGAATCCTTATGTCCTATTCTAGCTAAACATCCATAATATTTAATAACAAAAATTTTCTAATTCTCCTTTCCAAATCATTGTTTGCAATTTTCATCCAGTTTCCTTATGTTGTACCCATACATATATATAGGTTGTCATCATTATCCCTCCTTTATTTGACTATATCCTGTATCATACCATTTTCCCCCTAATAATCAAAACTTAACTGTATCTAAATTAGTTCTTTTTTATTAACCTTTGTATATAATCCAAAAGGATTTCTAATATTCCTTTCATGGGTACCATTCAATATTCATATCCAATTATTACTTATCATAACACTACACATATATATTATTATCATTATCAATTATTTATTTAACTATATCTATTATCACTAAATTTCACTAAGTTTAACTAGTTTTAAGTTATATTCTTCCATCTATCAACCTGTATCTTTCTAATAAAAAAACCAATCTCATATCTTCTGCCATTTGTGGTACCAATCCTCTAATCATCTTCTTAATCAGCTTTGTATGGACTTCTCTTAGCAACTCCTTGCTTATAAGATCTCTCATATAATCTTGATGCCCTCTTTCTGTTTCTTTAGTCAGCTTGTCTCTGATTGTCAGCAGAGTTATCAATGCTTTTGCTAATAGAATTTCTTTCTTTAAGTCCATAGATTCTTTAATTTTATCTTCTTCTATATCTTGACCTTTGGAATAGATTTCCTCTCCATTTAATTCCTCTTTCAGTATTCCATTCTTTCCATTTTCAGGAACAAACCAATTACCATAGATATCAGCAGGTTTTAGTCTCTTTATATTCATTTTCCATTTTGGTTTTTTGAGTTTCAATCACACCGTTTTGCATTTGATGAACATCCTCAATTTTTTCATCATATTTTCTTATTATGTACTCTAGGTATTCCAGTTTTTTCTCTACTATATTTGATAATTTCTGTAGTTCTGAAAATATATTCTGCAAAGTTAAGACCTCTATTTTCTCTTGATGTTGTGCAATTCTTACAAACACAGCTGCTCTAGCTTGGAAGGTTAATAAAATTAAAGCATAGATTCACAAAGAACGTTGTTTTCACTTTTCTCTGATTGAAAATGTACTTCAAAGGGACATCTGTGTGTTTCCCTTCTTATCACTCTATAGCCAAACAGTAAAACCTTGGGTGCCAAGTCAAAACAATCCATGAAAAAAAAATATTCCGTTTTGAATACACAAAGCTCCGATCAACAAAACCTCCCAGCCTCCGAGCGGAAACAGTGTTAAAGAGTTTCTTTTTGTATCTTTTTTGTATTTCAAGTTAGAAAAAGAGGTCCAAACTTTAAATGAATTAGAAAAATACCCATAGCAATAAAAGAGGAAAACTTTAGTCTATAGATTACAGAGAGTCACAGAGAGAGGGTAGAAGAAGAAAACTTAATCCATCCATTTCAAAAGGTTTGCATAGATTCGATCCATGAAAATAGCATTTAAAAAGTAAGATAACCACTGTCCCAAACCATTCCAAATTTAATTCTGCCAGTTGGTTCTTCTATTCTTCAATTTAAATTGATTTTTAAGTTTTTATAGGCAGTCTCTTTTTTAAAACAATAAAAATCCCTCACCAGCTGGAAACACTTTCTCTTTCCGTATCCTTCCGTTTGGAGCCGCCCCGACTTTATCAGCCTTGGCTGGATTTTTTGTCGCCGGCTGGAAGAACTTCTCTTGCTTCTTTCAGGGATTTTGCGATATCCCTGAGATCAGCAAGACCTATTCTTCCTGTTTACCGTCTCTTCGGGACGGTTTAGGTCTATTTGGACCACCCAGCGGCAAAAGTGTTGGCTATGGTCTCAGAGCATTGAGACCACACAAACATATTGTTGCAACATTGGTTCCTCCTTTCAAGCCCTCATTCTTGTTTTTGTTCTGGCTGAATGCGTAACATCCACAAGTACCAACAGGTTCTTTTTAAAACTCTGGCTGGGTTGATTCCCCCTGTCCAACTGTACCCACATAAAATCTATACACAAACAATATTAATGGATTGATAACCTGTTTTATCTAAAATGCTAAAACCACAAACTGTCACAATTGAATTAATCTGGTAGAACATGGTACAAAGCTAGTTATTAAGATATGCCTCATTTTTATTACTTCCTGGTGCAATACCTGTTTTTCACCTCAGTTTGTCCATTATGTTGGTAACCAGTTTACTTGGGTGCGCCTTCCACTAAGTGGTCAGAACAATTGCTTTGTAGTGGTACACTAATGTGATTCATTATTCTATCTTTCAAATTGTCTGACATCCACAGGAAGAGATAATTCCTGGCCGAATCCTCTTCTTACAGTATGTGATACAGACCTTAGAAGATGACTTCCAAAAGATGATCAGGACTGGTGTTCTGCACAGATCCATTGCCAAGGCAGTGCTTTCATGTGACAAGTGCTTCGGAAATGTCAAGTAATTTGCATTTTTACTCACTGACTAGAATCCTGGGGTTCTGGGAAAATCTCTTTTGCAAATATTCTCCACTGCTTGGATGTATTGCAATAACAAACTTGGCAATAGCAAATTTGCCTGAGTTTCAACCAAAGCAATGGGGCTGGAAGGTGTTGGATAAAGTAAATGGCAGTTAGGGCACTTCCTCCTCTCTGTTTATGGCTTTTTCTGCTTCTCTTTTTCTTGCTGTGTGCAAAGCAGCCTGCCAAATAAGAGACAGACTGCTCTTTTCCAGGGTCTGGTTTGCCTTCATGCAAAGGGCTATGGGATTTAGGATGAGGGCTGCAAGTTCCTTACTGCCCACCTTAGAACACTATAAAAATATTGTGAAATATTAGTCCAAAACCCAACTACATGTATGAATGGGACTCACAAAGAAGAAATGACAAAGACAGCTGTGGCAGAGGGAAGAGTCAATGTGTAAACCAACTGTTCATAATTCCTCTCTAGATAAGGAGAGGACTTGAGATCGCCCACAAGTGCTTCAGACAGTTGCTTCTCGTGCAGTGGTTGTAAGCTCTAAACCTGGTGGGTTTACAGCTCTGTGAGATGAGGGTAATCACGTCTGGAGACTGCTTGTTAACTACTTTTCAGCTTTTACAGTGGCAGATGAGTTTCCTTACCAAAAAAATAAGTTTTAAATATAAGTTTAAGGACATTCTAAAAAGTTTCTAAAACAAACAAAAAAAGAATGGTTAAAACTCTGATTTTAGAAATCCAGGTTTTAGATTTTGCAGACTAAGGGTCCAAATAAATTTGAAATAACATTTTGGAATTAATTATAAAGAATATTTCCTGTAAGAAAATGCTTTTGTTTTAGATTCTTAAAAAAACACAAGGATTTAACGTTTAGACACTAAATGAAATTAAAGGAACAAAAGATTATAGTTAAAAGAGAACTCAAACATGATAATATAGAACGAAGCAAAATTCTTTAACATTGGATATACTGAAGGATATTTTTGAACAATTGATCCAAAAGTTAATTTTAATTGTGTCTATCTCTATAGATTTTGTTTAAAAGATGATATGGAAAAGGAACAAGTTCTACCTGACAAAATCGATTTGAAAATGGAAAGTCAGGCTACATTTTAGAATGACATGAAAAAAAGATGTCACACTGAGCATATGAAAGAAACTGGCTGATGTCTTAATAATTAAAAGAAATATACAAATAAGAAACCAAAAGAGTGAGCTGGATAATTTTCCTATATTGGATTTACAAAAGAGGCTGGTTTAAGCTTTGAAGAATTTTGTGAAATGGGACAAAGAAAAAGTGAAAAGAAATCAAGTTCTAGGATCTTTGAAGGGACTAAAGATCAAGATCGTTAGAAGTAAAAGGAAGAAATATAAAATTAGTTTATATGATCAAGGTTAAAATATATTTTATCTCTAGAGATTCTTACTGGAGTTTTGCTGACACCGGACTAAAATGACAAGATTTTATAGATTTGTTTATAAATAAGAGATGGGATATGGAAATAAGAAATAATTTGTTGTTTTTTAAGAGATGATAAGTTATACTTGTAAGGAGGGGGGGGAGAGAAATCATTTCTTTTCATTTACTTTATTGTATTATTTTTTTTCTTCCTTTTTATTTTTTCTTTTGTGCATCCATATTTTTATTCTTTTGTTAATTTTTATTCTTGTGAATTGTATTCTTTAATGTAATTACTATTCTTAAAAAATGTATGAGCAATATGTGAGATTATATATCACATGTGTGCCTCTCTAATTCCGATTTCTGTTCAGGGAAGTGATTGAATGGCTAATAGCTGTGGTCACAGGGGCCAGAATTTCTCAGCAAAGAAAATTCCTGCAAGAAACCAAAAATGTATTGATAGGCAAATCCAGACATCAGAGCTGTAATTCTATTCCAGAACTGTCCTTAAATGAGACACTGCAGAAAGAGGATGCCTCCATACAATTTCAGGTTCAAAAGTAAGCAGATTCAAGTTTGCTTTCTTTGAAATTCATATGACTGTGTTTTTCTCCTTGAATTCTCCTAAATCTTAAATGAAGCAGTATCTGTTGTTTTAGTAAATAAATGTTTCCAAACCTGGGGTGGCCTAAATACACTCAGAAAGTGTTAATTGTATGTAATGTGCTTGGTTATGACTGACTTAAAATGGAACTGTATCTATCTATCATCTATCATATCTATCTATCAATCATCTATCTTTACCCACCTCACAAGTTTTACTCTCGGTGGCTCATAATTAAAAACAACCGAAACAGTAAAACATAAACCACTAGTGTATAACTATCCTAAAACCATGTTAAAAAAATTAATAAAACAATCATGGTTGATGAATATAAATCGTACATCCATTTAATAAAACAATTGCCAAGTCTCACCACTACCGCTGGATCCTCAGGTATGAGGGCACCGCTAAGTCATCATTCCCTTCATAAATCTACATTTTGAGGGAATGGCCGTCCAGCAGGCAAGTACTATGACAGAAAAGGTTCTGTTCCTGGGTCTCATCAGATGTCATTTCCTACATAGTAGACAAGGCCTGCAACATGCCTCCCCCGATGGATCTGATGGGATGGTAGATGTAACCAGGGAGAGGCGGTCCCTTAAATTTCCCTGCTCATTCCACATAGGGTTTCACAGATCATTACCAGCATCTTGAACTGCACCTGGAAACCAGTGAAGCACATGGAACAAAATGTAACAAGGGCTGCTCAAGAGTGCACAAAACTGCCTGTATATTTGGCACCAGCTTCCAAATGCAGGAGGATAGCCCAAGTATAGCATATTACAGCAATCCATTTACTATATATAACAGATGTATTACAGTGGCAATTAAGGTTCTCCTTTATCAATATTTTGGGGAACTGAACAGAACAAACCTCTCAACTAGTTTCAGCCAGTGCCAAGAGAAAAGATCCATAGTCTTTCCCTCCTATTAAGAGGGGTATAAAATATAACAGAAGTATGTGATCTGACTGCTGTTCATGGGAAGAGCATTCAGTCCATCCCCGCTATATTGCAGGTCAACCAGGGAAAGTATTTTGATAGCAACTCCACCTCAAGAGCAAATTGTTTGCCTCTCCTTTCATTTTTTTCACTATCCCAAGGCTACATGAGTTTCATTAAATTGCAGATTCTAAATGGCATTGTCTAGTGTAATTCAAGAAATGAAATTGGTGTGCTGTGTCTTTTGAAATGACTATGACTTTAAGGTTGTGGTGATTATCTTAGTTTTCATACTTCCCCTAAATGGTGGTGGTTAGTTGAGTAACATTTTGTTTCCCTGGTTTAGGGAAGCTGCACTTCTACAAAGGATGCTTTCAATAGCAGTTGAAGTGGACAAATCTCCAAATTGCAATGCCAGTAAAATTGCAGATATGATTTTTTCTTCTCTGCTGAATATTCCCAAGCGGGGCCAAAGGTAATGGATAAATAAACTATTGAATTCACTCTTCCTCAGAACTGACTTCTTCTGTATTGATTGTGCAACTCTGCATTAGCCGTGTTCTCATAATATTCCTAGATTGGTCAGGCATTTCTGAACAAAGAGCAAGTGTTGAAACTATGCTTTTTCTAAAAGGTTAAAGATCTACCACAGAGTTGGAGACCCATGCCAAATTACTTCTTTAAATACAGAAAGAACATAAACTGCATGCCTTTGCTTCTTTAACTACATGTTGTCAGGTGTATGCATTTATGTATACACCCGAAAATGTATGCATACATTTTATGTATGATGTAAATATAGGATAGCTTGGAAATCAGCCAAGTGTCAGCCAAGCATATAGCAGAATCATAGCCGAGCTTGTAAAAGTCTATAAAAAGGTGGCCAGGAGAAATAAAAGTCACTGATCACGTCATTAATTGTACATTCTAAATACTTTCTCAAACGACCACCATGAATACTTTTGAATTTCTCTCACTCACCTTGGGGGGGAAAAGATCCATGGAAGATGACGGGAGAAATTATTAACCAGTATTACCTCCATGTATGGATCATGTCTAATCACTGATGTTTTTTCCATAATTTATCAATGTATCCTGTCAATAATTACTATATTGTGTGACAATGAATTCCATAATTACATTTCAGAGAAAAAGTATATGTTTTATTGACCTGAATTTGTTATAATTCAGATATATTGAATGATGCCAACATCTATTATTGTATGACTGAAAAAAATAACCTTCCAGCAATCCACTAGTTCCAGCCCTTCCTCAGTTTTACATACTTCTATAACCTCTCTAATTTAGAATATATATTCTGATAACACAAATTAACAGACTACTAATCCATTTGCCAGAATTTACCTGGTTCCCTCATTCACCCAGTATACAGAAGCTAGGTGGGTCTTTTGCAGTCTGCCTGCCGGATGGTTTGACTGCAACTTCCATTATGCCACGCTTGGGTGCAGTTCAGCACACCTAAAGGATGACCAAGTGAAGAAGAAGACTGGTTTGCTTCACTTCCATGGCAATAAGGAACAATTCGGTTAAAATTTAATTTTAAAGCACTCAGGGAAAATATGGAAAATAAAATTCTTTATTGGCCAAGTGTGATTGGACCCACAAGGAATTTGTCTTCGATGCATAAGCTCCCAGTGTACATAAAAGATACAGCTGATGAATCGTGATCATAGTCATCATAAATACATTCATCATGAATCATAAAATACAACAGTGATAGTTATAGGTTACTAAATAAGCAATCAAAATCATACTAGGAAATTTAAAAAATCAATATAATTCGTAAGATACAAGCAACAAGGTTATAGTCATAAGTAGAAAACGAGATAAATAATAGGAAAGATGAGAAGAAGAATAGTAACACAGTCTTAGCAAATAGTTTGATAGTGTTGTGCGAATTAGTCGTTTAGCAGAGTGATGGCATGCGGGAACAAACTGTCCTTGTGTCTAACTATTCTGGTGTGCAGTGCCCTATAGCGTTGTTTTGAGGGTAGAAGTTGAAACAATTTATGTCCAGGATGTACGGGGTCTGTAGATATTTTCACAGCCCTTTTTGACTCTTGCAGTACTCAGGCTATGAGTGCTAAGAGTGCCTGTTTATCAAACTGAAATCAAGCAGAGAAGCTGAGAATGTAATCTAACCCGACCTTGACTGAACATTTCCTAGGTATCACAAAGTAAACATCTGCAGCAGGATAGCATGTTTTGAGTTTTCGGCCTGCAATAATTGAACTTTATAAGAGATGGTGTTCAAATCTTTTAGGCAAGCTTCAGGGGTCACAGAACGAACTTGAAATGTTCTCTAATCCACAGAGAATTGAGATCATCTCAACTGTTGATTTATCTTTGTCCGAACAAGTTTCATTTCATCCCATGATGCAGAGCTAGAGAAGACTCTTTCATTTGACATTTTTGTTTTGTTTTATTGTTCCTTTGGTTTAGACATGAGCCACTTTAAAAATTTTGCTCCTAAACTAGTGCAGAACATAAAACTTCACTCTTTCCAATGTGTCAACTTGCAGGGACATCTTCCTGAGCACCATGGATTGTCACCTTCTACGATGCAAAGTGTTGGAGCTCCTTTTGCATCATAGCTGCTCTAAACCACCCAACGAGCCTTTGTCTTTGACAAAAATATTGTATTTTCTGAACAATGTTTCCTTGCTGCTAACATATCAGGTAATTTGCTTCCTTCATTTATATTGATAGAACTGAAACTCAAAATATGGTGGGCACCTTCAATGTTTATGCATTGTTTTAATTGGTTGTTATTGAAAGTTATTTGAAATATAGTATTTCAAAGGCCTTTTAAAATATCAATATGTAGCACTTGTGAAATCCTGAATAAAATCCTTCCGTTCACAGGACAGGGAAAAATTGTGGCAGAGATGGGATGAAATTCTTCATCAAATGAATTTATTATTGCTGAGTTACCGTAAAATTGTTCTAGGTAAGAAGCTTGCTTATGGCTCATAAACTTCTCTTTATACTATCTGAGTAGGGGTCAATATTATCAGCTAGACCTATTAGGACATCTTGCATGAATTAGCAGATACTTAAAATACTGTAAGCTGAAATGGTTATTTCAGGTATTACAAGCTTAGAATAAAACATGCCATACTCAAAATGTTGTCCCTAGCTTTAGATAAAAATAAAGTGTTTCCTTTCATGCATTTTTGAGGTCCAGTGCTTTGCAATTTGCTTATTTCTGTTTGTTCATAATTCTTCCAAACCATGGAGTTTGGGAGAGGCATGAGCCAATAATGTCAGGCACATATTTTTTTATCTGCTGCCATTGGTTGGAGTAAATCTTATCTATCATCCATCTACCTATCTATCTATCATCTGTCTGTCTGTCTGTTTGTCTGTCTATCATCTATCTATCTATACCTATCTATCTATCTACATATCTACCTGCCTGCCTGCCTACCTACCTACCTACATGGTAGTCCATCTCAAACAAATGACCCCCGATGGTGAACAATCATAAAATTAATTTAAACCAATTAAATACTCAATGCAAAAAATAAATAGAAGTCAAGAAAAGTATAATAAAGACATATAACCAGGAAACAGGCCTCTTCACACATTCAGGCCCCTGGGCCAGGACACATAACTAGTTCATCAAAGGCCAGCAGATTTGAGGCTATCCTATTACATGAAAAGAGAATGTTCCAAAGGGCAAGTGGAATGGCAGAAAGGTACACCTTGTAGACTACCAACAGGCATTCCTTGACTGATGGGGCTCAGAGCATGCCCATCCAGACTGTATTGGACGGGTAGAAACACTGGAAGAAGATGGTCCCTTGGGTAACCTGTGAACCATTGAAGTTCACAAAATAGTGATCTTGCGCGTGTTCTTTTGTCATTCAGTTGCCAAATCATGTCCAAATCCTTGTGACCCCATGGACCACAGCATACCAGCCCCCCTATCCTCCACTGTATCCCAATGTTCACTTATGTTCATTGTGTTGATGACACTATCTAACCATCTCATCCTCTGCCATTCCCTTTTCCTTTTACCTTCAATCTTCCCCAACATTAGAATCTTTTCCAATGATGCACCAGTTGAAGCTTCTGAATGCTCTTCAAAGGCAGCTCCATTGCAGCAATCTAGACGGCAGGTCACAATGACAATGAACAGAACCTTCAGGTCCAGGAATGGACAACTGGTGTATAAACCAAAGGTGTGCAAAGGCCCTCTTAGCCACAGCTGCCACTTGCTCTTCCATCAGGGCCCTTAATGCAAGAGAACACCAGACTGCACACCAAGTCCCTCCAAAGCAGTGGCACCCCATCCAGGACCAAGGGAAACCAGAAGACCCAAATACCCAAAGACATTCATTCCTGCTTAGGTTGAGCCAAAAACCATTGTGTCCCTACACCCTCCAGGCACTGAAACAGGATGTCCATTGCATCACTCAGTCAACCTTGGGTGGAAATATAAAGTTGGATGTCAGTATATTGATATCTGAAATGGTCAGATCACTTTACCCAGCAGCCTCCTGCAGAAGTTAAATAAGAGAGGAAAGATGATTGACCCTTGATGCGTCCCATAGGGTAGAGACTGTAGGCTGGATTTCACCCAATTAACGCCAACTGGAACCGGCCCAGGAGGAACAATACAGTGCTGCCCACATCCAATTCCTGGAGCCGGTCCAGGATACCAAGATTGATGGTATCAAAGGCAGCTGAGAAGTCAAGAAAAGCAAGGATGAATCTGCTAACCACATCCCATTTCCACCAGAGGGTTAACCCTAACCCTAACAGAGGTCATTGGGACTGGTTCTTGCATAGTAATGACCCAATGACCCTGCCCCAAGGCTGGAACTCAACACAGAGCATATCCAAGTAACTGTATTTACTAGATGTGCAGCATATTTCTCACAGTGACCTGAACAGGGCCGCTGACTGACTAGCTGCAGATGCAATAAGAGCAGAAAAATAATTACTTTTTGCCATCCTTAACGCCACAAGATAGGCTCTAATAGCGGCTCTAGCTCATGCTCAATCATCTTCACCCTTTATCATTTGCAGCAGTACTCTAGGTGTCTCTTTGCCCTCTTCATCTCTCTTAGTTCAACCATAAAGCCACAGAGAATTCTGAAAGGCTACTTGGGCTGCTTTGACTACTGTTTAGACTGACTCCAAAGAGCAACGGTTGCTTTTTACTATTGGAATTGTAAAACAATGTTTTAAAAAAATAAATTATTCCATTGGCTAAGCAATAGGAATAATTTTGAGTTCTCATTGCTTCTATGAATTCACTGTTTCAAGTAGAGTTGTTTAGCGTTTCGGTATAACGCTATTTTAATTTTGTATGCAACCTTACAAGATTTGCCATCACTTGTTAATACGAAGCAGGATCGATTATGAAAAAATAAAAGACTATCTCTGAAGAGATGCAATCCTCAGAATTGCTGTATTTTAGCATTTTTAAACTTATTTTTTTCACACATTAATTTCAATTAACATGGGATAAAATAAGAGATTTTCCTATTACAACTACATGGGTAATTACAACCTAAACTATCAATCTGATGGTAAAACAAACTATAACTTTCAACAATTGCTTCTATCCTTTTTTACAGGGCACTTAAGAAACTCAGTGTATGAACGTATTAATTTAATTATCAAAGCTGCTAAACCCAAACTACAGTCAAAAGATTATATTGAAAAAAGCGATATAAAGCACAGCATTCACAGCATCCAGAAAAAACTCCGCCAGATTCCAGGACAGCCGATTCCCTCCCCCATCAGTGAAAAGATTGAATTACTCCAAGTATTGCTTTCCACTGCTATGGATATCTAACTCTTGGAGGACTGTTGGATGCTGACACATCTTCCTACGTCTAATAAGTTGTTTAAAAAAAATTAAAGTATTCTTTCTTTGATTGCAGTAAGTTGCACTGTATTTTCAGTCACTGGATAAGTCAACGACTTTTCAAGTTTATTCTAAATTTGTTAATAACAGTTTGTCTAGTTTTATTTCTATTTGTGTTTTATACAACTTTTATAATAAATTTTATTAACTGAAAAGAAGAATGAGCTTGGTCTTTTTAAAAGAAAGATTACAGGTTATAGGAGATTAGATAGATATACAATATTATATTAATATAGATGTCAATCCACCAATAATAGGTCATGGTCCCAGATAAATCTTAGTAACAGATAATACATGCAGGGCTGGGAGCTTAGTATTACAGTTAATTCTCAGTTAATGATAGTACTTGGGAGAAGAATTTCTGTCGCTAAGCAATATGATCATAAAGTATGATGTCACATGATTGCATTGCTTAGCGACAGCAATCCCAGAACTCCCTGTGCCATCATTAAGCGAGGATCACAGGTCATTAACCAAGTTTCAGGCAGTTGTAAGAAGACAATAGGCAGATAAAGATGGCTGTTGCCAGGCAAGGGAGGGTGTGCAAGTGATGTGTGAATGTGGCAGGGCTGAGGATGGCTCTTTTGGATGGGAGAAGATGAGAGCGACTTATTGGAACGACTTGTGGCCTTTCCTGCTGGCTTCCCCATTGATTTTCCTTGTGGGAAACTGGCAGGGAATATCACAAATGGTGATTGTAAGACCATAGAACACTGCAACTGTCATGTCAACCGGCTGCCAAGTGCCCAAATCACAAGACCATGTGGGTGCTAGGATGGCCAGAACCTTGAGGACCAGTCATAAGTAGATTCATTCAGTGCTATCACAACTTTGAATGGTCACTGAAGAAGTCATTAAACAAGGAGTACTTTGTACACTGTGCAACAAATAGCCGTACCTCCATATTAATTCATGTTTGTTTATTCTGCAAAAGTATTAGGCATAGAGATATGAGCACAAAACACTGCCAAATAAATTAAACATTAACCAAAAAGCAAGATCACTGTCTCCCGGGTACAAGCAGTGATGAGCTGACACAGCACAATCAAAGCAATGCAGGTCCAAGTTGCAGCTGTTGTGAAGAAAAATGGATTGTTTCAGTCAGATATAGCAGCACCCACAATTTATAGGAATTTGGATTTAACAAGATATAGGACATAAAAAGGGTTCATGAAAATCACAAATTTGGTGTTCAAGAAAAAAAGGTTTTATTGTAATGGAATGCTACTACTTTTCCATCTCACTGTTGAAAAACAACAAATTCACTTGACATTTAACATTAGACTAAGAAAACAAACATAATATATGCTTATTTGCCTTAAAGCATACATTAAATATTTTTCATCTTTCAGTGAATGATTCTAAAATATACATCTGTAAATATAGACATTTACTCAATCATTAATTGTAACACAAACTGAACAGCTGAATTAAAAATCTTCTCATGTTCTATTAAGTAATTTTATTTTGGATTCCTTTGCTTCCCAAGGAAGTATGTATAGGAATGTCTGGTTTCAGAGATATTCTGTTTCAAAGTCTTTTCACAGAAGCCATGGCTACAATTTTCAAGGGATCTCCAAGGGACCTCAATTCTAGGATCCCTTTATTAAAAATAGAATCCCACTACTTTAGGAATGAAGGAATTTGCCTACATTCCACTTCATGCTGAATCAACAACAACAAAATGCACCACAAACAATATTTTATTCCATGCCACAAGTCTAGAAGGGGAATTTAATTCTTAAATTTCCTTAAACATGGAACTTTTATGCATTTGAAGAATAATTCTTCCAGAACAACACATTAGCAAAACAAAACAAAAAATTCTTTTTTCCCCTAGATTCCGTTCAAGTTAAAAAAACAAAACATTTAGATATTAAAAAATAATGCATTGTCTATTGATAATTTGGCCTGAATAGCAGCACCAAATTTAGTAGTGGGAGCACAAAAATTCAAAACAGCTTCAACTAATTTATAGCTATCCTTTTTAAAGTTTAGCTATGTAAAGCAGCACACAATTTGTTATCCGAATTTCAGTGGTAGATTACTTTGATTTATAATTTACCCGAGAGCTATTTGAGAGGGGAAAGGCAATAAATTAAGAAAGCTGCCCATATCTCATTTCATCCCCATTTATAATTCTGAACTAGAAGGCAAAGAGTCACCTTTTTAAATCAGGGATTCATGAGTGGAATGGAATCTACTTAAAGATGAGATCAGATGACAAGAATATACTTGCGCCACTTAAGTAGAAATACTCCTAAAAACCAGAGGGAGTGAGCACGTTCAAGTCCCGGGGTTTAAGATTGTGAGAATGTGAAGACCGCCTCTTCTCTTCGATAGGAGGAATATCCATCTTGGGAGGCTTGAAATTTGCAGAGTCCTCTGACATCCTGGTCGCCTGTATACGCATCAGTTCCATTGGAGATGGCTTCTGAGAACCCTTATATGTCTGAATGGTAAAGCCTCCTAAGACAATGCACAGCAATATGAAACAGATTACAATAAATGCTTCAATATATACCATTGCTATTACCAGAATTTCAACAAAGATACCAATTTGGAGAGGAAAATATTGCTAACAATGTCTGATAACATCTGTTCCAAAGTTATCAGGAATTTTCCAACTCTTTGAAGATAACTTGCTATGACACTATATTTCCAGACAGACCCCATCCTTCTCACCTTGATCTCATACAATCTCAGCATCCACCAGGTAACCAACCTGCCTTTGGAGCCCCACTACTCTCTGCAACCATCCTCAAAAAAGGGAAAGTTGGGGACCAAGAGATAGCAATAGCACTTTGACTTATATATCACTTCACAGTGCTTTACAGCCCTCTCTAAGCAGTTTCCAGAGTCAGCATATTGCCCCCAGCAATCTGGGTCCTCATTTTATGACCTTGGGAAGATGGAAGGCTGAGTCAACCTTGAGCCACTCAGAATCAAACTCCTGAGGTGAGCAATGGGTTAGCCCTGCAGTACTGCATTCTAACCCATTGCGCCACCATGGCTCAATAGTTGTCAATCTGGCAAGATCCAGAAAAGGCTTCAGGAGAAAGCAATACCGCCCCCTCAAGATGGAGGATATAACTGCTACCTTCAGGAGACATTAGCTGTTTTCTGTATCTAGACTCTCTGTTCCCCACGATGCTCTCTAAAAGAACCAAGAAGGACATGGATGTAGCACACACATGGCAGAGCTCATCCTGAGAAAATCCTATCATTCGGAGTCCAATCACCTCATCTGACTTAACCCATGTACAGTCTAAGCCAGAAGTGTAATTATTTTATTAGCAAAATGTTTCCCCAAAATTTTGAAGGGATGCTCAGAAAAATCTTTCTGCATCCCAAACAGGCATGGGGCACCTTAAATAGAACTGCAAGAACACAATCAGAGTAGAGAAGTAAAAAGTGAATGGCTTTATCACATCACCATCCTTATTACCACGATTTACGCTCGTGCATAAGCTCTTATCTTTTCAATGAATGGTCACCGCACTTCATGTTCACCTCCACATTCCAGAAATCAACCAGACATTCCAAAGAATTGCCTATGAGATTGCTGAGAACATTCCAGAGTGCCCCTGGAGTCTATCCAGATCTATTAAGACACCTGAGGCAGGTCATTTTAAGAACGGCTTTTCGGGGGGGGGGGGGTGCTAGAAAAGAGTATTGTAATCACTAGAGTATGACTAGCTCTCATATTCTCCAATTTGAGATCAGATGTCCATGCACAAAAACCAGTATCTCACATACAGCTGCCTATATGAACTGAGATTAGTTGGAGCAAACACAGGATTGCACTAGGACCATGAATTCCTAAATCGTCTCAAGACCATAAAGATCCGTAACATGAGCAGTCAAGGATACTCTATCCCCAGAGCTATAATGAGCACTAGAAAGAATCTTGCTGCCCAGCAAGGTGAGTAGTACACAAGCAAGATACCTTGTTCCTATAGCCCAACACAGGAATTCGGCATCTGCAGGTAACCTGTTCCAACAGGGCCATGTATTCCATCAATCAGCACTACCCTCCCTTCCCTTGAATCAGGAAACCTGGGAAATAGCAACACTGCTGCTCTCCCCCAATCGTACCCTCCTGGGATTTGCACACTCCTGTTCAATAATTGAGGATTCCACTTCTATTCTAATCCATTTACAAACGTTTTTCAAATTGTAACACAGAAAACGTCACCATCAGTTAGATCTTAGAAAGTAAGGAAATAGTAATAATAATCCTAGAAAGTAGGGAAATAGTATTCAACATTCAAGACAGAGTTAATGCTCCTTCACTATCTAAGTCTAAGACCTGTGTTACCATTTGCAAAAGGCTGTATCCTTGTAACATGATAGAAGTTCTGCAATTCCAATTCAAAACTGCTTCAAATTGTATTTTATTTTTAAGGGTTTTGATATACTTTCTTCCTTCTAGCCTTATTTTTTTTAATCTAAAGTTGGATTTCTGATCTTAATTTAAACTTTATCTATCTCATTTAGAAACTGCCCATCTCCCTCACATAGTCACTTTTTAAATTCTGAACCTTTGTAAAGTATATTTAATTTGTTCTTTCTATGTAAAAATCATGTTTTCTCAAAATAATACTATACCCGATTCAGTAGCAGATCTCTGAAGAGCTTTAGGTCCAAAAATGCTCCATTTTTCAGATAGTACTTTATCACTATCACCACTGTTGGAATCCATGGGGCCACAATCAGGACCAGGGACTGAAGCAGAAGCTCCATGACTAAACCAGCTTCTTCAATGAAAAAGCAGAAATCAAAACAGGGGAACCAGATTTTGTACATCAGATTTCAACAAATACCTTTCTCAACAGATATTCACACTCCAAGTAAATTTAAAACATAACATACACCTACAGGAACTTTATATGAAGTGTTTGATAAAATACTCAACTGGAGAATCAAACAGATTCCTAATATGAATACTTAAAATATGCATGGAATCTGGGTAACCAAGACATTCAGACAATTTGTGATTTTACTTTCCTTTTATGAAATGTACCTGTATGAGCGCTTGGGAGAAGAATGAGGAGTGCTGCTTGGTGTGGACTGGGCAGAAGAGGCCTGTTTATCTTCTTTTACCATCTCTCCACTTTGCATCTTCAAATTCTGTTAGAAAAGCAACAGACAAATATCTGGAAACTTTATAAATTTAACCTAGATCCTATCAATAATAAAAAAAAATGATTCCACATTTTTTGTCACTGCAACTTTATGAAAGTGTTTGGTGGTATGTTTTAAAAAGCTTCGTTCAAGATTGTAGGTTCTTATGGAAATGAGTACCGGTAGACATATCTAAGAGCCTACTATTTTGAAGCCACATTTCTCTATTGCTATTTAGCTATTCTGCCCAACTACAATGGGCAACTAAGAAAAAAGACCAGATAGTCCTCGACTTACAACAATTCATTTAGTGAACATTCAACGTTACAACAGCACTGAAAAAAGTGACTTTTGATTGTTGACTTATGGTCATAAGTCGGGGACTACCTGTAGTAGAAACTTGAAACGCCTTCCTCAGAAAGGTTAGATTGTGATACTATGGTTTACAGTGTTACTTTCATTGCCAATGCATTGATACTGAATCAAGAATTCACAATACTATTTTTGAGGATGTACTAATTCATCAAGAAGAGACCACTGTGCTCCCACTCAGAACATTCCATTTCCCAACAGATCATGCAGTTCTGGAGAAGTGGTTTCTAGAAGTAAATTATCTAGGCCAGAAATGTCTTGAGATGCTCCATTATCATACATTATCCACTTCTGGTTCAGAGGATTCACTTCTGGGTACTGCCAAACCACACCCATACAGTAATGGGGGGGACGGGGACAGAATGTTGTACAGTTCTCCAGAATTTCCCAATTCTGGATTAACAAACTTGGCACATTCCCCATTCACGCACACTTTAAAAACACAATCCCAAGTCATCAAAAAAGCACAAAAAATAATGAATCACAGCGTATCAAAGACACACAGCAATAGATGTCTCTCCGTCCAGACATGATTCTGTAAAGTAATAACTAACCATCTCTACCAACTAGAGTAATAAACTGGCTAAATGACAGCAGGGCCCAAACACCTTACATGGAATGACTCAGCCACACGATGATATTTTGTTTCTTCTGCAGTGAGGCCCCTGTGTGGAGTGTAGCCGACATCTCTTAGCCCTGCCTGCTGTTCAAATCGCTGAATGCTCTCCTGGGTTTGTTCTAGAATGGACAACAATACACATTCACACATTTCTCAAAACCGCCTGCTGCAGTTTTCTAAGAGCGATGTCATAAGCACCCACAATCACTAGCTAGTAAAGCAGAGTGTGGAAATTCTTTAAACCATGTGTAGCAAGGTTTCTAAAACATTCTGAAGTTGGAAACTTTAGAAAATGGGAGGGTTTGTTGCAGAGTGTAACAGCAAGATAATGTAGTAAACTCTATCAATGGCTTAGGATTCTGTCATACACATGAAAACACACACTTTCCTTCTCCAATTAGTTCTATAATAAGATGGTTTAAGGTTTACCATAGGTGTTTCTAATAATTCATTACATATGTTCTATACGTACAAATAAAAACTCGCCAGAGGCAACCAAGCACAAGAGCATTAAGAGTATTAAGTTCATACAAGAGCATACAAGAGTATTAAGTTCTACTACCCCCTTCAGGTTTTTTGTTTTATTTGTTAAAAACACTCCCATTTCCTGATGCTATTTTTGGTTAAAGATGAAGCAGATTATTATTAGTCATCTAACTATACTATTTAAATTCATATCAGCTTCCAAGATTTAATCTTTAGCAGGAAACAACGGGCTGTAAACCATGATCCTTAGCTATTCAAATGAAGTATTTTACCACTAAGATATAGAGTTTAAAATATTATAATACCTTTTAAATTTTCTTAAATAAAACATTATCTACATTAAAGCAAACCTTGTTAGACAATTTTAATTCAATGGGAAAGAAAAGTAATCTTGGGTGATAGTTTGTAGAACTCATTTTTCACACTGTTGTGATTTGTAGACAAATAAGAGTTCTAGTCCTGCCTTAGGCAGAGAAAAGCCAGCTGACTAACTTTGAGCCAGTCATTCCCTTTTAGCTCAACTCACCTTATGGCATTATCATTGTTGAGAAAATAGGAGGCAGAAGAATTATGTGAACTGCCTGGAGTTCCATAAAAATAAAGGCAGCATATCACTCAATCAATCAAATAACTAAAATTCAAGAACAGATGTTTCTAAAGCTAAGGCAGACCAAACACAGAAAGGGGTAGAAAGCTTTAAATTACATTGTACTGTAGTCTTAATTCAAGCATTCATTATGAAGTTACACAGCCTATTTTCTAATTATCTGCCCATTTACAGAATGTATATTATTGCCAACTTTTGATTTTTCAACATAATTCTGCATTGGTCAATATGTTATTTCCCACAAAGATATAGCAGCTACTAGTACACAAATGGCAAGAAGTTGCCTCTCACAGCCATTTGTTTAAAGGCATCATTTGTTGGACAGATGAAATGTGTTAGCTGGAAACTAATGAATGGTAGATGGCAGCAGAGGATCAATACTTTCACTAAAAGTGCAATACAGTACTACAGGCCTTGGTAAACATGTTTTTTTAGTTTTTCACTGAGGTATAACAGGTACGAGAATCAAAGGGTTGTTATGATATTTTATTTATAATTTAAAGATCTGTTTACCTCCCAGTATGGCATGCAATTTCCCCCTCTGCACAAATAGAACTACGTATGTCATAATTCTGACTTGGCTCAGTTGGGAGTGTGGCTATTGTACCAGGTTCCCTGCTGCATGGCAACTTCCTTGCCCGAGTTCCTGATTTCATTCCTGATTGGCAGAGGTTTTCCCCAGACTTACGTTCTTGGAGGGGACTTCCATCTGCCTGCCTTGGAAACAGGGTCTAAGTAGGGCCAAGACTTCATAGCTACCATGACAGCTATGGGCGTATTCCAGGTCAAGAGCCAAACATGGGACTGTGGTCACACAACAGATCTGGAATTCCTGTTGGGAGCAGTGGTTATGTGATCCACAATTTAGGGAGCTTTTGGTGTCCCCTTTGTCATGCTCAGTTCATGCCTCGATTACCATGGGATTCTTTGGCACCAATATGCACTGCAAGGAGGCTGGTCCTATTACATTGATCCACCCCTGATGGCAGTGGGATTTCAGCGGGAGCTGAGGGTTGTTCCTATTGGTCTCCTGTACTGTCCTTCCAAACCTTATTTACCACTAGGAATAAAGGGGCAACAGAGGTTTTGGATTAGATCCTGAGTATGCAACCTCTCCCCCTCTCACAGAACTCATCACTCCCTATGGTTTACAAAGGAAATGAGAGAAGAGATGTAGAGTACCACAAATGGAGAGGAACTGAACTGAACAAAGGTTAGAGCCTCTATTAAGGCCTACTTTGTGGCAGTAAGAGTGGTGAAGCAGCAGTACTTCTCAGTCTGCAAACTGCCATCCCCCACAGTTGTGTTTTGAGTGACACAAGCCCTCTTAGGTAAAGGGGTGCAGGGACATATGGAAGCTCCAACAGAGAGGGCATCTTACAATACCCATCTGCTAGGAAATCTTGTTTGGCAGGCCCTAGAGGGCGGGCGCCTGCACCATGGAATTTTCTCTACACTGAGAGAAGGTTGGTTTCACCACTTCTGAGCCTTCAAAGGTCCTTTAAGACTTTGTTATGCCAGCAAGCCTGAGGATCCCAGGGCATTGTAAGACATGTGTCATTTCCTTGTTTTGTTCTGTTTGTTATCCTTTTTATTAAGGCGTATTAATTAATGATGAGTGGCTTTATGTACATATTCGCTGTTTTAACTTTGTTATACACTGCCCATAGTCACTTTTGGTGAGATCTATATAAGTTTAATAAATAAATAATTCAGAAGGTGGTCAGAAATAATTCTTAAATAAACGGGATACAAATTACATTGCAAAATTCTCTGCAGAAATTAGCTTGCCTAACAAAGAATTGCAAGAGCTCTTACTTGCTATAAGAGAATTCATGATGATGTGGGTGGCTTTGGCCTTCACTACTGATGTCTTGTTCCCCTCAGATGAAGATGGGGGGATTTTAGCAGAGAGATGTTTGCTAGTCTCCCCTTCCTCAACCTATACAGAGGAAGCCAGATGCAATTTTGGAAAAAGAGACAAAATTAGGAGAATTTCAGCTAAAATTTCAACTCTTGATCTCGTGGGCAAAAGTTTTGGACCTTGCATGGAACATAATGATCTTGAGCTGACATATTTCCATTCTCTTGTCTACAATATGAAACACTATACAACATTTTGAAACAACTATTCTTGTAGCCATCTGATAATAAGAATTCACCTGAAGAAGCTTCTTTTATTTTCACTAGAAAAAGTCTAGCTACAGAAATAACTAAAAAGGCTTCTTCAGCAATAATTCTCTTTCTCATGCATTTTTTTGCTTTAAAGAGACAAGCACAATTTTCGGACTATGCACTATTTTTAAAAAGTAGACCATATCATAACTGCTTCCTTTCCTTATTTAAAAAAAACCCTCTCAGTTATATAAAAGATAAAAAATTAAAACTAAGCAACATAGTTATTTTAGTTATTTAAGCCTAGTATAGTTCATTTATAAATTTCATATCTTTATATAGCTCATATCTGTACTATAAGTATCAATTCCTTCTATATTAAAACAGTAATGAAGACTTTACAGAATGAGTAAACTGGGCTTGCAGATTTTATCTCATTTCCTTCCATTTAACCTAAAATTTGCAAAATAAAGATTCAGATCACACAGATTATACTCAGTGTAGAAGACATATAATCCTCTATTTACACCTATTTGGCTAGTGACCTTCTGAAGTTACGACAGTACAGGAAAAGCCACTTACAACCAGTCCTCGTATTTACAACTACAGATAGTCCTCAACTTACAACCACAATTGAGCCCAAAATTTATGTTGCTAAGTGAGAAATTTGTTAAGTGAGTTTTCCCCCATTTTACAACTTTTCTTGCCACATTTGTTAAATAAACTGCAGTTGTTCAATTAGTAACCAGGTTGTTAAGTGAGTCTGGCTTCCCCAATGACTTTGCTTGTCAGAAGATTGCAAAAGGCGGATCACATGACGCAGGGATACTGCATCCATCAGAAGTCTGAAAAATGGTCGAAAATCACTTTTTCAGTGCCGTTGTAACTTTGAACGGTCACTAAGCAAACTGTTGTAAGTCGAGGACTACTTGTATTAGTGTCCCCACAGTCAAGTGACCGTGAATCGGGCCCTCGGCAACCAACATGTATTTATGATGGTTGCAGCAACCTTCCCAAATGACTTCTGACAAGCTAAGTCAATGGGGGAAATCAAATCTGCTTAACAACCTCAGCAAAAAAAATGTCATAGAAACGGTCACATGATGACTCGCTTTATGACTGCATTGCTTAGTGGCAAAACTTCCCATTCCAATGGTGGCTGGAAATCAAGGGACTACCTGTATACTTTTTCATCTAAAAGGTTTTAATTAAAATACATTCCTTTGTTCAAAGTGCTCTAAGAATTATACTTGCTCTCCATTGCTGTCTCTCATTCATTTTATAAGAAACATTTTAGCAAGTCTGATCAGTGCAGAACTGTGTCATTTTAAAAAAGTTGTTTTACCTCTACGGATTTATGGCTTTAAAAAACGTATCGCTTCTTCCAATCAAATGTTTTGATATGTTTTAGTTGTTAGTTAGGAGATGAAGCACCATCTCCTCCAAAGTATCATTAGAAATGTTATGCTATCTCTTTATTACCTCAACAAACTGCATACCTGGGAAATCTTTTCATATTTGTGACCTGGAATGACTGGTTCTTTCCATAAGATATTGGTGGTCATGTTTGAAGGAGGAGGAGTCATTGGTGTTGTATCCTCTAAGGCATCATCGTAACTGAATGCCCGACGATTCATTCCAATTGGCTGGGAGATCTTCCCTAGAAGGCTTCCCGAGCCATGTTCTATAGCTAAGGACAGAGATTGAGATTTCACACAATAATTTGGACTTTTAGTGTTTTACCTTTTCATAAGCAGAATAGATAATATTAGCCCTTCTTTCATCAAGGGCCTTCTAGGATCAGTGCCATGATTTTGAAATGCCTTTGATGCGGCTAATACAGCATTTATAACCAAATAAAGTGCAAAACATTATATCATGACCTAATATAGGATGGCAATCTTTCCCTTTGAGGTGCACACTGCTTAGAAAAGACTAACAAGCCTAAAGCAAGAGCCAGATAAGGACACTAATTGTAAATGAATTTGCATTTCTTCTTGGCATTTTTACCCATATTCCCGCTCATAGCAGTTACTGCTAGAGAAAAGCAGATTTTTTTCAACAATCTCATCTGACCCCTTGCAAAGTATCTTCTGATATTTCTGATAAATACCTTTAGTCTAAAGTTTCCATGTTGCCCTAGGATCCTGGTTTCCCATCCTTGATTTAAACATCTTCTGTTTCATATATTTATTTCAAATGTGACATGTAAAACAATTTATGGCTATAAAATTCTTAGCGGCCTAGCCAAATATTTTAGAAATGTTGTTACAGCTGAATTACTAAAATACAATTTTAATGTCAAAAACATTAGGACAGCGTATGAACTAGATGTTCTTTTAATAAGCTGATTATATGGCACAAAGCTGGTGTCAACTACATTGATAGACTTTCTCCATGATGATCTTTCCCCAACCTGATCTTCCAATGATGCACTGCATTGCCAGTTAAGCCATCTACTTTGCTGCTACTCATCCTCTTTTCTCTCCCCCCCACTTTTCCTAGCCTTCTCTAGAGAACTAGGTCTTTGCATAATGTGTGAAAAAGTAGGATAATTTGAGGCTGGTCATTATGCTTCAAGTGGCAAACTCTGGATTGATTTGTTCAATCATCTATTTGTTTGCCTGGATGTCCACAGTATTCTCAGAAGGCTTCTCCAACTCCAAAGTTCAAAAATAACAATATTTATTTAATCCTGCTTTTTTGAAGTCCTGATTGCATATCCTGATAATTGTAGATATATGTAACATCATTTCTGTGTGAGCTTCATTGGTTACTAGTGTATTTCTGGGTGCAATTCAAGTTGCTAATTGTCATGGCTATATAGCTTGAGACCGGGTTACCTCAGGGATCATCTCTACCAGTCCAACCCAATCCAGAAGAATGAGCATGCTGCAGATCCTGTCAGCCAAAGAGTATTGGCTGCCGGGGGGTTCCAACATGTGCTTTTTCCACAGCGACCCCTGCTTTATGGAACATCCTCCCTTTGGAGATAGAATGGCCTGTTAGCCTTTGTGTAAGATCTTACAAACCTGGCTATGTTCCCAAGTCTGAGACCTTGAATGTATTAAGGATCCCACTTCCTGGCTGTTTTGCTAACTGGCCAAGTATCTCATCTGCTATGTTTATTTATTCTGGATGTTTTGTTGTTTTAAAGTGCTTTCAGTATCTTAATTGTAATATATTTTTTAATTGTAAACTGCCCTTGGTCATTAACTGACATTGGTAGCTATAGAAAGTGAATGAATAAATAATAAATTATAGATACAGCATGGTCTATGAATATCTTTTCCAAGGTCTTAATTCATATTTGACTGTACCTTTATTGTTAAGAGTTGATCCTAAAAGGCAGAAGCTATCCATCTCTCCGATATCCTCACTGTCAATTCTAAGGCTGGTTGTTGGATTTCTTGCCATTAGTTTGTTCTTTGTATTTAGTTTTGGTCCCATTCTTTCAGTGTACTCTTTGTGTACTCTTTGTGTACTCATAGGTAGTCCCTAGGTTATGATGGCAATTGGACTGAGACTGTAATTGCTAAGCGATGCAGTCATAGAGCGCAATGTCACATGACCAGACTCTTAATGACATGCTAGCCATCCTGGATAACATCATTTCTCCAAGGCATGTGAGTCATTACAATGAAAGTGACAAGAGTCCCAGATGAGGAGGGCAGGAATGCTATAGTGGGGGAGGCTGAACAGTTCAGTTGCTGAACAAGAGATCCATAAGCAAGGACTACCTGTATTACTAGATCTTGGCGCTCCTTTGTATTTTCAGCTATCGAAGTAGTATCATCAATGTAACACAGGTTTTGGATCTTTCTTCAATTTTAAAACCATCTTCAAATTCTTCCAATCCAGTTTCCTTTAATATATGTTCTGCATTAGGTTAAATAAATAAGGGGAGACACTATGGCCTTGTTTTTCCTCCTTAGCCAATATAGAGCCAGTACATTTCACTAAGTTCTATCCAAAAACATCATTTTTTCACTAAGGCAATGAGATGTTCTGAAATTCCCATTTTCTAAGCACGTTCTATAGCTTAATGATTGATACAATTGATATTTCTGTAATCAAGGAAGCCTAGGCTGGCTTCCTTTTGATATTAGTTGGCTTTCTCAATTATACAGCATACATCAGCAACAACATTTGGTGTTACCTTTAATAAAGCCAGTTTGAACAAGTGTCATCTCATTTTCCATTGAGGAATCTAATTGGCATTGGATGATTCTAAGCTTCATTTTTAGTATGTGGAATTATGGATATTATACAATAGTTTGCATATTCATTTATGTCTCTTTTTTTGGTATTAGAATATAGATCAGGGTTCCACAAAATGGCAAGTATCAACCCCCAAGGCTTGATGAGATTGTTGTGGTGGTTATTATTATGCCTAATAGCATTAAAGTAATATTTATTAAATCATTTTAATATAATAAATATTTGGGGGTCAATGAACAATCTGAATCTCCATGAAGGGATTAATTAGCTGACGAGCTTGGGAACCCCTGACAGAGATAGATCTTTAGTCCCCAGACAAGAACACTGTCATTCTCCAAATTTGCTGGATATTTAAGTCTTCTTTTGTGGTTTGACATATTTCTAGTATTTGAGGTTCCTTTAAGTAGGGAATATTTTTAAATATATCTTGGATGTTTACATCTCTGTACATTTGTAGTGTATTTTAGTGTACATCTTCAATCTTTCATCGATCTTTGAATCAATTACTATATGTCCATTAATGTCCATTAGCACATCAATTTGAGGTTGGAATCTTTTTCTGAATTCAGAAATCTTTTGGAAGACTTTGTTTTTCCATGTCTATTTCCATCTTCAGTGACTTCAGAGATGCCATTGTAATACTGCTCTTGTCTCTTCTAATAGTTCTCTGAAACCCTTTATTAAATTTCTTCCTGAGATTTTTGTCTTGTCTTTGGCTTCTCTTTATAGCAATTTCCACAATTAGTTCAGACATCTGGTTTGCTTTCTTCCAAATACCGGAAAGAGAGGCAGTATGAAAAGGCTGAACATTTTACTTATAAATGCATGAGGATTTTGAAATATTTTCTATTGCTGATTAAAGATGTATACTAGCTAATGTACTACCCCCAAATCGTGAACTTTTTTCCACATATGGACACGGAACAGAGGCATACTAGCTCTTCAATCAAAACAAACATGCCCAATGGCAATTTAATTAGGACTCAAAAGAATAGAAATTAACATCAGAATAACTAAATACATAAATCAATAGATAGCAAATAAAACCTTTTTTAAAAAAGAGAATATAAGAACATAGTATTTTTTAAAAAAAAACCTTAGACCATCAAGTCCAACCTCCTATCCAAAGAGGAATCCAAATTAAACGAGCCAGAACCCTGCTTAGTTTGCTTATTTCTTTTTTTTTAATTATATGGCTGCCCCATCCTAAGCAATTCTGAGCACTTCACAACGTATTCAATTATTCTTGAATAAATTCAGTACAAGAGTCTAGCCATCTATTTCCTCTAGCCTTTGGTTCTGTCATACAGACTCTTGGATGTAAGTAAACCCTCCTTAAAACAGTATTACAAAACCCTTCAGAAACGTTAATTGGAAACTAAGCATTTGTTACAATCACTACTGCACCCTGTTTTAATATATATGAATTCTGTATCAATTAGTTTTACCAGGAACATCTGTTGGTCTCGAAGTCATGATTGTAACTCCAGATGCTTCACTATTTAGAAATCCAGGACAGGGCTGCTGTTACCTAATAAAAATATAAGATATTTTGGTCTGTAATAATTAGAGTAGAATAAAATATCTTGGCTTATGATAAAACCAAGAATATCTTTTTTTTTAAAGAATGCATGCTGCTAAATAATTTGAAGCAGCAATATGAAACAACATGATAAATTAATTGATCCAGGTATTGTTATGATAAAAAAGGCCAAAATATCTTACCACAAGTTATGATGACAGAAAGATGTCAAAATAAGGCATTCTCTTGCTGAAGCTGAAACTATCAAATCATCCCCAGGAGCTTCCATGCAGAAAGACTAACAAAAATTAAGAAGCAAGATTTTTTTTTAATTAAAGCAGTAAGAAACATTGCAGATGATGTTTATATTTCCTAGGTATTATTAGGTATGCTTAGAATTGCTTTAACTATTTTATTTTTTTTAATAATTTTTTTATTTTCAAACAAACATAAACATGCAAAACATTTAACATAAAAAACCTCTTTAACTACATACAGTGTGTCAATTGGTTATAAAATCTTTCTCCGTCCTTTCCATAGTCATCACTTGTGCTTTATCAAAAATCACTTATTGTCAATCAAATATCTTCATATACATTATTATTGAACTTCATTTGTTTAATTATCACTATTATTTCACCATTTTAAACAAGGTACTCTAAATATGTATCCATTTATATTATGATGATTCATTATATCATCTTCAATATATCCAATATTTTTTGTGTCCTATTCTAAATCATTCTATTATTTTAGCATTAAGAACATTCTCTAATAATTTTCAATTCCATGTTTTCCATTATTAGTATCATCAATCTAACATACATTTATACAAATTATTATAATTGTTAAACTTCCATTAAGCATAGTTATTCTTTTTATATGGCATATTAAATTTGAAGTAAATTTATATTATGGCATTTCATTACATCATCCTGAAATCATCCAATGATATTACATCTTTATATACTATATAGAATTATTTATCTTTTATAAAAAGGCTTTTCAACATCATCTCCATCATCCTCACTTACAGTTTATATAAAATTTCATATTAGCAATCTAGTATATATAAATGCTTTATTATCATTATTGATCATTTATTTGACTATAGTTATTACTTTATCTTATCTATAATATTCAAAGTTTAACTACATTTAACTAAATTTTATTGTAACATTTCATTTCATCATCCTGTATCCTTCCAGAAATAGTGCAGTCCGATATCTCTTGCCATCTGTAGAATCTGTATTCTAAGTGTTTTCTTGATAAGTCTTATGTGGACTTCTCTTGACAACTTGTTGTTCATTGGATATCTTAAAAGAATTCGAAACCTCCATCTCTTCCTTTCATCTGCTTGACTTTTGTTATCACTGGTGCTTCTGCCGAAATCACTCTCATTGTCTCTGCCAAATTTTCTCCCCTATCTTCATCTATGTTTTGACATCTGAGATAGAGTTCCAGTTCATCGATCTCTCCTTTCCGTATTTTGCACTTATCATTCCCCTCCACACTCAATTTGTTGTCAACGTCAACAATTTTCTTATCACTTTCATATGTCTCTGTAATTTTTTGAACTGTGTCCTCAAATTTCATTGGTGTTTTATAGGTATTCTCAACTCTTCCCTCCGTACTTTTTGTATTTTGATATTTTGTATTTTGATCTATAAATTCAAGACTCTTTCCAATTCTCTCTGTAGTTATTAACAGTTTTTGAATTTCTAACATATTTTTGCAACGTTAGTTCCTTTTCTTCTTCATATAGTGCCATTTTTCCAAGTTATACACACTGCCACTAAAACATCCAAGGCTTTTGCTAGGTTTCAAACAAATTCAGTGAAGTTTTTTCCACTGACCCTTTCAGTATACCAAGCCAATAGCTTTGTAATATCAGATGTTGCCAAGCCTCTAGCTACTAGATGGCAGTGTTACATGTTTTCCCTTTGTTTTTGGCTCTTTTTTCTAAACTCCGAACTCCGGAAAGGATTTTTCTCCAAAAAGAGAATAGGAAAAAAAATTGTTTAAAGATTATGATCTGGCTGAGCCTTGCTAGGAAAGAGGCTTTCAATCCACAAACACAAAAAATGGGAAAAGTATAGAGGAAGAATGAGGAAAATAAGACCAGTCCAATTTAAAAGTAAGAGGCATTTGTAAAAAGTCCATCCATAAAAAACAAACAAAATTAAAGTGAAAAAGATAACATGATAGTTTTAAACCAGGGTAAATTCGCTGCTTGTTTCCTTCAATTTTATTTTAATTCTGAGTCTTTTGGGTTTTCTCTTCTCTAATAATAAAGCATCTCACCATTTCAACATACTGTCTCTCCGGTGCTGCTTCCGTTTCAGGGGCTTGTCCTAACCTTCTGTAGCCATATTGGCTGCTTCTCTTGTAGCCGGCAAAAAGAGCTTTTTCCTGGATCAATCAGGGGCTTTGCGATGCCCCTGAGATCAGCAGGACATGCCCCTTCACTACCACCATTCCTTCAGAACAGTTTAGATCCAAAAGGATCGCCCAGCAACAGAGATATCAACAGCAATCCTGGAGCCCCAAAATTGCATGTTGTGTCGCTGCAACGTCAAACACCTCCCCATCCCAAATTGCTTTAACTATTTTAAAGACATCTAACTGGGTAATTCTACAGTTATGAAATGGCTTCCATTTGGAGGTCCTGCAACATTTTATATAATACAACTAAAATACCTAGCTACCAGTAGTAATATCAAAGAAACCTCAACTAGGTTGGGGAGGGGAGAAAAGGACAGTTGGAAAAGTGCAAATCCCATTTGATAAAAATATATTAGTACTGGCAAAATAGCATAGCATTATAGCGCTCAGCACATTAGAGCATAATCAGAATCTAGCATACTATATGCAAGACATGTATCGCCTTCCAGGTTCTACCTAAATTTTTGTATTATAGTTTTCAGCCATACTATTAATATTCAGATTTGAAATACATATAATATTTTAGTATCATTTGTGTTAGTTATTTTGGTGTAATAATGGAGCAATGGTTAGAATGCTACTTCTGCTGACTGCTGGCTGCCTGCAATTTGGCAGTTCGAATCTCACTAGGCTTAAGGTTGACTCAGCCTTCCATCGTCCATGGTTGGTAAAATAAGGACCAGATTGTTGGGGGCCAATATGCTGACTCTGTAAACCGCTAAGAGAGGAGCGTAAAACACTATGAAATGGTATATAAATCTAAGTGCTATTGCTATTTTGTGTTCTTCTGGATTGCGCATTCCATAATAGCAACACTACAGTATACTGCATGAATCAAATACTGAATCATATGGGCAGCATATAACAACAAAGTCGTTTAACCTCATTTTACCTATTTAACACAGACATAATTCCCCACAGCACTGCTTTAAGAGGGTATGAATACTCTTAATAGAATAAAAGTAGCAATATCTGGATATGTAATAATTACCACTGTTTGTCATCTGTTATTCTACCATTGTCATTGTTGATCAAAGTTACAGATTTTACTTTCTGACGTGCAAAGGAATTTAAAAATAGATATGTTAAGAATATTTGAAGCTTTTTAGACACTTTAATTTGATTGTGAAGTCACCCATCACCCAAGTTTTTGGATTATGTGCAAAACATATCCAAACAATACCGGTAGACATTTATGGTCCATAACAATTTGTCTGTCTTACATTCAGTTAAAACAACCTGCATAACCAAGTCCATTATGCATTGACAAATCAAATAAGAGGAATATAAACAAAATGACCAATAGAAATTTTGCCAAAACGTATCTAAAGAACAGGTAACATGTGAGCCCCAGAGCATAAAGTGCATCAAAATTGTAATGCAACCTTCCATCTAATGGAAAACAACTTTAAATGCAGTAGTAACTGGAAAGCTTTACAATTGCAATCTGTTTATCACCAAGAGTAAATGAAGGCTGAATAATGAGCTAGTTACTAGGAGTCAAAAACTACCTGACAGCACATAAATAATCAATTTACAATTGCTTTACAATTGCAATCTGTTTATCACCAAGAGTAAATGAAGGCTGAATAATGAGCTAGTTACTAGGAGTCAAAAACTACCTGACAGCATATAAATAATCAACGATCATCACTATCTATGCTGCATTATTCAACTGGAGAATTCACCTCTGTTATTATAATAGCCAAGTTAGACAGTTTTAAGAGGGGACTAGTTCAGCATGTTCACAAAGGACCCAAGTATCAAAATCAGTGGCTGTTTATTATCCCTTGAAGCAAGGAAGCATGTCCTAAATGCAGCACTGGAAAGGAGCCATAGCTATCCAGGGTTGTGAGTTTCCGAAGGGCATCCCCTTGATTACCGGGCTGAACTCTATCAACTACAGTACTATTGCCTAATCTGTTTTTTGATCTGCTCCAGCTCTTGATGCATTTGGAATAGAGAAAAAAATGTGGCATTTAATATTACCGTGCAATTTTTTTTAAAAAAAATCAGCTTTGATTAGGTTGTTAACCATTACTTAGCAGAAAATCTATGTAGAGATTCTCAGTCATCTTTTGTCCCAAAGATGCTTTTTCAGGAGGCAACTGGACTTCCTTGCTTTTCTTTGAAGACATTTTCGCTTCTCACTCCAGAAGCTTCTTTAGCTCCAACTAGAGATGGTGGGGAATGGAAGGAAATAGAATAGAAGAGTTGGAAGGGACCTTGAAGGTCTTCTAGTCCAACCCCGTTTAGGCAGGAAACCCTACACCACTTCAGACCAACGGTTATCTTAAAAACTTCTAATGTTGGAGCATTCACAATCTCTGGAGGCAAGTTGTTCCACTGATTAATTGTTCTAACTGTCAGGAAGTTTCTCCTTAGTTCTAAGTTGCTTCTCTCCTTGATTAGTTTCCACCCATTGCTTCTTGTCATGCCTTCCGGTGCTTTGGAGAATTTATATTCCTTGCAAATGACCAGCTGTCTGCAACGAATATAAATCCTTCCATTCACCACCATCCAAGTCAGAGCTGAAGAAGCTTCTTGGATGAGAAGCGAAAATGTCTTAAAATAAAAACAAGAAACTCCAGTTGCCTCTTGGGGGGTGGGGGGGGACAGCTATGGGACATGACTTAGCAGCTGCTAGAGAAAGGGCAGAGGAGTGGAAGGAAAACACGCATACAAGGCTAAGTGTGCCGAGAGAGGAGCCACAAGGCTCCAGTCCTTAAAACAGCCCTCCTACCTATTAGCGACTACTATCAATAGATACAAACTAAATGTAATTCACTCTAATCTTGATTGCAGGAAATGCAACTTCAGACCTTACACATTTCTTAAGAGGTCCTTAAGGGGGAGTGCATAAGCGCACCAGCGTGCCTACTGTCCCTGTCCTACTGTCTCTATTTATATGTACTCATTATATGTGTTTATGTCTAAGTTTTGCTTTCTTATATTCATTTATTTGTGCCATTTTTTCTCGTGTCCATGTCTATACTGATACTTATTTCCTTGTACGTGTTGAAAAATAAAATAAAATAAAATTTAAAAATAATAAAATAAAATAATAATAATTTTAAAAAAGAACTAGGAAAAATAATGAAATATCGCGTCCTGGCCATCGAAACTACACGGCTATGGATGAAGCATGTAACAGTGATACCCATCGTCATCGGGGCACTTGGCACCATGTCCAAGAATTTTACAAGTTACATCAACAAATTGCAGCTTCCTGAAATAACACCAGTGGAACTGCAAAAAATTGCGCTACTCGGAACATCTTATATTTTTAAGAAGATACTTGGTTGATACCTAGGACACTGGCAGCAAACCGTATCAACCATTAGCACCAGTCACTGGTATTTGTAATGCATTTTTGAATGTTCAGTTGGCTGAGTTTCATGTTTAATGAATGAAATATATAATGATAATAATAATGGTTAGGAGTCGAGCTGTTGAGCTATCAACCAGCCCCAAAGGCTGTGAATCTCACCAAAGATTACTAGCAATACTACTACTACTGATGATGATGATGATGTTAATGGGTCCCCAAACTTGGCAACTTTAAGACTTATGGACTTCAACTCCCAGAATTCTCCAGCAAAGCTGGCTAGAGAATTCTGGGAGTTGAAGTCCACAAGTCTTAAAAGTTGCCAAGTTTGAAGACTTGCCTTAAAATGTTCAACAAACGAGCACTGAGCCGAAGGGCGCCACGGGAAAGGCGTGCTTGCACAGCAGCCACGGCGTCTCGAAGGAGGAGCCGGCTAAGTCGGCCGATTCCGGTTTCATCAGACGGTATCTTCTGCTTCTCTTCCACGTTTCCCGGCAAGGGAGCTTTCGGGGTCACGCAAAACCTCGGGAACACCCCAACCCGCTTTCCACGGCTTAGCCCCCCACGCCGCGGGCTACCGCCAGCGAAGCTCGCTCTTCGCTGGCCGCCAGGCTCAGAAGCAACCCTCGCTCGCCTCCGCCTTTCGAGGACGTACCTGCCTTGGGCTGCCTGCAGCCCCCGCACTGGTTTCCTCTACCCGATACTAACAGGTCTGCCGGGCCCGCAGGTCGGTCGAAAGAAGGAGAAGGAGGCACGGCAGGCTCCGCGCAAGGAGGCCTGAGCCGCCGAGGCCCCGAGCCGCCATGACGCAAGTGAAGCTGGGAAGAAATGAGCTGACAGATCCAGCCCGCCCACCGCGAAGGCGTGGGCTTAGAGCCGCCAGCAGGGGGCGCCGTAGCGCCTAAGTCTTGCGAGAGGTCTGCTGGTCGCGTCTCTTCGGGGGTGGGGGGGTTCCGACATGGCTGGCGGGAGGGAGGAATAAAGTTTCAGAGTTGGATAGGGCTAGCGGGAAATCGAGCCCCCGGGCTGCGGATTAAGGCATCAGGCCAAAACCCGGGAAAGTGTGAGTGCTACGTCCTGCCTGAGGCACAAAGCCAACGGGATTATCTTGGGTCATTCGTTCTTTCTCAGCCCTAGGAAGGAAACGATGACAAATCACTTTGGAAAATCTTGCCAAGAAAAATGCAGGGACTGAGTCGCCAGGAGTCAAGCTGACTTGAAGGCAGCAGAATTAAAAGAGGGGGGGGTGAGACTAATAGTAAAACTTGTTTCCTAGGAAATAAGGGGTAGTGTAACTTGGGTTTTGTTTATGGTTCCCTTGCCTGCCTTTCCTTCAGAAGCTCAAGCCCCTCCCCCCATGTAATACTCCTTTGTTCTTGGTTTTGTGTAATTGCGGTGAATTTCATACCTTTATAAAGGTATGAAATACAGCATACTTGATGTGTGTAGTCACTCAGCCGAGATAACAAAAGTGCATATTAAGTGTCCTTAAAGTTTGAAAATGGAAAGCTGATTAGAGGATTACATTTGCAAGTCATCAAGAATTTAATGTGGCCGTTTCACTGCGGGCCTTTTAATTCCTTCCAATTCAGCAGAATTGGATGATGACTGTAGCCAGGAGAACTCTCCAATGAGACTAAATTCCTTGTGGCAGGAAGAGAATGGCCAAAGAAAAGTATATCAGTATATCTATATGTGGAAAAGACAGGTAGGCAGTAGTTCCTTTCTAAGCCCTTGTGGCCATATGACCCAGAACAGAGCAAATGCCAGCTGGATTTCCAAGGACACATTGGGGCACACTGATCTGGGTACAGTTCATTTCTCAGTAGGCAACTATTTTTAAAGTTTCAGCATTTCCTCTTGAGTCTATATTGTTTTCTCAACTCAAAGCACTTCCTTTTTGGAAAGAATAAATAAATCTTGATACAAAGCATATAAAACAAGGTAGAAATAATACAGAGCATGGTTTCTGGAATTCTTTCCAATTTTTTTCACTCATCATGGATAGAAAAAACTATTCCCTCTTGTGGAGTAATTTGTTGAATCTGCATGTGTGTATGTGCTTCTGCCTTTGTATTGTTTCTGTAGCAATTTGGGAACTGCGTAGCACAGTGTTTCTCAATCTTGGCAACTTGAAGATGTCCGGACTTCAACTCCCAGAATTCTGGCTAGGGAATTCTGGGAGTTGAAGTCCGGACATCTTCAAGTTGCCAAGGTTGAGAAACACTGGTGTAGCATAAAGATATTAGCTAAGGCACTTTTTATCATGCTTAAATGCAATTGTTGAAAGGTAACACTGAATGCTTGTGTTGTACTGGGCTGAGAGCCAGAGTACTGGTTCAAATAGACCTGTTTCTTTTATCGTTTCAGGGTATTCAGGGTATTCAGGTTAGTTGTTATGTGTAATTAAACAACTTACACATTTCCTCTGCAATTTGTCACTTCAGAGTTAAACACCTCATGTTTCACCCACTGAATTAACCACATTACTAAGCCAGCATTCCTAATATTGCAGTAGACAAATTCACTTCATATTTACATGGAAAGAAATTGAAGCTACAAATGAGTGTGTTCAGAACTGCAATTCTGAATCTAAATGTTTGATTGACTTTTAAGCGTACCCAACATGTAGAATTAGGAGGCAGGAAAAGCAATAAGGTTTGCTATTGAGGCTGAGATTGAATCAATGGAGGATGCATTCTTTTACATGCAAATATCTTCCACCCTAATCAGTAACATTTCTCAGCAGAGTAGAGAAACGTTCCTTCCTGCAATCTTTTGGAATCCCAGAGACAGTGAAAAATGGTCCAGTATTTTAACTAGGGATAAAGCTAAGGATATTTATTTTTATTTTTTATGAATTTGTCACCATGTACAAGGTAACAGGTATTAGTACAGACATGGGCATTTTCGCATGAGATTGGTACAAACAGATGGATATAAATTAGTAAAACGTGGCCATGATAGAAGCAGAAAGTGTACACAGGCTGACAATGAGAAAAACACAGGTCCTGATTATAACATAAAAATGGTTCCACCACAAATGCGCTCGCGCTTTTGTCAGGTCACGCATGCAGGACACATGCGTACATGCAGGACAGTCTGTGTTTCAACCCAGTGTCCTTCCCGAGTGTTGCCCCCATCAATCAAATCAGCACGGACACCTTGCTTTGAAGTTATCACCCAACAGGTGAAGCGCATCACCTTGAAAGCCAACTCTCAAGAATCCCGGAGCCCTTGGGGAAAATTGCGCAGAAGGAGCCCATCCCCTTTAACTGAGCGAGTGACGTCACGACACTCAGCCCACAGCTTGCTGATGTTGCTATATTGCCGTTGCCACCGGCCGGGAAATTCTCCCGCTGCTGCCTTAGATTGAGCGGGAGGCGGTCGGTCACCTGGATCTCCTGTAGGAGGCGAGCCGCTTGAGCTCAGAGGAGGACGCGTGGCCAAATAAAGGAGAGGACCAGCTAAACCGAGCAGTAAGGCGGAGGAGCTTCTAGCCGAGCGGAGGTCTCTGGAGGCCGGTTGCCTGGCCCGCCCATGGCTGCTGCCGTTACCGCTTTCCGGCACCTGAGCCTGGCGCTGAGCGCAGCGGTAGCAGCCCTCGGTTCGCTCCTTTTCATTGCATGGAAAGTCTACTTCCGAGACGCCGATGACAGCTGCGTCGGCTGGAGAAGTCGCTGGGAGCGGCAGCTGGAAGCGGAGCTCCGAGCTTGCAACGTGCGAAAGGAAGCAGAGGTAAGGGAAGCCTTTCTCCTCCTCAGAGGCCGGCTCTTCCGCAGCCTGGAGCAAATGTTTCTTTTTCAGAGAGAATTGGTAGCTGCATCCGGCTCCGTTTTGGAGATGCGGGATAGAGAACGCTGCGAATTTAGGAAAGTACTTAGCTACTTTTCAGGAAACAAGGTTGCTCTTGTGTTCACAGAAGCTTAGGGGTGGTTTGGGCTTACAGTCCCATACCTTTTTATGGGGCCAAAGGAAGACCTCGAGGGTCAGTGTGCTCTAGTGGTTAAAGGCATCAGGCTAGAAACTGGGAAATCATGTGTTCTGCTCCTACTTTACACAAAAGATCAGTGGCTGTCTTTGAGTTTCTTACATTCCCCTTCAGACACAGGGAGAAATCAGTGAAATGTTTCTGAGAAAACTGTAGGGACTTCTCCAGGTATTTTTGAATAAAGGCATCAAATGGGAGTGAGGGAGTGGACTGGGGCTGAAGACACCAGCCTTATAAGGATCAACTTCTAAAGGTAATGGACAAATTAATCATTCACTAATGAGGGCCTGGCCCTAGAAATTCAAGTGCTAATCTGATAAAGTTGCATAATTTGTTTTTAAGATACCTTATCAGGCCAGAAAGCTGCCAGTACAGTATTTATTGAAAGGAGGCCAAAAACAAGGATCAGGAAATAACAGATAAGTTGTCCCAGTTGAAGAAGTGCAAAACATCATAAAAGGTAGCAGAATTTTAAACACCATAAGAAATAAACCTGCTAGGAGGAATTAAAGAGACTTCTAGAAAAGAAAGTCCTGGATCACTTTTGGGGGAATCTTGTAAAATGGTAAAGAAGTAGGAAAGGTTGGTTCAAAATTATTCTTTAACTACAGTACTTCTTTTAGAAAAACTTTTTCACTGAGTTTCTGAGAAGACTTATGGTAGAATTACATGGGTGTGCATATAAGAGAAAGAAAACTTCAAAGAAGTTACTTTGAGCCCAATAACTGCATATAGGATTACAAGCTTCAGTCTTAAATTCCATGTGGCAACGTAGAAATATATAGAAGAAAAGTCAAAAGAATGTGATTAATTGGTTAGATGTTATGCTCTTGCGGCCTAACCTCCCTTTTGGGCAGCTGCTGATTTTGCACTTCTAATGCTGCATTCCAAGATCACCCTTAAATGATGAGTGTTGAGAAAGTTAGACAAAAGCCAAACACACAGTTCATTATGTGGGTTCTGGACTATCATCATCATCTTCTTTTAATGACCCTATAATCCCTTGTGGCGTGGAGTCCAGGCAAAACTGAATGGTATTTACTGGCTGGATGCCTTTCCTGTCGCCAGTGCAAAGTTTTGTTCAGCAGATATATCCTCATTCTGCCCAGAGAGAAAATATCTACCCCCTACCTAGGATCAAACTCACAGCCTCCTGATCATGAGGCAAGAGCTCCACCTCTAGGCCACTGCAACACTCCTGTGGGTTCTGGTCTGGACTATGCTACCAGAAAAATGTAAGAATTGCCACTGGGTTGGAGGGATTTAAAAAAGAATTAGATTCAAATAAATGAAGGCTAAAAGTCAGTTATCTAATGTAACCATTCTCAATATTGTTTCCTGTGAAGATGAACAGGAGGAATACTTCATATTGTCCTCTTTTGTGGGTTTCTCACAGACACATGCTGGGCCTCTATGGGTTCCAACTCCTGGACAAAACAATCTTTTGATCTGTTCCATTGGGGCTCTGCTTGCATTTTTATTTATTCAATTTATATAGCTTCCCACCTCAAACCCTTTTAGTTGTGGCAGCTTATGAAAGCAATACAAGAAGAAAAAGAATTTTTTGTAGCAAAGATTTTGCAAAGTGAGCAGATTTAGAGAGCCGGAAAACAAGGGCTGACTTCTTCATGTGTAGATAATTAAATTAATTAAAATCCTCATAGTGCCACTGTTTCTCTAATTGTCATGAAAGCTTCCTTAGCATGCAGTGCTAATGAGAACTATGCCTCTTCCTTGACTAAATTAAATTCCTGAGCTTTTATCCCTGTGGCATATGTTATTTCCTGAATAAATGTCCTATTCATTCTAATGGCTAGAGCAAACTACAGTGATCCATATCCCACTCATTTTTAGTTTGGTATACATAGAACTTCTCTTGAAATGTGTTTCACTTATAAAAACCGTGAAAGGTAAGTTGCTTGTTGATTTTTATTTTACTTATGTTTTACTTGAGTTTTGTTTTACATACTCCAGTCTTGACTTCCTGCCTGTTTTCACTGGCATAATCCAAGGTGTACTTTTCATTACAGGATTAGGTGGAGGACCTGAAGGACTGCTACCTCCATATATGAATTTATCCATAAGTTTATAATAATTTTAATTTAATATTAATGAATTCTTCCACCAGGAAAAGCAATACTGTAATGGAATTTCTATGTAGAAAAGTTGTGTGTTGGCTGTTTCCTTGTTTTGTTTGACAAAGGTTATCCCTTTATTATCTGTAAGATTTATAAACTGCTTTACTCCCTTGAGTTTTAGAAAATACAGTTAATAAAACACTCTTTCATCTCACATTTTCATTTTCATCTTATGCTATCTCCACAATTATTAAGTCACCAAAGGCCTCCAATCTCTGGATTCTGTGCCACATAAGACAACTTCCTACATTTCCATAGAAGGGTAGACATAACTGAGAATGCTTCTGTATATTCTCTGCTATCCTATTTTTTGATAGAAGGGGACCTTTGGATTAGGCAGAATGAATGAATGAATGAATGAATGAATGAATGAATGAATGGAAAGATGCAGTCTCAGCTACCAGGCAGAGTCCTTTAGGACTTTATGGTTGATGACCAATCCTTGAATTGCATTTGGGGATAAATCAATAACCAACACATATCCTGTATCAGTGGTTTAATCCAATTAATCTTTTTAATAACAACCCATTAAGATTCTGGGCAGCTTACAAAATCCAGAAAATAATAAAACCAATTAAACACACATAACCATGCAACCTAGATGAAAAATACCAGAATGATAACCTGTACAAGGCCCTCAATTGGAGCAATTACTTTTATGTATTACTCATGTGATTTTTTTTATCCTTTCAGGATTGGTATCCTAAATTAATCCACCAGCCTCCAAATTAAACTAGGCTGTTATTATTTTTCTCTAAAGCTGTCAAGAATGATGACCAATTTGCTAAACTTATAGATCAGCTATGCTATTGAGAAGCAGGACTATTCTAAATACTATCCACAACTTAATTTATTTTTTCCTGCTTGCCTATTGCCTCATTTGAATATTTTAGCACAGCCATCTTTTCAGGGATGAGCCAAAATTACAAGGTTTTCCAGTATTTTAATCTATTACTGCCTGAACTGACCTAAACTCTTTTTCTCATAGCAGCCACATTACTGTGAATACCAAGTTTTGATTCTCGGTTTGGATGGGGCTGGAAAAAGCACCATTCTTCACTATGTATGTAGTCCTGAAGCCAAGAAGCATATAGCACCTACTCAAGGCTTCAACTCAGTGCAGCTGCACGCCAGTGGGCTCCAGATGGACCTTCTAGAAGGTAAGCCCTATTTGGAAATAGGGGACAACCTGCAACATACTGCATATGCGGTAAGGGATATTAATTAATAAGGGATATTAATCTGGCACTTGTGCAGGAAAGATGAGCCCGGAACTATTTTTCCCTTCTAGGATAGCAAGCACTGGCTTTGTTCACAGAAACCACACTTAAACTTGTAACTATGTAAGTCAATTTGTTTACACCAGAAACTATGTCTAAAAAAGTCTGAGATTAATAATATCCAAATAACCAACTTTTTTAAAACTGACCTATGTTAACATAGGTTTCCAATATCATATTGAAGTAAGGGGAAATTGTCTTGAAACCCTTCTCCTGAATTGAATTTATGTCTTCTATACTAGGAATCACATATGACTTTTTGTATTTTTCGGCCTAAACAATGCATGGGAGACTGTAATAGGTATTTATACATAATAAGGGAGCATTCTTCCTTATTTAAAGTCACATCTACATTTCAGGCATGGGGGAAATGCTCATGATAAAGCTGTAAATAAATATTTCCTCGTGGTTTGTTCCTCAGATGTGGGCACAGCAATGAACCGCTGGAGGACATCAGAATGAGAAAGAATGCTGTTCAGTCAACTTGTATTTTTTTGCTCTTTGTTATACTAGTTGGTGGGAGTCAGAATCTACGCTTCTATTGGAACCAGTATCTGAGCAAAGCCCACATTTTGGTGTTTGTTGTAGACTCTGCGGATGGCCCACGCCTTCATATTGCTCGGCAGGAACTCCACTGCTTGCTGGCTGAGGACCCTCAGCTGCCTTTGATAGTCTTAGCTAACAAACAGGTGAGTCCCTTGCTACCGTTCACGGGTGACATTCCAAAAATGTAGGTTGATATAGATCATGGCAGTCAAACTCACCCCACCACATTGCAGTGATGTGACATTTCATGGTGTTTTCCCCCTTCATGGAGCTGGGATGTGCATGGCCTGCGTGTCATGCATCTGGCCCATGGGCCACTAGTTTGACATCCTGATCTAGATGGAAGAGCAACTTATAGTTATAGAACTGCATGTGACTCTGAGATTCCTTTGACTAGATTACTTGCAACCAAATGCAACCAAAATGTAACAGTAGATCACCAATAAAATTTCTTACTAATTTCAAGGAAAGGCCTAGTTTTTAAAATGATTGTTTGTGTAATTATTCTAGGACAAGAATGGTGCCCTGAGCGTGGCAGAATTGCAAGAGGAGTTGGCCTTGCACAACCTGGATAGTCAGAGGAAATTTTTTCTCTTGCCCACAAGTGCAACTTATGCTGGTTTGGCCACTGCAAAGAGTGTTCTTCAGTTGAAGCACCTGCTGGTCAAAATCCTTGCCAGTTCAAGTAAGATGGACTCCCTGTGATTGTGCCTCTCAGCAATAACCTTTTCCATATGGTCAGGAAAGTCTTAAAAGTCCACCTCAGCAGTCACCAAATGCTTTTGGAGAAGGAATACTACCTGCCTTGAAGATAACTACTCTTCTGGATATGAAGGAAGGCGGAAAAAGGCAAAGTACATTGCTTGAGGCGGGAATCGATCAATCTCGGACTAGCTATTGAAAGCAGATGCTGCTCTTTTCAAAAATCTAAAGAACTGTAATACCTGTATTTGCACTAAGACTTTGCATTCTTCTTTATTGGATGTACTAGAGTTGACTTTACAATAAGCAGGAAGAGGTAATGCAATGACTTTATATAATGGAAACTAAGAAAGTCATTTCATAGGCAAAGAGCTTATGAAATGACTTTATTTCAAAAGCTGGGGGAAAGTCTTGGCCCATAAAGGGCTACATCATCCTGATTGCAGTTAACGAAGTGTGGGATGTACTGAAACTGATGGCTCATCTAGATTTGAGGAATCCTTAATGGAATATCTTTTATTTCTGGCTACAAACATTGGAACAGTTGTGCCTTGAACTGATGCCAAAACTACTTCAGTCACTAAGACTCTGCTATCTTCCTATTTATTACTTGATTCTTCTGAAGTAACCTCTACGAAGTCTAGATATTTGATATTGGTCAAGAGAATTGGAAAGTCTGGGTTAGACCACAAAGAAATGCACGAAACTGACATTCTTCAAACTAGGTGAGCTCAAGTGTCGAATTCCCGGATTGCCTGGGAAGTTTGAGATGCAGGCCAACACTTGCAGGTGTCCCTGATATGGCAGTTCTTCAGCATGTACTTGAATATTCCTATTTGATCCCAGCCCATCAGAAGTTCTTAAAAGTTATTATTTCTGCTCCATTATAGAAACAAAATGTTATCTATGCAAAAACTATTGTGAGCTGGTAATGGCTGTTATAACATACAGGTAAGCCACATCATAGGAGCTACCAATACCAATTCTCCTAAATTTCTAAGGAAGAAAAAAAACTCATTTGTCTCACCTCTGTATTAAAGCATAATTCTACATGTGCAGGAAGCCAATCCCATCTTTAGGCAATTTGTCTCTACAGCTCTAATGATGTTACAAGTAGGAATGGTGCTATTTCTTAAATAGGAAAATGATGCATATAATATTACTCTCCATTGCTCCCGCTTCTCTTGGTAGATCAGGATTCTTCTTTGGACTAAGCTCCTTTTGTTTTAATCCACCCCACCCCCATTTATCCTATTACAGAATATAGGAAACCTGGATAATACATCTCAGCCGTATATGCCATAGACAATTGCTAACAAATGCTTTGTAATTTTTATCAATAAATCTTGTGTTGTAAGATGTGACTCTGCTCTTCGCCCCTTGAGGAATCCTGCGTATAAATCAGCAGGACAATCACTACCAATGACCATTTTCATCAGACTTTACTTAGGATTAGAGCTTTTTAGTCCTGTTTTCCAGGTGCTTCAACAGAGAATTCAGACGCTTCAATTGCAAATTCCTGTATTAGCTGCACGACAATGTACAACTGCACTTTCAGCGTTCAGAGAAAAAGAACCAATGCTGCTTCTACTTTTAAAATAGCTAAGGAAAGAAGGCTTTGACAGACAATCCAAAATGTCCCACACATTAGGAACCCTCATTCCAACATTGCCATCAGCAGTGACTTCTTCCCTCCCATAAATATGGACCATGCTTATTGAGATTTCTCTGGGACACCCTTTCATTGGAGAGAGGAGATAGCTCTTTCTGGCCCAAGTTACTAGTTTTGAGCCTTTAATCTTGATATCCACATCTTATTTCTGAGAAAGGAAACTACTATTTGAAGCTACTATTATTGTGCTGTCTTTCCAAAATGCTCAAGAAGTGGACAAGCTGATGTACAATTAACCTCTGCTTTTGTGTGTGTGTTGTGTGTGTGTGTATTGACACTAGGTTTAGAGAAGTCATACGTCAACCAAGGTCTCTACAGGACAAAAATATTTTTGTCACTAAGAGTTATTTTGCCTTGAAGAATCTTCAGTAAATAAATCTGAAAGCCGATTTAAAATTTCTGCAAAACTTTGGAGAATCAAAGTTCCACCTGTATTTTTCTTATCTCTCTTTAGAAGGCAATATTTTATGTAATTCAAGTATCAGTTTTTTCAATCTCAGTCACTTAAATCCATGCTAGCAGATGAAATAATGCTTCAGCATCTTTTCCTCCTCATAATTATTGCTCCATTTTTTCTGGTCGTAATGATGCAATGAATACTTGGTACTCCTCGGGATAGAAGCGTTTATACACATTGATCTTCCTCTTTATTTGTTTTGGTGTGTCCTGGTAATAGTTCTTCTCATCACGCGCCATAGCCTAGGCAGTAAATTACAAGCATAAATTAACAGAGAAGCAGTTTTATATTTACATATAGTTTTAGAAAGTCCCCACACCCATAAAATAAGCAATACATTCAACATCCAAGTCTCAAGGACAGCCTGTACATAAAACAAATGCAAATATAACTGCAGAATGCCAATAAAATAAAAGGTAGATTCAGATGCTGGATAAAATTTAACCAGTTGCTCTACAGATATTTTGAATTCTGCCTGCAGCAAAAGATTGTAAGCACTCCAGGATGAACCATCTGAAGGGCCCTAGATTGCTTACTTCAGTTCAAATGTCCATTTCAGAACAGCCATACATTTTTTCAAGCAAGAAACATTGTTCAAAACAATAGAGGAAACAAATCTTTTCCTAAAGCTGCCTATATAATGCATAATGTATCAATGATTTTATAAATAAATAGAAGACTTAACCATCATGAAAGTTATTCATATTAAAACGCATGCCAAGATCTGAATAGTTTCTAAAAATGTGTGGGGAAAATAAAGATCCAATGTGCAACCCAGAAGTGTTTCTCTGGAGAAACTTTCTGGAGGAAATATAAGTACTGAAAAGATCTTCTGTTTTAAATACTTGCCTGTGGGAGGAGATCTCTCCTTGGAAAAACTGGAAACCAGTGCAAGGAGGCAAACGGATTGGCATGATATAGTAGTAATAGCCAGTCCTCCTCACTTTGAAAATCTAGCTATTGTAATTGGGATTATCTAATCTAATTTTCATACCATCTTCTAATGACGTATTGCAGATATCTAAACAAAATATCATTTGGAAATAATTACAAAATTATCTCTGGTCAAAAGAATCAGTGTCTACCTTATAATTTTCACCATGATTCTGAATCATGTGTTTGACGTAGTCAATAAGATCTCTGGAGAGGGTCTCAGATTTTTCCTCTGGAAAGCTGGCTTCATATTCTAATTCTGGGCATAAGGAAAAGAAAGAAGGTATTAAGAAATGTTTGCACACTGTGAAACCTCCTTTTGTGGAAATAGAATAGCTCTACCCAACCATTACTTCATGGATGTCATATCCCTTTCCTCCAATAGGAGACATGTCCAGGTTTGTTTGGAAAAGATGCATTATTTTCATATCAGCAGACACAATTAGTTCTCCCACCCAATTTCTAATGATTATCCAACTGATTGTAAAATAGTTTGTATTCAAAACCACAAAAAAGTTTGAAAATCTGCTACGTTTGGCAATAAACAATGAAGAAAAGTAAACTGCACTTAATTAGAATAGCAATTATAATAAAGGATTTTCCTATGAAGAATGACATGTGTGCCAAACTATGCCAATAGGAGGTAATACCCACCATTTATTACATATGGCTTCCTAACAGTTGTTGTCCCTGCCTCTTGTCCATCAAGTTCCATTTTTGTATCCTGTAATTTAAAAGACATGACAACTCACATTGTACAAAAAGGCATCTAGGAATTATTTTGTATTTTCTTTTTACCACATTATTATCATTTTATAATAAAGGTTAACTCATTTTAAACATTTAAAAGGATCTGTAATTTTCTTTTGGTATCTAATTGGATGCAGTGTTACATCACACAGTTTCAAATTATTATACAATACAAATGGTGATAGCTATTTTATAAGTCTCTAGCACTCTACCATTTATTTCTCAGCATAGCTATGGATGTCAGCACCAGGGGGCACTAAGTGAATAACAAGACGGTGATTGTCACTTGCCTAAATGAAATGCTAAAAACTGGAAATAGCTCCTCAACTATTTCAATTTCCTAAAAAGTAAGATAGTCGGACAAAAGAAGAAATTATCTCTAAACCAAAATCTAGATTAATGACAGCTTAATTACAATGTTATTTCTCATGCATACTTTGTATTTAGCCAATACCATTGAGATTTACTGTAAAAATTCTACAAACATTTTCATGATGTACTTTTCTAATCAGTCATGCTATTTTCATTTTCCAATTATTGTCTTCCTGGAACAACACCCAAATAAATAATGCAAGCTCCTAAACTATAAACATTGATTTAGTTTTCATTCATGTGATTAGCTGTCCTTGGAAATTCATACAGTACTAACCTTTGGAATGGGAATTGCCTTGTTCGGATCAACAGCCAGGCCCATTTCTGCCAAATTCATAGAAGCTGATTTGGTGTTATCCCAGGCATGTCGGATTTGAGCACTGTAGAGAAATGAAAGGGGGTGAAAAGAGAAATAAAGCAGAACATCAATGCTATGCAAACTTGAAGAGATTCCTCCCTTTTCAATGAAACAGATTTTGAACCCAAAACAAAGCAACAAATGGCAGCCCTCTCCCCCAATTCAAGTGCAGCGAACAGTAGCATATTGATTTGATGCTAAAAACCTCAACTATATACAGTATGTCCCCGTCTCTTTCCACAATTGTAAAGGTAGAAGAGCACTTTAAATGACAATCTGCTAGTATTTCATGACATACAAAATTGGCAGCCTATGGCAGCTATCTCAGCTCTGTCTCAGGATTGATCTTGTACAAGTCTAGTGCCTAAAAAAATCTATGTATTTCAACATATCTTTCTAAATATATTCCAAGTACCATTGAGGCAATCTTTAGCATGATTTGAGTTTACTTCACTACTTTTTAAAAAATTGACCCATCTTCTTGAACATTTTACCTTTTTCACGCTTGAAAAGGAGTTGTTATAGCAATAATAATGTAGTGCTCACCATAACTTTTGAGTTGAGCCATTTTCTATGTTTTTTTAACCAAATCTAACTGTGGCATTCTTCATGTTATTCCTCATTCTATCAATTCTTCATTTTAATTATTGTTTAGCCCCAAGTCCTGTGTGCAACATTAGTTTTCCAGGGGAAATTAGCATGGAATAGACATCATAGATAACAAAGAATCAGAAAAAGTTGAACCAATACCCTGCATTCCATGGTTTCAATCTCAGTGGGCAAGTACAGGTAGTCCTCAACTTATGACAACTGCACCCAAAATTTATGTTGTTGTGAAAAATTTGTTAAATGAGTTTTGCCCCATTTTACAACTTTCCTTGCCAGAATTTTTAAATGAATCACTGCAGCTGTTAAATTGGTAACCTGGTTGTTAAGTGAATCTGGTTTCCTGATTGACTTTGCTTGTCAGAAGGTCACAAAATGCGATCACATGACTCCGGGACGCTGCAACCATCATAAATGTGAGTCAGTTGTCAAGCATCCAAATGTAAATCAAATGACCATGGGCATGCTACAACGGTCGCAAGTGTGAAAAATGGTCTTAAGTCAGTGTTTTCAGTGATATTTAACTTCAAACGGTCATTAAATGAATTGTTGTAAGTCTAGAACTACCTGTAGTTGAAGAGGAGTAAATAGTTATTTAGAAAATGGGAGAAAACACAGGGATAAAGGAGGAGCTACTTAAAATGTGCAACTGAGGAAAAGGGAAGGAAAAGTGAGACAAAAGGGATGTAGGACTTACAATTTTAATTTTATTAAATTAATTTAATTTATTTAATTAATAAATTTAATTTATGAGGTGGTGCAGTGGCTAGAGTGCAGCATTGCAGGCTACTTCAGCTGACTGTTAGCTGCAATTTGGCAGTTTAAATCCCACCAGGCTCAAGGTTGACTCAGCCTTCCATGCTTCGGAGGTGGATAAAATGAGGACTCAAATTGTTGAGGGCAATATGCTGACTCTGTAAACCACTTAGAGAGGGCTGTAAAAGGACTATGAAGTGATATATGTTTAAAGGCTATGTTGTTGCAGTTTTTATAATGCATTATTTTCCTGCCTTTAAGCCACTCCAAACTACCCGGATCCCTTTAGCTGATAACATAATACAATCCAAATAAAGAAATACTGGGTTGCTTTTGGAACTGATCCCATGTTGGCAGGTTTTGAACACAATCTAGCCAACTCTATTTTTTTAAAAAATATTATTTCAACGCTTAATTAGAACAGAAGCAGTGCTGCTATTACTGTAGAGAAAGCTGGATTCGATGGCCTTCGGAAGTGATGCTCAAACTGGACAGACAAACTATGAACCAGCCTCCAGCATTTTAAGCCTAGTGAACATGTTAATAAATAATAATAAAATAGGGACAAGGTGGCTCAGTGGCTAACATGCTGAGCTTGTCGATCAGAAAGGTCAGCAGTTCGAATCCCTAGCACCATGTAATGGAGTGAGCTCCCGTTACTTGTCCCAGCTACTGCCAACCTAGCAATTCGAAAGCATGTAAAAATGCAAGTAGAAAAATAGGGATCACCTTTGGTGGGAAGGTAACAGCGTTTAGTCATGCGGGCCACATGACCAGGACAGCGCTGGCTCTTTGGCTTGGAAACGGAGATGAGCACCGCCTCCAACAGTCGGGAACGACTAGCACAATGCGTGCAAGGGGAACCTTTACCTTTTTAGCGTGTTAAATCAGCCCAGACCTTACGGTTGATTCCAAGTGTGTCGCAAACGTAGAAAATCGGCTGAATAAATCCCAGGCAACCTAAGAATGGGCCGTCATGCAACCTGGTGCCTTCCAGACGTCTCAAATGACCGAGGACAGGGGGAGCCCTCCTATCTAAACCGAAGGTCGCCCCAAATAATGACTTTCCTTAATAAGCCACTTTCCTCAACTCACCATTTAATTCGAGGCGCCGACCGTTTGCGGAAAGCCCGGTTCAGTTTTTTGCGGTCGACGTTATAATTATACTTCTTCCTACGCTGCTTCTGCTTGGCTTTCGGCATCGTGGCGGCTCTCGAGAGCGAATTCGGAAAGGGCCCACGCGCTTTCCCCGCTTCAAGCCCTACGGTCGCAGCCTAACGCGTCGGTCATGGCGACGACCGCAATGGAGGACGGGAATAGTAGTTCTTCCTGGTAGGGTAGACTGGGTAGACTAGATGCGTTTAAGTCTAACTACATTTCCCAGAGTGCCAGAGCGCGGAGTGGTGGGGGTGGGGGGAAATCATTTCCCAGATTCATGTGACAAGCGCGATTGGCTGAAGACGGCGGTCGGCGCTTCCTTTAGTCGAACCTCGTTAAAGCGAATCGAGAGGTCACCTTCGCGCGTTGGAATCTGGAGAGATCTGCCATGGCTCAGAATCCTCCGCCGCCATTTGATCCCTACCGACCTCCGGTTATTGAAGGCTTTACTCCGACTTCTCGGGGTAGTACCGAACGCTTCCAAAGCAAGTTCGTGCGCAAGTTCCGCGAGAATCCATTTGTGCCCATCGGTGAGCCTGGGCGAATATTCAATATTCAAGCGAATTGGTCGGGGGTCGGAGAGCGCGACTGTTATAGATTGGGGAAAGCGGTGCGGTTATTATTTCAATATTGCATTATTTCTTTAAAATATTTTCATTCTGCCTGCCCATCCCCGCCTTCTAGGCAGTGTTGAATAGTGGAAAAAGAAAAAGATTGCCGTGAAATAAACAGCCGGAAAAAAGAACCTAGTAATCAAATATACCTAAAATGCAAAAACAGTAAATAAAAAAAAAGGATTTCATACTAAGAGGGAACAAAAAAGATTATTTCGGACAATAGCTCCGAAGTCAGCCAGCCATCAGAAATGCCTTTTTGCTGGTCTCAATCAAAGGGTCCTAAGAGCTCCTGAGAAAACAAATCCTGCTTAATTTTTTCTCATTTAATTTAGCTTAATGCTTTACAAACTTGGCATCCCTAAGATTTGCGGAGTTCTACTCCCAGAATTCCCCAGCCAGTTCTGAGAGTTGGAAGTCCACACATCTTCAAGTTGCCAACTTTGATTGATTTTGTTGTATCAAACAGCATAGAACTTATTGAGAAAGGGAAAGTGCAAGCATGGCTTAATAAACACCAGTCCTTGAGATTTGAGACTGATCAGGAAAATATTAATATTAAATAACAAAAAAAATCAAATCGATGTTTGTCCTTAACAGAAACATGAGCCATAAAAGTGGTATAAATTAAGTTTTTCCTAGTGTAAGGGAATAGAGAAGAATGCCCTACCTAAATACTTGTGTTTAGATCTTTTGTTACCTTTTTAATATGTGAGAACTAAAGGTCAGTGAACCAAAGTGTCTTGACAGAACTGAGCACTCTCAAATGAAAAGATGGGATGGCATATCCAGTAGATAAGCCAAGCCTCTATAATAAAATGTCTTTCCTTTGTTTCCTTTTCTTCCCTCTCCTCCAGGCTGCCTTTGTACAGCTGGAATTTTGACTTATGGACTCATCTGCTTCATAAATAATAAACCCAAGCAATCCCAGATGATGATGAGGGCCCGTGTTATAGCACAGGGCTTAACTGTTGCATCCCTATTAGTGGGCATGGCTGTTACAAACCTGAAGTCATCCAAGTGAACAAGCTGCTACTGTACAATAATATGAAAATATTGTCCACTAACCGGGGTAAGAACAAGCCCGCCTGCCTGCCAACACACCACATTTTGCAGAATGATATTTCAGTGCTACTTAGAAAGTGACTTTTCTGGTACCAAGGAGGCCCAGTTTTGTTAATAACATTGTTAATATATCCTATTGACTAAAATTTGCCACTGATGTATAACATTGTGTACCCATAGCCATGTTTTAAGCCTGTCTTTCTGATAAAGCCAGCAAGATAACCTGATGTAAATGAAGCAGATTGGATGGAGGGCCTTTATTATCTATTAAGCAGTTGTGGGGCTAAAAGTGCATAGAAAATAACACATTTATTATGGAGATTGGGTGTGATGAAACACGTTATGATAGTGTTAAAGAATCATTAAGTTCCTATTCTGGATGTTATTTTTTCTGAAATTTTGTCACTGTCAAGGTTGGACAGAAGTCAGGGGGAATCTAACTGTGATGTATTAAAACCATTGTTTAAAGACCTACTGAATTAGTCTGAAACAATTGTTACTTGACAAGGTACTTGTAATCTGCCTTACATACAACTTCTGTAAAACTGCAGATAACTAGAGTAAGACCCTTTGGTTAAAATTGGGCAGTGGGTTTGTTGATGTAGCAGCCTTCATACTGCATAGTGACATCCCTGCCTGAGTTACTGGATTCCTTTGGTGGATTGGGGTGGGGTCACCCAATGCTCATTATCTTTGGTGATTTCAATCTTTCCCCCAGGTGGCATTAAATGATGGGCATCTTAGAATTCATGGCAATTGTCAAGCTGATTTGTCATCAAGATCCTGATGCACATCAGAGGTCTTTACTTTTTGTTTCAGGGAAGTTACTACCTGATGTGAGAGTTGTGGACATTATCATCAGTCTATTATTGGGGACATGTGCTCTGATTGCTTTGCATTTTGGGAAGTGGAATCTGTTAAACTAGAACACGGTTGTCAAACTCCCTGCCCGTGGTCTGGATGCGTCACGTGTAGCCATGCCCACCCCTGGTTCAGCGAAGAGGGGAAAGTCCCAAGATGTCATGTGATGCCGCCGTGACGACATGAGTTTGACACCCCTGGACTAGACTATTCAAGGCAACCTATAAACCCTGACAAGTTGTAGAAAGAGGTTGGTTTTGTTTTTTTTTTTCTTAAGTATTTGATAAATAATTTGGCTGAGAATTTGCTGGCTGGCTGAAATGGACATGTGGCAAAGGCCTTAGAACAGATTACACCACTGCATCCTTTCGCTGAGCATGAATCCTGAGGTGTGCTTTGATTTTCCAGGGCACTTAGGAGATGAAATGCCAGAAGAGCCACCTAGAGCACTATTGGAGAAACATGAAGAGTGAATTCAACCAACACAAGTTAAAGCACTCTTCCTCTCCTTTTTAACATCTGCTTGAGAACATTGGGTGAGATCATGAATTGGTTTGGGGTCAGACACCATCGGTTTGGTGATAATACTGAGTTGTTTATCTCACCCCAAGGTTGGCAGAGATCGAAATCTTGTATCTCTACTTGGAGGCTATTAGGTTGTGTATGTGTGGAGGAAGAGACTCATTCAATTGTAGCAGGCCAAGCAGCTATGGGTGTTGGAACTAGATATATGTTCCATCCTTTGGCCCAAATGAGAATCCATTTCCTCCTGTTGCACAATTTGGAGATCACCTTGAACTCACACTCCAAATGAAGCAGGTGGCAGCTATGGCCAAGATGGCCTTTGCAGAAATCCATATAGATTGCACCATTTTCTGGACCTAGAGGCTTTTCTAACAAGCACTCATGCGTTTGTTTACTTATGGATTATCGCAGTATATACATGTGGCTGCCCTTGAAGACCATCACAAGATTGAACTAATCCAGAATAAAGCAGCAATTTAAGCAATTATGGGCATGCCCATGCAACACCGCTACTTTGCGAGCTGTGCTGTTTGCTGGGAAGCTTCCAAGTAAATTCACTATGCTGGTTATTACATAAACGCATCTCATGACATAGAGACTTTTCCCGTACCTTCTGCCCCTGCTTTGTGATTAAACAGATTTGTCATATTCTTAGCCATTAAACAGTATCATTAGATGGGACCTATAAAGCATGTCTTCTTTGTCACAATACCTGCCCCCCTGAAACAATAACCTCCTATTTGTCCGCATGAAGACCTTGTTAAAAAAAAAGATTTTAAAAGCTGGCTTTTCACCTAGGTCTTAGGCTGGAATGATACAGACCTTTGAGTGTTATATGGTCCCTTGAGAATTTGTGTGTGTGGGGAGATCTGTATGTCAATTTTTTAAAAACTGGCCTGTTGTCCCCTCCCTCCATCCAGCTTCATTCCAATTTAAATCTTGTATTCGAATAGCCATTCCAAGCATATGAAGAATGGAATTGCGTTTCATAAATGTTTATATCTTTTAATAAAATTTGCTAGTCTGAAAAGGTGCTACCAGATTCCTGTTTTTTGGCTATCGTGCAGCTCTCTTACAGTGTCAAGGGTGGGACAAATTGCATCTCTTTTCCAGTCTGTTCATTTTTGAACTTGCTAGATTGCAACAGAATTATTAACTTGGCCTTGCTAACTAATGGCATTTTCCACGTGTCATAGCTTTGCTAACAATTTATACCACTTTTAAAAAAGTTTGTAGCAATTCTTTATGCATTCAAACCGCTAAATTACAAAGGAATGCTAGGGAAAAATTATTCAACAATATGTATAAATTTTCAGATATAATTTTATGTTAATATACCTCAATGTAAATCACATTTCGTAGGATTTTAAAATATCTTTACAGATACTAAATCTTAAAATATCTTTACATTTTAAATAGGATTAAACCTGTTTAAAGTTGGGTCATGCCTATTGTGTTTGACAAAGTAGATGTTAAAATATATTTTGATAAGAATCAGAAATCCTAAAGGACAAAATAATTTATGTTTGCGAGAGAAAAGAAAAGGAAGTAAATGGAATGAATAAGCATAAATTGTAAAAAGATGGTGAGATAGTAAGAGAGAATGTAAAAAGGTTCCAGTAGAAGAGAATATACTGTATGTAGCTCAGGGTTGAACTATGGTGTCCTTGGTGCACTCTGAAATGTTTGCTTGCAGATATTTCATTACTTGAATGTTATCAGGTAACATGATAATAATGTACCAAGGAGTCCACAATGGGGAAATGTCATAATCTCCTACTCTATTTCATTCTCTCCGAAGGGCTTCTAGGTTCAAATTAATGTAACTAAAGCAAGTGACTCAAGGGATTAATAACTCAGTTAAACCAATACTATAAGCATAGTTTTGTGTCCATGATAAATTTAATCCCAGCCAAGGCTTTTGGAAGAGTTTGTGTCTTTTCTTTAAAGATTAATGATGAATAGATGTAATGCCAAAAGTTTAGAGAACAGTAAAACACCAAAAAGATGACCATGGTAATGACCAATCATTTTGTCTTGGCGTCCATCCTGGGAAAATAATTTGGGAACATTTAAAAAATAATGCACTGGGCCCCTGCAGGAGTCAGCAGGGTTTAGCAAGTATAGTTAACCCAAAGCAATTTGAAAGGCTTTAACAGAAATGACCAGCTTAGTTGTCCATTGCACTATAGTAATAGTGTACTTTGACTTTAGCAAAAAGTTCAGCAGATTCTGAAGCGATTCTGAGAGAGAAGATGGTGGAATACAGGGTGGAATATGCTACTAGAAGAAAGAATTGAACAAGTTTTGTATCAGTCTAGAACAGGGGTGTCAAACCCGCGGCCCTATGTGCTGGCTACACCCATGTCTGGTTTAGCAAAGAGGGAAAGTCATGATATGTCACATGACCATGCTGTGACAATGCGAGTTTGACATCCCTGTTCTAGAAGGAAGAGTCAAGTGGTATGCCTCAGTGGCCTGTTCTATTCAACATATGTATAAATTGCTTGGACAGAGTTCACATTTGCAAGAAAACACAAAAAAATTGATGTAGCAAATACTTCAGGTAGGAACAAGTGAGACGTATTTTAATAAATGCAAAATTCTACATAGTAGGGGTTCTTTGAAATCATGGGCATTCCTTTATGGTAGGAATTGAGAGTTTCAAGAAAACCTGTATTGGCTGAATTTATGTATCATGCTAAGCCATGGTTTATTGACTAAATTATAATGGCTGGCCTAGCAACATCAAACCTTGGGTTACTGAATAAAACTACAGCTGAATTGCCCAATGCACTCAAATAACGATGTTGATGCATAATCATTGTTGTGTGCAATTCTCAAGGGGGGAAATCCTTTTTGACTATTTCCTTGCATTGTAGATTAATTTTGGTAACAGTTTACATCTGATAATTATTACTCAAATATGTTAAACTGAGGGGGAAAGTTTAATCTGATTGTCAGAGATGATCACTTTTCTCTATTGTGCCTATGGATGAATTCTTACAGCCAGTTCATAAAAGCCTCTGCCATCAAAATAGCTTCAAACTACTGTATGCACTTTCCATGCGTTGGTTTAAACAATGCAGAAGTATGATAGCACGCAGAATAGAACAGATATCCAGTATGGTTCTGAAATCAAGGTTAAAAGGAGTAGTGTTATATGAATTAAGCGGCTAGATTACACTTCCAGGAAGATAGCAGCATTAAAAAGATTGACTGATGGTGTCTATAATGACTTTAAATTCTTTGGTGGTTCCTGTAATTATAGTTCAGTATTTTATATTGCATGAATTTAGCTCTCATTGAGTAACACAATATACTACTAGCAGCATAATTATTCACTGTGTATGACTAGCCTAGATTGGGCAATTATTACACTCAAGTAACTGTAAGCTATAGCTTGTTATATTGAAAAAATGATTTTCAAACATTCTAAGGGAAGGAAAAGCTATGACACTGATCTTGTTGCTTGTTTAGACATGAACCGTGAATGTTTGAAAATTTAAATCAAATAGCTCATACCCTAGGAGGTACTGGATTCCTTCCTTCCTTTCTGGCAATATTTGCTTGATAAGGACACTCTTTTGCAGAAGCTGTTCTGCATCTTGGCTTTATTAGCACCCTAGTATTATTATGCAGGAAATTGTGCTACTAACTATAAGGCAGAAGTAGCTGATAGGATTTGAAGCACAGTAGCCACGTTCTTTTAAAACCTTGTCACAATGCCTGTGTTTTAAGGATTTATTTAAATTCTGCAAGTGGCAGTATTTAGCCAAACTTGGCTGACCTCAGAAATCTAAGCAACTAACCTGGATTGTACTTGGATGCACAAATCATCCCAATCTAGACTAGGAAATTGAAAGGCATCCCCGAAAAAGGCAACAGCAAAATTTTTGTACTACTACCAAGAAAATTATATAGGCATATCTGCATAAGAAGTCAGAGATCTTTCTTTTTACACCCGCAGAACTCTTACCCCCAAGACTGCCCAATTATATACATAAAATATGCACAGGAAAACTTTTTAACTATTTGAAGAATAGCTATTAAATCTATTAACATAGAATTAAAAATTTGCTTAAATTTACATTGTGTAATTTTACATAATTATGGAAGGAATTCTAAAATATCCTGATTTTTTAGCTCTGATTGGTGTGAGTACTGGTTTGCAGGGTTTAGAAAACTACAAGCCGTTATGTGGGGAGATCTTGGTGTATTTTTTTTTTTAAAAATTAAGGAATTATTTAGTTGGGTTCTCACACATAAGTGTCTTTAAATGTTTTGAATTGCGTAACTTTTTAATCTTCTTTGCTTCAAAATACTTTGCAGGAAACACAATATTAAGACGACTTCATACAGGAATCCTGACGGTCTTATGTAACAAATTTTGAAAAATGCATTTTGATGTCATTACTTTAATTATTTTTTCAGTTTAAGAAAGCAATCTGTGATTCTAGAAGCTGTTGTTAGTTTAGCAATCTCACGGAAAATTGGGAGAGGAGTTTTAATTTTTGTTAAGCTGAAATGGCCAGTCAGATTGTGATTGCTACTAGGGGCATTTGGCCATCTTCTTGGGCTATAAATTTCTCAGTAATCAGTGATGGGACAAGACATTATCCTTAGAACTGTAATTGTCCCTTCATTCCCTTTGGTAGCCTTGCCATCTTTGCCACATACACCTGACTGAGGAGTCTTTGGCTTCTGATAAAATGATATTCAGTAAACAACTCTCAAAAGAAAGCTTCTGAAAGTATTCAAACTTTCTTCATGTTTCTTCTCTTTCCTCCAGTGTTCCAGAAGGTATATATGTTGAGGGTTCCTATGAACTTTTCATTTTAAATGACAATATCTCGGACCCATAGGATGCAAGCCAAGGAAATGCAAGAGAAAGACTTGCTGAAGCCTTATTTAAAGGAGCAACCTCTGATGGTACTCTCAGCAAATGATATGCCCCCCCTCCAAAATCACTTTGGGGAACATTCTCAGGTCTTCTAGCATAGCACTTTGGGGTATAATATAACCCACCTATGAAAAATACTGAAGTTATCAGAAAGATGTCTTCCCTGCACTAATAACATCATTGTGTTCTGGCTCTTTACTTTGCAAAAAATCACACATTGAATTTACCCCATTAGGACATTTTACAAGTAAAATATATATGCAAACCAATGCTAACTTAACGTAGTGAACACAACTCGTATATGCTGTATGTACACCTATATTTTCATGAATGTCTGCATTTCAGCCCTCTACACAACAGTTAAGATGAAGTAACATGCCCAGTCTTTCTAAAGCCACATTTTCAAAAACTGAGCTTACAGTCTTATACTGCTGAATTTTTGTAATCCGTGCATTTGCTCAAGTGAAAAATCTTCACTAAACAGGAGCCAAGCTTCCCTTTCTAGTAAAACATACACCCAAAGGGAAATTGGAAGAATTATCGAGTCTTCTTTAATTATAGCAAAAGAGATTGCAGATCTGAGCTAGTATGGAAAGGAAGAAAGACTGGGGGAAAAACTTGCATCATCTGACATTGCTGCTGATACAAAACTTCCTTTAGGTAGCTGGACTGTAAAACCATCCTAGTAGCAAGGACATGTGTTGCTGATGCAAAGCCCTGAAAACCGAATGGGCAAGTATATTCTGGAACAAATGTGGCATATCTATGTCTGAAACCTTAAACATATATACATGGGAGTAAGTCCCACTGTACGTTACGGCACTAAATGCCAAAAAAAATGTGAACGTAAAACATAGTATTTAACTATGTGTATTAGTTATGTGAGCAAAACCAGAATTGGCTTCTGTTTGTTTAAATCTACAGCTATCTCAGTGGAGAAGATCCAAAGAAGGTATTTTTTAATAACATCCAGTTTAACTCTACATTGTAGCTATACATTTAGTGTATCCTTAAGCAAATATGGAATAACCTTTGAAGAGAGGACTGAAAGTGAAGGAATCTGCTCGTATATTCCTCCTAGACATCAACTAAGCCTAAGGATTATCTCAAAAAGAGAAACAACATTCTCTTCGGTGCAAGCAAATCTTTGTGCAGTGGTTTTAGCTTGGATTGTAGCTTTCAGGTTCATACAAATCTCATTTTCAGGTTTGCCATTAAAAATGTACCACACACATCTATTACTACTTCAGTTGTCCATTCTCTCTCTCTCTTCTGTACATTTGCTCTTGAAGGACTCATTTTTTAAGAGATCTCTTCAATTGGACTGTGCCTGCGATGTCCAGCACAAGTGGGAAACACAACTGAATCCCAATCCTTTAACTGTTGGCCATTCCTGAGAATCATTCTCATCACTCAGGTTAAAAGAAAAAAGAACAGCAACAGAACTGGGACCAGAATTTTGTTCCCAGTCCTAAGGTCAGTTTTAGCACTGCCACTCCCCCCCCCCTCCAACCCACCCCGGGCCGGTCGAGTACAAATGACTAAAGAGGGGAATGATGGTTAACCTATTAAACCAGCCAGGTTTCAGGGGAGTAAATATCAGCAACACTGGTGGAGTGGGAAACTGAATGACCCAATACTGAAAGTGACCTTGCCTGAAGGCAGCAGGGAAGAGAGCAGTTGCCCAAGGACCACACCATTAATAAATATGTGTAAAAAGATATCAGTGCACCCTTTAAGCAAAGTAAATTCAAGGGGGAGGAGGGTTATACAGGCAGCCACCCAATCTAAGTGACAGGAACATACTGAGAAGAGAGAAAGAGGCAGGGGTGGGATGCTTTTGTTTGTTCCCCCATTTTGGTGGCCTTCTAAGCCCGTGGTGGTGTTGCTGCTAAACTGGCTGGCACAAAGAGCCACCAGCACCCTCACTCCAGCCCCAGCCTCTGTTCAGCTAGGCTAGCGGGCCAGAGGGATCTGTTTGAGGGAGATCAACACTGAGCGCATGCGTGAGACATCCTTGGACTGCTTGCTGCTCTTGGGATTGAAGTCGCAGAGTTGGGCCACTTTCTCCCATTCAGTGCCAGTCGTCTCTTCCTTGGACTCCTTTAGGAAGGCTTCCTCTGAGGCTCTGCAGAAGGTAAGTAAGACACTGTCAGGCCAGAAAAGAATATCTGCCTCCAGACAAAGTCTGAATTGGCACAAAACATTCAATACTGGTAAACTACCCTAAGAGGCATCAAACGAACCACGTTTTCTGCATTCACATGGTGTGCTAAATATAAATTAATTAAATAGGTCTGGCTTGTACCGCCCCAAAGGATTAAATTTGATTGGTGTGTGATTTGGTCTGTTACATGAATACAGCCATTGAGATATGTGAAAGAAAACGTGACCCGTCAAAACCGCGGAGGACAAAATCGCGCTCGACGAAAGCGCGCATTTGACGTCATCACAGCGCGACGGTTTTGTGGTGGAACCAAAGAAAAGAAAGAATTTTCCAGAACTGATTTTCCTTCTTTCAAGGAACGTCCTGACTAACAAATTGTGCAACACTGACCACCATGTAAAGGCATAGATTCTAAGAGTCACGTCACTTGGGTGTATAGATATAAAATACACTGCCAGCTAAATACAGTTTATTATTAGCTATAGTTCAGATCATGGATAATCATGATCGCGGGCTTGAAAAGTACTCTAGGTTTTCTGCTATCTCAACAAGAAAAAAAATAAACAAGGGAAAACAATAAATATATGTATGAGTAACAACAGAGATGGCCAAGATATATACCTTATACTTGAAACCAGGGTTAGGAGCAAAAATATGTAAATCCTGAAATGAATTGCGTGGAAAAACTTGAAACTAGAATGATTATTTAAAAGAAGCACTGCAACTTATTGCAATTCCCAGACTAGTATCTGGCACTGCACGAAAACAAATAGAAAAATAATTACAATGTAGGCCTATGTAAAGAATGCTCATATGACATGCTTTGAAGCACTTATAAATCATCATAAGCCTTATAATTATTTAGTAATAATAGCAATTTATTAAAGTTAAATGCTCCCCCAACTCCCAGTGACTGAGTAGTATACAAATGCTAAAACATTTTTAAAAACAATACAAAAAAAAAAAACCAAAATCAGTAGAAGATGAAGGAACAATGATGGAAGAAAGTAAGATCGCATAGAGTAGGCCTCCTTCGAATTCCATCCGCCAGTCAGTGCCGACTGGCGACTACGCGGAGGAGAGCCTTCTCGGTTGCAGCTCCGACGCTTTGGAACGATCTCCCCGTGGAGATTCGCACCCTCACCACTGTCCAGACCTTCCGCACAGCCCTCAAGATCTGGCTATCCCGTCAGGCCTGGGGATAAGTCCCTAATTTTGCCCCGCCCGAATGTCGAATGAATGTTGTGTTTTATTGGTTATTTTCTTTTATTCACATTTCTTTTGTGTCCTGTCTCACACCCCCCCTCCTATGAAATGTAAGCCGCCCTGAGTCCCCTTAGGGAAAAGGGCGGCCTATAAATGTCAATAAAATGAAAATGAAATGAAATGAAATGAAAATGAAACTCAAGAGGGGAGCAGAAAGGAAAAGGGATATCAGTTGTCTTCTCCAAAGATCTGGGCAAAAAGCCAGGTCTTTAAGGTCCTTCAAAATACTAGTAGGTATTCCTTAATAAGAAATCTGTGGCATAAGAGAATATACATTTGCCATTTTGTTGCTTTACTTCATAGACTCCTCTGTCACTCCTCTACTGTATATATATGTTTTTTATATTTCCAACTGCTTCATCAATTTACCTTTTTTCTATGCCAGCAAGAAAACTGTTAATTTAGACATGGAAACAGAAGAGACCCTTCTCCTTTATCTGCTTAACCAAAAATAGTATATAAAAATCTATCCTAACCAATGGATGATAGGAAGCGGAGAGTAAACAATATTAAAGCAAGATCGGGAGTCAGGAAACTACATGATTACAGTGATTATTCTCACACCACCGTGAATTATGAGAAGAAGGAACTGGGGCAATTCTGTGCCTGTTTTTGTTCTGACGAAACACGTAGGCAAAAAGCACACACGAGCTCTGCATGCATGGTCCAATTAAGAAAAGTTACCCCCACCCTCTGAAAAATGAGCAAGAGAGACATACACATAGCCAATCACATCTGCATCTGGCTGCTGGTAAAAGGCTTTGTCAGCAATCCTGTGGCAAGGTCCAGTAACAGGAGAAAGGGCAGAGCAGAATGGAAGCAAAGAGTTAGAGAGAGAAACACAGATTAGTAATAGCCTTAAAAGTGGAAGAGGCAGAACTAGATGCTACTTGAAAGCATTAGCAGCTCAGTGAGTTAGAGGTTCATTAATCAAATGTATAGGAAAGAAAATGAGAATATTTTATGTAGAAGTAAACTGCTTGTCATAATGCCCCCACAGTGACAGACCTGGTGCAGAAAAAGCTAATTTCTAAGAACTAGAATTAACCCTCCCAAGTTTACCTTATTTACATGCAGCTAAAGTAACCAATGAATGTTTAACTCAGTTATGACTGAGTTAAAATTTGCATCCAGGAGGATGCCCTTTTATTTGTTGCAAATCCAGATATAAACAAGTAGTTAAGAAACTTCTTTCCTTGCTGTACCTGTTATTGGCCTGGTTCCTCTCCATTTGTTCATTCTGCCTTACGTTCCATTCCTCCAAGTCTTTCTTAGCCTTTTCACGCCATTCCTGTTCTAATACCTTCGAAGCAGCATCTAAAACCAAGAAAAACATCATGAAAGATAGAAAGAAAATGCCTAAGGGTCTTAGCAAGTTAACTAGCCTAAATCTAGCCTGGCACGATCCAGATGTATAGAATGACATCTCCGTCATCTCCAGCAAAAAAGTGAGGTACCCTGGATAGATGTTGTCATAAAGAACTGTAAGTCATATCTCAGATTAAGAAGAAGATATTAGTCTTCATTTATTGGAAAAGAGGTTGCTAGAAACTATAAATGGCAAGGCCAAAAGATATAGCCTGACATCTACATGGAATTTATAGAACAGAAAGCACAACACTACACTAGTTAGTAAAGAGGAAAAAATGCTTATTAGCTATATCATCATACTGATGTATTTATTCAGCTGATGCTAGAAATAAAACTTGAAATAATATATCTCATTATTTCTTATTCTACAATATTGTTTTTATTTCTCTTCCCCCTTCCTGATACACTTATATTCATTCTCTACTCTGCTAACCTGGGAGCCCTTTTCAATTCTGCTGCTGCTCTTTATATTTGAGATATATATATATATATATATATATATATATATATATATATATATATATATATATATATATATATATATATATATATATATATATATCTATCAAATATATCAAATATATCAAATATATATCATATATTTATATCATATATAACACACACATGTGTGTGTTATATAAATATAACATATATATAAATATATATGTTATATTTATGCTGATAAATAAATAAAGGGAGACTAGTATAGATCTATTTCAAGCTATTTAGCCCTCATCAGCTAGCCATACCCTATGTTGGGAATCGAACCTGTGCTCTATTGCCTCTCAGGCAGATATGTTAACCATTGAGCTACAAGGCTCGACTCCTTATCAGCCAGCCAGGGTGAGAGGTATATATTTAAAGTCACAACCCCTGGTATGCCCAAATATGGGAGGAAGGTCACACTTCCACTCTGTCTTCGGCTCGTCACAAGAGACCATCCAGACAGAAACCCAATATTTTTTACTGTTGCCTTTTTGTTACATTTGTTATATTTATGCTGATAAATAAATAAAGGGAGACTAGTATAGATCTATTTCAAGCTATTTAGCTCTCATCAGCTAGCCATACCCTTACTGGGATTTGAACCTGTGCTCTATTGCCTCTAAGGCAGATGTGTTAACCATTGAGCTACAGGGCTCGACTCCTTATCAGCCAGGCCAGGGCATACCAGGGGTTGTGACTTTAAATATATATATTTGATATCTATATTTGATATATATATAGCAAGAACCCTTTTCTAAACTAATCCCAGCAGCATTTTTGCATCATTTAAGAAAGTGTTTCTGATGGTTCAATCTCTTCTCCACCATCTTCTCTGCTGCTATACAAAAATTCTCCTTATACACGCAATCCCCGAAGACAATACAATTTTAAAAATATAATTTACATAAATACTGTATAGTTATATTTGAACTCCAGCTCAACTCCTGAGCAAATATTTTTATCCCTACCCAATTCCTGCAGTCTCTTTTTCTGTTCCTCTCTCCATTTGCGAAGACTCTCGGGCTCCTGTGTCAATCGGTCAGCTTTGGCAATGGCTGCATAGGCATCTGTAGGTCCATTGGATTCCTTGGGAAAAAAAGAAGCCATGGGTGAATTATTGGTCTCCCACAACAAGGAATGGTTAAGAAACAGAACATAGAAGTCTCCAATCCTGCCAAAAAGTCTTTTATAAGTTTGTAGGCAAATTCTAATCTTAGCCGATTGGGGACTTATTTAAACATAATCTAGTATTTCTCCAAAAAATTAATGCAAAGAATGAGATATAGAAAACTGAAATTATGAGGACAGTTTGAGGGCTCCCTCGTGCAGTAACTAGCACAGCTAGTTGCAGTCTTATGAAAGCAGATGCTTTTCAGAGTTACATATTCAAGCTGATGAATGAGCATCTTTATCAGCCATGGACCTGCCCTCTCTTAATCAACTTGCCTTGTCATTCACGGCCAACATGATTTTCATATCTGTGCTTCAGGTGAATTCCTGAAATTCTAAGGGTAATAGCTGTAAATCAGCCGTTGTGATACAATTCTTATGATGTCACAATCCTTAAAGGGCCAATGTCTTGCTGCAATCTTCTCTGACCAGAACTAGGTGTTGATTTCAGTTGAGTTTTAAAACTGCCATTTGTGTCAACTGTTGTCATGGCAAGAACCATTTTCACAGTCTCGGGCTGAAATCACAAGGGAAATGCTAAAGGTCATCTTCATGTAAAGGACAGTAATGGTAGCAATTAAATAAACCAAAATTAGAGGAACCCCTCAATATGGATTGTGTTTATAGATAATAATTTTTAAAATGTTGAATCCAGCATCGGGTTCCTATAGTGATTTCCAGAACCCTGTGCTATAGCTTGTTTTTACATAAACAAAATTGACCCTATGAACAAACTTTTTCAACTTATCTAGAATCATCCAAAAGGCTAGCTCATTTTCTTCTGTACCTCTTATTGCATCCTCCAATATAAAAGAATAACTAACAGTGGTGTATTAACTATTAAGCATACTAAGCGCATGCTTAGGGCACCAGGCTCAAAGGGGGCACCACAAAGTTGGGAAAGAAAAAAAAACTCAATGAAGATTTGTACAGTATATACAAACGAGGGGGGGGCACCAAGATTTTGAGTGCTTAGGGCATCTGCCACTGGTAACTGAGATGTATACAATGCAGCAGGAATGCTGATTCTGGATCTACTACTTCAGGCTGGGTTAGATCAGGTTCACCTACAGCTTCAAGTTGGACTAGGTCGTTTACAATAATAAATTGTCACCTGGAGTTGCCTTCTCTGGAGGTGAGTAGAAGAAAATGAGTGGGAGGCAGATTGCTCAGTCCCAAAAAGGAATTTCTGAGGTATGGGGAAGGTGGTTGTTTTAAGAGATGGGAAGAAGAGAAAAAGGGACATGTGCATTTAGAAAACTCTGTTTTTATAATACTGATGCTTATAGTGTTGAACAGATCCCAATTCAACCGTCAGCAAACTAAATTGTCTATATTTTTTTCTTTTGTTGAACCATGTCCAAGTCTTGGAAACTTCCAGGACATATCCCTGTAGTTTTCTCGGCAAGGTTTTTGAGAAGTGATCTACTGTTGCCAATGTAATCACACGAATCAAACTATAATTACGTGAGACTAAATCACACCAAGAAGAAGCCAAAAGTTTCAGTAATAGCCACTGCCTTTCCCACTGATCTCAGCAGACAAGAGGCTGTCTTATGCTGTGGAATAGCATCCATGTACAGTTAAACCTCTGATTCTCCTTAGTAGCTACACATACACTTCCATACACATTGTGCTACAAATGCACGATAATACAGAAAAGTGAGGAAGATAAAGGATTTTGCTTGGAAAAAAAATGAAAAGTGTATGTACAATTCTACTAGGGTAACAGGGTTCCTCTACAAGGTAAAAGGGCACATAGTTGCTATTTGATAATTATTATCTTGGTACGCAGATTACTTAGTACAGTCAGAGAATTGCCTCAAAGAAACTATTGTCTTTTTCAAATATCTACATTATTCAAAGATAGAGGGGAAAGTAGATAAAAACCACACAGAAAAATGTTTTCCCGGTGAATATGGGAATTAATAATATAATGATATGCCTGCAATTTTCAGGTCAACATTCTTTCATCCAAAATAAAGAAACAATGTTAACAAATATGTAAACAATGTTGTTTATATTTGTGAAGTGCTTGATATAACTGAAAGTCAGAATTATTGCATTGGTATTTTCATAGATAAATTCTGTATTGGATGGAGAGTAATGTAGCAATTCAATTTACTGGTAGTTCCACAAAATTAAAATGGATTTAGTGATAAAGAAACGTATACATAGTTGGGCTGCTTTATGATTCCCTCAGTACTAACAAACAGAAGGAAAAAAAGAACAACGCCTTTTTTTTTGGCTTTTGGATCTGATAGAATGTTACTGTCTTTTCTAATCTAGCATCTTCCAACTTTGGCCGTATCTGTTGAAAATTAAGGAAGCAGAGGTCTGACTCACCTAGAAGGTATAAAAAAGGTATCCATGTCAGTGCTGTCCTTTCTATACTTCCATACCATGTCTGTTTAATTAGATACTCAACCTCACAGCAGTCTGTGTATAAATCATTCTCTCCTTACAGTCATAATTATCTCCCTCAATAATGTCAGTGCCTTGAAATGGCTTCCGGTTGGTTTTAGAAGAAATATTTATAAGCTCTTACTGTAGATGACCGATTTGGAACATGGATAAACACCATTTTTTCTGGGTTTAATTTTTCATCAGCTCACATGAGCACAACCAATGAAAAGGGACTATGGAAATGGCAGTTCGCAATATCTAGGGTAAGAGGATGCTGATGGAAGAGAATATCTGTAGCTCAGAAGTGAACTTGGTGCGCTCTGATCTTAGTTGTTTGCTTGCAGACATTTCATTACCAGACTAGGTAACATAATCAGTATGAGTAAATGTGGGGCTGATTTCCTGTTCATATGCAGTAATTTATAAGAGAATTCTATTATGAAGAACTTCAGTCAAAAACTGAAGAAAACTTATCAGCACTGCAGTAAGTATTACTTTCCCTCCCCCCCCTTTTTTTGAGTGACCAGCAAAAAAAGCCAAATGCCCCAGATAAGAATTCTTAAAGAATTGTCCTCTAAGGTTTGACTACAGCTATTATTCTGTAAATTACATAAACTTATGAAAGTTGATATGATTCATAGCCCCTCAATTCAGACTCTCACCTGAAACACATCACCGTTCACAGTAGTTCCTCCTGTGTTTTCAAAATTAACTGCAACAAAGGGAACATATTTAAGTATTATTCAATGCTACAATATCTCTGAGTTGTAAGAGAAAACATTCAGTTATCAGTTACCTGCAAAAGACAGGCCAGCACCAGACATTATTTTGAAAAGCACCTTCCTGTTTGGCTAGGTAGAGGAAGAAGGATATTTAACTAAAGAATAGAAACACATAAGACCTGTAAAAGGTGATATTGGCCTCCAATAGAGCTGAGGTCAAAAATCTGAGAGAGTTTTAAAAGAAGAGAAATAACTTGTTAAAGGAAAAAATATCCTGCAAGGTGAGACTTTTGGTATCTTAATAGTCGTATTCATGTAATATTTTTTGGTGGCAATATAGCTGTGGTTTTCTGTTGCCTTTTTCTGACATATTTTCAGACTTTCAAGTCAAGGAAGAAAAGAACAAATATATTTGTATGAACATACTAAGCCAAAGTTATTTACCATTTTGGTTTCAATTATAGTTAATAATTGTAGAAGTGTTGAATAACCGTTGGCTGGTTATTCAACACTTCTGATTTGTAGTTTTTCATGCTGGAATAAAAGTATAATGGCCCAATTAGGAATAAGGCTATTCTATCCATACCTGTTGTGGTTAAAAAATGAGATGAGAGACAGCAGAGATGCTACATATGGCCATTTAAAATTGTACATCTGTAGTGGTATAGAAGCATTTTGAATACATTAATAAATATTATAGCTATCCATTTTTATATCTAAAAACCACTTAGCCATATAACAGATAAATAAATGTATCAGAAATTATGAATACAAATTGGGATTAGAACACTTTAGCTATGATTTCATTTTATATCAGGGTATAGTCATCATGCTTGACAAACTAAAAATGATTCATTTTTACATTTACATTTTATTGAGATTTATAGGCCGCCCTTCTCCCTGAGGGGACTCAGGGCGGCTTACAATCACAAGGGAAGGGGGTGCAATACCAAGAGACAAACAATAGTGAACAAAATAAAATGGTAAACCACAACATGCATTCAACAGTCAGCACTCGGGCGGGTAAATTGGAAACCTATCCCCAGGCCTGCTGGGAGAGCCAGGTCTTGAGGGCTGTGCGGAAGGTCTGGATGGTGGTGAGGGTACGAATCTCAACGGGGAGCTCGTTCCACAGGGTCGGAGCTGCAACAGAAAAGGCTCTCCTCCGCGTAGTCGCCAGTCGGCACTGACTGGCGGATGGAATTCGGAGGAGGCCCAGCCTGTGCGATCTAATCGGTCGGAGGGAGGTGATCGGCAGAAGGCGGTCTCTCAAATATCCAGATCCACTACCATGGAGTGCTTTAAAGGTGGTCATCAATACCCTGAAGCGCACCCGGAGACCGACAGGTAGCCAGTGCAGCTCGCGGAGGATGGGTGTAATGTGGGCGAACCGCAGTGCGCCCACTATCACTCGCGCGGCTGCATTCTGGACTAACTGCAGTCGCCGGATGCTCTTCAAGGGCAACCCCATGTAGAGCCCATTGCAGTATTCCAGCCTAGAGATCACAAGTTCATCTGCAGTTTAGCACTCTGAGGTTATTGGTTTGTAAAATTCACCAAATATATCTCTGTATATAAAATTGTTGTTATCTGTGTATTTAATAGTCCATACTTTATTTTACAATTGTGTTAAATAAGCAGTAGCGATTTGGTTCAATATAACCCTGCCATAAATCATAATTTATATATCCTAATAGCTGGATTCATGCACTGGATATTCTATTTTGCACTCATCCATTTTCTCACACAGGCATTTTTCTGTTGGGATCATAAAATGGTAAAAGGGTAGACAGTGACATATTATACCATATAGATCATTATATAATTTACTGCCCTCTAGTTATTTTGTATAAAAGAGCCCATAATCCATACCTAAGAAATAGCTGTGTAGTCTGATATATTGGAACAAATATTAAACATCTGAAAGGGATCAAGCTCTAGCTATAATTATTCTACTCCTGGATTGTAGTGGAAGCAAATATTTATCTCTCACACATGCCTCTCATTCTTTAGTTTTAAGAGCACAGAAATTCATCCTGTCCTGATGTTGGCAAATTATAAAGCTTAACCAGTGCCACATGCTATAAAGTTTCTTGAGCTTACCTTGAATTTCCAACATTCACATGATTTTTATTAATATGTGACATTTGGTACCTATAAAATAACTTTATTTCCAAAGCTCCATTTTACCAGACTATATAACACACTAACCTACATTTTAAATGACACTTTATTAGACATACAATGTAATAGTTGTTCGGTTTGGATATAATTTAACCCATAAATCATAGGTTATAAAGCACAGGGATTTAATTCACATGCTGAAAAAAGCCATAACTCCAAACAATTGCTTAGCTTTATTTTTTACTATGCGCAACTGAAACAGAAATAAGTTGTTTGTTTGCTTGTTTGTTTAGGTGAATTTAATAGCAATCAGCTCAAATGGATTCCTAGCAACACTTTTTAAATCTTTTCTCACTTTACTTTATTGATTTAAAAAATCCAGTTTTGATCTAGTAATTAAGTCATTAGGGTAGAAACCAGGAAACTGAGTTTTGACCCAGCCCTAGGCAGGAAGGCTGGCTGGGTGACTTTGAGCCAGTCATTCTCTCTCAGCCCATGATATTGGCCTTGGGCAGCATGCCAGTCAAACAATTTCTGTCACAATTAATGGATCAACTCTTGACTGATCCAGAAAAAAAACGGACCGTGTACTTCCAGCAATCCAGAGGAGAAGATTGATTAACATCAGTTACTGAATATGGCTTGGATATGGCCATCAGATATGGGCTGCAAAAATATCTGGCTGACTACTAGACAGCAAAGAGGTAAAGAATTCTTACTCTTACATTCAGCAGCTGTCTGGATTTTGGCAGACTAAGTCTAATATAGTAGCCCTAGGTCTGTATGGTAGTAAGAAATCTTTATCAACAGTTTAAACAGTTATTGGGATTTTGGGCTCCTCTCCCGCGTCTGTTTGAAAGGATTAGAAATATGAAGTATGAAAACGGGAGCTGGGGCTAAAGAAGTACCATCCTAGCAGTTAAGTTGCAAATATTACAAGAAAAAGCTATATACCACATCTCACATATTGGGGAGGTCCAAAGCCTCTAACATGAGACCCTCACAAAACTATATGCTCTCCTCTCTGAAAATGTAAATGAACAAGCAAAAACCAAAGGTGTTTTTGCATCAATACAGCTTAAATGTCTTACTGGAAAACCAGATAAGTGTCATGATTGCTGCCATAGAAGCATTACTTGCTCTGAATCTTTACTTCCAGCAGCAGTAGAGCATACAGAAATTAACCAGCACAGCTCTGTTTTGGCAATACACAGAAAAGACTGCCTGCTAAACTTCCAGGGGTTCCAGCTAGTAGAAAAGTATGGCAATTTAAAAACAGAGAGCTTTAGATGAATTCAGCTATAAACGAAAAAATAGTATTTGGGGTGTGTGTAACATCTTTCAGTCAAATGCAGATTCTTTTTCTTTCCCCTGATATCACCCAATTTTGAATATTAGACTGCACCCAGATCTGGTCCGGCAACCTTTGCTAGGTCTCCTCCCAAAGCTAAACAAGAAAGTCAGTCTTCCTATGATACATCAGCTTCTAATTGTCATCTCTTCCTTCTGCAGCCTCCTCTTCCCCAGCCCAGTGCTTGGGCCAAATGCCGCCTTTGCTTGTCCTAGCCAAAAAAAAAAGCATTACTCACAAAAACAGGGCTCGTGATGGATCTTGCAGTATCCTTGGTGGCTCTTGCAAGGCCTACATTACAGACAAGCCGTGTTTCTCTTTCCTTCTGTGGTTATCTAAGGCTGCACGGAAGAGTCAAAGGTGCTTGCCTCTAATGAGAGATCCAACTCATAGCCTCTCCCTGACGCAGAGCTGGCTCCAAAGAGGGAAGGGTGAAAAATCAGCTAGTTCAGCTAGAACAGGGATTCAGACAGCTCACAGAAGAGCCCTAGTTGCTTATTGTGGAGTCTCAGAACTTTACATCCTGCCTTTAAATTGGGGTTAGTCCATACAGGGTCCCTTCCTTTTATTTCTTCTCACAACAACCCTCTGAGGTTGACTGAATGGGAAGGAGGGTGTAATTGGCCCTAAGTCCAGCCACAGCTGTCCTTTTCACAACTTAAGAACAAAAGTGGCCTCCTTTCTAGAAAGAACTGGCAAGAATGCACCTCCTTTTGGAAAGATATTATTTAAGACTACAAATCCCATCAGCATTGGACTTGGTGGCTTGGATGAGGCCTCTCAACACACGACTCCTCCGTTTTTGCTGGCTTTCTCTGACAGGCTGAGGCTAGGCAGCCACCGAGATGGCTTCTTCGGGAAATATCCCGTTTCCCCGGCATGCTGTTGCTGCTGCCCCACTCGGTCCCGCGGCGCCGTGCCTGGGTCCCCCCTCGATGGAGGAGACGCCCGCCTCCCCCCCCCCCGCCGCAATTCACCCCCGCGCGCTCACCCTGGGGCTCCTCGGCGGCCTCCTGGCTTCCCCTGGCGGCTCCTTCGGCGCAGCTGATGCCTTCGTCGTTCTCGATGCCCGCAATCTCGTTCTCCTGCTGAGCCAGGAAAGCAGCGGCCGGGTCCTCTTCGGCGGCCTCGGCTGCTCCGCTTTCCGAGGAGGAGAAGAAGCCGAAGTCATCCGCCATGACGGCCGTTTTCCCGCAGCTCTCGAGCCCGCCTTTCTCCGGGATGGGCACGACGTGCCACGCCCGCAACCTCGGCGGCCGAGAGAGAGAAGCCCCGGGAGCCGGCCAAGCCAAGCAGTGGGCGACCAGGAACCGCCGGCTCAGCTGTCACTGCGGCGCCTGCGGGAGGAGACTGACGCGGCGAAAGGAGGTGACCTCACCCGCCGAGCTGCTAGCGCGCTCCGGAGCCATTAGAGGGAAGCAGCGGCCGCCCTGGATTTCGCTCACCGGCAGTATCAGCTCCGAAGGCAGAGAAGTTCCGCTCCCGGGAGCTGCGGCGTGGGAGAAAGGAGGTCCAGCCTATTGTTGGGGATAATGTCGCATCCCAAAATTCAAGGGCGTCCTGATGGTCCTCAGAAAAGATGCTCTTTACAAAGCGCATGGACTCCGTTGCTCCTTTGGTGATGCCAAGCCAGCAAATGAAATCTTTTTAAAGTCAGCCGCTTGAAGAGTTCTACAGGTAGTCCTCGACTTACAACAGTTCATGTTTGAAGTTACAATGGCACTGAAAATCGTGACGTATGACCGTTTTTCACACTTATGACCATTGCAGCATCCCGTGTGACTCAGTTGTCAAGCATTCAGATGCTTGACAACTGACTCACATTTCTGAAGGTTGCAGTGCTCAGGAGTCATTTTGCGACTTTCTGACAAGCAAAGTCAATGGGGAAACCGGATTCACTTAACAATCATGTTACTAATTTAACAACTGCAGTGATTCACTTAACAAACATGGCAAGAAAAGTCGTAGGAGGGGACAAATTCACTTAACAAATTTTTCACTTAACATAAATTTTTGGGTTCAGTTGTGGTCGTAGGTTGAGGGCTACCTGTACTTACTTGCTTGTTTGCCTTGTCTCTTCTCTCCAAACATATACAGCGATGACCTCCTTTTTTAAAATGTTCCCATAATGCTACCTTCATTCAGCCCCTAACCTACAAATAAACCAGCTTAATACTACAGGTAATCCTCAACTTATGACTACAGTTGAACCCCAAATTTCCATTGGTGAGACATTTGTTAAATGAGTTTTGCCCTATTTTATGACCTGTCTTGCCTCAGTTTTTAAGTGAGTCATTGCAGTAGATAAGTTAGTAATCCAGTTGTTAAGTGAATCTGGCTTCCCTATTACTTTTTTCTTGTCAGAAGGTTGCAAAAGATGATCACATGACCTTGGGACACAGCAATGGTCATAAGTATGAACCAGTTGCCAATTGTATGAATTTTGATCACATGATCATGGGGATGCTAAAAAGGTTGAAACTGAAAAATGGTCATAAGTCACTTTTTTCATTGCCATTGTAACTTTGGTCACTAAATGAACTGTTGTAAATTAAGGACTACTGTACTGTGTATTAAAATAATCCACACATCTGACCAAATCAGGTAAACAATGGGAGAGGAATCAAAAAAAGTATTTAGTAATCAAGCACTGTCTTACTTGGACTTGATCAGCTTCATAATTGTCTGTCTAGAGCAGGGGTGTCAAACCATCATCATGGTGGCATCACATGACGTGTCGGGGCTTTCCCCCCCTTCGTTAAACCGGGTGTGAGTGTGGTCAGTATGTAATGCATCTGGCCCATGGGCTAGAAGTTTGACAGCCCTGCTCTAGAGAGTTGAATATAGCTTTGTTGGCCAATCATCTGTCAGAATTGTGCAACAGTGTTGGGTTGCAATGGATGTTTTAACACTATGGTCCTTGTCAATTTAGTACAATGCTGAAATAGTGAAACAGGCTATTTCATCCCATCTCATCACCTCTGGATCAGCACACACAGGAATCCAGAAGTTGGCATCTGTGGTCTTTAAAAAGCAAAGGAAAGATAGAGAAATTAAAAATAACGGGACTGCTTACGATTGAACTGTGTGATTCCAATTTATTGTTTTTAAAAACAAAAAATAATATTCAGCTTGGGTTAGAATTGGATGTCACAGCTATGGCATAGGTAAATGACAAGGTGCTGCAGCCAAAGGTGCCCCAATTCTGCTACAGTGCCCTGACAGATGGATGTTTTTCCCACCAAGCAGACATGTGCAAGAGGTAAGGGACAGCAGAGCTGGCAGAATAAATTTTATCAGGAGTACACATGAAAAATCAAGACAGACATTCCATGAGTCAGTGTTGTTGACTCTCGAGTTGAGGCATGATGGGGATTACCAATGCAAGCAAGATATTTCATGTTAGTATATTCTCCTGCTTGCTGAAGGATAGTTGGCTGTTATTTTACTTCAACAGAGAGGAAAGGCTCAGAATGAAAATTATGCCAGTTTATAACAGCACTGTACATTCTCACAGATAAACCAAAACTTTAGGTGCCAAAATACTGAAAAATTGGGTTGGGCTTTCTACGAGTATATTTAGTAATAATTTTTTAAAACACCCATATTTCCCATATATGCTCAATTATAAGCCCCTCCATGGATAAGCAGGAATTTTCTAACCAAAACATATATATCAAATTTTAACCAAAATTGCAGATCCACAGATGGTGCATTTTTCATGGTACTTTGGTTAAAAATTCAAAGGTCAGCTTAATCACTGAAAGTTATGTATGGCATGTGCAAACAGTATACTAAATCATGCTTGGCAAACTTTTAAGCTATTAAACCATGCCTTACAAACCATACTAACTGGGTTCATATATGACATTATCCTAGAATATCGTATTTACTAATTAATCATAAATGCCTTGGTTTCTGCATTGCATTGAACTACAAACAAGTCTTCTTGGACTGAATATGGTCCCAATGAATACACTATTTAATGAGTCTGTTCTCTGTAATTTATCATGAACCTCATTGGTGAAACATACCTATGATTCTACAGAGAATTATCTTGTATACCTGATATAGTGAAATTTTGTTCATGAAAGCTTATGCCTCACTATATTTCTTAGTTATGAAAACTGTTGTCCAAACTAGTGAACAAAGCTGCAATTCAGCAAGTTGGACCTTAACCTTAACTTAGAGTCCATAATCAGGGAAATGTGGAACACAGATTAATTATCTCTAGTTAAAAACTCCTATAGTATTTATTACCTTTGTAATTGTTTATATGCTTAGTCTAACAGAAATTCTATGAAATTGAAGAAAGTAGGCACCAGATTGCAGCTTTGGAGATTCTGTATGTTTAATGATTACTTTAAAAAAAAAAAAAAAAAAGTCACACTACACTAAATTTAGCAGAGTTTCAATTTGAGTGGTACTTTTTTTGTTTCCAGTCATGTACTCGGCCATATTGCCAATAGCCTCCTTCATTCATTTGTTCCTGAAGGTGAAATATGGGATTGAGCCAAAAGCTTCTTTCTCAGGGAAAGTAAAACTGTCAACAAAGCCACAAAACATTTACAAGGTCGAGGAATGCTGATAAGCTTGGAAAAGATACTGAGAAGCCAGCAGAGCTCTGGGAAGCAAAAGCAAAGTGACTCCCTAGAAAGAAACTATGCCGTGAAATATTGTCTCTTTGTTCTTTCAAAACTTCAGTCTTTGTAGTCCTGCCTCATTATACTTATAGTTTCACTGACCTCACTAGGTACATTATATGCTGTATGCAATCAAATACTTATTGTGCTATCAAAATTCTGTAATTTGAATAAATATATAAAGAGGGATCATACAGTAATCCCTGCCTCCTTTATGACTTTTTTGCCTCCAGCACTGATTATAAACAATGCAGCAGTGAAGTCTCTGGTTTATACATAAACCTAGGAAAACTCTTCTATACCCTTCCGACTCTTGTTTGCACATGTCTGTGATAAAATTTTACTGTATGATTTGAAAAGGTACTGGATAAGAGACCTCTCTCTCTCTTTCTTTCCACAGCTTCTATTAAAAGGGGCAGAGTGCCATCCCAAGTCCCCTAATATTCTACAATTCCAACCTATCTTGCTTAGAAATCACACTGCTCCCTTGAAGGCAGAACATGGGAAGGAACACTCATGAACTGAGTCATGCCTCCAAAATTCCCTTTCCCAGTTCTCTTCTTCCATAACAGGATAAAGCAGCCTAGGTGAGGACGCTTAAGTGACACAGTAAACATTTAGTTCATTCAGCCAGATGTTCTAGGTTTACATAAGGCACTGAACCAAATCATATTGGCTGAATTCAACCAATGCACTGTGTACAGTAGCTACCAGTCAGACACATATTGAAGATCCATTATCAGCAAAGGAAGAACAAAAGGGGTGGTTTTTGTAAGTTATTGGACCTCTCTCTGGTTTTACCTTCAGATTCAGACTTCCAATGCTGAATTCTTCTTCATCACTGCTATTCAGTGAAGTCTGTTTGAAATAAACTAATCATTGAACACTCAATTTATGGTGTTTCTAAAATGGAAATAAACACCCCTGCTAATATTGTATGTAAAAGAACATCAGAATGTTACACTTATTTATTAAGGATAAGAGGAAGGGGAGGGATACATGACAAGTAATTTATCTTTCTTTCATTTGGAAATGAAAATATGCTACCCAGGTGTGAATTTACCTCAGCTTATAATCAAAACTTCAATGGCATGATTCATCTTCCTTCCCTTACAGTAGATGGCTGGTATCTGATTAATACCGTATATCATGTCTTTTTGGTGGAGAAACCAGAACAGTTCAGACTTGGCTTGGTATTTTTTCTTATATGTTTTTATTGATGTTGCTTAATAGGCACTGCACTCAAATTTTAATTTTCAAATACCATTTCCTTCTAATCTGAATAGTGAAATTGTTTCTGGGTATACCAAGAGAGGCTACACATTTGACTGCTTCAGCTTAAATCATGCTCTAGTGGCCAGTAAAGTAAAAGCTCTCTCCTGGAAACTGAAGCACAAGGTTTGGTTTTAGTAACGCTGGATGTGGATCTACTCCCAGTGATTTCCTAGTACCTTTTAAAAGGATTATAACGACGATCACCTGAAACCCGGATTGTTGTTGGGGGCAATATGCTGACTCTGTAAACCGCTTAGAGAGGGCTGAAAGCTCTATGAAGCGGTATATAAGTCTAACTGCTATTGCTATTATATTGTCAGCTGACAGCGGATGATTCATGTAGGCGGGAAACCGTCCCCTTCCAAGGCTGTTGGATTCCAATTCCCATCACTCCTAGAGAGAACGAGTAGCGCTAGCCATCCAAAAGAAAGCATAGCTCAGTTTCCAAAGTAAATGTAATTGAACCGACTACCGCCTGAGCACAGAAATACACGCAGGCACATCTCACGCTCCATTCATTCGCGTAAAACCACGTGTCACTAGAGATTTTCAGGATGAGACACGGCTCATAAATAAAACCGGAAGCTATGGGGGACATTCGTTAATGTGACCTATGGGTGTGATCATAGACTTGCAATCTCGGAATCATTTAATCTAAGCTAGCCTTGGTTCCACTTCTAACCTGCAGTGTGAAATAATGGGTTCCGAGACCTCATTGGCAACTCCACCCGCTGAAGCTCTCCAGCTGGTTATATGCCGAAACCTGTGCGCGTTAGCAGGATAACGTGTGTTGTGTGTTTGCGCGCGCATTCAACCAAGTTAAGACGAATTAAAAACCACTAAAGGATTACTTCTGCCGATTTCACAGGAAATCTACCACTAAGGATGACTAAATTAAAAGGGGGGATTATTTCTTCTTCTTATTCTTCTTCCTTCTTTTTCTTTCGTTTCGCAAATCAAGCAACAAGCTCCATTTTTACAGAGAATTGTACCTACGCTGAAGCGTGGCATTGCGCAACACCGCTCCCTCCGCACGGGGGGGGGGGTTACGCTCCAACCTCCATGGTGACACGCGCGGCTAGAGCGTAAACGGAAGCTTCGAATTGTCACGTCATATCCGTAGAGTGACGCAACTGCGGGTCAGAGGCGGCGGCAAAATGGCGGCACCGGACGAGCGGGAGTTGTCGGCGGAGCAAACTGAGAAGCTCCTTCAGTTCCAGGTGCTGGCCTGGGACACGGCGGTTGGGCGGGCCTGGGTGAATGGGTGGAGGGCCACGACCCCTGCTACAGTCCTATCGAATTAGACCCTCGGGGGGTTTCTAGCGTGCAGGGAAAGGCGGGAGCAACTTGGCCATTGGCTGCTGCTGGCCCTGGGATGGCAGCGGGGCCATGTGCGGCGGGGAAGACTGTATGCGATGGCAGTGCTTGGGAAAAGGGCAGTTTTCGCCCCGAGACTTAGGGGGAGCTCAGTAAAGGTTTCTGCCTGTGTGTGCGCGTGCAGTTTCTGCCGGAGGCTCTGCGTAAAACGAATGACTCCCCGCCCCCCCACCAAGGGGAATTACGGGGGTGAGTGGGGGAAGAATCTGTAATGTAAAGTCTGAGCTTGCTTGAAATCTATATATTTATATGTTGCCTTCGAAATTAATTAGTAGGCTGATTAAAGACAACAGGAAATGAGTCAGTTTCCAATCCATTCCAGGTCGGTTGACCGGACAACCCTAAATGATAAGTTACCACGGAGCCCAATATTATATTTAGTTTAGACTAAGCTGTAATGGATTCCTCCTAACCAAAAGTACAAACGTGTAGCATTTTTCCTATATTCTGTCTTGTTCTAAGACACTGAGCTATACTGTGCGCAGAAATCATTGCAGTTCTTGAAAGGGTAAGTAAAAAGCATAAGATATTCATGTCAACTTGTAGAAACGTTGGCAACTCTTAGAATAAAGCTAAACAATAAACCTCTGATCTTAAAGTAAAAAAAAAACCTTCAATGTTGAACAGAACAGAACTTAAAATTTTGCTTAATTCTGTATATCAGCCTTTCCCAATTTGGTGTCAGTTGAGGCTACAGTTCTGAGAACACCTAGCCAGTATCACTTTCATCCATGCTTTTGGAAGTAGCAGATACAGTACATTTAGATAGTGAATGATTGAGAAAAGCTAAACACTTATGTCCAGATTTTGATTCAGTTATATCAAATAGAGGCTGCCCAATCGCTACTATAAATCATACTTATTACTGGTAATGTCCCAAAGTGATCAAATTGTTTCTTTCCTATGCATTTTAGGTAGCCATAATTTTACTGTCCTAATTGCTTAAAATGATGCAGCCAGAGTTGATAAAACCATGCATTCTAGGTTCTTATGGTTATTTTGAAAAGAAATATGATGACAAGTTGATTTTTGTTTGTTGTAGCTGTTGAAGAGAACATTGTGCTTTTTGAAAGAACTTCTGGTACCCAGTTAAAAATTAGAAAAAGCCTCTTTTCAGACATATATTTTAATAATAGACATAACCTTTCATGAACCATAGCTGTAATTGTAGCTGAGCTGTAATTCACAAAAACATGCCTCTTATTAATGTGTTGAAAAGGAACTACCAAATGTATTCTGATTTTTGGTTACTACAGATTAACATATCGCTCCTTCCCTGATATTTTAGTAAACTCGGGTGGCTTTTTAGTTAAGCTTCTCTAAGATAGATTGTACTCATATTCTTTTACATCACATTCATCTGTAGCTTAAATTGGGCTGCCAAAATCAATTATACTCTTATTTTCTGAGCTTCCTATTTAGTATTTTCTGTAGAAAATAATTTACAATGTTCAAACTATCTGTTTTTCAAACTAAAATGTTCTAAAAATAAAGGGAGAATATTGTCAGGCACAAAGAACAACACAATTAATTACTTAGGGTATTTTCTTTATAGCTGTTTGCCCATAGGCAAGAGTTTCAGTATACTAAAGCACACACTGCATAACTATCCTATTGAATAAATCTTGTGAAGGATTAATATCTATGGAGGCTCTCAATCATCCAGGTTGTGGTTGTCCCAAAGGTGCTTTTTAAAGGGAACTGAGCTTTCTTAGTTTTTTTCTTGAGAGTGTTTTTCCTTTTCCTGCTTTTCCTGACACCACCTATCTCCTGTCTGCAACAGTCTTCTCAGTAGTCCCACACAACCCATTTGCACTCTGATTCAGGTGACCTTCATAGTACAGATAAACCCCCAAGTGGCCTCAAGCAGACTCCTCAGATAACTAACCACCAACCTTCAGAGTGCTAATAATCAGATGACTGCAAAGAATATAAACCCTTCCATTCCCCATCATTCAGTCAGAGCTGAAGTTTCTTGGATGTGAAGCGAAATAAACTAAGCAAGTCCAGTTGCCTTTTTTAAAAGCACCTGTGGGAATTGGGAAGATTTAGGGAGGATCCCTTCTGAGCCATTTTCTGCATACCAAGGACACAAGACTGATTTCCCTCTTAGCTCCTTGTGAGAGACCTTCCCTCCCTCTGGAATTCAGTACCAGATTCCACCACAAATAGAAATCAAATAAATAAGCTTCAGCACAGTGACTTATTTAATTCTGTATCATCACACAAGACATGACATTTACTGTAGTTATATAAAATACAGGTATAAGAATCTAAAGGGTGTGAAGGCTAATGGCAGAATTTTTTTCATATATGTGAAAATACAGTAGTAATAGTATTTAGGAAATAAAAATATATAAGATTATTTAATACCCAAAATACTTCCTATAGTATTACTTTAAAACGCCCACATTTGAGGGCAATTGCAATTTGGCCCTTTTACCAGTATAGCTTTGGTGGGGATGAAAGGGAGCTAATAGGTAAAATAGGTACAGCAACTTCACAGTTGCGTAATCTGATTTGTTCCTTATTACTATAACAAAAGGTGCTATCAGAAATTGGAGATATGATCTAAAGGTGGTCTAGAAGGGCTACAAAATGGGGGTTGGGAGCTTGAATCTCTTCAAATTATAAAAACGTTAACTTTGGTTTGATAGGATACTTGGATTTTAATAAAATTGGCTTTAATAGACATATAGAAAGTTCATCCTTTTATTGTAGAAAATGATAACTTTATGGCACAGTAGTAACGCACAACTATATTACTATTGCTTTCCTCATCTAATAAGAAAAATGGGAGAAATGAATGGAAGTTGAAGTGTGTACAACTAGCCTATTGCCAATGTTTTGACATTTCTAGGGTGTTCATTTAAAATAATCCACAACTGGTATTGTATTTATAACATTAATGAGTTACGCTAAGATTTGTTTCTCTGCTGTCTTGAATAAAAACATATTTTTAATGTTAGATTTTTAATGTTACATTTAGCAAGAAATTTTAAAATGTATCTTTATGGAATATGTTTCACAAGAATACTTGTCATTGGAGAAGTAATTGCTCAATAAATCTGCCCATCATCAAAAACAGATAATTACATGTAGTCCTCGACTTATAGCAGTTTGTTTAGTGACTGTTCAAAGTTACAGTGGCCCTGAACAAAATAATTTGTGACTATTTTTCACACTTATAGCTGTTGTTAGCATTCTCATGGTCATGTGATTTACATTCAGATGCTTGACAACTGACTAACATTTAAAATGGTTGCAGTGTCCTGAGGTCATGTGATCCCCTTCTGCAACTTTCTGTCATGCAAGTCAGTGAAGAAACCAGATTTACGTAGCAACCATGTTACTTATTTAACAACTGCAGTGATTCACTTAATTAATGTGGCAAGGAAAGTCGTAAAATGAGGCAAAACTCTAACAAATTTCTCACTTAACAACATAAATTTTGGGCTCAATTGTGGTCATAAGTTGAGGACTAGCTATATTCTAAAGTTGAAGTACAGAGTGTTGGATAATTCGGTAAAACCTATCAGTTATCACAGCCTAAAAAGCAGTTGTTCCAGAATGAGTGATAATGATGAAAACTCTTTAATTTAACAACATATAAACACATTTAACTATTGTTTCAACTGGGAAACTGTGTCTGTCCTAAACCAAGACTAGTCCAAAAAACGGTAGAGAATTCCTGGAAGCTGGGCATTCTTTCAAATCATCCATCAATAGATATAATGATGTAAGGAACATCTACATCAGTGTTTTTCAACCTTTTTTGTGCAAAGGCACACTTTTTTCATGAAAAAAATCACGAGGCACACCACCATTAGAAAATGTTAAAAAAAATTAACTCTGTGCCTATATTGACTATATATAAAGTAATTTTCCCACGGCACACCTTACACTATGTCACGGCACACTAGTGTGCCGCGGCATAGTGGTTGAAAAACACTGATCTACATACTGTATGAAAGAAATAACCTACAAGCTAAAAATGGAGAAAAAGACCAAAATGCCTACCTGCCAGCAATCAACACCCAGATGAATATAGATGACACCAAGATTAATATCAGACTAACAATCAAAAAGTGAACAATGCCCCAATCAAAGAACAGCCAAACAAGCCATCAGTAACAGCCCAACGATAAAAACCCATCTCCCACCAAGGCCACTCCCACCAACATTGACAAGGGAAGCCATTAGAATATAAATTTAGTGCAAACTCCCACTCCCTACTAGCACTGATGATGTTACCTAGTTTGGGTAATGAAATGTTTACGACCAAGCTCAAAGAGCACCATAGACACCTCAATTTATTATTTATTTATATATTCATTGATTCCAATAATTTCAGATAGGAAGGTAGCTTTCATTTTAGTTATCTTATTTAAATGGTAGAAGATAAGAGAAATCGGCTGATAATATTACTGGGTATTTTCGATATTTTTTGACAGTTCGTGAAGAAAAACTTTATTCAATTGTTTGTGACTCTTGCATTTTGGTACAAAGTCAAAGGAAAGGATATTGGAAATTTAGTTTTAGCTAAAAAGTGCATGCTGCTAAAATGTTTGAAGTTGAAACTTACATAAAAATGCTGATGTGTGATGTTAGTTGTCTCACATAAGGCTGCTATCCTCTCTTATCTAGTTTAGTAAAGAAAGTTCTAACAGACAGGCTGCAAGGAAAAGGGCAACAGAGCCTAGAAATGTACAGAAATATTAGATGCATTTGTCCAATCAAGTATATGATTTAGCATGTTTATCTGTATAGATTTTGTTTTAGCTTAATTAAAATCTTATTTCAGGGAGAGGGTTGTAAGATATCTTTAGTATTGAGAGAGAGAATTGAGGTTCTGTTGAAAATTTCATATGCTGATGTTATTGTAAAATGCTGATCAGGTAATTGTTTGGTTTGCAGAGCTTCTACATATTCAACAAAAATTAAGTTTGAAAAGAGATAAAACAAGACCAGAAATACCAGCTTAACAGGGTAACAGGAATGCCTGAGGCCTCCTCTTGATTTTTTTCAATATGATTGCATGCATTCTCTCAGTGCAGTATGTCACTGAGGATAGAACAGTGTATTCCTGGAGAAAATACCTAGTGATTTTCTTCTCTTAGGTAAAATATTATTTTTTTCATTATGGTGGTGGTAGTCATCGGGCATTCCAAAAGTTGCAATATATAAATTTATGGAGTGGTAGTAAACTATACAATTTAAATAGTAATATGAGATGTGGAGATGGTTAAATAGATCAGCAGGCAACAGCATGAAAACAGAAATCATGATATCAAATAATAATAATAATAACAACAAAGACCACCACCCTACTCGGAACTGCCTATATACTCAGACACTATCTTAATAGCTCTTGGGTCCTTGGTTAGAATTTGAACAGTTAAGTTTTTACCAGTTCCCAGACTGTGAATTGAATTGAAGATTAAATCTCTAACAACAACAACAACAACATCAGAGGACAAATGATAAGGACTTTAAAATATATAATTAATGGGTACAATGCTTTGCTATTTATGTTTAATCATGAAATGCAAACTCATCTCTGAATACAGTATATTTATTTATATTGCTGTTTGGAATCAAAGTGATTTTTATCCAGCAAACAATACTGAACATGTTCTAAACAGTATAAAATTCTCAGTTATGGATTAATATGTAATAATATGCAGTGAGTTAGTTCATAAAATAAATTATAGCCAATTCCGTCCGGTCCTAGAATAGCCCAATTTTTAATTTTCTTTTTAAAAAAATAGGTTTTTTAATTTAGAAAAGGAATAAAACATTTTGAAGACTAAAACATTTTGAAGTAAATATTAAAATCTTATCATTACACATTGTATTTTGATTATTTGAATGGATAATAAACATTATTACAGATATTGCAGTGACAAATAGGACAAAGTAGTAGATATGGTGAAGAACTGTCCTGACAAAGTGATTGTTTAATTGACCTTGAGAATTTGGTGGACATTTGCTGTACTTGGCTACAGAAAAGTCTTCTATAAGATTCTAGTAAAGAAGATTTAAACATTTTAATAGATGATCTCAGAGCTGGTTCAAAACTAGTATGCAATTAGTATTTGTCAATATGTCTTAATGACAATGTGGAGAAAAATGATAAGTGATATATTTCATGTGGAATATTTCTAAAAGTACAAGGTGTTTCTAAATATTTCAAATTTCAAATATAGCAATCATTCTTTAAATATTTCATATTTAGAAATACCTTGTACTTGATACAAAAATAGAGGTGATAGCAAACACTTTAAAGGATAGTATCAAAATTCAAGAGAATATTGACAAATTGGAACAATGGGCATTGTTAAGATTAATATTTATCAAATTTATATAGCAACCTATCTCACAATGGGTTATGAGAAGAGGAGAACAGGAGAATAAAACTAATATATAAAACAATCATTGCTAAAAATGTATAGCAATCATTCTTTAAAAAATACAAACTATCAGGTACAGGTGAGACTGAACTAAAACAGAACCGTCTTAGAATATTTCCAGTTACTTGGGACCTGCAAGCTGATGGATAAACCTGAATTTGTCCATAACAGGGACAAACATTCTACATTTAGACACATACACAAAAGTCTAAGACGAGTAGAGTTTTAGAGGTGTGCAAATCATACAAGGGGGCAGTTCATGCAAAAAGGATATAGGTGTCTTGAAGGATTAGAAGCTGAACATTAGGGTTAGGGACATGTGACGATCAAGAGACATCATTTCTCTCTATCCTGCATTGGTCAGAACAATGCTCAGAATATTGCATCCAATTTTGGATACCATGGCTTACAAAAAACGGCGACAAACTGTACCATGTTGTGAGAAGAACCAAGGTTCCTGAAAATAAAAACTTTTGACGAGTGATTGGAAACATTAGCCTGTAGGACAGAAGACAAAAACAATACTTAATAACTGTGTTCAACTATTTAAAGGGTTATCATCTATAACAGGGGTCTCCAACCCCCTGTTTTGAACTGGTCCACAGAAAGCATCAGGTGTGTGCAAGTGCAGCTTCCCTCGTGCGAGCGGAGTGTACGTGAAGCTCCCTCATGTGAGCATAGGTGGTGCACCTGCTGCTAACACAAATAGAGCTGTGTGTGCATATGTGCACATCGTCACTCATTACACAATCACCCCCTTTCGTACATGCACACCCCGCACTGAGCTACCAAACCGGAAAGGTTGGGACTGCTGATCTAGAAGACAGGACAGGATTGTTCAAAATTATTCTAGAAAAGGGGGGGGCACAATGGTTTTTAATTGTTCAGAAGTAGCTTTGGTTGGACATCCAGGAAGAAATCATAACAATAAGAGGTGTTCAACAATGGAACAGACTACCTTGGTTGGAGGTAGATTCTTCTTTCACAAGAGAGGCTGGATTACCATTTGTCAGGGATGCATAGCTGTGGATTCCTGTATTGGGCAGAGAGTCGAATCAGATGATCCCCAAGTTTCTTTTCAATCCTTATTTTCTGATTCTATGGAAAAATAACTTTTTCTTGAATGTTGCCTTATTGAGGCAAAAGAGTAGTGTAAAATGTTAATGACCGAGGTTTATTTAATTTTTGCTTGTTGTGCTATAAGAACTCAACTTTTATAGTTATGGTTTAAGAAGTTTCATTTTTGCCTACCATTTATGACCATCCAATATGTACTCACAGAAGTAATAAAGCCTTTTTTGTGTTTAATTCAACTCCTGGTAATTCATGTACAGGTTTGTGTAGTTTTCTCAGCAACAATATGATAGTTATTTGACATTGCCTTCTTCTTAATTGTTTTTCAAATTCCCAGTCTACCCTGTAGCTATTGGAAAAAATATGTTAGTCCATCCATGTGTTAATGAGATACGAAGAGCAATCAATATCAGTTAGACCAGGGGTCTGCCTAACTGTTAGGAACCAGGTTGCAGAGCTGGAGGTGAGCGGTGGATGAGTGAGTGAAGCTTCATCTGTATTTGCAGCCACTCCCTAGCACTGGCCTTACCGCCTTAACTCCCTCAGATAATCGGACATTAGATTCTCATAGGAACGCAAAACCTAGTGTAAATTGCACATGCAAGGAATCTGCGCACTCCCCCTCCCCCTGATCCATTGAAAAATTGTCTTTCACAAAACTGGTCCCTGATACCTTTACCATCAATTTTTAAATGTACATCTGAATGGATGAATACAGCTAAATATAAAGGAGAGAAGAGTTTTGATGCAAATTGATATGCCAAAAGGGGAATAACTCATGATCCATTGAAATTATCACTGGTGCAAGAGGAATTACCATGAAGCATTTCAACAATTAGGCACACTATTTTCATTTTGGGAGAGCTGGCCTTTTTCCAACTAATAGAAATCTAAAAAGCAATATTCAGGTTTCCTCCAAGTATTTTTTAAGAAAGAAAGGATTTTTTAAAATAAAGCTGAGCATGAAAGGTAAAGTTTGTTTATGCTCTGTTTAGAACCTAGCATTTGCTTAATTATTCGTTGTGTTGGAATAAAGTTTGCCAATGCTTATCTGATGTCTGAATTATTAAGAGAAGTGACTAAAAACAAATGTTAATTAATTCAAGAAATGTGTTTTTTGTGACATCGGTTTCCCCACTTCCTTTGGCTTTAGGATTTGACTGGCATAGAGTCCATGGACCAATGTCGTCATACACTGGAGCAACACAACTGGAATATAGAGGTACTGTGCCATTTGGCTCTGTTTTCTTATTGCACTGATTATAGTCTTACATCTGTGACATTGATATTAGTTCCTTCTTTACTGTATCTTATAATCAGATACGCTTAGTATTAAAACAAAGGTATTTCACATAAGTATATTAATAAGCATAACTACTCATACTTTATTTTGCATAATTCTCCTTTGTTTCACTGTGCAGAATTCTTATAATTTGAGGGAGAAGCATTGAATTCAGCAAAATATTGCAATTCTGGTCTACAAATGTAATTTATTCACATGGTATCTGTACAACTTTCAAATAAATCTCATTTATAAGAACTTAAAAAAATACTCTATTCTTTAATTGAAAACAGATATATAAGAAGCTGGATTTCTGAAATTTTCAAGTTCTAGAGCCAATAAGTGGTTAATGGATATGGAATGACACCCAAATTCAAATCTCACTCATCCTTGGAGCAGATGGCTTTGAACCACTTACTGTCTTTCAGTTTAATTCATTCAAAGATTATTTTCATGGGGATGAAACTGGGAAGGTTTGAATGTATGTCAACTTGATCGTTTCCTTAGCATTTCAAACTGCAAGAACATTTAGTAAAGATGATATTGTTTATTTAAACTTGTTAATAATGTAGACTGCAAGCTGTCAATAGGTCTATGTCCATGAGGTCATTCCTCCTCCTGTATTCAGAATAGTTTAATATTTTCTGCAATAGGAACATAATACATTCTGGATCTTCTTCTGTAGGCAGCTGTTCAGGACCGATTAAATGAACAAGAGGGAGTCCCAAGTGTCTTCAACCCACCACCTTCTCGGCCGTTGCAGGTCAACACAGCGGATCACAGAATCTACAGCTATGTTGTTTCAAGGCCACAGCCAAGGGCAGGTTATTTTATCTGAATGTGCTTGAAAAGGAAAGAGTGGGGTTCTCTGTTGCTAATGTGAAAAGGACCAACAGAAGGAAAGTTCTTTCCTTTTGTGTTTTCTGTTTTATGGATTGTCCATGTGCTACATGTACTCTATTTGAATCACTAGGAATCTCTTTGTATAGAAGACTTGGCTTGTGAGCGTCCACAATTGGCACGTTTCATTTTGTTACATTACTGTAAATAGTAAACACAGCAGTTATATTTTCAGTAGGACACTTATTTTTGCTGAGTTAGTCCATAAAATAGGTAGGTTAGAAGCTTCTGGGAGGCTTAACTTATTTATTTTGTGTAGCAACACATCTACCAATCAGAATAGTGAAGCTGTTCTAGCAGAAAAGGTACCCACCTTTGTTATATGCTAATATATTTTGTATATTCATGAAGTGTTTTATTTTCTGTGTAGAATGAAAATGTCACATGAAGTAGCCATGATCATTTTAAATAGCTGTTTTTAATGTTCACTAATCTCCTAAAAGCTAATAAATCCCCTTGTTTCCATTTTTAAAAAATCTGGCAATGAGATTCTAAAATTTGTGTCACTGTTATACTGTAATACCTTCCACACTGGAGGAAAGAAAGTATAAAGGAGCATTAGTTATAATAGTTTGATGTCTTCTAGGTGATCTTACTTAATGACAGCAGTTTTCCTGATTCTGTTAATTTTTCACTAATATAACTATTTGAAAATACATTAACCTAAGTGTATAAAAGGAATATACTAATAATTATTTTCTATTTGTTTCAGGGTTTATTAGGTTGGGGTTATTATTTGATAATGCTTCCATTCCGATTTACATATTACACATTACTTGATATATTTAGGTAAGTCCAGCTGAGTTCATATTTGTTTATATTAACCTTATAGTTTATCCTCAACTTCATTCTTGTTAATTAGTTTAATCTGTCACATACACGGGCATGCGCGCGCACACACACACATACACACACGTGATTGGGTTACTAATGGATAAGTGCTAGATTTCTGGTAAGCCACCCAATAACTATGGTGCATTAGAAATTATATAAAAGTGTGAAGGCTAATGAATTATGTTTTGATCCAACAAGGCATTTCTTACCATTTTCAGCATAAAAATGTAATAGAAATATAATCAGTAATCAGCATTGATTGATTCCTAATGCATATTTGTGTTTTGTAGCTGATTGTGTAGGAATTAGTTTAGAGCATCTAAGACCATAGTTCATTCACATCTTCAGATTCTTAGATAACTAGTAATCAGAAATTTTTATCCTGTTTTCTCTCAGGTTTGCTTTGCGTTTTATCCGTCCTGATCCTCGTAGTCGGGTCACTGACCCTGTAGGAGACATTGTTTCATTTATTCATATGTTTGAAGAAAAATATGGAAGAATACATCCTGTCTTCTATCAGGGAACATACAGCCAGGTTGGTTGAAATGTTGACTCAGATAAATGGAATAATTCTAATCCTGTTTTGTTATATCTCTTAGAAAGCCACTCTTAAGCTTTCCTTTGAAGCACAACTGCAATTTCTTCTCTTTACAAAAATAATACTGGTAAAATTTAAACATGTAATTTGAAATTCTGATAGTATTACTTGTGATTAGACAGTAATTGCATTTTCGTTAAGTTTTCCTTTTTTCAAAAAAATAATTATAAAAAAAAATAACGAAAACTAATGAAGAAGATAGGTAGAAAATGGTAAAGGTTGAAAAAGAAAGTTTATAAAGTATTTGTAGTCAGCAATAAATGTAAATCTAATTTAAAAAGTCACTTTAGCCATCTCTGCGTGTTCTGTTATCATCACCAACCATTCCTCCATTGTGGGTAGCACTGCATCTTCTCATTTTCGAATACATAATCCTCTTGCTGCTTTTCTCAAATATAAAAATAAAGTTAATCCAAAAAGAAATCTTTCTGGTTTTAATTGTATATTACAGGTAGTTCTCAACTTAACAACCATTCATATAACAACTGTTCAAAATTAGGAAAATGCTGAAAAAAGTTATAACCAGTCCTCACATTTAACATTATAGCATCCCATGGTCATATGATCAATATTCAGGTGCTTGGCAACCAACCAGAGCTGGTATTCTGCCGGTTCGTCCCGGTTCGGGCAAACTGGCAGTGACGGCAATGGGAGGCTCCACCCACCTGCCCAGACATCATCACGGACACTCTGGACATGCGCAGAAGTGACGAGTGAATGCACACGGGCATTCCCATTTCCGAACCAATAACAAAGATTAGAGCGTTTCATGCCTGCAACCAACATGTATTTGGGGTGATTATAGCATCCCAGGGATAACTGATAACAATTTGCAACTTTCCCAAGTATTTTCCAACAAGGAAAGTCAATGTGGGAAGCTAGATTCACTTAATGGCCATATGAATTGCTTAACGACCATGGCAACCATTGCAATACTGCAACCATCATAAATATGAGTCCATTCCCTGCATCCCCATGGTCATGTGATCAAAATTTGGATGCGTGGGCAACTGCAACCATATTTATGATGGTTTCTGTGTCCTGGGATCATGTGATCACCTTTTGCAACCTCCTGTCAAGCAAAGTCAATGGGGAAGCCAGGTTCACTTAACAATTGTGTTGCTAACTTACCACTGCAGTGATTCACTTAACAACTGTAGCAAGAAAGTTCATAAAATGGGACAATTGTCTTGCTTAGCAACACATAGCAATAGCAATAGCAATAGCAGATTTTTATATACCGCTTCATAGGGCTTTCAGCCCTCTCTCAGCGGTTTACAGAGTCAGCATATTGCCCCCAACAACAATCCGGGTCCTCATTTTACCCACCTCGGAAGGATGGAAGGCTGAGTCAACCCTGAGCCGGTGAGATTTGAACCGTTGAACTGCTGATCTAGCAGTCAGCCTGCAGTGCTGCATTTAACCACTGCGCCACCTTGGCTCTTAAGCTGCAGTGACACAATGGTTAGAATGCAGTACTGCAGCAGTGGTGGGATTCAAATCATTTAACAACCGGTTCTCTGCCCTCATGATTTCTTCCAACAATCAGTTTGCCAAACTACTCCGAAAGTTAACAGCCGGTTCTCCTGAAGTGGTGTGAACTGGCTGAATCCCACCACTGTACTGCAGGCTACTTCTGACTGCCGGCTGCTTGCAATTTGGCAGTTCAAATCTCACCAGGCTCAAGGTTGACTCAGCCTTCCATCCTTCCGAGGAAGGTAAAATGAGGACCCAGATTGTTGGGGACAATATGCTGACTCTCTAAAACTGCTTAGAGGGGGCTATAAAGCACTGTAAACTGGTATATAAGTCTAAGTGCTATTGCTATATACTTTGGGCTCAATTGTCATAAATCGAGGATTACCTGTATTCAGGTTTAGGCTTATTTGTTCTAAAGCAACTATAATTTCTCCACTCCACTATTTCCATCCTTCCCTCTCCCCTACCTTCCGCACCTCCCCTCAGTTGCTTATGTCCTGGGATTTTCCCCTATTGCCCAACCATTTATCCTCGGACAACACAGCCTTTTTTCATTCCATGCTCAAATAAAAGCATCCAAAATGTGGCCATTTGTTTTTAGGCATAGATCACCAGAAGCCTGTCTGTTTTGTAAACTAAACCTTTTTGTATATCTTCTATAATCCCATTTCTTTAATCCTGTTTTTCAAGGCGCTGAATGATGCCAAGAGGGAGTTGCGCTTCCTCCTTGTTTACCTGCATGGTGATGATCATCAAGATACTGATGAATTCTGTCGGTAGGTATTACTAAGTCAGCAGATTATCTGTGTGTAAGTCACTTTCAATCACGGGAACTATCATCTTAACCTACCTTATAAACTGCTTGTTATGTGGGAAAAAGAAAGGAGGAAGCACTATGGACAGTGCTGCGAACTCCTGAACAAAAGGCTGGATATAAATGTATCAAGTAAATGAATAATATGTTTTGTATGTGGCTTCAAGTACATTATATACAATACAATAGCAGAGTTGGAAGGGGCCTTGGAGGTCTTCTAGTCTAACCCCCTGCCTAGGCAGGAAACCCTATACCATTCCAGACAAATGGCTATCCAACATCATCTTAAAGACTTCCAGTGTTGGGGCATTCACAACTTCTGGAGGCAAGCTGTTCCACTGATTAATTGTTCTAACTGTCAGGAAATTTCTCCTCAGTTCTAAGTTGCTTCTCTCCTTGATTAGTTTCCACTCATTGCTTCTTGTTCTACCCTCAGGTGCCTTGGAGAATAGTTTGACTCCCTCTTCTTTGTGGCAACCCCTGAGATATTGGAACATTGCTATCATGTCTCCCCTAGTCCTTTTCATTAAACTAGACATACCCAGTTCCTGCAACCTTTCTTCATATGTTTTAGTCTCTAGTCCCCTAATCATCTTTGTTGCTCTTCTCTGCACTCTTTCTAGAGTCTCCCCATCTTTTCTACATCGTGGTGACCAAAACTGAATGCAGTATACCAAGTGTGGCCTTACCAAGGCATTATAAAGTGGTATCCACACTTCACATGATCTTGATTCTATCCCTCTGTTTGTGTAGCCTAGAACTGTGTTGGCTTTTTTGGCAGCTGCTGCACACTGCTGGCTCATATTTAAGTGGTTGTCCACTAGGACTCCAAGATCCTTCTCACAGTTACTACTACTGAGCAAGGTACCACCTATACTGTACCTGTGCATTTCGTTTTTCTTGCCTAAATGTAGAACCTTACTTTTTTCACCATTGAATTTCATTTTATTAGATAGTGTCCAATATTCAAGTTTGTCAAGATCCTTCTGTATCTTAAGCCTATCTTCTGGAGTATTGGCTATTCCTGCCATCTTGGTGTCATCTGTAAATTTGATGAGTTCCCCGTTTATTCCCTCATCCAAATCATTGATGAAGATGTTGAAGAGTACTGGGCCTAAAACAGAGCCTTGGGGTACTTCACTGCATACTTCCCTCCATGAAGATGCAGTTCCATTGAGGACTACACGTTGAGTGCGGTTGGTCAGCCAGTTACGTATCCATCTGGTGGTGATGCTATCCAACCCACATTCTTCTACTTTATCTAGTAGTAGGTTATGGTCTACCTTATCAAATGCCTTACTGAAGTTCAATTAAACTATGTCGACGGCATTCCTCTGGTGCACTAATTTTGTCACTTTGTCAAAGAATGCAATAAGATTAGTAATTCTCCTTTATTCTCCTTCATTGTTTATTCTCCTCTTCTTACAGCAGTACACTCTGTGCACCAGAAGTTGTTTCCCTCATAAACACCAGGATGCTCTTCTGGGCATGTTCTACAAATAAACCAGAAGGATACAGAGGTATGTCTTCTTGTAATATATCTGGCCTTATTATTCAGAAGGAACGTTGAGTGTATTCATTGGTACTTTGGGCCAGAGTAAAAGTATACTGGAATAGTCTTAGCTGCTATATTATACATATTTCCTGGGAAACTAATCCCATTACATGGTGATGTGTTCTAAATTTTTTAATAATTTCTAAAGTTATTTAGAAACTTTAAATCTTCAATAGGAGACAAGGTAATTTGGAAAAAGGTATTCTTGGACTGTGAAGAATTTACAACTGATGTGAATAAAAATAATTGAATGGAGTTCCATGGGCATTTCTGATAATAAAAGTATATAAATTATGGGTAGTTATAAAACTTTATATTATTACCGGAGATTTTTCATTAATCCACACACAATTTAGAACTAGGAATAATTATCTTAAAAAAGAAAGGGCTAGTAAGCATCTGCAAAATCAGACTGCAGGGAATGGCAGTAAAATTGCATGTGTGATTTTGTGTAAGCAGTAAAAACAAGATTTTAAGTTAATAATATGGCAGGAATGTGTTGCTTCTGATTGTTGTTTTTTGAAAATAAGTTTTAAGAGTCAAATAATTAAATATCTGCCATTTTTGTATGTTGCTATCTGGCCTTAGATCTTTTGAGGAAGTTCTACTCTGGGTTTCACAGCTCATTGAAGTACAAACTGTTTGCCATGAGAAATCAGATCTTGCCATCGAAATTATGGGATTCTTACTTTTTGACACCACATTTCCAATATTCCATTGTTTAGTATAAATTGTATTATTCTATTGTGCGTTTAGATTAGAATAGGGGTCGGCAACCTTAAACGCTCAAAGAGCCACAAATGTCCTAACTGGAAGCCCCCTATTCAATTCTAGAGCTGACCGGAAGTCCAGTTCGTTCACCATAGAGTCTCATCCTAGCACACCATCCTTTTTCCTCTACCTGTCCTAACTGAAAGCCCTATCAATTGTGGAGCCGACTGGCGACAGGGAGCCGCAGCAGAAGGATGAAAGAGCCACATGTGGCTCCAGAGCCACGGGTTGCTGAGCCCTGGATTAGAACAAAAAAACAGTTCCATCATAGAGTGGAAATAAATGTGGGAGTTTGAACAAGTTTTTTTTACAGTCCATTATGGAATAAAATCATAGCTCTGTGGTAAGGAATATTTGAATAAAGATCACATTTGAACTTCTGTCATCTTGAATTAGAAGATACTTATAGCAACAGAAATAGGAAATGCTTTCCTCTGAAAACTGCCAGAGTGGCTAGTAACAAGAATTAAGAGACAAAATAATGTAGTTCAATTTAAATGTTAAATATTGCCTTGCATTTTAAAGCTGCAAATAATGACACTGCTTTATTTTCCTCAGTGTCTCAGGCTTTGCGTGAGAACACCTACCCTTTCTTGGCAGTGATCATGCTGAAAGATCGTAGAATGACTGTGGTTGGAAGGTTAGAAGGACTTATCCAACCTGATGATCTCAATAACCAATTGACATTCATTATGGAGTCCAATCAGACCTACCTGATGTCTGAGCGTCTGGAAAGGTATTAAGCAGAAAAATAACACCACTTTGTTTTATTCCAGAATATTTTAATATTGAATAAAAAATGGAGTATGATAGTTTGTTTCTAACAAATAATGTACTGGTATCTCATCAAAAACTCAAGGCAGTTCACATGGATATTTCTTTTCGTATTGCATCCTTTTCTGATTTAGTTTGTTCTCAAGTCACTGAAAATTGAAATTAATTAGATTCATAGATCATATTATGGCTCATGGTTATTTTAATTATGGATTGCTTAATTAGACACAGTTTAATTGATACATACAACACAGGAAGTAATAAACCATAATCTGGTGAATTTGATTCGCTCAGCACAGTGTAAGAAAACTGACAAATTATGTGAAGTGTTGTATGAACTCAGGCATTCTGAACTCTGAGGACCTTGCTCAATGGGAACTAGGAAGATATTTAATGCCTCATGATATCAGAAATGTACACTATTCAACTTTTATTTATCTACTTAATGGCCAAATTAAAAACCATGCACATAACTGGTAGATTATATGCTATGATCAGAAATACTACAGGAAGATTAAAGAAAAAGATTAAAAGAAATTTTAGCAGCTTAGCAGAGAGAACCAGTAGCATGATTTACTGCTATGGTATAGTTACACCAAATTGAAAATATGTGAGCTACAGTCCATCATTTAATTTTGACATTTATCATCTGGCCAGAACTGGATGGGTGGAAGCTGCCAACATGGCAGTGGAAGATTGGACCATGTGTTGGCACATTTGGGAAAACCCGAATCTGAATGCTTCCCAGTTTTCCACCCAGTTGAAAGTTCATGATTTTGTCCCTACACCCACAATTCCGTCACATGGTCCAATCTTCCATTGCCATGCTGGCAGCTTCCACCCATCCAGTTCTGGTCAGGTGCAGAGACAAAGGACGACCTTGGCTTTCTAGAAAGAATTTTGTTATAACTCTTATAACCAGTGGAAATCATAGTCTTGCCACTGTGGCCTTTGCCACCCAATATAAGATAGGGAGAATAGAATAGGGAAGTGTCATAGCCCCATCGGAGTGTGAGGACGGGGCAGAGCTAGGACCAACGGAGGGTCAACCCGAGGAGCAAGATGAAGCAGTGCTGGATCCCTTGGGCCTGGGAATGAGGGGGAGGGGGTGCAGGAGGAGCAGGCAGGAGAGAAAAGGCAGGCAGTGGAGCAGAGGAGTGATGGAGCTCTGGCAGTGAGCAATTACCTCTCCCCCCTCCTGATTCCTGAGCACAAAGAATGGAGAGGAGGCGGGATCAGCAGGGCGCCCCACCTCTCTTCACAAGGCTCACCTGGGGAATGAGATTTAAAGACACTGATGGCAGGGGCGTTTGTTGGAAACAAGCTTTGAATCCCTGGAGCCTCACGTGCAGTTGCCAACATCTGGGTTTTGCCGGGCTTTGTCTTGTACGCCTTGCCCAGTTTGCCTGCCTCACTAGACTTCTTGCCTTGGTTGCTGTCTTGCTAACTTTGCTTGCTGGACTATTCGCAGCCAGAGGCTGTCAGGAGTATGTGTGGGAGCTTTGCTCCAGAACTTGCAGTAAACGTGGGAACATTTGGGGGAAAGTTGGAGCAATAAAGGGGAGTTAGAACTGTTCTCTGGCTGTTTGGCTTCTGTGCCTCGCGCAGGGTCATCATAGGTGTGACAATGTTGCCTTCTGCTGTTGAAAAGTTATATATCCCTTCTCATACTTTTAATCTCTTCCTTGGCCTCAAAGGTAGGCTCCAGGTATCAGATCCAGGGGGCCTTAGATTTATTGGAACTACAATTAGTTTTAGACTAAACTAATTGTAGACTCAGCAATTTGCATTTCCATATGGACAAAATATATCTTTGGTTGAAAAGAAGGGAAAAAAAACTCCTCTTGATAAGTTCTTTATCTTTCATATATTTAGATTACAGGTTTGAAGTGTTCACCTCTTTTTGGACTCTTCATTTTTAATGGGAAAGAAAGAAGCTGCCACTCAGTGGGAAGTTCAATTTGAAAATGCTGCTATCTAAATGTGTATGGAGATTCTTAATCATCCAGGTCTTGATCATTCCAAATGTGCTTTTTACAAAAGGCAACTGGACTTTCTTGGTTATTTCTATGAAAATGTTTTGTTTCTCATCCAAGAACCTCCTTCAGTTCTAACTATGAACTGAAGAAGCTTCTTGGACGTGAAGCAAAACGTTTTCAAAGAACCCAGAAAGTCCTGTTGCCTTTTGGAAAAAGCATCTTTGGTACTGCTGTTTAGGGAAGCCCTATATGTACTCAAGTTGTGATAGAAAAGTGGTCAACAGTCCTAATTCTTAAATGCATTTTATTTTAAAAAGTCAGAAATTGCTATTCTAGAATTTCTGATAAAAAAAACCTTGGTTAATTAGAACAAATTTCCCTTTCTATATTAGAGAAGAACGAAACCAAACTCAGGTCCTGAGGCAGCAACAGGATGAGGCATACTTGGCTTCCTTACGGGCAGATCAGGAGAAAGAACGTAAGAAAAAGGAAGAGCGAGAGAAGAAGAGGAGGAAGGAGGAAGAGGTGCAACAGCAGAAGCTGGCAGAGGAGAGAAGGCGGCAGGTAAGAAGGGACATTGATTGGCTTACAGTAAATTGTGAATTAGAGGACATAGCTTTTCTAGTTTATTAGCCTATATATTAGATGTGGTCTGAGCACCCCTGCGGGTTTCCCAACTCCCTCTTACAGGACACGAAATCAGTGGGTTTTTTGCCACCTATTGAAGATGTTTGCAAAAAAATTCACTTGTCTCATTATTTTATTTGTTAAAAGTTTTTTCAAAGAAAATGTTTATGTTAGTATCTCTTGGGTTTTAACATTGTTATTTTTACCTCATTCAATAAATATCTACAAATGCATCAATTTTAATTTTTAATCTGGTGAATGTCAATAAATAAATATAACCCATATGAACAAAAGCTGTTTTGGAGTCCCCACCATAAATTTTAAATGGGGCAAGGGGAGGGGTCCTTAGCAAAAGGTTTAAGGAATACTGTACTAGGCTGAATACCAAGTGTCCTCACTCATCAAGATTCAGCATGCAAGATGGAAATGAGTTAGGAGCCAGATGTTTAAATTTGTACTTCATTCATTTTTGATTTTTTTTGTTTATGAGAAAGTGTATTAAAACTTCTAATGTATAATAGATTAATTTATAAAGATTAAAAACACTACCTGTAGTCTGGTGTGCTAAGGTGCCACGTTCTGAAATATTTATATATGGAATGGCACAAATTGTTCAAATATTTTTCCTCAAGGGGAGAGAGGAGCAGAAACTGGTGTGCATATTATGCTTTCTTCTAGAAGTTTGCTAAACTCTGTCCAGTAGAACTTTTTAACAGTTTCACTGACTATATTGGAAAAATTTAACTGCAGATTTTAATACAATACAATAGCAGAGTTGGAAGGGACCTTGGAGGTCTTCTAGTCCAACCACCTGCCTAGGCAGGAAACCCTATACCATTCCAGACAAATGGCTATTCAACATCTTCTTAAAGACTTCCAGTGTTGGGGTATTCACAACTTCTGGAGGCAAGCTGTTCCACTGATTAATCGTTCTAACTGTCAGGAAATTTCTCCTCAGTTCTAAGTTGCTTCTCTCCTTGATTAGTTTCCACTCATTGCTTCTTGTTCTACCCTCAGGTGCCTTGGAGAATAGTTTGACTCCCTCTTCTTTGTGGCAACCCCTGAGATATTGGAACATTGCTATCATGTCTCCCCTAGTCCTTCTTTTCATTAAACTAGACATACCTAGTTCCTGCAACCGTTCTTCTTGTCTAAATGTAGACCCTTACTCTTTTCACCATTGAATTTCATTTTATTAGATAGTGCCCAATATTCAGGTTTGTCAAGATCCTTCTGTATCTTAAGCCTATCTTCTGGAGTGTTGGCTATTCCTGCCAGCTTGGTGTCATCTGCAAATTTGATGAGTTCCCCATTTATTCCCTCATCCAAAACATTGATGAAGATGTTGAAGAGTACTGGGCCTAAAACAGAGCCTTGGGGTACTCCACTGCATACTTCCCTCCATGTAGAAGCAGTTCCACTGAGGACTGAGTGAGGTTGGTCAACCAGTTACGAAGCCATCTGGTGGTGATGATGTCTAATCCACATTCTTCTACTTTATCTAGTAGTAGGTTATGGTCTACCTTATCAAATACCTTACTGAAGTCCAAGTAAACTATATCAACGGCATTCCTCTGGTCCACTAATTTTGTCACATTATCAAAGAATACAATAAGATTAGTCTGGCATGATCTGTTTTTGACAAACCCATGTTGGCTTTTGGCTATTACTTTGTTTGCTTCTAGGTGTTCGCTAATTCGTTGCTTGATTATCTTTTCCAGAATCTTTCCTGGTATTGAGGTCAGGCTGATAGGTCTGTAGTTTCCTGGATCTGTTTTTTTCCCCTTTTTTGAACCACATCAGCTCTTTTCCAGTCCTCTAGTAGCTTGTCAAATTTGATTATTAAGGAGTTTGACTCTGGATATTATTGTTAAAATCTCTTGCTTAAAATGTTGCATTTCCACATTTGAATCCTCATCTGATATCTAGAGCTGCAGTTTCCAAGCTATTCCAGACACGGTATTTTACTAATTAATAAATAGAACCGTTAGTGAGCTTGCTTTGGTGCCTTACCATCTGGATGCAGAGTTTAGGAACCTCTAGAGGTGCCATAGTAACATTGCTGAGATGCTGAGGGCATCATGAACCAAGAAAGCTTGGGAGCCCCTCATCTAGAGAATGTCAGGGTTCCAAGTAACACCCCCAATGAAAGAAGACTCCAAGGCTTGAAGTTCCATTTTATAAGAGATGTCATATTGGCACATCTGAGAAAACCCGAATCTGAAAGTTCCGGGTTTTCCCCACCCAAAAGAAAGTCAAAAGATCCATCCCCTGCACCCACAAGTCCATCACATGGTCCAATCAGTTCACCATCCCAACTGGAGACAACCCCTAGTCATTCACATCCCAGTGCAGGCCGAATGCTTTTGACTCCCAGAGAAAGGAATGTTATGGCTAAGCCTCCATCACTCCTTGTAATCCCCCCTCCCGTTTTCCCAGGCACTAAATGTAGCCCTGAAGCTCCAATGGAGAAGATGGCTTCCAGAGCTGACACAGGGATTGAGATTTGAGAATCTGTTTAAACCCAATGACTGCTGCTACATTGCCCTGATACCTGTGTTTAGGTTTAGATTTTGCTATGGTCTTTGAATTGCTGCTTGTTATTCGTCTTTCTCTAATTAACCCTCCAGACTTTGCAAGAGGAGAAGGAACGGAAATCTGAATGCCTTCCCCCTGAGCCACACCCTGATGATCCTGAAAGTGTGAAGATCATCTTCAAGATGCCAAATGACTCCAGGGTGGAAAGGAGGTTTCACTTTACACAATCTTTAACTGTAAGAAAAGGAGGGGGGAAATCATCATCTTATGAGTGACGAATGTTTTTATATGACTGACCTTCAAAAATCCCCCCCCCCCTTTAAGCTACCACACCAAGCAAGCTAAAATAGCAGCGTGGAAATTGCGGGGCTCAGTCAAAGTGTGAAGCAAAGCACAACACTGTGCTTTTTTTTTCTTTTTGCAGGGCTTCTGATTGTTCAGTTCTCATCTGACCTAGAATTGTGCCAAATAAGCTATGAAGAGGCACTTATTAAGGAATTGTACCTCAGTTTCCCACGTGGACATGCAGTGTTTATTTTATTGTACCATTCAGGCTCCCAAGGAAGCAAATGGGTTGGACATTGAGTATTTTTTCATGCCACCTCTGTGCTATACCACCACCTCCAAATATTTGGAGGAATTTTCAGGGGATGGTAGAAAGGAGGAGGAATTGGGGGTGGGAGGATCGCTTCCCTTTTTCTCCAGCAGGCGCTATTTGTTAGTGGAGTTTTGTTCACTGAAGTCTGGATCTGAGCCAGTATCTTTTTTGTTAAAACCAAGGAATGATTTACAGATCATAGGAATGTTTTATTTAACAAAGGGTGTGACATCTTGGAGGTCTCTACCTTGACATTTAAGGTTTTCTACTCATTGCACAATACCAGTCTTCAGTGGTATTGTTGTAATGTGAACATTATGATAGTTCATCAAAACAAATCCTTTGACCGACATTTTGTATAATTTTCCCAGGTGATCCATGATTTCCTATTCTCTTTGAAAGAGAGCCCGGAAAAGTTCCAGATTGAGGCCAATTTCCCCCGCCGTGTCCTGCCCTGCCTTCCTACAGAGGAATGGCCTAATCCACCCACGCTGCAAGAAGCCGGACTCAGCCACACGGAAGTTCTCTTTGTGCAAGACCTTACGGACGATTGACATTTATCCAAAATACAGAGATGGAAAGAGAAATTCCTATTATAATACAATATTTTTTTTAAAGACTGCTGCATACAAATGAGGGATCAGAGACTCTGTGGCCTGGCCAGCCGTGTCATGTGACTGCACTGGCAGGAGAAACTGCACACTCGCACACACTCAGCCCCTTTTACATTGAGAGGGCAGACGGGAAGAGCCACAATTGGCGTCCCGAGAGAGGGTCAGAAATGCAGCTTTTGGTAAATGCTGCTTTTATGGGAAATAATTTACACCATCATTTTGACATTAGAAAATTTGACGTTCTGCTGCTTTTGACAGCTAAAAGAAACGTACCTGTGAGCTGGGTTGAGATCTGCCCCCCACTGGGGACAGACAGACAGACAGACAGACAGACAGAAGGTTATTTTCTTCCAGCTTCTCACTCTGTAAAAAATACCTTAAGTATATCTTTTGCTTTGTAATGACCAAAGGAGAATGGGTTAACAATGATTTTTTTTTCTAAATATGGAGCTGTTGATAAATTCTTAACAACAGAGGTTTTTCTTCTCCAGGGTTGTTAGCTGCATAGTGTAATAAACTCTGCCTCTAGTGTGCCTGTGCTAACACCTGTCAGTGTCTTACTGCCTCTTCAATACCTAGCCCAAATGTACCAATCTGACATAATGCCTTGCCCGAACCATGTGCAGACTTACAACAGTAGTAGAGCATCATTCTGGAATTGACACACTTTTTTGACTTTTAACACTGCCTCACTCCATTTTGGATGAGCCTTTTTCTGTGCTAGTGTAAAATGTTTGCAATTTAATCTGATGAATCTGCAGTGGTGACTGAAAAAAATAAGAGAAATCAGCATGGAAGATGGACCCATAATCTTTGCTGAGCCAGGTGAGTAGTAAGGTCATTTGTCAATGTTGATAGGTGTTACAGCCACCTGAAAGGCTTCAGGGATGATGAACTGAACCTTGTGATTGGTACCTCTGAATTTTATAGTACTTCATAATTCATGCAGACAGATCTTTTTAATAAGGTTATAGCCTCAAAGTTGGATCAGGACTTTCTTGCTCATGAAAAGGACTAAAGTCTAGCAGAGGTTTCCCAATAGAGGAAGGGAGCTGGATGGCAATTTTTTCCAAGTTCTCTTGCTGTTGCCAACTTCTACACAACATATGTAGCAACAAGAGTAGGTTTCAGAGGGAAAGGGCAATCAAAGAAGCCAACTTTTGACTCTTCTATCAGATGATCTCTTCTGAATCCAAGTGTGGAGGTGGGGTATTAAGTCAATTATGAATCCTAAAAGGTGGGAGATTAAGTCAACTCCATTTTACAATTTGGGTTCCTTTGATCAGAAAACCATTTTCTCTTGATTTTTCATCTAACAATGTAATTGATATGAGAATCCTTTTGGACTATAGTGTTTTTCTTTAAAGGTACAAACCTTGCACATAAAATCCACTAGGTTCTCATATCCCTTCTTGCGATTAAGAAACCTTCAGCCCTCTTGCTTCTGTGTTAACTTGCAAATAATATTGTTTCTTGCAACGGGTAGCATGGAATCAGGCATGAACTCACGCAGTATTACTTTTCATTTGCTATACTTGGCTTTCCCTCTATGTTCTGTTTGACTTGGACAGAAGAAGTCTACTTCTCCTATGTCTTGCCAACAATTAAAAGGGAAAAGCTGTTAAAATAACTTGGAATTAAAAGGAAAACTATGAAGTAGGAACTTACTCTCTGAATTGTGTATGCATATGTGTAGTGAGTTTGAGTGACCTTAATGATGCTATGTGTGCACATGTACTAAAACATATATACATTTTCCTCCATATGAATTAAAAGCCCTGATGATAGTCACAGACTAAATGGCGATTAAGCTACTGCTAAAGATTGAAAGCATCACATTCTTAGCTGGGGATTTTATGCTTCATTTACCCATTCCTCACCCCTTTTTTATTTTTTTATGATGATGTAAAGGAGAAATGGGAATGCTGAGAATTAGGATAGGACACTAGTGCAGCACATCATTGGTGAGCCCTTTTATTTTTTATTGTTTTAAAAAGTTACCTTTTTGCCCCTGTGGATGATATGCATCTTCCTCAATCTTGTATCCTCTACCTCTGCACAGTATCTTAGCTGTTCCTAGCACTGCACTAGTCTATACAGAGAAAGCTCTGATGATGTTCCTGGAATCTGTTGGAGCTTCTCTCGCAGCTTAGGAGTCATACCCTCAAGTGCTCCTGCCATCACCGGAACCACTTCGGCCTTTACTTTTCACTTCCTCCTCCGGGTCCTGATACCTCTCCAAATTCTCATTTGCCTTCAGGATGTTGCTGTCACGTAATAAAAAGTTAACTTTTTTATTAAATAAATTTTAACATTTTTTAAAAAAAAAAACAATACAAATGTTGGATAGAAGAGGGAAAAAATAAGGAAAAGAAAGAAAGTGGAAAAGAAATCAAGCCCCCAAATGAAAAGGAAAAAAAGTAATAAATGGCTTCCTATCTTCTTAACAGTATTATAGGTATCTTTATATTCCTCTCTGAGCCCTTTCCTGTAGAGTCTAGTCTAGAGAGCAAACCCAGGACACACATGTCAAAGGCAACACACCACAACATTTTGGATGACATGCCAGCATTCACCAATACCCAACAACTATCCTTGAAAGTACGTCCTATTTTTGTGGAGGTTGTGTGAGAACGGAGTGTGCTCTCATGTGTCCTCTACCATTGGAAAGTTGTGCCGGAAGGGGCCATGGTTTTGTGCGGTTTACAGAGGCCGCAGAAGCCATAGGAGAACATTCTCTTAAAGCCTCTTCAAGAACAAAGGCCTGGTGCAACCCACAGCTGCTTTGCCTAGGCACTGGGGCCTGTCAGCAGAACGAGGACACCGCCAGAATTTAAGTGGCATGCAGCAGATTCCAAGGATCACATGCACAATTGTTTTGTTTCCTTTTGCTAATAAATGAATATGTAAAGAATTGTTTCAGTTTTGTTCAGAGGAGGTGTGTTGACATGCCAGCAGAGTCAAGGTAGGCCTTTTTTCTAATTTTTGACTGGTCTAGTCTGTGAGTCTCTAGGCATTTATCAGAAAAACCGGTTTGTGCACTAGTGCATTTTTTCCCATGGAAAATAACGTTTTGAGAGTTCATATTTCACGATGAAAAAGATGCATCTAAATAGCATTATTTAATAAGATAACCCCTTGACTAGAAGTAGCCAAGTTTGTTTATTTCTTGTGTCATTGTTTTCACAAATATATACTATTGACATTTTTGTACAGGTAGTCCTAGAATTTGTTTAGCAACCATTTCACGTTACAACAGCCCTGAAAAAATTGGCTTAACAACCAATATTCTCACAACTAATTGCAGCATCCCCAAGGTTATGTGATCAAAATTTGAATACTTGGTTGTAGTTTTCCAGATTCATTGATCTCTGTGACCTTTCTAGCCAGGTTCCATGAAGCAGTCAGTGGGGGAAGCCAGGTTCAATTAACCATGTAATTTGCTTAATTGGCAAAAAGGTAACTTGGGTACAATTCACTTACTAGTCACCTTGCTTAGCAACAGAAATTCTGGTTCCCATTGTGGTCAAGGGTTACCTGTATATCCCAGTGGACAGAGAGATGAGTGAAACTTTGTCCTGTGTCCTGTAGGCATTTATCTTCCAGCTTTGTAAGACAGTTGGATTTGGAGATGAGACTAAAAAATATCACTTTTCTCATCTAAACTAACTTAACTAATTAAGACAAGGTTCTAGTCAGTACTTTGTATTTCACACATTGAAACAGGGCTGTTTCATGACATCCTAGATTATCTAAGGAAAAAAATGCAGACATTATTTAGGAACCAATGCCTAAACAACTCCTGAGTTCCTATTTGTATTTAAGGGTAATGCTAATTTTAGGATATCAAAAACACTACTGCAGGAACCTGGATGACCAATAGATGGCAGCAGAGCACTTTACTTCACTTATTGGTCATCTGGATTTTACAGATCAGATCCAGTAGTATTAGGTGATATGAAAGGATGTGGTTAACTGAGACATTTAATTGCTTTTCAAGTTCATATTTATTTTTGTAGAGGCTTATGAAATAACTACACCTAACATTTCGTTCGGACTAAATGACTAATCTTTCTTTGAAAGCTATCCTTGAAGGTCAATTTGTTGCCAAAAGGTACTGTAAAGGAATATAGCATCAACATTAGGACTGTGAAGAGTTAAAAATGATTTGGAAGAAGTGCTTTGGATCTCCTCCCTTTCCTGGTTTCTGTGTGATCCTGACAAAAGAAATGGCTGCTCTAAGAGTTAGATTAACTTTTATGAACTGATTGGTTAAAGTATTTTTTTCCACATGGAAATCTACAAAAAATAGGTGCTTTAATGGACTAGGTCAGTGATGGCGAACCTATGACACGCGTGTCAGTGCTGACACGCGTAGCCATTTGGGGTGACACGCACAGGATTTCATGCGATTCATCCTCGGCTCCTGCACGGCCGCCGAGGATGAAAGAATCTGTGCTGGAGGAACGGGGGGGGCGGGACATGTGATCTCCCCTGCCCACACTCACTTACTGTATCGCCGCTGCCCCTTTCTGAGCGCAGGGGCTGCTGGTAAGGCGTGCGTGCCGTGCGCACACACGTCATCAGCGCGGCGAGGGAGGACCCGCAGGAGAGGAGCGCAGGAACAGTGCGCGCCTCTCTCCAGTCAGGCCGGCACAGAGAGTCTACTCCTGGGACTGTCGGTTACGACCGCACCACAGCAGGGAACAGCGGAGTGCCAACGGGAACTGTGAGCGCCATTAGCAGCAACTATTGGGGTGCCATGGACTTGTAATTGCCCACAATAACTGAGATAAGTGAGGGGGAGGTTGTGTTAGCTTGTTAGGCTAGTTAACCCCTAATTGGCTATCTATAATTCTATCTGCTGTCACTGGCCCACTGATGGAGCACCCAAAAAATAAAAAACAAAGGTTAAGTAAAGGGAGTGGTAGTGGCAGTGGCCAACCCTTTCAAGAGACATGGAGCGAGATGTATGGCATTATAGAAAAAAATGGCAGATCATTTTGCGTTCTATGTACTGAAACGGTAGTAAGCAGAACGTGGAATATAAATAGACATTTTGAAACTAATCATTCCCAGCTCTTGGAAAAAAGTGAGGATGAAAGGAGGGAATACATTTCCAGGAAGCTACACCTTTATAAGAGCCAATCTAACTCCATCCTTAAATTTATGAAAGGCTCTACAAATTTAAACTCTGCAAGTTTGAGCATTGCTCACTCCATAGCTCAGCATGCAAAAGCGCTTAATGAGGGAGAATTTATTAAAGAAACTCTCCTAAGATGTGCGCCAGTTCTATTTCACGATATGCAGAATAAAGATGCAATTATTAAGAGAATATCTAAGTTACCACTCAGTAGAAATATCATAAAAGACCGAATAATGAGACTGAACACAAACGTACAACAGCAATTAAAGAGAGACATAAGGAATTGTAAATATTTTTCCATCTCTCTTGATGAAACTACTGATGTCACATCGCATGCTCAGTTGGCCATTATTGGTCGATATTCTGATGGTCACACAATGAGAGAAGAGTTGATAAAGTTAGTATCAGTGCCAACAAGTACATCAGGAAGCGAAATATGTAAGGTTGTTATGCAAACATTCTGCGACCTAAGCATTGATATATCTAAAGTTGTGTCAGTGACGACAGATGGTGCCCCAAACATGGTGGGGAAAAACATTGGATTTGTGAAATTGTTAAATGTTAAATAATTTGTTTTTGGTTTATTAAATACAATTATATTGCAATTATACATTTTTGTAGTTTAAACTATAAATTGCGCAAAATTATGTTTTTGTCGAAGTGACACACAACGCGAGTTATGCTCGATTTTTTGCCGATTTTTGACACACCACGCCAAAAAGGTTGCCCATCACTGGACTAGGTAGATAGATGTGGAAAGAGAAGGATCCCTACTTTGGAGTCCTAGTGTGTTTTAACCATTAGAATAATATCCACACAAAGACTCATCATTGTGCTAAAATAAATTCCTGGCCAATTTATCAACAGTATTGTCCTGGTTAGATCAACCACAAACTTTCTGGGATAATTCATATTAATCATTTGCCAGTACACTGATACGTTTTCTATTAACGTGCCTAATTCAAATGTTTTTCTCTATTGATTGAATCCTGTTTTAATAGTGTTAATGACTGAAAAATCTGTTAATGAGATTTGGGAAATGGATGTGCCCTCTGTCCGCAGCTAAAATAGCAGGTTTTAAAAACAACCTTTAAGAAGGCTGGACTAAGGATATTCACAATATCATGAAGAGAATGTTTAATTCAAACTGAGAAACCAGGTTTATAAAATTATTTGGAGTTATTTTAGTCCAACTGTTACCCAGTGCAGAAATCTTCATACAATTCTCGATGCAAGCTGTTCCACTATTGAACAGATAGCTGTCTTTGGGAGGCAAAAAGGTTACCTTGAAGCATAACAAATTTCATCAATCCTCTGAGGTTCTGAATGTCAAAGGAATTGGGGCCAAGCTACTGGTTGCCATCTTCCTTGATGTTACATCTATGTGCATATTATTTCCCACATATAGGGCTTTTTGGAGTTTCGTAAACACATATACTAAAAATAGTGCTTAGAACCCTTTGTATTTCATGTATCCTGAATTTAATATGCTATAGAATTAAGGGGGATATGTTTTTTCAGGTATCCAACATAGATGGTGAGCAGTGACAATTACAGGGAATTAAGCTGCTTTTAAGTGGTGGAAATGGTGGTTAAACAAGGATAGAAAACATAAAATTGCATAAAGCTTAATGCAAATGCAGTGAAAGATATTCAAATGTGACAAAATAATCTTTATGTACATTGGAAGTTACCAAATTCCCAGAGAGGCATATGGACTAGTTGAAAAATAATAATAAAGGAAGCTAAGTTCCCGGAGATCTTGAATTATTTTCTAATGTCTCCACCTTCACTATAGAAATCTTAAGGAAATTGTAAGGAATTAGTTTTGTATTTGCAGGAAGAGCTTAAGCAAATAAAGATTACATAATTGATGTTTTATAGCTCACAATTTGAAAACCAATAAATATGCATTCTAAGTGTGGGTCAATTAGCATGTTTTGTGGAGTAGAAGAAACATCTTTTTGATTTTCAAGGTGGTCTTTCTAGATTTAATATGTTAGATTGCATGGAATATTGTGACTATGCCAACTGTAAAATAGCTTTGGCTGTATTGTGGCATACTGGCCAGATTGTGTCCAAATTGGTCAGTATCATCTTATTGCTAGCAGTGTATGCAGCATGTGGCACAGGAATGACTAAGACCAGTAACTAAGTTTTTATCTCCTCTACCTTGTTAAAAAAAAATTATGTGAGCATCAAAGTTAACAAAAGTCATGAGGGATAGAACGTCAATAGCTATTCTGATATCCACAATATGATGACAATCCTGAGATAAATCATAAACACTATGAATTAAAGAAAAATATATTGTGTTTCGTGAAACTCAAAGGAGATAAGTATAATAAATCTGAATAAAGCGGTCTGGTATTGATGTATATACTCAGGTAAGTGAAAGTGTCCAGGTTTAGCAATGGATGAAGCAGATAAAATGTCAAAATGTATCTTCAGGTTGGTGATAGTTGCATGTTAAACTCCAGTGAATGGTGATATAGGAAAAACCAGAAATTAGATCTGAGAAAAAATGATGCAACATTATAAATGAATGATGTCCCCAGGGCAATCTAGTTTAATATCAAGTTTTCCCAACTAGGTGGAAGAAAGACCTAGGAAAGAAACACCCTCGACTCCATTTGGTCAGTGATAGGTTCTTTTACTAAGGATTAGTGGTTGCAAACAAAGTGAGGCTAGAATTAAACTTTCTTGTGTGAAGTGTTACAAATTTCCCCCTGCTCCCCCCCCCCCCCCCGACCAGTCCATCTTTGTCCAATGAGCTTTGGGATAGTTGTTTTGGGAACGACTTAGATGTTTGCTGCAATTCGCCTTCCTTTCCCAGGCTCCATGGCCTTGAAAACTGTAACAGGCTGGCTTCCATCATGCCTGTCACTGGCTCCTTTGCCCCTCTCTACTTACTACGTGCCAATTGCCCATTTCCTCTTCCCCATCCCTTGCGATTCATGACAGGATGCCAGCACTGAAAATGGCCGATCTGACAGCTAGTATCTTGGATGGATGGATAGATAAAAGCAAGATGAGGGAGTACGGAAAAATGATTGAGCCATTCTGGACCCAAAAAAGGATGTAGCTGGTGAATATGTTTAGGAAGTCTTTTTTTCAGTAAGTGGCTTGAGAATATTCATGTATGCATGTGGCAAAAGAATACATTTGTTTCCTAATTGATTGATTTGATTGTATATGAAGGGTGGCTGAGAGAATTGGTGAAAGTTGCAAGAATGATGAGAAGTTCTGAATGTGAAACCATGTTTAAGTTATATAAAGAATGGATTTTGGCAAGAAAATGAAGGAAGGAAAAGAAAACACGAAAGAAATGACAGTAACAGAATCTGCAAAAAAGAGAAACAATTGAGTCCTGTATGGAAAAGTATTAAATTACACGTTCTCTGTCCAACAAAACGAATGAAAAATTGACAGGGATGAAAAATATTGCTTATTGTGTACACAGAGAAAAAGATAACCACAAGCAATTTCAAGTTAAGATTAAAAGCAGCAAAGAATATGCAAAATCAATTATTGGAAATTAAAATTTGCTTTGGAAGTGGGTAGAGCTGAAATGAAGACAGCTTAAGCAAGGGTATTTTAAAGATCTGCATTAGAATGATGGTGATACGATGTGAGATCATTGTGAAATGGTAAGACAGATCATATAATCAAAGTTAAACTATGAATATAAAATGCTTATGAGGCTTGAAGCTGTATCTGTATGATTGTATGTCAACCATGTTTTCTGTCTGTAATAATATTGTTCCCCCACACGGAAATGTAACTGAACACAAAAAATATGGAAAAACCAGAGCAGTATTATTTTTAAGTGTGCCTGGGAATGTGTCAGGTACAATTATGATCAAAAAAACGTGAGAAATAACACATCTAAAAACTCTGAAAAGCTGATTATAATATTGATATTACTAATTATTTCCAGACTTACGCTAAAGTTCAGGGTAGTTTTACATAGGTATCCTCTCATTTCACTCCTATGACGATCTTGAGAAGCAGGTGCACTGAAATTGACTGGCCCAGGAAGGAAAGCGAACATTGCAGTCAAATGAATACTTAAATCTTAAAGCTTCCTGCATTTCTTCAGATGCTCCTTCAGGCATTTTTTTGTATTCTTAGCATGTATGCCACTTTCCAGGGTTAAATATTAACCCTGATATTTAACATTCCAAAGAGATCCCATAAACTAATAGCCACTATTGTTTGAGCTGTTTTATTTTGCTCATTTTTAGAGAACGAACTGCTTCAAACACCACTGAAAATAATGTCAAGTTAATTGCATAAAGTATACTAAAATCGACAAATCTTCAATTGCACTTTATTTCCTCTGCCAAATGGCTGCTGGAACTTCATTACTCTCGCACTGTATGCTAGTTTTTAAAAAAACTATAAGGAGATGTTGCTCATGCTCTAGTTTTACTGATCCATCACTTAAAGACTGGATCTCAAAATTAATTTTAAGAGAATCATTTCACAGTATCTCTCCCATCCCACTCCTGATCTTCACAGAGAAAATTTGTTATGAAGTCATTAACGTTTAATTATCAATTTTAACAACTTAGTCATTTGTGTGATTATTTTGTAATCCTCTAAGTTAGTTACCATATTTTTCGCACTATAAGATGTACTCCCCCTACCCCGCAAAGTGAGTGGAAATGTCTGTGTCTCTTATGGAGTGAATATTGCGGCAGGGGGAAGGGGGCTGTTTCCCCGCCGCCAAGGAACACTGCAGCCTTTGTTGTCCAGCAGCAGCCTTTGTTGTCCAGCAGCTGATTGGCGATTGATCACCTCCCGATTAGCTGTTCCGGGCAGCGGGAATTGCCGCCACCTATCGCTGTCTGTGTCAATCACCACCTCCAAATGGTGATCAGCAGCAGCCGTGAATGGCAGAGGCAGGGGTAATTGCCACCGTCTAGAACAGCTGATCGGTGATATTCCAGGAGGCTGATCCAACCCACCAATCAGCTGCTCGGCAGCGAAGGCTACAGTGTTCCCTGGCGCTGGCAGCACAAGGACACTGGCCAGATGAATACAGGATGGATGCTAGGAGGCAGAGGCAGATTTTTTTCCCCTTTGTTTTCCTCCTCTAAAGCTAATGTGTGTCTTCTAGTCCGGAGCATCTTATTGTGCGAAAAGTATGGTATATGGATCCTAATTACTGCATCCACAATCACTTTCTCAACTATATCAGCTTCATGTTCAGATTATTGTACAGTTATTCATCCTTAGCTCTTTGGATAAGCCAAAGATATTCCAACCAACTCAAGGGGTGTGTGTGTGTGCGTTTATACAGTATGTGGGGCAAATATGCCTTTTTGCGCGCATCGTCTTTGCCAAAAGAAGAGACCATTCTGCCCTCTTTGGTATACATCATACATTTATTAGTGAATATCCCTCTCAAAATCAGCCACAACATTAAAAAAAAAATAATGATTGCACTACTTGGTCAAGCAGAACTAGCAACTTTCATTTTAAAAAAAGTACAAATCTGTTAAAAATTTCAATCAGTATAATACACATATATAATACAACATACTAGTTATGTTAAATGCTACAAACCAATATGATTCCAATGGAATGGAATAAAACAAAACAAACACTTTAGAGATTTAAGATATTTTTTTCTTCTCTATATATTAGCCTTTTTTTTCCAAATACATACATGGGAAAAATGAGGTAACTGTAAATGTGCAAGTAACAGAGCAAAAAAAATTATATATATATATTTATAATATAATATAATATATATATATATAAACTTTCTAACACAGAACAAATGCCCTGGTGCCCTACAGGGGCGCCCCTCTCCTTGTAGGGTGAAGCTGAGCTATCCTTCTGGAGGGCACGGGACTGGTATAAAAGAACAGTAAACAGCCCACTATCCCACCACAGGAAATCATTGGTAAACAGTGGCATCTACAGCGCAATCAGCAATCACAAACATCCTAAATAAATGTTTTAGTAATATTTTTTTGTTTTTTTTTTCATGATAACTTTTAGCTGCTCCTTGGAATAAATTCTGCAGCACACGAGCTGTGAGCTTTCGAGTCACCGTCAGAAGAACCGTAAGGCTTTCCTTCCCTCCCCAGCCCCAAATAACCTTTCTGAAAAGATGGCGGGGGGAAGGAGAAGAGACACTGAAACAGATGGGCATCGGCACTATTCTGATTGGCTATAAATATAGAAACACCTCCCATGTTTGTTTGTTTTTCTTTAATTTTTTAAGATATATATATACAGTAAAGACCTTTGGTTATTTGTATCACATGGAATAAGGGGTTGGTTCCCTCTCTCTCCCTTCAAAAGCTGTGAAACAAGGGGAAAGGCTGGGGGGGAAGAGGTGGGTCTGACACAAGGCACTGGCTTGACATGGCAGGAGAGAGGGAGCGTGACGCGTCGCACGGGAGGACTGGGAAGGAGAAGCTGCTGGTGTCTGTGTAGTTGGAGAGGATGGCAAGCGGCCCGTTCCTTGGTGTTTGCCTGTGCCCGGGCCAAGACCTGGCTTAGATGTCCCACTGCAGCTAATCTCCCCCTCTGAAGAGGAGGAGGGGAAAGAGGAAATTCTTTATTGGGGGTATCCAAGAGCGGGATGCATCTGTAACTTGCATCCCCCACAAACATAAATGCAGCGAGCAGAGCAGCAGGAGAGAGAGAGAGACTTCTAAAAAGTAGCACTGATCTTCATCTTAACAAATGGAAACAACTGATTGTTATTCAAGAGGAAAAAAAACCTGGGACCTGCCCAGAGCTTCTAATCCACGGAGCGATCTGCAAGCCAGCTGCTACTTTCAAACCAAGGGCTGCCAGTCCATCCCGCCCTGCTTTGTTGTGTCTTTGCAGGAACTAAAGGTCTGAGGATCTTTACAGCAGCCCTTGATGTACGGCCATAATTAGGACTAGCTTCCGTTGCTAAGCAATGAGGTCACTGAGTCATACCCGCTTTTACGACCTTTTTTGCCATGGTCATTAAGTGAATCTGGCTTTCTCCATTGATTTTGCTTGTCGGAAGCCCGCTGGGAAGGTTGCCGGTGACCCCAGCAACATTGCAACCGTCGTAAATACATGCTGATTGCTGAGCGTACGAATCGTGCTTAGTGACTGCTGGGGTACCACAACAGTCATTGAGCATCAGGATTTGTTATAAAGCCCCATTTTTTTTCAGCTTTGTCGTAATTTCAAGCGGTCATTAAACGAATGGTTGCAAGTCACGGATGAACTCTATTATTAAGCACTACTACTGCCCCTTATGACAAAAGAAGCCACAAAACTTAAGTTTGCACGTCTCCTCATTTTTCCTCCTCCTTGCACCCTGAGGATCCCCTCTCCTCAGCTGGGTGAGGAATCTCAACAACTGCTGGGGAAGAAACTGGTCGCCTCACCAGACATGGCTATCGGGACGAGTGGCAAAAGGCCAACTGGCCACAGCCACATCCCAAAGTTTTTCTCCTACTTTTAGAGGTAAATATATTGCTGAGAGCTGGCATGTTCAGAAAATGACACCTACATGGCACCAGAGCCACGCCCCCTCCAGCCACTATCCATCTTCTCAGGAAAAAGCAGACACAGAAGCTGCTCTTCTCATTACTAGCCTTTCTCTCTTGGCGGATTGATCCCTCACAGACTTGTGGGATATCACACTGCCTGGTCTATTTGTCCTTGTTCCCTGCTTAGTTGTTCCCTAAATTCATCAGGCCCTCTTACCAAGAACAATTGGATGTCAGCGCACAAAGATGATGGCAGAAAGGCTCAGGGGCCTTGCTTCCTGGCCTTGACCTTAGGCTCCCTTGCAGTCCCTGTTCCTATCTGTTGCCCCCCACTTTGAAGGGAAAGAGTCGAGATCTAACCATCCATCTGGGTCTACCACTTGGAGGGAGAAGATGCCACCAAACTGAAAGATAGCACTGTGGATAGGCAGAGAGACCGATTACGACACCGCCAAACTTACCCTGGAGCATTTACTAGTTGAATGCAGGACAAGATAAACCAGGCAAGGAAGGGAGGGAGGGAGGGAGGAAGAGGAGTGGTCAGCAGGTCCCTTTGCTCCTACTTCTGCAGCACCATGAAGGAGAAAGTGACCCTGCCAGAGTCCTCCTTCCAAGGCAGCTATTGTCGCAGAAGAGATCTGCCCCTAAGCCTTGCAACTCTACTTCAAATTAAGTCCACTAAAACCGTTTTGTGTACGTATGTGCGTGCATCTTTAAGTTGGTGTGGACTCCTGACAAAGGTCTGGACAAGGCCCTGTAATTTTCTTAGTAAGATTTCAGAAGTTGTTTGCTATTGCCACCTCTCCTTTGGGCTGAGGAGTATGACTGGCCCAAGATCACCAACCTGGCTTTGTATATAAAGCAGGAGCAGAACTCAACGATCTCTCAGTTTCTAGCCAGATGCCTTAACCACTACACCAAACTGGCTCTCTACTAAAACTATGCTGCCTCCTAACCTAACCTGGTTTCAAACCAATCTCTAATTTGGAGGGGAGGGAGGGGAGAGAAATGCCCTGAAAAGCGTTAACGGTCCTTGTGAGGCGTTGCGGACATGTGCAGTACAGTGCATGGCAGTAATCAGCTGAGCACAAAGAACCCCCTCATTCCCACCCACCCCATCACCCCACAGCTGGCTAGAGAGATAGCCAATACCAAGTTCCAAGCTGGTCATAACATGCATGCATAATTTGTGAACATTTACATTAGATTTTTATCATCTTCTCTGATTCTTCCAGGCTTCAGACACAAACCAACTAAACGGCGAGGGCTTCTCTCTTATTCCATGGTATAATCATGCAAAACAATTTTTAAATTTTATTACTTTTACGATAACAGGTTTCTGTAACAGGGTGGCAGGTTGGTTGCTTTCTTGCTTCAAATCAGCAGGTATTTTAGGTAGGAGAGTGTGTGTGTGTGTGCAGACACAAGAAGGCACACAGCTTGAGTGTCATGGCCAAATCAGCCATAGTTCCTGACCGAGCGCACAAGCATCGGGCCATACAGAAAAGCTCATTAGGATGAGCATCAGTAGGCCAAAGGTGAAGAAGGGGAGGAGGGGCGTTGCTGAATGGAAGAGATTGAAAAAGATAGGATGAAAAAGCCTTCCTGGCCCTATGAAAGCCCATGCGCATCACTGCATACAGCCACGGGAGGATGGAAAGGCTTTCTCCATAACAGCTAGTGCAAGGGTAAATAATAAGAAATAATAATTCCTGCCTGCTCTCTCTGCCCAGGATCCTATCATCGAGTCCTCTGGAGCTGCCCAACAACTCTCAGGGCTTACAGCCAGGAGTCGGGACAGAGAACTGAGGAAGGGGAGCTGAAGGCTTTTGCCTCAGTCTGCTGAGCATCTCTCCCTCCCCTACACCAGGGGAGAAAGAGCAGGTGCAGGCAGACTGCTAGGGGACACTCAGAAACTGGATGGAGGTGCTTTCTGGAGATGGGTGCCGAGAAGGAATAGCAACCCAAATGTGTTACTAGGGCAGTTATCTGGGGGTCTGAGTGTGCAAAGGGAAAATAAAAGGAAGACACATCAATTATTACATGATTCTGTATCTCAAAACACAAGCCACAAGCCTTCATTTCATTAAGTATGTAATAAACAGAGCCGGCTGTTTTATTGTAGGGATTTTCACTTGCATACTCCTCCTCTTTCGAGCTTTCTGGGGGGAAATGGGTCTTTTCCCCCAAAACTGCCTTGCAGCAGAATATTGCTGGACTTAAGTTTAGGCCCATTTTTTTTTCTTTACCTCACTGTGCAACTTGTGAGAACAACCCTGAACTCCACCCAACATTGCAGGCATGCAAGGGGAGGGAGAGAGTCTGAGATGCTGGTGGGACTATTCTGTGCATGTGTAGGGAAAAACACAGGGTGGTCCTGGGCCAGTGGGCCATGATTCGCGTGGAGACAGCCACAGATGTTTTTTTGGCAAGGCCTCAAGTGGCTTACATCAGTGTTGCAACCAACATACTCCCCCGCTACTATCTTGCAACACTGTACTCTAGGCAAGCAGGTGGTGGGGTTGAAGCAGGCACTTCTTCCCCTCTCTCCCTTGGAGCTGTTCTGCTTTCAAGGCCCCCAAATCTGGCTCTGCCAGAAAGGAATGAATTCGGATAAAAATCTAGGTCAGACAGCCATGAAACCAAATAGGGAAGGAAAACCCCAAACCAAGAAGGAATGCAAACACCTGGAAAACAATGGTGCAAGGATGGCGAGTCTTTGGAGTGCAGAGCACGTGGGGATGCCTCCCCCTACAAAGCATGACACCGCAGAGCTGGCTCAACCACCAGGCCCGGTCCATGCCATGGGGTGAGGGGGAGGGGGTGTCATACATTGCTTATATTCTCACCGCATCCCAGGAGAGGCCCCAGAGGCTAAGCATACAGGCTGGCCCGTGCCTCTGGTCCAAGGTCCGTATCCTGGAGTAAATTTGTGCAGCAGTGCATTGACGAACCTCATTCGGCCTCCCGATGTACTTCTGAAGCATCTGCTCGGCAGATGGGGCATGTGCGGTTTGCCTGCAACGATCAATGAAAGCATGACTTTGGATATGGCCTTTTGGGCAACCTCACCCACTGGAAAATTTCCGGCAATTCCACTAAACGGAGTTCTCTGCTTTGAGGGTTGCCTGTTTCAGAATGACTCAACTGAAAGGTGGTCTCATCCCTTTCTGAAGGGAAAGTCACAAAGCCCAAGCAATTCAATAAGCAACCCGAGAGCGTTTATCAAAATAGTTTATCAACTGCAACGAGTGAATTGGATGAATTCAATTCGGTTCATTCATCAAACTGGTACTGATACTCAAAAGAATTATGCATTGTATATATAGACAGTCATGGACCTTATTGCTGTTGCTAAGCAAAGTGGTTGTGAAACATCACGTGACTGCGCCACTTAGCAATGGCAGTTCCGATATTTCTAGTTGCAGTCATGAGTTGAGGACTGTACTGTTATTAGGTGAGGACTTCATGCTTCTCCTACTCTATACAGACTTCCAGTGCTGACCTGCTGTGTCTTCTCTGGCTGTGCTTGGCAAATTCCCTTTGGCAGATGATGCTCTGTTGCCACACCATACTTGCCTCCCCTTCAACTCTCCCACCCGCCTATATCCTTTCCATCTAAGCCCTTCTGGTCATCCTGCAGAAGCGCAAGGCCTCACCAGGTGTCAGAAGGATGCATTGCCATTCGTTAGGTGCACCTCAGTAGCAGCAGGAGGGAGGTGAAAGCAAAGTTCAGTTGCAGAGGTAATAGCAATAGCAATAGCAGTGGACTTATATACCGCTTCATAGGCCTTTCAGGCCTCTCTAAGCGGTTTACAGAGAGTCAGCATATTGCCCCCAACAATCTGGGTCCTCATTTTACCCACCTCGGAAGGATGGAAGGCTGAGTCAACCCTGAGCCGGTGAGATTTGAACCGCTGACCTGCTGATCTAGCAGTAGCCTGCAGTGCTGCATTTAACCACTGCGCCACCTGAGGTAGGTCGCAACGGTAGTATGCAAGGCAGCGGAAGGGCAGATATGGAATGGAGGATAAGCAGGCGGAGAGAATGTTGTGGTCATAAATATGAGAAGGCTGCGACAAACCCAAATTTTGATCATATGATCATGGGGTCCCACTGCAACAGCGGTAACCAGTTAGAAACTTTTCCAATTTAAGTTGTTAAATTATTGCATTTGGAGAAACCTGTATAATTTTTTTAGTCACTCTAAATGAAAGGGAATCACGGAGGAGAAAAATGAGAATGAGAGCAAGAAAGGTGAAAGGACTTGGAGTTTTTATTAGTGAAGGAAAAATGACAATGAAGGGTGAACTCTACAGATATTTAGCATATTCACATATGCTGTGAAAACAGCTGAAGAATATTTCTCCTTTTCACATAATCCTAGAAGTCATATGGTCATGTAATGAAGCTAGCAGCACAATTAGGTTCCATCAGAAGAAAATAGTCATTGTTGAATAATGTGCAATGGCGCTGTGCAAAGCCTTGAAAAGAGGTGTGCTTTGCAACACATTGGAATGAGAATGAATCACCTGCCCTGGAAGAGTTAAAGGCTCCCCTAACTGCTTTAAAAGCCATCCCCAGCTGCCTCCTCTGTGCTCAGATACCAAATTAGCATTTTTGTACAGTTCTTCTGTTGATTGCATTGATATGCCTGTGTACTTTTATTGGCAACAGTATCAATGAGATTAGCGGTTTCATTCTGGACAGTTTTTCATATTGCCCACCTTAATAGTAGTCTGCCCAATCAAGCTTTGCTCCCACCCACCCATCTTTGGAGACCAGTAAAGATTAGCTGAGACTGCTAATCTACAATGTCTTATACATTTTATATAATCAGTTGCTTAGATAATATTCGCATGCTAGAAAGTGGAAGTAGCTGGATTAATAGAACCACTACCCCAGGGGTCGGTAACCTTAAACACTCAAAGAACCACAAAGGTCCTAACAGAAAGCCCCCTGTTCAATTCTGGAGCCAACCGGAAGTCCGGTTTCCCCACAATGGTCTCTCTTCCCAGTGTGGCGTTGTGGAGCTGACCGGAAACCCGGTGCCTTGCCATAGGATCTTCTCCTGGCTTCCCCCGCATTCAAAAAAAAAACCACCTGGAAGCTCCTCTCAAAATTGTGGTGCCAGTTGGTGACAGGGAGCCGCATCAGGAGGATGAAAGAGCCACATGCAGCTCCAGAGCCATAGATTGCTGTCCCCCGAAAAATGACAGGGATATATCTATGTTGTGAAACCAGGGAAGCCTTTGTCTTTACAGTCACTTTAGAAATTAACCGACCCACTAAAGAAGACAGATAGTACCCAAATAACTTTTCTTAGAGACTGATTAGAGAACTCAGTCAAACCAGTGAATTTTACCTTTAACCATTTGTCGATGCACTTAGCATGGAACTCGTGGTTGCAGGGCAGAACTCGCAGCAGCTGCCTGATTTCAAAGTCACTGAAGCACACCACACACCTGGGAAGGGTGAAAAATCAAACCAGTAAGGGAGCAGGAGAGAATGGCATATAGAGATACTTCACAGTAAAGCAGTTTCTTGGGAGAACTTACAAGGTTTGCTCGGACTGATGGCTCTCAGGGTTAAAGCGGTAGGATGGAAGGTGCTCAATATCTGCTTTGGTGAGTCCCCGTGGCTTGGCCTCCCCTAATCTTTCAGCTAAATTCAGTAATGCCTGATAGAAAACAAAACAAAAGAAAGGAATACAAAGCAAGTGATTCCATTGCTGAGAATACCCCCCTTAATCCTTTATAAACTTCAAGAAAAGGCAGAGAGAGACGAATCTTTTGCCGTCAAAACTTTGAAGAAATAAAAGACGTGAATTGTCTTTTACTGAAATTTAACACTTAGAAAGCATTAATATTTCCTGACAACTCGTTTTTATTCTGATTATCCATCCACTTTAATTAGCTTTATACTTTACATCTTTGTCTGGCCTTCCTTGCCCACTTTTTAAAAGTGTCACCCTTGGTCCTCAATGCCATATAAACGTTAAATGAGCCTCCCATCAGATTTGTATTCCTCTGCCATAAGAAATGGCTCCACAAAGAACACAATCTGCTGCACAATTGCATTCTCCAACTACTGCCACTCCTTAAGTATAATTTCAGCTGTCTTCTCTCAATTGCGGACTCTAGGGCAGACCTGGCAGACGTGAAATTTCTTGGATTTACTAGTACAACTCAAGATCTACCAGCCAGAACTTGTTCCACACATACTCTCTGTCAGAATCCTAGGTAACTTCTAGAATTGGGATAATGTCAGCATTCGAAGTATCATGCAGAATTAAATCAGAGTCCAAGGCAAAACAATCCTTAAAGTTCCAAGTTAATAAGTCAGACATCTTAGCACATCTGTGGAATCACAATTCTGGAAATTACCTAGGATTCCCACCCAGTTGAAAGTTCATGATCTTGTCCCCACACCCACAAATCCATCACATGGTCCAATCTTCTTCTTCCATGCTGGCATCTCTACCCTGCTGGTTCCGGTCAGGTGTCGAGGTTCAGACACAAAGAATAACCTTGAACTTCTAAAAAGGAATTTTTTGTTTTGAAAACAACACATTCCACACCTGGCTATTCCCCCCTTAATGAAAAGGCATACTAAAGATGAAGCTAGAAGATAAGAGTGTGGCAGGCCAAAGATTCTTAAAGGAACCACTGCAGGCCTGACACTCTCGCCACCAGCAGCAAGTACTAAAAGTCACAATGAAAGAAATCTAAATACCAGAACAGATAGGAGCTCCTAATTCTTTCCCTCCTGGTGGAAAAGCATTCCGTCCTCCCAAGTCTTTCAGGAGTTAATATCCTTGCCAGTCTCTTGTAACCCACCCTCTCCACATCCAAATTTTTCTGCCCAAGAGCCCTTCTTCATTCTAACAATCAACACAAAGAAGTAAACCCACCTCATAGTTTTCCATCTCTACATCATCCACGTCCAAGTCCAAACTTATTGTGGGTCCCACAGCTGTTGGTGACACAGGAAGCATTGAACTGCAGTTTTAAAGAAAGAGATAGCAGTGAACAGATGGGGAAGTGGCACGTGCACCCATGGCACACCAAAAGGGATGTTTTGATGGAGGATACTGCTGGGGAAAGATGGTGGCCCATACTCCCGGGGGGGGGGGGGGGGCATTAGGGAAAGCAGAGCTTTTAATTCTGCATGCTTTATTCCAATGAAGTGAGAATATTCGACTCACAGTTCTCCTCACTGTTATTGCAAATACTCACAGAAAGTATGGCAGGAAGCTTGGGTAATATGGCGGTGGAGGAGGCGGCGGCGGAGGCAGTGGTTGCTGTAGTCTGTATCGCTGGGAATTCAGCCGCCGGGGCATCATATGTGGATATGGCTGTGGGAATATCAGAAGCTTTGTCAATGCTGTCTAATCTGTAAGCTCTGCATACATTCCATGCCACGTGAAAAAAAAAAAGAAATAACATATTCTAGCCAAGCAAAAGTTTGCACAAAGAAAAGCTGGGTCCTTTAGCATGATCTGTGTTATGCAAATCAAAAAAGAACATATTCTGCTTTTTTCTTTACTATGTTGCATCATTTATTCCTGTTGTCCTAGTAACAGAGAACAGAACGAAGTTATGCAAAGCACTAGAAACCACATTCTCTGTCACTGGAATCTTAGTTGGCTACCTCTCTCACATGTGAAACAATGCAGTATTACAAATCTAGGCAATCTTAGGAAATGGCAGGCTACGAGGAAAGGGGCAAAAGATGACATGTGACCAGTCCTCAAAGTTCTGGTCGCCACAGCACAGCACAGGCTCACTATTTGTGACCTTTCCTGAGGGCCTGTTCTCACAAGAAGTGTCAAAATCACAAGTAACTCGGGTAAATCCCAGCCACCTTCCTAAATTTGCACCCTGCATCCCCTGCCTTCCTGCACTTGCAACCAGATGCCCCATCCATCCTCCAGCCTTCCTGTGTTCACGCATGGGTCTCCAGCCGCCTCACTTCTCCCTCTGTAACGTACTCACAATCCTTATTGGCAACTCCCAAGTTTCCACCTAATGACCCACAAGTCTTGGGGTTATGATGGCAACCACAACTGCCATTATAGCTGGGACTGATATTGCCACGTGGTGCAATCATGTAACATTGCGCTGCATGACTGCAGGGATGGCAGTTCTGAATGTAGCCCATGGGCCACCTGTAAAAAAAGGACACTGGACCATCCTTTGGGATGCCCCTCCTACACCCTCTTGAAGGGAACGAGTGTCTTTTCTTTTATTATCCTTTTGTTTTTCCATTTTTGTCTTGTAGTGTAACAGGGTAGGAACACAAGACAGACTGAAGACAACACAGACACTTGGTTAACATAGGAACAAATGGGCTTTTATTGAATAGGTAGTCCTCGACTTACAACCACAACTGAGACCAAAATTTCCATCATTGAGACAATTGAGTTTTGTGACCCATTTTTGTGAGTTTCTTGCCACAGTTGTAAAGTGAAACTCTGCAGTTGGCAAGTTAGTAACCCCTGAATCTGACTTTCCCATTGACTTTGCTTGTCTGAATGTCGCAAAAGGAGATCACATGACCTTGGGACATAGCAACGATCATAAATATGAACCAGCTGCCAAGCATCTGAATTTGGATCACATGATCATGGGGATGTTGCAAAGGACGCAACTCTGAAAAGCGGCCGTAAGTCACATTAAGCTGTGGTAACTTTGAACAGTCACTAAACGGTCACTAAGTCAAGGACTACCTGCGCCTAAGGTTTTCAATGGCTTCACCTATTTCTATAAACTATCATCTCCATTGTATCAACTGCCTTTTCTAGCCCTAACACTATTCCTAACCATGTCTCTATGACAAGGGGAAGTACCATATTTTTGGAGTATAAGACGCACCGGACTATAAGAGGCAGCAAGCTTTTGAAGAGGCAATTTAAAAAAAAAAAAAAAGTTTTTGCACTCTGCAAACCTCCCCAAAACAGCCCATTTTTCATGAAAACGGGCCCATTTTTTTCAAAAAAAAAAAAAAAAGGCATGAATAGCATTTAGGAAGTTTGTAGAGTGCTCCTGGGGGCTGGGCAAAATTGAGCAAAAAAAACAAACCCATTTTTCGCTCATTTCTGTCCTCCCCAACCCCCAGGACCACTCTGAAAGCCTCCTAAAGGCTATGCACGGCCATTTTGGTGAAGGGGGCGGGGTTTACAGGAGGCAAAAAAATGCTGTATTCAGTGTGTAAGACACACCCAGATTTTCAGCCTCTTTTCTGAGGGAAAAAGGTGCATCTTATCCGAAAAATACGGTACTCTTAGGTCTAAACCTGAGCCTCCCTTAGACCTGCCTATCCATCTGCATCTTCTAAACCCCTCTCTAACTTTCCTTACCCTTCTGGAATATAACCTGGCAGCAAGCACCTAGTTGCTATCCTCCAACAGATCCATCACCGAATCATCACACTGCTACCACCCCACCCCACCCCACCCCTCCAGGGTATGATGGCTCTTGGTGGCCGAACAAAAGAGTGGTTTTTTTAAAAAAAGACACCCTGTTCTACCTGGTTCAGAGGCCACAGAGAACAGCTTTTTTTTTTTTTTAACATGGCACTTACCACTCCAAACGGCAGTTCTTGGTGAAGTGGGTCGTGTGTGTGTGGAAGATACAATGGTACAGAGGGAGACAAGGTAGGAGTATGATGGGAAGGAGAATACGAGAAGCCCCCCATTGAGTGCTGTTCACCCCGAAGCTCTACCTCGTTTTCTATCCTCTGAAGTGGCTGTGGGAAAAGGATATACACATTCTGCATTGGCAATTGCTCCCCAATATGTCTGAAGAGTGAGAACTGGAACCCAAAGATGGCTAACTCTTGCGTGACATCAATAAGATAATTTACCATGTACTGTACCTCCACAAGATTAATTTGTTGAACTAATATATAGAATTGAGGGGAGGAGCCATTTAAGCCACCGAGTCCAACTCTTTACTCAGGAAGCTTTTCCTAACATTCAACTGGAACGGATTTTTCTTGTAATGCAAGTCTATTATTCCATGTGGTGTATACTCTGAAATGAGAGGGAACAGGTCTTGACCCCTCCTCCCCCGGTTCCTCTTCCTCCCCCTTACTCAACTAAGTTTTATCCAATAGTCAAAAGGAAAGAGCCAAAAACAGCTGATATTTTTTTTGGTACCCTCCTCCATTATCTGTAGAAAAAAAGCGATCAGCAAAGTAAGTCATATTTCCTGGGAGGACCAACCCACATCTTCTCTGTTCTTTAGGGATTAGCCACTGTATTTCATAGGACTTGCTTTCTTCTCTGAAGGCTCACAGCTTCTTTCTGCACTAAGATCTGAAAGCCGCTTCTGAGTTGCAGGATGAAAAACATATTCTAAATCTGCTTTTTACTCTTGGCTGACTCGTTTGATTATCATCTTCCTTAGGGAAGAAGGCTTATTCTGTGAGCTACTAGTGTCTTTTTCATCTTTCTCATTAACCAAACTATGGCTACTCACTGCTCTGACATTTTCTTCAAACCTTGCTCCAAGTTTGTTTTTCTTTTTCTTTCTTTTCTTTCTTTTCTTTCTTTCTTTCTTTCTTTCTTTCTTTCTTTCTTTCTTTCTTTCTTTCTCTTCTCTCTCTCCCTCCCTCCTTCTTTCCCCTCCCTCTAGATTTATATGGCCATCCGATTCACCAGACGGATTCTGGGCAATTTACAATTCAAATTAATTAATTATTAAGAGAGAATGTAATATGAAAAAAAATACACTGGAACATAAAATAACAGGAGACAGTATCATTAATAACAGTAACAACAGAAGAAAGAAGCTAAGCAGCTAAGGAGCACGTATCTTATTCAATGGTCTGACATTATGCATAGGCTGAGCGCAACATTTCGGAGAAGAACCAGGCTTTTAGGATCTTGTGAGAATACATAAAGGCTGAGACCATCTAAGCCTCAGGGGAAATGATGTTCTAGAAGTGTAAAAAATGAAGACATATCCCTGGACCCCCAGTAGCAACACTATTTTGTGGAAGGGAACCAAAACATTTCCGCTTTGCTGGATCTCACAGGATAAGCAGAGACAATCAGAGCAAGGCAGTTCCCCAAATAACCCTGCTTTGTGCCACAAAGAGCTTTACAGATAACAACACTTTGAATTGCATCAAGAAGCTTTAGGGAGTCAGTGTAACTTGTAAAGCATGGTGTGGTATGGGGACACTGAGGTGTTTCCCTAATTATTTGTGCTTCTGAACCAACTTCGACGTTTGGTTTTCAAGAAGCGCTCCAGGTCAAGGACTTTGCAGTCCTTTAGACAGGAAATGACTATGGCATTAGTGACCAAGTGCAAGCTTCTTCTGAGCTACAAGGTACTCTCTTTAATTCCAAGATTTTAGGAAATCGGTAGATGGTATGCTACAAGTTTTTGCACAGTAGTAGATGCAGGTGTGGGGAAATAAGAGCACCGACACTTCTTCCTTCTGAGCCAATTTATGCATTCTCAAACAACTTACCATGCGAGGATGCTGCGGCTGGAGTGGGACAAACTGGCCGAGGGCTGTCATATGAGGAGGCTGGTGTGGTGGCACAGGTGGCGGAGGGTGCAGGATATAATGATCACTGGAAATGAGTGGTGGGAATGTTTGATAAGAGACATGGAGTTGCTGCATGGCACAGGCCTGGATGAGCTGTAAGACGAAAACAGAAAGACAGCGTCCTCAAAAGAAAGCTACCTTCAGTGCATTTAAGATCAACTTGTCTACTTGAAAAATAATTGACCGCAGCCTAAAAAGGGAATATAAATGGAAGAATCCATTTGGCAGCAAAACGTCATCTCCAAAGACTAGCAAGGACCTAAAGGCCTTTAAATGGAAACCAAGTTATTTATTCTCTCCAATAGAAGAGAATACGCCTAACTCAGAGTTGAACTGTGGAGTTCTTGATACTCTCAGAGTTTGGTTGCTTGCTTGCAGATGTTTCATTACACAACTAAGTAAATTCATCAATACGAGCATGGTATTTCCTCCTTGTTCATATATAGTAAGTAGCTTGCCTTGCCAGCTTGATGAGGGTGCCACTTTCTTTTTGGTAGTTTCTTGCTTATTTCTCTCACATTAGTCCTTGCTTACCTGGGTGCTAAAAATGTATGTCCTGGTCTTTTGGGTTCCTTCTTAGCTTTTTTACAGGTAGTCCCTGACTTACAACCAACCTTTTAACAACAGTGTGGAATCAAAATACCCTTGATGGTTCATGACTGTTGCAAAATGTTGCACCAACCCAACCTCCCAATCCCGACATACAGTCCACATGACCACAATCCGGCTGCTTAGCAACCTGTTTACACTTACAATTGCCAAGCATCCCACAATCATACGAACATCATTTACAATCATCTCTGCTGGCTTCCCCAGAAAGTAAATGGGGAAGCCAGCGGGGAAGATTGAAAGCTGCTGCTGCTTCTTGCCACAATGACTCCCTCTTCTCTCAGGAGGCTGGCTGAAAGAGCTGCCTGCCAAAGGACTTACACGGTATGCTACAAATGCCTCTTGTTTTTTTTCTTTTCTTTTGGGTTTACTTAATATTTTGGTTACTTAAGATGTCTCAGGGGGTTTTATTTGGTTTCTTCAGTTTAACTGGATCTCACAGGATGTGTAGAAAATTGAGAACAGACATCCTCAAAATCCAGCTCTATCCATTAAGGTCATGACCAACACCTCAATTTGCAACCAGAAGCCAGTGCAGCTCACAAACTAATGATGAATTAACGGTGTTATCATGGTGGTACCAAGGCATGCCTGTAACTACCTGCAGTGCCAAATTCTGGCTCACTGCAACTTCTATGTGTGCTCTTCAAGAGTCCCATGTAAAGTATTTTGCAATTATCCAATGGGAAGTGACTAAGACCCAACTGACTGAGCAGAACCTCACATTCCAGGAACAGGTACAATTGGTGTACAAAATGAATTTGAGCCAAACCTCTCCTGGCAATGGCTATCACACCAGCCACTTTTTCACAATGTTCCTCCCAAAAGGTCAAAATTGGAAACTCGACATGAATTATTCAGTATTACTGGGGTAGACTAATAGTTCTTGAGTACCTGTGGTGGGAGAATCACTGCTTCCTTAAATACAAACAAGACCACCCCTTTATTCAAAGATGAATTAATCACCACCTCTTGGATAATCATAACCAAACAAAAGGATATGGATATAACATCAAGGTGACTGAGTCCAAGAAATGTGTATAATTCTTCAGGATCACCAGGCTCAAAGCTTTCCCAGGTACCACATGAACATGCCTCAGTCAAATCCACAGGACCCACATAACCAAAGTTTAGCTTGGCAACTTAATTTGTCAGATGCCTTCATTACTCTTCCTAGTGGCCCTGCCTCCTAACATGGTCTGGATCATGATGAACAGGGCTGGGAACTAGTTATCTCTAGATCTACTAACAGCAGAAAAATAATTATAAATTTGACTGCTCCTATTTTCACAAGGTAATCTCTTATTCATGTTCTGTCAGATACATCCTGTTCTTATTTTTTCAGTAGTGCTCTGGGTACCTGTTCTGTCATTCCATCTCCTGCAACTCTTGAAAAACCAGAGGGCAGCACAGGATTTACAAGCAGTGAGGGGATGTATAGATGCAATCCAATCTATGGTCATCATTGCATTCTTATTCCAAGCAATGATCAAGACTGTCTGTGTATCCTAGAGCCTCAGGAACAACTCCAAACTCCCTCCGCAGCAGGAAACAGCCATAAAACTTCCGAAGCAACAAGATAGTGATCACACTATGGCAGGGATCTGATTTGACTAGTATCCCAAAATGAATCAAGCATGTGACTTCTTCTGTAAGTCAGGCCCTTAATTATTTGGGTCAAGTCCATAGCTGTCATGAACCCCCACCACATGTACAAACAAGTATTGGTAATTCATGCCAGGTCATTCTCTCATCCATCATTAATTCTTGCTCGTTTTAAGCCAAAGGACTCACAGGGGGTGGGAGGCAGCAGAGTGGATAGTGCTGTCCACTGAACATCACTGAGCATGCTGGGAGCTGCTGCGCACTGCAGCCAGGTATGTGCTGGCCAGTATGAATGGGGAAGCCTTGTGTTGTTACTGTGGTCACCGTGTAGGAGAGAGGGACAGCTCCCTGATGCACCTGGAAGGGAAGGGGAGATAAAACATAATCAAATCACATCCAAAGTATTTTATATTTTCCCACTAATCTTTTTAATATATGATAGTGTAGATTTGACACTAAGCAATAATAAAAAAGGAAGTGCTAGTCGGACGCAAACCATAAGTGATTTCAAACCAGCACAAACACCAAAGAATAAAGATGAAGCATTAGGGATAACAAATCAAAGGCATATCAACCTGATGATACAAGTTTGAGATAACCACCACATAGAATCATAAACAATTCAAGCTGAGTGTTCATGACCCAAAAATTGAAATAGTACTGGGAAAATTTCTCCTGAAAAATACTCTCTTCCCAGATTCTCAGGCTTATATTTCTGAGTCTAAACCACCACCCCAGCTTTGTTTAGTAATCAAGTAGCCCAGTTTTTTCTCTATTTGTAAATTGTATAGCCTGCATTTTCACTATTCCTTAACAAGCTAAAGTGTCCTAATAACAATCCATCTGCAGGATGTTTTACAATCCATCTGCAGGATGCTGAAAGCAGTACTTTTTAATCTTTATTTCATATACATTGCTTAGATAGTTGCTTATTCAGTTTCCTTTGATGTATAGATAATGCCCATGAAAGCTTTATATTCCACTATATTGCATTAGTTTATATATCACACTAAGCTCAAAAGCAAACACCAGCACAAACTGGAATCATTCTTTTCTTTTTTTGTTGAAAACAATTTCCCCATCTTATTCCATCAGTCTAACACAGTGGTTCCCAACGTGTTATAAAAAAAATGATTTTTAATGGGAGCAATTTGAGCCTTGTTTAAACCAAATTAATGGCCTTTTAGGCTTCATCCGCATGAATAGAGTTCACTTTTTGAGTAAAGTAAGAATTATATGTCACCGGAGTGGGGGGGGGGGATTTTAGAGATGCTTAGGTGGGGCATGGCCAAAAAAGGTTTGAGAACCACTGTTTTTATGAAGGAGCAGTAACTGCATAGTCTAAAAAGTGTTAAATCTTTTCCTGTGTATTGTTGGAAGATGAATTCTTGTCAAGCATACTACCGGCTTAGAGATTCAGGCTGCTAAATAATTTGACGTTGTTGGGAGTTTAATGTTGCTAAACCAACACATACAACATACAAATTACATTCATAATCCCATGTACAACAACTGTATGCTGCCAACTTGCTGAAAGATGATGCCAGCCAGCAAAGAGACTAATCTGTATGTCAACACATTTCTCGTAGCAAGGCCAGAAATATATTTGTGCGAGAGAAATTTAGTATTTAGTATTGGAGCAGAGATGAGAAGCACAAGATTCTTCAGATGCGGTTGCTGGATTACAGCTGCCATAATTATTGGCTACCATGGAAGTGTCTGATCACAGTCCGGCAATATCTGCAAACCAATGGATTCTTAAGGGACCTATCCTCTGCAAGGACTCTTTGATGCTGCCTCACCAAGTGGAGGACGAGTAAGATTAACAGGGCAGAAGCCTAACTGGAAAGTCAAAAGTCAAATGCTTGGACCTGCTGGAAGTTTCAGAATTTCAGGAGCAGCAGTGTACATGTTGCCATAGGAACAACATTCCCACAATTATAGCAGTAACATAACTGCAGATTCACTGTTGAACGAATGCACATTTTAAAGAGCCTGGATCAGAAGTTGGTTCCTACCTGTTCGGAACGGCTTGGCAGAGTAGGTAGTAACTCGGCCTGCCATGCCCAGGAACCAGTTTTATCGCCGGTGCCATAGGCGCCGCCATATTGTTTTTTGCTTCTGCGCATGCACAGCTTTTTTTTTTAGTACTGTGCATGCGCAAGCGCAGAGAGTCCCGGAGCAAACCGGCCGTAGCAGCAGCCGGGACCCACCCCTGGCCTGGATGGCGCTTCCTATAATGTCTAAGGTATTGATTGCACATTACACTGATTGATTTCACTACCCCCACTCTGGTCACTTCAGCTTTTATCAGCTATATGCTGAATTCTGATGCATACTTTTAAAAAGTATACACAATGCCTTCACGCTGAAATCAATTTCAGGCATCACAGTTTAAATCCCTACAATATTACATGAAACAATATAATAAAAATGAGAGGAACAAAGCTATTTAATCACCCTTACGTATATTGTTTTAAGATACCATCATAGGATACCTGGCAAACATCCAAAGAATTATAAAATGTTTGTATATTCCTCTTTGTGCGAAGGAAAATTCAATCTCAAAAGCAGGATAAGTTTGACTTCACAATGGTCCTAATGGCCGATACAGAAACTTTCATTGATTTTTGCATTCCATCACTAGCAGCAAAAAGGGGAAATTCTGTGAATGAAATGAGGAAAATGTACCTCAGGGTTTCAAGCAGAAGTGCTTCCCAACCAAAAGATGTGAATCTTTCAGTTGAAGATATTAAAAAATCAGCTTAGATTGTTACCCGTACAAAAGCATGCTCTTTCCTATGAAGTTATAATTTCTCTCATCATCACCAGCAAGTAAAACAGCCAGGCAACTAAACAGCATGTGCTGCACTTATGAGCAGTTTTATATTCCCCACATGATCTTGCATTGCCATTCTTTCAGTCAACAACTGGATCTAATAACTGCTATATCTTAAACAGTTTTAAAGGATGGTTGACACTATCAGTTATATAGTGTTTCACAGGCAAAAGCTTTCAAAGCTGCAGTACATCCAACAACACAATTTACCCTTTTCAGTATATAAGAAGCGGTAACTTCTTATGGTTTTACTATCTTTGGCCAATAGACTCTTCCAAATGTAAGCGGGACAATATCCCAGCCGTAGGTTTCCAAGGGTATTTATGACACAACATCCACCTTACCTGGTCATGGAGATCCACCATGAATGGATGCTGGTGGGATGTGTGTGCCGCTGGGTGAAGCATTCGTGGTGGCGTGGTGGCCAGAACATACGCTGGGTGCTCATCTACAGAGACTTGTGGCTGTGGCTGCTGCTGCTGGAAAAAAGCCGGGTGCAAGTAGTTCTCATCCTGGGCTAGGAGAGTTTGTAGAGGTCGCTCACGTCGGCCCCAGTGGTGCCGGAAAGGAGGGCTGCGTTGCCAGTTGCGGGGAGAGAAATATAGAGGGGTGACCCTAGGGGCTGGCCAGTTATATGTGCTGACCTCTTAGCTATGAATACACCAATTTTTAATGTCAAGGATAGGTCAACATAGTAATATTATATGGGGTGGAGGCAGGCTTAGCTGCTCATGCAGCAAATTAGGCCATAAATGCAATTAGTGCATTCAAATATACTGAATTCTGTAGCATAACTGCCAGGATTCTGCTATGTGTCATTTCTTCACTCTGCAGAGAAAAAAAATGCCAGGAGAAGAAATGCACAAAGCTCTGCAACCTCACTCGGTTTCACGGATAATGTTCTGGGCATGACGAGAGTCCAAGCAACTGAGCAAAACCATCTCATTATCTAGAAGTAGATATAGTCATAAAACACAAGCATATGATGAATGGTTCATCCATGGAGTAAAAGTTTATGTCCAACCATTTCTGATATCTGTCCCACATCAATAGTAATGTGACTGTAACAACCTGTCCATAAGTTTATAAAAGATTTCTTGTTGAAGCTCTATAAAGCTTTTCACCAAGAAACTGAACCAGTTTTCCTGGCTATATTGGCTTTGTTATAGAAGGCAGTCACAGCAAGTGAGAGTTCCTAGTTGAACCGAGATTATTTCGAAACAACTGGAGAGAGGAAGATGTGGACCTGTCCAATACGACATGTGGGATTGAGAAGAAATATAAGAGCCACTGACTAGACTGGATAATCCAAACATATCTCAGAAGAGAAAGTGAAAAATCACTTCCATGACGTTTCTGAGAAGCTAATATGGACACTTAAGTGGTCAAGAATTGAGGCAAAATTTACATTTATTTTAATATGGAATTGAGTGCTGCTATTTTAAACCACATATGAATTCTTTAAAAACTAGGTGTCATCTGTAGTCATGCAGCACAATCAAGCCTCTGAATCCCCTCAAGCCCAAAGGAAGAATGCTGGTTTGCACTGATTATCAACATTAGTTAAAAGAGGAAGCACTGTACCTTCTCCTGAGGTGTGCTGGGCTGCCACAGCTCTCCCCTGGGAATTGTTGCTGGTCAAATGGGACAGGAGGCCACCTATTCACTGCCAGTTCCCATGGTCGCATTGGGGATGTTCACAAGGCAAAAGGTGATGCTGGATCTCACACGCCAAACACAGTTCCTCACTGGTTCTTTGGGATCTGCAAAAAGTGGTGAAACAGCTATTGAACACAAGCTCTGTAATAAAAAGAGTTTTAAGTGTTAAATCAGAACAATCTCTAGAAGAGTTATGCTAGAGAAGGGTTGTCAAACTCAAGGCCAGGGGAGCGGATCCGGCCAGTGTGTCTAAGGGCTGTTGGTGGCCCTCCTCAGCTCCATTTTTGATGGCAGAGGGTTGCAGGAGGCTGTCTCAGCCAAAAATGGAGCTCAGGAGTACATTTTTGCTAGCATAAGGCTCAGGCCACCACATGTGCTCCCAATACGAATGATGTTGAGCTGGCCATGCCCATCTTAGCCCCCTGAAGACAAACACAACCCTGATGTGACCCTCAATGAAATCGAGTTTGATACCCATGCTAGAGGGACATCACTGGTAGGCCATAACACAACAGAAAGAGGTGAAAAAATTCTCACATATTCAGTGACAGACTAAGACTTTCTTCATATTACGTGGTCTCCATTTAAAAGTTCTCCCTGAATATCTAACTCATAGTAATTTTGACTTGCTTGTTCATTTCTATATCTTTTCTGCTTCCTGTCTTTCATTCTCTTCTACCACTTTTAATTAAATCTAGTTGTGAATCCAATTTTATCTTTTCCTTTCTTTTAAGAAGCTCAGAGCACTCAGCTTAATCCATAGGACAAGCAAGACACATAACTTAAAAATATAAGACAGCAAATAGGCCAAGAAAACCTGTGGCTGATAGAGATTTAAACTTTGAATATCCAGATCTGACAAACCATAGATCACATGTGACCATACAATGAAATTAGCAAAGAAAGTCCTAAATGTCCTGCAATGATAAACATAAACATCCCCATTATTACCATATTTTTTGGACTATAAGACACACCGGAGTATAAGATGCACCATGATTTTGAAGAGGTAAATTAAAAAAAAAAAAGTTTTTGCACTCTGCAGGCCTCCCAAAATCTCTGCACATCTATTTCTGCAAAGGGGATGGGGTTTAGATAGGCCAAAATGCTGTAATCAGTGTATAAGACACACCCAGATTTTCACATTTTGGGGGGGGGGGAGTACATCTTATACTCCGAAAAATATCGTAATCCCAACATCATCTGGATGAAGTATATATTAATAAGCTATATCCAGAGTCAAATTTTAAAAATGTAAGAACATACTAACATTCTAACGTCACTACACAGCAGCAGTCAGCTTTTAGGAAAGGTTGCCTATGATATACGAGATAATAAACAGTAATATTATTTTTCTTTAAAAACCATTCAAATTAGAATTCAAACCATTACGATTGCTAGCAGTGACAGTTTAACTGTGTAAAAAGAAACCAATTTAATTCTGTGACTCCTGAATTATCCTGCATTTATTCACTGGATGGCCTCAAATTCTACAACTATGATCAAAAGACTGAGAGAGAGTTGCTACAGATTTTCCTGTAGAGGAGACAGTCTTCATCTTAATAAATTTTTTGCATCTTTTCATAATATGGGATGATCAGACCCATACACAATATTCCACCTGTAGTCTCATTTAAGATTTGTGCTAGAACATTACTATATTGGCAGTTTTATTTTCAAATTAATGATTCCAACCATAAAATTTGACCTTTTTTAAAAAGCACCTGCATAGAGGACTGATAGCACCTTTAACTACATCTAGAAAGTATCGGGTAGCCAGTGCAACTTATGCAGCAGTCATATAATATGGGTAAATCACAGAGCATTGCATGTACTGCTGCACTGTGGACCTATTGTAAGATGGCCTCCAAAGGCAGCCCCACATAGAACAAATAGCAATAATTCAAGCAGAAAGTGACCACAGCATAAGCCTCCTAATAAAGCCTCCTAATAAAGCCTCCTAATAAAGCTGGGAGAGGAGGGCTGGAATGGACACCATCCCCATATCAAACTGTCCACTGAACATCCACAAACACAACAAATGCTTTTTAAGCACTCTAATCTCGTTTCATTTTGGTAACCCTACATGAAAAGAGATCAGATAGTGTCCTTATGTGCAGATAATGTCCAGGACTCTTTAAGGTTGGGTGCATATCACCCTTTCAACAATGGGGGACACCATCCAACACTTTCGAAATGAAAGTTGCCCAACATCATATCCAAGAATTGGAGGAGTCATACAACAGTCCTTTTCAAGGCAGGCAGTTCTACCCCACCCATGAGGCATTAATCATTGTCTAGAGACAAAAAGTACCCTTTGTGGATTTTAACCAACTAGGAAGGACACACAAGTCCAAATGACAGAATTCAAAGCCTGAGGGCTCTGCCCACTTCCTTGGGACTAACTGGATCAAATTTCTGTCAGATAACTAAGTTCCACAGTGTTTCCTGGTCACCTTCACTGGACCAGGCCAGCTGGCGTCCAATTCTAAGTGAACTCAGCTTATTTTATTCAACAACATTCCTCACATCAGACCTCCAAGAGCTCCCCTAGTCTCTCCTTTACACAAAAGGGATCTCCTCATTCTAAGCAGGACCACTGGCTGGCCAATAGGAGTGTACAGGTAGTTTTTAACTCATGGCCGTAATTGAATTCAGGATTACACATGTAAATTGTAGCAGTCATTAACGTGGTCACTCTCTGCCCAGATCATCACCTAAGCGCATTTACAGGTTGTCCTTGAATTGTGACCACTCATTCAGTGACCAGTCAAAATTACAATAGCACTGAACACCAGTTCACAAATAACACATCCCCACTTGATTGCAATCGGAGGGCCCTCCTTGCAATTATGACATCATAGCAAGCCACAGTCAAGTGATCATCATTTGCAACCTTCTCTACCAGCTTCCCACAAGCAGAGTCAATGGGAAATCTGGAAAGGTTCCTGCCACTTTTCCCCCATGAAGAACCCTACTGTAGAGCAAGACCTCACCATCTGCCCAGTCTCCATCGCATACATCAGGGATGGCTAACCTTTTTGTCCTCACGTGCCAAAAGCATGTGAATGTGCGACAGTGTTCACATGTGTGCCCACATCCACAATGCAATGTCTATGTGACACCCCCCCCGTGCCCCCCTCTCCCTGTGCATGTGCTTGCAACCCCCTCCGCACCCTGTTTTGGGCCTAGCAGGCCTCCCTGAAGCCTCCTGGGACCAAAAACAGAGTGTGGGAGAGATGCCACACTCTTCCTGACCTCTGCGCATGTGCACCTGACCCCGAATACATGCATGTTTCCCGCATGTGCCCTGCCCCCCCGTGCATGCGGGGCAGAGACCTAAAAATCAGCTGGCCGGCAGGAGGCACGTGTGCATGCACGGTGGAGCTGAGTTGGAGGGATGGCTCACCTGCCTGCAGAGAGGGCTCTGGGTGCCACCTGTGGCACACGTGCCATAGGTTCACCATCACGGGCATACATCACAGCACTAACCATGCCACACAAATAAACACACGGTGAGCCTAGACTGGAACTTTAATCTCTTTCCACTTAACAATCCACACAGTACTAAGGTTACAACGGCCGCCAAGACCTCTAACTGATGCAGTTGCATGTCACACTTTACAAGGAAATTCCAGACCCAAGTGCCATCATAACCTGAGGACTACCAGTATCATTATTAGTTGCAAATTTATTTCTAATATTGGACAAATAATATTTCTGAAATGTTTTCATTGTGGCTATGCAGAGTCACTTTTTAAATTTGCCTATAATTTCCTTTTAAAAGCAGGCATTCGGTTCTTTACATGTTGAAGCATCATGATTTTCTATTAATTCATTACTCTTATACATGAAATTGTATAAGTTCCACATGTTTTCTAAATAAATTCCCCTCCTAGGAACACTGTAACTTTTTAAAGACAACTTACATTGTAGTTTATAATTAAACACATATATTAACACAAAAATGGTAGCCGACAACCTCCCCCTCCCTTCTCTACAGAAAAATATCCAATCTTGTTGGCAATGTGAGAGTTTATACTTCAAGGGACAACTGATTCCCATTACTCTCTATGAATTAAACTTTTTTTCCCATGTCTGGTATTAGAAACTCCTTTATGTTTATTGCTGGAAAAAAAATGGACAACCAATAACAAGTTTGGAATGACCTTGTTGTTTAACTGTATAAAAAGCAGAACAATACCCAAACATTGCAACAGTGCCATATTAATGTTAAAAACAGACAACACAAAGCAAATTAATAAACTATCCTTCCTTTCCAAAAGTAATTTAGAACATGCTACTTTATTCCAATGGGTGATTGTGATGTCCTAAATGAACACCCCATAATCAAATAGTAAATTCAAGAAAGGTCAAGGCAATTGATTCAGAAAAAACAGAATCATCTTTCTCCAGTCATTTTTTTTCTAATTTAACTTCTGACTCAGCAAGACCAGTCCATGGAGGCATTTGGTATACAAAGATAATGGCCTGTGTTACTGATCAGAATTGCCCTCCTGTTCTTTTGCAATAATCATTTCTCCACAGTCATGTGTTTGCCTGTCTTGTTGAAGAAAAAATATTTTAGAGAAGACAAGTACAGCAGCTACCTTTAGGGTAACAAGAACAGTCAGTAACTATATTTGTAAAATGGCTAGAATTACTTATAAATACTCTTGCACAAACACAAAGCAATTCGCTGCTGTACTTCCCCACCTCTGCCAGCTGAAGCCAATGCTCAGTGAGCTGGAATTTCCAATTGCAATATACAAGGGTACAAGGAGTTATATGCCTCAAAAAGACAAACTCTTTGTCACCTCCAAACAAATTCTACTGTATTTTGTACTGGTGTAATCAGAGGTATCAAACCCGATTACATCACGGGTTGTATCATAATGTACTGTGATGTTTTTTGCCCTTGCGGAGCCGGAGTGGGTGTGGCCTCCATGGGCTGTATGTGGCCGCGGGCTGCCAGTTTAACATGCTTGGGTATAATGGTATTTGCCTCCACATTATTGCCAGAACAACTATATAGTTGGCCATGGATTTATCAGGACATAGGCTAACTTGAAGATTTTACTTTTCATTTTGAAGGCATTAGTATTATGTGGTATTTCTACAAAAAACTAACCGGTCTCAATTTCCAGCTCTGAGCTGAGGAAGGTATCTCTCCCTTTCTCACTACTTTAAAGTATTTCAATTGTTGTTTGGATTTTAACACCACTTTCCCACTTCATCAAGACTCATTTTAAGACAGATTAAACATTAAAAATAAATTCAAACACCTAAAATATTTGCCTTTCTCCATTATCCAGCTTAAGTTGCCACTTCTTGTTCTGTCTTAAATTATAGGGTGAGATATTCCACAAGCAGTTTTACAAGAAGCCAGATGAATCTTTTCACAATTTTTAGAGACTGTTGCTGCTTCCTTAAAAGTAACAAGTAAAATTCAAATGCTACTCATCTACTAGTAGCTTATGGAGACATTCGTGCACATTTTTGGCAACTGTTCAGAAGTGGTTTGCCACTGTCTACTCCCCAAATATTTTTTTTTTTGTTTCTTAATCAGTCTACAGCCATGAGATTTCATGCAGGTCTCCTATCCCACAGCTAATTAAGTCTAACTCTAATAAGCTTTTCTGACAAGATTGACTAGGTTCTGTGGTGACTGTGGCATCCCAAGTCTATCAAATGTATCAACACTTTAACTGTCACAAAGTAAAGTCTTTGCAACTTCCCCAAATTAAAGGACTGTTTTAAACATATAAATGCAAAAGAAAAGATCTGAACAGGCCCAAGGTACTTTCCCACTTAGAGTGGAATGGCAATCACACTGCCCCTGACTCAAATAATGTTATTATTGGACACTCAGCAGGAGACCTAAACGTTAGGAGAAGGTACTCTTTTCATCTTAACTATCAACTCTGCTGCATATCTACTAGTGGCAAATAAAAACTGTCTGACAACTCACAATGTGTCAATTCATCTAATCATTCCTTGGCTAGCCATTGCTATAAAAGCTTTCCATTTCAAGTGGAGTTAACTGACACAATAAAGCAATTATTTTCACTGATCAGCACTGCTATGTCAACTGGGAAAAATCTTCAGAATAACATACTAGGGCATTATAATGGAACAGCTTTCTTCAACGTGGGACCCTCCAGATACTCTGGGATCCTGATTCTCAAAGGAAAGCTATCTGGGAATTGTGGGAACTGAAATCCAAATACAGATTGGGGAAATCTTCCTGCACCTAAGCCAAGTATATTCTCAGACATCATCCAAGCCTTTTAGCTGTTCCATTATGTTAAATCTCATGAGTTCTGTGACCTCTAACTGTACAGAGTGGCAATCAGCTAACATATATAATGCATATTTGCCTTCAGGCCTCACCAGACACAGAAAATAATATTGTGCTTCCTGTGAAATGCTAATTTTAAAAGGAAAAATGTACCAAATCATCATGGCAGTATAGATACTGGGGAAATCTCAGAACGTGCCAGCCCACATTTCCTGTGAAGCATGTCACTACCACATACTTCAAATTTCGCATAAATATTCCAAGTTGAATAGAGAAACAAAGACAGAGAAGAATGAAGAAAAAGGGGTCCCAGGATATATCAATATACTTCAAGACAGATGAATTCATCTGGGATGGGTTCCCAGACACCGGTTCACAACATGCCAGAAACCGGGTGGAGAAAACAAGCAAAGCCCCATCCAAGAGATGAAGGCAGCATGTGAAACCTCTGGTCCATGGAATAACCTCTCTCCAGAGAACTGGTCCCTGATGCCCAAAAGGTTGGGGAGCACTCATCTGGCATGTTTTCTGACTGGTAGATCAGTTAGAAATTATTGGTAGACCAGTTACTATGTCACAAAATAAAATAGCAATTTTGATTTCTACTCATATTCTCTTTTAATTATTTTAGAGTAACAACAACCCCAGCGTCAACAACTCTTCAAAGCAATATTAAGATTTTTCTCCTTTTGTAGAAATTTCCCATTTTATTTGCTCTCATTTCTAAAACCAAACTTAATAACCAATAATTTTGCTTACACTTCCTGTGTCTCTCCTCCGTTTCAATTCAAATCATTCAATTCTGTACCCATTTGGAGAAACCAAGGAAGGAAAATGTTTCGCTCTCATGGAAAAAGCTGCAGTAATGTTTCCAGTATTTCCGGGTAATAAGAGAGGTTCGCAAACTTTGGGAGAATCAAAAAGGAGACTGGCTCTGTTCAAGAGTTGGCTCTTATAGAACTGGCATCTTCAAATAAAACACCCATAAGGTTGCATCTGCCACATGCAGGCTCCATCATGCGCCTCCCACAATTCCCCCCCCCCATGTCATACTATCAGGACTTCATGAAGTTCAAGTCATAGGCATCTAGATAGCAGCAGCAAAGGAAAAGTGCTAGCAGCTTTAGGGAAACTTGTGACAGGAAACCACCATGGCCATAAACGCTCAAAAAGCTGCTCTGTATGAGAGAGGAAAAAGGAGGCAAGCTATTTTCAACCATGACCACCCCCATCCCCACCTCAAGAGCTACCACTCTAGTTCCTGTTGCCTCCACATGTCCCTTGCATTCACAAGTCACCTTCAGAAATTTGTTTCACAACACAAACCAGCGACTCAGAGCCCCCCCGTCTCGAAATCTGTCATTGCCCGTCAATCACAAACGGAATAAATTGACACACAGCTGCTCCGCGTTTGCTGCAAAACGCCGGACCTGATTTCAATCAGGCAGTGGCGGTTCATCTTCACCCGGGGGTCGGCCGCAATTTCCTTTCCCATCCCACTCTGCTCTAAGAGAAGAAGGCTGTTTTCTGGGGATTTCTCTCGTGATTTTTTTCCCCTCGTCCTTCCTTCCCTTTGCTCCCGAAGGCCAGGAGAAAGGACCTCAGGAGTCAAAATGGATCGCTGAAGCCAGGGTTGGAGATCTGTAACTTTAAGAACCGCGAGATCACGGGGCCACGTGCTCCGCGCGAAACAAAAGCAATAACAAAGAGAGCGGAGACCGCCTCGTCCTCCGGCCTGCCCAGCCAAAACGGAAACGTGAGCCAGAGAAAAGCAGAAGAGGGCGGCTCTCGCCCAACCCTCGTTAACCGAGCCTGATGGGCCCTCGAGCCTCGCAGGAAGGGATGAGCCTCCTTCGCGCTCCAAGACAAAGGCGTCAACAGCCGAGAGAAGCAGCACGTGTCAGTCAAGCAGGAAGCTGCCCCCCTTCCGTGACCGCGCGCTGAACAAACCCACCAGCCGGATCCTCCTGTATACCCCACCTCGGCCGTTTTGTTTTCTCCCTTTTCATTCCCTTTCTGGGGCTTGCAGCCGCCTCGCCCTCAGCTGAAAGGAGACGTGGTTGTCGATCAGGGAAGAAAAACCTCAAAAGCGGCCCTTCGCATTTTGCAAAAGACATGATCAACTGCCTCCGTTAAGGTATCGATGAGCTGCAGGTGCAAACGACAATCGAGGAGGAGGAGGAGGAGGAAATGCCCCGGACTGGATTTTTATTGTTGGGAAGCCGCAGTTTACAGCGCCGGGCCATTTGATCCTCCCCCAGCAGCATCATAGAACCATCTTTAGCAGAAACGGAACACCACCCAGATTGCATTTTTTTAAACACGGAATTATGGCTTAAAAGGCCTTAGTCCTTTTAAGTCCAAGCGGCGCCCCCCCCCCCCCCCCGTGCATCTCCACCTCGCAGCTGTGGATGCATACAAGAAAAGCCCTCTTCACCCCGTTCTGCCTACCTGCCGGCTGGCTCCCCTTCTCTGGGTGCAGCTGCACCCCACATAAGCCGTCCTTTCTGCCGTGCTTCCTGGGCGCCGGCTCCGAGCCCCGTGCCCGCGCCCCCCACGGCTGTTTCCGGTCGCTTCTTTGTTTTCCTTCACGCTTGCAGAGAGCTGCAACCTCCTCAGAGTTGCCCCCAGAGCCGGGGAGGTCCAAGAAGGCGCCGGCGACCCCGGGTCTCTGGTCCTTTAAGAGCTGCCTGCGCCGCCGGGGTGTAACAAACGGCGCATTTTATTCACAACATTCGGACCTCAGCGCGCGCGCCCGAGCCTGGCTGGGGCCAAATGGGGGGGAGGAGGAGGAGGGGTAGAGGCGCGGCCCCGAGCGCTGCAGCACGTGACCGCGTCCGCTGCTACAATTAGCCAAAGCCCACGGCCGTCTCGCGCAGTCGTGCTTGGGCGCGTCCGAGCGAGCTGCACGCGGCAGCAGCGGAGCCAAAGCCTACCGAGGGGGTGTTAGCAGGGAGACGTCATGGCAACCATAACCGAGGTGCGGTCAGCGGGACGGTCCTCGGAGGCTCTGTGTGACACGGGGATTATAAGGCACCCGCGCAAGTAAATATACGGATACCTGCAGGGAGAGGCGGGAAAGATTCGCCCATCTCGGGCATTAACTCTTGTTTTCCTCCCCGGGCGAAAGAATTGTTGCTCCCCCTCCGCTATTTTAGTATGTTGCAATGTGGAATTGTGCTGAAGGATGACTAACTGTAGTTAAGCGCAGTTGGTTGGTGCGGTGCAGCTCACTGAGGTAAATTACATTCGTTAATTCATTTCTCTCTTTCTAGCCTTGGACATAATCAAAATTTAAGATTTTAATTCCATCTTTCCTTTAGAGAGCATACATATTATAAATGCATAATCAGAATCACACATTGTAAATGTATAGTAAAGAAGTAGAGGGAGACTTTTAAATAAAAACGGCGATTTATTTAATATAAAGTCCAATTTTGTTAAGAAGATGCCTCCATTTATAGCTCTTCTTTCAAAGATAGCACCTTTCTGAAACTTCACTAACTAGAGTAAGTACTTTAACTCATATTTCAAACTATAATGAACATCCACCAGGACAAACCAGATATGCCAATACAGCCACATCTGGTGGTTATTTTTCAAATAACCTGGGGGGGAGGGTCTGATCAAGGATGATCATATTTGGGGTTCATAAGGCAGCAATGCATAAGCCTGCATTGCTGCCTCAAAAGCTTAAAGCTTTTTTTTATCCATTTCTAACCGGGGAAAAAAACCTCTTAAAGAACTAAAAATGCCTGCTCTTTAAAAGCTTTGACAGTTTGCTCTAGTGATTAAAGTCCAAACCCTGAGTTCAAGTCTCACCTTGGATTATGAAACCTAACTGGATGATTTTGGGCAAATCAATCTCTCTCAGCCCAACCAATTTCACAGGATGGTTGTTGTCGGGATCATAGGAGGGGGAAGATGAGTTGGATATGTCTGCAGCCTTGGGGTTTTTGTAAAAATAATAAAGGCAGAATATAAATAAAGGGGGGGGGCAACTGTGATTTCGCTTTGCTTCTCCAAAGTAGTCTTGTCCAAATCACTGAGGCAAAGTCATCTGCCACTTACACAGCAAGCAAATAAGCTACAGACTGAAAGAGCACTTAAGACTTAGAAACCACTCCATGGTGCTTTACAGCATACTGAGTGGTTTAGAAATGCTGCTATTTAACCAAACTGAAGAGCATTTGGACATTCCTAAAGCTGATTTTAAAAAAAATCAGGCATTCATACTATATTTCTTTTCATTTTAAGAAAATGTCATCCCAAGAATTATAATGTGCAATATAATTCTCTTTATTTCTTTATAATTAAATAAGCTTTAAGAGGACCCTGGGTTCTCCAGAACCTTTAAATTAACATAAGCCTTACAAACAAACCTATTCATTTATATATCTATCTAGGTGTTCTCCCGTTCATTATAACTTATTCCCTTCCCAAGTTTGTAGAAACGGGGAAAGAAAAGATTGACCAGAACTATCCTTACCCCTTATGTGGGGTAAACCAACCTATAGTTTTGAGAACTACTTCCTCCTTACCAAACAGATGGGGGGAGCAACAAGCTACCTATTACTTTATTATATTTTTATCAGCAAAAGAAATACCATTTTGGTTTTCTGTCTTGCATATCAAAAGGATTTGGATTGCCTCCAGTTATGTCAGTTATCAACAGTCATGTTATAGTGCTTCCATTCTAGCAACTTCACACATACACTACTGAGAGGAGAAAAATAACAATTTAGACTTGTCTACACTGATCCTATCTTTGGCCTAAGAGGCAGGATCTACATCAATGTTTCTTGCAAATTCAGAATAAGTCTCAGCTTGCTCTATCGGCACCAAAGCATACCAACAACCTTGGATTGTTCCTCTGGAAGAAGAGGTGAAGCCAATAAGTCTGTCCCAGGAATCAAGTGTCTCTCATTAAAGTATCTCATTAAAATATTTGGTTTTTGTAAGTGAAACTACAGACAAAAATGAATTTTATCAAATGAAAATTATTCTTCACAGCAAGGGAAGCAAAAAAAGCAAACCATGGTCAAAAATTCAGTTGACCATACTATTCCATATTACAGGTCTGCCTGATAGAAAACTATTCTGCATATCAAAGATTTTGCAAGAATTGAACACTCCAACAACACAGAATCATGCAAAGCACTAATGAGCTTTGCTAAAGACTTTCTCCATTAATAGGAGAGATTGGAGTAGGGAGGGGGACAAAGCATACTTGACAATTTCCTCTATATTAACAAATTATTTTCTGTGACTGAATGTTTTTGTGATATTCAGTTTTTAGTAGACCATTTCATCTGTATACTGATCAGATATGTTTGTCATCTCCCTAAATGCTACTGTCTACATAGTAGACAACATTTAAGTGCAGCTTCTAGGAATACCATTATTACTTAAATACTACCGTATAACTTCTATTAAGGACTCTTGATAATTTAGTATCCAAAACCATTTTTATAATGAGCAAGAACTTCTCCTTATCATGTATCTCATGTCAAAAGTTACCCAGGAATATTGTAGTAAGCCTTGCATTATTATCATGCTGTACATGCTGGTCTAAATAGCAATATACACACATTAGAACAATTGAGTCTTCAGATTCACTACATTAGAGAAATCTATTTCAAAAGATTATTGCAAATGTAAAAGATTTTTTTAAATGCTGATTTTTACCTGGTTACAGTCAGGAACATTTTTTTACCTGATTTGGAAAAGAGGAACTGAAAAAAAAGCCCAGAAATGTATGTGATGTTAATTAATCTGAGAGCTTTGAAAAGAGGACACTTGTTACTTCTAATAATTTACTTGGACTATGAGAAGTGTCTTAACAAGGCACTTTATCATAGAGAGATGAAGTGATTTTTTTTCCTCTTTGAGGTGAAGAGGTTGTTTCAGTGACTCATTCACTACTGGTAGCTTTGATAAGCAAATTCAAAACCTGAAAAATTGTTCATTTGGAATTGCTAGAAGTAATAGTTCTTGTAGTTCTGTGCTGTTACGGATAGGACTCCAAAACAATGTGCAACGTCAGACTGAGATACGTTAAAAAGTTAAAATATAATTTTTGGATTATAATAACCAATGTCTCTGAAGCAATGTTAACAGACAACTATTCTTTTTTTTTTAAGTGTTTTAATTCATTTGTAAAGCAATGTGGGGTGGTATATATGTCTTAGTGCTATTGTTATTGCAGTTGTTATTTCTACTGCAAGATTCTGGTGTTTTGAACCCAGAACTATGACTGCTTCTAAGGAGAGTCTTCTTGTCTCATTTCAATTTCTGAATACCCATCCAATGAAAACAAGGAGAAGAAATAAGCAAACAGATGTTCCACAATGTCAATTATAAGCAAGGCTCTGATTTTATAAAGTATTATGGCAGCACTTTGGATTAACAAATGCAGGCAATGCTCTTTTTCCTGGAACCATCACATGTTGGAGAACTGGATTATATTTTGTAGACTTGATTTTATTTCTTGAGGATGTTTATATTTAAATGTTTGGTTGCAATGCTAGGAGAACATTCTAAGTATTGCCATTAATATTAAATAATTCGCTTATTCATTTTGGTTATGAATAGTCTAATTTTGGTTAATTTTAGTGGATACTGCATATGTACTAAAAGTGGTTCACTTATTTTAACGCTTCCGTATTTTGTGGATTATCTATTGCATCTGAATATTACTTTGTTATGTCGCTAGAATCATTCCCCATTCAAGATGTGTTTTTATTGCAATTTTAACCTGATTTGTGAACTGCTCAAAGAATCTGCAATAAACTTATAGGCCTGGGATGGCGAACCAAGACATGTGTGCCAGAGATGGCACACAGAGCCCTCTCTATGGGCACACGCACCATTGCCAGCTGCTCTTCTGGTTTCCGGTGTGTGCATGTGTGCTGGCCAGCTAGTCTTCATGTGTGCTGGAAACCTGAAGACCAGCTGGCCGGTGTATACAGGGGCAACGGCCACCTGGTCTTCGGGTTTCCGGCTCTCCAGTGTACGAATGTGTTCCAGTTTGGGCACTCAGTGCCGAAAAGGTTCGCCATCACTATTATAGGCTTTTTTTTTTAATGTAGATTTTAACACATAGTCAGATTTTAACACTTGCAGACATTGGTTGAAGATGGCCCTCCTCTTTGGATAATCACACACAACTACCATTTCACCCTCCTTTCTTTCCTTTGACCTGTGACCTCAAAGTTGTAGCATTTGCTCAATAGAGTAAAATAACAGTCTGCCCTCCAGAGAAATATTTGCCTTCTGAATATTATAACATTTAGAGTAATACTCAAAGGAAAGAAAGGAGGGGTGGAATGGTAGTTGTGTGGTTGAAGGGCCATCTTCAACCAACGTCTGCAAGTGTTAAAATCTGACTCTATGTTAAAATCTACAATTTTAGGAGGACCTAGTAACTTCATTCAGAATGATGCTGGCAAGACTATGAGCTTCTAGACAAGCCATCCTTCCCTGTAAACTTTTAAGGTTTATTGGGGAAAAATGCTGAACTTTCATAGTTATAATTGAAAATTGATGTGACCAAATTGAAGCCACAAGGACATGTACTCACTGTTCATATTGAAAGGGCATACCCATATTTTATGAGGACCAGTACAACTGGGGAATAAAATATGAGAAGCACTTATCTACATTGCACAGGCCTTCCGCAATCTATTATGATTCTGAACCAAGGAAAACCTAAAATTGTCAAAATAAAATAAACCATTCTAAATTGGATGTTTAGGAATAAGAGAACTTGGATAGTATGAGCAGGTTGAGTTAGTTGAGAAATTATGGCATAAAACCACATCAAGAACTGCAATAGCAGTAATATTAGGAACAGAATATTGTTAAGGATCGGGTCCCACTTTATAATGGAATAACTGAAATAATTTGTCATATTAATTTTATATGAATTACATAGAAAACATTGAAGTTTCTCAATTCAAAACCCAGAAAGGGTAAGTAATGGGGTATCAGAAGGAAAGGTGAAAGTTTGAAAGATAAAACCTGGAATTACCAGAAAATTTGGATTGGGTAATTACAATGGTTGATTAGTTTTGCAGGAAAAAAATGTTTATTTTTAGCACTTTTTCACAAATTCCACAGGCAAACATAATTTGACAGATGAGATCAAATTCAGATTAGCTACACAATAAGAATGAGAAAAAGAAAAAATGAAATTCAGCCAAAAACAATGACAGTGGCTTTCAGGATAAGTCATCCTGATGGAAAGGAAAACCAGTAGGGTAAAAACTCCTGTGCAAGGAATTATGATAGCCAAACTATCAAGCAAGAAGGGACAAACAACCCTTTAAGAATGTTACAACAGTGAAAAACAAGGAAAGATGCTTTTAGGAAAATTTAGTTATAATAGGAATATGAAAGTACAGATATTGAGATCTACAAAAGGCAAATGAGGATAAAGGTGATTGACAGGTACTACTGATTCCTTTACAAATGTTGTTCTAGAAGAACAAACATTTGTAGCAAGAATATGTTCAGGAAACTGACGCCACTAGAAAGTGAGGTACAGTATGAGAGGCACTGGATCGGGTGTTGAATAGAAAAAGTTGAGTGTAGATGAAATAGCCAATAAACAACTTAGACTGAAAGATGTGCTAATCTGTGCAATATACAAACACATATGGAAGAAGTCTGTTCATGTAGACTGGGAAAGATTGGTGAGTACACTTAGTGGAAGTATATAGATAACATATTAATGTCCTTAGAACAGAATTTTCAGTTTTTGCTGCGTTCTCAATGTTTTTAGTAGAGTTTTTCACTGTTTTAAGATTCTATTTGGCATAATGCAATAGATATGAATGTTAGTCTGTAAATTCATTCAGTGACAATTTCAATAATAATAATACATTCTGATGCCTGTTGAGCTTCCTCCCATAAATAGCTTCAGACATTGTCTCACTTTCTAAAATGAGGCGCGCCTCAACGTAAATGAATCTATCTGCAAACAGCACACTGACCAACTGGATGAACCTGTTAGAAATATAATTAAAGTAACAACTGCACTGACACTGTACACCAAGAATAGTTATACAATATTATGGTTCAGCTTAGTATATCACCCTAACCCAGATTTCACCAGATTAAGTATATTGAGGATAACAGTGGCTTGTTGTAGATTCAGTTGTTTTAATTCTCAGTCTGGTGTAGCATCAATTTCCAAACTTGTTAATTCCTCTTATCACTTCTCAGGTGAAAACAGAATATATTTTAGCATCTCCTACTTTGTTGTATATATTTGGGTACCATTTGTTGATTTGGTTATTTTTTTAAAAAAAGGAAATTGTAGCCAGGCAGACTCAAAAAGATACTGAGCATATTATCCAAATATAAGGGAATTTTAAATATTCACTGGGTAAATATGTTGTGTGAATGCTGTCAACATCTCTGGCATAATCTTAAGTTCTAGAACAGGAAGCTCTAGTTTGAACCTTTGGCCCAGCATTAAAAATTCACTGCCATTTGCCGTGCTGAGTAGGCATTATTAGAGTTCCATTAATAAAATTGTAATGCCATTGCAGCAAAAATAAATGTTTGTGTCACTTTAAAAATAAACAGCATACTAAACCATAATTATTCTCATATTTCTTAAGCAAGTTAGAATGGTCTGCTTAACAAATCATGCTAAGCCAGAAACTGATTCATAAACCAGAATGACAGAAATCACAGAGCACAATAATTCAAAACTGAATAAAATATATTATCAGTTAATGTGATGTGTGGTAATGTAATGTGATGGATTAAAATATCGCAATCATCTTTATTGTGTTTAGAACCTGCAACAAAGACTTGAGTTTGAAATAGTTAGGCACTATTCAATAGCCTTGTTCTGCTTTGTGAATAATGCACTTTAGGCTACATAAGAGTCACACTTGACAGATAAGATAACCTCTAATATGTAAGACTATTGTTATTTGCACTATGAACTTCAGTTGCTCTGAAATGCCTTGTGCATTTGAACCATATCCCCACAGGTCTAAATGAAATCATAATTGTGTGTGTAAGAGTTAAGGCATATGGCTAAAGACTGGATATAAAGCAGTAGTCTGATCACACCAAACTACTTTGCTGTCATTGAGTACTGATACTCTTCAGTATGGTTTAGAACTCAAAAAAGACAGAACAGTTGACATATATTTTACAAACAAACCAGATTCCACCGAATGAAAAACAAGTATAGTTGTATGGTTTCCTTGAGGGAGGAAAATGCCTCCAAATAATACATAGGCTTCATGGTAGCAGAGAGCTTTGTTTTCCCAGAATCATTCTAAGTGGATGAATGATATAATGCAATCAGCCAAAACCGCCCATCATAGAGATAATGATCTGTATTTTTAATTAGAGTTCTCAAAATCTGCTAAGATGTTTTCCATTTCAAAAGCTCCAGTATAAATTTGCAAAACAGGCATAGCTATTCCGCATCCAATTATTAATATCCCAAGGAGTGCTTTATTAGGTGAAATTAAGATCTAATTACATCAACATTCCTACACCCATCCCTGTACCTCTAGGTAAGCACTATTAGGCATAAAGGACACCAATCCTCACTGCTCTCAACAGCAACAACTTTCAGGAATTCACCATAACAATCTTAGCAAACAATTTCTACCCAGATTAATACTTTTCAAAGTGACTTTAGAATCATTTATTTGATGTTTTCAAATCCCTCTCTCCTTGGTGGTTCAAAATAGAGGTTACTTCAGTTCCAATCTTCCCTGAATGCAGACTCCTGGGGAGAGCATCTGCCGCTGCAGACATACATGACTTCCCATAACCTAGATTTCCCAGTCCAGCAAAAGAATTTAGAAAGGGTGAATTCCATTATCACTTGTTTAAAAAAAACCCTCTGGCTTAATTTAGATTGCAGGGAAGATTTTCAACTCCATTTGGCCTCACATATGCAAATGCTCATGTATGCATACTTATTTACCATGGATGTTTTAATGTTTATATTAACTGTAAATGTTTTATTATTTTATACTGCTGTTTATATACCTAGATGATTCAGAATTAAATTGGGAAATACAAATACATTAAATAAATATTTACAGGTGTCCAATCTAAATTAAAAAAGACTCTCTGAGTCCAATAAAAAGAAATTCCAGTCTTGTAGGTTTGGAAAATGTTCGGGTTGAGCCTTGTGCAAAATGATATTCCCTCAGTGTTTTCCTGCTTAAAGTCTTTGGAACTTTTTGTGCAATATAAAAATAATTAAAAGAAAGCAATTCCTCCGGTTTTAATCAACACTTCTGATTTAGCCAATTTACCTGGTCTCAAAGAAAACAGAGTTTTCAGATTAATGCACAGGGAAAACTTTTCATGGGGCTCAAAAAAGACAGCAGATATACTATAGAGCTGTGATGGCGAACCTATGGCATGTGTGCCAGAGGTGGCACTCAGAGCCCTCTCTGTGGGCATGCGCATCATTGCCAGCTGCTCTTCTGGGCAAGCTGATCTTTGCATGTGCTAGAGACCCAGAAACCCGAAGACCAGGTGGCCGGTGTGTGCATACCAGCTGGTCTTCAGATTTCCAGGACTCCTGCAGCGTGCGTGAAGACCAGATGGCCGGTGCGCATGCACGGACCGGAAACCAGAAGACCAGGTAGCTGGCGAAGAAGACTAGGTGGTCTTCAAATTTCTGGGGCTCTGGTGCACACAGCATTCTGGTTTGGGCACTCGGTGCCGAAAAGGTTCGCCATCACTGCTATAGAGTCTTGAGAAATTCATCTTTAACCCACACAAACACAAAGCCATGTGTTGTAATTAAGTTTAAGTTATAATTATTAATGGCTACAATGATATACATTCTATTGTTGTGGGGAAGAGGAAAGAGTATTAGGTAAGTTAACCAACTTCAGTTATTAATAATAATAATAAAGGCGGGATAAAAATAAATAAAATACCTCTTATACCACTTCCACAATGAAAAGAAGCAGTTTTGAAACTCGTCATTTTTCTGCCTAAGTAATACTTGGGTAAACTGCAGAATTTAGACTATCTTATCTAGAAGATAGAATTCACTGCTAATGAACTTACAAACTTTTAAAATCGCAAATAACATTTAGATAAGGAAGTGTGAACATGGATCAGAATCACTGATAGTTCAGAAAAAGGAATTTTATAGTAACTTATTTAATCAGGGATCTTGTGAAAGCCTACTGGTGCTTTTCACAGCAAAACTGTGATATGGCAGAATAATAAGGGAAATCAACGAATTGTTTTCATCAGTCAATGGCCTCAACAGAGCAGTCTCTGCTGATATTATTAGCTGTATACTGTCTCCTAGCTCAGTGGTCTCCAACCAGTTCTGTGGAGAGGTTTTTCCACAGACTAGATGGGGGCTGCTTTCGTGTGCTGCCTGCATCCCATGGATGGGGCTTCACTTTGCATCTTTTGAGCAGCTGGGTTCTGGCATGTTACGGACCAGTGTCAGGCTATGGACCCGGGGGGGGGGGGGAGGGGAGACCCCTGTCCTAGCTCCTTTAACACTCCTATAGAAATACTTTTAATGGTGTTTTTCTAATATTCATAAATCAAGCGAATTAAACCTTTTTAAAACCCCTTTCACTTTGACCAAGAAATCCATAGATCTTACTCCAGCAACCTTTCTCTCTTTGTTGACCAATCAATTCCCTCATTGACCCAGGAGCAGAGAATATAAACCATTACTCCATTTACAAGCTGCAAATATTTTACAACTATTTTATCCTTTGCTCTTATTGCCCTTATCTGTAAATAACAATCACAAAAAAGTTATTCAGCAGTAGTAGCTGCTGAAGGAAACGTTAGTTCTACCACCATTTTATAAGCCACATTCAGTTTACAGAGAGACCACGCTATTTAGGCTTTATTAGACTCTTGCATTGAAAGAGAAAATAGGGAGCACCTTCCTAACCATAACTCCCCTTGGCTGCAACAGGCAATAGAATATGCAGCATTTCAAATTTGAAACCAAAACGGCACTTCAGGGCAAGTCGTCCATACAAATGTCCAAAGGCATAAGACTTGATGATTTTTTCACACCCCCCAGCCCTGCTGAAATCAGAAAATGACTCACAAATATACCAAATGCTTGAACAGCATAGGTGAGATGAGATGAAAGAGGGTGGGGAGGGTTTCTGAGTGTGGGGAGTGTGATGCAGCTTTGAACAAATGTCATAGGAATAAGAAAGTCGGGGTTGAAATAAAGCCTTCTGTTTCAGCCTCCCTCAAATTTTAAAAACCCTGCCCAGCACAAAGCTTTTGAGCTGATTCCAGTAACACAGGCATGGTTTTGCTAAAGTGTTTCTCCGCCTACTATTTGAAAGAGAGAGAAAATGGGCATTTTTCCTCCATGGCAAACAGGAGTCCTGATTGTCTTATTTAGGAGCAAATGGTTAATGCAATGATCCAAGCCTAACGCCCATCCACTATTTTTAAATTCTGCATAAGAGTGTAAGCACAAATAATTTGTGCCACATTTTGAAGTTTTGATTGGTAACACAAATCAACTATTCCTTTTAGAACATTTTAGAACACACAAATACAGTTGCACATTTAAAACCCATTAAAAAAACAACTGAGTATCTTTTTGTTGCTGTTATCAATGGGTGTTACTAAATTCATTTATCATTATAAGATGAAAATATTCTGAACATTTTTGAAATAATCCCAATATAAACAATATATCAATGTATCTCTGTCTGACTACCCACTCCCTTGGATTTCTGGACACTGTATATAGGAAATAACATAATGTTAATCTGCATATTGATGTCATCACAGATTTACAACATTTGTGTCATTCATAATTTGCACGGCATCATATATTGCAAATAATTATGAGCCGTGGTGGTGCAGTGGTTACATGCAGTACTGCTAGCTACTTCTGACTGCCAGCTCACCAGCTCAAGATTGACTCAGCCTTCCATCTTCCGAGGCCGGTAAAATGAGGACCCAGATTGTTGGAGGCAATATGCTGACTCCATGAGCAGCTTAGAGAGGGCTATAAAGCACTGTGAAGTGATATATAAGTCTAAGTGCTATTGCTATAATTTGCATCATCTGCATCATTGCAATGATTTACCTGACCCAATGGATTTTCTGAAATAGATGCCCTCTCCATCCAATTAATTTATCAGAACTAGAAGGAATATATTATGCCTTCTTCTTGATACCGTTGCCAAATAACTTTAAACTTCTGATAGCAATCTAGCCCTGATTATCTACAATTCTCCAAATTCCAAACAGCATAATCAGCGAACATGCAATAAGATTAGTTTGCTCAGAGATTTGTGAGTAGTATCAGAATGAAATGTTTGCAAGTAGTTTCATAAACAAAAACCCCTTTCCTGTTCTTTATCACAGTGTTTCAGTATGTTTTTATCCGGCAATCTAATCAGTGGTATAGAGAGGCTGTACTATTTTAACTGATGTTAAACAACTGGTAGCTTCCTGAGCTAATGTCTATAAATCTACTTTCAGGATCTAATCTACCTTCTGCCTTGCTTGGTCCTAGTTCACACTGTGTGCTTTATATACAATGGGGTAGTAGCTATAGTTCGTTGCATGTCTGTTTCATATTAGTGTATATAATCCAATCTGTAGTTTTTGAAAAGCAGTAATATTCAAATGTACATAGACAAAATTGAGTCACATAGCACTTAGATAATTTTATTACAGGATAAACACTTAATAAATTATGAATTAAACCAATGCTCAAATCTACATGAAGGGAAAAGGCCATATTCATACTTTACATTGTTACAATTTACTGAATAAATCATATTAGTTAAGTTAACACATAAATTAACCCATAAACCAAGAAAATCCTATTGTGACAATGTGGTATGTGCACTAATCCATATAAAATAGCTTGTTTCTGAAACGAAAAGCCCAAACACCTAACTTCATTATCAAAGATCCAAAAACTTAGAATTTCAGAAATCATCTTGAAATCAATAGCCAAAAATGTTACAGAAAAGCTCAAAATAGCTTTTGAAATTATTCATATTTTAGTTAGAAAATAAAATTTATCATTTTGTAATTACAGGCATGATACTAGGAAAAATCAGAAATTTAAATATCCACCCTCTGAGTAAAAGCTGGAAAAGAACAGAGTTGCAGCTGCTTTTATTGTTTACTTGATCACCAGTAGAGAAGGATAACAAAAATCATTAAATACTATTTTAAAAAAAAGTACTATAAAACACATGCAAACAAAAACCTCAACCGTTCCATTATCTCTCCATTGCTATCCTTATAGCAAGTATTTATTTGATTGCTACAAGTCAATTTTTGCTGAAGCAAGTCAGCAATCTATATGAATGTAAAAATACAAACAGACATTTGTTCTGCAAAATATCAAAATAAATTACCCAAATTGATGCTTTCCAGATATGGTGAAATTGCAGTTCCTGGAAGTCCCAGCCAATGCAACCACTGGACATGCTGGCTGGCAATTTGGGAGTAGCTAGAGGGCACCAGGTTGATGACTTCATCATAAGGAGAATAGCATCACTTTGCTCACAGTCTATTTTATTGGTAACTGGGAAAATATGTTTCTAATTTAGTTTTATAATAGCTACCAAGTGCCTGTGGGGCAAGATAATTCTATTAAGTCCCTCAGTGAAGTCATAGGATTTGG